>NC_089594.1:85940886-87228421 GCF_019320115.1 Miscanthus floridulus | reverse complement strand
GAGTGTTACACTCGGCAAACGCAAGTTTCCTGAGTGTTTTTTTGTCGGGCACTCGACAAAGGTTGCCAAGTGCCAAAAAACACTCAGCAAACATTTTCCGCAAAAATAAAAAAAAACATTGCCACCACTGGCCGCCGCCCACCACGGCTGCCACCGGGCCCGCGCCCACCACGGCCGCCGCCTCCTCCAGCGCCCAGATCACCACCATGCGCCGCCAGCACAACCCATGCACCACCACCACCACCACCACGCCAGCACCACAAAGCCCGCCGCCACACTGCACGCCGCCAGCCACCCCACCAGAACCCTAGATTTGTGCCGCCTGGGAAAGGAGGGGGCGCTGGATCCGGGGAGAGGGCATCGGATCTGGCGAGAGGGCGGCAGATCCGATGAGGGGGGCCGCCGGGGAAGGAGGGGGCCGTCGGGAAAAGAAGGGGGCACCAGGGAATGAGGGGCCGTCGGGGAAAGGAGGGGGCGCCGGATCCGTGGTGCCACATCGCCGGGAAAGGAGGGGGCGCCGGATCCGGGGAGAGGGCGTCGGATTCGGCAAGGGGGGCGCCGGATCCACATTGCCACGCCACCGGGAAAGGAGGGGGAGCTAGATCTAGGGAGAGGGCGTCGGATCCAGCGAGGGGGCGGCAAATCCAGCGAGGGGGACGCCGGGGATGGAGGGGGCCGCCGGGGAAAGGAGGGGCCGCCGGGGAAGGAGGGGCGCCAGGGAAAGGAGGGGCCATAGGGGAAAGCAGCGCCGACGGATCCGGCGAGGGGGCCGTCGGGGAAGGAGGGGCCGCCGGGGAAAGGAGCGGCCGGGAGAGGAACAGAGGGAGGCAGCGCCGGCGGGAGGAGGGGCGCTGGGGGCCGAGAGGAGAGGGGTGTTGGGTGGAAGAAGGGGTGGGGACGGGAGCGAGGTGGGGCGTTGGTGGATTAAGTACGATATTTTCTGTTTGCCGAGTGTCCTAGATCTGGGCACTCGGCAAAGTTTTTTTATTTTTTTTCTTCTCCTTCTTTCTTAGAAAAAGATTTTCTTTCTTTGCCGAGTGTAACAAATAAAACACTCGGCAAATCCCCTCTTTGCTGAGTGTTTTTTTGACATTCGGCAACCCTCTCTTTGCCGAGTTTTTTTTGCCGAGTGTTTTTAGAGCAGCACTCGGCAAAGAACTTGTTCGTCGAGTGCCCGAGGAAATACACTCGGCAAACATAAAAACACTCGGCAAATTTAACGTTTTCGGTAGTGACCGGTAGTGACCCAATCCATCTCTAGTAATGTATAATGGGCACAAGAGAAGAGAGTAACAACTTACTTTCTCTTCTCCATTTGTGGTAAATTACTCCTTGAAAACCTTTCAACTATAACCTGCAAATAGAAGCTAACAATTCAGGAGTGCCATGTTCATCAAGCAATAGATGCCAAACATATGTATTGATGGCAAGAGGGAAATGCAGAGTAAAACATAGGTGATAATTTAGGTGGATATATATGATCAGTTTCAGTTCGGTTGTTCAGGGTACCCAAAAACTTATTAATGATTTAGATTATAATTTGCCAAGTAGACTCTCATGAATGAATGTAAGAACGCTTGAGCCTCAAAAAATTGATTTACAGGAGCATGGTGGACATAACTGAAAAGAGAGGAACTGATGTAATCTGCACAGGTCAATCAATAGTCTAGCATAATTATAAACAAAATGATGAAACCCTGAATGAACCACCAGGCCCCAGCATGAGAAAGACTGGGATATCTTTTTCGAGTTCCGAACTCCGAAAGGCTAGAATTATGTGAGCAACAAAGGATTCTCTGAATCCTAAAATCCGGTGTGCTGTTTGGTTCTACCAATATCCGCATATACATGATGATGATTGATATCGTGTGGAGGAGGATGAATGGAAGTGGAAAAGGAGAGCAGTATCAACTAATTAAGACTACGAGTAGTATAGTACTAGTAATAATCGATTAGTGACGCGAACACGAAGAAGAGAAGAAGAGTCAGGCTCAGGCCTCAGGCCCTGAGCGCCTAGGGTTTGGAAGGCAGAGGCTAGCAAGCTGGGACAGGAGAAAGGAAAGGGAATAGAGAGACTTGACATACGGGGATCCTGGCGGGGTAGTTGGCGATCATGGCGGCGGATTCCTGGAGCCTCTCATCTGCACCCCGACCCCAAGCATGCATCAGGAATTACTCAATTAAGTGCACTGCAGAGTGAGATGTGGACTGAGAGCTACTGGCCGAAGGTGAATTCTTGCTTGAAGGGCTTCATGGCGGATCAGATCGAATCGAATCGTCGATCGCTTTTGCTTCAACTCCTCGAAAATTGAATATTTGACACCCAATCCGGGCGTTAACATCCAATTCGTACGTCGTTGAAAATTTAATACTTTGGCTGCGAATTCGTTGAAAACAGATGTTTTCTTCTTCTTTTCTCCATTTAACATTTTTTTTCTTTTTTCTTTTGCTTTCCAAGGCAACGTACCTTGCCTTATCCATCCATTTCTTCTAAGAAACGAACGCATCTCTCTCTCCCGTACTCATTTTTCTTTGGCTCTGTTCGTCACGCCGCCGCCGCTCTTCTTTGTTCTTCACGCCGCCACCGCTGGGTGCCGGAAGAGGCACAGCCGCTGGCTGGGCGCGCGGGGGGCCAGGCTGGGCGTGGGGCCGGTCGCCGATGCTGGACGAGTCGGCCATGCGTGCGCGCGGACGGTCACCGGTGCTGGGCGCCAGCGCTAGCCAAAGCCCGCCGTCTTCGGCTCCGCCGCTGATGGAGGCCGTCGGCGCAGGCCAGAGGCGCCGCAATGGTTGAGCAACAGCAGGCCAAGGTACTTTGGTCATTCAGCGTTGCCTTGGAAAGCAAAAGAAAAAAGAAAAAAATGTTAAATGGAGAAAAGAGGAGAAAACACCTGTTTTCAATGAATTCGCAGCTAGAGTGTCAAATTTTCAACGACACGCGAATTGAATGTCAAATATTCACAGGCCTGGGATGTCAAATATTCAATTTTCTCCCAACGAGAAAATCGGCTGCCGCTGCGGGAGGAAGAAGATGACTGAGGAAGCGACCGTGAAGCAGTAGCTGGGCTAGGCTGGGCAGCCTGGTTCCGGAAAAAAAGAAGCCCAGCCTAAACCAATTAAGTCATGGGGGCCCATTTCAATGGCATACCTACAATCTGGTAGTAGCCCATCCAACTAGTTGTCGACTTCTGTCGTCACGGCTCCACATCTCCCTCCCTCCCTCCCTCGCTCGCCGCCGCCCTGCTCCTACTGCCGCCGCCACCGGAGAAGGGAGAGAGCATGGCCGATGCCCTCGACATGTCTCTCGACGACCTCATCTCCAAGAGCAGGAGCACCCACCAACGCCCACGCGGGCGAGGCCCTGCCTCCGGAGGCGGAGATCCCTTCCTCCCCACCCACGGCGCCGCGACGCCGCTTCAACACCCGCGCTGCCGCAACACCTTACCTCCGACGCGCAACCTACTCTTTCAAGGTCAGTGTCGGAGATCCCTTCCTCCCCACCCTCTCCATGCTGCTGCTGCTGCTCCTAAATCCTAATTGAAGTTGAACTGCACCAGCCCTAATCACTATTCACTGAGTGAATCGCACACACATTCGCGGCCCATGGCTTATGCTGGATATAGGGCCATCCAGCCCCAGCCGCCGATGGTCTTCGCCCTCGACGAGCCCACCAAGCTCTACATCTCCAACCTTGACTACGACGTCGTCTCCAACGACGACATCAAGGTCACTCTTTTTCTCTTGCCATAAACCGTGCTGGTATATCTGATTCATCATTTGATAGTCTAGTGTTGCTTATATTACTGCAAGGAAACAAACAATTTGATTCTCCCTATTTTGCTATGCTCCACCATTCTATTTCTACCCAACCAACATGCTCATCCTCCCCTGCCTGACTGATCAGGAACTCTTTTCTGATGTTGGCGATATCAAGCGTTACTCCATCAACTATGATAGGAGTGGAAGATCAAAGGTAGGTTACTTCTGAATTCTGATGCCCATGCTCTTTACTCTTTTCTATCTCATCAGCCTCAATGCTCATTAATTACTTTACTATGGCTCAACATTGGCAGGGAACTGCAGAGGTTATCTTCTCAAGAAGATCTGATGCTCTAGCTGTCGTTAAGAGGTACAACAATGTGCTGCTTGATGGCAAACCTATGAAGATTGAGATCATTGGGACAAACATTGAGGCACCACCGCCACCAACTGCTATCTTCTTCAATCCACCAGCTAGAAACTTCAATTTGCCTTTCAAAAGGTCAGTTAGTACCATCGTTCTTTGCCATATGCAGTGTATTTTTCTCCCCTGATGAAAAAACATTGCTTTCCAAGACTACTGTGCTGCTTTTCAGTCATTAGCTTCACTACCATTCCACAAATGCATACTCTGTTAGAATTTCGACTGTGCAGCATGGTTTCTACAGTACACAGGTGTGCTGATAGTGCAAGCAGAGCAGGGATTATTTGTCTTTTATCTAGGGACTCATATTAAAACTCCCAAGGAACAAACAAAAAGCTACATCTCTTTTATGTCATGTGGGGAATAAATAGATATAAGTCACATGCTCAGATTAGTGACAGAAGTATATATAGGACCCATGGTATTAAGCTTTTTGTTGACATTTGACAATCACCTGGAAACTAATGCTCATAAGTGTTGCCTCCACATGATAAACGAGTGGTTTGGGAGTGTGTGCGAAATCTGTCAAACATGTGATGGAATCAGAACCGAGTCTTAGTTACTGTGATTTGCTAATCTAAGATTGCATTGTCATGTGAATCAACAGTTTTGGCAATGCTTTGCTCCCTAGTGTCTTTTTTTCTCTTCTATAAAGATCTCGAGTAAGAAACCAGCACAGAAATTTTGCAGTTGGCCTGGAAGAGGGTGCTGGAGGATGGCCTCAGAGCAGAGGTGGATTTGGTGGGCATGAGCAAGGGCGTGGTGGGCATGGTGGGCGTGGGCGTGGGAGAGGGAGGGGGAGGGGGAGGGGAGAGGGTCGTGGTTAGAAAGTTTCTGCTGAAGATCTAGACGCGGATTTGGACAAGTACCATGCTGCAGCAATGGAAACCAGCTAAATGATTCTGGCACAGCATTCATGGTGGGCAGTAGCCAGTATGTCTTCCTGTGTCTCCTTCTGTAGGAATAGATGTTGACCACAGTATAATGTATCGGATCATGAGCGGGTGTATTAATCTGGAAGGTCAATTTGCCTTGTGAACATGTTGGGTGATGAAATGGAGAGGATGGAAGCATTTGCGAGACGAGGTGTTTTTGTGAGAGGAGGCTGACTCTTGTTCCATTGTAGGTTTGGTTGCTTCTTAGTTACAAACTTGTAGATGGTAATGGAATATATACAGCATGGTTCTGATATTCTGTCACAGTTCATGTTGGATGTCGCCGCTGTGCAGTTCAACTGCATGATTATTTTTTTAGCCTGGGCACAAGTCAATCGGGTCTCTCACGAGTTGCCAGAATTTGTGGCATCGTTGGTTGCTTGATAACCTGTCTCAGTTTTTCAACTCGGAGGTAGCCCCTTGAGCTGAAAGGAGTATTTGTGAGCTTTTACTATGTATTCTGTAGAAGAATGCATGTGTATGGATCTACCAATTAAACTCTATCAGTGAGTGGTGAGTTGCAGGTTGTTGAGGTCTAGGATGTGCGCCTCCAGCAGCTGGGCCTCCTTGAGGATCTCTCCCATGCACAGGGCAATGGAGCCCAGGCAGCACACTAGCAACAATCTCTCTGGTTGCTGCACGCTGTCGTCGTCGTCGCCATTCAGCAGCAGCAGCTTTGCCTCTCGTGCCTCTGCTAGGAAGGAGCCCACCACCTCATCATCCTTGTAGCAGCAGCTGCAGCCGACGCCACCTAGCCGCTGTCCCAGCCTCAAGATCGACGACCTGGCCCTTGGCCTCTTTGCGTGGTTCCAGCATCTGGAGGCAGTGGCTGAGGGAGCTGGAGGCGAGGCTGCTGAAGCACCGCTGCTGGATGGTGTTGGCGTTGGTGTCATCGTCCACGTCCACCTGCTGGTGCCGGCGTGCCTGGTGGTAGAGCTGCAGCAGCTGCACCATCCTGCCGAGGCTGCCCTGGATCTTGTCGTAGCAGGCCGCTCGGGAAGGGCGGCAGCCACAGGTAGGTGGGCTCGGTGCCGGCCTCCGTGGCGTACTTCCTCAAGAGAACCAGCTCCTCCTGCACCCTCTTCAATTCTGATGAAGGTTCAGCAACTAGGCAGCAGCAGTCTGCCAGCACGGCGATGCAGCGGGTGAGCTGCTCCCTGGCCTGCACCGACGGCCTGGCTCCGGGCTGGAACACAAGGTCCGCCAGGACGGCGCAGGAGATGCCTATGAAGGTCTCCACCAGGCGCACGATGGTGAAGGCCATGGGAGCCTCGTCGTAGCGGCGCCCCATGATGATGACGACCGACAGCGCTGGCCGCCACGCCGCCGGCGGGGCCGTAGGCGCGGCTGCGTTTGAGGAAGGTGGCGAGGACCATCCAGGGGAGGAGGGCCACGAAGCGCAGGCCCATGGTCAGGAGCTGCTGCTGCGACATGAGCAGGCAGCACAGCACGCCGTAGATGGAGCCCAGGGCGGTGCCGTGGGCGCGCGCCACGGCCACAGCCCAGGTGGATTCACGCTCCGCCGTCATGGTGGTGGCGACGATGAGGCCCGACCAGAAGCCGTGGTCGTTGCTGAAGAGCAGGCCCAGCAGGACGGCAAGGCCGAGCGAGAAGCCGCACTTGGCCGCCGCCACGAGCCGACGACGCCGAGGCCACCGCCAGCTGATACAACCTGCTGATGGGCCGCGTGTCTGCTGGTGCTTGTTCGTCGTAGCCTTCTCTCCTGCAGTTGCAGTGGTTGCCTCTGCTTGTGAAGATGGATCGTCCTGCCCCACTTGCTCCAGTTCTTCTTCTTGCTCTAATAGTAATTCTTGCCCTGTCGTCGTTGTTGTTGCCAGCGCTACCTGCTTGGCGTTGGGCATGGCAGCTGCCTCTGCCGTCAATGGCGTCTCGGGACCAGCACCGCAGCAGCGACGATGGAGCTGATAGAGGGAGAAGATGAACAAAAAAGGCGCCAGCTGCTGGCGCTCGTGGTAGTCGTAGTTGGTCGGAGTTGGCAAGTAGCAGAGGGACTTGCTGGCCGTGGCAGTGGCCGTGCTGGATAATCCAAATCTCCTCTGCTTGTTGGGCGTGAGGAGGGCGAGGCGTATTTGGTCCCTCATCGCCATGACAAGGCCGACGACCATGTTTTCCTTATTGTTGTCGTTGTTCCTCCCATCAGAATCAGGGTGGCGGCCGTCGGCTTGTTGCATCGTAGCGAGTGCGATCTGCATTCCCGTCAGGGGCATCTCGATGCTGCTCTTGTTGTCGTCCACCACCACCATCGCTCGCTCCCACCGCAAATCCTCCTGCACGCATGCATGCACAAGTCAGCAACACGTACTGTAATTAATTGTAACAAACGACACTTATTAGCTTACCTTGATGGCGTTCATGCGGTTGAGGAGGGTTGTACTTGCGGAGGCCAGCCGGTTGGCCTCCGACATGCACGACGCCATCTGCCATCGCCGCTGCCGGCTGCACGCCTCGGCCGCCACACCCACACCAATAAAGGCGTCAGCCAGGACCCTGACCCTCTCGGCGGCAACCACCTTGTACGCTCTGCTCTTGTCCCTGGCCTCCCGTGTGGCCATCCTCGGCCAGGGAAGCAGCACGGCCAGCAGCGCCGCCGCCACCCCGAGTGCCGTGCACGCCACCACGTTGGCCGGGTGCAGCAGCGCCAGGCCGCGGCTGGGGCGCTCCCCCTGCTGGAACCTGGCCACGTAGATTATGATGGCCTGCCCCAGCGCGATCCGCTTCGCCACCGGCCCCACCGACTCCGGCAGTGCCACCGCGAACGCCGTCAGCGCCACCACGGCCGACGTGGCCACCACTGACTCCACCGCGCCCGTGCAGTGCGCGAGCAGCAGCGCCGCTACGGAGGGCGCGGCGCCCATGAGGGTGCCGTGGAGCGCGCTCACGGCGCCGTGCAGGGCCGTGCCGAGAGTGGCGTCCGTGACGAGGATGACGGTGACGACGTAGGAGAAGGCCGGGAAGGTGATGTGGCGGTGGAGGGCGGCCGGTGCGTAGAGGGAGACGAGGGCCACGATGGTGCAGGCCAGGGCGGCACGGAGGCCCGACGACTGGGACGAACGCCAACGCCCCGTCACCAGTTGCCGCACCACATCGTCGTCTTGTGATGAGAAGGAGCCGCTGCGGCAGGGTGGTGGCGGCGGCGGCGGTAACGACTTGTTGGCCGCTAATGACTGTACTAGCTGCCGCTGCTTCGTCGCCGTTGTTGGTGTCATTATTCCTTTCAGTTGCATTGGCACGTACATACTACGCACGTGTTCACGCGTTAGATATGAATAACTACAGATAGATTCCCTTGATATATGGAGGATACCTGCTGTGTTCTCCAAGCGAATGGCAAGCTAAAGTCGTAGCTAACAGCTCAAGAAATGTGTAAGCCGGCAAGGCATGCAAATGCAAGTGAATGCAGCCACACGTACAGCTTGCCTATACTATATAGAAGTGAGCGAGCGAGCGAGACGACCTAGCTAGTGTGGCAACATCATCGACACTGACTGTAGGTGAGATATATAGATCATCGATATATAGGGTACGTAAACCAAGTACACATAGAGTATGTTAAAGTTGTGCGTCAGCGTGCAAGTGCTTTCTTTGGTAGATTCTTACTTTGTGGTTTAATTTGTGCTATGCTAGATCGATCATCGGTGGATCTTAACTTTTTGGTTAGTTATATATATACATATTGGGTGGCGCGGCGCACAAAAAGTAGGATGTTGTTGCTACCTTAGTGGCCATTCTTGCTACTCCACTGCTTTCGGATCAATGGACGTCATACATATATTGACTGACCCCTCCTCATTCATCCACATATTTATTCGATTCGATGCACGTACTGTATTATATTACCTACCAAAGCTGCATGCATTATTATTTGTTTTACCCTCTTTTATATATATGACAGTAGTGTGTCCATATGTCCCACCAATAACTCTCTAACCTCATTGAAATTATGCACAAATATTATCGGTAAACACCAAACAGTAAATTTGTGTTATTGCGCGTCTGGCTCGGATGGTATGCTAAAAAGACACAAGGTTTATACTGGTTCGAGCAGAATGTCCCTACGTCCAGTTCGTGGCTGCTGCTCATGTTATTAGCACTGAAAAGTTCATAGTAGGGGTTACAAACGGGTGTGAGAGGGACAGGTCCTAAGTCTCTGATGAAAAAGATCGAATGGATGCTGAGAGCTTGGTTGCTGCTCAGCTATATGTGATGTGATGCGTGGTGTCTTGAATCGATCCCCTTAGTAAGGTTCCCTGTCTTCCCTTTTATAGGCCAAGAGAGAGATTGGATTACAGATGGGAGAAAAGAAGAAAACTAGAGGCAAAGGAGGTCCTTCAAAGATGTTGAGTCCCGCTGACAAGGCAGGCGGTGCCAGGGATAACTCCACGACGGGTACATGTTTGCTGATCCTGATAGTGCCGCGCTCGGCGTCTGTCCGCTAATGATGCATGTCCTGGCATTGTCAGCAAGTTGTCACGTCCCATCCCGCTCCGGTGGGCGGCGTGGTGGACCAGGGTGCTGATCCGCGGCCATATAGGGAGCAGATGGCGTAGTGACCGTACATCCGTTACTGTAGGTGACACGAGTTTCCTCCTAGACCGTAGTAGTTGTCGTGAGCTTCCGTTAGGATCCGTGCCCGAGGGCAGATGGCGGCGCCCACAACACTGTAAGACAAATGTCGGCGCCTACAACACTATTTGGGCTCTAACATGCTTGGAAGGTCTCAAAGCGTCCTTCTTGTCATATCCTGACGGTACTTTCCTGCAGGCATGCAGGGTATGGTCTTCGGTATTGCGATTGACTCGAGTGCCCTGCCTTATCTGCGCGCATTGTTAGGAACGAGTCGCGCGCAGACGTCGGGCGAGGTGGAGCCATCCCTCGGAGGTCAGGCGAGAGGGAGCCAGTCCTCAGACGTCGTGTGAGGCGAAGCCATCCTTCAAACGTCAGGCGAGGTGGAGCCATCCTTCAGACGTCGGGGGAGGCGGAGCCATCCCTCAGACATCGAGTGAGGCGGAGCCAGCCCCCAGACGTCGGGCGAGGCGGAGCCAGCCCCTAGACGTTGAGCGAGGCGGAGCCACCCCTCAGACGTCAAGCGAGGTGGAGCCAGCCCTCATACATCGGGCTGAGGCGTTCCCAACCCTCAGGGGTCGGTCGATAGGACGAAACGGAGCCTACGGCCTTGGTGGTTTGAACGAGGCGAGGGCCACTGAGAAATGTAGTCACATTCTTGATCGCTCTGATGAATTAGCGTTGATGGGTATCAACTCCTCCTCTTCGGGTACCCTACTATTGGTCCCCGATAGTAGCCCCCGAGCCCCGAGCGATTCGAGTAGAATCGTCTAGGGATCTTTTGACTTGCCAGCGGGTGCGCACGAGCGCCCCCGGTGGGTGTAGCCCCCAAGCCTGCGGAGGAGTAGAATACTTCTTCAGAGGTTTTTTTTGACTTGCCAGTGGGTGCGCGCGAGCGCACCCGGTGGGTGTAGCCCCTGAGCCTGTGGAGGAGTAGAATACTCCTTCAGAGGGTTTTTCGAAAGGGAGAACTCTGCGGGCCCTAGCTTTCTCTTGTCACCCATGGCGTGCCCTAGGGATGGCGATTCCCTTGTTGCCGAGGTCGGACCCTTCACGGGTGTGGTCGTGAGTTTTGATGGTTTGTTAGCTAGACAATTCAATTGGGGTCTTGGTATCCTGTTCGCAGGGATCCGGTTAGGGTAAGCCTGACTGAGACTTAATCGTGGGCCGAGATGCCCGTGGCGCTCGTGTGCATGGGTGCTGGATGCTTGCGGGGCCCAGCTATTTTCACCCTTTGTCGTAGGGGTGTTTGGAGCAGCCGTTGGACCCGTTGATGGGCCAACCGTCGGACTCCTAAGCCCAGACAGGCCGTAGATGCACTTTTGATCCATATTCCTCTTACTCGTAATGAGTCCCGGTCCGCCTGGGGAGGCAAAACGTCCGGCGAGTTTCCCGAAGGAAAGGATAGGGATTGCGTGCGCGTATCCCGCGGCGTGACGTTGTGGCAGATCATGGGAGGCGCAGAGATCTAGGTGGATGGTTGGTTTCCTCGCATCTATCACCCCTATAAAACCAAAAGGTTCATCCCCAGGGTTTCATACTTTGCCTCCTTGCCTTCACATCTGCAACCTCCACCGCCAATCGCCTAAGTTCTCCGTATCTACGTCTTAGCCATCATCGAGTTCGCATCAACCCACCCTATCTTCCAATGGAGCCATGGTGTCGCTCTGATGTCACCCTCCAGCGCCTGGAGGGCCTTGTCCATCGCGGGCTTCTCTACTCATGGACCGCCACCGAGGGGTGGCGGCTGCCCAGCGAGGAGGACATGCCATCGTCGCCCGATGGCTATGTCGTCTCGTTCACGCACTTCCATAAGCATGGGTTCACCACCCCCACCCACAGATTCCTTTGAGGACAGCTGCACTATTACAAGATAGAGCTGCAGCACCTCAACCCCAATAGGATCAAACACATGGCGGAGTTCTTCGCCTTATGTGAGGGATTCCTAGGGATCAACCTCCACTTTGATCTATGGCGGCACTTCTTCGATGTCACCCTCCAGAAGAAGAGGGAGAAGAGGCAGGAGTTGAATGTGCTGATGGGATACGCCGGCATCCAGCTTTAGAATAATTGGATCGGTGACTACCTGACAATGTGGCTGTCGACCTCCAACAAGGGGTGGCATTCGCATTGGTTTTATCTCAAGAACGTTGCCGCTGCCCCCTTGTCGGAGTTTACCGGACGCTTAATCGAAGAGGCCCTAGATTCATGGAGGAAGTGGGGCATCTCGGAGAAGGACAAGAAAAAGATCTAGGCCTGTCTCGTCGCCATCCGCTTCCTGAAGGAGAAGGGGCTGAAGGGGTCAGGAATCATCGGCGCCTACCATGCAAGGAGGGTGGCACCACTGATGAGGCGCATGCTTCCTCTGTATGCGATGATGCCTAGGGCATCACTCGACGAGACGGCGCTTGCCGAGGAGACGCTCTCTCCCTCCGAAGTCACGTAGCGCATCAAGGAGGCGATGGAGCCTTCTCAGGACAGCGTAGGTGCCCCTCTTGATTTTGTGTACCCAGTGCCAGGGCATCCCCTGATGCGGCTGAAACCAGGGTACATTGTCCTTGTAAGTTTTCTCTTCCTCGTGCCTTCTTCTTTAATTGAACTTCTGACCCCTTGATACTAACATTGAGATTAGGGGACCAGTCGAGGGACCTCATCCTCATGGATCCCCAAGCTCTGTTGCTGAGGGATCCATCCATGAGGGCGGTGAACCACGCCGAGGCCGAGCAGCAGAGGAAATTGAAGGAGGACAAGAGGAAGAAGAAACAGTAGAAATTGCATGCGCGGGAGGGAGGGGAGGAAACTGATAGTGATGATGACGATGACAAGGAAGAAGAAGATGAGGTAGTTGATGACACCGAGCGTGATGGTCTGGAGAGCGAGGACAAGCTGACAAGTACCCGCTCATCCTTGTAGGGGTCGGGACCTTTCCCGTATCATGGAGGGGAAAGCACGTCCGTGAGGCCAGCGAAGACGGGCCAAACCGTTGGCCCGCCCTCAAAACCAGCAGGGGTGGGCGGATCTACCACCGCACCCGAGGTGCCAGTGGAGGAGGGTGACCCCGCCGCTGCACCTCAAGAGCCAGCAGGAGCGGGCGTGTCAGTGCAGAAAGTGACCAACAAATAAATATTTATACTTTGTCGTACGTTATGATCGGAGGTGGCCTAGCACTCAATGACACAGGGTTTATACTAGTTCAGGCAATGTGCCCTATGTCTAGTTTGAGTTGGTCAGTGACTTTATTCCTGAGCCCAGGTGCTAGAAGTTTGCAGTGGGGTTACAAACAAAAAAGAGAAAGATGGGGGGGGTACAAGAGGTCCAGCCAGGCTCCGGTCGGAAGGGCCGAGAGCGGTAGGAGCTTCACTATGAGCTAAGTGTTCAAGCATGTGCTTGAGGTTCAAACCTAGCGGTTCTATGGTTGTGAACTGGTGAACTTGGTCGATCTAATGAATCTGGATTAACCTTTTTGAACTAGCTTAACCTGAATGTTGGGAGAGAGCACATCCCCTTTTATAGGTGATGGCGATGGCCTTACAAGTGAGAGGGAGACAGTACGTATCCTTCTAAGTCTTGTTGCCCACGCCGGTGGGTATGGGATGATGGTAGGCGCCCATAACACTGTTGGATGTCGGATGCATGTGGGAGGCTTTGTCGTTTTGTTCGGGTATGGCAGATGTTGGTACCTATTATACTATTGATGCCTAGAGGCATGTGAGGAGTTTCACCATGTTCACTCGGTACGGTAAATGCTAGCGCCCACAACACTGTCAATGCCCGGAGGCATGTGGGGGGGGGCCTTACCGTATGGGAGTTAATGGCGCCCACAATACTGTAGAGGAAAATGTTGGTGCCTACAACACTATTTATGTCAGGGAGGTTGTAGAATACTGTTTCTGCAGGTGTACAGGGTACAGTCCCTGATATTGCGATTTGACTTGTGTGCCTTGCCTTGCCTTCTCCGTCCGTTCCCTAGTCTTTTCCGAGCAGGCGTCCCCGGTCGGTCAGTCCCAATCGGCTCTAGTTGCGCCAGTTGGAGAAGAGCAGTGAGCAGGACCTTTGCATACCCCAGTCGGAGATATGGGGTCGGAGTCGGAGGTAGTGCTTTGCTAGGCCTTCTGGTTGGAGAGGCCGTCTAGAGGCATGCTGGAGACCGAAGCGAGCGCTTCGGTCGGAGAGGTGGGCCGGAGTCAGAAGGCGGGTGTCGTTCCTCGTTGGCCAGACCTTCTGGTCGGTGATTGGATTGCCCTTCTGGCCTATCATTTAGATACTTGGGCCGACCCATGAGTTGCGTGTTTGTCTGCTTGGGTCGAGAATTTATTAGGAAGCCGGTCCACAAGGGACCCCAGGTTTATGAACCCGACAGGAGCCCTCGAGCCCCCGGGCAATTCGGGCAGCATCGTTTGGGGGATTTTTGCCTCGACGGTAGGTGCGTGCGAGCGCACCCATGGGTGTAGCCCCCAAGCCCCTGAGTCATTCGTGCAGAATCATTTGGGGGGTTTTCATTTTTTGCCAGCGGGGGAGGTTTTTGTTTTGTCAGCGGGTGCGCGCGAGCGCACCCACGGGTGTAGCCCCCGAGCCCCTGGGCGATTCAGGCAGAATCATCTGGGGGTGTTTGTTAGTGGGCGTGTGTGCGTGTTTTTCAGTCAAGACGGAGTTGTCAACCAAGGCATCGTTGCGAGGCCGAGACGGTTAGTTTCAGGATCGGGCGAGGTGGAGCTCGTGGATCCTAGCATCGGTGCGCACCATGGGATCGGTTGAGTTGGAGTCATGGATCCTGGCCTCGGAGCAGTCTGTGCAGCTGAGGTAGTTAGTGTTGACACAAAATGTGACGCACTGTGCCTCACACACAGCAAGCCGAAAAGCGTGGCTTCAATCGGGTTCCCGGGTGCTTCGCGATCTGGAAGCGTGCCAGTCAGTTTGACCTGAAAACTAACAAGGGATAGAACAATTAAATGTCAAACCGGAACATGTCGGGTTATACCAGACAGTTCCACATATACGGCCCTGAAGCCACTTACAACGACATACAGCTATAGAGAGCTATCTGCCAACAAGCTCATAGATCATTCAGCTAATCGTAAGATGAATGCACGTAAAGACCTAATTGCCGAATGCATGTGCATGGGAAGACATGTTTGAACAAGTGAAATTAATTATGAGTTAATGCATAACCAAGCTCGGCAGTCCAGCCGAATTGGGGTCCATGAGGAAGGAACGTGCAAATAAAAAAACGATTAAACTAATCTAAAACCTGCATCTGCCGCACGACACCTGGTTTCGTTAAAGCTTAAACGTGATTAACATGCATGAACCCGCAACACGTGACAATCTAGATTAAAATAATTCAGCCATTGTGAGCGTATTATCTATTTGCAAAGGTAATATGAAAAGCAATGATCGTTGAAGCACGAATAAAACCATAAGAGAAAAAGAGAGCCGAACAATATCAATCTAGATTGGGCAGAAGTATGTTACAAATATATAAAATGTTTAAAAAATGCAACACTGGATAACTTAATGAATCTATTTAGATTTGCCGTATCTAATAGAGCCGATAACTATCTTGCTTTCACTAAGCATATTGAGCAAACACCTGCCGCACGGTATTTACTCATAAACAAAGCATAAGCAAAGACTTCTTGATTGTCAAGCAAAGATCCGCCGCACGATCATTGAAAACAAACAAGACTACTTGCATCACGTCTAAATCCACCGCATGATACTAAACATGATAACAAGGTTGTCGGAACTTACGGAGGTCGACGGATCGATGACTCCTCTCGAAGAACTCGACGACACGACAAAAGGACTCGAAAGTTGGCATGGGGCCAGTTGTATTGATTTGGTTGTGAACCTTTATTACAATGGTCGAGGGTCAATATTTATACCCTAGACAAAACACGAGTCCTAGAGGACTACGATTTACAAAGGAACTTTTAAACAAACTTGGAAACTTACGATTCCTTACCCTAAACTTTTAGATTCCTTTATTATTACAACTTTGATCTTTCCGATCGGTCTTGCCTGCCATCTTCTGTTTTCCCGAATGAAGTCACCGCCTTCTGGAGTAACCGACCGCACAAGCATTTAGCCGACCGCTTGTTTTGTTTGCCGAACACCCTTCTTCCCACATGCGGGTCCACCTGTCATCCTCCAGAATCGACCAAAATCCAGTGTTAACACATGCCCCCTCAATTTCGGGATAAAAGTTGTTTTATTCTAAAATTGACCACAAGCTCTTTCTTCCTCCTAGGTCAGCACCGTTCAATACCGCAGCCGCTGCCCAAAAATTCAAGCTTTCAGCGCAACCTCGGACCTACTTCGAATCTTCAATGGCGACCCAGGATGAAATCCTAGAGGTAAACTTTACTTATATTCGGCAACTTTCATTTGATCCTCCCGCTCCTCTTTTGATTTATTCCTCTTTAATTTCAATCACCTTCTAAAGGAATACAAGAACCAGATTTTGATCCCCTATGCTGCCAACCTCGACTCCTATTTCCTCGGCCCAATGGGAAATCTTGACCCTTCTGAAATTATCGAGAAGGAAACCCAAAGAATTCCTTTCAAATCTGGGATCACCTCACCAAACCGATGGCCAAACACGTTCAAGAATTGGCCATTTCCCCCAATCACCGGATGGCGTAATTGGTACAGGAGAATGCTGGAGAAAAGCAGCAGCCACTGGGAAAGTCAAGACATCAGTCATTGTCTGGAATTATCCTTAGCAGAAACACCCAGAAATGATTCCCTTTTGATAGCAGCTTCCCATTTTTGGTCTGACACTATTAATGCCTTCATCTTTGGTCATGGTATGATGACCATCACTCTAGCCGACGTGTTCATGATGACTGGCTTGAACGTGTCATTGCCAGTATATCCCTATAAGTACAAGAGCAAAAGTAATCAAAGAGCCGTCAGCTCTGGATGTGGATGGGTCAAACATATCCAGAACTACATGAATGCATCTGGCACCGTCTCTGACAAAGAGTTGAAAGCCTTCATGAATATGTGGCTATGCAGATTCATCTTCTGTGGAAAATCCAATGAACCAACCCTGAATCACATGGTAATGGCTGAAGACTTAGCTGCAGGCACTCAGATCCCACTAGGCAAATATCTCTTAGGGTCTGTTTATCATATGATGCATCAGATTACTCTTCAGATGCACCAAGGTGGAGAAATCTCTTGTGTGAATGGTCCCTGGTGGCTAATTCAAATGTGGCTTCAGCTATATATGCATCAGATAACCTCTGTGAGCCTCTTCAATCTAAGTTTTCCTTCTGTTAACTATGCTGAAGGTAGTACAACAAAGGTTAAGGCTTGTCAGACTTATGGGGAAGCAGCATCATCTATAAGCATTGACATAGACATCGGTCATTTCTTCAAGCTGTTTTTCAAAGGATTCAGCAATGTGCTCTGGTTTCCTTACAGAGAAAATGAAAATTTGACTTTGCCCTGCAAGTTTAGCTATGAAATTGGTTGTTCAGGTCAAGAATCCATGGAGATTTTCAACTCCTTTATCAAACCTTGCACTCTGCCAGCCGAATTTCATCATGGGAGGTTAGTGCAGTCCACCTATGAATTCTACTATCCAAATATGGTAGCTAGACAATTAGGATGTGGCCAACTGCCTCCAAGATTCCTCTTCTCAACAATCATAAAGTCAAGGGAAGTAATAACAGAAAGAATGAAAGCCAAGAAAATCTTTGAATTAGGATGTGAATTGCCAACATATGAACCATCTCCATTTGGGCTAATAGATGTTGCTCATCCCTTTTTTGTCTCTTGGTGGCAAGAATGGCATGCTCATATCTTCAATATATCAGTTCATTCTCTATGCAAAAACTTGCAACCTGACTTTGCTTCTGATAGTGAGGTAATTTCATTATGCTCATCATTTCTTGCTCCTGAACCCACTTCTTATTTTAACATCTGGTTATGCATAGGATCTTGAGTTTACTCTCCTAGCCAAAGCAATCCAGTACTATTCGGCTGGTCCCAAGCCTGCTCTAGGGTTTGATGCTCCAAACTTAAAGGAATTCATGAAAACTCCTGTGACTTTAGATTCAGTACCCTTAAAGGCACTCATGAGAACCCCTGCTGCTTCAGCCACTGCATCTTCAAGAGGAAAAAGCAAAAGGAAAACATCTGACAATTTTCTCTTACCCAAGAAACCAAGGACCAAGAAAGCCAGATTATCTACTAAGGCATGAATCTTTTAATTTTCTTATCAGGTTAACAACCTCACTTAGCAGTAAAACCTGACCACCTCTACATTCATTACTTCCATTGCAGCCACAAGTCGAGATTCCCACATTGGGCAATGCCTCAGCGCCTGTAGAACCAACCCCTGAAGTTTCTACTGAAGATGAAGAAACCCATGGTAGCGAAACTTCAGAGACTCATGAAGCTGAAGGTTTAAAAGCTCACAAACCTGATGAGACCATAGGTAACATCGTTCAGCCAATTCCCTTTTTTCTCTTTTTCCTAAATAACACCTATCTCTTATGCTCATTATCATTTACTTTATTGAGAATAGATGAAATCTTAGATGAACTGGCAAGGGAAACTTCTCCTGATCAAGCTCCAAACCCGTCTCTTTTGAACCTTCAGTCAAGTTCTCCAGCAAGACAGGGTATAACCCATCCTGATGATCAATCAGCTCAACAGGTAATGCCTTGTCTCACACTATATTTTAGCAAAATTACCCAATCGGCTAACACCTTCTTTCTTCCCCTTTCTTTAGAAGAACATCACTAAACCGACCACCAGTTACTCCTTCTCTATTGAGGACTACATCATTGAGAAAGGCGAAGAGATTACTTCTCATCAAACCTTATCGCTGGAAAATCAGGCTCGGCTAAAAGAGGTGATCATTCTGCTGAACAAGGACACCATTAGTCTGGTTTAGGATGCAGATCAGATAAAAGACCTCCTTGAACTCATTGATCAAGATATCCCCTCTACTCTCAAGGCCCCCCTAGAATCTGCAGCCCATCTTGATGACCACTTTGCTATGGTGAGAAGGGCAACCAAGAACATATCTTCGAGGGCTGCTCTGCAGAAGGATAGATCTTTGAAAAAGCTGTAGATTAAAGATCTTCACTCTCATATCCAGACTACAAGAAATTCTTTGACAACCTTGGAACCTGAACTGAAAGCCATGGAGGATGAAAAAAGCAGACTAGAAGCTCAACTAGCCGAACTGAATGCCAAAATTCAGTCTCACAGGGCCCATATAGCTAACTTGCCGAAGAACATAGAAGCAGCTTCACTAAAGATAACTTCGATCATCAAAGAAGATCAGCAAATCAAAACTAAGTTATCCAGCATCCAGAGCTCTGAAGATGAGGATCAGAAAGTGCTAGATAATGTTAGCCGAACAGGACTAAAGCCATAGAGGCAATCAATCAGCTTCTGAACAAGTAGACATTGGGCTTGTAATAAACTCAAGTGTGATACCCTCTGTCCTTTAACCAATCAACTTCGTGTTTACATATTTTTATTTGTTTGAAAAAGCAATCGGCCTTTTACCCTTAAATTACTCAATTAGAATGTAGCCGATTGTCTCCATTCTTCCGATAGCCGAACGAATCCAATTTAAATATTGTGAGGGTATAGCCGAACAATGTTGGCTCCAACAAATCAGGGAGATAGTCGAGCGACGTTCGATTTAACCCATGCCTGGCCCAGCCCAGTAGCGGCCCAGCTGAAAGGGAAAAACCCTACTCCACCGTTCGGCATTCTTGCCCCACAACCCCGTGGAATTCGCCACGATCCTTCACTTCGGCTTATAAATAGACCCTTCCGTTAGCCTTCATCGCTATCTTCGCTTTAGCGTTCTCACATCCGTCTCCTCCACTTCCTTCGTTCGATTCATTCCAAAAGAAAACCCTAACCTCCATCAAAGCAAATGACGAACAGTGGCAACCGTGGCAAGCGTCCTGCCGATGGAGAGGCTGAAGGAAGCAGAGCATCGCGCTGCCGGTGTCGTGGGTACAATTCGGCTTTTTGCCCCCCTTGCAATTTCCTTGTTCATCTCTTAGTTTCGATTTTTCCTTCCTCACTCATCAGGATAAGGGTCATCAGCTCCAGCCAATATCATCTCCTTCCTCCGGCGGCAGCAGCTCAACCGGGAACTCCATCATCCGGCTCTTCCGGATCTTCCAGCTCTTCAAGCTCTTACCATTCCAATCCTTGGGGCCTGGCGGAACCAGCAGATGCACACCATCCATACTCTCATGAGGAGGCGCTCAAGTTTCGCCAGGAGAGGGACAAAGCCCGGGAGGAGCTAGGCGATGTCTCCAAGAAGTTCGGCATCGATCAAGCCGAATGGGAGGACCAGCGGAAGCAACTCTGCAACGCCATCACCGGTTTGATATCCTCATTTGGTTTTATCATTCTGGCTTCCCTTGCTTGCTGATCCATTTTTTTTTCTTTTCTGCCTAGCTCTTTCTGCGGAGAATGACCGCCTGAAGGCGGCGGTGAACAAGATCGCCGACAAGGTGAATGCCCAAGGGGAGACATCCGAGGCACGCCTTGATGCTGCGGACGGCCGCATTGATCAGGTCGTCATCCAAGGTGTGCACCTTGGCGCTTCTCTCGGGCTGGCGGCAATGACCTCCCGAACCAACGAGGACTACTCCTTCCGGCCAGTCGGCTTCGCTGGAGGACGCCTAGACGAGATTGACGACATAGATGAGCGTCTAGAGGCCTACGATGATCATGCCGCCGCCCTTGCCGAATCCACAAACCCCCAGTCCGTCCTCAACAAGTTATTTGAGGAGTAGTTTGTATTAGGATGGACTTCTATGAATAATCTTGTCTTTTGGAAGAATACTTATTTCTTTGATTCTTTTCGGTAAAATTCTGCCTGCGACTGTCATAAAAAATGCTGAAAACACCCCAACCTTGCATAAACATTCTTGTGCTAGAGGCGATGCAAACTGCATCGGCTATTTTGAGTCTTATTTATTTTTAGGCTAAAGGCGATTTTCCCTTCATCGGCTTTCTGATCTACATTCATAAACCAACTTCAACACTGGGGTAATATCTCTTAAGAAATCTTCCATTGATAGCTCTGGTAAACTCCTCTCCAAATAAAGTTTTCAATATGTATGCATTGCCAGGTACACATTCTACTATTCGGAAAGGACCTTCCCAATTTGGAGACCATTTGCCGAACGCTCTATCCTTTGTTCCAACTGGCAATATAGTTTTCCAAACCAAGTCTCCATCTGCGAATTGCTTCAGCCTAACCCTTTTGTTATAATACTTGGCAATGCATATTTTATTTTTCTCAATATTTTCTAATGCCTTGAGACGAATCAAATGTAGATCTTCCAATTCATCCATTATTAGATTCTTATAATCCTCTTCCACCAATTCTTTCTGTAACACAACTCGCCTTGATCCTGACCGTAATTCCCATGGTAACACAGCATGATGCCCATAAACCAGTTCATAGGGAGACGTTTGAGTGGACCCATGACAAGCCATTCGGTAAGCCCACAATGCTTCACTAAGAATCAAGTGCCATCTCCTTGGTTTTTCATCAATCTTCTTCTGGATGATTTTAATCATAATCTTATTTGACGCTTCTGCCTGACCATTAGCTTGTGCATAATAAGGAGAAGAATTATACAACTTAATCCCCATACTTTTGGCAAAGTCACAGAATTCTGAAGAAGTAAACTGAGTTCCTTGATCAGTTGTTATAGTCTGAGGAATCCCGGATCTGTAAACTATATGTTCCTTAACAAAACTAATCATATTCTCTGACGTTACCTTCTTCAAAGGGATAGCTTCAACCCACTTGGTGAAATAATCCGTGGCCAAGAGTACAAATTTGTGTCCCTTACTAGAAGGAGGATTGATCTGACCAATTAAATCTATACCCCATCCTCTGAACGGCCAAGGCTTGATTATAGGATTCATAGCAGACGCTGGAACTTTTTGAATATTGCCGAATTTTTGACAATTGTGACACCCTTTGTAATATTCAAAACAATCTTCCAACATAGTTGGCCAAAAATAACCAGTTCTCCTAATTATCCACTTCATCCGATAAGCTGACTGATGTGCACCACACAATCCTTCGTGAACCTCATACATCACTTTCTTGGCCTCTTCTTGACTTAAACATTTGAGCAATACTCCATCGATGGACTTGTAATATAACTGATCATCAAGAAACACAAATTTGAGAGCTTTGTACCTGAGTTTTCGGGAAACCTTTTGAGATGGATCTTTTAGATAATTGGTAACTTCGTATCTCCAATCACCATCTACTTGATCAGTATTTAAAACATCTTCTTCCATAGCAAAAACTTCCCGACTCTCTCGATATCCAGAAGCAGCTTGAGCTAACTTATTTGCTTCTTCATTGTACTCTCTAGGGATATGATGCAAGGTCACTACCAGAAAATTCTTCAAAAGTTCTCTACACTCCTCATAATATTCTCTTAACACATTGTTCTTGCATTCATACTGACCATTCAGTTGATTAATCACCAACTCAGAATCCCCAAAGATTTCAACAGCAACGGCCTTTACTTCTATAAGAAGCTGAAGCCCTCTAAGCAATGCTTCATACTCTGCCTGATTGTTAGTAACATGAAATTCAATAGGAACTGCATACTCAAAAGCTTTTCCTTGTGGAGAAATCAAAAGAATACCAGCACCACCACCTTTGTTACAAGATGATCCATCGAAGAACAAGGCCCAAGGCACAATGCTTATCGCCTCAACAGAAAGATCCCGATGTTGGGTAATAAAATCGGCAATAATTTGACCCTTTACCGCCTTTGCCGATTCATACCTTAAATTAAATTCTGACAATGCTAAAATCCATTTGCCAATTCTTCCATTCAAAATCAGCATTGATAGCATATGTTTGATTACATCAAAACTAGAAACTACCACGCATTCGAAATTCAACAAATAGTGCCGAGATTTGATACATGAGTAATACACACACAAGCAAAGTTTTTCTGTAGCCGAATACCTTGTTTCCGGGTCTAGCAGCTTTCGGCTAAGATAAGCTATGACTCTTTCTGATCCTTCAAACTCTTACATAAGGGCCGATCCTATCGTTAGGCTATCGGCCGCCACATACAACTTAAAAGGCTTGTCAAGTTGTGGAGGTACCAGCACAGGTGGTGCTTTCATATATTGCTTGATCTCATCAAAAGCCTTTTGTTGTATGTCACCCCATACAAATTTTTTATCTTTCTTGAGCTTTAATAAAGGGGAAAAAGGTAAAACTCTCTCTGATAGATTGGATATGAATCTTCTTACAAAGTTGATTTTGCCTAACAATGATTGTAATTCTGTGAGATTGGTTGGCGGCACAACTTTGTCTATTGCTTCCATGCTCTTTTTCCCAACTTCAATTCCTCCTTTATAAACTAAAAATCCCAAAAACTCACCGGCTGAAACTCCAAAGGCACATTTGTTTGGATTCATCTTCAAGCCATGCTTCCTTGTGCACTCCAGAGTCTTTCTTAAATCGGTCAAATGTCCTTTATGATTTCTAGACTTGACCACCACATCATCGATGTAGATCTCTATAATCTTGCCGATCAGCTCGTGAAAAATATAATTCATAGCTCTTTGATAAGTTGCACCGGCATTCTTTAACCCAAATGCCATGACTATCCATTCAAACAAACCAATATGGCCAGGACATCTGAAAGCTGTTTTCGAAATATCTTCTATTGCCATAAAAATTTGATTATAGCCAGTATTACCATCCATAAAACTAATGACTTCATAACCTGCTGCTGCATCTACCAGTAAATCGGCAACTGGCATTGGGTAACCATCCATGGGAGTAGCCTTATTAAGATTTCTGAAATCTATGCAAACTCTCATTTTTCCATTTTTCTTGTATACCGGTACTATATTTGAAATCCATTCTGCATACTTGCATGGCCGAATGAAGTTTACTTCTATTAATCTTTCAATCTCCTTCTTCACATCGGCCAATACTTCCTCTTTGTATATCTTCCGTGGAGGTTGTTTATAAGGACGAAATCCAGGTTTAATGGGTAATCGATGCTCAACAATGGAACGATCCAATCCAGGCATTTCCGTGTAATCCCAAGCAAAACAATCTTTAAACTCTTTCAACAGATCTATCAACTTTGATTTATATTCTGGGTCTAACTTTGCACTAATATACATCGGCCTTGGCTTAGAACCATCACCAACATTAATTTCTTCCAACTTATCAGCCGACATAAAACCACGTCCCAACTTTCCTTTGTTGCCATCGACGGGATTTCCCATTAAAAATTGATATGAGAGCCGACTGCTTGAATCGGCTGTTGGCCCTCGCTGAAAACATTTACAGGACCTTCTTTCCACACTTTTCCAGAGAAACAATCGACGCCCTCATATTCCCAATAGGTAGATTCTGTGGCAGCAACACTTACCGAATTATCAGCATGTACAACTTCAACATCATCTCCAATCCATTGAATGAGAATTTGATGCATAGTTGAAGGAATGCAGCAATTAGCATGGATCCAATCTCTGCCCAAGAGTAGACTATATGCCCCCTTGCCATCAATGACAAAAAAGGTAGTAATCAGAGTTTTCGACCCAATAGTCAACTCAACATGGATGGCACCTCGGGTATCAGAAGGATTGCCAGCAAAGTCCCTAAGCACCATGTCAGTTTTCAACAATTCCTCATTAGTCATCCCAAGCTTTCTGAAGGTAGTATAAGGCATGATATTGATAGCAGCCCCTCCATCAACAAACATCTTGGTTAAAGGCTTGCCATTGACATATCCTTTTAAATAGAGTGGTCTCAAGTGACGATTCTTGATTAGTTTGTCAAAAACAGCTTGCTGTGTTAATACAAGTTGAGCCATCAAATCCTGACATTCACTTTCATCAAAATCATAGTACACCTCTTCTTGGACATCTTGGCTTTCGGGAGCTATAAACTCTGATGGGAGAAAGAAAGCCATGCAAGCATCAGCCGAAGGACCAGATCCATCAAGCTTCTTCTTAGGACGCCATATTTGCTTTGTTTTGGTAACTTCCTGTTCCAACTCCTTATTCCTCAACCGTTGAACTCTTCTTTTCTGACTTTTCCTCAGGCCTGGGGGACACCACTGTCCTTTTTGCCATTCGTATCTATAGGAATCAGCTTCTTCATCATGCACCCTATCATGAATCCAACCTTGACCTGCAAATCTTTTCCTTTGCTGATTCTCAAAATCATCTATTTTTAATCGCTGATCATCTTCAGGAACCTTCGTTCCAAGTCTTTCATAGACGGGACGGCGGTTGACTCGAGATTGCCTATACTCAGAGTACTGAGCACTACACTTCGGACAATTATTTCTTGCAGGCAACCTCAAGCCTTCATTCCAACAATGCCTAAAGAATGAACAACCCCAATGAGACTGCTCCTATTCTGTCATGTATTCTTCTTGCTCCCTTCGGTATACCTCTTCCTCATACCTCTGGCACTCTTCCATAAACCATTGCTTCTTACAGTATTCCTTCTCTTGTTCTCTCTGCCACTTGTTTAGCAAAATATGTGATGTAACTCTGGGTTTGGAAGTTTGACCTTTCTCGGTTCGGCTATTCTGAAACCGAACTCGTTGCTGCAGCTCTCTACTGGTGACTTGCCGATCCGGGTCAACAGCACCACTCTCCTTTGCTCTATCAGAAGTCAACACCTTCACCTTGCCTTTACCTTTGAGATCATTGGCAGAGACCATATTCACAGAGAAAGAAATCATATTTTGTGAAAAAGGCTGATCATCAATTTTCATCTTGCCATCAAACCTCAAATGTCCCTCTTGGATAGCTTTCTAGATTCGTATTCTGAACACTCGGCAATCATCGATAGAGTGAGAATTAGTGTTATGGAAGCCACAATACTTTTTGTCTTTCACTCCTTCAGGACGTAGCATAGGATGTCCTTCTGGCAGCTTGATGCGTCCTTCCTTTATCAACAATGCAAAAAGTCTGTCTGCCTTAGTAACATCAAAATCATAGGTTCCCTTTTGTTGTTTCAACCAGCGTTGACTAACTTGAGTGGGTTCCTTTGCCCAATTTAACTCAGCTACAGCTATCTCATCTTCATCAATATACTCAGTCGCTTCGTCCAGAAAACCTTGATACACCTCATTAGTGGCATTGTTCTTCTGAAAGCGATTATCTCTCCTGAATCCTTGGGCTTGATTACTCATAGCTGCTAAACATTGTGCAAGTTGGCCAAGATCATCAAACTCTAAACCGAACAACTTCTCCCTGATATTCGGCAACATTCCTGCTATAGCTATTCTAGGTAGTTGATCATCTGGTAAATTTAGAGAATAACACATATTCTTGGTCTCCCTAAATCTGCGAAGATATTCCAATGGTGTCTCATTTGTTCTCATCCTCAGACTCATGAGATCAACCAACTTCTTCTCATTAGTACCCGTATAGAAATATGAATGAAACTTCTGCTCTAGTTCTGCCCACGTGCCAATGGAATGAGCTGGTAGAGACGTGAACCATGTGAAAGCTGGTCCTATAAGAGACAAAGGAAAATATCGAATCCTCCAAGCTTCATCTGAAGCAGCTTCTCCAAGCTGCACTAAGTACCGACTGATGTGCTCTATGGTACTAGTATCATCTTGACCAGAAAACTTGGTCAAATCTGTTGGAGGCTTCACCCTTGGAGGTAACGCCACTCTGTTGTACCATTCTAGATAAGGAGACTTGTATGAATAGGATTGATTCTTTGGCTTCAAGCCAAACTGATTTTGCATCATATCAGCCATCCTGTGCATCAAAACATTAATGCCTGGATCCTGATTTCCTTGTACTTGCACTCCAGAAGGCAATCCTGAAAAACTTCTATACCCTGGATTTGGCACAGCATTGATAGCGCTGTAATTAGTAAATTCTTGATACCCATCTCCATACATATTCTTCTGCAATCTGTTTGATGCTGGAGAAACTCTATAAGCTGAAGGTGGCACTTCTCCTGTGGTACCAAATGTCACATAGCCATAGGTGGGATGTGATTGCTTTTTAGTGTGAGTCAATCCACCTATATTTGAAGGCGACGCTACTTCTTTTCCAACAGGCTTCTCTTGATGCTTTGGAACATTGAAAAGCATCGGCCCACTGAGTGGTCCAACATTTTCTTCGAAGTATTTATCAACCATTGGACCAAAAGTACTGATCATGATTGCTCGAAAGGTATTCAGAAAAGTTGTGTGATGGTTTGTCATGGTTTCTCCCATAGCTTTATAAACCTGGGCTGCCATCTTCTGAGCATCCTCCTCTTCAGTGTAATCAGTTTGATGCGGAAGAAGAACCCTTGGCATTGACTGCTTTTGAAACACTTTATTGCTCTTGTTTTTGGAAAAAGACATCAAGCACTTTCGTTGGTATTGCTCACATGCTTGTAGCACTAAATCCCTATAATTATCTAGCAATTCTGTCATGCTCACATCCAGAACATGATCATTGTTGATCTCAGACGCCATCTTGAACTAACAGGTTGGTCCCACCGGGCGTGCCAAAAAGTGTGTTGACACAAAATGTGACGCACTGTGCCTCACACACAGCAAGCCGAAAAGCGTGGCTTCAATCGGGTTCCCGGGTGCTTCGCGATCCGGAAGCGTGCCAGTCAGTTTGACCTGAAAACTAACAAGGGATAGAACAATTAAATGTCAAACCGGAATATGTCAGGTAATACCAGACAGTTCCACATATACGGCCCTAAAGCCACTTACAATGACATACAACTATAGAGAGCTATCTGCCAACAAGCTCATAGATCATTCAGCTAATCGTAAGATGAATGCACGTAAAGACCTAATTGCTGAATGCATGTGCATGGGAAGACATGTTTGAACAAGTGAAATTAATTATGAGTTAATGCATAACCAAGCTCGGCAGTCCAGCCGAATTGGGGTCCATGAGGAAGGAACGTGCAAATAAAAAAATGATTAAACTAATCTAAAACCTGCATCTGCCGCACGACACCTGGTTTCGTTAAAGCTTAAACGTGATTAACATGCATGAACCCGCAACACGTGACAATCTAGATTAAAATAATTCAGCCATTGTGAGCGTATTATCTATTTGCAAAGGTAATATGAAAAGCAATGATCGTTGAAGCACGAATAAAACCATAAGAGAAAAAGAGAGCCGAACAATATCAATCTAGATTGGGCAGAAGTATGTTACAAATATATAAAATGTTTAAAAAAATGCAACACTGGATAGCTTAATGAATCTATTTAGATTTGCCATATCTAATAGAGCCGATAACTATCTTGCTTTCACTAAGCATATTGAGCAAACGCCTGCCGCACGGTATTTACTCATAAACAAAGCATAAGCAAAGACTTCTTGATTGTCAAGCAAAGATCCGCCGCACGATCATTGAAAACA
This sequence comes from Miscanthus floridulus, assembly GCF_019320115.1. NCBI lineage: Eukaryota > Viridiplantae > Streptophyta > Magnoliopsida > Poales > Poaceae > Miscanthus > Miscanthus floridulus. Next base: position 87,200,296 of record NC_089594.1, on the reverse strand, counting down.
AACAAGACTACTTGCATCACGTCTAAATCCACCGCATGATACTAAACATGATAACAAGGTTGTCGGAACTTACGGAGGTCGATGGATCGATGACTCCTCTCGAAGAACTCGACGACACGACAAAAGGACTCAAAAGTTGGCACGGGGCCGGTTGTATTGATTTGGTTGTGAACCTTTATTACAATGGTCGAGGGTCAATATTTATACCCTAGACAAAACACGAGTCCTAGAGGACTACGATTTACAAAGGAACTTTTAAACAAACTTGGAAACTTACGATTCCTTACCCTAAACTTTTAGATTCCTTTATTATTACAACTTTCATCTTTCCGATCGGTCTTGCCTGCCATCTTCTGTTTTCCCGAATGAAGTCACCGCCTTCTGGAGTAACCGACCGCACAAGCATTTAGCCGACCGCTTGTTTTGTTTGCCGAACACCCTTCTTCCCGCATGCGGGTCCACCTGTCATCCTCCAGAATCGACCAAAATCCAGTGTTAACAGTTAGTTTAGTTTGTTTAGGGATCGGTTGTGACAGAGCTCGTTGATCCTAGCGTCGGTGCACGCCGTGAGATCGGGTGAGTCAGAGTCATGGATCCTGATGGGGCGAGTTTGGGGTCATAGACCCAGGTGTTTTTGGTGTGTAGTCGAAGCGTAGCCATATGGGGTGAGTTTGGGGTCACAGACCCAGGTAGTTTTGGAGTGCAGTCGAAGCGTAGCCGGATGAGGCGAGTTCAGGGTTGCAGACCTAGGTAGTTTTGGAGTGCAGTCGAAGCATAGCCAGATGGAGCGAGTTTGGGGTCATAGACCTAGGCATTTTGTGTCTTGAGCCCCCAAGCCCCATTAGGCTTTAGTAGAGGTCGGTTTGAGTTGTGTGCGTTACCCCGTCCTTGGTTCCTCACAACCAGAGGGGCTGAGTTTTGTCGCTTGTCCTGATCGCTCGAGCTCGAGTGACGCGCTCGGTGAGTTCGCTAATGGGTATGATCGAGTGGAATCCGGGTCCGTCGTTTGTGATGGGGTCGGCATAGCCCTCTTGTGACATTCCATTGCTCCTTTACCTGCAACCCGGTAGATGCCTAGGTCATTCCGAAGACTAACTCGGGTGGCCTAATGGGCTCCCCTTGATGGAGATTTTGTGGGCTTTGTAAGAAAAATGGACCCTAGGCCCATTTACTTTGGATTTTGGTGTTTGATGACCAACACAACCAAATAGGACTAATAAATTTGCAAGTGTTTATTTTGTAGTCCAACAGGGTGCAAGACATGACTTGGACAAAGGCGACGTGATGATCCGATGATCAACACCTTAAGCAAGACCTTAGGAGCATAAGAAAAGACCCAAGATATCAAGCAAAGTCCAAGCATGAAGATAGGAACCAAGCCATACGCAAGATTGTGAAGAAACGAGCTCACAGAGGCGACCGGACGCTGGAAGCATGACCGGATGCTGGACCGGTGGCTCGGCAGACAGGCGACCGGACGCAAGGACCGGACATTGGCGGCAACCAACCAGACGTAGGAACACAGCGTCCGATCGAGTACAGAAAGGTTCCAGAGCGGCATATCTGTGACCGGACGCGTCCGGTGGCAGGCGACCGGATGCTGGCCAGCGTCCGATCGGCATATTGCTGGCTCAACGGTCAGGACAACCGGACGCATCCGGTCAGGATGATTCAGCGTCTGGTCAGTAGCAGTTTCACGGGAATTCGACCCCAACGGCTACTTTCTCAGTGGGGCTTATAAATACAACCCCCCAACCGGCCATTTGAGAGTAGTGGAGCTGAGGGAACATACCAAGGGTGTTGATACACCATTTTAGTGATCTCCACTTGCATAGTGCTTAGTGTTTCATCAGGTGATTAGCGTAGGTGCTTTGCAAAGTGCTTAGGTTGATTAGACCACCGCTTATGCACTTGCTCTAGGTTTAGGCCTAGTGTTTAGTGAGGTTTGCATACCTCTTGCCACCCCGTGCTTGCGAGCACAAGTGTTGTACATCAGAGGGGCTTGAAGTCTTGCGAGATCACACCAACCGCGTTTGTGGTGTGGCCGCCACTATGTACCAGAGGGAACAAGGCCCACGATGTTTTGGCTGGAAGCTTGATAGTGAAGACGGCGGGGAGCATCCAGGAGAGGCTTGCCGGAAGGCACATCGGAGACCCACTTGCGTGTGGGGAAGGCCCGAGGCTATCCATGGAGTTACCCGACCGGGAGCTTAGCCCTTGCGAGGGATTCCTTGCGAGGGGCTCCAACGAGGACTAGGGGGAAGCTTGCATGCTTCTCGATACCTCGGTCAAAATACCGGAGTGGTCGATGGGAGTTTGCATATCTCTACCTTGCTCTTTAGCTTCCGCATTTACATTGTTTACTTTACTACATTTGTAGTAGAGATAGCAACACACTAGCAAAACCATAGTTGGACATCTAGATAGTTTATCTATTGCATAGGTTTTGCTAGGGTTAGAAAAAGAGGCCATAGTTTTGAGTTAGTATTTTAAGTTACCTAATTCACCCCCCCTTCTTAGGCGTCATGGTTCCTTCAGGCTTGGCAGAGGCTTAGGATCAAACGAGAAGGTTGAGATGACCCTGTCTGCCAAACTAGGCGAGGGCCGCATAGGGCTCATTTGTGTTTTTCTCCCCTGGCTCTGTTTGATGTGGGGTGGCCTCGAGCCCTTTGCGGGCTAGACTTTGAACCCTGGTCGGTCGTTGCTCATATCGAATGAGGCAACTGCCGCTTCGTGACGCAACATGGAGCGTTGTGATGCATTTCGCTGCACGTGCGATGCTTAGTTCCCGAGCCCCTGGGAGGTTTAGGGCCTAAATCATCTAAGGGGCATGGGCGTATGGAATGAATGTGCATATGGATGTATGAAATGATTTATAAAGAAATAGAGGGGGTTGGTAGCGTTACCTTGATGACTCGAGTGATGGGGTTTGGAGAGTTTCAGTTGGAAATGTCTGACCAGGACCCATGCTCATCGTTCATGATGGAGTCGGCATGGCCTACATGGGGCATCCCTTCGCTCCCTCCCTGTCGCTTGGTGTGTTTTTCTGAGCCGTTCGATCGACTTAGGAAGCCCGATGGTCTCTCCTAGCGGAGATCCCATTTTGGGTTTTTCCAAGTCCCGCCTAGGGATGCGGAGAGTCGCCTGTGTGCGGTGGTGCTTTGGTTCTTGTGCCCGGCGTGCGGTGGTGACTAGCGTGCGGTAGTGGTGGGCCATACCCAGGCCATGTCCCATCTAATCAGGAGTCGTTCCATCGGGTAGGGCACGTCTTATCGGTCAGGGCACGTCTCATCTGCATTAAATGGGAAAGAGAGGGTTTTTCGCTCCGTTGTTTCATCTTTCCTAATCGGCACGCCCTCCCCTAACTATTGTACCCTTTTCCTTAAGTAGGAGAAGGGAGAAGGTTTTCGCCCTGTTCTTTCGCCTATTCCTCATCTGCCGCCTCCTTTCCTTTTCCTTCTTGCCGTGAGCGTTCTTCCGAGCCATGGCGGTTTCTAGGAAAGAAAAGGGAGAGAGCAAGGGAGAAGAGAAAAACTCACCAATCCTTCTACGATCCTAGAGCGAAATGTTAGACTAGAGGTCATCCACTATGAGGGAGTCGGTGTTGAAGGCCTTCATCGCAAAGGGGTTTCTGCCACCGAAGGAGGTGGCACACTGGAGGGCTCCCGGGAGGGAGGAGTTCTCGCAACCTCAGCCTGATGAGGTGGTTTCCTTTCTCACCTTCCATGAGCGCGGGTTAGGATACCTCGTGCACTAGTTCCTATGTGGGCTCCTCAATGAGTGGGGTCTAGAGCTGTAGCACCTTAATCCGATGGGGGTGCTGCACATCACCGGCTTCATCACCATCTACGAGTCTTTCCTCGGGATGGAGCCGCACACGGACTTCTTCCGGTGGCTGTTCTCTAGGAGAGCTTTGATAGTGCGGAATCCGGCTGAGGTCGCGCTGGTGGGGGTTTTGTCCTACAGAGGAAACCAAGCACGGGAGGCTCATATCCCGCGTACATCCCCTACGACTCCAATCGGGGCCGGGTGATGGGGACGGAGGAGGTGAGCGCCCGGCTACGCGAGCATGTGGCCCGACAGGTGGAGGAATTCTCCACCCTTGAGAACTTCCATGTCGGTACGTACCTTTTCTATTTTTCGTCGTGTTGGTTTCTTCCTTCAGCCTATTTCTGAGCTTGTCGCCCTTCTTTCAGGGCTGGGCAGAAGGGTGAAGTCACTAGAGTGGGACCTAGAGACAGTCAAGGCGACTTTCAGTCAGAATGTAGAGGAGCTGGCCAAGTCTCGTGAAGAGTGACATGCTCTCGATGGGGAACTTGACTAGATCTGTAACGTCGCCCAGCTTGTCATTTCAGAGGTCTTCGGGTCGACGCCAAGCACTAGTGCGCCCGCCGTCCAACTGGTGGAGGTCCTAGATGCAGTCTAAGATCTTATCACAAGTGGGTTGTTCTACGGAGCATCGGGGGTGTTGACCTCGGTGGCGATGTACCACCTGAACCTAGACTTCACCACTATCTACAGCGGGTACACTGACGACTTGAGCACAGAGGACATCCAAACGCTTGGGGAGAGCTTGCTGCTGCACGCAAGGTTGGTGGCAGAGCAAGTCTCTACGCAGTGGGTGATGGATGTCCGCTGCAAAGACATGGCTAGAAGCATGCATTGGGAGGATGTTGCCTAGCCTGTGGATGGCACAGGGCCTGGGTCGGAGGTGGACATCGCCCCGGCTTCGACCGAGCCGAATGTTGTCCCGCTAGGGAGCGAGCAGCCTGAGCTTTCGCCGATCGCACCGACAGCAGATGCCGCTGAGCCACCCTAATAGCTTGTAAAGTATAAGTTGTTTAGTAGATGTAAAAAGTTTCAGTTTGTGGGGGAACCCCATGTAAACGTTCTCGTGTACTTAATGACTACAGTCGGTTTTGTTTTTTGTGATGGAGTCACTCTGTTCGGGGAAGTTTGTCCCTTTCGTTCCTTAGTTTTCCCTTAGCATAATTTTGTTTTCATTCTTTCTTTCTTATACTTGCCTGTTCGTCCCATAGGCTGCAACCTTGGGAGCCTGGGGCGTGGCCTGCGAGGCTCAGCTGCTCGTAACTGTAGGAAAAGGCGGGGTGCGATTGATCAGAATATTTTAAAGCAAAGCTACGTAAGGCAAATTAAAGGAACGAACTACCCTTTTGTTTGGGTAAGAAGGACCTTCACCATGTGATAGTAAACGAAAAAGAGAGGTAGTAGTGCACCCTCGTGGAGCCCCCGAGCGACCCGGGCCAAAAAGTGTTCGGGTCGGGGTGCTCTTATAGGAGCAAATGCTAAGTAAACAATGGTAAGACTGAAAATTAGGGGAAGAAAAAATGACATAGCTGTTCCAAGCATTCGGTGAGAATGTCATCGTTGTTGTCCTTCAGTTGGTAGGCATCCAATCAGATCACTTCAACCTTCAGTCGTCTGGATCCTTGCCCACTACGCCCCCTTTCTCGGTCGCTGCTTCTTCGCCTTTTTCTTCCTTTGGCTCGTCGGCCTGCCGCAGAAGGCGCTTGAGGAGCTCGTAGTCCTTGTAGAGGTGTTTGATGGGGTAGTCATGGTTGGTGCATGGGCTCTCCATGAGCTCGTGGAAGTGGCCTGGAGGGTCCTACTGGGGTTGCTTGCCCGTGTGATCAGCCATGGCGACCAACGCGGAGTTGGCCAGTCGGCGGGGATCTTTTCTGTTCTTTTTTCCCCTTCTCAATGGAGGGGCCCTCGTCCTGATCCTGGCGCTTGGCCCTGCCTTTGCCTCGGCCTCTATTGGAGCGTGGCAGGAGCGACGCTCGCTGGAGGCATTGGACAAAGTTCCATGGTCTGAGGCCATTAGGGTTGAGACTCCAGTCATCGCTGTGTCCGTCTCGGTTTCAGTGGATCGCCTATTCCTAAGGGTCGTTCGGCTTGGGGAGGCTGTGCAGAAGCATTGCCATGGTGGCAATGTTCTGATTGGCCCGAGCGAACTGTGGGGGGATCGTTCCCCCTATCCATGGTGTTGCGCTAGACCCAACGGGTGTGACCCCGGGTGCCACTCGCTGGTCTATGTGCACAGGGCGCCGTGTGGTGCACCGAGCGCGCTGGCGCAGTCGGTGGCTGGTGCAGCCACTGTTGCCGTGGTTCCTCATTGTGCTCCCGTGCGAGCTCAGGGGTCTCCACATGAGGATCCAGAGGGGCGTGAGTCTGCAAGGACTACATTACCGCTAGTGGCTATCCTGGAGCATCCACAATGGTGCACTCCTAGGATAGACGGTGGCTAAGCGCCACATCACCGATGCTGGAGCCATCACTCTCAACATTGTCATCCATGAGGTTGAGGAAACAAGTGGGAGCATAGCTCGCCATCCCCATGAATTCGGACGTGAGAGGGGGTGGTGCCAGCATCCTTCGGAGTGCCCGGGCGTACGCGTCCATGGGAGACATGAGGCCATAGGGGAACCAGTCGTGTGGCGGTCACGATGGGGACAATGGCGTCCCTCTGGGTAATTGGCGGAAGATAGAAAATAGCAAGTAAATAACAGCATGTAAATTACTCACATCGGGGTTTGAGCAGAGAGTTTGCTCAGAATATATGCCGTGTCATCGAAGTTGTGCATCCCAGAGTCAATAGAGGGAGCCCCTCCGATGGGTGCCAGAACGAGTGCCTCCTCACGGAGGTGTAGTACGCCAAGCCGGTCAACGACGAAGTCTAGGCTTCTGAGGAGGAAGGCCTGGGATGGCTTGAAGACGGGTGGAACCCACGTCCCAATAGGTGGGAGCATGGGAAACTCTAGTGAGCCAAAGCAAATCGTATCGCCAGAGCCCGCCATGGCAAAGGTGGCAGAAAAGTGGGCCATCCAATGACCAAAAAGTGTTGAACGTACAGTGTCCTCCCCACGGACAATGCCAACTATCGGTGCAGAAAGTGACCAACAAGTAAATATTTGTAGTTTTGCCATATGTTGTGATTGGAGGTGGCCTAGCACTCAATGACATAGGATTTATACTAGTTCAGGCAACATGCCCTACGTCCAGTTTGAGTCGGTCGGTGACTTTATTCCTGAGCCTAGGTGCTTGAAGTTTGCAGCGGGGTTACAAATGAAAAGAAGAAAGATGGGGGGTACAAGAGGTATGGCCGGGCTTTGGTCAGAAGGGCCAAGAGTGGTAGGAGCTCCGCTATGAGCTAAGTGTTCAAGCGTGTGCTTGAGGTTCGAACCTGGTAGCTCTATGGTTGTGAACTGGTGAACTTGGTTGATCTAATGAATCTAGATTAACCTTTCTGAATAGGCTTAACCTGAATGTTGGGAGAGAGCACATCCCCTTTTATAGGTGAAGGGGATGACCTTACAAGTGAGAGGGAGAGAGTACGTATGCTTCTAAGTCTTGTTGCCCTCACCGACGGGTACAGGATGATGGTAGACGCCCATAACACTGTTGGATGTCGGATGCATGTGGGAGGCTTCGTCGTTTTGTTCAGGTATGGCAAATGTCGGTACCTGCTATACTGTTGATGCCCAAAGGCATGTGAGGAGTTTCACCATGTTCACTTAGTACGGTAAATGCCGACGCCCACAACACTGTCGATGCCCAGAGGCATGTGGGGGGCCTTACCGTATGGGAGTTAATGGAGCCCACAATACTGTAGAGGAAAATGTCGGCGCCTACAACACTATTTGTGTCAGGGAGGTTGTAGAATACTATTTCTATAGGTGTACAGGGTACAGTTGCTGGTATTGCGGTTTGACTTGTGCGCCTTGCCTTGCCTTCTCTGTCTGTTCCCTAGTCTTTTCTGAGCGGGTGTCCCTGGTCGGTCGGTCCCAATCGGCTCTGGTTGCGCTAGTTGGAGAAGAGCAGTGAGTAGGGCCTTTGCATACCCCAGTTAGAGACATGGGGTTAGAGTCGGAGGTAGTGCTTTGCCAGGCCTTCCGGTCGGAGAGACCGTCCAAAGGCATGCTGGAGACCGAAGCGAGCGCTCCAGTCAGAGAGGTGGGCTAGAGTTGGAAGATGGGTGTCGTTCCTTGTTGGCTAGACCTTTCGGTCAGTGATTGGATTGCCCTTCTGGCCTATCGTTCAGATACTTGGGCCAGCCCATGAGTTGTGTGTTTGTCTGCTTGGGCTGAGCCTTTGTTGGGAAGCCGATCCGCGAGGGACCCTTGGTTTATGAACCCGATAGGGTGGATCTGTCGCTACAGCCGAGGTGCTAATGGAGGGGGGTGGCTATGCTGTCGTGCCTCAAGAGCCAAAAGGGGCGGGTAGATCCACCGCCGTGCCCGAGGTGCTGATGGAGGGGGGTGGCTCTGCCACCGCATCCTAGGACGCAAGGGAAGTGAGTCCCTCTGCTCAGGAGCAGGGGGTGGGCTCAAAACAGCCCCATCCTAATGAGGTGGAGCAGGGACCTAGGGGTTCATCCCCCAAACATATCCACCGCCCAACAGCACCAATGTAAGTCATCAACTCCTCTGTTTTCTCTATTTTTCTCTATTTTTCTCCGCTTTCAGCATGACTTATGCCTTTTGTTTCTTGCAGCATCTTGAGATGGGGCAATGTTTTGGCGCTAGCATCCAATAAGAGTGTCGCCCTTCAGGCGATGTGGCGGCCATCGGCCGACGTCGCACCCATCCCGGGTGGAAGCGGCGCTGGTGCGACTGCATCACTAGCTAGTGAGGCGCCACTCGCGGTGGCATCCGTGCCCTCGGTGGGACAAGCGAGCACCGGGGCTGAGGGAGTGCCCTCGGAGATCACCGAGCAACCGGCGACAGAGGTGATTCTACTACCGACGTCAAAGCGAATGGAGCTACTGCTCACGCTTGTGGTGCCAACTGCAGTGGGCGCGATGCCATCGGTCAAGGCCCCACCGATGCAGGCTAAGGTGGCAGCGACTGTGACAAGCCAGGCGTAGCCGAATGTAGCCGTGGCACTGCCCGAGGAAGCGACATGATCCACGCCATCGGTGGCCCAAGTGACAGCGACCGACGTGGGCCGAACGGTGGGGGACATGCCGAGGGGTCCCCGAATGTTGCGGCGGTGGTGGAGTGGACTAGCGGGGAATCGTCCCTGGCTGTGACATCGGGGGGGGTAGCCATTCGCCCACGTAGGGCGAGCCCCTGCTCCGGTGGATGAACCCGCAAGACCCGACATCGGCACTCTTCGCCCTCAATAATGCTACTGAGAGCATGGAGCGAGAGAGTCTTGATGAGGGGATTGAGGCCGCTAAAAAGCCTTGGACCATGCTAGGGGCACCCTGCGCGAAGTCATCGTTCCCACTGGCGGGGTATTCACTCAACCTTGCCTCTCGCCCTCCTTTTTCTTCATGTATTTTTGTGTTCTGACCATCATCTTTTTTCAGTCCCTTATCGCTCGAAGCTGGGAGAAATCCTAGTTCCTTCATGAGTAGAAGGAGAACTAGGACCGCCTCATCGAAGAGGCCCGTTTACGCTAGGATGTGGCTGCTCAGCTTGCTGCTGCCCAATAGAGGGTGGCCAAGCTAACTCCCTTGGCCGAGGAGGCAGATAGTCTCCGACTGCAGGAGGCCAAGGCCCATTAGCATGAGTTGGAGACCATGAAGGCATTTGAGGCCCTATCGATGAGGGTGCGGCAAGATGAGGAGGAGGCCACCAGAGTTAGGAGGGAGCGGGACCAACTGCTCTAGAGGGACGCTGAGACCCGCTAGTGGATCCTCGACCTTCTGGCTGAGGCTAAGAAGGAGCGGGAGCTGAAGCTAGTTGCCGAAGAGAAGTTCATAGCCCTAGCGCAGAGGGTGAGTTAGGATGCCGAGGTAGTCGCCCGATTGCGTAAGTAGCAAGATGAGCTGCTCTAGACTGTGAGGAGGCTCCGCTCGAAGCATAGCATGGCCTGCGAGGAGCGCGACTAGGCCATTCGAGAGCACGACCAGGCACAATAGAGGATCGACTCCCTCTAGGCCAAGCTCGGAACCATGACAACCCGAAGGCTGGAGGCCGAGGGCATCTCCGCCGGGCTGGCTACAGAGCTCACCGAGGTGAGGAGGAACCTTTAGGTAGAGAGCAATGAGCTCAATCTCCAGAGTGCTACCCTCGGAGTGGTATGTGATGACCTAGAGGTGGTGCAGTCAGAGGGGACCAACTCGCTTGTGGCCCATGCCGTTGATGTCACAGCGTAGGTGCACCTGCTCGAGAGGGATGCTCTTCGCACTGAGGTCACCCAAGCCTTTGCGATTGCTCATTCGCATTACGCAGATAGCATCGACTTGGAGACAATGAGCATTGGTTTTGCACCTGGCTACGAAGCCTCTGAGCTATATGAGATAGAGACGGCGGTGGCTCCTCTTGCGTGGGACCTGGTGGACAGAGTTGAAGACATAGTTCTTCCCCTGAGGGGCTAGTTAGTCAAATAGGTTGGATGAACATTATTATAATCTATGGATAAGTGCCAACCTTTATGTATTGTAAAAACAATTTTGTAACTTCATTTTGTTTGATTGAACTTGTTTTCTTCCCTTTTTGTATGTGTAAAAAGGGGCTCATGCATTCTGACCCTTTCATTCATTAAGACCATAGGGCCCAAGGTGTAAGAGCCGAACTTTGATCATGCTGGTGAGCAAAGACACCGTAGCCACCGAGGAGTAGGCTTTTTGCAGTCCGACCAGGGATGCTCAGTTGTTCATTTCCACAAACCTTGTCGCTATTCTTAGTGTGAGGAAGAGGTCTGATGCGGTGATTGTTTCTAAAAAGGTGTACTTATACCTTCATCAGCCCCTGAGTGAGATCTGACCCTTTGCCATTGCTGGGGTCAGATGTCCCTAAAAATCGAGGAGAGGATAGCAAAACTTAGTAGGAGAAAGCATCTCTTGTATTCGCACGTACCCCCTCCCTAGGATCTTAGCTATTGTTCTATGACCATTCGTTCGGTCTCCTCGCAAGTCCAACCTTCCTCAAGCCCCCGTGCGTAATGGGGATTCAGTTGAGGGTCAGCTCATTTTTGTGACTATCGCCCTATTTGTAGTTTTTGCAACCAGAGGGGTTGAGTTAACATCACTTGCCTCAATGGCTCGAGTGATGCGCTCGGTGAGCTCGCTAATGGGCATGTTTGAATGGAATCTGGTTCTATCGCTTGTGACAGGGTCGGCAAAGCCCTTGTGTGGCATTCCATTGCTCCTTAACCCGCCTTCCAAAAGATTCTCCCTCAATGGGGATTCTATGGGCTTGGCTAGAAGTTAGGATCGAACGAGATGGTTGAGTTGACCTTGTCTGCTTCTAGGCGGGATGGGCAAAGGCCACTAGGGCTCATCTGCATTTCCCCCTGGCTTTTGTTCGACGCGAGACAGCCTTGGGCCCTTCGTGAGCTGACCTTCGAACCTCGGTCTCTCGATATAGGATTGGGTAGCTCGAGCCCCCAAGCCCCATGGGGTTTGGTAGGGATCGGCCGTGTTTCATGCGTCACCCCATCCTCGGTTTCAACAACTGGAGGGGCTGAGCTAACGACACTTGCCTCGATGGCTTGAGTGTCGTGCTTGGTGAGCTCGCTAACGGGCATGTTTGAGTGGAATCTGGGTCCGTCATCCACTGATGGGGTCGGCAGAGCCCTCATGTGGCATTTCACTACTTCTTAACCCACCTCCCGATAGATGCCCGAGCTGTTCGATAGGCTTGTATGGCCCGTTGTCCTCTCCTCAATGGAGATTCTGTGGGCTTGGCTTGAGGTTAGAATTGAATGAGAAAGGTCGAGATGTTCCTGTTTGCTTCTGAGCGAGGTCGGGCAAGGCCACTGGGGCTCATCTTGGTTTTTCTCCCCTGGCTCTATTTGACATGAGGCGCCTCGAGCCCTTCGTGGGCCGGCCTTTGAACCTCGGTCGGTCACCTCTCATATCGAATGAGACGACTATCGCTTCGTGACATGATGCGAAGCGTTGTGATGCAGAAATTGCATATCAATGCTTGGATGCATGAGATGAATGTATGAATGAAAATGGATGAATGAATGATCATATAAAGAAATAGCGAGGGTCAGTAATGTTACCTCGATGGCACGGGTGGCGGGTACTGGGAGTTCTTACCAGATATGTTCGTGCGGGGTTTAGGTCCGATGTTCTAAATCGGGCCCATCCTTGTGATGGCTGAGATCTTCTCTGGGTTGGCTTCGATGCCACGCTTAGAGACGATGAAACCAAGCAGCATGTCCCTTGGGACCCCAAAAATGCACTTCTCGGGATTGAGTTTCATGCCGTTTGCTCAGAGTTTTGCAAAGGTCTGCTCAAGATCGGCTATGAGGTGGTCAGCCCATTTGGATTTGACCACGATGTCATCAATGTAGGCCTCAACGGTCCACCCGATGAGGTCCCCAAAACACTTGAGCATACAACGCTGGTATGTAGCCCCAACGTTCTTCAGACCAAACGGCATTATGACGTATCAGAACGATCCAAAGGGGGTGATAAAAGATGTCAGGAGTTGGTCAGACTCTTTCATCGCTATTTGATGGTACCCTGGAGTACGCATCAAGGAACTAGAGGGTTTTGCACCCCGAGGTAGAGTCAACTATTTGGTCTATGCGTGGCAAAGGAAATGGATCCTTTGGTCATGCTTTGTTGAGACCCCTATAGTCAACACACATCCTCCATTTCCCACTCTTCTTTCATAGAAGAACGGGATTGGCTAACCACTCTAGGTGGTACACTTCCTTGATGAATCCGACCACCAAAAGTTTTGCGATTTCCTCACCGATGGTCCTACGTTTCCCCTCATCGAAGCGACGCAGGCGTTGTTTCACCGGTTTGGAGCCTAGGTGGATCTTCATAACATGCCTGGTGACTTCCCTCGAAATGCCTATGTCTGAGGGTTTCCACGCAAAGATGTCTATGTTGGCACGGAGAAAGCTGATGAGCGCGCTTTCCTATTCGGAGGAAAGCATGGTACCAATGCGCACCATTTTGCCCTCGGTGCTCCCGAGGTCTATGAAGACCTCCTTAGAGCCTTCCGCTGGCTCGAAGGACTCGGTTGACCGCTTGGGGTTAGGTGCCTCTTTTAGCGACCTCCTGCTTAAGGGTCGCGAGCTCTCTAGAGGCGACGATTGCTGCGGCATGATCGCAGCACTCGACTTCGCACTCATAGGCATGCTGAAAGGAGGTGCCGACGGTGATGACCCCACCTAGGCCCGATATCTTTAGCTTGAGGTAGGTGTAGTTGGGGATGGCCATGAACTTCATGTAACATGGTCATCCTAGGATGGCGTGGTAGGTTCCATGGAACCCAACCACTTTGAAGGTGAGGGTCTCCATCCGATAGTTGGATGGACCCCCTAAGGTGATGGGCAAATCAACCTACCCAAGTGGCATGGCCTGCTTTCTAGGCACGACACCATGAAAAGGTGCTTTGGTCGGCTAGACGCGCGCTCGATCGATGCCCATGGCATCGAGCGTCTCGGCATACATGATCTTGAGGCTACTGTCCCCATCCATTAGTACCTTGGTGAGGCGCTTCATACCGACGATTGGGTCAACCACAAGCAGATATCTCCCTAGTTGTGGGACGCTCTCCGGGTGATCAGTCCGATCAAAGGTTATGGTGGACTTCGACCACCGGAGGAAGGCAGGCATGGCTGGTTCGGTCGTATAGACCTCACAGCGTGCGACCTTCTAGTGGTGCTTGGAGTCATAGGCCACCGACCCTTCGAAGATCATGAGGCAGCCATCCAGTGTTGGAAAGCCACCGCCTTTCCCCTTGGCATCATCCGTGGTCGGGTCAGGGTCCTTCCCATGCTCCCCTTTATTCGAGCCTCCGGACAAGAACCACCTCATGAGGCCGTAGTCCTTGTATAGATGATTAACCAGAAAGGCATGGTTTGGGTATGGTCCCTCGAGCAGTTTCTCAAAGTGGTTCAGAGTGCCCTCCACGGGCTTCCGACCACCCCTGCGGTCTGTAGTGGCCACGAGAGAGCCATCGCGCCGCTGCTTGTTCTTCTTCTTAGCGGGACAATTGGAGGCGCCTTCGTCGGTGTCCTTGTCCTATCTCACCTTGCCATTGAGGCGGTCGAAGATCGCTCCAACTGCTTCTTTGCCCAAGGCATGGCTGGTAGTGATGTCTAGGAGTTCCTTTGTGGTTTGTGGGCCCTTGCATCCCAGCTTGTGAACCAGAGACTCATAGGTGGTCCCAGACAAGAAAGCTCCTATAACGTCAGTGTCGGCGACGTTAGGTAGCTCGTTGCACTGTTGGGAGAAATGTTGGATGTACCCATGGAGGGTCTCACCGGCCTTCTATCGGTAGTTCTTGAGGTCCCACGGGTTTCTAGGGCGCTTGTATGTGCCCTAGAAGTTCCCCACGAAGATCTCCTTCAAGTCTGCCCAACTCTGGATTCTATTGGATGGCAGGTGTTCTAACCATGTTCGTGCCGAATTGGCCAAGAACAGTGGAAGGTTGCAGATAATGAAATCATCATTATTCGCACCACCGGCTTGGCAAGCAAGTCGATAATCCTCGAGCCATAGTCTGGGGTTCATTTACCCAGAGTACTTCGGGATGATAGTTGGTGGTCGGTACCTTGGTAGGAAGTCAGCATCGAGGATGTGTCGGCCAAAGGCCTAAGGCCTCGGCCGGCCAAGGCTCGGGCTTGGGTCCTCACCACTATTGTAGCATCTGCCACGGTAAGGGTGATAGCCACGGCTAGTTCCCTCTCTTGAGTCATCGTAAGTACACCTACGGGCGTCGAGGGTGTTGCGTGTGTCATGGTTGCGGCCGAGACGCTGGTGCACAGGGACCATGGTGCGCTGCCTACCTCCTTGTGGCTCCTGGTGGACTGACGCGTCCCTGCTAGAGTGCTCCAAGGGTGTGCGCTGGCTGGTGTTGAGCTCGTATCACCGAGACAACGAGCTCTCTGTCTACTGTGCCATCACACGCTCGAGCAGCGTGTGAATCTCGTGGTGAGCCCGACGATCCTTGGGCATCACGACCTTAGGAAGACCATGGAGCAGAGCCGCTGCAGCAGTGATGTTTTGGCTTGCCTAGACGAAGCAAGGGAGGGCTTCATCATCAGCGATGATCCTCCGGTTCACGTCGCGGGCCATGGCGCGTGCACACCCACCATTTCCACAGCGCTCGATCTCCTGATCGAGCTCTGCGCATTCCTGCTTGAGCTGGAGTCACGCTTCCTCGATCTCTCAATGTCGGGCTTTTAGCTGCTCCACCCGCATGCGAGGTGGGGCACTTGTCTCCTCCTAGGCCTCGTTGTCGAGGTCATTCGTCAGGGTAGCCTCTTCCTCGTGGATGCTTTCGACGTGTCCCTCGGGGGTACCTATCATGAAGCATTCATGAGAGGGGTGATGGCTTCCCCTGCTGTAGTCAGATCCAGAGAGCGACTCTGGCTCCTCTGCGAGGAGGTCGTGGAAAGATTCCATGACGTGTTCAATCACCCCCACGAATTCATCGTTCGTGGGAGGTGGAATCATGCGTTGTGCCACAAGGTGGCTAACGGTCTTTGCGGCATTGCAGAGACCGAATGGAAGCACTGTCGAGGCGCTCCGAGTGAGGTGTTCTAGAGAGAGGGGTTCCCCTCCGGTGAGCCACGCCATGTCGTTGGCATAAGAGAAGGTGAGGCATCATAGGTCCTCCCGGGACGGCTAGGGTCCTAGGGAGACGCCGAGCTGGCGCTCAAGCCTCCCGTAGTCAAGGCCGATGGAGGCGAGAAGTTAGATGATGGTGTGAGCCAATGCCAACTCTCCTCCCACCGTGATGATGAAGTCCAGGTCCCCAAAGTGCATGTGTGCACCTGGGACCCAGCTGATGCCGTGACAAGCCATCTGTGGCCTGATGTTAATGTCGGGACGCGCAAAGTCCCCTACCTAGCGCGCCAACTATCGGGGTTTCAAGTAAACATCAACGAGTAAATTTGTGTTACTGCGCATCTGGCCCGGATGGTTTGCTAAAAAGACACAAGGTTTATACTAGTTCGAGCAGAATATCCCTACGTCCAGTTCATGGCTGCTGCTCATGTTATTAGCACTGAAAAGTTCATAGTAGGGGTTACAAACGGGCGAGAGGGGGACATGTCCCAAGTCTCTGATGAAAAGGTCGAATGGGTGCTGAGAGCTTGGTTGCTGCTCAGCTATGTGTGATGTGATGCATGGTGTCTTGAATCAATCCCCTTAGTGGGGTTCCCTGTCTTCCCTTTTATAGGCCAAGGGAGAGTAGGGATTACAGATGGGATAAAAGAGGAAAACTAGAGGCAAAGGAGGTCCTTCAAAGATGCCGGGTCTTCCTTTTCCTCTATGCGGGCCCCACTGACATGGTAGGCGGTGCCAGGGATAACTCCACGCCAGGGTTCATATTCGCTGATCCTGATAGGGCCGCGCTGGGCGTCTGTCCGTTGATGATGCCAAGTCCTGGCATTGTCAGCAAGTTATCACGTCCCATCCCGCTCCGGTGGGCGGCGTGGCAGACCAGGGTGCTGATCCGCGGCCATACAGGGAGCACATGGCGTAGTGACCGTACGTCCGTTACTGTAGGTGACGCGAGTTTCCTCCTGGACCATAGTGGTTGTCGTGAGCTTCCGTTAGGATCTGTGCTTGAGGGCAGATGGCGGCGCCCACAACACTGTAAGACAAATATCGGCGCCTACAACACTGTTTGGGCTCTATCATGCCTGGAAGGTCTCAAAGCGCCCTTCTTGTCATATCATGACGGTACTTTCCTGCAAGCGTGCAGGGTATGGTCCTCGGTATTGCGGTTGACTTGAGTGCCCTGCCTTATCTACGCGCGTCGTTAGGAAGGAGTTGCGCGCAGACGTCGGGCGAGGCGGAGCCATCCCTCGGGGGTCAGGCGAGGCGAAGCCAGTCCTCAAACGTCGGGCGAGGCGAAGCCATCCTTCAGACGTCAGGCGAGGCGAAGCCATCCTTCAGACATCGGGCGAGGCGGAGCCAGCCGCTAGACGTTGGGCGAGGCGGATCCAGCCCTTAGACGTCGGGCGAGGCGGAGCCAGCCCCTAGACATCGGACGAGGAGGAGCCAGCCCTCAGACATCGGGCGAGGCGGAGCCAACCCTCAGACGTCGGGCGAGGCGGAGTCAGCCCTCAGACGTCGGGCTGAGACGTTCCCAACCCTCAGGGGTCGGTCGATCGGACGAAACGGAGCCTGCGGCCTTGGTGGTTTGGACGAGGCGGGGCCCCGGAGAAATGTAGTCGTGTTCTTGATCGCTCTGATGAATTAGCGTTGATGGGTATCAGCTTCTCCTCTTCGGGTACTCTACTATTGGTCCCCGATACATATATTTAAGTATATGTAAATATATTTATTATTGTAGATGAAGAAACATATATGTATTTTTTGGAGCACTGGAAAGAAATTATGCACACATATATTTGAGTATGTATGTATATACATATATATTTATTATTGTAGATAAGAAACATATATGTATTTTTTTGAGCGAGCACCGGAAAGACGTAGACGGTAGCTTTACATTACGTACGTGCACATAAATTTACTGCTACGAAGGCACGTGTGATGTGTGCATCTTATCCATACTATTATATTATCACCCCAAGAGTAGTATATAATCTTAGGGCTGAGATTGACAAAGCCACCTCAAGTGTTTCGCTTTTGACGCGCATGCCTACCGCTGAAAGGAAGTAAATTCGAATACGAGCACTTGTGCTGAGTTATTACTAGAGATCAAACTCAGTGGGTAGGTTTCATCGAAAACAACCAATGAACCATCTAAGGTACACTCAATTCTCGCAAAAACAATATATGTCAGTCTTGGATGTTTAATTTGCTATTAGGTAATGCTTTTAACTAGATGTATATGTACAGTGGCGGAGCCTCGTAGAGGCAAGAAAAGATTGTGAATCTCTAAAATCTGATTGTGATTGAAGAGAAAGGAGAAAAGGCTAGACATAATTGTGACTGTGACTGTGATTGCAAAAAAAAAAAAAAAAAGGCAGAGTACTGGAAGCAAATGTATGCATGCCTGGCATTGCCGGTAGCTAATATTAGCTTCTGAAAATTGCTCCCTCTAATTTCAGATTCACCCTCCGCGCGCCACTGGATGTATATATGCAATAAGTCGTCATTATATATATGTATGTATACGTGTATCAGGAGTATTAGAGAGACACGAGCTCTAGTGGCTTCCACGTCGATATGCATGCATGGAAACGTGCATCAGTGGAGGATGCGTTGGTATTTCCACTAGGGGAGCCGCCCGAGAGTCCACCAGTCCAGTCCATTGGAGCGCATTTGGGACGCGGCGAACATAAATATGTAGCTCATGAAATATGCGATGCGCCTGTATCTGGATAGATGAATATACAGTACTTAGATGGCTGGCCACATGACGGCGTGAAAGGTTAAGTTAAAATGGCAACACATTATATCGGCGCTCAAGAGTTAAAGGCAAACACAATATGGCTGGGACGATGGAGAGACACGTATGTGCAACTAACTCCACTCCACCCATGTTGTTACCGAGGTGCTAGCGCCCGGCCGTCCGGACACCCGCACAGCCTGACCCAGTACGTTGATTTTTCCCGCCACTACCGGACAGAGCATCTTTGCCGAGGGCCTGAGGATTTGCCGAGAGAAAATGCTCGGGCACTTGGCAAAGAGTCTTTGCCGAGGGCCTAACCCTCGGCACGCGCATCTCATCCCGTCGCAGCGCCCACTTGTCTGAGGACTTGCCTCACCCCACACCCGCGCCCCGCCCCTACCGCTGGCCCCGAGCGTGCCCCGTCCGCCGGCCCCCAGCTCGTCGCGCCCCACTCCCAGGTGCCCGCGCCGTGCCACCATCACTCCCCGCGCGCCCTGATTCTCTGAAGAGCATGAAAGATGTGCAACATGAAACACTTCAATGCAACATAAGTATGTAACAGATGAAACATCTAAAACATACACTTACAACACATGTGTGAAACATATACAACATCCAAAATAAAACATTTGCAACTTGCAACATGAAAACACTTACTGCAACATAAGACTGATACAGTTGAAACATTTGGAACATATAGCTGCAACATATGTGTGAAACATATGCAACATCCCGATTAGAACACTTTCAACATACGTCTGGAACAGATGAAATATTTTGAACAAATCTCTAAAACACTTACAATATGCCTCTAAAACACTTGCAACATGTGCAACATCCTCCGATATACTTTTGCAACATCCATATGAAACAATTGCAACATACCTCTGAAACGTCTAAAACACTTGAAACATATGCTTGCAACATGCGCTTTAATCGCAACATCTCCTTGCTGAGGTCGTGCATCACGACGGCCATGGCTTCAACAGCGACCACAACCTTCTGGTGGGGAACGGCGGCGTCAGCAGCACCTCAGCGCACGCGGGGGACGGGGTACGGCGCACTTGAGCGGGTGCGGCAGGGGATGGAGCCCGGCGCGATGATGGAGGGGCGCAACGTGGGATGAAGCTATCGCTGGATAGGGGAGCCACGCGGCGCCAGATGGGGTGCGTAACGGAAAAGACGGCTGCAGCAAGCACATGCGCAAAGCAGCACGCGATGGGGAGATATTTTTTAGAGAAGAGATGGGAGACGCAGAGAGTAAGCAAGCCTGTTGGACCGGTACACGTAGGCCTGGAAAGCCACGTCCAGACGGATGGACGTCCGCTCCTGAGCATTACCGATGTTGTTAGGTCGGGTTAATCTCTTGCCCAACGAGCATCTCCACTAGTTTGGTGAAGTCACTTCTAATCTAAATTATTTTTTAGCACAAAAAATGTAACCCTTCTCCAACAGCTATATATATATATATATATATATATATATATATATATATATATATATATATATATATATATATATATATATATATCCCCTAACTCCCAATCTATCCACGCAAATAACTGCTAGCTACTCCCTTTCATGGGGGCGCTTTTTTTTCTTGACACTCCGTCATCCCCGACCTTCACTGAAATTGAATATCCGATCAATATTTTGATTCTTTTTTTAGAAGTTCTAGGTGTGGATGCTGGTGATGCCTGGCTGTGGGGGTGACTAGCGGCAGCGGCGGTGTATCGAGCAAAAATCTTCAAGTGGATATACCTTTTGGTTTTTAGCTGTAAATTATAAAAAAATGTTGGTGATAGTTTTTTTTTGTTTCCATTATGTATTAGAAAGGTTGCAAAACCATATTTTCAGGATTATTTTTTGGTATTATTGATATGCTCTTACAGACGAATCCAAGAATCACTATTAGAAAACAGACCTTTTGTTTCGACACCATTTTCGGAGTTACTCCCGGCATTTTTTGAACCCGGGAGTGAAGGAGATTAATCCCTGCTAACCCTCGAGCCGGGAGTAAAGGTCGCTGCCCAGCGCTGCTGGCTCGGCAGGTAAACCTTTAGTCCCGGTTAGAGGCTATAACCGGGACTAAAGATCGACATTTAGTCCCGGCTAGAGCTACTAACCGGGACTAAATGTTTAGTCTCGGCTGGAGGCTTTAGACGAGAATAAATATTGCTCTTTGTTCCTGGTTATAACCTCTAACCGGGAATAAAGCTTCCGCCAGTAGTCATTAAAAAACAAATAGTTTTAGTTTATTAGTTTCATTTATATTCTTTTCTTAAGTATACTTTGATTTTTAGAGTCTTTTGTTAAAAAAATAGTTTTAGATTTTAGGGGAAAAATATAATTTTCACACATAAGTTTTTAAGTTTTATTTTACCGTATTTCGACGCAAAATTCTAGTGTTTTCAATCTATAATTCACCGTATTTCGTCTCACGCGGCACAAAGAAAAATATAATAATAAAAATAATTATCAGAAAAACCTAACATCTTGTGTGGGCCCATATTTTGGGGGTAAATGACTGCCAAAAAAATTTCAAGCCATTTCGACATAGGCGGAGTCGACGTGCTTCATAGAGATATATAGAACCTTTCGTCAAACCCTATCTATACACCTAAGTTCTCTGGGATTCTGAGGTCCATGTGCTTTCTAGTGTCGGATTAGTCTCAAACTTTTTCTCAAGACTGCAAATGCCCTATGTGAAGCCACCACCAAGTTCGAGATTTTTCTGAGCTGGTTTGGTGCTTTTTGCACTTTAATTAAATTTCCGTGCGAATTCATCGATTAATTATACGTTGAACTGAGTCCACCCCCGAAAAGATCCGGAATGGTGCCAAACTTTGCCAAATGGTCTCTTGTGCCCTAGGAGACAAATATTTGTGGAGGTTGATGCAAAATTATATTGTTTTGAATATGTAATTCGCCGTATTTCATCTCACGCGGCACAAAGAAAAATGTAATAATAAAAATAATTATCAGAAAAACCTAAGATTTTGTGTGGGGCCATATTTTGGGTGTAAATGACTGCCAAAAGAATTTTAAGCCATTTCGACATAGGCGGAGTTGACGTGCTTCACAGAGGTATATAGAACCTTTCGTCGAACTCTATCTATACACCTAGGTTCCCTGGGATTCTAAGGTCCTATATGCTTTCTAGTGCTGGATTGGGCTGAAACTTTTTCTCAAGACTTCAAATGCCTTATGTATAGCCACCACCAAGTTCGAGATTTTTCTGAGCTGGTTTGGTGTATTTTGCACTTTAATTGAATTTCCGTACAAATTCACCGGTTAATTATACGTTGAACTGGGTCCACCACCTAAATGATCCGGAATGGTGCCAAACTTTGCCAAATGGTCTCTTGTGCCCTAGGAGACAAATATTTGTGGAGGTTAATGCAAAATTATATTGTTTTGAATATGTAATTCACCGTATTTCGTCTCACGCGGCACAAAGAAAAATGTAATAATAAAAATATTTATCAAAAAAATCTAAGATCTTGTGTGGGGCCATATTTTGGGTGTAAATGACTGCCAAAAAAATTTTAAGCCATTTCAACATAGGCGGAGTCGACGTGCTTCACAGAGGTATATAGAACCTTTCATCGAACCCTATCTATACAACCCTATCTATACACCTAGGTTCTTTGGGATTCTGAGGTCCATGTGCTTTCTAGTGTCGGATTGGGCTAGAATTTTTTCTCAAGACTTCAAATGCCTTATGTATAGCCACCACCAAGTTCAAGATTTTTCTGAGCTGGTTTGGTGCTTTTTGCACTTTAATTGAATTTCCGCGCGAATTCACCGATTAATTATACGTTGAACTGGGTCCACCCCCTAAATGATCCGGAATGGTGCCAAACTTTGCCCAATGGTCTATTGTGCCATAGGAGACAAATATTTGAGGAGGTTGATGCAAAATTATATTGTTTTCAATATGTAATTCACCGTATTTCGTCTCACGTGGGACAAAGAAAAATGTAATAATAAAAATAATTATCAAAAAAATCTAAGATCTTGTGTGGGGCCATATTTTAGGTGTAAATGACTGCCAAAAAAATTTCAAGCCATTTTGACATAGGCAGAGTCGACGTGCTTCATAGAGGTATATAGAACCTTTCGTCGAACCCTATCTATACATCTCGGTTCTCTGGGACTTTGAAGTCCATTTGCTTTCCAGTGCTGGATTGGTCTCAAACTTTTTCTCAAGACTACAAATGCCCTATGTGTAGCCACCACCAAGTTTGAGATTTTTCTAAGGTGGTTTGGTACTTTTTTAACTTTAATTGAATTTGTGCCCGAACTCACCGATTAATTATACAATGATTAATGAAGAACCTAAAGATTTACGTTACAATTACGTGAAAACAAATTTCCTGTCGAAAACCAATAAATTTAATAATTTCAATTAAAGTCTATTTTTGCATTAACGAAAATAGTGAGTATTAGTTGCATTATGTTCAACATTTATAATAAAAACACAATAGTTTAGGTCACATATTTTTTTTGTGTGCGGTAAATGAAAATAAAGTTTATTACTTTTTCTAAAAAAATTTATGCCTAGTATTGAATTTACTGCGCAAATATATAAAATAAACTGATCTGCTTAAAAGTTGACGGGAAATGAAAATATAGCCCACCTTTAGTCTCGGCTCCTGCCACCAGCTGGGACTAAAGGTGGGCTGCATTTGACGGTCCACCAAAAAATCCTTTAGTCTCGGCTCCTTTCAACAGCCGGGACTAAAGGTCCCCCCTTTAGTCCCGGGCGGTGGATGAAGCCAGGACTAAAGGTGCTTTAGTCCCGGGCGGTGGATGGAGCCGGGACTAAAGGTCCCCCCTTTAGTTCCGGCTGATGGCAGGAGCCGGTACTAAAGGTGCTTTAGTCCCAGGCGGTGGATGGAGCCGGGACTAAAGGTCCCTCTCGTATAAACCGCCGCCTCCCTTCTCTCTTCCTCCTCATCGATCGTCTTCGTCTTCAGCGCATCCCTAGAGCTCCGCCGCTGTCGATTCGCCTCCCCGACCACCCCCGACGCCGCCTTCCTCACCGGAGGGCACCTCGAGGCTCGCCCACCTCGCCGGAGTAGCCCCGACGCCGCGCCCGTCATCGAGGAGCCCCTGGCCGCCCCCGACGCCGTGCGCGCGCCACGTCGCCCCCGGCGCCGCGCCTTCTTCCTCACCGGAGGGCATCGTCCCGACGCCCCCGACGCCGCACCTTGCCCGTGACATCCTGTTGCTCATAAGCTCGATCGTTTTCCCAGTTGTAGCCCAGTCACGTCAGAGTGTGTCTCGCCGCCGTGGCCGCCATGGCTGACGTAGAGCTTCCTCTGATGCGTCTGCTGCTGTTCTGGGTGTCGGGGTAAGTTCGCGGGGTGGTGTTGGTCATGCTAGTGCGGTCCGCCTCGCCGGAGCCTCGCCATCGGCGAGTTTGGTCGGCAGCACTGCCGTGCGCTCTGTTTGGGTCGCTGACATACGGGGCCGGGTCGTCAGTGAGAGAGAGGGAGAGAGAACAGGGAGATTTCTTATTTTCTGGATTTTGAATAGTGCAACAACTTTGGAAATTCATAGGAAAATAATTACAACTCCAAAAATTCTGAAAATTTGTGTGTAGCTTCTGTACATGTTCTATTATGGTTTAAAAATATGAAACTTGAAATTTGAATAAATTTTTAATGTTCAAAAATTCAGTCAATTAATTGATAAATGTAATTTTCATGATTTTTGTAGGCCACTGTATAACTCCAAAAATTATGAAATTTGTTTTGGTACACTAATTTGTCATGAGGAAGCTTACATAAAATTTTGAGGTCATTTGGAACAAGTTCGTTTTGAGCTTATTTCCAAATTAATTCAAAAATGGATAAAAGCAAACCCTAAGTGTTAGGTTTAGGGTTTGATCTTGTTTTGGTCATATTTCATGCACCATGAAAGCATCATGTTTACATTATCATCATGTTGAAGCATATGTTATTATTTCAGTGTAGAATCCGAGAGTGAACCGATTCTAGTTGAGCAAGTTGTGGAAGAATCCCCGGTTGTCTCGGGATTCAATAATTGTGGTACTGATCCGGAACCCGAGATCGTCAACGAAGGCAAGCCCCGATTTATGCATTAAACCATTACCTTGTTTACTTTAAAAAGTTTATCACCTATGTTACCTATTGCATTAAGTTGATTAATTCAAATGTTACCTACTTGATGCATTGCCTACCTTGTTAATTGTTTACCATCCTTGAAGATGATTTCATATACAAAGACGTAGAATTGCATAGTATACTTTATGGTAGGCTTTCAAAGTAAAAGTTTCGATACAATCAAAGATGACATACTAGGCCAAAGAAAGAAAGAAGATAAAATCAATTGTGTTATATTCTGATACCATGTGGCCTATACCCTAAACCCTAAACCACCCTAAACCCTAAACCCTAAACCACCCTAAACCCTCCCTGACCACCGACGCTGGCCGGCCGCCCCGCGCAGGCACCACCGCCCCAAAATGTGTATGAAATGTCTATGAAACCCTAATTGCATAATTATTGTTTTATAATTGTTTAGGCTCTCTATGGCTGACCCGAGAGATGATGACCTGGAGGCGGAAATGATGGATATTATCAACGCCGGCACTGAACATTGTGCTAATGTTGATAATGACCAGCAGGAAGACGATGGGAGTCAATACTTGAATCTCGATCATGAAGATAATTCCGGCGAGGTATATATTTCTCAATATCTAGCTCGCATTTATTTATTATGCATACATGTAGCCCACTGGATCGACCTTCGTTTTATAATACTCTTTGTGTTTCTATGCTTACATAGCCGTCAGGATCGACAACGACGACGGGGAACACAAAGAATGTTCAAGGGGTCAAAAAGCCGTTGGAAGGCCGCTACATCATCTTAGAATTCAACGTGGCTACAGGCGAACCACTAGGACAGTATGCACAGAAATTCATGTACCACTGTGGGTACCTTATAAGGGACAAGCTCCCGATCAATGCTCGTGAATGGAAAAAAATAACAATGCTCCTCATATTAGTTATGTCTTTGATAAGGACAAGGAGCTAATTTGGCAAGATGTTCTTGCACATTTCACGCTCCAAACAGATGATTATCATGAAGACATCACCCATGAAAGGTTGATGGAGCGAGTTAGGCATTGGACAATGAAGAAGATGGCCACCCAATTCCAATCTTGGAAGAAGCAGCTGTACAAATCATACGTCAAGAAGAACAAGACTCCAAATTGGAATGATAAGGGCCCAATCGCGAAGGCAAGGCCCTACTGGGAGGAATTTGTATAGTACAAGACATCAGAAGAGAGTGCGGAACGGATGAGAAGGAACCAAGAGAATTCCAGACAAAAGAAATACCACCATAACATGGGATCAGGTGGCTACGCGACTTCTGTTCCTAAGTGGCAAAAAATAGAAGCAGACCTTATTACCAAGGGGGTCGTACCTGAATCAGCACCGTGGCCTGAACGCACAAAGTGTTGGTTTTTAGGTCATGGGGGAGGATTGGACCCAGTCACCGGGAAGCTCATCCATGGCACAAAACTCGAAAGAGCAACATAAATGTTGATTCAAATTCTAAAAGCTAGAGATAGTGGACTATTCTAGCCCAACAGAGAGAAAGATGAACTAACATATTCCATCAGGGACCGCTGAGCATTCTGGACGAACTAGAGGCAAAGGGGTCAGTTCCGTGGGTGCAAGGTTTCCCTGAATGGATCGATTCATACAGAAGCCGCCAGAGACAGAAGGATGAGGAAGCAGAGAGGATCTGCATCTTGCAGCAATATGTTATTGAGTCACAGGAAGCGGTGCTTGAATCACAAAGACGAGAAAAAGAAATGCAAGCGAAAATGCAAGAGGAAGTCGCAAGGCAAGTGCAAATACAATTGAGTGCCCACGGGATTACAACAGCTCTGAGAATCAACATTAGCCCCCCCGATCAGTTGAGAAGCAGTTGTGCTTCTACGGAGCTGCCTGATGCCATAAAAGATGCAAAGCTACGCTTCCCCATGGATGATGTCACTGAACCTTTTACATCATGTGAGCTACACATTCCAAAAGATAATGGCACAGTGAAGGTGGCTATTGGTGTTGTAAACCCTATCGACCGTATCAAGACACTAAGAATCCATGGGGCAGTAGTACCAGCTAGATATGCTACCGTCTCGGTGGATAAAGCTATTGAAGGTTTTAGCAATGTGCCTCTTAACATTAATGGAGGTGACGGGGAGAAGACCGTGGGAGAAGCAGAGAAGTCATTCATTGCATGGCGCAAGCGCTACATCAATATTCCTGGGAAGCCATTGCTACACAATAGGTACGGATGAAAGTGAACGAAACAATTTTTTTTATTAATTTTATATTGCCTCTTAAATAACAATTGACTCATTGTCTTCTATACGCACATAGCAGGGCCTCCCCCAACCTAAGTCCAATAGTACAATCACCAGACAAGCATAGTGCTTCGGGCGGCGGTTACGATAGGGTAGAAGACACGGCTGCATCCCCACCATCTCCAAGACGGTCTCCACCGCCGCCGCCACCGCCTCCAAGGTGTTCCCCAACGCCGCCTCGAAGGTCTCCAACACCTGTTCCCCCACCTCCAAGGCGTTCCCCAATGCCACCTCGAAGGTCTCCAACGCATGTTCCCCCACCTCCAAGGCATTCCCTGACGCCGCCTCGAAGGTCTCCAACACCTGTTCCCCCACCTCCTCCCATGAACCAGGGAAGACGGCTGCAAACAAATAAGCCATCTGCCATGCAGGTGAAGACGATCAAGAAGGCCCCCTGTGAAACCAAGGCCAATTCCACAGAAATTGCCTGGTGAAATGAGTAAAGAGGAGTTAGATGATGAGGTTAAAAAAACCGTCGAAGCATTCTTCTCAGGCACAGGGAAGAGGAAGCAGCAGGAGCAGAAGCACTTCCACTACCTCCGGCTAAACTAAGGCGGATGGTGGAAGCTAAGCAGAAAAAGAGGCGGCAAGCTCGTAAGCCCTCACCACCATCAGACTTTGACCGCACTCTTAGCAAGATAATCAAGAAAGCTGCTAAAGTAGGGAAAACTATTGCACAACTCGGAGAACAAGAATTGCAATTAGTCCCTCCTCTAGTTATTGCTAATGAATATGGTTCAAACATAGATATGCTGGATATGATGGAAATACCTTGCTGATAAAGAAGTGGATATGACGGAACTTGCTAACTTTTATGCTATGAGAGGTATCGACCTTGGCGATTTCCTCTTCAAAAGTGCGCCGGTAGCGGATGAATGGTAGAAATATGAGCCTGGCAAGAGTCTATGGAATCCTAAGACCATCAATGAACTGGGTACACAATTGTTCAAGCTAAACACCTTGTACCTCGACGTGTGTCACCGGAAAGAGTTCTATATTTCTGTCAGAATCAAAGACGACCATTGGTTCCGTGGCGATGACGTTATGTACATTGAGTTTGCTGAATTACACCAACTAGTCCACCGAAACTCTCTCGATAAGACTCTCATCAGCTGCTATTATATGTAAGTGATTCTTTCTACTAATTAATAATAAGTCGCTACGTATGTACATGTCTGTGTTTATTATCCTCACTCTATATATATATGATGCAGGTTTGAGATAGGAGAGTGCAAAAAGAGAGGGTGTACTGATATTGGTTTCATTGATCCACATATCGTATTTAAAAACTCTAAACCCCATCCAACATGGAAAGCAGAAACGGAGGCCAATATCAAGATGTTCTTAGAGAAGCAACGTGACAAGAAATGTATACTCTTCCCCTACAACTTCAGGTAAGTGTTCATAATGTCGACGATCGTGTATCCATATATATATGTTCACTGTACCTGTTAGCTAATTAACGAGTGTTAATGGACATGGCAGTGAACACTGGATATTGATGGAACTCGATTTGGAGAAAGGTCATCTAGGCATCTGAGACTCGATGAGAAAAGAGCAAAAAGAGTTCCAAGAGATGATAGATATTATTCAGAGGTAATTGCAGTCTCACTAGCAAAACTATTCTAGTCTCTCTGCATGCAAATTAATGGTCCAAATATTTTTTATGTTATTTGGTAGCTGTTGGGAAAAGGTCTGTCAGGAACACCATATGAAACGCAAAGTGCCACTGAAAGTAGTGCTATACAAAGTAAGTACTATATACCTACCTTAGTTCAATTTCCCTATGCTCGGATGATGATGAATCTTTTTTCTCGTAAAGTGGGTTCTGCTGCAGCCCCAGGGGACCAATCTCTGTGGATACTATGTTTGCGAGTTCATGAGAGTGTGCTAAAAAAGAACTAGTCTAGAGGAAAAAGGGTAAGTGTACACACATATATATATATATTCTTCATACATATATTTATATATATATATATATTCGTGATAGATATAATTTATTTATCATTATTCTTGATACACATATATATATATACATACTAATATACTTTTTCTTTATCTCATATCTCAAATTGAAGACTCGTTGCTTGAAGGAAAAAACCCTGGACACACACCATCTCAAAGCAATCCAAGAGACAATAGGTGGATTTCTGAATGATCAGGTCTTAACTCCCGGCGGCGAGTTTTACTATGACCCAAATATGTGATGATGAAAGCCAAATTTCATATTGATCCAAAGAACATGTGATGATGAAATGTACAATTAATGCAAACTTTACATGTGACGATGAAATGTAATATTATGTTTTAGTTTACTTTTACTTGTGTTGCTTGCGTGCATTGATCGAGCGAAAACTTTACAGTACGCGCGCGTATACGTATATTACTTTGCAGCGAATAATGCGTATTCGAAAACCAAATTAAAACAAAAAGAATCATCAATTGAAATAAGCAGGAAAAGAAAAAAAAGACTCTTTAGTCCCAGTTGGTAATACCAACCGGGAATAAAGGGGCCAGCCCAGGCGCTGACGTGGCTACATTTTTAGTCCCGGTTGGTATCAAGGTCCACTTCTATTCCGGCTACTAACCCTTTATTCCCTGAACTCCTATTCCCGGCTGCGTAACCGGGAATAAAGGGGGTTGACAGCCGGGAATAGAAGTCCTTTTTTTACTAGTGAATGGACATCTATCTAGGTGGAGCATACATAGGAAACACGTTAATTAGTAGGAAAGGAGATGAAGACGGAAAATGAAGAGAGTTGCCCCAACCTATGGTTAGAGTTAATAAAAATTATGGACTATTAATGAGGCATTCCGCAATAGTTCATTTCATATATTTGATTCATGATTGATCATGAATATATACAGGGGTTCTTCAATCATTTGTTCCATGCATTGTCGTCAAAATGATTAATATTAAACAAACAGAGAGAAGAATATAGTCTCTATCTACAAAGTGAGACCGCCCTTGGTGAAATGACAATAGAGAACATGTATATAATATATCTGGGGAGGAAGGAATCTAATGATATGTGGCTGCAGTATGCTACGCGCGTACGGGCGTCCCTAGGCAGCAACGAATGAACATGTGCAAAAGTACAAATGCAGAGGTAGCTTGGCTTGACCTTTGGGGTGCATGGAAGGGAGGGGCGGCACTGGGCACATCCATATATGACGTCTCTATACCTAAATTCTTCGATCTCATGGTCATAGCCGGCATACCAAGAACAAAGTTAGTTAAAGACACCCAGCACACGCATGCACGCACCATATATTCCCATGCCCGGTGCTTGTTCTCTCTCCTCTATCGTGGCTCGTCTCTCTCATGCTCAGTTGATCATCAATCAATTTGCATTTGGCAACAATATATTCGCAATTTCCCAGTTGCCAAACAGATTCTCTCAAGATGGTATATGTGCATGCAGCCGGTGAGCCAGACATTCAAATCTTTAACAAATAACTATTATGCTAGGGAGATACTAGCGTCCAGATTGTTGGCCGCCAACAATTCGCTCGCACACACACGCACCCGCATGCACGTGGGGACCGCGTGTGCCCCCATCCACTTCCCATGCGGAGACTGCCTATGCCCTCCCGGTGGCGTGCCAACAACTAAAGCAGACGGTTACGGCAGGCAGGTTCCTATCACGATACGTGTAACACCAGATATACTTTTATAACATTTAGATAAAACGCTTGAACATACTTTCTCTGCCCCTGAATAAATAGATTCTAGAGTTGTCTTAAGTCAAACTTTTTAAACTTTGACTAAATTTCTAGAAAAAACCGTCGAGATTTACGGCATCAAATTAGTATCATTAGATGTTACTATAGAATATATTTTCATAATGTGCTCATTTTATATCAAAGTGTCGTTACTCTTTCCTATAAAGTTACATGGATTCTAGAAGTTGATTTATTTAGGGACAGAGGGAGTACATCGGAAATAGCTGAAACATCACAATAGACGACATTGTTTCTTTCAGATAGGCACACTTTGTTGTTCCCCAGCTGCAAACATATGTCTGAAACACTTGTAAAACACCTTAAAACACTTCAAAGCCAATGCAAACATATGCATCACACTGGGGCATTCGGTTTCAATATCAAAACCAATTTTTACTCCTATTTGCATCTACTTACTTTTCGGCGACTTCGTCAATTTGCATTATTTTCTCTTTACGAGTTCTCATTGATTCGGCGAGCTGCATCGCTTCAGTGCGACCTTCGGCGATCCTCGAGTTCCACGTGAGTACCTCTTGGCCGTGACTTCCGGGCGTATCGCTGTTGTCAGGACCAAAGTGCTCGTATCTTCATCCTTGTCGATTAACAGGTCAAATCGACTGGCACGCCTTGATACCGATTCGGGTATTAGCCCTTTGTGTTTGCAGATCCACTTTTGCATCAACACATCTTTTGGCACGCTCGGTGGGACCAATCAATCCGATCAATATGTTCAATTCCGAGATCGATGCGGGGAACATTATCGCGGTATCAGAAGAAGATCTTAAGGAAGAACAGAGGCCCCTTGCGCGGGGCCGCACGCCACCTCCCTATGCCAACGCTGCCGTGTCGGGCCGCTCACTGCGTCCTGCTCGCAAACGCCGCTGCGCTAGGTTGCTCCCTCCTCCCTGCTCACGGAGACACTGAAGGGCCGCTCGGTGCCTCCCTGCGTAGCTGTGCTCTTGCTCGTGCCGCCGCACCGAGCCGCTCGCCGTGCACCGACCAACCGCGTGCCAGCATCGCACACGCCGCCACTACCGCTTGTGTTGCGCCTTGGCCTTGCGGAGATCGGGAGATGCAAGTTAGGGTTTGGAATCGCTGCGTCGGGTAGGGGCGGGGGCATGGGGCTGTGGGTTGGTTGGAGTCAGGGCTCGGGGGGCTGGGGCCTTTGGTCGTTGGGCCGTGGTGGGCTGCCCCTGCTTCCCATGCGGTTGTGGCCAGCCGGCCAGTTTGTAGTCTGGAGTGCCAGGTGATTTCGGTTGCTATCGGTTGTTTGGTTCTCACTGAGTAGAAACAAAAAATGAAGCCGAACACCGAACTTCTTGGACTCAAGAACCGAAACCGAACCGAAGAAGCGATAAAACCGACTTTTTGGTTCGGTTCGGGTTGGTTTGATTCGGTTTGCGGTTTTCGGTGAAAAAGTGCACAGCCTGACATATGCAACATCCGGATATACTTCTGCAATATCAAGATGAAACACTTGAAACATACATCTGAAACACCTAAAACACTTGAACATATGGTTACAATATGAAACATATGCTTGCAACATGCGTATATAGCCATTGCAACATACGCAACATATAGATGAAACACTTGAAAACATACGTCTGAAACACTTGAAACATGGCATTGCCGGTGTAGGGGACTGTGGGGGATATAACCCCAGGTACCCACGGCGAGGGACATGGGCCGCACCATCAGGGACGGTCCTAGCTCACGACATCGAGACTTGCGGCGCACAGCACTAATCGACGTACACCGCAAGGCTTCTAGAAGATATGATTTATTAGGAATCTTATAGATATTGTAATCTAAATAGAATACCTACCATATAACCGATTATGATACTTTTCTTGTAACACTATCCCTCCAGAGTATATAAGGAGGGACAGGGGTCCCCTAGTCAGCATCCCAGATATCTCAATACAATCCATCGGAACACAGGACGTAGGATTTTACGTCATCTTGACGGTCTGAACCTGTATAAATCTTGTATCTTGTGTCTCTGTTACCATCTAGTTCTTGATCACGCGCACCTCTACCAAACAATTTACCATCATGGGTATACCACTCGGTGGACTACCAATGATATTCTAGTCGATAGTTTGCGCACCAGGTAGGGGTGTATGTGCTATCCGTGGCAATTCGGCTTCTGGCGGCGGCGTCCTTCGTCAACTTCTGATAGACTCGCCGTCTAGGTGCAACTCGTGGCTACACGCTGTGATCTGAAGTCATCACCCACAAGTTTGGCGTCGAGCGCTACAGCCATGATTCCAATCTACCGTCATCTATGAATCTTGATCACAGCGGATGATGCTAGCCATCGAACGCGCCAACAACCGGAGATCCTGATCGGAGCAGCGTCCAATATAAATCGTCATTGTGCTATCACGTGCATCCGGAAGCATCAAAGGCATCGTGCTCTACTAGCATGCAAGGCTGGCAGGAAAACCAAAACCCGTCCTCAAGTCGCCAAAGCGTGCGGCCAAAGAAGGGACTGGTAACTCCGGTGGCACCAGCATGTACTAGATCCAATCTAAAAAGCCTCGCAGTGAAGCCAGCGGATAAATCAATCTATAGCTCTGTCGCTGTCACAGAGACGCGAGCATGGCATCTTCACGAGAAAACAAGGACGTAGCTCATACATGCAAGGGGATGGACTTGCATGTACATGCATCATTGCCTTCACGATCGCGCGCATGAGCTACTACTTGGTGCCGATCAACACGGACAATGCAGCGGCTGTCAAACCAATTCAAGATCAATTCTTCTACTCGTCAAGCCGTCTGACTGCGTCTAGCAGTCAAGAGAGCTGCTAAGCGACCCGCCCGAGCCGTCAAGCGAATCATCCACGCAACATCCGCATACTCGGACATCGTGACACGCTCACTACTCTGCTCGGCCGTCTATCAAAGCGCCATGTAGCATTGCTTCTCTGACCAGATCAAATACGGCTACGTCAACGATCTCCCCAAATCTGATATGCCTAAGGCCAACCAGTAATATAAGGACGACATCGCTCGGACTACTCGCTCTGACCGCCTACCACGTCGTAATGATGATTGCTGCGAAGAACGGCGCTATGACGACCGCGACCACCAGTCATGACGATAGGCCGGAAAGCTCAAGGGCCAGGTAATTTCGTCGTCCGCTGACCAGACATTCTGACTAAAGATAAGTACCCTTCCTATATCTGCATTTAATACAATTTTCTCTTTGGTGTCTCTCCAATTAATTTTTACTCTATTTGTTCTCCATGCGTGATATCTTTAAGATACTCCATTTGTTCTCCACCGACTCGCCGACCAGCCACATTCTCATTTGCGTTATCCAGAAGCAGCCCTGTTCTCGATTTTGCACCTACATGTGCACGGACGCCTAGCGCTCTACGTTATGGGCGGTCAGCAGCGGCTACTTGGCGACGCCTGTACTCTTACGCATAAACGGGTGCTGATCACTCTACACTATGGGGTATGGGCTAGTCAGGGCTAGTGATGCGATACATGACCAACTGGAAGGAAAATTACTCATATTTTAAATATGACAAACTTTTCACAAAATAATGTTTATCTACTCTGCTCTGCTGCCTTTATCGCCAAGCTCATATATTTTATTTTTACATCATGTACTACCCGTTCTACATATTGGTATTGTAGGGGCCTGATTCAGTCAACGAGATTATTTTTTACAATCGGGAATTGGAACAGTCGGGAAGGACAAGAAGATCATCGACCGGGTGGTCGCACCACCTAGGCAGTCGGACTTCACCGACTAGCTGGTCAGACCATTAGGCTCATGGACTTAATGGCCGACCAATTGGACGGACTATTTGGCGCTCACTTCTACTCAATATTCACTTTGCCCTGACCAGTTGGTTGGACTGCTCGGTGCTTGCTTCTTTGCCGACCAGCTGATTGGATTGTTTGTCGCTTAGGCTTCATCCTCAGCTACGCCGGGGGCTCGCCAGCTAAGTTGGGGACTTCTCAGGCATTCGGATTCTTCGTGCAAGTGTCGCCAGCTAAGTTGGGGACTCCTTGGCTTTCAGATTCTTCATGCAAGCTGTCGTCAGCTAAGCTGGGGACTCCTTGGTGTTCGGATTCTTCATGCAAGCATCGCTAGCTAAGTTGGGGACTCCTCGATGTTCGGATTCTTCGTGCAAGCGTCGTTAGCTAAGCTGGGGACTCCTCGATGTTCGGATTCACATCTACTAGCTTTCCTTTGATCCTTGTTGCGGTGATTTGGGAGTTCTGAGGTGGGGGTGATATGGGGTCTCCGGTGAGGAGACTGCCCACCCGAAAGCCTTATGGCAGACTATCTAGATTGCCTTACTCAGATCAGATCAAGGCCACACGACGGATACCAGTAGCTTCGTCGGGTCATGCTAAGCATATTCCATTTCTTTGATCTCCAAAAATATTTGGATTCAATTTCTTTAACCCTGCTACAAGATTCATTCTTCATATTCCAGCAGGCTCGAGGACTAAGTGTGTACACTTCATCTAGAGGTGAGTGTACAATTTTTTTCTAGTTTCCATCTAAGCTGGGGACTAGCTGTGCTCTTAGCTAAGCTGGGTACTGGAGTTTTCTAGTTTTTGACCCTAACACTAGGTGTATTCTTTACCTACTGTCAGACTCGGGGACTACAGTGTATACACTACATGGGCATGTACTAGATTTGCTAAGTGCTAAGCGCTTGATTTGACTAAGTCACTGGTGGTAATCATCTGCCTTTGCTTTTATCAGATGTCTAAGTTATCAATGTTAATCATCTAACATCGCTAACAACACCTAAGTGTGTACACTTCACCTAATAAGGTGAAGAATTTTTAAAATTTAATCTTGAGCTCCTTACATCCTTTTGGCAAGCCTTATTTAGTTAAGTTCGAGATCTGCTGGCTAGTTAAACTGGTCGGCACTCATTTTCACTGGTCTGCTAACCAGTTAAACTGGTCGGCGTCCATTTTCACAGCTCATATCACCTGTTAAATTGGTCAGATCTCCAGTTAAATTGGTCGGCATCATGATTAGCAGCTCGGACTTGTTCAAGACGGTGTTGCTCAATGGATACAAGGCGTTTGAGGACTAGCTGTGGGGGATATAACCCCAGGTACCCACGGCAAGAGACATGGGCCGCACCATCAGGGATAGTTCAACCCATGACATCGAGACTTGCGGCGCACGGCACTGATCGGCGTACACCAAGGCTTCTAGAAGATATGATTTATTAGGAATCTTATAAATATTGTAATCTGTTTACAACGGAATTTGGAAGAAGGATCTCAGAAGCTTGGGAGCTCCCAAGATCATGACAGCAAGGGATCAGTTGCGTGTAGATCAAAACCAGCTGATTCGGATGCAACGCTAGAATCGGCTTTCTTCAGATAGCGCTAGCAGATAACGACAGAGGCTATGATCGGTGCTGGCACGAGACATGCTGGACTCTACAAAAAGGGAAAGATTAGAGTCCAAGTTATCTTAAATTAGGAATGTTTTTATTATGCCAAAGATTGTATTGAGTCGTACTCGAGTAGGGTTCGTTTTTAGACTCTAGGTATAAATATCAAACCCCGGCTATTGTAAAGGCATCAACCAATCAAATACAAAGTCAATTACTTTTTTCGGCTCCGGCCACCCCTTAGGAGTTGGAGTAGAGTAGATCTCAGTGAGTTCTTTAGCAAGTACGGCAGCATCGATCCGGTCGACCTCCACTGCCTGTCTGTAAGTACCGTAATGGTTTATACCTCTATTCGTATGGCTGCATCGATCTGGTCGACCCCCACTGCGACTCTAATATAGGCTAGTAATCGACTCTTGTCTAATTCAAGTATGACCTGTGTGATTCTGCCTCACACCCCACTGCTTGAATTAGATCAAGATCAAGTTATTGGCTCTACCTTAGCATGGCAGTCTCTGGTAGATTCATTAAGTTACCGATATTGCTTATTGCTTTCATTGTTTATCTAATTACAGCAATATCACTCTGCCCAATTGAGATTGATCTGGATTAGCCTTACATCTTGTTTAACTCATCATTTGCTAATCTAAAACTGATTTAATCTACATCTTAAGCGATGAGTTATGTTTTTATCGGCTATTTTGCATCAATCTTGATCGTGCATAGCGTGCGGTTAAGGCATGTCCGATCTTGAGTAGATCTATTAGTTAATGAGAACCGTTCCATGGCACGTCATCACGGCCTATGGGATTCTAGCTCTCACCCCACTGTTGGCACCGTGGAGTGGGGATCGTTAGTTGGTAGACCTGTTCCTAAGAAGGCATGACCTTAACTGTGCGTTATGCCTGAATCGGCTGTTTAGCCGATATCGAGTGCTTTCACGAATAGTTCGCATTACGAGATCATTGAAGTAGAGATAAGTTGAAAGATATGTTAGCCCCATGATCTTATTATTGTATTATGGCCTAAATGATTCTGCCTCATGACCCACTGATATTAGTAATGAGTTAGGGTCGTCGAGTCTATTGTTATTTCTACGGCCTGCATGATTCTGTCTCATGCCCCACTGGTCATGGCGATAGATGAGATCTAACATGTTTATTAGATTTATCTTTATTAAATGGTTAAGTGATGTTGAATTGTTTATTTATATAAAAAGAAGTTCGGTTACTTATAATCATTGGCTTAGTACAAACCGATCATCGTTGATATCTTATTGTCATTGATTAATATTTGCTTAAATAATATTTATCCTAAATGATAGCCGATTCTTTTTATACAACCCCATGAGCTTTAACCGATTCATTCTTGCGAATATAGTGGGATCGACTATTTAGTCGATCTCCTCTCATATCGGCTCTTAGAGCCGCACATTCGGGACTGTCTGGCAACACCGGCATGTTTCGCCCTTAATTACTGATGAGCTTTCTCTCCTTGTTAATTGCAGGGTCAAATTGACTAGCATGTCTCGGGAGGATTGCGCAGGATCAACCA
The DNA here is from genome assembly GCF_019320115.1 of Miscanthus floridulus. NCBI lineage: Eukaryota > Viridiplantae > Streptophyta > Magnoliopsida > Poales > Poaceae > Miscanthus > Miscanthus floridulus. Next base: position 87,162,951 of record NC_089594.1, on the reverse strand, counting down.
CCCTTGCACTGAAGCTAGGCGGATCTGCTCCATCGAGCGGACCCTTTCGGCTTGCTGCGTGTGTCCTTGGCACAGAGACGAAAATTTTGTGTCGACACACATTTCTGGCATGCCCGGTGGGACACCATAATCGTCACGGCAGTTCACAACAACGATAGCATCCTTATGGTACATTATGAAGACCTACCTAATGAAGATAAGGATACCATGAATAAAGCTATAGAAGAATTTCAAAAGAAGTGTTTGTTGTCCTACACCAAAATACGTGACAGCACAATTATTCGGAAATTTCCACTACCAAGAGTTCTACTACACGAACAGACAGATACAGTTGAAACTGAAGAAAGGCGTTTCTTTACGGAAGCCATAGACAAGTCTATTCATGATGCTCTATCAAGCCACAATAAAGCTTTTGTTGATGCATTTCACAACGCCATGAAAGAGGCGATTCATGGAATTCCAGTTGGTCAGGTTGGATCGACTTGTTATAATATTCTAGATCCATCAACCCAAGGGACTAATTAAGTCGGTATCAGCCATCAAGAAGCAGCACCAGCTAGTAATGGTGACATCCAGACACTTCAAAGTTCATCTGAACAAACTCCGGGTACCACTACAAATTAGATACAATACAATCCTGGACCGTCAGTACAGCATGTGCAGCAGCCGGTGGGGCAAAGTCAAAACCAGATGATCAATTTTGGCATATCAGGCCACATACCGTCGTTGGCTCAGAAGATAGCACCATCCGTTCAGAGGATCCATAGAGATATAGATCCTTATGTCTATAATCAGAGACTTCAAGCAGCAAGCTAGCAAAGGACCCAACAGATTGAGATTCCACAAGGCTATTACTATGGCATGGATTATAACACTCTCCACATGATACCAAATCCAGGATATCAAGGCACGTGGGATTTCAATCCACGGATGGGTCAACAAGTACCGAGAAATCCAAATATGCAAGCTGATGAGTTGCTGCTCAAGGTGACCGAGATGATGAAGAATCAGTTTGGTCTGAAGCCAAAAGGAATGACTTTTTTGTATAAACGCCCATATCTAGAATGGTATGATTTGGTCGCTCTTCCTACAAATTACAGGCTCCTAGAATTCGCTAAGTTCACTAGTCAAGACGGTACAAGCACAATAGAGCATGTCAGTCGGTATCTTACACAATTGGGTGAAGCGTCAGTTGAGGATGCCCATCGAGTTTGTTTCTTCTCCTTGTCCCTGTTAGGGCCGGCCTTCACTTGGTTCTCGTCACTACCGGTCAACTCCATTGCCAATTGGGCCAACCTGGAGAAGAAGTTTCATACATATTTTTACACTGGGACTAGAGAGAAGAAAATAACTGATTTGACAACCATGAGACAGAGGACTAATGAATCAGGCACTGAGTTTCTTCAGAGATTCTAAGAGACTAAGAATCTGTGTTTCTCATTGAGCTTGGCCGATGATCAGCTAGCTGCTTTAGCCGTCCAAGGAATGCTGCCAATGTAGAAAGAAAAGCTGCTAGGACAAGAGTTTGATAACTTGGGACAATTGGCTCAATGGGTAGCAGCGCTCAATAGCCAATTCTAGAGTATGCGCAGAGATACCAGATTCCAGAAGAGCACCATAGTAGCCGAAGCTTATGATCCATACTCAATTGAAGACGGCTATGAAGATGAAGAAGAGGAGGTTGCTGTAGCTGAATGGAATTGGGGCAAGAAGATAGTAATGGTGTCAAATCCTTGGGGAGGAGGAGTTAAGGAGAGCTATGACTTTGATGTCACAAAATTGGACAAGCTCTTTGACTTCTTACTTGAGAAGGGCCATATCAAATTGTCGGACAATCATGTTATGTTGCCCCCTGAACAGTTGAAGAATAAGTTCTCCAAATTCCATAATGTTACTTCTCATTCCACTAATGAGTGCAAAATTTTTTGGCAGCATATACAAAGGGCTATTTAGCAAGGGAGGCTCAAGTTTGATACGCCTCGGAAGATGAAGGTTGACGATAATCCTTTCCCAGGAGATCAAAATATGGTTGATGTTGGGATATTCAAAGAAAAAACTAAGGTCCTAACATCGGCCAAATCAAGAAAAGCTAGAATAGTTGATCCCAAGATGCAAAATTGGATGATGAATACAGAGAGATTAGAAAACGTCATGATCAGCAGAAGGGTCAATATGAGTAGGGAGAAACATCGAAGGATGGAGCAACGAAGCCGAGAGTAACGTCTCAGATCCTGTTGAATAAGTGGCGGCGGCAGAAGGAAAAAGATTTTTAGCGATGGTTAGAGGATCAAGAATACCAGCGTCAACTAGAAGAAGAAGGGTATGAAAGGAAGCAAGCCAAATCGTACTAGAGTTGTCCTTTCTTCAGATACTGCTGGAACGAAGGTTTGAAATTGCCTACCAGACATAACTGTCCAAAATGCAGCAATCAATATTGGGAATTTAGGCAATCTCAAATCAACCGTCGATCTATCCATGCCCAAGATACATATCAACATAATAACATGGATCGGCGCTTAAAAAATAAAAGTATTCATGAATGACTAGGAAAAAGAGTTGTTGACCAAGACTGGGCTGATCATGAAGAAGGAAGCAACCAGAGGGAACATGTCTGGCAGGAGGGCCAATGGTGCCCCAGAGGATTGACAAGAAGCCAAAAAAGAAGGGTGCAACACCTAAGGAATAAAGAGATGGAACAGGCTCAGGCATCCGGTAAAACTCTAGTATGGCAAGCTAAACAAACAGCCGACAGAAAATAACCATCGGCTAATATCCAAATGGCTTTTTTGCTGCCATCAGAATTCAAAGCTCCGATAGATCAGGAAGTTTACTTAGACTTTGATGAATCATAGTATGAAGAGATGGTTGCCAAGTTAACGGTTGTGCAGCAAGCGATATTTGATAAGCCAGTCAAGCATCGGCACTTAAAGGCTTTATATATGAAAGGTTTGTTGATGGGAAGCCGATGAACAAGATGTTGGTAGACAGAGGTGCTTCTGTCAATCTTATGCCTTACACTACTTTTTGTAAACTTGGCAAGGGACTAGAACATCTGCTTGAGACCGACATGATGCTTAGAGACTTTGGAGGAAATACATCCAAGACCCAGGGGGCAATAAACATCGAGTTGACAATCAGGAATAAAACTCTGCTCACCACATTCTTTGTTATCGGTGGGAAAGGCTCATATAGTTTACTCCTTGGTCATGACTAGATTCATGCCAACTGTTGTGTGCCATCAACCATGCATCAATGTTTGATCCAATGGCATGGGGATGATATCGAGTTGGTTTGTGCTGATGAGTCTATGAGTATTGCGACAGCCGATCCAGTGTTTTGGGAGCTAGGAGACTTTGAATGCCTTTCTGGCAAAACATGGTAAGGAGGTTCATCAGGATTAATAATGAAGGCCAACAGCCGGTTCAAGCAATCAGCTCTGAGAGTTTGTTTTAATCAATAGTCATGGCGTTGCATCGGTCATTGAGTTAAAAAAATAAGCATTGAGTCTTGGAGATGGGTTTAGACCGATGCACGTGAATGATGAGTTAAAGTGTAAGTGCAATTTAGAGTTAATGGATTTCTTAAGAGAAGTTCTATTTCGCTTAATAGGATGCTTGATTTGGATTGATAGATTGTTTGATCTTTGGAACAAAAAATGCATGAAGAAACATTATCCTAACATCTGGACTTGATAGCCGATTTGTTTAGTCATCGGCTCCAATAGCCGGTACTAGGAAGGTATCACCTCTAGTTCAAAAAGTAAAAATCTTCAAAGACAATAAAAGCCGATACGATATGTATCGCCTCACAATCATGCATGAAGGCATTGCATTGAAGCATATCCATAGAAGAACAGGAGTCTTTGTTCATCAGGTTACCCTAAGTACAAACTAATCAAAGACCTTGTTCACCACATCCTGAGCGGGTGTGATGTCCACGATGGCCTCTGCCGCTATGGTGAAATCTTCTATTAGATCTTCATGTCCCTCAAGGCCATCGTCGGTCAGGAAGCTAACCTCCATGGTATGGAGATCATGCCCAGTTTGGACCTGTGCCGCAGCTAGCGCCACCGCCATACCATGATGAACACCATGGACAGCCATCTCGTGGACACGGGCCAAGATATCTTGGAGACGAGCATCAATGGGGGACCCCCTCACATTGACGGCATCTATGACCGTATTCGTCGTCGACTGAAGAGATTCTAGGTGCACCGTTTGAGCTGGCAATTGCAGAAGAATATCAAAACAAAGGCAATGGAAACCAGGATGGAAACATTCAAGGAGCTCATCTTACCTACTACAGCGGCATCAGACTCAGCCAGCCATGCTCGAGCGGCGTTAGCCTCTTCCTCGGCCACATGAAGAGTGGCCAGGGAAACCCAGAGGCAGATCTCCAGTTGGCCAGTCTCCCAGGTCACCTCGAAGTAACGGTTCTGGGCCATCCTCCACTCATGAAGGTAGCATCGGGTGTCGTCGCTGTTGTAGGAATCAAAGGAGTCCGATGACGAGGCCATCATAGAAGATGCAACATCAGAAGGCCCACTGGCCGTAGGAAGGGGACAGAGACTGTCATTCATGACAAACCTATAGGTGAGTCAGAACTGTTCATCATCATAAACAAGAAATGTCAATCTCACCTCATGCGTCGGAGATGCTGGTTCATCGGCATATTCTCTTCGGGGATTTCCTGGACCGCACGTTTGCCTTGGTGGTCTTCACCGGCCATGAAGAGTGATTGGATCTACGAAAGAGAGAAGAAAGAACCACTATAGGGTTTTCAGCAGACGGAGAAGAGTAAAGGAACAATTGCGGATGGAGATGTGTTCGAGGCACAAGCCATCGGCTGGTATTTGAAGACATGAAGCGAAGGGACGAACGCCTCGAAACGTGCAAAAGGCAACCGCAATTAATAGGAGGCAAAGCGCCACTTCACCAATGTCAAAGAGAATACAACATCAGATGACCGAGGATGGCAGATCAAAGAGCTCTCTTAAATGAAAGCCATGTCTCCAGACTTAATTAAATTAAGATCAGGAGTCCGGGATCGGCTGTATCAAATCAACTCTTTGGCCAAAACAAAAATCCAATTGAACAATAAGGAAAACGATCGATTCTACACAAGCTGATGATCTCGAGACTAATTCAGATAGCTCAACCTATTATGACCTTAACCAGCAGTTCCCGTTTCTCTTGTTGGATGACATTAGGTATCTTAGCTAGACTGGACCTATGACGATCAATGGCAATAAGATTCTAGAAAAGACCTGGCATGGACTACTTTCGAGAGCCAAGAGCAGAGGAGCTGAACGATTTACCAATCGAAGACTACAAGAATTTTGTAATGGACAACTTAGAAGATTTGAGTTGCTTTTGGTTGTGTGCTCTCAAAAACTTCGAAGCCGATAAACTAAGGATTGAGGGTCAAAATTAAGTAATTTTCTGAAGGAAACTTAGTCTGGAAAATGAAATCGCCGACCGAGTCAGGGGGCAGCAGATTTAGCGAAAAGCCACCCAACTAGGAAGGACCTTATCGGATTAGATGTTATGCGCCTAGTAATACATGTATTCTGAAGATACTGAGAAGGGAAAGGAAATTTGGCAGAGCAATCAAATGGGAAATATTTGAAGGAATATTACCCTAGCATTTGGATTGACACATAACAACTGATTTGCTCGGCCGTCAGTTTTAATAGCCGATACCGAAAGGGTATCATTGCTAGCGAGAGAGTAAACCCGAAGGGGTGAATGCTGGTATGATGCGTATCGGTTATGTCAACAGAGTGATACGTATAGAAAGAAGCATGAAACAAAGGGAAATCACTCCAAGCAAGAAAATTGTTTGCTAAGCGCCACCTATTACAAGCTACGGACTGGAAAATACTTTGCCTACTATATCATCGGCCAGGGTATTGAAAGCTATAGAGTTGGCGGCGCGCATAAAATCCTCAACCAAGCGTTCATGCTCCCTAGGGTACGTTGCATCTGGAAAACCATGGGGAACAAGCCAAAGATTATGACCCAAATGGGCTTGTGTAGCAGCCAATGCCATGGTGGCTCCATGGTGAACTCCATGAAGGGCGACCTCCCTGATGTGATTCAGGATATTGTGCAAGCGAACCACCAAAACGACACCCCTAGCTTTGACAAATCTCGCTGCATGATCTATGGCTGATCAAAGACTCTCCAACTGAGCGGTTAAATCTAAAACATTCAAGAAAAGAGTGATCAGAAGTCTTGAGGACAAAATCAATGAAAAAGAATAGAGGAATAATGGCAGACATCTCACCCATGATTATAGCTTCAGCCCTGACCAACCTTTCTCTCATAAGGCTGATCTCGGGGGGTGATCGGTCTTCAATCATGGCCAGAGCCGATTCTGCTAGGGAAAGGCAGTTGGCCAGATGCTGGTCAGTTCGATCAATGGAGGCCAGCAGATCGTCGTTACTGATCTGTTGCCTTGAATGATGAGGAAGCTGGCGGCGGATTGATGCCAAAGATGACCCCAAGGGCTAGGCGATGCTCACCCTTTGATCCACAATGGGAGCGCCCCGAGATGCGTCCTCTTGACGACGAGGGCATTGACGTGATGATGTAGATCTGTTGAGGGCTTCTTCAGCAGACCACTTGTTGTTCTCCATGACCTCGAACCCATAGAAAGGTAGGAAATATGCTAAAGACGAAGAAGGTTTGAGACGAAGAGGGTTGTTTTTCGACTCACAGCCATAGCCCGTATATATAGCCCGGGAGAACGAGAAGATAGATTTCAATGGAGATGTGAAATTGGAATCGGAAATAGAAATGGATCAGCACTTCGAGAATTCAGGGGACGGATAACAAAGAGATAACAGACTCAAATTTATTACTTCTCCAGATTACAAAATATCATGGGATAGATACATTGACCAGAGATTAACTCACCAGAACTTCTTTGGATTGAAGGGAGTCTGAATTTCCACAAGGCTGAAACTCATTGTGAACCAAGTCGCATCGGCCCATCAATAAAGTTATATCCAAGAGAAAGAATTTTGTCCCCCGCCTGACATATGCTCAACGGATTTCTCAATAAATTACGGAATTATGGGAAAGAAGCCTGAGGCTTTCCTGGTAAGTGTTTGGAAGAGTAACAAGGGGAAGGTGATCACACATTCTAGCCCTCGCAAACACTAAGAACAGCTTTGCGAGCATGAAGAGAAGACTCAGGTGGTATCACAAGAATTCTTCTAATCGCAATGACTGGTCTTCTTGCTCAACGAGGTGCTAGGATAAGTAACACAATCACCCTATGCACAAGAACTCTTCTAGCTGCTCAAAGATCTTCATAATGAGAGGGCAGACCATGGAGGGTCTGGCGGAGCTAGAGGCACTCGAGGAAGTAGATGGAAACAAAGCATGGCTAAATTGTTGAGTTGCTCTCACTAGGGTTGGATGTGCATTTTATAGCTAGCCCGGGAAGATGAATCCAAGTGCCCAAGAAACAGTGATGCTCTTGTAAGAAGTTTTGTGGCATGAGCTCGTAAATGGATGCAAGCAATGACAAACAGTGGGCCCCAGATCAAGGTTCTCTACTCGTGACTATGGACCAATCAGGGATGCAGACATGATAATTTTGGAATAAAATTACTTTTATCCCAAAATTGAGGGGCATGTGTTTACACCGGAATTTGGAAGAAGGATCTCAGAAGCTCAGGAGCTCCCAATATCATGATAGCAAGGGATCAGTTATGTGCAGATCGAAACTAGCTGATTCGGATGCAACGCTAGAATCGGCTTTCTTCAGATAGCGCCAGCAGATAACGATAGAGGCTATGATCGGTGTTGGGACGAGACATGCTGGACTCTACAAAAAGGGAAAGATTAGAGTCCAAGTTATCTTAAATTAGGAATGCTTTCATTATGCCAAAGATTGTATTGAGTCGTACTCGAGTAGGGTTCGTTTTTAGACTCCGGGCATAAATATCAAACCTCAGCTATTGTAAAGGCATCAACCAATCAAATACAAAGTCAATTACTTTTTTCGGCTCCGGCCACCCCTTAGGAGTAGGAGTAGAGTAGATCTCGGCAAGTTCTTCAGCAAGTACGGCTGCATCGATCTGGTCGACCTCCACTACTTGTTTGTAAGTACCGTCATGGCTTATACCTCTGTTCGTATGGCTGCATCGATTCGGTCGACCCCCACAGTGACTCTGGTATAGGCTAGTTATCGACTCTTGTCTAATTCAAGTATGGCCTGTGTGATTCTTCCTCACACCCCACTGCTTGAATTAGATCAAGATCAAGTTATCGGCTCTACCTTAGCATGGTAGTCTCTGGTAGATTCATTAAGTTACCAATATTACTTATTGCTTTCATTGTTTATCTAATTACAGCAATATCACTCTGTCCGATTGAGATTGATCTGGATCGGCCTTACATCTTGTTTAACTCATTATTTGCTAATCTAAAAATGATCTAATCTACATCTTAAGCGATGAGTTATGTTTTTATCGGCTGTTTTGCATCAATCTTGATCGTGCATAGCGTGCGGTTAAGGCATGTCCGATCTTGAGTAGATCTATTAGTTAATGAGAACCGTTCCATGGCCCATCATCATGGCCTATGGGATTCTGCCTCGCACCCCACTGTTGGCACCGTGGAGTGGGGATCTTTAGTTGGTAGACCTATTCCTGAGAAGGCATGACCTTAACTGTGCGCTATGCCTGAATCGGCTGTTTAGCCGATATCGAGTGCTTTCATGAACAGTTCACATTACGAGATCGTTGAAGTAGAGATAAGTTGAAAGATATGTTAGCCCCATGATCTTGTTATTGTATTATGGCCTGCATGATTCTACCTCATGCCCCACTGATATTAGTAATGAGTTAGGGTCGTCGAGTCTATTGTTGTTTCTACGGCCTGCATGATTCTACCCCATGTCCCACTGGTCATGGCGATAGTCGATAGATGAGATCTGACATGTTCATTAGATTTATCTTTATTGAATGGTTAAGTGATGTTGAATTGTTTCTTTATATAAAAAGGAGTTCGGTTACTTATAATCATTGACTCAGTACAAACCGATCATCGTTGATATCTTATTGTCATTGATTAATATTTGCTTAAATAACATTTATCCTAAATGATAACCGATTCTTCTTATACAACCCCATGAGCTTTAATCGATTCATTCTTGCGAATATGCTAGGATCAACTATTTAGTCGGTCTCCTCTCATATCGGCTCTCAGAGCCGCACATTCGGGACTGTCTGGCAACACTGGCATGTTCCACCCTTAATTACTGATGAGCTTTCTTTTCTTGTCAATTATAGGGTCAAATTGACTGGCACGTCTCGGAAGGATTGCGTAGGATCGACCACCCTTGCATTGAAGCTAGGTGGATCTGCTCCATCGAGCGGACCCTTTCGGCTTGCTGCATGTGTCCTCGGCACAGAGACGAAAATTTTGTGTCGACATAATATAAATAGAATACCTATCATATAACCGACTAGGATACTTTCCTTGTAATCCTATCCCTCCAAAGTATATAAGGAGGGGCAGGGGTCCCCTAGTTGGCATCCCAAATATCTCAATACAATCCATCGGAACACAGGACGTAGGGTTTTACGTCATCCTGATGGTCTGAACCTGTATAAATCTTGTGTCTTGTGTTTCTGTTATCATCTAGTTCTTGATCACATGCACCTCTTTGACTTCTTACTTGAGAAGGGCCATATCAAATTGTCGGACAATCATGTTATGTTGCCCCCTGAACAGTTGAAGAATAAGTTCTCCAAATTCCATAATGTTACTTCTCATTCCACTAATGAGTGCAAAATTTTTTGGCAGCATATACAAAGGGCTATTTAGCAAGGGAGGCTCAAGTTTGATACGCCTCGGAAGATGAAGGTTGACGATAATCCTTTCCCAGGAGATCAAAATATGGTTGATGTTGGGATATTCAAAGAAAAAACTAAGGTCCTAACATCGGCCAAATCAAGAAAAGCTAGAATAGTTGATCCAAGATGCAAAATTGGATGATGAATACAGAGAGATTAGAAAACGTCATGATCAGCAGAAGGGTCGATATGAGTAGGGAGAAACATCGAAGGATGGAGCAACGAAGCCGAGAGTAACGTCTCGGATCCTGTTGAATAAGTGGCGGCGGCAGAAGGAAAAAGATTTTTAGCGATGGTTAGAGGATCAAGAATACCAGCGTCAACTAGAAGAAGAAGGGTATGAAAGGAAGCAAGCCAAATCGTACTAGAGTTGTCCTTTCTTCAGATACTGCTGGAACGAAGGTTTGAAATTGCCTACCAGACATAACTGTCCAAAATGCAGCAATCAATATTGGGAATTTAGGCAATCTCAAATCAACCGTCGATCTATCCATGCCCAAGATACATATCAACATAATAACATGGATCGGCGCTTAAAAAATAAAAGTATTCATGAATGACTAGGAAAAAGAGTTGTTGACCAAGACTGGGCTGATCATGAAGAAGGAAGCAACCAGAGGGAACATGTCTGGCAGGAGGGCCAATGGTGCCCCAGAGGATTGACAAGAAGCCAAAAAAGAAGGGTGCAACACCTAAGGAATAAAGAGATGGAACAGGCTCAGGCATCCGGTAAAACTCTAGTATGGCAAGCTAAACAAACAGCCGACAGAAAATAACCATCGGCTAATATCCAAATGGCTTTTTTGCTGCCATCAGAATTCAAAGCTCCGATAGATCAGGAAGTTTACTTAGACTTTGATGAATCAGAGTATGAAGAGATGGTTGCCAAGTTAACGGTTGTGCAGCAAGCGATATTTGATAAGCCAGTCAAGCATCGGCACTTAAAGGCTTTATATATGAAAGGTTTGTTGATGGGAAGCCGATGAACAAGATGTTGGTAGACAGAGGTGCTTCTGTCAATCTTATGCCTTACACTACTTTTTGTAAACTTGGCAAGGGACTAGAACATCTGCTTGAGACCGACATGATGCTTAGAGACTTTGGAGGAAATACATCCAAGACCCAGGGGGCAATAAACATCGAGTTGACAATCAGGAATAAAACTCTGCTCACCACATTCTTTGTTATCAGTGGGAAAGGCTCATATAGTTTACTCCTTGGTCATGACTAGATTCATGCCAACTGTTGTGTGCCATCAACCATGCATCAATGTTTGATCCAATGGCATGGGGATGATATCGAGTTGGTTCGTGCTGATGAGTCTATGAGTATTGCGACAGCCGATCCAGTGTTTTGGGAGCTAGGAGACTTCGAATGCCTTTCTGGCAAAACATGGTAAGGAGGTTCATCAGGATTAATAATGAAGGCCAACAGCCGGTTCAAGCAATCAGCTCTGAGAGTTTGTTTTAATCAATAGTCATGGCGTTGCATCGGTCATTGAGTTAAAAAAATAAGCATTGAGTCTTGGAGATGGGTTTAGACCGATGCACGTGAATGATGAGTTAAAGTGTAAGTGCAATTTAGAGTTAATGGATTTCTTAAGAGAAGTTCTATTTCGCTTAATAGGATGCTTGATTTGGATTGATAGATTGTTTGATCTTTGGAACAAAAAATGCATGAAGAAACATTATCCTAACATCTGGACTTGATAGCCGATTTGTTTAGTCATCGGCTCCAATAGCCGGTACTAGGAAGGTATCACCTCTAGTTCAAAAAGTAAAAATCTTCAAAGACAATAAAAGCCGATACGATATGTATCGCCTCACAATCATGCATGAAGGCATTGCATTGAAGCATATCCATAGAAGAACAGGAGTCTTTGTTCATCAGGTTACCCTAAGTACAAACTAATCAAAGACCTTGTTCACCACATCCTGAGCGGGTGTGATGTCCACGATGGCCTCTGCCGCTATGGTGAAATCTTCTATTAGATCTTCATGTCCCTCAAGGCCATCGTCGGTCAGGAAGCTAACCTCCATGGTATGGAGATCATGCCCAGTTTGGACCTGTGCCGCAGCTAGCGCCACCGCCATACCATGATGAACACCATGGACAGCCATCTCGTGGACACGGGCCAAGATATCTTGGAGACGAGCATCAATGGGGGACCCCCTCACATTGATGGCATCTATGACCGTATTCGTCGTCGACTGAAGAGATTCTAGGTGCACCGTTTGAGCTGGCAATTGCAGAAGAATATCAAAACAAAGGCAATGGAAACCAGGATGGAAACATTCAAGGAGCTCATCTTACCTACTACAGCGGCATCAGACTCAGCCAGCCATGCTCGAGCGGCGTTAGCCTCTTCCTCGGCCACATGAAGAGTGGCCAGGGAAACCCTGAGGCGGATCTCCAGTTGGCCAGTCTCCCAGGTCACCTCGAAGTAACGGTTCTGGGCCATCCTCCACTCATGAAGGTAGCATCGGGTGTTGTCGCTGTTGTAGGAATCAAAGGAGTCCGATGACGAGGCCATCATAGAAGATGCAACATCAGAAGGCCCACTGGCCGTAGGAAGGGGACAGAGACTGTCATTCATGACAAACCTATAGGTGAGTCAGAACTGTTCATCATCATAAACAAGAAATGTCAATCTCACCTCATGCGTCGGAGATGCTGGTTCATCGGCATATTCTCTTCGGGGATTTCCTGGACCGCACGTTTGCCTTGGTGGTCTTCACCGGCCATGAAGAGTGATTGGATCTACGAAAGAGAGAAGAAAGAACCACTATAGGGTTTTCAGCAGACGGAGAAGAGTAAAGGAACAATTGCGGATGGAGATGTGTTCGAGGCACAAGCCATCGGCTGGTATTTGAAGACATGAAGCGAAGGGACGAACGCCTCGAAACGCGCAAAAGGCAACCGCAATTAATAGGAGGCAAAGCGCCACTTCACCAATGTCAAAGAGAATACAACATCAGATGACCGAGGATAGCAGATCAAAGAGCTCTCTTAAATGAAAGCCATGTCTCCAGACTTAATTAAATTAAGATCAGGAGTCCGGGATCGGCTGTATCAAATCAACTCTTTGGCCAAAACAAAAATCCAATTGAACAATAAGGAAAACGATCGATTCTACACAAGCTGATGATCTCGAGACTAATTCAGATAGCTCAACCTATTATGACCTTAACCAGCAGTTCCCGTTTCTCTTGTTGGATGACATTAGGTATCTTAGCTAGACTGGACCTATGACGATCAATGGCAATAAGATTCTAGAAAAGACCTGGCATGGACTACTTTTGAGAGCCAAGAGCAGAGGAGCTGAACGATTTACCAATCGAAGACTACAAGAATTTTGTAATGGACAACTTAGAAGATTTGAGTTGCTTTTGGTTGTGTGCTCTCAAAAACTTCGAAGCCGATAAACTAAGGATTGAGGGTCAAAATTAAGTAATTTTCTGAAGGAAACTTAGTCTGGAAAATGAAATCGCCGACCGAGTCAGGGGGCAGCAGATTTAGCGAAAAGCCACCCAACTGGGAAGGACCTTATCGGATTAGATGTTATGCGCCTAGTAATACATGTATTCTGAAGATACTGAGAAGGGAAAGGAAATTTGGCAGAGCAATCAAATGGGAAATATTTGAAGGAATATTACCCTAGCATTTGGATTGACACATAACAACTGATTTGCTCGGCCGTCAGTTTTAATAGCCGATACCGAAAGGGTATCATTGCTAGCGAGAGAGTAAACCCGAAGGGGTGAATGCTGGTATGATGCGTATCGGTTATGTCAACAGAGTGATACGTATAGAAAGAAGCATGAAACAAAGGGAAATCACTCAAAGCAAGAAAATTGTTTGCTAAGCGCCACCTATTACAAGCTATGGACTGGAAAATACTTTGCCTACTATATCATCGGCCAGGGTATTGAAAGCTATAGAGTTGGCGGCGCGCATAAAATCCTCAACCAAGCGTTCATGCTCCCTAGGGTACGTTGCATCTGGAAAACCATGGGGAACAAGCCAAAGATTATGACCCAAATGGGCTTGTGTAGCAGCCAACGCCATGGTGGCTCCATGGTGAACTCCATGAAGGGCGACCTCCCTGATGTGATTCAGGATATTGTGCAAGCGAACCACCAAAACGACACCCCTAGCATTGACAAATCTCGCTGCATGATCTATGGCTGATCAAAGACTCTCCAACTGAGCGGTTAAATCTAAAACATTCAAGAAAAGAGTGATCAGAAGTCTTGAGGACAAAATCAATGAAAAAGAATAGAGGAATAATGGCAGACATCTCACCCATGATTATAGCTTCAGCCCTGACCAACCTTTCTCTCATAAGGCTGATCTCGGGGGGTGATCGGTCTTCAATCATGGCCAGAGCCGATTCTGCTAGGGAAAGGCAGTTGGCCAGATGCTGGTCAGTTCGATCAATGGAGGCCAGCAGATCGTCGTTACTGATCTGTTGCCTTGAATGATGAGGAAGCTGGCGGCGGATTGATGCCAAAGATGACCCCAAGGGCTAGGCGATGCTCACCCTTTGATCCACAATGGGAGCGCCCCGAGATGCGTCCTCTTGACGACGAGGGCATTGACGTGATGATGTAGATCTGTTGAGGGCTTCTTCAGTAGACCACTTGTTGTTCTCCATGACCTCGAACCCACAGAAAGGTAGGAAATATGCTAAAGACGAAGAAGGTTTGAGACGAAGAGGGTTGTTTTTCGACTCACAGCCATAGCCCGTATATATAGCCCGGGAGAACGAGAAGATAGATTTCAATGGAGATGTGAAATTGGAATCGGAAATAGAAATGGATCAGCACTTCGAGAATTCAGGGGACGGATAACAAAGAGATAACAGACTCAAATTTATTACTTCTCCAGATTACAAAATATCATGGGATAGATACATTGACCAGAGATTAACTCACCAGAACTTCTTTGGATTGAAGGGAGTCTGAATTTCCACAAGGCTGAAACTCATTGTGAACCAAGTCGCATCGGCCCATCAATAAAGTTATATCCAAGAGAAAGAATTTTGTCCCCCGCCTGACATATGCTCAACGGATTTCTCAATAAATTACGGAATTATGGGAAAGAAGCCTGAGGCTTTCCTGGTAAGTGTTTGGAAGAGTAACAAGGGGAAGGTGATCACACATTCTAGCCCTCGCAAACACTAAGAACAGCTTTGCGAGCATGAAGAGAAGACTCAGGTGGTATCACAAGAATTCTTCTAATCGCAATGACTGGTCTTCTTGCTCAACGAGGTGCTAGGATAAGTAACACAATCACCCTATGCACAAGAACTCTTCTAGCTGCTCAAAGATCTTCATAATGAGAGGGCAGACCATGGAGGGTCTGGCGGAGCTAGAGGCACTCGAGGAAGTAGATGGAAACAAAGCATGGCTAAATTGTTGAGTTGCTCTCACTAGGGTTGGATGTGCATTTTATAGCTAGCCCGGGAAGATGAATCCAAGTGCCCAAGAAACAGTGATGCTCTTGTAAGAAGTTTTGTGGCATGAGCTCGTAAATGGATGCAAGCAATGACAAACAGTGGGCCCCAGATCAAGGTTCTCTACTCGTGACTATGGACCAATCAGGGATGCAGACATGATAATTTTGGAATAAAATTACTTTTATCCCAAAATTGAGGGGCATGTGTTTACACCGGAATTTGGAAGAAGGATCTCAGAAGCTCAGGAGCTCCCAATATCATGATAGCAAGGGATCAGTTATGTGCAGATCGAAACTAGCTGATTCGGATGCAACGCTAGAATCGGCTTTCTTCAGATAGCGCAAGCAGATAACGATAGAGGCTATGATCGGTGTTGGGACGAGACATGCTGGACTCTACAAAAAGGGAAAGATTAGAGTCCAAGTTATCTTAAATTAGGAATGCTTTCATTATGCCAAAGATTGTATTGAGTCGTACTCGAGTAGGGTTCGTTTTTAGACTCCGGGCATAAATATCAAACCTCAGCTATTGTAAAGGCATCAACCAATCAAATACAAAGTCAATTACTTTTTTCGGCTCCGGCCACCCCTTAGGAGTAGGAGTAGAGTAGATCTCGGCAAGTTCTTCAGCAAGTACGGCTGCATCGATCTGGTCGACCTCCACTACTTGTTTGTAAGTACCGTCATGGCTTATACCTCTGTTCGTATGGCTGCATCGATTCGGTCGACCCCCACAGCGACTCTGGTATAGGCTAGTTATCGACTCTTGTCTAATTCAAGTATGGCCTGTGTGATTCTTCCTCACACCCCACTGCTTGAATTAGATCAAGATCAAGTTATCGGCTCTACCTTAGCATGGTAGTCTCTGGTAGATTCATTAAGTTACCAATATTACTTATTGCTTTCATTGTTTATCTAATTACAGCAATATCACTCTGTCCGATTGAGATTGATCTGGATCGGCCTTACATCTTGTTTAACTCATTATTTGCTAATCTAAAAATGATCTAATCTACATCTTAAGCGATGAGTTATGTTTTTATCGGCTGTTTTGCATCAATCTTGATCGTGCATAGCGTGCGGTTAAGGCATGTCCGATCTTGAGTAGATCTATTAGTTAATGAGAACCGTTCCATGGCCCATCATCATGGCCTATGGGATTCTGCCTCGCACCCCACTGTTGGCACCGTGGAGTGGGGATCTTTAGTTGGTAGACCTGTTCCTGAGAAGGCATGACCTTAACTGTGCGCTATGCCTGAATCGGCTGTTTAGCCGATATCGAGTGCTTTCATGAACAGTTCACATTACGAGATCGTTGAAGTAGAGATAAGTTGAAAGATATGTTAGCCCCATGATCTTGTTATTGTATTATGGCCTGCATGATTCTACCTCATGCCCCACTGATATTAGTAATGAGTTAGGGTCGTCGAGTCTATTGTTGTTTCTACGGCCTGCATGATTCTACCCCATGTCCCACTGGTCATGGCGATAGTCGATAGATGAGATCTGACATGTTCATTAGATTTATCTTTATTGAATGGTTAAGTGATGTTGAATTGTTTCTTGTTGATGCAAAAGTGATCTGCAAACACAAAGGGCTAATACCCGAATCGATATCCAAAGCGTGCCAGTCGATTTGACCTGCTAATCGACAAGGATGAAGAAACGAACACTTTGGTCCTGACAACAGCGATACGCCCGGAAGTCACGGCCAAGAGGTGCTCACGCGGAACTCGAGAATCGCCGAAGATCGCACTGAAGCGATGCAGCTCGCCGAATCAATGAGAACTCGTAAAAAGGAAAATATGCAAATTGACGAAGTCGCCGAAAAGTAGATGCAAATAGGAGTAAAAGTTGGTTTTGATATTGATTGATCTTTTTTATTACATTGCCCCTTACTCCATATTTATACCCTGATCTAAAGAGACACAACCAAACACAACTAGGACACCAATCCCATATCTAAGGAAACACGTGACTCTTACACGAATCATAACCTAACAAATACAGAAAAGGAAATCAACTCCTATCTATTTCCCTGTCCGCCTCAATTACGATGGAAATCTCACTGTCCTCCTTCCCATCGGCATACTCCCTATTTCATCGGCAGTAGGCTTCAAGTCTTCCTTCATCGGCATACTCCCTGCTTCATCGGCAGTAGTCTTCAAATCTTCCTTCATCGGCATACTCCCTGTTTCATCGGCAGTAGTCTTCAAGTCTTCCTTCATCGGCATACTCCCTGTTTCATCGGCAGTAATCTTCCAACCTCATCGGCAACGCCCGAGTCCAAATCAACCTTTCCATCGATCATCACCAGCTATCGGCAACTATTTTTTTTACAAACTGGCTTTCATTGGCTATCAAAGTATTCAATAACTTTCCCCTTGCCGATTAGTCCACTCCGATTATTTTGACACGTGCAAAAAAACGGTGTCAACACATGCCCCCCAATTTCGGAGTATAAAACCATTAATGCTCCGAAATTTACTCCGGATAACGCTTGCCTTCGCCCAATTACCGTAACTCATTCTCCAAGCCAAAACTTGATTCGTTATCAAATCCAATCAAATCCAATCTTGATTCACGCACTTCAGTAAATATCGCACAATCGCCAACCACTCTTACCTTGATTATGATTGAGATACCAAAACAATAACCCATCGGCAAGATCTTAACATGATAATGCTGCCATTTTCAGAATTAAAATATCATGTATCGATATCCCTTCCAAGTCATGATTACTTGTTATCAACTCATCTGTACAATCCCCTGATTATCGCGCGAATAGTTACCATATCCCTCTGCACCGCCTTGACCTATATGCGCGCGTCATAGAGATAAGTCCAAAATACCCTTATTCTGGGCGGCTTATAAATAGATTTCTCCGGAACCCTCATTTTCTATCTTCAGCCTCCAATCCTTGGCATTCTCTCTCTCCGGCGGCAACTCCGACGAACAACCGCGCGACCTCAACCAACAAGAACCCTTCTCCGGCGCTAACTTCAAGTCCCCGGCTCGTATCTCCACCTTCCTCAAGACAATGGCCATCAACTTCGACGTCCCCGCGGTTCGCTCCACTTCCATTACCTTTTACTTTGATCTTTTTGCAAATTTATTCAGTTGGTGATTTTTCCTTTCTTCTGTCTTCTGGATTCCATAACCTTAGGAACTGCGCAACAAATTAATTATCCCAACCGATCAGCCACACGTCCAATGCCTTGGACCAATGGGCAACCCAGATCCAACCGATCTGATCAACGCAGAGGTTAACAGAATCCCCTTTAGAGCCCAAAATTTCTCTCTGAACTTGTGGAAAGACACATTCCGATCTTGGCCCAAAACCACCAAAGGGTGGAAAGATTGGTATTTGAGGGTTAATAGATCGATGCAAGTATACTGGGCAGAACGAAAGTTAGACCAATGTATCAGGCTCTCTATTGCCGATATGCAGAAAAATGAATCAATGATGATTGCAGCTGCTTATTTCTGGTCAGATACGACCAATACTTTAATGTTTGGACATGGCCCAGCTACCCCTACCCTTGCCGATGTCCACATGCTTACTGGCTTGGACATCTCAACTGCCGATGAAGGCTCCATCTATGGTAGAAAGCCTGAATATAGAGTGAATACCCGTAACATCGGCGGTTGGACAGGATATATTCAAGAATACCAGAAAACCGGGACACCTAGCCAGAGGGAACATGCCACATTCCTGAATATGTGGTTAGAAAAATTTATCTTCTGTGGTCGATCAGTAGGACCAACCAACGCCTTCCTCCCTGCAGCTGAACTTCTGGCTAATGGCGTAAGGTTTCCTCTTGGCCGATACCTTCTGAGCTCCACTTATCATCTTCTTCACCAAGTGTCTCAGAAACTTCTGCTTGGCGAACCCATCGGCAACCTGGGAGGCCCGTGGTGGTTCATCAACATGTGGCTGAATGCCCATATGCACAAACGTTTGCAATGGGACTTTTTTGCTCAACAATTCCCACGAGAAATTGCTGAAGATTATGTGCTCGGGGATGATGAATCGGCAACACGCTCACCCCTCAATTTTGGTGAAGCCATAATTGTCCTTCCTGGAACAGAAGCCAACGAAGACCAAATCGGCAGATTCTTTCAAAGCTTCTATAATGGCCTTTCTCGTGATCATAGGGCCTGGGTGCCTTATATCGACGAAGAAAACAGATTCCCCCTTCTTTTCAACTTTGCCGATGACACTCTGAATCAAGATAATGAGCTCATGATGGCTATCATCACTCCCAGGGCAATTCCAGTAAACACATTCGGCAGCGGGAAAAACACCAACATTACATATGAATTTTACAACCCATCGGCAGTATCCCGCCAATTGGCTTTTGGGCAACTGCCAATCAAACTCTGCTTTGCCGATGTGATCAAACCCAGGGAAACAATCACCTGCGGAACAGACTGAAACAAGGTAGTACAACTTTCTCCTGATGCCGATACCACAGATGTTGATATATCCACCTAGACACCAATATCTTTCATCACCGAGTCATACAAGCAATGGTGGCGAGAGTGGAAAGAGCAACTGTTCGCGACTTCTGCTCACACATATCGGCACATGATCGATTCTGAATATGCCATCCCTGACGACGCGGTAAGTTTCCTTGAACTCCCTTCTGCTTTTCTTTTCATTTATCAGTAACTGATTCCCTTGTAACAGGTTAACAACCCAGCACCATCGGTGAGCAAAAGTGGGAAACCCTTCAACCTCCGGCCTGTTTCCCCAACATCGCCGATCGGCTACAACGCTCCCACCTTAGCCGCTTTGACCCACCAGAAGATTCGTACTAAGACCATCACTTCTAAGTCCAAATTGGCTACATCCAGGGCTACCCCATCGGCCGCTGCTACAACCTTGGTCAAAGCCTTTAAGGTAACAACCTTGTTTATTTTCACTTATGCCGATCACAAACTATATTAACCTTAATCATCAGGGGGTAAGAGCTGCTACGGGATCGTCATCGGCAATTCCGCCGATATCAAGCACCACTCCTTCAGAGGTAGCTTCTTGACTTTACATTTTATCTGTTAAATATCATATCTTACACTTGTTTTGCAGCAACAATTGGGTACATCGGCAAACGTACCAGATGCCCAAGCTTCACAACCAACAAGTGTCGATGCCCCCCAGCCAATCGTTGCCGATGTCCAAGCAAAGCGCAAAGCTTCAACAGATACTGAAGCACAGCCAAAACGACAAAGGTCTATGCCGATCCCTACATCTGCCCCAATGTCATCGGTCATCATACCTCAAGAGCCCACCACCGATGAAGTCACAGAGGATATCCCATCGGCAAGCTCAGCCGATCCACACGACACACTCCAGGTTGCTTCCTCCAGTCAAGCACAGGAAATTGCCTTGAAACAGGTAAACCGATCAACCTATCTGATTTTACAATACTCATACTTACCCCTGATTGATCTCCTTGTCTTTCTCTCAGGAACAAGATTCCCCGAACAGCCTATTTTCCTTTGCTATTGACATTTCTGACGACGATGGAGAGGAAACAAGTTCTTCCCTTGCACTGGGAACAATATCGGCAGAGACTAAATCCAAGTTGGAAACCCTCCTGAACTTGCTACAGCAAGGTACCGCCCAACTGGTAGATGACTCGGACCCCGCAAAGGCAATTTTCAAAACAATTCGTGGCCAGGTCCCTGCCGATGTTGAAGAAATACTCTTCCCAGCAGCTCACTTAGAAAGCCGTCAACTACAATATCAACGGGCTGCTCAGCGCATTGCCGATAGAGCAGCTCAAGCTCAACTTAAAGAAGAGATGCTACAACTGAAACAAATCGCTGATGAGAAGCACAAGGGCATCGTCAACTTGCAGACTTCGGGTGCTGCACTTAAGCAGAAAATCTTGGATCTATCGGCAAGGAAGGCAGCTCTATTGGCCGAATTGAAAGAAATCGATGCAGCCTTAACTCATGCTCAACAAGAAGAAAACCAGCTACCCAATGCCGTCAAAGCCCTTCAGCAAGAAAGAGATATCCAAGCTCGCAAAGCTTTAGCCATGAAGAAGAAACTCAAGCCTGTGGAAGGTGCTGCCGATGACGACATCAAAGAAATGGAAGAAGCCGACCAGATTCGCCTGCGTGCGATATTAGCTATCCAATCCTTGCTGAACGTGTAATCTTATTTATTGTATCGGCACTTTATGAGACATTGATACCCTTGCATAATTCTAGCCGATAGTACTGTTATCGGCACTTATACTTTTATGCATCTGTCCAGATACTAGGGTAATATTTCTTTAAATATTTTCCATTTAACGCTCTGGGAAACACAACCCCTTCGAGGGTTTCTAAAATATATGCATTACCAGGAATAGACTGATTTATCCGATATGGACCTTCCCAATTAGGAGACCACTTTCCAAACTTTGAACTTTTAGTCCCAATCAGTAAAATCAATTTCCAGACCAGATCTCCATCGGCAAACTCTTTTACTTTCACCTTCTTGTCATACCATCTAGCTACTCTTTTCTTATTTTCTTCAATACTAACTAAAGCCCTTAACCGATGACCCGCCACATCTTCCAACTCATCCTTCATAAGAGTATCATAATCATCGGTTGTCAGCTGATTTTGAGAACGTATTCGTCTAGAGCCAACCTTAATTTCCCAAGGCAATACTGCATCGTGTCCATATACTAACTGATAAGGCGTTACTTTGGTTGCACCATGATATGACATCCGACATGACCACAAGGCTTCATTTAATACTGTATGCCACCTCCTAGGATTTTCTTCAATTTTGCGCTTAATGAGTTTGATGATCCCTTTGTTAGAAGCCTCAGCTTGACCATTAGCTTGAGCATAATATGGAGAAGAATTTAAAATTTTAATTCCCATACCTACAGCAAACTCATCAAATTCTCCTGATGTAAACATAGTACCCTGATCGGTAGTGATAGTCTGAGGAATACCAAATCGGTAAACAATATGCTCTTTCACAAAATCAATCATATTGACCGATGTCACCTTCTTTAAAGGAATTGCCTCAACCCACTTTGTGAAATAATCGGTAGCAACCAGAATAAATTTATGTCCTTTACTCGATGGCGGATAGATCTGACCAATGAGATCAATAGCCCATCCCCGGAACGGCCATGGTTTGATTATAGGATTCATAGCCGATGCAGGCGCTCTTTGAATATTACCAAACTTTTGACACCCCTGGCATCCCTTAAAATATTTAAAACAATCTTCAAGAATAGTCAGCCAATAGTACCCATTCCTTCTGATCATCCATTTCATCTTGAAAGCCGATTGATGTGCCCCACATACTCCTTCATGAATTTCACCCATCAAGCTTTTCGATTCATCATTGCTAACACATCTGAGTAAAACTCCATCTATAGTTCGATAATATAATTCATCATCGAGGAGCACATATTTGGTAGCTTGGAACCTTATATGTCTCTCGACCTTTCTACATGGATCCTTTAAATAATCGACAATCTCTTTTCTCCAGTCATCGGTATCAACTGCCGATGTTAGCACTTCCTGAATAGGCTGATACCCTGAAGCATGCTGAGCTAGTCGATTAGCTTCCTCATTATGCAATCGAGAGATATGTTCAAGACGAAAATCTCTAAATCCTTTCAACAATTGCAAACATCTTTCATAATACGGAATCAAAGCTTCACTTCGGCATTCATAAATTCTAGCTAATTGATTTATAACTAGCATAGAATCGCCAAAGATTTCAACAACATCGGCACGTATCTCCTTCAGCAATTCTAACCCCTTTATCAAGGCTTGGTATTCAGCTTGATTATTTGTCGCTGTAGCAACAATCGGCAACGAAAATTCATACTTCTTTCCTTGAGGTGAAATTAACACAATGCCGATACCCGCTCCTTCACCACATGTGGACCCATCGAAGAAAAGTGTCCAGGGAGCAATCCCCAAAGAATCCACCGTATTACAATGCTGAGTGACAAAATCAGCCATCACTTGCCCTTTAACTGCCTTAGTTGATTTGTAGCGTAGCTCAAATTCTGATAATGCTAACATCCATTTGCCGATTCTACCACTTAATATCGGCATCGACAGCATATACTTGACCACATCGTCTTTGCATATGACCATACACTCGGCAGATAACAAATAATGCCTTAATTTGACACAAGAAAAGTATAAGCACAGACACAATTTCTCGATAGCCGAATACCTCGTCTCAGCATCCACTAATCTTCTGCTCAAATAATAAACAACACGCTCCTTCCCTTCAAATTCTTGAATAAGAGCTGAACCGATAACTATATCATCAGCTGACAAATACAACCTGAAAGGCTTCCCATGTTGAGGTGGAACTAGCACTGGAGGATTTGATAAATATTTCTTAATTTCATCAAGGGCTAATTGCTGTTCAACTCCCCATACAAATTCCTGATCAGCTTTTAATTTAAGTAGTGGGCTGAAAGCCTTGATCTTACCCGACAGATTAGATATGAATCTTCTAATGAAATTAATCTTACCGATCAAAGATTGCAATTCAGTCTTATTGGCAGGAGCAATCACCTTGTTAATTGCATCAATAGACTTCCTACTGATTTCAATGCCCCGTTGATGCACCATAAAACCCAAGAATTGTCCTGCCGATACACCAAATGCACATTTATTAGGATTCATCTTCAATCCATGCCTCCTTGTGCACTCCAGTATTTTTCGCAGATCGGCTAAATGTGCTGTGATATCTCCAGACTTAATCACTACATCATCAATGTAGATCTCCACTAATGTGCCGATGTACTCATGAAAAATAAAGTTCATAGCCCTTTGATAAGTAGCACCGGCATTTTTCAAACCAAACGTCATGACTATCCACTCGAACAACCCCACATGTCCTGGACATCTGAAAGCAGTCTTGGGAATATCCTCCTCAGCCATGAATATTTGATTGTAACCTGCATTACCATCCATGAAGCTAATAATTTGATGTCCAGCCGCAGCATCAATCAACAAATCAGCAATCGGCATTGGATAGCCATCCATCGGTGTGGCTTTGTTGAGATTCCTGAAATCAATACAAACACGAAGTTTCCCATTTTTCTTATAAACAGGAACCACATTAGAGATCCACTCTGCGTATCGACATTGCCGAATAAACTTTGCTTCAATTAATTTAGTTATTTCGGCCTTAATGTCAGGAAGTACATTAGGGTTACATCGGCGCGCTGGCTGCTGATGTGGCCGAAATCCAGATTTGATAGGTAACCGATGTTCAACTATCGATCGGTCTAATCCAGGCATCTCAGTATAATCCCAAGCAAAACAATCTTTATATTCTTTTAACAAATCTGTTATTCGCTGCTTACACTTGGAATTTAACTTAGCACTAATAAAAGTAGGTCTTGACCTATCACCATCACCGATATCTACTTCTACTAAATCATCTGCCGATGTGAACCCTTGACCTAATTTTCCATCATCGGCAAACCTATCCATTAAAACTCCTCTTCAGAACCGACTGCTTGGATCGGTGGAATTTCATAATCAGCAACTCTAAGGAACTCTTTTTCCCAAGCTTCTCCTGATATGCATTTAGTTCGCTCATAAGTATCTGATTCTGCCGATGCGATGATATAAGAAGAATCACCAGGGACGACCTCAATCTTATCCCCAATCCATTGTACGAGGCATTGATGCATTGTAGAAGGAACACAACAATTAGCATGAATCCAATCCCTCCCTAGAAGCAGATTATATGCACCCTTGCCGTTGATAACAAAGAACGTCGTTGGCAAGGTTTTGCTGCCGATGGTCAATTCAACGCATACTGCCCCTTTAGCCGGTGACACATTGCCTTCAAAATCTTTCAACATCATATCGGTTTTGGTCAAGTCTTGATCTCCCTTACCAAGTTTCCGATACATCACGTAAGGCATAATATTAATCGCAGCCCCTCCATCAATAAGTACCTTAGACACAGGCTGCCCATCAACTGTGCCCTTCACAAATAAAGCCTTAAGATGCTGTCTCTCGTCATCGGTAGGTTTCTCAAAAACAGCCATCATTGGACCTAGCGTTAGCTGAGCTACTTGATCAGAGAAAACAACTTCTTCCTCATTATCAGATAGTGCCAGAAACTCCATCGGCAACACGAATACCATATTAACATCTGCCGATGGACCCTTATTTTTGTGTTTTACCTGCCACTGCTGATGACCAGGCCTTTCATTGGAAGAATTTTCCTCCTGGTATAAATCCTCCTGACGCTCACGTTGCATCCTCCTTCTCTGCGTCTTTGTCAGACCCTCTGGGCACCATCGAGGAAACTTGGTTTTCCAAACCGGCTGATAACAAGTCCTAGTTAGTTCTACGCGACGTATATTAGGGTCCCTGTAGAATATCTCCTCATCGGGAACTCTTGCGTTTGCCATTTCCTCAAGCTCCTCTTGATTCCTTGGAAAATATCCAGCGCGTTTACCAAGCCTCTCATGTACACTAAGTCTGCTCCCCAGCCGATCATGCACTGATGCTCTGCCTTTGATCGGCTCGTTGATAGACAAACCCTGATTACCACGTTGAAACCTCCTTTCTGAACGATTGACTCCGTAATAACCATTACACTCAGGGCAATTTTCAACAGTTGGCAATTTAATACCTTCTTCCCAGCAATGGATGAAGAACGGACATCTCCAATGATCTTTATGTCGATTCCACTCTTCCTGACGTCTCATTTCTTGCTGTTGCCGATATCGGTCATTACGTTGACGCCAACCCTCCTGCTGCCTTCGATGAGTAATCACAATGCCAGGTCGAGGAGGTTTTTTGGAACTACTGCTTTCCCCTAGCAAATCCTTACTCTTTGCATCATCGGTAGTTATCCGATGTTGGGGGTCTACTGACGCGTTTTTCTCAGCAGCCTCTGACGTCAATACCTTGGTCTTTCCTTTGGCATCCAACATATTTGCTGGAAAAGGGTGTTGATCAATTTTCATCGGCTTTTGGGTCTTGGAAGTACCAAACTTAATTCTCCCAGATTCAATAGCCGATTGTAACTGTTGCCTGAATACCTTGCACTCATTTGTACTGTGTGAAGTTGCATTGTGCCATTTGTAGTACAAAATCTTCTTCAACTCTTCTGCCGATGGGATCACGTGATTAGGTGACAGCTTAATTTGGCCCTCTTGAAGCAGAAGATCAAATATTTTATCGGCCTTGGTGATATCAAAGGTAAACTTTTCTGGCTCTTTTTGACCAAAGGGACATGATATCGGCTTTTTATTCTTAACCCACTCAGCTAAGCCGATAACTGGTTCTTCATCAGAGTCAGAATCTCCTACTTCTTCAACAAATGATACCTTTTTACTCCAGTTCTTTTTAGGTTCAAAAACCCTAGTATCTTGATCAGAGATCCTTTGCACAAGATGACTGAGGCTTTCAAACTCCTGAGAAGCATATCTGTCCTTAAGATGTGGCAATAACCCCTGGAAAGCCAAATCGGCAAGCTGCCGATCATCCAGCACCAGGCTGTAGCACTTATTTTTTACATCTCGTAGCCTTTGTACAAAGCTCTCTACCGATTCATCATTACGCTGTCTCAATTTTACTAAATCGGTAAGCTTCTTTTCATGGATTCCAGCAAAGAAATACTTGTGGAATTGTTTTTCTAGATCAACCCAAGTAATAATAGAATTTGGTGGCAATGAAATGAACCATGTAAATGCTGATCCAGACAAAGATGATGAAAATAATCGAACTCTTAATTCATCTCTGTTAGCTGCCTCTCCACATTGAATAATGAAGCGATTGACATGTTCCATTGTTGATGTATCATCTTGCCCAGAGAATTTAGTGAAATCCGGTACCTTGTACCGATTTGGGAGAGGAATTAAATCGTATGCAGGAGGGTATGGAGTCCGATAAGAATAAGTATTGACCTTGGGCTTTATCCCAAACTGATCCTTCATAATCTCTGCTATCTTATCGGCCCAAAAAGCATCAGCCTCCTGCTGACGAACTGGTTGAATTTCTACAGGAGGTGCCTGCTGACATCCTTCCACATATCTTTGTGGCCCACGATCTCCAGCAATCGGCATATTTGCCGCTACTTGTGGTCCATTAACCTGTTGGAAAGGATTCATCGGCTGGGCTGCCGATGCTTGATTCTGGAAACCAGCTTGCACATGACCTTGTTGAATCCCTGCAACCTGCTGATTTCGCTGAACTGTATGTTGAACAGGTAACTGTCCTGACCAATCATTATTAGAACTCATCGGCACAAAACTTACCGATGGCTGGTAATTTGCTGATATTGTTGGATAATTATAACTGGTTTGAGGCATGAACTGAACCCCAGTTTGACTCATAGCAGGGGCTTTCTGCTGCATCGGCAGTACGCTCGCCGATGGACTTGAATTGAATGTTTGAATCATAGGCATCTGGAAACCTCCTGGAGTTGGTTGTACAGAAGTAGTTGCGGCATATTGAGGCACTTGAGCCATCGGCGAAACGGCCGATGATATAGGCGCTCTTCCTGCTGCATCAAATACTTGAGGTAATCTAGGATTGAAAGCAGATGACTCTGGAGGCATGCCATATCCCCACCAATTAGTAGGAATCTGGTTATTCTGAGACACAGGGCCTGACATAGCTGATGCCGATAGATCTGTATTAAGCTGAACTCGCCCTCCTGGTAACACCTGATCTGATTGTATCGGTGTAGATTGTATATCAGGTGAGCCTGCCAATACTGGAGGGGAAGTAACTTCTGTACCCACAACGGCCGAAGGAGCCGATAGAGTTTTGACAGATGCCGGCTCTGGTTGATGATAGGCAGGCCCAACGTAATGTGGTGCCGCTTGTCCTTCTTTGAGAGTTCGAACCACAGCATTATGAACAGTATTGGACAGCACATTGGAATGATTAATCAAAGCATGATTTACTGCAGAATTAACCATCTCTTGAAGTTTACCAGGATTGGAGTCAAAGGTAACCTGCCGAGGCAACGGCAAATCTTGCTTCTGGATGACTTGTCCACTCTTGTTCAAGCTAAACGATCTCAGACAAAGCTGCTTGTATTCTTCTACAGCCTTTTCCATAGCCTGCCTCTGTTCTTCCTTGAGATCTTCTTCTGATACTGCGATAATGTTCCCTGGATCGATCTCGGAGTTGAACATATTGGTTGAAGCGTCCCACCGGGCGTGCCAAAAGATGTGTTGATGCAAAAGTGATCTGCAAACACAAAGGGCTAATACCCGAATCGATATCCAAAGCGTGCCAGTCGATTTGACCTGCTAATCGACAAGGATGAAGAAACGAACACTTTGGTCCTGACAACAGCGATACGCCCGGAAGTCACGGCCAAGAGGTGCTCACGCGGAACTCGAGAATCGCCGAAGATCGCACTGAAGCGATGCAGCTCGCCGAATCAATGAGAACTCGTAAAAAGGAAAATATGCAAATTGACGAAGTCGCCGAAAAGTAGATGCAAATAGGAGTAAAAGTTGGTTTTGATATTGATTGATCTTTTTTATTACATTGCCCCTTACTCCATATTTATACCCTGATCTAAAGAGACACAACCAAACACAACTAGGACACCAATCCCATATCTAAGGAAACACGTGACTCTTACACGAATCATAACCTAACAAATACAGAAAAGGAAATCAACTCCTATCTATTTCCCTGTCCGCCTCAATTACGATGGAAATCTCACTGTCCTCCTTCCCATCGGCATACTCCCTATTTCATCGGCAGTAGGCTTCAAGTCTTCCTTCATCGGCATACTCCCTGCTTCATCGGCAGTAGTCTTCAAATCTTCCTTCATCGGCATACTCCCTGTTTCATCGGCAGTAGTCTTCAAGTCTTCCTTCATCGGCATACTCCCTGTTTCATCGGCAGTAATCTTCCAACCTCATCGGCAACGCCCGAGTCCAAATCAACCTTTCCATCGATCATCACCAGCTATCGGCAACTATTTTTTTTACAAACTGGCTTTCATTGGCTATCAAAGTATTCAATAACTTTCCCCTTGCCGATTAGTCCACTCCGATTATTTTGACACGTGCAAAAAAACGGTGTCAACATTTCTTTATATAAAAAGGAGTTCGGTTACTTATAATCATTGACTCAGTACAAACCGATCATCGTTGATATCTTATTGTC
Source organism: Miscanthus floridulus (assembly GCF_019320115.1). Taxonomy (NCBI): domain Eukaryota; kingdom Viridiplantae; phylum Streptophyta; class Magnoliopsida; order Poales; family Poaceae; genus Miscanthus; species Miscanthus floridulus. Next base: position 87,133,457 of record NC_089594.1, on the reverse strand, counting down.
ATTGATTAATATTTGCTTAAATAACATTTATCCTAAATGATAACCGATTCTTCTTATACAACCCCATGAGCTTTAATCGATTCATTCTTGCGAATATGCTAGGATCAACTATTTAGTCGGTCTCCTCTCATATCGGCTCTCAGAGCCGCACATTCGGGACTGTCTGGCAACACTGGCATGTTCCGCCCTTAATTACTGATGAGCTTTCTTTTCTTGTCAATTATAGGGTCAAATTGACTGGCACGTCTCGGGAGGATTGCGTAGAATCGACCACCCTTGCATTGAAGCTAGGTGGATCTGCTCCATCGAGCGGACCCTTTCGGCTTGCTGCATGTGTCCTCGGCACAGAGATGAAAATTTTGTGTCGACATAATATAAATAGAATACCTATCATATAACCGACTAGGATACTTTCCTTGTAATCCTATCCCTCCAAAGTATATAAGGAGGGGCAGGGGTCCCCTAGTTGGCATCCCAAATATCTCAATACAATCCATCGGAACACAGGACGTAGGGTTTTACGTCATCTTGATGGTCTGAACCTGTATAAATCTTGTGTCTTGTGTTTCTGTTATCATCTAGTTCTTGATCACATGCACCTCTGCCAAACAATCTACCATCATGGGTATACCCCTCAGTGGACTGCCGATGATATTCTATCGATAGGGAGGCTGGAGCCGGTTGATTCCCGCCATCGGGGTGGGAGCCGATGGCGAGCGGTGGAGCGCGAGCACCACCAGCACTAGCCATGCTCGTGGGTTCCCTTGGCTCAGCTGGGGATGACCTAAGGCACCCTAGCGCATGCGCCTAGTGGCCATCAGTTGGGGCGGTGGCGACGGCCTACGGCGGTGAGGCATCCTAGCGGCGCTAGGGTTGGGGAAGAGACTGAGGAGGCGTTGTGCGAATTAAGGGAGGAGATAGCGTGGTTAGCTTGGGTGGAGGAAGGAGAGGCAGCGATGGTGGCGCAGGGCTTTGCTGCTGCCAGCGGACGCGAGAGAGACCAAGAGATGGGGAGGGAGAGAATGGGGAGAGCGAGATTGGGGCACAGTAGGAGATGGCCGCAGGGGCGCGCAGCACAGGCGGGAGCGAGCGGATGACGCGGTAGCGAGTGGGGAGATTTCTGTGGTCTACAAAGTCGTGTCCGTCCGAACGGACGCCAACATCTGAGCATTACTGATTATGTTTAAATGTAACTTGATTTTTCAAAATTGTAAACATAGCAAACGTATGTTTTGTTGATGTTGATAATAAAAAATGTGCTTCACTAATAAATTCCTACCGTCGAGCAGATGGAGGAAAATATTTAGCAGAACAAGAATCCTGTGATGTGGCTCGGGCAGAGAGCCTGGGCCTGTGAATATTTAGCATAATAAATTCCTGCCGCCAAAGCAAAGAAAGGACAAATTTGGGCTTTGCCATGCCCAAAATGCCTAGACCGGTTTCCCTGTGATGTGGCTCGGGCAGAGAGCCTGGGCCCGTGAAAACCAACCAGGCCGATTTTCCTGCCTATTTCAAGTCCAATTTATTTTCAAATTAGTTTTGGATCTATTTTTAACGTGAGAAACTTGGAGATTACGTGTTAGACATGTTTTTTACTGGAATAAGACTCCCACCTCTATATAAATGAGAGGATCATGACCAATTGAGGAATCCAACTTCCAATCATAAAAACACACATTTACTACCCCTTTTGCTCTCTCTCTCTATATATATATGCTTACTATTCTTCACGTCTGTCGATAAGATTTGGCGACGTTCTAAGTGATCTTGCCGATCCTAGGACAACCTCATTGTGCCCCTCCTTGATGGGTCTTCTCATTGTGTTCATGAATCTACCAAGCGAAGAAACGAGTTTCGAATTGGCTTAACCGGTTTGCTGGTTGGTTTCACTGATTTACTGCATTCTTGCTGCAATCAAGATCATGTGCAATCTCAGGCATGCTAGCCCTTGCTAGTATGTGACCTAAATCAGCGTCAACACATTTTTTGGCGACTTTGCTGGGGAAGAAAAAGAATAACAAGAACAAATCTACACTACTACAAAAACATTTTTTTTTTATCAACGGGAGCATTTTTTGGTAGAGGCGGCTCAATGCCCTATGAACCAAGCCACCTCTGAAGATGCATATTTAGAGACGACTCCAAATCCAGCTACCTCTACAAATTCATCTTCAGAAGCGGGTGGTGTTACCATCTATCTCTGAAAATAGGGGGATACACCCACCGCCTCTGAAGATCTTTTGTAGAGGTATAGAGCCACCTCTACAAATGGTCCAGTGTATATGTAGCAGCCCACTTCTTCTTCCTTGGGAAATTTACTATAACTCAAGGTGGAAGGAAGGAGTGCCTTGGGCTATCTCCCAAAAATTACAAATCTAAGGGGGGAAGGTTTTGATTTTGATTCCTTTGGTGGAGGAGGCTTTAGAATGTAAGTACGTGCTAATCCAAGTCTCTTTTTGCAGTTTAGTGGTTTTCATTTTCTCTCTCTTCCATGATGGTTTAGGCATTTGTGAGTGCATTTATATCAAATCTTTGAAGGCGCTAGGGTAAATTGAGTAGGGGAACAAGATTCTACTAAACTTTAGCGGCCATGTCTTCATTTTAGTGGTCTATTTAATAGTTTTTAGGGAGGGATTGGTTTGCATCTAGTTCTAGAACTAGGGTTTGAGATTAGTTTTTTTATTGTCAACATTGATATTTTTTATTTAGTAAATGGGATTAAGTTTACATGAACAATAACGGATGAAATATTAATTGGTGCCAATTATTTTCTATAAAATCATCCATTTCAATTAACAAAAGTTAAAAAAAATACTTGTTTAGTGGTTAGTTTCTTAACTAGGTTTTAATCTCTTGCATGAAGAATATGTAGTACCTATATGTGTATTTTACGATAACAAGATAATGAAAAAATTGAACAATATTATCTATAATTTTAAGTAAGAATGACTTTCTATAATTATATTGTTAGATACTAATTATATTCGTCTGGGTTATTAATTATTCTTATATCTAACTTAATATTTTTATTTTTTTGATTTGTTGGTGTTCATAGGAAAAGATGGAGTACAGGAAGTCATGGATGTATGGTTCTTTAAAGTGGAAGCCGTGTTTCCGACAAAAAGTCGATATATTTCTGGAAGTCGTAGAGAAAGCGCATACAATAGCGACAAAGAACATAATCGGAATTCTTTGTCTATATATGGATTGCAAGAACCATTTCACATGGGATGATGTGGCTGTAATTAGATCACACTTGATTGTGCGAGGTTTTGTGAAGGACTATACAGTCTGGATCCATCATGGTGAAACACCTGTTAACATTGAGACACGAGAAGCAACTACAGAAGAGAGCCTTGATGCATTTATAGATGGGCTTGATGCAGAAGTTTTCAGTGCCCGTGAACAATTTAGTGTTGGTGATGGTGGTTGGGCTACTGAGGAAGAAGCTGGTGGGAATGATGGTTGAGGACGTTTGGAGGACGAAGCTAGTGGCAATAATGACAACGTAGGACATGAGGGGGATAAAGCTGATAGTGATTATTTGGAGGAAATGCTTTGGGCCATTGGATCATAGGTGATACTCAAGAGTGCAAAAAGTCTAGAAAATTTGAAAAGGGTAAAAAACAGCAAAGGATAGTTTGTATGGTGTTGAAAATGGTGCTACGTTTTATGCTTGAGCTCCTCATCCTGAAGGCTAAGTAAGGTTGGTCGGACTACAATTTCAATGATTTGTTGTGTTAGGGTCATAACCCTGGGGTGTCTCAAGGCATCGATTAGTCAACAGGTCATGCGGCCCGCAATACATCAGCTAGCGAAGGCCTGAACAACCGAGGCCCAGCTAAGTCAGGTGAACCAGGCTGGACGCTAAGGCTAGGGTTAGCCACGACCCCTCCTTCGCGCCATAGCCACACGGCGCCGGAAAGGCGCACGACTCCTCCCCTGTCATGACCCCTGGAAGGAATGGAGAAAGGTCAAGCCCAGCCAAGCGTGCCTACTCAGACAAGAACAAGCACGCCGCACTGGCCCCGTAAGGACCGAGGGGACGATAGTCACCTCGGTCCAGTCAGACACCATCCTATGCCACGCCGCACAGACAAGACAATACCGCCTAGGGCAGTGACGATAGGTGCGATGACCACCGGCCGGATACGGCCTGACAAGACGTGGGTACGACCCCACCCACTACGCGATGAGATCCACGATGAGGGCTTTGACATAGAGGCCATCCGGGCTGGTGGGAACCACGATCCCAGCGACAGGGGTCGTGGCCCCCCACTCCCCCCACTCCTCAAGACAACGAGGCGATCCACGACCCAAGGGCGGCCACCAACTTCTGAACGGCGCCCTAGTAAACCAGGAGATGATGACGAAGACCACGGTGGAGACCACGTTGCACAGGACGACTGGCGAACCACCATCGTGCCTACAGTGCCGCCACGGCTGGCACAGTAGCACCACACCACATCATGCCACGACGTGGCCACAAGACCGTGACGATAGCCACTCCTAGACATACTCCACATGACGACGTAGCTTGCAAGCCAAGTTAGCTAGGACCCCTCCCTTAGGCTCACGACCCTTTGGTCGGGAGAACCTCCTCCATTGTATGTGCCCTGGCCTCGAACTCTATATAAGGGCAGCCAGGGCACCTGTCTCAGAACATTCTAAGTCCCCTACTCATTCACTCACTCTCCATCATAGTAGGGCTCCTAAAACTTCCATTCGGGCTACCCGTCTCCTAGTTCTAGCCCTTCTTCCTCTTCCACCATTCTTGCACCCCATTGTAAAAACTTCAGAGCATTCAAGCGAGGAACACGCACTCAATCATCTCTGAGACACGTAGGGCTCCGGCCTGAACCAGTATAACTCCTCGTGTCTTTTGGACGCTATCATCATCTTCCTAGAGTAGCGCGACAATCGTATAAGTTTACTAGTCCGGTTTATGAAACACCGACATGTCGTGTCTCTTGTCATGGTTTCTCCCACAGCCAAACTTAGTTTTGGCCAACACATATGAAGCGAAGAAGCTTATAAGTATCTAATATAGGCTTCCAAGGGCTGAGACTATATGACAGCGAGCATTTTAGGCCTCGAAGAGCACATAGATGTATGTGACAAGGTGCTTAGAGGAGGCAAAACACTGATTCAGTGCCATGGTGGAGCTAGCATGAGCGTCAAAAGGGTAAAGTCGAAGGGTTTAAGGCCTGTTTGGTAGAGCTCCACCAGCTCCAGATTCACCAAAACCGTCTAGATTCAACTTTTGTAGCCAAACGCTTTTAGATCCAGCAGCTTCATCATGGATCTGCTCCACCAAAATGGTGGATCTGCCCCTAGATTCACCAAATTTGTGGAACACCCCAATGGGTGCTCTACCAAATCCAACTTTGGTGGAGTTGAAGAAAATTACTCACCATGCCACCAAATCCAACTTTGGTGGAGTTGAAGAAAATTACTCACTATGCCACTGATTACACAAAAAATAGTGTGTTCTATTCTTTCTCGCTCCACGCCATCACCATGCCACTTTTCTTTCTATTTTTGCATTTTGCCCCCTGGTACATGGGGCCCATGTGGAAGTGAGATAGAGATGAAGGTGGAGCTATACCAAACGCTTTGACGAAAGTCATATCCACAGTGGAGCTGCTCCATGGTGGATCTAGGAGAATCTAGGATTCAGATTTACTTTTTTCATTGCCTGTGCTCTACCAAACATGCCTTGAAGACTATAATTATACTCCTAGCATTGAATCCGGTAAGCATGATGAAGTGCCAGATCAGCGTAAGGAAATACTAGTCTCCAAAGGGGAAAAAAACATGAGTTGGGCCATGGGGCTACAACCCACTATGTACTGCTGCTTCTATAAGGTGGGCTTGATCTGTGTTCCTTCTGTGCTTGTGTCCTATGTTTTTCAACTTCTTTTTCTTATGGGGCATATTGACTAACATGTATGTTTTCCCTAGGTTTCTTATGTTTTTATAAACATGTAATATGATTTTGAAAAGTCTACTGTTACATACATCATCGGCGGTTACTTTTAAATCAATTTGTATTAAAAAGATACGTGGATATACGATCATATTTGTAACTTTTATGTACTATGTAAGCATGCATATATACTGTTGAAAATTTACAGTTTGATTATTCCAAATCCTAATGCCTTGTGCTGGGGCTTCTTCCATTAGTAGTAGATAGGAATCGGATGTAGCTAGATTGCTGCAGCAATCCATATAGTGAGCGCATCAGGTCGGAGTATCAAATTTATAAAAGACTTGATGATATATATGATTTCATATATATATCGAACTGCTGATTGTTTAATTTCTAGGTAAGACCGGCCTAATAATTTAGTCGGGTATGTATCACTGACATGTCATGTGTATCCATGCATCACCAAATTGAATGGTTCGTTCTATGAAGAAGAATTGCAAGCAAGCAGCTATTTGTTGCCGCCGTGCTGCTGGTGATGATGCTGGTCGTCGTGCCTGGCCTTCTGCTCCACCTCCGACAGCAGCTCCTGCTGGTCCGTATCGGATGATCTGTGGTCGAGCCAGGCGATGATGTCTTGGAAAACTGCGTGGATGTTGTCGGGCGACTCGCCGGAGGTGAGGGCGTGCCACATGCCCGGGTATAGCTTGAGCGTCTTGTCATGGCTCGCCGCCGATCGGTACAGCAGCTCGCTCACCGACGGGTCCGTCACCTTGTCTGCCCCTCCGTGTACGATCAGGAACGGCAACGACACCTACACGTACGCAACATATATAAATTCTTGAACGTGCCATTGGCACACTATTCATTAAGCAGAAGAAGAGTTTTATAAATTAAAGCTGGGACGGTAATTTATGATTACCGAGCCAAACACCAACAAAGCTCACACAGTTGTGATTATAGAAGCATGATGTTAGTATGATTATAAAAGCATTATGTCAGAGTTTTACAAAAGCATGATGCCCGGGTACGCAACATATATAAATTCATTCAACAAATAGTATATAGCCATAGGTTGTTACTACTATCAGCGTATCATCGTCTCTTACCAGCCATACATACACCCAGTTATTCCTAATGTTTGAGTGGAGACAATGTGCCGCAAGTTTTGACTAGGAGAAGATAGTGACAAGTCCCGATCTAACTTTTTGAGTGGAGACAGGACAAAAACACACACACTGACACACAACAAAGGGGGTGTATCAAGTCACTCCTAATTAAACGACTTCGGTATGAAAACCGCCAAACCAATAACAACTTAGGACTTCACATTCAAGTAATCCTAAGCCAACTCAGTCAAAGCATCGACCCAACTAAGGTCCTGTTTGATGAAGCTCTAGCTCCTCCATGCACTGCAGTTTTTATCTCTCCTCTCAAAATAAAGTATGAGCTAGTAAAGCCACTATTTTTTCCTTCTTCGAGGAGCCATGCCAAAAGGGGCCTAAAGTTGCTCAATGGCACAACTAAACCACTGTCTAGACACCGAAACACCATTGAACTAGGCAACAACTCTATTTGGACTGACTCACATAGCACCCAACTAGTGAAGACTACTGCTCGGTTCTTTGAGAAAGAACAACAAAAAAACCACTAGAGGTACACTAGAATCAAGAAAAAGCTACCAAATCAGGAAGCATAAGGAAGATAGCCTTGAGCCATGGTGTCGAGTTCGACCAAGGCCTCGACATATAAATAGAAGCTCTGGCCCTCGAAAAATATTAACTCCATCGAGTGCCCGACGAATCACACGTACATGTGGCTTCATGTCGATAATGCCTTCAAGTTCACGACGCATATAGCACTGTCATTGCCAACCCAAGGATTATTGGTCGAGTTCTCACCAAGACAAAACCGCCTGAGGCGAAGCGCCACTAAGGAGACACCTTCAATAAGGTCTACGATGCCCATACGCGCCACTGCCAAGGCTCGAGCCCAACCTCCATCGAATCGCTAGGGGAAGGCACCCCAACCAAGCACAACATATATAGCTTAAGCACTGTGGGCACCGGTGTCAGTGTAGCCACCACCATGCCCCTCGATGCTAGCACTGGCGTGGCACATGCTGCATGATGCAGCAGAGAAATATGGAGATGGGGGGGAGGAGTTGGGAGAGGGGAGAGGAGCAAAATAGCCTATCACTTCCCTTCTCGCTGCTCGACAGACATTTTGCCAGCATTTTTAGTGGCGATGGAGACATGAAGAGTGGTAAGCGGGGGATAGGGCAAAGGAGACGAGGGAGCTGCCCCATGTCGTCCGTCTTGGATAACATTGGGGGCGAGAGAGTCACTATTATCACATTGAGATAATCATATATCACTCATAGTAAAAATATCCAATATAACATGGGAGTATTTACTTTCTAATGTAAATGTAATTTTATATTTTTGTATAAAAATATAAAAAGTATTGATGAATGGAATCAAAATATAGCTGGTAATATTTGGACAAATGTTAATATATACCACCTTGGTCCATAAAGGAATGCAATTTTTTGCATTGACTCGGTACTATGTGAGAATTGCATATTTTTCGGATGAAGGTAGTATCATAGGGTTTCAATATGGCGACCAATATAATTCCAATATCTGATATCAATCCTAAGTTTGTTTAGGATTTCTTTTAGGCAATGTTTTATGATTTGGACATCTATTTTTTTCATAATAAGTAGTATATAACACTCTTCCTATTGCAAGCCATATTGGTAGTCAATATTGTCTGATGGGGTAGTATTGTACTAGTGTATTCGAGTGCAGTAATAATTTGTGGACTAATCTCCTTGACTGGTCAAAGAAGCAACTAATCGAATAGGCTGGTAGATCTCCATCCACGTCTATCGTGAATCACATTAATATTGTGGGAAGCAAGATGACGACGAAGGGTCACCCGGCTGGCCCCATGTGATCGATCGATTTGTACAGCTAGGGAAAAGAAAAGAAAAGGAAATTGAAGACAAGGAAAGATGAATCTGACCTGGTGTAGGAGGTTCTGCTCGAGGTCCAAGCTGACCTTGAGCAGCTCGTAGGCGGTCTTGAGCCTGGGCTTGTCCTTGTAGCAGTAAGGGTTGCCCCGGATCTCGTCCCTCTTCTCCTGCGTCTTGTAGGCGGCGTCGATCACGTCGTTGCTGGGCACGATCTTCCAGGTCGGGATGATGGAGGTCATGGCCCTGAGGATGTTCACCACCAGCGGGTGCGGCCGCATGTCGTCGGCGATCTTGCACATGGGCGCCACCAGCACGGCGCCGCTCCAGAACTCGGGCCGCCTCAGGTGGAGGAGGAGAGCCACGGCGCCGCCCATGGACTCCCCGAGCAGGAACCGCTTGCTGTCCTTATTTGACTGCGACTGCGACCGCACCACGGAGGTGAAGTAGTCGTCGCAGTCCCGGACCAGCAACTCGAAATCCGGCACGTAGCCCTGCAGCCCGTCGGAGCGGCCGTGGCCCTCGTAGTCCAGCCCGTACACGGCGTAGCCCGCACGCGCCAGGCGCTCGCCGGTGCCGCGCATCGTTACCCCGCACTCCACGGCGTAGCCATGGCAGAGGAAGACGAGCGCCTTTGGTGTCCTCCTCTTGCCTGGCAGCCATGTGCATGCGAAGAGGCTCATCCCCCGCGAGTTCCTCACGTACTCCTACCATATACCAAGTATCAAGCTGTAGACTATCTAGATCCGTGAATCATGGATGGATGGATGGGTGGGGTCAGACGGAGGTTACCGATTCAATACCTACCTCTTTGTACTCGTGGTCCAGGAGCACCTCGCCACCGTCATCTGCCCCGCCGCCGTTGCTGCTGCCGCTGCTCCTCATCACGGTCCGGTCCTGCCGCCCGCCGCTGTGCCGCCTGCCGGAGAAGAATTGAAGGACGATTCAACTCTTCAACTGCTTTCAGGGAAAGAGCAGGGCAGGGAAGACGAACCAGAGGAGAGTTGACTCTCTAGATGATTGATATGGAGTATATTGTCTAGATAATATATATATATAGATGAAGACGAATGCCAATGCATGCAAGCAGGGAAGGGGAGGAAGGGAGATATATATATATATATATGCCATCTCTCACTTGTAGGATAAATAAATATATACAGTCTGATATACCTATGCAGGATTATATTGTTCAAACTCAGCATGCGCACAAGATTTTTATTTATGTATGTAGCACCTAGAGAGCGAATGAATTAATTTGAATGAATGGACAATATATCTCAATTAATTCAAACAAGCGCAGCAGTCCAGCGATGAAGGAGACCTCCCAACCAACAGAAAGCCAAGCCAAAAAAGGACCGGGTCCAACACAAAATACACACAAAGTTCCATCTATATCCATCCATCTTGCTGATGCATTTTATTTAACGACCTTGATGGTGGCCTGTGACATTACGAGAATCCCACATATGTCAACACCGTCGACTGTTCCACCTGTCCGCAGATGGATGTCATCTTCTCATACACTTATTACACCCAACTAAGTAACTACAAGCAGGGAAGGGGAGGAAGGGATATATATATATATGTATATGTACTCCTACATGCCATCTCGTATTTGTAGGATAAATAAATATATACAGTTATGATATATGCAGGATTATATTGTTCAAACTCAGCATGGGCGCACAAGATTTTTATTTATGTATGTAGCACCTAGCGAGCGTATGATGAATGAATGAATGGACGATCTCCATTCAACAAGAGCAGCAGTCCAACTGATGAAGGAGACCTCTCAACCAACAGAAAGCCAAGCTAAAAAAAGGACTGGGTCCAACACGAAATACACACAAAGTTCCATCTATATCCATCCATCTTGCTGATGCATTTTATTTAACGACCTTGATGGTAGCCTGTGACATTACGAGAGTCTCACATATGTCAACACTGTCCACAGATGGATGTCATCTTCTCATACACTTATTACACCCAACTAAGTAACTACAAGTCAGCCCACATCAACAAATTAAATGTCAAATCTAGTAACTACATCTGGTTTACTATCGTCTGCCTTTACAAGATGGTATATTACAAATTATCTCTAACAAATAAAAATACGTATTACCATCTACTCAATGTTTTTTTTGGCTAACAACATTGTTCTTGTAACCCACTGTTGGATCCAAGCTGGGAAACTGATGGTACCCTCTCATTCAACCATTTGATGATGTCTGCAAACACAATATCAATGTTCTCCTTGGGTTCTCCTGAAGTCAAAGCATGGCACATCCCAGGGTATAACTTCAATGTCTTGTCCTTGCTTTCCGCTAATGTATATAGAGCTTCACTTACTGTGGGGTCAGTTACAGCATCATCACCACCATGGACTATGATGAATGGTAGAGTAACCTATTCGGAATGAAGACACGAACATAGAAACACAAACATGCATTATTGTTTCAATGACAGAATGCAACATACAACATCCAAAATCTAGTTTTATTAACTAATGGATCATATCTTATACAATGATGCAAAATCAGTTGTGGCCACACATGATTTAATTTTCACATTTCTTCCAAACTATTTAGAATATTTTTATTCATTTATAACTTTGCAATGGTTTTCCATGTACAAATAAAATATGTGCATGTGTAGTCCACATGAATCTTTACAATGTTTGTGAAAGCAAGTGTTGTTCTTTTTGCACATTTACATCATCAAGAACAAACTAATCTCTATGATTATGAAACTACATTTTCAGAAGAAGGCAAATTTTGCTCAAGGACACCATTCTTATATGGTATTTGTTGATACACGCCATCAACCCTTGAATTTGCCCATTATATGTTATTATGAAAAGCATGTATTTTTATCAGTGGACACTATGCATTAAAATAATCATTTATCCAAAATGTCTAGCGCTCAAATTTTGTTAGGTTGGATGCACACAAAACCTCAAATGCCATTTTTTTTGAATCACAAGAGTATTGTAAGAACGAACACAATGATAACTTTCCTCATACCTTATCAAGATTGCTTTCAATATCCAAGCTTGCCATGAAAATTTCATAACCAGTCTTTAGCCTAGGTTTTCCTTTGTAGCAATAATGATTATTTCTTACCTAATAATAAATAATGGTATTAACAAGTAGCACAAAAAATGTTTTCCATGAAACATATTAGCTTTTAAGATTGGGTCATCCTATCTTTTACCATACCTCTTCACGCCACTCCTCGCTTTTAATTGCCCTATCTATGATATCTTCATTAGGAATGATTCTCCATGTAGGAATCACATTGCTGAGCTTACTTAAAACTGAAATCACAATGGGGTGAGGCTTCATATCTTCTACTATCTACACGAATGTTAGCATCAATAATCAATATCATGATCAAACCTAACATACATTATAGTGTCCTATGACGAACAACTATAGACAACTTATCAAAGATGCCAATGCACCTAAAAAATTTTAAAAAAAAGACAAATTGTTGGAAAGTAACCTTGCACATCGGAGCAACCAAAATGGCCCCATCCCAAAAGGTAGGTTCCTTTCTGTGAAGCATAAGCACAATTGCTCCCCCCATGGATTCTCCAAGCAAGAATCTCTTTTGTTTCTTATACTCTTCTTTCTCTATACAAGGGGAATCAGGCTATTAGTTCATAAAATGTTACATCAAGTCTAATAATAGATTGATAGGAATTTCATATACATTTCTTTTTAAGTTTTTTTTCTTAAAGCATGTGGTCATTTAAGAGAAAATAAATGGCTTCTTATGAATGTGGTTAAAAAAGGGCGACATAACAGGATGCTTGTATTAATTTTGTAAAACATACCATAGACACTTGCAAAGTACTTAGAGCAATCAACCACAATGTCATCAAAACTACTAATATATCCTTGAAGTCCAGAAGACTTTCCATGGCCTTCATAGTCCATTCCATGCACTACGAATCCAGCCTGCGCCAACCTTGTACCAGTGCCTAAAAGTAATAATCCCAATATGTATAAGCTAATTATGAGACTTTTAAAATATTTATGCTACATATGTTAAACTATAATGTAATTATATTACCCTAATATGACCTTGAAAGTCTATGGGGGTTTCTAATTATCATTCGTGTTTCTACCATAGTTAGTATGTCTAAACTCATCACTATTCATTCACGATCAAGATGCAATTCATATTTTTACCACAGTTAGTCTAAACTCATCACTATCCATTCGCGATCAAGATGCAATGACATTGTTATAATTTTAAGTAAAAGTGCCCATGGAATTCACCAAATTATAATATTTACCTCTCATTGAAATACTGCATTCCATGGCATATCCTAAAAAAAGGTAGCAAAAAATAAAATACATATGTAACAGGCAACTTCACTTGGATTGGAAAATTAAAAAACAACATCACAATAGTAACCAAGTTACCATGGCATAGAAAGATCAGGGCTTTCGGTTCAGAGTTCAAAGGTCTCCATTGGCATGTGAAGAGATTAATTCCTCGTGCATTCAACACATATTCCTGGAACACAAAAATCCAAATGGATAATATTGAGAGGAAACATGGTATGAGCTTTAATGAATGGGTGACTCTTCATATCGGCTTGAAAAGTATAAAAAACTATCTACATAAATCAAAGTATAAATTATAAGAATAAACAAAATAAATTGACCTCATCATACTTGATATCGCCGTTATCCATTTGCTCTCAAATGGAAGCGACAACACCAAGGCATAAAACAATGTGTACACATGCAACTTATATATTTAGGAATGGTCAAACAGAAGTAGGTACCCCATTGTGTGGATAGTTTAATTTGAAGGTAAGTAGTTTTGTGTGGTGGTGTTTTTATGCATGGATGGGAACACAAATTGTGTGGCAGAGGCATAGTTACATTTATGCGGTCTAAGTTTAGCCAAAAAAGCTATCTTCTCCATAAGCTCATTTTGAAATTTTATGCTATGGATTAGCATGCTCAAATTACCGAATAACCATTTTTTTATCTTTATAGATAGAGTATGGTTTATTCTGCCAAACAAGAGATTAATGGTTCACATCAAGAATATTCTTTTTCATTTTGTAGTTGAATCAAATCTTTAAGAAATTTTAGAATGGTCTGAGACCAAGAAGTCATCAATGCCTCTCTAACATGCTAACTAAGTTTCCATGCATATACTCGGGGCACCCTTTATCTGTGAGGAAATTACTAAGCTTAAGTTGTTCTTCTTTTCATTCACAAAGTGGCTAATACATTAGCAGGTGCGAAGGTTGTGCTTTTGACAAAGGTAGTCACAACAATTATAGTTTGTGTTTTCCTAGCCTCTATCCCCCTATTTGAGAAAATTCCTCATTGGAGACTTACTTTGTCTTTCTTTGACCCTGGAAATTTCATTCTTTCTCATTTGACACTAGACTTATCTTTTGTTCCTTATTTGACACTTTTATCACTTCTATTTACTTCTTCCATTAAATGACCTTTAGGACCATGGTAGAAAGACAAAGATACCCTTGGTTCCTCATACTTCAACCATGCATTCCACTCCATCCGCACAAAAAAGCACCTGGCATTGAAATCGTAGCCTAGAATCAGCAAGCATTCATGACTAGGTAGGTGGGCCAGGATTGGTGATCATATGACGTTGTCTTTTGGGCACCGTGGGCACATTGCCTCGGTGGCACTGGTGCTGCTTCATCGCATTGGGGCCGAACATGTGGCCTGGGAGGCACCCCGTGCCGGTTGCACACACTCCGGTAATGCGATAGGGTACTATCGCCGGGCATGGTAGTAGGCATTGAAGGTCTTGCAATGCCGGAACACTGCCATGTGTAGGATCTAAGGAACTGGCTAGAGGGAGGTGAACAGACGGTGACCAATAAAAATTCACAGCACTAGGAAAAACTAATTAGTAACACAAAAGAACCTAATACACTACTTTCACTATGCTAGGTGAAGGTTTGAAACATAGGGTGACAAACCACAAATCAAGTCTAAGAATAATGTAACAACGCAAAGTAAAACCTGAATGAAAATTGAGATTAAGAGATCACCACAATGGAGACACAATACTTTTTCCCATGGTATCGATGACTTATCATTGCTGATCCATGTTGAGGTGGGTTCATTGTTCACTAATTATCTATCAAGTCTTCACTTGATCTCTATGCCGGATAGAACAAGCTTGTGTTTTGTGCTTGCTTGCTCACTAGTATGTGTAGGAGCTCCCTTGTGCTTGCTTGAATAGCTACAAGGTTTGTGTGACCTTGCTCTAGAATTGATTAGGTGAGCTCTCACTAGTTTGCCACCTTAGTTTTCCTTGTGTAGGATCTTTTATAAGGTGCTTGATCAAATAGATAGTTGGGTGTGGTCGTGGCTATAGACGATTAGTATAATTCCATATTTGTTTCGACTAGCCAACATGATTAGATTTATAAACGACTATTCACCCCCCTCTAGTCGGTCATCTTGACCTTACAATATGCATAACACCTCTCTTAAACCTCCATCCCCTCTTTGTGTAAATGGGTTAACCCTGAGGTTCTATTTTTTGGTGCAATGACGATTATAGGATGACATCATCCTCCTAAATTTTGATTCTAAGGTGGTTCTTGGGTCACATAGGCCAACAACACCACTACTAGAAAGCTACTAACAGGCAAGGGTGCTACATATTAGAACAAATATAGGAGGGAGGTATTGAATTATGTGTTGAAATTTACTTTACGTATTTTGAACAAAAATAGGAGGGAAGTATCAACTTATCTGTTGAAAATGTATTTATGTGAGGAAATATTATCAAATAATGACATAGACAAAAAGGTATTGCTCACACGTTTAAACATTAAACACTTCATAGATATTGTAGCAATTCTTCCCAGCATATGCCATCAATAAAGTATGTATTCTTATTGTAGATTGATAATGACACATATAACAAGTAATTTATAAAAGCATTACATGTGCGTTAATATGAACCAACTCATTTTTATTTTACATATGTTAGTTATCGTACTTGCATGATCCAATTTCATACTCTTACCTGTAATTTGACTACTTCCACCTCTTGTATTTTCCTCCAAAGAACCCATGATGGTGATGCTTCCACCGTAGAAGGCCATGTTTTCATCCAAACCCAATATGCTTCCCAAATTTTCCATGCTTGAACTTTTCCAAATTTTCCATGCTTAAATTTGCCAGAATGCCCTAAATGGTGACCATGAGGGTGATGCCCATGGGTTAAGTGATGTACACCATAGGCAGCGGCAGCGGCAGCAGCTGCTGCCGCTCCGCCAACAAGTGCCGCCCCCATGTTAGATCCATGACCTGAGAACATGCAACATCGTGGTATCAAGTTATAGACTCACGAAAGAAAACCCAATCTGACCTAACCAATCATCACGTCAGGTGGATGCAAACTGTTTTTTTCTATCTTTTTGCTCGGAACAAATTTTGAGTTGAAACCAAGACTATTTTTTAGACCGTGGGCCGACCAACTGGCCCAACTAGTAGAAAAGAAAATTTGAGAAATTAGCGCTGGCTAAATCTCCGAGCATATGATTCTCAAAAAAAAAAACCTCCGAGCATATCGTCACCCAGCTTCCCAACCTAACATCAGCCCACCACCACGTATAGCCGTAAAGAAAATCAGCCCATCACGAGTTGTATCGTCGTAGCCCAATAGTATAGAGAGGCCAGATGTGGACCACATCACCCAAGCTCCAGCGGCTCCGCTAACGATTTTTTTTTTTAATTTTAACATTTTTTAGAAACTAATTTTAAATCTAACACGGTCGGCTTTTTTTAAACTAATATTTTTGGCCGCGCCTATTGCCTGGCGTGGCCAAATGCCTGTGCCGCGCCATACATAGTGGCACGGCACAGGGCTGACGTGGCGGTAACCGGGTCCGCTGACCGCTGACGGGGCAGGGCCGGCCGCGCCACCGATGTTGGCACGGCTGGGCCAAATAAAACCCCACAGCAAGGCTACCCGCCCCACCGCCGCCAGCCGCCTCTGCCCCGCCGCCGCCAGCCGCCTCTGTCCCACCGCTGCCTATGCTGCATCCGCTTGTCCACGCCGCGCCCGGCCACTCTTGCCACGCAGCGCCCGCACCGGCCGCACGCGCCCGCCCATGCTGCGCCCGGCCAGTCCCACCGCGCAACGCCCACGCCAGCGCGTCAAGGCCGTCAGCTCCTAAGGTACCTCCCTCTCGATTTCATGTTATTTTGATTATTATTATTTTAGGATAATTAGTGATTGATGATAATTAGTGATTTATAATAGTTAGTAATTTATGATAGTTAGGGTTTTATAATTGTTATTGATTTATGATAGTTTGTCAAATTTATGATACTTACTGATTTAGGATAGTTAGGTTAGTGAATTTGTTTGTGATTTACGTAGGTAGTTTTTAGGTTCGAGGTTGTGTGTTCTAGTATAGTTAGGAATTTGGGTTTAGGGATTGATTAGGTATTTATTATTTAGTTTATAGTTATTTATTTAGTTAGGGATTTTGGGTATACCTACTAGTTTACAAATGCCGGTACTTACTAGTGCGTGATACGTCGATTTTGATGACTTCATAAAGTTTCGTCAAATGCTTATATTCCTAGTGAAGTTGTTTATGTTATAAGTGTGTGATATGTCTGTTAATGTTACTTTAAATATATACATGTGCTTTCATATTGTGTTCGTATTGCATAACAAGTAGTTCAAATTTTGCAAAGCTACATAGTGTTAATTTCAATTTTGTTAATTTGAATACTCTAACGTTTTTTTATCAATTTGTAACAGGATGGCCCCACACACGCAGCACCCGTTGTACCCCATTCTTGAGGTGGAGTACGACGATCAGCACCGAGCACATATCTTGAGTGACAACGATGCAGAGGTGGCCTTGCCTCCTTTGAGGCTCCGCACGCACACCAGGGCGCACCAGTGGGACGAGCGTTACGCGCCGTACATATGGCGTGCCGGCTTCCTCAAGCTTGTCCGTGTTGTCAACCACGGTCTTCCGCCCCTTAACCCAGCACTACTTACTGCAGCTGTAGACATGTGCGATTGTATTCTTTGTACGTAAACTTTCTTGTAACAAATTTAAAGCAAGTAACAGTAGTTCTATTCTTATATCAGGTGGAGGCCTGAGACCCACATGTTCCACCTACCTTATGACGAGATGACCTTGACCATGCAGGACGTGAAGGCTATTTTTGGCCTTCGGTTGGAGAGACTTCTAGTGACAGAGATAGTTGACAACGGCCACTGGAGGGAGTTGGTGGCTCAGTTTATTAGCTTTCTTCCACCGGATGACGAGGCTTCCAAGAAAAATAAGTGAGAAATTGAAGCTTATTTAATACTTGTATTGCTTTCCTGCAGCCATCGGGTCTCATTTTGTTTGGTAAATTTTAGGAAAACTTCCGATGTTTCATCGTCCTGGATCACGAAGCGCTTTGATTACTTGGACCCACAGGCTGAGGAGGCTCAAATTGATAGGTTCGCTCGAGTTTGGCTCTGGCACTTTCTTGATGCTTTCCTCTTCTCAGACGTCTTGGGCAACACCATCAGCTGGATCTTCCTTGACATACTACGCCAGCCGTGGGAGAACATAGCGGCGTACAGCTGGGGCAGCGCAGTCCTGGCATGGACGTATCGACAACTATACGTTGCCTGCCGTCGCACCTCAGTGTACGCGAACCTTGGGGGTTGCTCGTACCTACTCCAGGTTTGATGTTGGGAACGATGGCCCATTGGGAGGCCCCTTAATACTAGTTTACCGGTAAGTACTTTGGTTCATTATATTCTTCGATATGGTTACATACGATGAGTTTATTAATGGCTAATTCATTATTGTGTTCAATGCAACACTGGAATGGATAGGATACACTCCCTACAGCTCTGTTTATCTGGACAGAATCAGAGTTAGTTAGAGGGAATGTGAGGCACAAGTATAGGGAGTACACGAACGGTCTCGATGTCCTGACACAGTACCAGGTTACACTCTCTTTACTATCATACATGTGTCTTGTTCGATCTACACTATATCACAGCCTAACTCAATTAAGAAATGTTCAGGTGCATTGGTGTCCTTTGGATGCTCTGGAGTTCTAGTACTACCTCAGTCCTGTCACTAGGGATAAGTTATACGAGTATCGCTGCAACGTTTCTCTTATTTTCTTCCACGTGGTCAAGATTTACATGCCCGTCAGGGTCTGTAGACAGTTTGGAAGAATGACAGGCTGCCCACCACCGCTTTACTCCACCAACCAAGGATTGCACGAGTGAGTTATCGATTAATAACAGAGCTACAATTCAGAGGTATGTGTGGCACAACTAACATCATTTTGTTGCAGGTATGACCGCAGGAAAAGGTACAAGACCAAGGATTGGCGCGTGACACACAACACGCGCATCCACTTGTGGGAGACCAGGGAACAACAACCGGTCCATGTGGGTCCTCCACACGACCAGCACATCTTCGATGAGTACCTGCGCTAGGCTTCACAGGTCTATGAGGACACATATCAAGCCCCCGTACACTGAGGAAGCGATTGACGAGGACTCGGAGGAAGATGTGATCGAAGATGTGTACGACGTTGCTACTAGAGAGGACACACAGCTATAGAGAGCCCCGCTACAAAGATACGTGGTAAGATACTTGAATGGTATAATTTATTATCCATTTGGATAATAAGTATGTATACTAAAACTGTTCAACCATGTTTCTGTACCTAGGCGACACAATTGTCGAGGCTATCCAACGAAGCAGCGTACCGACTTCACGAGTCTAGAGGGCAGGGGCCAGGCGTTCTACAGGCTTTTGTGGAGGTAAACATAAACTAGTCCGTTCCGAAATTGTTTCTTTAGTGTATATGCATTTGGGAAATGCACTAACTTTAACGTCTATTTATGCAGAAGGTGAAGAAGAGCTGCAGGAAGCTAGCTCAAAAGTTGAGCTGCATGGACACTCTTTATGAGAAACCGCCACTCCTAGCGTGGTCGGGTGGCACGTCTTTAGCCTCTTTGAGGACACCAGCCGGCTCTTCTCAGACAGTGACAGGTGCCACTTCCGCGGTGCATACAACACCACATCATAGCGCTGGCAAGGACCCTGCAACCGAAAACAACGAGAACGACGATGACGACGACGACCAGTGGGAAGATTGGCCGTAGGACGAGATCGGCATGTCTCAACTAGGTGGTGCCCCGCTTGGTACCCAAGGAGCCTCACAGATACTAACAAAGCTAGTTTCTTTAAATACGTAGGCTACATGAACTAACGATCATAAAGAATTCTAAGTAATCAGTGCATATCACATACTTGCAGGGTACGAGTCGTACACACCGGCAACGCGACCACCCCGACGTCGGCTACACTCCCAATGTGTTGCCAACAAATCTGAAGAGACAAAGGCGTCCGAGAGATCTTTATACTCCTGGGTCTTAGTTTGTTAGGTCGAACTATTATTGGCGTCCGAAACTTGCAGGCTTAGGCCCCGTTCGCTGGTCTGAAACTTGGCTGAAAAACACTGTTTCGGCTGAATTGTTGTGAGAGAAAAATACTATTCGGCTAGTTTAGTGAACAGTAAACTGAGAGGGGAATCAGCCGGCTGGCTGGTCTGAACCAGACCAGCGAACGGCCCCTTAGTTGATTATGTTATATCGAACTTATGTCAAACCAATTAAAATGTTATGTAGCAACTTGTCAACTTATGTTATTTGTTTCATATCTGTTTCAATGCGTCGCGTCATCACTGCTTGCGAGATTAAGTAGCAACTAGTTTAGAAACTAGCAGTCCCAGGGTATCTCAACACCGGTGGCCGGCGTCTTGCACGAGGAGTCGAGGAAGCCGGGGTCCATAGTCGCGTCGCCTGCCGATCCTACAATATGGGGGGTAAAAATATCATTGGCTTATCAAATTCTCTATTCGGCCGTAAAAAAAATTTAACAAAATATAGAAACAAATTCATTATTGACTTTACGTTAAGCGATACTTAGAATAACTCCCACTATCGACGCGACACGTTCCGGGATGGACGGCAGGCGCGGTGGCCAGGCTTGCTTGCTGCTCGGCGGGCGCGGCGGCCAGGCTTGCTTGCTGCTCGGGCAGGCATGACTGGCAGCTGGGGTTTTATTTGGTGCAGTCGCGCCATGCTCCGTGACGCGGCACTGCCGCGCCAAGATCGGTGGCGCGGCAAGCCCTACCCCGTCAGCGGACCCGGTTACCGCCACGTCAGTCCTGTGTCACGCCACATGCGGCACAGTCATTTGGCCGCGTCAAGGCAATAGGTATGGCCAAAAGTGTTAGGTTTAAAAAAACCTGGCCGTGTTAAATTTAAGATTAGTTTCAAAAAGTATTAAAATTTTAAAAAAAAATCGCGCTAACCGGCGGGCGGCGGCGTCCTCTCCCGTCTTCTTCCCCAGGCGGCCAGGCCCCGTCTCCCTCCCCTGAACCCACGCCACAATGGGATGTTGTGCCGTGTCGCGGAGACGCTACGCAGCCACGCAGGGGAGGCGGACTGGCGGAGGCAGCAGCAATCGGGCCGATGTATGATTGATGACTAGTACAAGCAAAATGAGTAGAGTAAGCTCTGTGGAAGAGAAGGGAAGACATGGCAGTGACAGCGGAAGCGGTGGCGGAGATGGGACTGGAGCGGCGGGCAGTACGCGCGGGTGGGGCTCCTCGGCAACCCCAGCGACGTGTACGGCGGCAGGGCGCTATCCTTCACCATCGCCGACTTCTCGGCCTCCGCCCTTCGCCCGAGCTGCTCATCCAGCCGCACCCGCACCACAATCTCGTCGCCTTCCCCTCCCTCCCTCAACTCGTAAGCACCCTGTCCCTCTTCTCTTTAATTTCTTTGTGTCGATCCATCTATCAGCCTAGCTATCCGATTCCCAATCCATTCAATCAATCGACATCGTTTATATTATTTAAATAAAATCGAAAAGAACAAGATAACTGAGGAAGCAAGAAGAGTATATAGTAGTAACAAAACGCAGCGGCAGTGCTTAGTGTTTGCATTACCTCCGAGGCTAGATCCATCCCGATGGTGAAACCCAGCTACTGTCTGTCTTTAGTTTTTTTGAACGTAAACTGTCTGTCTTTAGTTCCTCTCGCTTAACAAAGGAAGGAGGGGCCGGTGCTTTTTATTGGCAAGCTGCTCCTGCTACATGTTCTCCCCAGTCGTCTAATGCACTAACTCGAGAATAAGCCTTCCTCTCCTATTCTAAGATAAGAATCTTTTCTTCTTTCAGAATTACTTTATATTACTGAACGAACGGATGGAGTTAATAAATCCCTTGCACCGTGGGATTTGTTTTGATTTGATTCGATTCCACTCCATTGCAGAAAACATAGTTAACGAATATATTCTCATGTTTCTCTTGTCTTATTCAGTCCTCTTTTCACCAAATCAAACAAGATGGCCATGTCATCCTGCCTGAAACATGCTACGTTCTTCTGTTCGCTCCCACTGATGACCATCATGCATCATTGCAATGAATCAATTCTCTTGAGCAAACCCAATCATACAATGTCTTTGTGCATCTCACTTTTGTGCACATTTTCAGTCTGCGGAATCCATATGAGCCAAGAAGGAACAAGTTGCACACCGATATATCAAATTTTCTATATGAATTATGAATTCCGGACACCCACACCTTGTATGCCAAAGAAGAAAAGAATCAGAGCTTACAATACAGTAAATAGGGTCTTTCTTAAAATTTCGGCGCAAGGCAAATTCTTCTTGAACTGTTTTCAATACAAATGGAATGAACATCTAGTCCAAATACAAGGACAAAACACTTGAATCAGTCTGCGGAAACAAAAATCTTGCTGAAACATCGAGGCATTTCACTATTTTTTAGAGGAACTACAGAAGGCGATTGCCGGCCTGAACATTATATTGAAATATGCCAAGTTCAAGGCATTTAACTATCGCTAACATTATTTAAGCAAATAGCTTATGTTGCTATTATTTTTTTTCCTTTTTGTTTAGGTGAGTCGTTTGCAAAGTGAAGGATATTATGGTGGCGTCTGGCTGCTGATGGCTATCTGTAAAGTTTCTACAATCACTGTATTCAAAATAATATCAGTTTAAAAGCTCAAAATTTCACCTTGTCATATGATACTAATATTCCTCGGCAGGTAACAAGTCGGGATCCACTTCATTTGTTTCTCTCCATTACTCGCATTACATATTGGCAGCTGCAGATTAATCCTTGCTAAAAGCATTTTCTTGATATGCTGATGAGTTGGAGATTAAATGCATATTGTCTTGATTCTTTTGTTCTGTAGGCTGGGCTGTTGGGTTCGAGCGCGATTGTTTGTGCTGCTCTAAGCTGCCTTCTTGACTTCTACTGATGTCAGGCATCTAATAAAAGTTGAAATGAGACCTAATCTAATTCTCAATGCTGAGAAAGAGGTTGGAATTGTTGCTGGACACCAGGACCGAGTGGCACAGGTTTATGGGGGACTGGTTTATATGGTACGTGATATAAGCATTCATTATTGACAGTATAGGTCTTGCAAACATACTTCTAGCTAGTGTGAACTAATACAAGCATGTATTAGTTGTTGCATAAGTACTGCTAGCTAGTTTGAACTCTGTTTGTTAATGTTTCAGTTTGTGTATTACTCAGGATTTTAGCCAGGAGCATATGGACAAGCTGGGTCATGGTATATACATGCCACTGGATGTTAATCTGCTTCCTCCTCTATACCTCATCTAGGTTCTCTGGCGACCTTTTACAATGGTTGGAATCGCTTCCTATCGTCTCCCATCGCCTCCGCAAAATAGCCAATTTTTGTTAATTTAATTCGTCGAAGGGCAGTATGGTCATTGCGCAGGGTCCTCTCACTCCCGCCGTCCCCCACGCCGAACTGGGGTAGTGCGATCTCCCAATCGCAAGCACCTGCCTTGTCTCCCCTCGCTCTAGCCGCCGCCGCCGCCCTCGCATGTCGTCTCGCCGTCGGCCCTGCCCTCTTCCTTGCTCATCGCAGCGGCCGTCCTGCTCTCGCCCTCACTCATCGAGGCGGCCGCTATGCCCTCGGCCCCAAGTCGACGGCGGCACCAAGGCAGCGGTGCGGCACCCAGCCAACGACGCACACCCAGGCAGCTGCGCCGCACCCAGCCAACAGCGCGCCCCCAGGCAGCGGTGCGGTTCCCAGGCAACGGCGCGCCCCCAGGCAGCGGCGGATCCGGCTGCTCTCCTCGTCTCCACCTCGTTCAACTTGGCGCTAGGGACTCCAAGGCGGCGAGCTCCTCCATCTCCGGCACGGCAGCCATGGTCGCGTCACCAAGCTTTAGATCAGCAATCAAGGTGTGTGCCCTGAAACCCTATCAACTCTAGAAGTTTTGCTTCAAAATCAGTTCCTTTTATTAGGTGCCATTCAAATAGGAATACTGAAAATGATTGTGGTACTGTTCCTTGCTCCTTAATTCTTGTAGTCTATGCTTAAGCTAGAAGAGGTCTAGAAGTTCCTCTAACATAACTGCACTTTCCACCGAGCTGTGATGCTGTTTTACCGTAAGTTACATCCCAAAATTTTGAAAGGAAATAATGAATGCACTGTTAGTGTCAGTCATTGTAGAAAGTTTCTGGAAATAGCTCTGCAACCGTATGAACTGCCTAACTGAGGTGCATTCAGAATTTCAGATCAGTTGAATGAGTGTTTGATCAGTAGAGACGTTGTGATTGCCGTAGAGACACTGTTGGTCTGACTGTGATTAGTTTCAGAGGTCGCTTGGTTTAGTTTTTAGAGTAAGCAGCTTGCTGTTGGGTGAAATCCATCTGTGTTTCTTGTGCTGAATCTATGCAACATCAAGTGGTTATAAATATTGCTATGCATATGCATATATACAGTCCTATTGCAGAGCAAAAGCATGTTCCTTTATGCCAGTATGTAGATAACTAGTTAAATAACATTTCGTGATCATGGAAAGAGCTGGACATAACCATTCAACCTGATGACTAAGGTTATAATATAATCTTTGTTGGGATTGCAGTAATTTTTTTATCCTTGTTACTACTTGTACTGGTTTATAGTCAGCACTAGTACTGTGACCTGAGTCTTGGACCTTGAGTATTTAAGCATTAGATATCTTCAAAGTTCAGCTAGGCGCTAGGCGGAATCTACGCGCTGACCTATTGCCTAGCGTCTAGTCGGGAGTACTCGGTCTTAGGCGCTCCTAGGCGTTTTGGCAATATAGCCATAAATTATATATATATTATGTATATAACTATATATATGTATATAAGTATATAACTACTATATATGAGTCACAGTAAGTATAAAAAGAGGGTGAAAGCATCTAGGCCCCTAGTTGGATTTCGGTGATTAATGACAATACAAGATTACTATGACTAACTGTGTGTTTTGCAGAGGCAAATAAAGTTAGGTCATGGTAATGGAGATCGATTGGGCAATCGAAGTTGTCATGCCCCTACGATGGAAATCGTTTCGGTTTTCAAAGGATGGACGACAAGGTTAAGGATGACTAGTTCTAAGTGTCGATTGGAGTTGGAAAGACACTTAGAGTAGTTTAGGACTTTATTTTTCCTTTGGCCGTACTATTAAGAGGGGGTATGGACGGGTAGCTTGACCTAGTTGAGTCTAGTGAGTTAGGTGTGGTGCACACTTGTTAAAACTAGCTCTAGGTAGCTCCTATGAATGCCTAAGATCCTTTGGAGCAAACTTCATTCACAAATAATCGAGAGTTGGAAGTGAATGGAGGGTCAAATACTGACCGGACGCTGGCTCCGGTGCGACCGAACGCTGGCCGCAGGGTCCGGTCAGTTCATTTGACCGAGGAGAACAAGTCTGGTGTGACCGGACGCTGGAAGGTCAATGTGACCGGACGCTGAGAGCCAGTGTCCGGTCGACTCTAGTAAGGGTCCAGACTTGAGAAAGTTTGACCGGCCGCGTCCAGTCAGTGATGACCGGACCCTGAGTATCCAGCGTCCGATCGAGTACAGTAAGCATCCAAGAGCGACCGGACGCGTCCGGTCATTACTGACTGGACCCTGACAGCGTCCGGTCATCACTTGAAAACTGTTGCGTGGGTTGAGCTGACCGGAGCATCCGGTCAAAACGATCGGAGCGTCCGGTCATCCCGCAGAAGCTCATAACGGTTCGTTTTTCAGGCTGCCTTATAAATAGAAGCTCCACTCGTGTGTGGAGTCACTTTTGCTCATTCCAACAGCTGAGAAACACGTTTGTGAGTGCCAAGTAGAGCAAGGTCCTAGTGAGGTGTTTGTGATTTGAGAATCCAAGAGTGAAACCTCATTAGTGAATCAAGAGTAGACAAGTGTGCATCCATCTTCTCATTAGGCTTCGCGTGGTCAAGTGAGAGTTCGTGCTTGTTACTCTTGGTGATCGCCATCACCTAGACGGCTTGGTGGTGATTGGGAGCTTGGTGATCACCCGACGGAGCTTGTGGGTGACCCAACTCAAGTTGTGAGCGGCTTTGGGTAATTCGCCGCGACGGAGTGTCGAAGAATCAACCCGTAGAGAGCACTTGATCCTTGCGCGGATCAAGGGGAGCTACACCCTTACGCGGGTGCTCCAACGAGGACTAGTGGAGAGTGGCGACTCTCCGATACCTCGGCAAAACATCGCCGCGTTCCTCTCTCCATTTACTTTGAGCATTTACTTTAAGTATTTACTTTGAGCAATTCAATACTTGTCTTTACATTCATAGAATTACTATGCTAGAGTAAGTTTGGAACATAGGTTGCAAGTCTTTTGTGCGTTAATTTGATAGAAACACTTTTCTAGGCACAAGGGGTTAATTGGGCTATTCGTAGGATTTGATTATTGCAAGAGAATTTAGAATTAGCCCAATTCACTCCCCCCCTCTTAGGCATCTTGATCCTTTCAATTGGTATCAGAGCCTCGTGCTCACGTTTTTAAGCTTAATCGCTTAGAGCAAGATGTCTCACAGGGATGGACCTCCTCCAATCTTTGAGGGAGATGATTTTCCATATTGGAAATTTGCATGGAGGCATACCTAGAAGCTCTAGACGTTGGAATTCTTAGAGCCGCCTCTCAAGGGTTCCCAACACCTAAGAATGCCGCACAACTTCAAGGCGATGAAGTGAACTATGAAAATGGAATGCAAAGGCTCGCAACACCATCTTTAGAGGCCTTTGCAAAGATGTGTTCAATCGTGTAAGGAACCACAAAGACGCCCATGCACTATGGTCGGACGTTTGTGCGCTCCATGAGGGAACCAAGAGTGAGCGTGAGGAGCGCTATCATCTTGTAATTAAAAAGCTAAATTCTTTTGAGCTGTTTCCCAAAGAAAGTGCTAATGAGATGTATTCACGTTTGAATATTCTTGTAGAGGAAGTCAATGGGCTTGGACTTACTCAAATGTCGCCATCCGATGTTGTGAGAAAGATTTTGAGTGTCCTCCCCATTGATAAATATGGCCATATTGTGACCGTGCTACACCAAGGTGATCTTTCCACCGCTACACCAACACAAATCTTGGGAAAGATCAATGCTCATGAGATGTACATGCACATCGCCCCCACAAGATGGCTCGTCCTCTACAAAGAAGAAAGAGAAGGACTTAGCATTCAAAGCTAGCCAAGATAAGGGCAAAGCAAGACTTGAGTATGAGAGCTCAAGTGATGAAGATGATGAAGAAAGCCTTGCTCTCATGGTGAAGAAGACCGCCAAGATGCTAAAGAAGCTAAACAAGAGTGGCATCAAGTTTGACGGCAAGAAGAAGAAGTTCTTCACTACCTAAAGAAGAAAGCCAATCTCCGAGGTGGATTGCTACAATTGTGGCAAACTTGGCCATCTAGCTCATCAATGTACAAAGCCCAAGAAAGACAAATTCAAGAACAAGGGCAAGAAAGATGATTCAAGCAATGAAGATGAAGATGAGAAGAAAAAGAACAAGCCATACAAGA
Source organism: Miscanthus floridulus (assembly GCF_019320115.1). Classification (NCBI taxonomy): domain Eukaryota; kingdom Viridiplantae; phylum Streptophyta; class Magnoliopsida; order Poales; family Poaceae; genus Miscanthus; species Miscanthus floridulus. The sequence continues at coordinate 87,105,623 of NC_089594.1, read as the reverse complement.
AGAGAGATGGCAAAAAGAGGGACTTCTATAAGAAGAAGAAGAGTGGCAAGGCCTATATTGTCGGTGATTGGCTCACGGACATTGATTCATCAAGTGGATCATCCGATGATGATAGTGACAATGAGAAGGTGGCCGCTATTGCTATTGATCTTGCATCCTCACCGCCACCATCGCCATCATCCTCTACTTACCTATGCCTTATGGCCAAGGGTGAACGCAAGGTAACTAAAAGTGATGATAGTAGTGATGATGAGCAAGCTAGTGATGATGATAGCGATAGCGATGATGATTCACCTACATATGATGATCTTATCAAAATACTAAGAAAATACACTAAGATCATTAGAAAGAGTAGAGCTACAAATGAAAAACTTGATGCTAAAAATGATTCACTCTTAGCTAAGTGTGATACATTGGAAAAGGCTAATGATGAGCTCAAAGAAACAAATGATTCTATATCATCCAAACTCAAGGAGCTCAAATCTTCTAAGAAAGAGCTTAAAGATAAACATGATAAACTTGAGTGGGTGCACAATGAGCTTATCACTAGTCACAACAAGCTAAAAGATGAATACACTACTCTTAAGATTAATCATGATACTCTTGTTATTGCACAGGAATTCTTACCAAATGAGCCACATGATGCTACTAACCATGTTGTTAAGATTGATATAGCTACCTCATGTGATGATTTAATTGGTGAGAGCATTGAGCATGGATCTAGTAGCAAAGGCAAGCAAGTGGTTGAGTGCAATGACTATGATGAGTATGTCAAGCTCGAGAGTGACAATGAGAAGCTCATGAAAGATCTTAAAGAGATGAAAAGTCACAACACCATTATGCTAGAAACTCTTGATCATGACAAAAAGTTGATCCTTGAGAATGAGAAGCTCAAAGAAGAAAACAAGAAACTCAAGGAAGAAAAGAACAATGATATTCTCAAGGAAGAGAACAAGAAGCTCAAGATGGAGAAAGAGCATCTCAAGGTGGGATTGAGCAAGTTTGCTAGAGGCAAGCATCTCTAAAGTGAGCTACTCATGAATACCGTCATGAAGATGGATAGAAGTGGCATTGGATATATGGCAAGTGTAGAGAAGATGAAGGCCCAAGCTCAACACCAACAATCAAAACCAAAGCCAAAGCCAAAGAGATGCTTTGAGTGTGGACAAGAAGGCCATTTTGCTCATGAGTGTCAAACTCCACCACCACAACCCTTGCCCAAGCATGCTAGACCCTTTGCTTTCAATGCTCACTACATGCTTAGAAAAGATTCTAGTGGAAAGATGAAAGTCATGTTCTTAGGACCCCCCAACAAGAGTAGGCCTAAGAAGATTTGGGTGGCTAAGTCACTTGTTGAGAAGGTGAAGGGCCCTCAACAAGTTTGGATCCCTAAAGCTTGAATCTCTTGTGTGTAGGTGAACTACAAGACCGGTGGAAGTCATTGGGTTATTGATAGTGGTTGCACTCAACATATGACCGGTGATCCTCGTATGTTCACCTCACTAGATGAAGAGGTAGATGGACAAGAGAAAATAACATTTGGAGATAATTCAAAGGGCAAGGTTAAAGGATTGGGCAAAGTGGCAATATCAAATGATCATTCCATCTCCAATGTGCTCTATGTTGCTTCATTGAGCTTCAACTTGCTATCCGTTGGGCAATTGTGTGATCTTGGTTTTCAATGCTTATTCACCGAGAAGGAGGTTGTTGTATCCAAGGTAGATGACAATCAAGTGATATTCAATGGATTTAGATACAACAACTTATATCTAGTTGACTTTACCTCCGAAGATGCAAACTTGAAGACTTGCCTATTCACCAAAACCACACTTGGGTGGCTATGGCATAGAAGACTTGCTCATGTTGGGATGAGCTCACTCAAGAAGCTTATGAAAATGATTTGATGAGAGGGTTGAAGGATGTGAAGTTTGAAAAGGACAAGCTTTGTAGTGCATGTCAAGCCGACAAGCAAGTTGCAAACACTCATCCAACCAAAGCTTTCATGTCAACCACAAGAGTGCTAGAACTCCTACACATGGATTTATTTGGACCAACAACATACAAGAGTTTAGGAGGAAATCTCTATTGTCTTGTGATTGTGGATGACTATTCAAGGTATACATGGGTGTTCTTCCTTCATGACAAATCCGAAGTTGCATCTTGTTTCAAGAAGTTTGCCAAGAGAGCTCAAAATGAATTTGAAGTGAAGCTCAAGAAGATAAGAAGTGACAATGGCAAAGAGTTTGACAACACAAATATAGAAGCTTATTGTGATGAAGTTGGAATCAAACATGAAGTCTCCGCAACCTATACTCCTCAACAAAATGGTGTAGTTGAGAGGAAGAACCGGACTTTGATCACTCTTACAAGGATAATGCTAGATGAGTACAACACTCCCAAAGCTCTATGGGTGGAAGCAATCAACACCGCATGTTATGCATCCAACCGCCTATTTCTTCAAAAGTTCCTTGTCAAGACACCGTATGAGTTGCTCAATGGGAAGAAGCCGGACGTCTCCTTCTTTAGGGTGTTTGGTTGCAAGTGCTACATCTACAAGAAGCGGCAACACCTAGGGAAGTTTCAAAGACGTTGTGATATAGGTTTTCTTGTTGGTTACTCATTGAAGTCCAAAGCATATAGAGTATTTAATCATACCACCGGCTTGGTTGAAGAAACATATGATGTGGAATTTGATGAATCTAACGGCTCCCAAGGAGCACATGAGAATCTTGATGATGTAGGTGATGAACCATTGAGGGAGGCTATGAAGAATATTCTGGTGGGAGACATCAAGCCAAAAGATGATGAAGATGATGTACAAGTCATTAACCAACCTTCTTCATTAAATGTACCACAAGATGGTGAAAAAGATGGGAGAGTGGAAAATGAAGATACTCATATCTCCTATGAGCAAATGGTGGTACAAGCACAAGATGTTGATGCTCCACAACCTCCTCCTCAAGTGGTCAATAGAAGAAATACACCTCTCCTACAAGATCATCCACAAGATCTCATCATAGAGAGTCCATCAAAGGGTGTAATGACTCGATCTCAAAAACTTACTTCATTTATTGCTCATCACTCTTTTGTCTCTTGCTATGAGCCTACCAAGGTAGAAGAAGCTCTTAAAGATCCGGATTGGATCAATGCCATGCATGAAGAGTTGAACAACTTCACTCGCAATAAAGTTTGGACTCTTGAAGAGCGACCAAAAGGTGCAAGAGTCATTGGAACGAAGTGGGTGTTCTGCAACAAGCAAGATGATCAAGGTGTTGTTGTGAGGAACAAGGCAAGACTAGTTGCAAAGGGGTTCTCTCAAGTTGAGGGCTTGGATTTTGGAGAGACCTTTATACCGGTTGCAAGATTAGAAGCCATTCGTATCCTACTTGCATATGCATCACATCATGAAATGAAACTATATCAAATGGATGTGAAAAGTGCATTCTTAAATAGCTTTATTAATGAACTAGTCTATGTTGATCAACCTCCCGGGTTTGAAGACCCTATATATCCTAATCATGTTTATAGGTTGTCCAAGGCACTATATGGGCTTAAGCAAGCCCCAAGAGCTTGGTATGAGCGCCTTTGGGACTTCCTCATTGAGAAGGGCTTCACCATTGGGAAGGTCGACACTACACTATTCACCAAGAAGCTTGATGGGCATATCTTCATTTGTCAAGTATATGTTGATGATATCATCTTTGGATCATCAAATGAAGACTCATGCAAAGAATTTGGTGAATTGATGTCGAAGGAGTTCGAGATGTCAATGATTGGTGAGCTTACATTCTTTCTTGGTTTTCAAGTCAAGCAAATGAAAGAAGGCATCTTCATCTCTCAAGAGAAATACACAAAAGATCTTCTCAAGAGATTCAAGATGGATGAATGTAAGCCAATCAAGACACCAATGCCTACCAATGAACATCTCGACCTAGATGAGGGAGGTAACCCGGTTGATCAAACTCTCTACCGTTCTATGATTGGTAGCTTATTATATTTAACCGCATCTAGGCCCGACATCATGTTTAGTGTGTGTATATGTGCTAGATTTCAAGCTAGTCCTAAGGAAACACATTTAATTGCCGTAAAAAGAATCCTTAGGTATCTTAAGCACACACCAAGCATTGGCCTTTGGTATCCCAAAGGAGCTTTATTTGAATTAATTGGCTATTCCGATTCGGATTACGCCGGATGCAAAGTTGATAGAAAGAGCACATCCGGAGGGTGCCACTTGCTTGGTAGATCACTTGTGTCTTGGTCCTCCAAGAAACAAAATAGTGTGGCTTTGTCCACCGCCGAAGCGAAATACATTACCGCGGGTGCTTGTTGTGCACAAATTTTATACATGAAACAAACTTTACTAGACTATGGAGTAGTTCTAGAAAAGGTACCTCTTTTGTGCGACAATGAAAGTGCGGTAAAACTTGCAAATAATCCGGTTCAACACTCTCGCACCAAGCATATAGATATTCGCCATCACTTTCTAAGAGATCATGTGGCTAAAAATGATATATCACTAGAAGGTGTAAGATCCGAAGATCAATTAGCGGATATCTTCACTAAACCGCTAGATGAGGCTATATTTTGTAGATTGCGGAATGAGCTCAATGTACTTGATTTTAGTAACTTCACTAAAAATTGAGCTTGTGTTGTCCCTTGCATTCATTATAATATACAACATGCTTAATTTGTGGCAATGCATATAGGGCTTGTCTAACATGGTTAAGATAACCGCCTGAAAAGCGTGTGAAGAAGCTTAACCTTGGATCAAACTTGACAAGCAACTAGATTTACTTACAAGTATTGCATATGCATGAATGTTGTTTTGTCGTTTTGTTCCATTTGCCCTCTTGTTGCCTATTTTCTTAAAAAGAATTATAGCCTAAGGCAAAATATTTTGAAAAATATGAGGGTTTGAGAAAGGTCACTCACATCAGTCCCAATTGGTGTTTATTTGGATCTTATTCAAGTTGGGACTTGATTGGGAACAGGCAGCGAGAAGGAAGTTTGAAGATTTGCTGGAAAAAGTGCACCGGACGCTGCTGTCCAACATCCGGTCAGTTCACAGGAGGTGAACTGCTGCCGATGGAGTGACCGGATGCTGCGTCTGTGCATCCGGTCAGGAGGGGATCCAGCGTCCGGTCGATCGAAGGAAGAACAAGTTGTACTGACCGGACCCTGCCTGCGTCTGGTCATGGACCACCGGACGCGTTCGGTCCCGATTCCAGAGAAACTTAACCTCTCTGGAATCGACCGGGCGCTGGGTGGTAGCGTCCGGTCGCTACCACCGGAGCGTCCAGTCAGTGGATCTCGCGCGGCTTCAGGACGCTTTTCTCCGTTTCCTAATCCGTCGCGTGTGGGGAACTATTTAACCGTAGCCGTACCTTTTTTTTCGCCCCTCACCTCGCCTTTGCCCTAGCCCGAGTCACCGCCATCCAGCACGCCACGCTGCCACAGCCTAGCCCGCAGCTGAGCTCCGTACCTCGGCCACGCACGCCACCGTGCTCGGCCCCCTCGCCAGCCGTGCGCCGCCGTAGCTCACCGCGCCGCCGAACCTCCCCACACGCCACCGTGCCACCACAGCTAGCCGTGCCCCGTGCCATTGCTCCAGCCTCGCTGGTCACCACGCCGCCGCTGAGGAACACTCTGCCGAGCCTCACCACCCGCCTCTCGCGTGTCTGCAATGCCGAGGTCAAGACCGAGGAGATCTCAAGGCCATTGATCCAACCCTTACCCTACCTCCTTGATTGGTAAGGCAAGACTTTTTCAATCTTGAATCTGTTCAATTGTGACCTAGATCAAATTGCAATGCACTGATTCCCCATTGCATTTAGGGCTTTTGACCTAACCCTAGCCGGTTCCAAGGTTCCCCGCGTGACATCTTATCTTTTCTCGGATCGCTGATCGTCAGGTAGAAAGTCATTCGATTCAAGTTTGCATCTACATTGCTTTCTCTATTAGGGTTTCGCATCTATTAGACATATTGTATTTATTCGTATATCCTATCTACTCTATCGCGCAGCGAGTCGGTTCCGTTGTGGTTCTTGTGGTAGTTGGCAGTCAACTCGAAGCCAAGCTCGCGAGTAAGGATCGAGACCAAGCCTCGAGAGGTTCAGTTTGTCTGTTGATCTTCATCAATGTCAGTTCATCATCTTGTCAGTTCAGATGGCTCGCACCAAGAATGTTGGTGGTGGCCCTAGGTGATGATGATCGGAGGCCTCCACCTCGCCAGCTAGCCGGATCAAAGGGCAAGTCAACCAAGCAGGTGACATCCAAGAAGCGCAAGTACCCCTGATGCAGAGACAGCGAGAGCAGCAGCTGTTGTAGAGGCTGCAGAGCAGTGCCGAGAGAGGCGCTGCCCACAGCGGAGTTATCATTGTAGATCAATCGGTTTCACCAGTAGTCAGAGCTACGATTGAGGAGGTTGAGCGTTCATCACGGTAGTCCAGCTAGGACTACCACATTTGTAGGCCGATGGGTTGCCATTGAGGAGGGTCAGTCAGCCGAGCAGGAGCCAGTTCAGTAGACTCAGGAGGGCGAGCAGGCACAGCAGACCCAGGAGGCCGAGGAGACAGAGCCGGCACCCCAGCTTTGCCGCTCTGGACGGACCCGTGTACTAGTCTCGCCGAGGCCACCGACACAGCGGAGGGGATCACGTCCTCCACCTAGACCATAGGGTCCACCTCCAGTGGTGCATCTTGACTTGAGGGCCGCCACTGCCAGACAGGTTCAGCAGCTACGATTTGTAGAGTTTGAGGTTTGGTTTCCTCCGAGGAGGGATGAGAGAGCAGCTGAGGGTTTCTACACGCCACTATAGGAGGATTTCTACAATGCTTATCTTAACAGTGGGGCCGTGTTTAGATCTCAGAGAGTCTGTCGGATAGAGTCTATTGTGGCAGCCGCTGGAGAGCACATTTGGCCTTACTTATCATATTTGTAGGATTGACAGATTTTATTGGATGGACGGGGATATATGTACCATCTTGGGTCTGGTAGTTTTATGCTTCACTCTTCATCGATCCACATCATAGATTTATTCACTTTGCTTTCAGAGGCAAAGACTACAGAGTGACGAGTGGCAGAGCCAGAGAGATACTGAGGCTACAAGAGCAGCCTGTCAAGATGCATGAGGTGTGTTATGGACAGCAGGAGCCTCCCAGGCGTCCTCATGGAGGGCAGGTGCCCCCTACAGATTTAGTGCGATATTGCTTCAAAGAGCCTTTTGGTGAGGGGTCGAGCAGGAACCCTAGTGACTTGACTCCTACAGCGAGAGTGCTAGAGGCCATTATCAAGAGGACACTGCTTCCCTAGGTTGGGATATAGGGAGGGCCTGACTCGCTTATAGCTATGGCTTCTCAATGCCCTGATGCAGCAGATAGTATTTAATATCTAGGATCTCCTGCTTTCAGAGATGGAGGATACAATAGCTGAGGGATTCAAGGGTCATAGGCAGCTTCCCTATGCTCACTGGATCACGTTTCTCATCCGCAGAGTAGTGCTTGATAAGCCCCTAGGTATGATGGATGAGTATACAGGTGCCACCATAGAGTTCCCAACTTACAACCTATCACAGAGGATCAGGCACAGCACTCCTCAGGCACCCAAACAGCCTAGCCGTCGTCCCAACATGCCAGAGTCCGCTAGCTCAGCAGGATGAGATTATCAGAGGGATTGCAGCCACTGAGGAGGAGGAGCTAGAGGCACATCAGGATGTGAGCGAGTATAGTGACAGCTCTGACGACGACTACCAGCCTATTCCTCAGATGCCTCCATGCAGACATGATGTAGAGGCCGGTAGCTCCAGTTCTGCTCCACCTGCTCCTCAGACAGACCCCACTCTCATTGCTATTCTTGAGCAGATGCAGCAGACACAGGATAGACAGGCACAGGAGACAGCTGCTACTTTTGCCCAGTTTCAGACTCGACAGGACGAGTTCTAGAGGCAGCAGCAGGCCATGCAGCAGTAGTAGCAGTAGATGCATCAGCAGCAGCTTATGGGTTTCATGCAGCATGTAGTGACAGCTCTTGGGGCCCCACAGCCACAGTCTTCACCCCTAGCTTGCTCCGCCTGCCACCACTTCGATGACTCTAGCAGTACAGCCCAGTGGGCTCCAGAGTCAGGGATAGCCTCTAGCTCAGTTTGCTTCACCTCTTGTACAGGTGTCCTAGTGGTTAGCCTCACCCGTAGTAGCCCCGTAGTTCACTCCACTTCAGACGGGCTTCACACCAGAGCAGTCTTCCTCGCTATTCGTGCATGACATGTTAGTCTCTAGGAGTCTTGGAGCATCCTTCAGCGAGTTGACCGGCATGCCTACTCCGCCTCATATGCATACCGTCGGTCCATCTACAGCAGCTCCAGTCGCAGTGACTACACAGAGGCTCCCCTCGTCTATCGCCTTGTCAGATCCTACGACAGACATACTAGCAGCTTCACAGGCAGCACCAGCCCTAGCTCAGACCCAGACCGCTTCAGCGACACTTCCTACCATAGAGGGTCAGTCAGTTCAGAGCTCAGGGTCAGATGATGATGGTGCCCAGTTTTAGCTTGCCCCATGTTCTTCAGCGCCCGGCTCGTCCGCTGCAGCCCCGCCGACCGACCCCTAGGTTTTGGTGTTTGACGCCAAAGGGGGAGAGGGTTCGAGTATGTAGACTCAGGGGGAGCGTCATTTAGGGGGAGCTAGTTATATAGTATTAGCTTGTTATATACATTTGGAGTTTTATTTGTGTGATACACTATTACTTTTGCATTCGTGTGTTTACTTTCACGCATATTATTCTATCTATGTGATAGTGTTATCTATGTGATTGTGATATATGACATGTGTGCTTTCTACTATGCATGATTTAAATGTCATATCAATTGTGTCATGCTCATTTGCCTTTACTTCCGCATTTATACTCCGATGCAAATGAGCTATGTTAAGTCATACTCATGCTTAATTCACATCCTTTGAGTACATTGAGTTGGCTTGGGCCATGTAAGCTTGCCTAACTTTTTTGTTCTTATCGACAAAAGCTTATATGAACCAAGCCCGTCAAAAACCTCACTCATTAACATACTCGAGGTAGTATTGTCATCAATCACCAAAAAGGGGGAGATTGAAAGCATCTAGGCCCCTAGTTGGATTTCGGTGATTAATGACAATACAAGATTACTATGACTAACATGTGTTTTGCAGAGGCAAATAAAGTTAGGTCATGGTAATGGAGATCGATTGGGCAATCGAAGTTGTCATGCCCCTACGATGGAAACCGTTTCGGTTTTCAAAGGATGGACGACAAGGTTAAGGATGACTAGTTCTAAGTGTCGATTGGAGTTGGAAAGACACTTAGAGTAGTTTAGGACTTTATTTTTCCTTTGGCCATACTATTAAGGGGGGTATGGACGGGTAGCTTCACCTAGTTGAGTCTAGTGAGTTAGGTGTGGTACACACTTGTTAAAACTAGCTCTAGGTAGCTCCTATGAATGCCTAAGATCCTTTGGAGCAAACTTCATTCACAAATGATCGAGAGTTGGAAGTGAATGGAGGGTCAAATACTGACTGGACGTTGGCTCCGGTGCGACCGGACGCTGGCCGCAGGGTCTGGTCAGTTCATTTGACCGAGGAGAACAAGTCTGGTGTGACCGGACGCTGGAAGGTCAATGTGACCAGACGCTGAGGGCCAGTGTCCGGTCGACTCCAGTAAGGGTCCAGACTTGAGAAAGTTTGACCGGACGCGTCCGGTCAGTGATGACCGGACCCTGAGTATCCAGCGTCCGGTCGAGTACAGTAAGCATCCAAGAGCGACCGGACGCGTCCGGTCATTACTGACTGGACCCTGACAGCGTTCGGTCATCACTTGAAAACTGTTGCGCGGGTTGAACTGACCGGAGCGTCCGGTCAAAACGATCGGAGCATTCGGTCATCCCGCAGAAGCTCATAACGGTTTATTTTTTAGGCTGCCTTATAAATAGAAGCTCCACTCGTGTGTGGAGTCACTTTTGCTCATTCCAACAGCTGAGAAACACGTTTGTGAGTGCCAAGTAGAGCAAGGTCCTAGTGAGGTGTTTGTGATTTGAGAATCCAAGAGTGAAACCTCATTAGTGAATCAAGAGTAGACAAGTGTGCATCCATCTTCTCATTAGGCTTCGTGTGGTCAAGTGAGAGTTCGTGCTTATTACTCTTGGTGATCACCATCACCTAGACGGCTTGGTGGTGATTGGGAGCTTGGTGATCACCCGGCGGAGCTTGTGGGTGACCCAACTCAAGTTGTGAGCGGCTTTGGGTGATTCGCTGCGACGGAGTGTCGAAGAATCAACCCGTAGAGAGCACTTGATCCTTGCGCGGATCAAGGGGGAGCTACACCCTTGCACGGGTGCTCCAACGAGGACTAGTGGAGAGTGGCGACTCTCCGATACCTCGGTAAAACATCGCCGCATTCCTCTCTCCATTTACTTTGAGCATTTACTTTAAGTATTTACTTTGAGCAATTCAATACTTGTCTTTATATTCATAGAATTGCTATGCTAGAGTAAGTTTGGAACATAGGTTGTAAGTCTTTTGTGCGTTAATTTGATAGAAACACTTTTCTAGGCACAAGGGGTTAATTGGGCTATCCGTAGGATTTGATTATTGCAAGAGAATTTAGAATTAGCCCAATTCACCCCCCCCCCCTCTTGGGCATCTTGATCCTTTTAGAAGGCCAGTAGACATATCTGATTCCTAGCTGGCTTACTCTTGCATGTTCCTAGCTCCTGCAACACATTTTGACAGCTAGTAGTTAGTAAATTAGTCAATAGACAACTAGTTGTTCATAAAAAATAGAAAACACTAAGTTGTGACTTATCTAGATGATTTCAGCAGCCTTCCATCCATGAGCACACCATATCAGCAGCTAGTAATTACAATACAAGTGGATAGGACAGTAATATAAGTGCACAACACAATTTATAAATAAAGGATAGCACAAGCACATAGTTCTTAGTTCAGGTCTCACAAATCATAAAAGAAGACACACAGACATAAAGTGACACAGCTGCAGTTCATAAGACCAGGGCATCACAAAAGGCTTCACTACTAGATGGAGATGGTCCAGATCATATTTCTTCTTCACTGTAGTACACATCCTCATAGTCATACTCTTCTTCTTCAGACTCAAATTCTTCTCCTTCATAGAGCTCCCTCACTCTTACACTTCTACGCAGCTGAAGTTGTTCATCTGCTCCCACTGCCTCTCCAATGACAGACCAAGGTATCCCTGTACCTTCCATCTCATCTTCCTCCCCATCTCTAAAGTCAACTAATGCACAATCATCCCCACCCTCTTGGAGAAAACCTTGAGCTTCAGTTGTATCACTAGACAAAAGAACATCAGTGAATTTGTTTGACTTGATCTTTTCTCTCTTACTAAGCAGCTTGGAGTTGAATTGGATATACACCAGCTTGTTGAGGCAGGTTGTAGTAAGCCTATTCCTCTTCTTAGTGTGTATCTACAATTTAAAAAGAGCATTCTCAGTTCTACAATTTAATTGTAATGCTGCTGAAACTGAAATGTTCATAATAGATAGGTACTAACCCCTTCAAACCCACTCCAATTTCTTTCACAACCAGAAGAGATTGATGTCAAAGATAGGATCCTTATAGCCATCTTCTGTAAAGCTGGTGTTTCATATCCATATAGTCTCCACTATGATGCTGAAATACCTCTACCTAGATTGTAATCAAAGTTTTCAAAAGTCCTAGCAAGCTTCTTGCTAAAGGGTCCTTCTCTATTCTGAAACTTCTTTAGTTCAATGTTGGCAGCCTGATGCTGCATGTCCTCATCATGATAATAAAATTTCTCAACACAAGCTATAAACCCTTCTGATATTTTGGGCTAATCAAAGATTGATGGGTCACTATAGCTATAGTGAGGATTCAGCAAATAGGCTATCAAATGCAATGGAAAATCAAGTCTTCCATTCATCTTCTTGTCAATAACAGCTATTACATCCTTGAACCGAGCCTCAACATTTCTAAAGGCCTCTTTGATCTGTCTCTTTGCCTTTAGTAGTTCTCCATAAAGGAAACCCATGGATGGCCTCACATCCCCATCAACCAAACGGAGGACTTTGACCAATGGCTAAAAAATAGTCAATGTTAGCTTCACATCCTTCCAAAAGCTTGGACTCAATATAGTTGTTGTTGCCTCTTTTCCTTTCTTTGTTTTCACATCCTTCAATGAGTCCCACCTACTATGAACCACCATCTTCCTTAACTGGTCCTTCTTCTCTTGCATGCTACTCAAAGTGAGAAAGTTTGAAGCAAACCTAGTCACTCCTGGCCTCACTACCTCTTTCCCCTCTGTGAAGTATCTCAAGCACTCCAATGTCCTTGTGTGGCCATAGACAAATATGGTAAATGCCTTTGCTTGGTCAACCACTTTCTTCAACCGAGTCATGTTGCCAATTCCTTGGAGCATAAGGTTGATTGTGTGAGTTGCACAAGATGTCCAAAATATGTGTGGTCTCTTCTCTTCCAATAGCCTCTTTGCTCCCATGTTGTTAGAGGCATTGTCAGTCACTACTTGCACCACATTGTCTGGACCAATCTCTTCAATTGCTTTGTCCACAAGATCAAAGATGACCTCACTGGTATGTGAGACATGTGACATCTCCTTAGAGCTGATGAAGGAGGTTCCATCAGCACAATTGGTGCACAGATTCATTATGCTTCTCCTCTTCCTATCTGACCAAGCATCAGTCATAATAGAACACCCATTTTTCATCTTCTTGGCTTCACGCTCCTACAACAAACTCTTGGTTCTTTTATATTCTTCTTCCAGCAACTTTCCTCGTAGTGCATCCTGAGTTGGAGATACACTACAAAAAATCTGGGCTTGTATGACAAACCGAAATTGTCATGTAAAGTACTGAATTTGTCATAAAATGTATTATATGACGAAAATGCGGCGTCACGCCGGTCGTCATATAACGACCGTCACATAATGTACCGTGTGACGATTGTATGAAAAGCCGTCACAAAATGTGATGACCTTTTGTGACGGTACCATTTGGTCATCACATATTGTTACCTTTTATGACGATAGTATTTGTCACATATTATTTAGTCAACCCGTCACTCAATATATTAACCGTCACAAATGCCGACTACGTATCCTGGTTAATGCTCACTATTATGACGATAAGAAGCCGTCATCTATAGTGTAGTTAACCATGGTTAAGAAGCGTCGCGCATTATATATTCATTCAGTGATGAATCTTAGCACAGGTCATATAACATAGACATAAAAGTCACGCCATCATTCACTTAGAACCCAAATCATATGATATATTACATAGCGCAAATAGGTTCAACCATCACACAAGTTTGTCTTTTGCATATGCAAATAACTTCATATAGCTTATGATAAGACAGAGTTTGTAGTTCCAGCAATACATTAGCCCCCATGTCCTTTACTACAAAGTTGAAGAATTTGCACCTTGCAAGCATTTATAGCTCACATGTCCCTCACTTCTCTCCTTGCTGCAACTTTCAATTGAACAAAACAACACAAAACAAAATAACAAATCAGCAAGTATGCATGCTTGGTGTTGGATTCTTGAAAAAATTACAAAGAATGTAACTTAATTGGAGATATCAATACCTTGAAGAGGACATAGTAGATTTAATTAATAGATCAACTAAGCTTCACATTGGCACAATGGATCTGTCTGGCACAAATAGCAAAACAACTCCCTTTAAAAAAATAGCAGACCATCATACTGGTTAGGGGCAGGAAATAAAAACCTATGCAGTGATACATGAGCATTATATGAACTAGTATAATGCCCGTGCTAACGCAACGGATTTATCTTGGAGACACACATGAAAACAACAAATGTTTTTATTCCATAGTTCAACTTTTACACAATATCTTTGAGCATGTATACAATCCGGGAAACTAAGAAGTAATAGTAAAGTTTTTTCTAAAACATTTGGTCTCATAATTACGGGGAATGTTAACATGAAAGGTGCAAAAAGATTCCCTGTTCTACATAGGATGTTGATTACATCAACAATATTAAGACAGTGCTAGTGGATGGCCTTGTGCTGCCCACATGACAGGACGCCTCAATTATAAACTCATACTTTTTATCACCAAAACAAGGCTTACAGCTGCTCGGTTTCGCACAGTAGCGAGGGAATAGAAGGTGCGAATACCTGGTGGATTAGTGCCATATGGTGTTTCAATATCCGTAGAACAACTTGACATTATATATTTTAGTCATCTCTCTCTATCCCAATCTGCAGAAGGGAACCATGAGATCTGCCTGTTGCTAGGTGTTTTATCAGCATCAGAAGAGTTGTTCTTTTCAGCATCTTGATAAAGCACTTACAATCCAATTGATTTTAAAGGGATATGAATATATTATAACAGGAACATACAATTTACATGCTACCGTTGCTGTAACCTGAAGAAGGTAGAAAGAGAAGAACCATAACCTAGTAAAATTCCTTATATTCCGATCTACACATTCAAAGGCACACTAACCTTAAAGTCTCATGTGCCTATCTGTTCAGCAGAAGGGCATGGCTGGCCGGCCTGGTCATTGGGACGGAGGAACAGCAGCAGGACCTCTTCCTCTTTAGCTGTGGAGAAGAACTGCAGCAAGGCCTAGTGGGTATGTTGAGCGCCGGTGATCGCGCCGGTGGGTATGATGCAAGAGACCAAAGAATGCATAATCAGATAAACAAATGAACTCTAAAATCACAGTATTTCTTACAGTTGTTCTGGTCTCTGCTCTTTCCTAGCTATTCTTGGTGCCCTGAGTCCTGTTGCTATTCTCCTGGATCTACACAAGAAATTTTCTCCTATATCCATGCAAGAAATTATCGGATGAAGTTAAAAAGCAGAATTCAGAGGACGCATGAATAACTAATGCACCAAAAATCTCCTCACCTTTCTGTTTGTTCCCGGCCTGGCTTCTGCTCTGTCACTATGACTCTAAGATGCCTATCTGCAAGAAAGACGCAACGCAGAGAAGACCGATGTATAAGCATCAATAGCACGACCTCGACAGTTCTACTCAAAATCCCACATTAATCCTCTACCTCCAAGGGCGAGACACGTCTGAAGAAAGCAATTTGGGAGCAAAACCAACAAAATCAGCCCAAGAACCAAGCAAATCCCACAACCGTTTACAAAAACGGTTTCTTACCTCGTCGATCTTGTATGAATCCAGATTAACGTCGGTGAGAGACAACCCCGGGTACAGCATCTGCAATCAACCAATACGAGCGAAACCAGACAGGATTGAGCAACGGCGGCCGAAAATCCGCGCACCAGACTAGAACATGCTAGAGGGGAGAGAGGAGGTAGAAAAAAAATCGTTACATTGACTGGCGCTGCACGGCGTGCGGGTGCTTCTTGGGCTGCCGCGGCGGGCGGCTGCCGCGGATGGCGGTGAAGTCCGCGGTGATCTCGTCCCTGGTGAGCGCGGCGAAGGCCCTCTTCGTGGGCAGGGCCGCCGCCGGCGGCGGCGGGTGCCCTCCACACGCCGGCGCGGACGCCTTCCCCGAAGCGTCCGATCTCGACGCGAGCAGTGCGGAGGTTCCAGGGGCACGGGGGCTGCAAAGAGGCCGCGGCGCCGGGGAAGGAGGCCTGCTGCGGGTGCTGGTGCGGCGGCTTCTCCTTGTCCCGCGACGGCGTTTGCGGGAGCGGCGACGGGGACGCGGGGCCGCTGCCGTCCTTGGAGCAGCGGAGGCAAACAGATGGGGATGGAGGCCGAGCGGTGAAGTGGGGAGATCGGGGGTGGGAGATCCAAACAATGTGAGCAGTTGGTAGGGTTTAGGTTATTTATTTCAAGCGGAATGAATGTGAGCCGTCCGTTGATCGATCCAACGGCCAGGAATGATATGCAGATCAATTTGGGATGGGCTGAATCTACGTTTGGGCTGAATCTGATGTTAATACAGCGCGTTTATTATGTTTATAATTTATCGTAAAATTTATGATAATTATTTTAAGAATATAAATTAATTCAAATGAAAAAGTTGTCAACTACAAAATTTTAGAACTCATCAAGATCTACAACTTTCATATTGGTTATTTTCCCATCCGTGTTTATTTGAACTTTTTAAAATTTGAATTTCAAAATATTTAGAATTCAAATAGATTTTTGAGGTTATAAATGATTCCAGCCGGAAAAGTCATCAACATCAAAGTTGTACAACTCATCAAGATCTACAACTCTTATTTTGGTCATTTGTTCATCCGACAAAGTGATAGTAACATTGTTCACAAATTTTACATATCTCTCTCAAACTTTCATAAACTAAGACAGAGATGTAGAAATTGTGAACAACGTTACTACAACTTTGTCGGATTTGTAAATCACCAAAATAAAAAAGTTAGATCTTGATAAGTTCTACAACTTTTATATTCATCACTTTTTCAGCCGAAATCATTTTGGGTTTTAAAATTTGGTTTGAAGTTGTCATTTTACAAAATTCAGAATTTGAGTTCTTCAAACTTTGACACATGACAACAAGAATACAATAACTACATAGATCATGATTTTAGAAAAATTCAGAAAAAAAAATCATCGCATTTGGAGTTACTATGTGGGAGAAAAACTTGTTACAAGTTTTAAAAGGAGATTAAAAAGAGAAATCATTCTTGTTCGTCACTTGTTAATGATGAAGAACAAGTGATTTTTCTTTTTAATCTGCAGCTAAAATTTGTAACTAGTCTTTCTCCCACATACTAACTCCAAATGCGATGCTTTTTTTTCCTAATTTTTTCTAAAATCATGCTCTATCATTGTATTTTGTTTATGTTTCAATGTGACAAAGTTTGAGTAATTTAAATTTTGAATTTTAAAAAATTACAAATTGAAGCCATATTTTAAGACCCGAAATGATGTCGGCTGAAAAAGTCATCAACATCAAAGTTGTACAACTCATCAAGATCTACAACTCTTATTTTGGTCATTTGTTCATCCGACAAAGTGATAGTAACATTGTTCATGAATTTTACATCTCTCTCTCAAAGTTTCGTAAACTAAGACAGAGATGTAGAAATTGTGAACAACGTTACTATAACTTTGTCGGATTTGTAAATCACCAAAATAAAAAAGTTAGATCTTGATAAGTTCTACAACTTTTATATTCATCACTTTTTCAGCCGAAATCATTTTGGGTTTCAAAATTTGGTTTGAAGTTGTCATTTTATAAAATTCAGAATTTGAGTTCTTCAAACTTTGACACATGACAACAAGAATACAATAACTACATAGATCATGATTTTAGAAAAATTCAGAAAAAAAATCATCGCATTTGGAGTTACTATGTGGGAGAAAAACTTGTTACAAGTTTTAAAAGGAGATTAAAAAGAGAAATCATTCTTGTTCGTCACTTGTTCATGATGAAGAACAAGTGATTTTTCTTTTTAATCTGCAGCTAAAATTTGTAACTAGTCTTTCTCCCACATACTAACTCCAAATGCGATGCTTTTTTTTCCTAATTTTTTCTAAAATCATGCTCTATCATTGTATTTTGTTTATGTTTCAATGTGACAAAGTTTGAGTAATTCAAATTTTGAATTTTAAAAAATTACAACTTGAAGCCATATTTTAAGACCCGAAATGATGTCGGCTGAAAAAGTCATCAACATCAAAGTTGTACAACTTATCAAGATCTAAAACTCTTATTTTGGTCATTTGTTCATCCGACAAAGTGATAGTAATATTGTTCACAAATTTTACATATCTCTCTCAAACTTTCATAAACTACGACAGAGATGTAGAAATTGTGAACAACGTTACTACAACTTTGTCGGATTTGTAAATCACCAAGATAAAAAAGTTAGATCTTGATAAGTTATACAACTTTTATATTCATCACTTTTTCAGCCGGAATCATTTTGGGTTTCAAAATTTGGTTTGAAGTTGTCATTTTATAAAATTCAGAATTTGAATTCTTCAAACTTTGACACATGACAACAAGAATACAATAACTACATAGATCATGATTTTAGAAAAAATCAAAAAAAAAATCATCGCATTTGGAGTTACTATGTGGGAGAAAAACTTGTTACAAGTTTTAAAAGGAGATTAAAAAGAGAAATCATTCTTGTTCGTCACTTGTTCATGATGAAGAACAAGTGATTTTTCTTTTTAATCTGCAGCTAAAATTTGTAACTAGTCTTTCTCCCACATACTAACTCCAAATGCGATGCATTTTTTTCCTAAATTTTTCTAAAATCATGCTCTATCATTGTATTTTGTTTATGTTTCAATGTGACAAAGTTTGAGTAATTCAAATTTTGAATTTTAAAAAATTACAACTTGAAGCCATATTTTAAGACCCGAAATGATGTCGGCTGAAAAAGTCATCAACATCAAAGTTGTACAACTCATCAAGATCTACAACTCTTATTTTAGTCATTTGTTCATCCGACAAAGTAATAGTAACATTGTTTATAAATTTTACATATCTCTCTCAAAGTTTCATAAACTAAGACAGAGATGTAGAAATTGTGAACAACGTTACTATAACTTTGTCGGATTTGTAAATCACCAAAATAAAAAAGTTAGATCTTGATAAGTTCTACAACTTTTATATTCATCACTTTTTCAGCCGAAATCATTTTGGGTTTCAGCCGAAACGATTGTGAAGTTGACAAAGTTTTAAAATTTTAAATTTCGAATTCCAAAAAAATGAAAACTTCAAACCAGATTTTGAAACCCAAAAAAAGAAAAATATCTCTTGGCCCTAATATTTTAGGCCCAGCCTGTCTCCCTCCACACGTGCGCCCTCCACATTTTTACATGGTCCAAGGCCTAGCTCCGAGCCCAACAGACATTGGTCAAGGGTCCATATCCTACTGGGTATTTTATGACGTTGGGGTCGTCATATTTGATAAAACATTCAGTGACGACTACTATCGTCACATAAAAACTATATGAATCGTCATAAATTCACAATCGTCGACTGGCTTCTGGCGCCTGCCATTTTGTGACGAAACTTGGTACCTTTACGTGACAAAAAAAATGATGTCGTCATAAATAGTTTTAGGTCTTCTAATTTTATGACGCTAGAGAAATTTTTGTCATATTATGTTACATTATATGACAAAAACAGGCCCCGTCATGAGGCATTTTGTCATAGAAAGACGGATTTCTTGTAGTGATACAAGTCCTGGACCAAACTATCCAATTGCTTCGCACATTTGCTTGAACTCATCATTATCACATGCATTGAAAGCAATTCCTGCCAACACAACATTGAAAGAAGCATAATTAGTGTTCAGTACAGGAAAACAACATCTAATGAACTTTGAAATGTAAAAACAGCATAGTATACTAGCAATTTACCATGTGTATAGGCCCATCTTGCAATGTACTTATGCACCTCATTGGTTCTTTCTTTCCAAAATTCCTTGTTTAGCTGTTGTTGCTTCAAAGAATCAGACTTGGTAGCTTTAGGATCAATAGCACATGTCCATTTGTCAATGGGTCCTAATTTGTGGGGCTCTAAACTTCCAACACAGGTGACTTCATCTAAATCTGTTTCAACCCTAGATACATGAACTTCCTCTCTAATTTCTAGCTCACGAACAGTCTTCTCCTCCCTCTTCCTTTTTGCATCAACTAGTGCCTTCTTGCACTTCTCTTTAGCTTCCATAGCCTGTGGTGTTCTTGCTGTGCATTTCTTCACATTCTTTCCTTCATGGGCCAAATGCTCCTTCAACCTATGAATCCCTCCTCTCATATCCTTGTCACAGAGCTTGTACTTCACCTTGTCCTTGTTGCTAGCATCAACAAGAACATCATATTCCCATCCAACATCATCTGAGTTCCTTTTCAGGAGATTAGTTGCCTCAGTTCCTGTTGCATCTGGTGCAGAAACACCTTGTTCTGTCGACATCCTACATTCAAATTCAAGAGTTCACCAATGAATTCAAATACAGGGGAGATGAGCAGGGGAGGAGCTACCGGCATGGGAGGGGAGAGGAGCATGGGAGGGAAGGGAGCTCACCTTGGGGACTTGGGGTGGCCGGCAGGGAGGGGTTCCAGTCGAGGACGAGAAGGATGGCGACGGCGAGTCGACGACGAGCAAGACCGGCGGCGCGCGAGTCGGGGATGAGCTTGGACGAGCAGGGGAGGAGCAGAGGAGGAGCAGGACCGGCGGGAGGAGCAGAGGAGCAGGACCGGCGGGGAGGAGGTTGTGCCGCGGCTGGGTCTCCCTTCTAATCCTCCCACGGCTGGGCCTGGTGGCCGCACGGGAATTCCTCCTGCGCTCCGATTTGGCACGCCAAAATTGGCCGCCCTCGAGCTCACGCTCATCTCGCGTGCCTACGCTCCGCGTCCACGCTCGCCTAGCGCCGCCTAGCGCCGCGATGCGTGACTATGCCCCTAGTCATGGCGACGGGCTTCGCCCAGCTACTAGGCGCGCGTAGTCGCCAAGTAGTCGCCGCCTAGCTGAACTTTGGATATCTTGTATGATGATGCAACTATTTCGGCGTGGCATACTTATGCATTTTTTTTTTGAATTGAAAATATTAACATGGACATGAGGCTTTATGTTGCGCCGCTACGGCCATGTTTTTTTATTTCTTTAATTTATTCTGTGGAATTTTAATTAATTTAATGTTGCTGATTTATGCAGGAGGAAATGTCGGGTCTTGATTCTTTGTTGGAGTACAATGAAATTGTTAGGAAGATGTCTGGTAATGAAGAAGAAGGATTTCAGTTTTATAACAACTACGCTAAGGAGAAATGATTTAGTGTGAGGAGAAGCTACTGTGAGTGGGGCAATGGCCACAATGAGATGACCTTTCGGAAGTTTGTTTGCAGTCGTGAAGGTTTCCGCGAAGAGAAGGAGCCGAAGAGGGAGACTAAGAAGCGGAAGCCGCGGAATATTACTCGAGTTGGATGCCGTGCTAAACTTGTGATTGCACGAGATCAGAACACAGGGCAGTGGTATGTGAAGGATTTCATCGATGAACACAACCATCCGATGGCAGAACCCGACATTACTTGTCTGTTGTGTGCTTCCAGACTGTTGTCTTTTGAAAAGGTGGACAAGGGGGCCAAGAGTGCATTTCCTCCTATAAGGAAGAGCACCATGTATAACTATTCTGATAGCCTACAGAGGTACCGTGAGCTACGTAATATCAGTCACACTGCATCCTTCGTAGCATCTCGTTCACCTGAAGCATATGAGCGGCTGAAACGTGTTCTGCATGAGGAAGCTGTTATGATCCCGCCAAATGGAGGAGAGAACGGAGGCAACAGGTATGGTCCGGTGCTGCCGCAAGCCTAGGATGTTGATTCCGCAAAGTTCACAAATGTCTTGGATCCCATGCATGTGACTGGCTGAGGGGCCCTGAAGAAAAAGGTGAAATCAGTTTCAAATAAGAAGAAATCTAAGGTGAAATGTACCCTGTGTACGGGTGAGGGTCACAATCGGCGAACATGCTCCATGAGAAAAGAGGTAGTTAAGAGTAATGTTCATCAAAGCTGAAAACTGTCTGTCTGTGAGGCATGTGTAGTTACGACTAATGTTCCTCTTCATTTGTAGGAAACAAAGCTCCCTGAGGATGTGCTGGATATATGATTTGCCACTTGATCCGCTTGCTGGATATATGATGTGCTGGATATATGATTTGCTACCTGACTGCTATCTGATTATATGTTTTAGCATAATAGAACAAACTCAGTTAAAATGGATATGAATTTGTACACTGAATGGTACAGTTGCAATGGCCGTGTGGCTCTGAATGAGTTATTTTCAACTACTAGCTGATATCATTGTTTCCTATCGTATTATTTACCATCAGCATTCTAAAGTTGCCATCATTATTTAATTGCTTCAGTAGTCAGTAATGCTTTACAGCCTGTTCGGTTGGCTGGTTCGTATCGTTGCTGGTTCGTGAAGAAGTACTGCTGGCTAGTTTGTGTGAGAGAAAAATACTGTTCCGGATGAAAATTTACGATCGTTTACGACAAGCCACAGCCAAACGAATAGGCTGTAGTAGCCAGTTATCCTAATTAATGTAGTTTTCTAAGGCAGTGTTCGGCTGGATGGTGGCTGGCTGGCCAGCCACCTCACGAAATCACTATTCATGTCCTGTCAGAACAGTATTTTCCTCTCACAACAATTAGCCAGAATAGTATTTTTCAGTCCCGCCGAACAGACCCTAAGTTTCCCAGACTATGTTGGTTTGCGTTCAAGTCAGTATGAAACGCTACATATGGTGTTCCCATAATTGCAACATACACACTTTGTTCCACGTAACATGTCTAACGAGGGGCGCAGTTTTTCGTGAGATGTTCCTGCTTTCCAAACAAGGCAGCTCAGTGCCTCAGTCTGTCGTAGGCAGGTGCCTTCTTTTGTAGCTGATCACCACTCAAAAGAATACACTATAAATCAACTTTGGCCCTTTTGCCCTATGACTGAATCACTGCAGTGATTAAGAGAAAACTGTTGGATGATTGACAGCAATAATTTCACAGTTTCTGGATCAATAAGAAAATCTCATCATCCTTACCTTGCCTAACCATTCAATGTACAATACAGCAAGCATTAGCAACAGAAATGATTTTTACATAAGCATTTTGATTCCTGACCGCAATTCAAGGATAACCTAACATAGTCTACATAGAGATAACACAAGTTCAGTAGCCGTTGCTAATTCAAGGATAACATAAGCATCTTGGAACTCTAAAGTTCGCTATCATTGTCGTCATCTCTCGAGTCGTGAAAACCATAGACAACTACTTCACATCTTCTGCCTTCCCTGTTGCTGGTTCTTTGTCATCCATGGAGTCAGAGAAGGCTACATCTCATTAGTCAACCTGAAAGTTAGCTAGCCATGGCATCAAATAAAATAGATGACCGAATGGATTCACCACTCTAGCTACATACTTAAATTGTCACAGATGAACCTGAAACAATAGTAGCATAATTGTAGTAACTAGGTATTAAACTCTAGACCTTAGTATTTTTTATAGCAAGGTACACAACTAACTCAGTTATGTAATTATGTTGGCTCAAATATCATGAAAGTCAATATAACATTTATTTTCTAAAAGGTCTGATGATCTATCTGTTAGAGCCAGGCTGTTGATTAATTAAAAAAAACAGAGGGCGCAGGAATGGCCATCAACAAGATAAGTTGAAAGTTGAGTAGTATCTTGTGACAATCAACAAGAAAGCAAAGGAAGCTACCTTTAGAAGTTGATGAACAAACTGGGTAACATCCTTGCCTGTAATTGGAATTGATCTGATACTGCTCCCGATGACATATCCATCAGCAACTGGAACAATCGTAAGTAAGGTCGTGAAAAAACAGCAGCAACTGGACACACAGCAGTACACAGCTGGAGCGCCCACCTGGCCGTTGCGGATGGGATAGCTCAAACTGTGCGTGCTGCTGGTGTGGGATCGGGCCAGCGCCTCCTCGCCGATGTAGAAGTCGAGGTCAGCCATGACCCCCCTGGCGGGGGCGCCCCTCACCGCCGGCTGGGCGGTGGACGAGAAGGAATCATTGACGGCGACGACGGTGGGGGTGATGAAGTAGGGCTCCACGTTCCCCGCGAACCCCATCTTCGTGTACCTGCCGCGAGAGTCAGAGCAGATCAGCAGCGTAACTCACCACCATCGCGCCTCCGCTCCGCCCGCAGATCTAGGGAGAGGGAGGGAGGAAGGGCGTACCCGGTGCCGTTGTGGATGACGACAGCGGGGCGGGACAAGGCGTCCATGGCAGGCGCCAAGCGTGTGGTCGCTCGTCAGCGGCGGCGGCAATCGGGGTGGCGCCGGCTCGAGCAGGGCGAGTGGTGGGCCGCTTTTGACAGCGGCAGGCGGAGGCGGGCGGCGGTCGCCGTCGCGGCGGGCATCCCAACAACAGCACCACCCGGCCGGGCCACCCACCGCACCGCCTCGTGCACGGTGGCTCCGCCCTCGCCCTGGCATGATGCCGCAAGCGCCGCCTCCCTCGTCCACACCCACGCACTCACCCAGCCCCGCGCAGTCCCCTCCCACCGGCGGCGCCGGCTCCTGTAGCACGGACTGGTGGACGGCGGCGAAGTTTTTTTTAAAAAAAATGACGAAGATGATTTTCATCTAACTATACTACTTGAATCATATACCCTAACTATACTATTCAAAACATTTTTTTTTACAATTATGCATTTACCCTTTTACTCTTCACTAAAAAAAAACTACGAAAAAGAAATTACCACTTCTCTATTTGGGGTCCTAATCTCCTCA
Organism: Miscanthus floridulus; assembly: GCF_019320115.1. Classification (NCBI taxonomy): domain Eukaryota; kingdom Viridiplantae; phylum Streptophyta; class Magnoliopsida; order Poales; family Poaceae; genus Miscanthus; species Miscanthus floridulus. The sequence goes on along the minus strand of NC_089594.1, from coordinate 87,081,384 downwards.
ATTTCAGAGGTGACATGACGCATATGGGTCCACCGACCATAGACACACCTATCGTCTTACTCCCATCGCCTCTCATCGCTTTCTCATGTTCTGGGCCCACCAACCATAGACACATCTATCGCCTCTCCAATCATTGTAAAAAAATTCTAAATCTATAAATAAACTGCAATTCATTCTTTAATCTTGTCACATGCCACAAAATAATATTGAGATGTTTGAGTCCGGCTAGTTGACAGCCATCAATGTTTTTTTTAACGTAGGTCCATAGCAGTGTTATCCGTTCGGCTGACCAAGAAGCCGGTTTATTTGGCTTCTTTTTTAGCCGGAACAGTATTTTTCTCTCACAATATTTCAGTCGGAACAGTGTTTTTTAGTATAAACAATATATTTTTCATACCAGCCGAACGGGGCTTTTAGATGGCTTGATGGTGATGAGTTTATAATATCAGGTATGAAGGAAGTAGCGCAGCTAGCATTCGATGGCTACAAGGCTTTGCTGCAGAAGGATTATACTGAGCTAGCGAGACTTATGAATAAAAATTTTGATCTGCGAAGGTAAGATTAATGTGCCTGCCTGAGCACATGCATGGAATGGCAAGGTAAGACAGAGTCATATGTGGTTATTGGTTATGTGATTGTAGGGAAATGTTTGGGGATGATGTACTTGGTTCGGCGGCTTGATCCGCTTCTTTTTTCATCCGGAACCGTGTTTTTCTCTTACAAATTCCTCCAACATTTCTCCAAATCATCCAAATTCGTCCAAGCGAACAGACCATGGTGGCAGCGGAGGTGCAGTGGTTGCGCTGTGCCCAGATGGGGATTCGCAGGTGGAGCTTCTCCGCAAGGCATGCCGGCCAGGAGGCCGGCTTTGTAGTACAGCAGGTGAAAGTTGCTCCCTCGGTGCTGACGGATGCGGAGCTGTCAAGTTTATTAGCTTCCTAGTTGAACGATGAGAACGATAAACAAGATAAAACAATTGTATGAGGTTCCTGGTGTTTTTGATATGTGTGATGGTGTGTGGCTGTTTAGTCGATGCCTTGTACGATACATGACGGCCAAGGCAAGGCTATTGTTTTCAACAATGAACAAATGGAAGAGTACTGCAAAATTTTGTCTTGGTTAGTGGTGACAATGTGGATGTGGTGTATACAAAACAACTTGTGCTTGCATTAATTGCACGATGGGACTGGGATTAGTATATTGTTACTAGGTTATTAGTAGAGGTGTGCGAAGAGGGCAGGACACGGACGAATGGAGAAATAGCTTACCTTAGCGTTGGTCGCTGAAAGCTGGTTTTGTATATTGTTGCGCGTCATCCTTTGTAGCATAATGTATGATCCAGCTGACATGCATTGCTGTCTGCTGTCTGGTCTGTGTGTCTGAGCAATCTATGACGATGAATGCGATCCAGCGACAGCAAAGCAGAACCTGGTCCAAAGCTAGCCGGCCGGCCGGCCTGCTTCCCCTCCTCCATTTTCCAGGCACCGAGTCTTTCATTTCATCATCCATTACACGTCATATATCCACTATGTCCTTTCAAACAAAGTAAAAGCAAAGTTGGAGCCAGTGACCATTCACTTTTTTTGTGTGGGTATTATTACCATTGAGCTCCATCATCTCTGGAGGACAACTCTTCTGCTTAACCAAATGAAAACTTTTTTTTTTTTGGTATTATTACCATTGAGCTCCATCATCTCTGAAGGACAACTCTTCTGCTTAACCAGAAGAAAACTTTTCATGTTACAGGTGATACCTAGTACTATAGCAGAAGTAGTCCACTGTGATCAAATGAAACACTGAATCAGCTTGAATGTTATTCCCAATCTTTCAAATGCTGCTTAAAGTTAACTTGTGTTTGGGGAAAATGAAAAGGAACGACATTTGTATTGATATACAAGGAATTCTCTAGATCTATTGAGCTATGTACAATTGTACATGCTGATGATTTCTCTGTCAGGCGAACAGCTGCTGCGGTCTCCTTGGGTTTGTGTTTGAATTTGGATCCTTGAGATGGTGCTGCAGCGGCTCTGATGCCATGGAGTGCTTCTAGTCCCGCCAAATAGTGCGGCGATCATGGTGACCACGTCGCCCGGCGTCAACCGCACTGCAGCGCCATACCGCCGGTAGAACATCCTGTACTTGGGCACCACCGCCGCTGTTGCCGCCGCCCTCAACGCCCCGCCCATCTCCTCGTCCGCCGCCACCCACTGATCCTGCATGCCCACCGCTTCCAACACCGCCGCCTCCACAACCTCAGGCTCCTGCGGCACGGACGAGATGGCGGCCATCACCTTGCCCCACGCCGCGCGCACGAACACATCCACGTGCGCCCGCGCCTTGGCGCCCTGCGCCTCTGCCCACTCCTCCCCGAGGACCCCCTGCAGCCTGCCGCTGCCGGCCACCTTGTTGGCCACGTACTTGGTGTTGTTCGCCAGGAAGAGGTAGCTCAGCGCCACCTCCCGGTAGCACCCGGCCTTGTCGTCCAGCTTGCCCAGCAGAACCGACACCAACCGATGGATCGGGCTGTAACTGTAAAACGACGACGACGACATGCTCGACGACGGAGACGATGTCGTTGACAGCGCATAATGTTCCGGCGAAACGTTGCCAGAAACTGACGAGGTGTAGTCTGCGCCTTCTGCATCAGCTTGCTCGTAGATGAGAGCAAGGCCCTCCTGGTAGTCGGCGAGGAAGACGAGGTAGTTCATCACGTAGCGGGTCAGCGGGTGCACCGCGCCGCCGGCCGTGGTGGCCTTGGACGGCTCCTTCTGGATTGCCGCCTCGAAGCTGCTCAGGGTCCCGCGCGCAGCCTCGCCCACCTTGGTGACCACGACGGCGGCCCTGGTGGCGACCTCGGAGTTGTCCCCAAAAACGGACAAGAGCGTCGGCAGTACCTCGATGAGCGCGTCGTGGACGTCGAGCACCCGGAACAGGCGTTCCGGGGCGCGCCTTGCTCTTGCCACCGCGGCCTCCGCGATGCCGAGGAGGCTCGTGGCCTGGTCGTTGGCGATGGCCGCGAACACAGCCTCACGAACAGCCGCGTCACGGGCAAAGACCGTGTCGCAGAGGTCTTTCTCCCTGGTGAAGAGGGAGCTGAAGGCGACGGTGGCGGTGGCGATCCACGACGGTATGATGTTGCCGTCAATCTGCTCCCAGGTGAGCTTGTGGAAGAGCGACGACGACAACGAGTTACTGCTGCTACCACTAGCAGTTGGAGGTGAGAAGCCGAGCAGACGCTGCAGCTTGGTGGCCAGAGCCGTGCGACGGTGGGACTTGAAGGTGGAAATGCACTCCTTGCCGTAGCCGGCGGCCATCATGGCCTTAGCCACCTCGCGTATACTGCTGGCACCGGCAGCGGATGCGCCGGCCGCTTGTTGTTGGCTTTCATCGTGCTTGTCGAGCAGGAACTGGAGCTCGAGTTGGAGCCTGCGCATAGCGGTCTGGAGCAGCTCCTGCGCCTGGACGAGGCCGTGGCCGCTCTGGGAGCTGGGGTTGGTGGTGTCGGCGGCGAAGAAGAGCATGGCTCGGTGGAGTTCGGCGGCGGCGCGCAGGAAGCCCTGGGCCTCCTCCGCTTGACCGGTGGCGTCGTGGAGGAAGAGGGAGCATGATACGTCGGGATGCCACGTTTTGACGAGCGCGGCGGCGGCAGCAACGCTCTCCTCGACAAGCGTGGAGGAGAGCGTGCGACGGTGGCGCGGCGGAGGAGGGAGGGCATGGCGTTGGCGTGGCAGGCGAGCGCGATGGGGAGGAGAAGGCGCGAGGCATCGGTGGACGGACCGGCAACCCAGCTGCAACAACAGGCGAAGGCGATCGAATCGAGCAAAGGAAAGCTAGCTCTTGGGCCTTGGCTCCTCGATCGCTCCTCCCTCTATTTGCCAAGAATGATAGTGTGTGTATGATGTAGAGACAGACCCAAATCAAATCAAATATATACATGGGGATTGCAGCCTGCCCAGCACATTTTGCTTGTCCTGATCTTGCCTTCATCAGTTTGTTTGACCCAGTACGTACTGCTCTTTTTCATGCCACTGACAGTGCTAAGCTAGCTGCCCATATTGACCTAGTCAGATTCCTCTCCACTTAACAATTCTTATTAGTTGTGGTATGTTCGATTTAAATTCAGGTAAGCTGATGTTACGCTGCCAAACCAACTGCAGGAACTCTCTGGAAAAATAAAACGGCTCGTAGTCCTTCAATTTCCCATTTTACTCTGGACAATAATATGTTTGTTGAAGAGAGCTAAGCAATATTCCACTGTCTCATGGTAGTAAATATGAGGAAATCAGCAAAAAGGACAGTCAGATTGTCGACCCAAGTCAGTGTTGTTATTAATAGGCTGGCTACGAAGAAATATGTAATTCTTTTTTTAGTATCGATCTCATATTTTATAGAAGTAATTAGCTAGTCAAAACTTTCACTTGTCTGCTGTGTCGATACCAAAAACAACTTATATTTGTGAGTTGAGAGATTAATCAACAATCAATTTGTTAACATCTTGGCTTCATGCATAGAAGTAAAAAAATATACATTTCCTAAAGAAAATGTCTAATGTACAACAATTGTCTTTGCAATCTTTTGCGTATTCGAGAAAAACAAGTCTTTGCAAAGAAATTGCCCCATGAGACAACAAAAGGAGGCTCCCTCCGTCAATTGGACATAGAAGTTGAAGGTGGAAGAGAGGGAGGTCATCAACTGAACATAGAAGTTGAAGGTGAAAGAGAGGGAGGTTCAGCAATCAGCAGTGGGACAGGGTTGTGTGTTGATTTGGGTGGGGAGTGTCTATGCAATGCAAGGGTTGTGTGATCATTTTGTTAGCAATCAAACCCCATGTCTGGTTAGTTGAGCTTGCTTGTTCTTTAGTGTGATAGTTATGTCGGATTTGATTGTGTATGTGTCATGGTACCGTCGAGAAAAAAATATGTTGGTTCGATTCTTCAGACAAAACTAATTTAAATGGGTCCGTGTGTACGTAGATTGGGTATCAACATGTAATTAACCAATTGACAAATTCCATGTTCCTGGGATGTTTTCCTTAGGGGAGATCCCCACTTTAATTATTATGCCACAAAAAATAGGCCTCCTAATGGAGGGCCCTAGAGGGAGTTAAAATAGTTTTTATATGAATTTTCTAGCATTAAATTAGATTTTATATTATTAAATGCATATTTATTTTTTAGATAATAGTTCTGATAATTTTTTTAGAAAATACTTCTCTATACTTCTTTAAAAAAATCTAATTGATCTCCTCGATCAATCGTGAAATTCTAATTTATCTTCCTTGTCACTTATGTGGCGCCACATATGACGGCTATCGTGCTACATCAGTGAAAACCGTTTTCAAAATGAAAGGGCTAGCTCAGACGCCGCTCCTCCCGCGCATTATTTTGCACCGCATCCCACGACCCAAGTCCGCATCCCATAGCGTCAGTGCCCCCACATCTGGATGTCGCACCAGCCCATCTCACGCCCCGCTGCCCATCCCGCGTCCAGCACCCATCCCCAGGCCCCACGTGGGTCCTAGTCACCTGCCCGCTTGCGTGCCGCGGAGGCATCTGCCAGCCTCAGTGTGGCAGAACCGCTCGAAATAACACACCTTTAGAGACGCTCGTCTTCCACCAGACACTAAGCACCCCGAAAGTAAGCTACATCGGACGGATTCCGTCGAGCACACCCCAAGGGAGAACTCGAATATTCCACGTTTTCCCTCCAAGATCTAATAATGAGAACGAGTTTACAATACTTAGTCTATTTCATACAACTAGGGTTCTTAGAAATACATTATTACAATACCAAGTTCAGAGTGCGGAGTTTAAACAGCGGAATTACAATAAACATCTAACGGTAGAATACAAGGATCCGTATGTGCTCACCAGAAGAATCCTCCACATAACAGCTACTCTTCAAGCTGCACCTGCAACAGGGTAAATAAACCCTGAGTATACAATGTACTCGCAAGACTTACCCGAATAATGAGAATAATTTTCCGACTCGAAAGGATATGATAAGCTTTATGGGTTGCTGGGTTTTCTTTTTGTGGAAATCAATACTAGTAGTGGATCCTTATGTATGGTTCTTATTAGTAGTCATGATTAGTTCATTATCTAACCATTCTAGGTAAGCGCATGTTCTACTTTCAAGCAAGAGTTGAGCAAACAGATTCCATTTCACCATCTTTCATCTTTCAGTTCTCACTATGGTGCTAGATTATAGACAAGTCGTACCGGATTGCCCGGTGATTCGTGAATCAATATGCCCAGCTAGGGTACCCTGAAATATATGCCCCGCTTGTACCTTAGGCACAAACAAGATGAACTCACCACTTTCCTGTCAAGGGGTCTAGGTCCCCGTCCAAACTTGGACTCCAAGCCCCCACACTTGAGTCCCAGACTCAGTGTGGTACTTAGACCTCCACCATCCCCTGCCTCTAATCAGTCGGTCCGAAAAGAGCAAGGAACCCATGACAAGAGAGCAACGAGCCTTCCCTGCTCCCATAAATAAGTATGTGCTTGGGATAATAAGTCTGTGACCTGACTAGAATCCAATGCAACGACCAGTTCTTAACTGATACGGACAGGGAAAACAGTGTAACTAAGCTATGCCCCATTAGCCGTGGGACATAACCTCTTACACCCACCAATACCCGTACCATATCCCTGCCCGGCCTCCATTTCCTTTCACCATTTTATCATGAGTGATAATAATAATCACCTATTGTGAGTAACGACAGGTTAGTCATGCTACCGATAGCCTAAGCATAGCAATCACTCAACCTATACTAGTAGGACTCATAGGTAGGTTATCTATGCATGTAGTTTTCATAAAATACCTGTAACATAAATACACATCACATATATATATATATATCCAATGATTATTTAAAATAAGGGTTATGCACCGGGGCTTACCTTGGGCATTCGCGGTGTCAACTCAGTCAGTTAGTGGTGGCTCTAGGACCTCCTCCTGCACGAGGATCTCCTCATCATACTCTTCAATCACCTCTTCGTCCGCGGTCACGAACTCCACCAACTTGTTCTCTACATGCATGTAATGACGATGTAACACTCAATATTAAGGCAACAACAGTTCTTAAAATAAGAATATATCTACTAAGCCACTAAGCTAACTTTAATGACTAAGATACTGAGCTAATCATCATTCCCCTCAAACCAGCAGGTTTTCACCTACAAGTGCTACTTAGCCATTAAAATATATTCTTACTCTTATTAACGATTTCCTATATACTACAAGAAGGAGCACTTAGCTATTATATTTCTCAACTGATTCTAAGGCTACAAAAATTATAGTAAGCACATAATAATACATTGAATCTACTGTAAAAATTTCATGGTCAAAGCTATTACCAATTTGCTACAAAAATTCCTACAAATACTAACCTAAATAATACTAAACACTCGCAAATGATTTAATAGCCACCGGTATCAACAAATATATGAATGAACTAAATACACTAACAGATAAAGCATAATTTTAGGAATCTAACAAAATTAGTTTCATATTTTTTGGATATCTACGTGATTTTATATGATTTACCAAAGTTTAGCTCAAAATTACAAATGAAAAGCTATTTCTATTTTCCACGAAAAATCTAAACCGATTTCGGCCCACGCAGCGCAACGTGTGCGCGCGCGAGCGTGCGGCGGCCCACAGGCGAGGCGCGGCCCACGCGCGGAGGCGGCCCGCGGCAAGGAGGCCTGTGCGCGCTGGCACATATGCAAAAACGCTTTTGGACTATGAGCAAAACAACCCGTAGTCCATGTTACTATTCTTAGAGACAACACTTATGCAAAAAAAACCCTCGGACCTTTCTCCTCTTTACAATGGTGAGGCCCTCGGCCATCCCTGTGCGCTCCGGCACGGCGAGCAGTGGCACAGGCACCTATGCTGGCCACGCGGGACCCCTGCTAACCTAGTTACGAGGCCGACGCTCACCTAGGGTTCGACGCGAGACGATAGGCGGTGGTTGCGTGAGCCAGGACACCAGTAGAAGGACCTCTCCATGACGGCGGACACCCTGTGGTAATGGCGATGGCGTTCAGGTGAGCTGCTGCAACAATCAAGGCAGTAGAGCAACAGGTGAGCAACGACAACTCACCGGTGACCTTACCAAGAAGCAGGCTTGGCCAAAGATGATCTGAGCGAGGCTGGCTGCGTGCACGCGGTGAGGTGAATGGCAAACCGCTAAGGCACGGCCACGTCAGCGCCGAGGAGGCGACATAAAAGCTGTGACTAGCGTGCGCACGACGAAGAGGAAACCAAGGCGAGCTAATGGTGCAAAGGAATTGGCGTGGGGTAAAGTGGTGGAGACTGGCCACGACGCGGGCGGCGATGAGCCTTAACGGCACAGCGGCGGCAAGATTCCAAAACTGGAGCTTGGCGTGATGCGAGTCAAGGTGGGGTGGGGGTCGGATGGAGAGGCGGCATGAAGGCAGAGACGTGAGCACAAGGAATTGATGAGAGGTGCTCGCTCTTTGGCTTCACCGTGACGTGACATGACGACGACGGAAACAGAGGGAGGGAGAGACCGGCGTGGCAGTGGGTTTGGCTTGTCCACGCCTTGGCGGGACACGAGCGGCGGGACTAGGAGGCCCACGCGCCGATGCTAGGCGATGGCTGTGCACACCCGACCGGCGTGGCCCACGTGGCCACAGTGCCATAAATGGCAAAGCGACGGCGGCACGCATAGCCACGTGTGGACGGCACCCAACCAGACCAGGAAGGGGCAGCGTAATGCAGCACGTGTATAGGAGCGACACGATGGCAGCGGCAGCGTCACGACGTGAGGCAGTAGTGGCGGACGCGATAGTAGCGCAGCGTGGGATGGGGCAGGGCAACGACGGCGTGACTGGCGCATGGCTGGGAGCTAGCGATGGGATAGGTAGCGTGGCAGTGAGGTGGGGCAGCCGCGTGCCAGGGCTGTCGCCCATAGCGTCCAGCGGAGCGTGGCTAGGCGCACGCGTGGGCGATCAGCGCGTCAACGTCAGTGGTTCAGGGGCGCGGTGACCGTGCCTACACGAGGAAAACTGACCGAGGACGTGCCATGCATGCTTTTTAAAGCATCCAAAACAATTAATTGGTTAACCAAACACCCAAATCATCTTCACCATATTTTAGAGGGTACATTAGGCTACTAAAACAGGCCATGACACTACTCAGTTTCTTAACTAATTTTTTCTACAAAAATTGATGAACAAAGCAATGTCTACCCTTTCCAAAGTTCAAGAAATTTTCTAAGTCCTAAGTTGAACTCTATTTCAAATTGTATTTCTAAGCTATTGGAAATCTTAGCTAGTACTATTATTTTTCGACCGCAGGTATTTCATTGCCATCTACAAAGTTTGTACCTCAAACTTTATTCAAGTATCACATACATGTTCTATAGCATTTTTGCTTAATAAAAATTGGTTTGAAATCCCTAAGTGATATAACATTACTATGGAATTAACTTTCATTTCGCATTTCCGTTGATCATTTTGAGCTACGGAAATTGATCTACACACTCTATTACGTGCATTAACACATAAACATGATGCTTATGACATGTTTTAGTAAATGATTTATGGTGTAACACCGAGGGTGTTACACTCAGGAGCCCGCACGGTGACCCACATCGGCTGCCTCTAGTATCAGCAGGCGGCAACGACAGGTCGTTGTCCGCCAGCCACTGGCGTCATTATTGCAACATGTGCTCTCTCAGATCTACTTTTAAAACATTCAGATGAAACACTTGTAACATAAGTCTAAAACATATGAAACATTCAAAACATACGCTTGAAACATGCGTGTATAGCTATAGCAACATATGCAACATCGAGATCTACTTATGCAACATCTAGATGATACACTTGCAACATGAGTCTGAAACATCAGAAAAACTTGAAACATACGCTTGAAACATGCGTATAGAGCCATAGCAACATATGCAACATCCCAGATCAATTTGCAACATTCAGATGAAATACTTGAAACATAAGTCTGAAATGTCTGAAACACTTGAAACATAGTGTCGCCATGCGGCCACACCTACGTGGTGGGGAACTCCAGTAGCCAACAAGCTCGAGTTAAAGGGATGTTGAGAGCAACGGTCCAGCATACACTCTAGGCACAGTGCGTAGGCCTCTCCTTCCTAATGACGGGGCGCGCTGGATGGGGGCACAGGCACAGGCACAGGCCTCCCTAGCGCTTAGGCCTCCAGTGCCTCTCCTTCTGTGACGGGCGAGGTGGATGGGGGCAAAGGCACGGGGCCTGAAAGTAGCGCGGGATGTGGCCGGGCATGACGGCGGAGAAGAAGGCTAGCGAGAGGCGCGGCAGAGCGTGCGTAGTCGCGGCGCTGCGGCGATTTTGCTATGAAATTGCGGTGCCTGAAGGGAGGCGGATATAAGAGCGAATAAGAAAGCCTCGTGGGCATCACGGCCCACCAACGAGGCAGTCCGTTTAGACGAACATCTGGGACAAAGCATTACTGTTTTCAAAACCGCTCGCAGAGGTAAATCAGAAGACCGTGTTAAGGGTCGGGGAGTCTAAACATCATATTTTCCAAATATAAGTGTGACAAATCGAACTCGCGTATTAGTTGATCAGGTAGAGTTTTCCGAAAACAAAATGCACCTAATGTTTTTATTATGGGCCTGGCCTGCTTCCTCCTAGTGGTTGTTAATGGGCTCCTGGGCCGAAGGAGGGTCCATGCTACTCGTCTCGTCTTCTTCCTCCGTCCCTTCTTCTCCTTGGCTGGCCTTTCCGCGCCGCAGTCGTTGGTTAAGGCGGGGATGGCGGCGCCGCTCCTCTTCTACGACCTCAGCCTCCTCCCGTCCTCCTTCTCCTCCTCCGGTGACGGCGGCGATGGCAACTCCAACTCCTCTTCCTCCTCTGGCCTCCAACTCTTAGTCGCCACGGCGCGCGCTCTCGAGCTCGGCTACGCCGCCGTCGCTCTCGACCACCCCCACCGCGGCCTCCTCGCCGACTCCCACCGCTGCCGCACCGAGCCTTTCGCGCCCCTCTCCTCTCTCCCGCTCCCATCCTCCGCCGCTCTCCATCGCCGCCGCCTCGCCTCCCCCGCCTCCGAGCCCTTCCGCCAGTACACCCGCATCACCCTCTCCCTCGATTCCGCTGCAGCCACCGCTTCCGCGCTCGCCCCCTCCGCCTCCCGCCTCCTCCGCACCTACGACCTTGTCGCAGCCCGCCCCCTCACCCAGGCCGCATTCGATCACCTCTGTCAGGCACCCCTCTCAGCTCAACACCTTGATCTCATCTCCATCGATTTCTCCTCCCACGGTAAGCTGCCCTTCCGCATCAAGCCCCCAATGCTCAAGCTTGCCCTGCAAAAGGGGCTGCATTTCGAGATTGCCTACTCCCCACTCATTTCTACTGACGTCAATGCCAAGAGGAACCTCATAGCTGAAGTCAAGGTCAATGTTATTCTACTCGTACCCAATGACCCAACATTGTTTTCCCTTCGTGATAACGCCTTGCTCTCTTGAGAAAATCATCTATTTTCAGACATCATATGGTACATACAACTTTTATATATCTATAATAATACATTCTATTTTCAGCTTTTGGTGGACTGGACTAAAGGAAAAAATCTCATCATCTCAAGCACTGCTCATACCGCTTCCCAGATCAGAGGCCCCTATGATGTCATCAACCTATCTGCTTATTTACTTGGCATTCCCATTGACCGAGCAAAAGCTGCTATGTCCACAAACTGCAGGTGAGCTATTCTTTTGTCAAGCCCCTTGTCTCAGAAATCATGCATGGTAGCCAGCCATTCTGTCAATTTACGCTACTGATTGGGTTGGTTTTGGCTCGTGCAGTAACCCCTGTGCAAAGAGCATCTTTTGCTGTTAAAATATATCAGCCTTTTGTTTTATTGAGTTTCAGCTCTCTGATTGCAACCTGGAACCAGCCATTCTGTCAATTTATGCTACCTACTTTCCATTTAAAAATACAGCAAATATTGCTTGAATTGTGATGCGATTTTGTGCCATATTCTCATTGGCAGGTCACTTGTTTTCAAGGCTATAAGGAAGAAACACTTCTACAAAGAAACAATTAGAGTTGCCAGACTATTACCAAATGAAGAGTTGACTTCAACAAAATTCAAGCTTGCTGATTGGATTGGTTGGAATTCTGTATCGTCTGAAGTAGGAGCAAATCAGCTGGAACCTTCTTCCAACCTTGATGAACTTCCTGGTTCACCCATATGTGGTGTAATAGAAGGTTCACATGAAAAACCTCACAATCCTGATATGTCTGTCTTTGCTAAACTGTCAGAACAACCTAGTGATCAAGATCAAATCCCATCCGAAACTCAAGAAGAGACACTACAAGTTGACAGAACTGAAGTCCTGACAGATTGTGGCCAATCTATCTTGCCAGCATCTTTCAATTATCAGAATGCTATACTTGAGAAGGCCGAAAACAATAAAGTTTTTGTGAATCCTTTTGTGCAGCCTGGTACAGGTTGTTTTGCTGACCCAAAAATTAACGCCAAGCATGTTGAATTCGTGCAGGATGCAATGGAAGTAGATACAATAGAATCATGTAGGCCAAAACTCGTTGTCGGTGACAATATTCCTTCAACCTCTGATACTAGTGCGAAGCTAGCATGTTCTGCTCTTCCCCATGGCATAGAGCTTTCTGGTACTAGTCTTGAGGATCAGGGGCCAAGTCACTCTAGTGAAATGCTAGCTAATGATAAGTCTTATATGAAATATCACACTGATTGCACCTCTGGTGTGAGTGAGGTTCATGAAATTTCTTCTGGTGCTGATGTTTGGCCTGAGGACAAGGATTCAGACAGGTCTAATGGAATGCAAGCTGATAATGTGGCTTGCAGAGGTACTTCGGAACCACTGGAGTGTCCCCTATGTGGGGTAGATGACAAGGCACCATCCGATCTTTCATTTCACTCAAGTCATGAATTATGCAGGGATGTTATAATTCAGCCGAAAGTTATGGAGGGAAAAGTAGAGCAAAGTAGGGATGAAAACATAGTACAAACTGTGGAAAATGAAGCAGAATCTGTTGACACAAAAACAAGAACATCTATTTCAGTGGAACCTGCGTCCCATGGTCAGGAGATCAGCTCAACTATTCATACAAGAAGCACTGGTGCAAGCTGTGAAAGTGATGAGCTGAAAGAACAGAATTCTAAGGACTTAAATGCTTCTTTGGATAAAAGTATTGCTAAAACACATGAGGTACTTCTAAAATTTCCTTATCCAAGTGGTAAGGCTGGGATGTCCACAGTCAGATCAGGTAAGATATGATGCCTTGACTATTCTTTTTTTAAAACAAAATTTGGGACACTCCTAATCTTTCTACTCTTTAATATTCAGAATTGTTTCATTTATTTACGGTGCATACTGCCGTTTTGTGTTGCATACCTTTTTTTTTCTCTGTTAATTCTCTAGTTTCTTGAGATGATACAATGGGGTTTCTGTCATCTTTCTTTTATAAGGGAAAGGCAATCAGAAGTATACCCCTTGTTCCTTGCCTCGTTTACATATTTTGTTATAGATTAAAAATAAACTTCCTTTTGGAGAGGAGGGGGGGGGTGATCATCTTGTGAAAAGGATTTGATTCTGTTGAAAACAAAAAATAAGTTGATATTATATCTATCTTCTAGACAAGTCTAAATTATTATTGGTTTTGCAGAAAAGCGAAGACATAAACTAAGGCCGCACCATCCGGCTTATCTTCCTTTCTTGGGCTTCCTTCGGTCCGTTTGTTTCAAGAAGAAAATATGCAAAGTAAGAGGACTAATCAAACGTGCATGAGGTTTTATTTCACTCTGACAGGAGTTTGCTGTCAATTACCATCCCTGAATCATTATGTTACAAGGGAAGATCAAGAAATCTCGTTTTAAAGTTTTGATCTGAAATGCAAATCCGTTTACCAATCAGTTGTATTGTACATATGGTCATATGGAAAACAGAGCCATACCTGAAAGGTGGAAATTTTTCTTTTTTGGTTCATCCATATGTAACCTAGGTCTAACTTTCCCCAGTGCCACTACAAATCTCAACTTTCATGTTTTGTACAGTAAAACTCTCCTTTTGGTTCCTACTTTCATGTTTGGTGACTTTGATCAAATTAACCTTGGACAAATTAAGATACATACTGATCTGACCAATGACTAATGGGACTGGCAGTTTCACCTGGCTCACTACCTTTAATACACAAGCTCATGAAATCTGGTGAATATTGCAGTAGATATGTTTTAAGTTTGACCATTGACTGATAGTACCATGGTTCTGGAAATAAAAAGAAATATAGGTTAGGGAAAACTAGTGTTGGTTTTACTGTTTCGCAAATGTGCAAAGTTGCAGTAACAATCTGATTTATCTTTTTTCACTTAGCAGGCTTAGTAATTCTGCATTAATTTGATTCTTATTAGGTAGTTACATTCTTACCAAGTATTGCTGACTTTATTGTAAATGGAACAGAAACATTTGGCTGCATGTTTGCTCATGAAGTGTTCTGTCATGCTAACGCTGAACGCTGAAATTAGGAGGATATTAAACTATTAGCTCAATCCTTTGATCAGCCTGCCATGGGTCTATCTGACACTTAATTCTTCACTGCCTGTGAAACATGATTTCATATATTCTTGTTGAAATAGATATTGTTGGCATTTGTTGCTAGATCCTTATTACAGGATGCTCTACACTAACAAATGTGTATAATCATCAATGTTGGTGTATGCATATGTACCTAAAAGAAAATCCATTTGAAAGTGTTTGCATGTCTAGCCTTGAAACACCTTACATATAGCACCTCAATTGGAGCAGCTTCTTCCTTGCTTAACTGAAAATAAACCTGCACGTGACCACCATGTATGGCCATTATGTTATTCTTAGGCTTTGTAGGCTCTCTGAAGTAGCATTATGTTATTCCTACTCATCCTGATATCCTCTATACCTAACAATACTGAAGCAGTAAAAATGTTATGTTTTATAGTGATTGCCTTGAAATAATATGAAGCAATGGCTACTAAAACTGGATTCATCATATAATTTTTTTTATACAAAATGTAATGTCATTTTAGTACCTGGCACGGTGGAGCCTGCAAATATAAATTTTTGTAAACAGACATTGTAGCATATGGTGCTCCCATGTTGCCATAGTATAGCAAATCAACTACAAGATGAACCAGCTATGCTGTTCTCAAATGCCTCTGGAAAGATTGAGTTGGATGTGCATATTTCTTGTTTTCTTTCATTTGTACTTAGTATTCTATGGATGTAGTTTAGGGATTAAACATGAACTACTAACAATTTTCTCTTTAAAGATAGACTGTATTGGAAGGGAAGATAAGTGCAGATAAAGTACAGTAAGCTCCGCTTGCATTGCTGTGGCTTTTCAAAAGCATTTGTTTCCTGATTTTGGATGCAGTAACAGTTAATAGCATTATTTTTGGAGGCCAAACAGCAATATCCTATTATAATGGTATAAGATTCCACTATAACTAGTTAGCTATTACAGCATAGCACATGAACCATGAAATGACCATGCTTCTATTTGATGTGAAAAGTTTCTAGAGACCATGATCATGATAAAAAGCCATAGCCATACCCCACCACACTTGCACCTGGAGGAAGATTTGGGGCAGGACCAAAATCTTTCCTCCATATGACACATCCCACCAGAATGCGAGGTCTTATCAGCTTCCATCTATGTGGCCTCCTTCAGCTAAAGCTTATTACATTTGAAATGGCCGGTTGGTTATTCTTAACTTCATTTCATTTGAATAGTGATTTGCAATTTTATATTAGGCATCCTATTGGAGTTAAATGAACTTCTCTGTACTTGAATACCAATTATTTCAATAGCTGTGTATCTATGTAGTCTGTCAATAAATTCTCCGTGCACATCAACTAAACAATCATTGCATCACCACTCATGCTATAGTGGTGTGACTATTCTTATAGTTGACCTAGTAGAAAAGGAAAATCTAGGAGAACTGCACGCTATCCTATCACTCCCACTTGTTTTCATTATCTTACATGAATGATTTGTTGATGTGTTGCTTGACAAAGAGGCATTGGCTTATGAAATACTTGTTTTTCTCTTTCTATGCAGTGAAGTGTCAGTGGTTTAATGTGCGGTTGCTTTGGTATCTTGAAATCGATGCAGGTGGCATGTAAAAGGAAGTCGTAAGAAACAAGCAATTTGGCTCATGTCAAAGGACAATAGATCTATGGTGCCCTTTGACTTTATCTTGTCGGTTGGCTAAGTCCACTTCAAGTCGTCAGGGCATATGGCTATGTCAACGTGACACGCAATTCTTGAGTGGGCTACTGTAGGGATTCACGAGAAGCTGCGGCCACAATAGGAGCAGGGAGTGCTGGGATTGGTGCAAGGACACTCCAGTGATGTTACCAACCAATTGCCAACTGAAAACAGCATCCTGGGTCAATAGCAGGAAACTTGTGCCCAATAGTTGCTCGAAACAAAACTGATTCTTGTGGGGCTCAGCCTTGCTGTAGGCTGCATTATTCAAATGCGGTATCATACCATTTCTTCCTTCCCCACCAAAAATCTTGCGAGATGTCACTTCTGATTTTGGAAGCTCATCATATGAGCCAGTGCGGTGGACTTTGTAGGGACAAAGTCTTTTCAGGGGATGCTTTTGCGTTTAATTGCGATCATCATTTGGTGAGTTTCCTTTGCAATGACCTTTGTTTCTCGAAACCTGGGTGTAAATGAACTAACTGCATGGAAAATCTTGGGAGATGTCACTTCTGATTTTGGAAGCTCATCATATGAGTCCCAGTGCGGTGGACTTTGTAGGGACCCAAGTCTTTTCGAGGATGCTTTTGCATTTAATTGTGACCATCATTCGGTGAGCTTCCTTTGCAATGATCTTTGTTTCTCCAAATCTGGATGTAAATGAACTAACTGCATGTGTTGCTTACCTTTGCATATGTGTCCTGCATCACATTACTCTGACTAGGGAATGATGAGGGATGCTAGAATCAGGCAAATATTTTGCATGTTGATCCCCTCCCCAGAACCTGGACCCATACATAGAGTGGTAGTGGTAGGTCCTTTCCCTTAGTTGCGATGTTGTCAACTGCAAGTTGAGCATGTGTCTGTCCTGGTGTAACAGCAGCACATGGCATATGGGATGGGAGTATCATTTTAAGGATATCAGTGGAACCGAAAAGGTATAAGCGATATCTCCAACTTACTCATGTCTCCTTGAAAAATAGAAATTTAGATAGAATCATGAGCACTATATCATTTTCGATTTCCAGCGTTGGTGTTGCTCATGTGCTGTGCTCACAATCTATTGAGATTCTCATTGTCAGAACGTACACATGCATTGTGGTTTTGGTGCTAGCTGCATTGATCCAATTCCTTGGCGCATAACATGGAGAATTCCTGCCTGCATTGTGGTTGTGCAGTGCACGCCCAAAATTCAGTAAAGCTGCTGCTGCGCTTGTATGCGCACCAGCTTACTTTTGTTAGGTTGTGGCAGCTAGCCGTGGATGCAGCACTAGCACCTGTACATGGCTCATTGTGTATGTATGTATGTATGTATGTATGTTGGTCTCCATCTCCTCCTGTTGCATGTGTTTGTTCAAGTCTATAAAACCCAAGAGGGCCTGCCTGCCTGTCAGCTGTCACCACATACTACCGATCGAGATACATACATTATTTCTATTTATTCTTGATGTTGACAATAGGCATATTTCTTATTTCATCTCCAAAATGATGTGCCTCTGATTTTCTAATTAGAGTTAGTGGAGAAAAGTATTAGGTCTTTCAGTTTTGTTGATGAAACCAAATATTAGCTAGTATCATCTAAGCTATAAGATCTTACTGAAATTAACTAGTTCATAAACTTACTGAAATTTGTGGACTAGTGTCTAAACACTATCTTGAGTTATGGTTAATTCAGTTCAATGTCTATTAGAAATTACTTTTCTCTTTACCTCTGAATATTTTTTCCTATTCACAAGATTACTCTAATTAATGAAAAATGGTCTTTTGCAGGAGGCTTTGGGAATTTCTTAGTTTGAGAATAGATTGTAGATATGTTAATCAGTAGCCGTGCTTTGTTTATATGGTTTCAATAACATTGTGTTTTGTAACTGCATAATGACATTGAAACATTGAGTCCATTGTTATGAATAACAATGATATGTAACAACTTTCATGCTGATTATATGTATCGAGATTGCTGAATGTAACATGTTGATGCATGGCTAAATGATACTATTCATGTATGATGAAATATGATGATAGTCATTAGTTATGAGCCGTGCTTGTAGACTTCATTACTGTATGGATTTTTCTGTGAGGCTGGCTACACAGAAATATTATTTTTAATCTGGGCGAAATGAATTTTTCTATGAGTTCACTAGACCGATAGAAAAAAACATGTGTTTTTCTGTGCGTTTATTTCTTTTTTCCTGTGTGGACTAACACACAGAAAAATTAGTTTTAATCTGGGTGAACACAATTTTTCTGTGCATGTGAGACCCACAGAAAAATTATTTCTGACGGTGAACCCATAGAAAAAGTCGATTTTTCTGTCATTCTATTTCTGTAGGTTATTTTCTGACAGTACATCGTCAGAAAAATATTTTTCTGACGGTATTCGAATTTTTCCGTGGGTTTTCGCACACACAGAAAAAAGAGAGATTCCAGTAGTGAATCACTAGTGAGAATAAGATCCAAACACTCATAATTTTATCTAGAATCCAGATTCACAATCTAGAGTCTAAAATATTGCTACGAGGATGAGATCCAAACATTGCCTTCGTATCATCCTAATATGCAATCCATGTTACCAATCTAAACCTCGTAGTTTTTTATTGAGATTAGGCACAATGCTGAGCTACTTATTCTCAAGTCTATTACCACCAAATAATAGCAATAAAACTTATGATTCATGAAAGAAGATGATAAGTCCTAGCTTAATAAAAAAACAAGGCACAAACTGTGTTTAACACATTGTGATTGCCAAAAAAAAAGCACGCTTGTACCTCAATCAACCCTAAATGAACTCGTGCTAACACCACGGCGATATTTAAACCACCAAAATATTATAATCACCACCAAGTTGAGTCTCCCCATTTGGAGGCAAAAAAGTATTCAAGGGAGATGGCTGCAGTGACTAAATCGATGCTATATAATGACATCACATGAACCTACATTTAGGTGATAAACATGCTATTTGGCATATATGTGGTCGGACTCCAAACAATGTGCGTAATAACACAACATATTTAGGAACAATGGACACATGCCAAAAATCAGTATCACGGGTCAATCAAATGGCAGGAACTGAATTCACGGCTAATCCCAACAAAGAAACAGGTCACGTGCCTACAGGTAAGGACAGAGCATTGACACCTTTACAGAAGAAACCTAATCAGAAATAAATAATCTGTTGCTAAGTTGACCACACCACTTTCATTTTTCGGATTACAGTGATAAGTCATGAAAATCACTCTATCAATAAAAATATATAGTTTTCCCCAATCAACTATTTTCTGCTGCAATTCTAATGGCCTGCATCCTGAATTATCATATAAGAATATAGTAAACTATCACAATTGTGACATACAAAATATAGTAACCAAAACCTCTTCTGATTACAGCACATCAAAATGGAAATTGGATCAAAAAAAATTTAACTCACAGACTATACATCTACATACACACCAGGATTGATGAGCAGCTATAGATCGAGCCAGTGGCGGAGTGGAGCGCACGGCCCTTGCGGCGTCGAGGCGGCGGAGCGGAGGTGCAGGGTCGCAACGACCATGTATCTCTGTGCTGCAAATTGAGCCAGGAACAACTAATGGTGGATCACGGCAGTATGTTTTCTTAATGGTGTCTGAGTGAATACCAAAACGACTAAGCAGAAACATGGACAAATGCAGTTGATGCAATTTCACAGAAAAAACAGCTTCGGGCAGTCATTGTAATCTGGTAGAAAAGGAGAGAAATACCATGTATCCATCTCACATCTCCCCTGTTCGATCTTCGTGATATTTTTCACCTTTGTGAAATTTTCATGTTCCCGCAAGCTAGCTGCATCAAGCTCCTTATGTCCTTGCTACCAAAATGACTGAGGTCAAATGAGCAAGAAATATTTTTTGAGCTGAATGCACAGAGAGCTCATGCCTCAACTAACATTCAGATAATAAAACTAAAACCCTAACTCTCCCTCATCTCTTTCAAAGGCATATTTCTAAAAATGTCCTACACTCTCTATGGCCTCATAGCTGAGTATATATGTAACAAAGGAACACAGTGTGCTATCTACTTTCACCAGGAAATAAAATTAAGAAAGAATTTTATCGTTATGAGATGTGGGAGAAAATTCTTGAGGAAGCCAAATCTCAACGCCCGATAGCTGAGTATATATGTAACAAAGGAACACAGTGTGCTATCTACCTAGATTTTGAAATGCTCTATTCCATGTTAAAGTTCTTTTCACAAACCTTGAACATGCAGGAACTGTAATCGGACGTTGATGGAGAGCAGATTCATTTTTCACCAGTACCGGCGAGCAAGTAGGAGAGCAGTTTTGACCGTGGCACTGTGGGGTGGTGCTGCTATGGCTCCTTTTCATTTTGAAACCTCTAAAAATATTAGCTGCCTCGTGCACTCTTGGGTCTGCACAAAAGAACTAAAATCGACCTTCTTATCGAATTCATTTTGAAACCTCGACAATAATAGGTGCGTCGTCCACTCCTGGGTCTGCACAAAAGAATTAAAATCGGCTTTTTTATCGAACTATGAAAAGGATGTCATGGCCATCAATTCCAACACGATAAGAATATGTAATAGCTAAGATTACTCAATCACTAAGATGCATTTGGTAGGATATGGCCTAATAATGTAGACAATGAACATGGATTAGCAAAATAATTGAAATGATATCTACTAATGAGTGTATATGGGTAAGGATGGTGAGCTTACAGTGTTGATGAGATCCATAGGTGTTAGTAATGGTATGATGTTAATCTATTCCCAAACCACCTCCAATATTCAGGTAGTCCAACTTAAAAATCTTTGTTCGAATTTCATCAACATAATTCACCATAAGAACTGCAGCATGTCTGAATATATCAAACTAAAAAAACGAAGAACACTTTAGATACATTTGCTAAGAAAGAAACATGTATTCTGCAAAGAATACAACCATGTAAGCAAAGAGGGGTACTGAAAATGTAAATGTTATGTATGGGTCTTTATGGCAAAAAGATGCGAGCTGTAATCAGTATCAGATCACTTTAAGCACAATAATTTCAATGATATCTACTATAATGAGTGTATATGCCGTACATGGAAGGCTGTACCGCTTGATGCAGTCAAATATGCATCTTATTTTCCAAATAGTTGAGGCAATACATGGTCATCCCCAGCTTATAGTAACAAAAAGCAAGGCCCGTTTTTATATTGATATACTAATAATGTATGAAATCTTATCTCTGCAGTGCGCACATGCTGCAAATTCCATGATTGCCTCACACTGAACATGATAGTTCATGCAGAAATCTTACCTCTGCAGTGCGCACATGCTGCAAATTCCATGATTGGCTCACAAATCGGGGCAACAACAAAACCCTAGAGCAGCAGTGTCGACGAAATATGGTCGGCAGTCTATCTAGGGGTATGCCCAAGGTAGTAGATTATCGGCAGACAGATACGCAAGCCACAAACAAGACGGTGACGTAAGACAGACACGAGGTTTTATCCAGGTTCGGCCGCCAAGAAGGCGTAACACCTACGTCCTGCGTCTGATTTGTATTGCTGTATGTCAATAAGAGATATTTTTTAGAGGGATCCCCTGCCCGCCTTATATAGTCCGGAGGGCAGGGTTACAGATCTGGAAACCAATCCTAGTCAGTTACAATTGCCATATGTGGCCGGATAAGGATTCCTATTCTAACCGACCAGGATCCTGCTTGATCGCCAAATCTGCCTTGACTCCTTGTGCGGGACTCCGATCAGGTTGGCTGGGCCGCACGTCATCTTTCGGGTGGACCGGACCCATCGATCCGGGCCGGCCCAAGCTTAGCCGTAAGGGTATAGGGGTTAATACCCCCACAGCTAGTCCCGAGCACCATGTATTATGCTGAGACACGCCATTTTAACCTTCTCCGACAAGTAAGGCTTGAGTTCTTGACATTTCTGACCACCGTCATCGCCGGAGAAGTAAGTTGTCCAAAGAATGTATGGTGCTCTTAAAACAGAAAAAGATTTCCGTCCTGAGAAGTGTGCCCACTTGTATTTCTGGAAAGAAATGTAAGTGGTCTTGAAGCATAGCGTCCTTGAATCGTCAGAGGTGTAGGGGTAAAAAAACAACACATTCACCGCAAGGTGAAGTGTGCCCACTTAGTCCCCGAGCCTGGTAGTAGGTGACGTAGGCACGTGGTGCCAGGGTCTAAAAAGAATTCCCAGTTAAGTTGAGAACCCAATTGTCGTACAAACAAAAACAAGATGCACCGGTAGGTGCATCGTACCGACGTAGTCCCCGAGCTTGCTGGAAGGCGATGTATGAACCTTGTAGCAAGGTCTAAATAAATGTCTCTCAACTATATGTGAGTACAACTCACATGTAGCTGAGGAGAACCATTCTCCGAGCAGTGGTCGGGACAGTCCCCGAGCACATTGATAATCCTTACAATCATTCAAAGCACAGGGGTCAATTAAAACACATTCACAGCAAGGTGAAGTGTGCCCACTTAGTCCCCGAGCCTGGTAGTAGGTGACGTAGGCACGTGGTGCCAGGGTCTAAAAAAGAATTTCCACCGAAGTTAAAAATCCAATCGTTGTACAGGCGATACAAGATGCACCGGCAGGTGCATCGTACCGATGTAGTCCCTAAGCTTGCTAGAAGGCGATGTATGAACCTTGTAGCAAGGTCTAAATAAATGTCTCTCAACTGTATGTGAGTACAACTCACATGTAGCCGAGGAGAACCATTCTCCGAGCAGTGGTCGGGACAGTCCCCGAGCACATCAGTTGTCGGAGCAGTCCCCGAGCACGGTAGTGGTCGGAGCAATCCCTGAGCACGGTAGTGGTCTTGGCAGTCCACAAGCACGGTAGTGGTCTGGGCAGTCCCTGAGCACGGCAGTGGTCTGGGCGGTCCCCGAGCATTGTAGGAGTCTGATCCATCCTTGAACACAAAACAAACATCGAAAATACGAACGCCATTGATGTATTTATTTCGTGTATTTATTTATCTCCTTTCTCTGCCAAGTTCAGTCTGACATGTCTAGTCAAAAAAGCAGATGGGTATAGTACATCATTCTGTCTTCTTACTCTTTTCTAGCAAACAGTCGCTTGGCACCTGTATAGAGGTGCGTCAGTGTGGGCCCTCTTACACTATCAACGAAGAGGCGCGTACACTGGTAACGAAGGGGCGCGTTTATTGGCGTAGATCTCGAGGTTGTGTGAACAACCATCTGCGGCGCGTGCGCACGTCTCCCAATAATCTTGGGCGGACGAAACAACGGAGCTCTTTGTTATTTATAATGTAGATCTGGTAAGTTACTCATACCGTTCCCCATTGTCATTCGCCTGCCGCAACCTTCTTCTTCCTCTTGCCGAAACCCTATTCCTCCGAAAATCATCGCCAACCCCCTCACCACCGCATCCGCCCCCTTAGTAAGGATAGACTAATGGCGAAGAGAGACTGCCTAGAAGAAAGGCGGAGTCATGGCGAAGGAGTGGTCGAAATCAGCAGAGCAATGAGTAGACCATCGAAGACCTCGTCAGCCATGGGAGTGCTCCACAACAAGGCACTCGCTGGGATGGCGTGCGCCGGAAGGAGAAAGCTTCCCCGATCCACAACCAGGTGAGATTGTGGTGTTCGAGGATTTCTTCAAACAGGGTTTTGGGGTTCCAGTGCAACCTTTCCTTCAGGGTCTCTTCTTGTATTACAAGATTGGGATTTGCAATCTGCATCCCAACTCGATTCTTCTTGTCTCCACCTTCATCCATCTCTGCGAGGCTTATGGTGGCTTCCAGCCCCATTTCGACCTCTTTCGCCACCTGTTCTGTCTTCGGAAGAAAGGGAGCGGTGGCTCGAAGATAGCCGGAGGCGTCTACCTGAATCTACGCGACGATATGAAAGCCCAATACTTGCACTGCCCCTGGAACACCTCACTGGACGAGTGGTACAAGAAGTGATTCTACATCCATGAAGAGTCGAACACCATCACCCTGTGCGACGTGGGGCTGATTCTGGAGAAGAAGAACAGCTGGTCGGAGAAGCCCGAGAACTTGGAGCAGATCGTCGAACTGCTCGGGATGATCCCGTGGGGAAGGCTAGATGGCCCAAGTGTGGTCGGGAACTTCATTAGCCGAAGGATCTAGCCCTGCCAGAAGAGGGTACATCCTAGCTTCGAGTACCAGGGAAGCGTAGATCCAACAAGGACCAGGAAAGAGGTGCTCGATAAGATAGAAATCAAGGCTAGGATTAGGGAGCTATTCAACCTGACCGATCCCAATTATGTCAGGTTGAACGACATCGAGCACGCCTTCAAGCTGGCCCGACCTCCCCCAAAGGTAAATGATCCTTCCTTTTAACTGTAGAATCATGTTGTAACAAGAAATTGACTGTTGTCTCCGTTATGTGTCTCAGAGTAATGGTCATGACCGAGCAACAGTGTTCGTGTCTCCGCCCCCCGGTGTGGATTGGCCACAAGTTGCTGGCCCAACTGCCCAGACCAGTGCCAGGACCGACAACGTCCACTGGGCGGCACTCGAGGCTGTGGAGGATGCATCGACCAGAGCCACTGGCAAGCGTCCGGCTGCCAACAAACGATGCCAAGCCATCTTCCCCCTTTCGGACGACGAAGCAGAGGATGCGGACATCTTCTGGCTCGTCCCCCGAAAGAGGAGGAGACAAATGGGGTCGACGGAGCAGGGTGGCTCCTCTGTGCCAGCAGTGATCGCATCACCGACCACTACAACACAGAGGACAAACAAAGGAAATGTCGAGCATCAAACCCCGACACCTGTACCGGTGGTGGAAAGAGTTCTGGTGGAACCTGCCGAGCACGCAGAGTAGGGGCGGTCGAGGAGACGCTCCTTTACCACATCATTCCACGCTTCGAGGCTATAAGTATCTATAACTTTGATGTAAGCTTGTAATTTATATTGAATACTATTATCTTCTGAACTTTTCTCTGATATATTAGGTCGGCGTCCACCGAGAACCCCGACCAGCTAGCTGGGTGCGGCACAACTTCGCCAGCAATGGCTGGAAAAACTGCCTAGCAGCCAGCCGTGGAGGAGCCTATAGAAGGAACTCCGCCGAGGCCTCAGCAGGCAGGACGACTAGACATTAGTCCCCGAGCGGCTGGTCGAGAAGACAGCCGAGCAGAATACAAGTGCTCCGAGCACAAACCCTACTGAGGTAGATACCTTGGCGCCAAGGGAGCCGGATCAAGCCGAGGAGCAGCAGCCAGAAGTGGCACAGAGCACTCTTGCAGATGCAACGGCTCATGGAAAAGCCATGGTGGTCGCGGAGACTGCAGACTCTAGACCAGCGCCGCCCCTCGAACAGGAGGCTGAAGAGGACAAAGTAGAAGAGGTCCTGGGCCGTCCCTAGGATAAGCGACAACATGTATATGTGTCGCACTAGCGGAACGACGAATGGGTTATGCACGAAGAAATCCCAGAGGTCGAAGAGACCCTAAGAGTCGAACGGGCGGCAAAGCGTCTGGTGACAGAAGTCCAGGTATGTTTGGCTTGACCACTTGACCCTGTTATGTAGTCGATCTGTCTGACTTAGCTTATTTATGTATAGGACTTGATGAAGACCACGAAGTACCGAAAGAGGTGCTTCGACCAGATTGAGGGGATCATGGCGAATAATAAAAAACTAGTGGCCGAGGTGGAACACTTGCGCTGCCAATTTGAAGCCGCCGACCAGAAGAGGGTAGAGCTAGAGGCACAAAACCAGAACCTAGTCGGCCAGCTTAATAACAAAGAGCGGGAAAGAATAAGTAAGTTGTCACTTTATCACAGCAAGTGTGTAACACGTATTGTTGTGTTATTGGTAGTGACAGCTGTAATGCAGGCTTAGAAGCTGAAGTAACCCGCCTCCAAGAGGGGAATAGCCGCGTGACCTCAGAGTGTGGTCGTCTGAAGGAAGACAACGAGAAACTGGAGCGCAGCCAGTCTCAACTCTAGGACCACACCACCAAAATGAAGGAGGAACTAAAAAGTAAGTATTCCAGACCACCTTTCTCATTCTATTGCCCGCCTTGTCTTGTCGTGCCATAACATTTTGATGTCTTATATGGTGTTTAGTTTTAAAAGTCAATGCCAAGAGGCATTTGGAGGCCGTGATCAAAGAGCATGACGGCTGGAAAGCACGATGCCTCGAGGCCACCGAGGAGTGGGACACGTGGAAGAACCGGTGCCAAGAAGTGGCAACTGGCATTGTCCCCATCCTCGACCTTATCGACCCGGCGCTCATAGAGGAAGAGCCAAAGATGCCCCAGCTCAAACTGGTCGAGAGATGCAGACAAGCGTGGGGATGGTTTCAAGAGTTCGTGAATGAGGCGGGTGAGTACACAGGTGCCCATGTACTAAGCATGGTACGTGCTCACTACCCCCTGATCGATCTCAAGCGCCTGGAGGCTGGGTACCCTGAAGGAGGTAGACCCAGACAAGGCAGAGGAGCTTCGGATGGCCCAGCTAGACTTGTCGTCAAAGATAATTGGCGACATTAACCTGTGTGGAGGTGGGACAACACCTGTACAGGGTACGCCATTGACAGGTTAGCTGGAAATGCCATCAGTTGCAAACCAACCAACGAAGCCTGCGGTCTCGACCAGCCAGGCATCGGTGGGGCCATCCCCTTTAGCTCGACTAGCACAAGAGTCCCTGAGACTTGAGTAGGATGTCGGAATCGGCGAGCAGTAAGTGCCACGCGCCCCGACCAGCCAATGTAATAGGCTTAGAGCTATAGAAGGAGGACATAGTTGTGTTATTGTAAACTTGAGCCTCTTCAGGCAAGCTTGTAATAACGTAACTGTATATCATTATAAGCTTGTTTGCTTTGTATGAAACGTATTTAAGCTTGAAACTTTATGTTGGTGTAACTAAGTGAGAACATGTTAGCGTTCTATTTAGTTGTACCATTTTGCTCGACACATCATCCTAAAAAGTTTGTGTGGCCCTAGCTTGGCATGTGGTCAGAGTGTGAGGTACAGTGACCTATGCACACGTAGACGCGGACAAGTCAAACCAAGGGGGACCTGCCGATCACCCATAACATAGAGAGCGGATCCCATGCACGTGTTGGGAAGAACTGGAGATAGGGCCTGCTCCGAAAACCATAGAAGGAGTGGTGGTCGGCTTTTACTAGCCAAGTTAGAATAACCATAAAATTCAAAGTGACACATTAGAGTGGTCGGAGGAATCATAATTGCTTTATTGAAGTAAATCGAAAAGTACAAGAGGAGTACATATCTCAGTAGTTAAGCATAGAAATGTCTAAGCTTGTCGATGTGCCACTGAGTTTGGTATGTCTGTACCGTCTAGGTGAGCTAACCTGTAAGACGTTGGTCATGTGACTTCCTTGATCATGAAGGGTCCCTCCCATGGGGTTGCGAGTTTATGGACGCCAGCCTGGTTCATTTTCTACTTTAGGACCAGGTCCCCGATCACGAAGAAACGCTCTTTAACGTTCTTGTTGTAATACCTACGCAAAACAGCAAGGTACTTGGCCGTATGTACACAAGAATCGAGCCTTTTCTCTTCTACGCTGTTCACTTCTAGCTCCCATACTTCATTGACCTTGCCTTCATCGAAGTTCTCTACCCGTGCTGATCTGAAAGCTATATCTGGTGGGAGGATAGCCTTAGCGCCGTAAACCATAAAGTATGGTGAGACGCCGGTGTTTCGACTGGGCTGAGTTCTGAGGCCCCAGACCACGGCTAGTAACTCTTTGAGCCATCGTCCAGGAGCTTTGTCGTTTTCTCTGTACATCCTCTTCTTCAATGTGTCCAGGATCATACCATTTGCCCGCTCGACTTGTCCATTAGCTCTAGGGTGAGCCACCGAGACGTATTTTACTACTATGCTCCTTTCATCGTAGAAGTCCCAAAAAGCGTTTCCGGTGAACTGAGTTCCCAGATCGGTGATGATGCTGTTGGGTATGCCGAAACGGTGGATGACCTGGTTGAGGAACGTGACAGCCTTCTCTGAGGATGCCTGTACCAAAGGCATGTATTCTATCCACTTAGAAAATTTGTCGATCAGCACGAAGACGCATGTAAATTTCTCAGGAGCCGGTTTAAAAGGCCTAATCATATCCTAGTCCCCAGCATGCAAAGGGCCAAGAGGCTGGAATCAGTCTGGATCTCATGTGCTGGTACGTGGATTCTCTTGGCTGAAGAACTGACAACCCTCATAGTGGTAGACCTAGCTTCTCTAGTGTCGGACTACTGCTGACGGCCAATAGAACCCTGCTCGGAAAGCCTTACCTGACCAGTGTTCTTGAGGCATGTGGTTGCTGCAGGAGCCAGAGTGGATTTGGTCCAGGAGATGTTCGCCTTCCTCCTGGGTTATACACTTCATCAAGATTTCCTCCTTTGTGTTTTTGCGCCATAACTTGCCATCGACGAGCAGATACTGCTTACTACGACGCATCAGGCGCTCATTTTCTCTCCGATCAGTATAACCGCTGCCATCTGTTAAGTACTTGATGAAAGGTACTCTCTAGTCGGGCTCATGAGTGGTCAGGAGGCGGCCCGATGGTGCTCGGCGCCGGAAACCATAGCCACCAATTGCTGGTCTGGAGGCTTGACTGCCGTGGAAACTTCCTCTTTGATGGAAGGCGTGAGTAGGTCTTGGACGAATATGCCATGTGGGATTTTGGCTCAGGGATGATCCTAACTTTGATAGCAGCATCCGCTGCTTGGTTCTTGTCCCGGACCACGTGTATGTACTCGATGCCATAGAACCTGCCTTCCTAGCTTTCTTATCGATTTGCAGTATGCGTCCATCTTTTCGCTGGTCGTGTCCCAGTCCTTATTGAGTTGGTTGATGACCAGAGCTGAGTCTCCAGTAGACATAGAGACATTTAACACCAAGCTCAACCGCAATGCGTAAACCATGCAGGCATGCTTCATATTCGGTGGCGTTATTAGATGCCGGGAAATAAATCCTGAGGACGTACCGAAGCTACTCCTTGGATGGTGACACGAAAAGAACTCCTGCTCCCACACCAGTCAATGTTGAGAGAGCCATCGAAGTACATCGTCCAATATTCATCGGATCCTAGAGAGGCAGCCATGCTTAAGTCTGTCCACTCGACGATGAAATCGACGAGTGCCTGAGACTTGATTGTAGTACGACTTGCAAATTCCAAGGAGAAGGGGCATAGCTCCATTGCCCATTTGACGATGCGCCCGTTCGCATCCTTATTGTGAATGATGTCCCCAAAGGGTACTCGGTCATGACCACCACACGATATCCATCGAAGTAATGTCTCAACTTTCAGGATGTTATCAGTATTGCATAGAGTAGTTTTTGAATCTATGGGTACCTAGTCTTGGATTCGTTGAGTACCTCACTGATGAAATAAATTGGCCGCTGTACCTTATAGGCAGTGGCTCGGCTCAGTCGCGCTCGACCACCATGGTAGTGGAGACCACCCGATTGGTTGCCGCAATGTAAAGTAGGAGAGTTTCGTCTTCTCTGGGAGCAGTGAGGACCGGAGGTGATGTAAGGTATTGTTTTAGCTGCGTGAAGGCAGCGTCTGCTTCCTCCGACCACTCAAACTTCTCAGATGCTTTGAGTAGTTTGAAGAATGGTAGCCCTTTTTCTCCTAATCTTGATATGAAACGGCTGAGAGCAGCCATGCATCCGGTAAGCTTCTGGACATCCTTTACCTTTTTTGGGGGCTTCATGTCTAAGACAGCTTTGACTTTCTCTAGATTAGGGCGTATGCCATCGTAGCTGACGATGTTGCCTAGCAATATACCAGAAGGAATACCAAAGACACACTTCTTTGGGTTTAACTTCCATTAGGAATGTATTGAGGTCTACAAAGGTGTGTTTTAGGTTGTCAACAAGGGTATGTGCTTCCTTGGTTTTGGCAACTACATCATCCACATAGGCCTCTACAAGGTCGTCTTTTATCTCATCTGCGAGGCAGGCCTGAAATGGCAGTGTTGGTATGTAGCCCCAGCGTTCTTGAGCCCGAACGACATAGTCGTGTAGCAGTAGGCACCGAAAGGCGTGATGAAAGACGTCTTGATCTGGTCAGTCCTTTTTGAGAGCGATCTGGTAATAACCAGAGTAGCAATCGAGAAAGGAAAGGAGCTCGCAACTAGCGGTTGAATCTACTGACCTCAGTCTATGCGAGGTAAGCTGAAGGGGTCCTTAGGGCAGTGTTTGTTGAGATCAGTGTAATCAACGCACATTCTCCATTCATTATTCTTTTTGCGTACAAGAACCGGGTTGGCTAACCACTCTATATGATACACTTCTTTGATAAATCCAGCTGCCAAAAGCCGTGTAACTTCTACCCTAATCGCCTCCTTTTTGTCACGAGTGAACTGTCGTAGCTTCTGCTTGATCGGTTTGGCCTTGCTGTTGACATTCAAGGAGTGCTCGATCAAGTTCTGAGGTACACCGGGCATGTCGGCAGGTTTCCATGCGAACACATCCACAGTTGCTCCTCAAGAACCCGACGAGCGCAGTCTTCCTATTTGGGATCCAGGTTGGCCCTGATAAGGGCTATTTTGCTAGGGGTCGCCGTCGACCAGCTGGATCACCTTGTGCTCCTTTGACTTGATGTTCTTGCGTGGAGCCTCAAGCTCTAGGATCTCCAAGTGGTCGGCTAAGGTCTTCTTAGCGTCAAGCATGGTCTCGGCCATGCGAATAGAGAGGTCATGGGCCTCTGCTATTTTGAAACTGTCGTCTTCGCAGGTGTAAGCGGCGTACATGTTACCTCGGAGGGTTAGGACTCCTTTCTCGGTAGGCATCTTGAGCACCAGATACCTATAATGAGGTATGGCCATGAACTTGGTGAGCGACGGTCGACCAAGAATAGCATGATAGGTGCCGTCGAAGTCAGCGACCACAAAGTTGACGTAGTCAGGTGCGGAAGTGGTCCGGGGTCCCAAACTGCACTAGGTAGCGTGATCTGCCCGAGAGGTGTAGAGCTCTATCCAAGGAGAACACCCCAGAATTGTGCCTCGTATGGCTTAAGATCCGCCTGAGCTATCTTCAGGGTGGGCAGACTGTTCTTGAATAGTATATCAATGGAGCTGCTGCCGTCGATCAGTACTCTATCGAACTGGACCTTGTTGATACAAGGATCGAGGACCAGGGGAAAACGTCCTGGCTCTGGTATTGCGGCCCATTGGTCCTTCCTGCTGAAAGAGATTTCAGCGGTGAGACCACGGAGGGAGCCGAGGATCGGCGAGGAGGTTATCGGCGTTGGCCACGTTCAAGCAAGCACGGGCGAGCAGCTTACGTTCCCGCTTGGTCTCGATGGACACTTTGCCTCCGATGATGGTGTGCA
This sequence comes from Miscanthus floridulus, assembly GCF_019320115.1. NCBI lineage: Eukaryota > Viridiplantae > Streptophyta > Magnoliopsida > Poales > Poaceae > Miscanthus > Miscanthus floridulus. The sequence continues at coordinate 87,049,835 of NC_089594.1, read as the reverse complement.
CGCGATCGGTTGGCTTGACGTACTTGTGACGAGGGTCTAGCATCGTCGTCAGTCGTTATCCTCGTTGCGCTGTTCCGCTGCATCGTTAGGCTTGTTGGATATATCCAGAGCCTATTGACGTGTATAGATAGACTTGAGAATGCGGCAATTTTCCATGGTATGGTTTGACTTAGGATGGAGCTGGCATGGCCCCTTCAATGCTTTGGCGTAGTCAGTCTTCGTAGTTGCGACGTCCACCACCCTTTTTAACGGTATTGACCTCGCCATCGTCTTCCCGAGCACGCTTGCTCCTATAATCGTCATGGCAGGTTACGTCGCTGATTACGTTGGTCGTGGTGGTCGCGGGAAGTCATTGCACTGGTTGCGGCGGTCAAAACTATCGTTCCAACCATGGTTGCCGTGGTAGTCAGTCGCAGTGTGAGGGGTGGTCGGAGCGTGGAACCCTTGCTGCTTCTTCAATAATTATCTTCTTGGCATCGTCGGCGTCCGCATATTTCTTAGCGGTGGATAGGAGCGCTGTGACCGATTCAGGTCTCTTCCGGAGGAGCTTGTCTCTTAGGGCGTCGTGGAAGCGAAGGCCAGTGATGAAAGCCTCGATTGCCTCGTTGTCAGAGATTGATGGGACCTTGATGCGCATCTCTGAGAAACGCCGAACGTACTCGTGCAGTGGCTCATCTTTCCAATCTCGGATCCGTTGCAGATCATACTTGTTGCCCGGTTGTTCACAAGTAGCGATGAAATTATCAATGAAGGCTTGCTTAAGCTCCTGCCAAGAATCAAAGTAGTTCGCCGGCAAGCTAACCAGCCATTGGTGACATACATGGCCAACAGCGACTGGGAAGTAGTTAGACATGACGTGCTCGTCAGCCATGGCTGATCTGCACGCGGTTTCGTAGAGCATGACCCATAATTCGGGGTTTTCTTTACCGTCGTACTTCTGAAGTTTCTCGAGCTTGAAATTCTTGGGCCATATGACTTGGTGAAGGTGTGGAGTAAACTGCTTCAAACCCAGCTAGACCGTGGGCAGTGTCATACTCCATACGGTGATAGCTTTTGTGGGATGCTCGATCGTCGGCTCTCTGGTTGATGCGAGCGCGTAGATCGCGTCCACCGAGGTAATGGCGGAGATCGTTATTGCCATCGCGGCGATCTCGATTGCCATCTAGATTAGCCCTGCTGACCGCGGTTATTGCGGCGATTGTCGTGGTTGTCTCGGTGATTATTAGTCCCGGACATGTCGCGACGGTTGCCCTCCTGACGGCGGTTGTCATCCTGACCACCGTCATGGCCACCGTTTCCGCCTTGACAGTTGTCTGATGGGTCGTTGTTGCGCGAGCCACATGGGTTGAGTGGCTGTGAGCGACTTGGAAGCTGGCGGCTGTGGCTTGACTCGATTGAGACAGATGGAGCCTGGACTTGATTTACAATCTCTGCGGTCTAGGCCATGTTAGCCATCAGATAGGCTTGTATTTCATCGCGAACCGCTTGGGTTTTCTAGGGTGTTGGGTAGCCGTTGCATTATTGCCATGGCGACGGCTACGTTGGCACTTGGAGTCTTGAAGACCTGTTTGTCCCCCACCCTGTTGAAAGCATCGTTGAGGTCATGTGGCTGGACCCTTATGCGTCGCGCCTCCTGGTCTGCTTTGGCTTCGATTTGTCGGCGATTGAACCGATCAATATTGCGTGCTTCGCGCGCGGTCCTTTCTTGTTCTGTTTCGCCAACCACCGGCGGTTCGTCATTGTTAACAACATGGATCAAATCCCCTCGTCTTGGCAGGAAAGACGGGAATTGTGAAAACCCCGGGGCGTGGTCTAGCATATCCAGATCGTACTTGGTGCCGTCGTCTTCGTGATGCTGAAGCTCGGTGTGTACAGATGCTTTAGATGCGATGCTAGACGAGGAGCTAGAGTCACCCTCTTGGACTGTGTGGATGGATCCTTCTTGATAATCTTCAGTCTGGATCATGTTGACGAAGTCGCGCGGCTTCGGCCGAGGTCGGTGCATAAAACACAGATCCAAGCGGCGTTGTAGGTTATACGCGTAGCTAGAGGCAGCGTTTCGTAGGCCGTAAGGCTGGACCTGGTGGTTCTCCGTCGAGGCTTCGTACTCAAAGAGCTGGAGACCCATCGCGGAGGCTGGCCGGCGACGAGCGGAGCGCCCTTCAGGAGTAGATATGACCACGAGATCTATACCAAGTCATGTAGGACGACTGGTCTGAGCTGGTCGGGTAGATCTGTTGTGGAGAGCGGTTACCTGCTCGTTAGGTTGACTTTGAATCGTACTTACCAGAGCTAGGGTTTCAACGAGTTTGGTACCGATCCGATCGATGGAGTTGAGCAGGTCGGTGTTGTCGATCTGCTTCCCTTTGTAGTGGGGAAGTGGACGATGAGTCGTCGGCGTGGCTGAAGATGATGCAGGCATGGTCGGAGCTAGATGTACCATGGTCGGAGCTAGATCCATCGTGGTCGGAGCCAGACGTACCGTGGTCGAAGCCAGATCCATCGTGGTCGGAGTTGTACCCGTCGTGGTCGGAGCCATAGCCGATGTAGGTGAAGCAGTGGTCGGCGCAGACTGAATCCATGCCTCCTCCGTGGTCATGGCGATGAAGTCGTCGAAGCCGATGGTCCAGGTGATCTGGCCGACGGTGAACTTGAGGTCGTTCGGCGTTGCCATGGAGGCGGAGACGATGACCATCTTGTTTGCTTGGAGAGCAGTACGCACACACCCTACCTAGTGTGCCACTATCGACGAAATATGGTTGGCAGTCTACCTAGGGGTATGCTCAAGATAGTAGATTGTCGGCAGACAGATGCGTAAGCCACAAACAAGACGGTGACGTAAGACAGACACGAGGTTTTATCCAGGTTTGGCCGCCAAGAAGGCGTAACACCTACGTCCTGCGTCTGATTTATATTGCTGTATGTCAATGAGAGATATTTTTTAGAGGGATCCCCTGCCCGCCTTATATAGTTCGGGGGGGGGGGCAGGGTTACAGATCTGAAAACCAATCATAGTCAGTTACAATTGCCATATGTGGCCGGATAAGGATTCCTATTCTAATCGACCAGGATCCTGCTTGATCGCCAAATCCGCCTTGACTCCTTGTGCGGGACTCCGATCAGATTGGCTGGGCCGCACGTCGTCTTTCGGGTGGACCGGACCCATCGATCCGGGCCGGCCCAAGCTTAGCCGTCAGGGTATAGGGGTTAATACCCCCACAAGCAGGTACATGGATGAGGGCGAGCATCATCCCTTGGCATGCTGCGATGGCGGGGAAGTAGGGTCAGGTCGACCTAAGGACGCGGACATGGAGGCGCAAGGAAGGGAGACACGGCAGTACATGGATCCGCGCGCGCCAGCGTTTGGGGTGCGGCGCTAGGACCTGCGGGCGACCTGAGGATGCGGAGACGACAGTACCTAGATCTGTCACGCTGGAGGGCTTGCGCGCGCCGGCACCCACGGCGGCACCGATGCTGTTGCGGTGGTGCGCGCGTCGGGAGCTGCTGGTGATGCGGGCGGAGGTGACTCGGCGACTGGCGTTGCGGCGGCCGGTGGGCGAGGTGTCGCGGTGCTCCGGCGGGGTTGCGGGCGGCGGGTGCAGGAGCGAGGGCGATAGTGGTGCAGTGTGCGGGGATGGGGATGCACGCGCCGCGGCGGCCCATGAGATCCAGCGGGTCGCAGGGGGCGGTGATTGCGGCTTTCGCGCGCGGACGGGAGGCGTGGATTGCAGGGGAGGGGCGGACCGACGGAGCTACTATCGTCGCACGAAACTAACAAGGAGGAGCGACCAAAAAAAACCGTGCGAAAAAATAGTTTACTTTTGTTCTGTTTAGTTGCAGAAGATATTAAAGCGAGTAGCGAATCCTTCACGCGTTATGCCCTATTAATTTTCGTCCGCCGTCCTCATTTTCCAAAAAAAAAAAACCCTGACCTTTCGTGAAATCAACCCACAGTCAAAATGCTGAATAGAGGGGGGCTCGGATTGACAAAGCAGGTAAGGGAGGGGTTAAAGGGGAAAAAGCTTCTCCTTTCCTCCGTCTCTTTCCCTCCCGTCCGCTGCCTGCGCTCCCTCATCCACGCCCCCGGACCCTGCCCCGAGCCTCAACGGGGAGGCCGGCCGATCCCCTCTGCTCCCCGCGCCGCACCTTCCTCCTACACTGGGCGCGTTGCCTCTGCTGCCGCCGCCGTCCCCCGTGCCCCTGCCCCCGTCGCGGCCGTGGAGAGGGGGAGGAGAGAGAGTGTGAAGGGAGGTCCTCTCCCCTCCTCACCTCGGCGAAGGAGGCGCTGGAGGCGGGGCGCCAGCAGGGAGGCGAGGCAGAGGCGGCGTCGAGCAGCAGCCGGCGGCGATTGGACGAGGGATTCGAGGGAGGGAGTCCCCTGGCTGTGCGGCCGGTGCCCGGGCCGGTGGGGGCGAGCTCCCCAGTCCGGCAGGGGTGATGTCCCGAGCGGTGCGGCTGGGACCTGCGTCCAGTGGGGGCGAGGTCCCCGGACGGTGTACCCCGCCACTGGAGGCGGTGGGCCCGCTTGGCGGCCACAGTGCCTGGAGCACGGGGCGGGCGGGGCCAGCGGCAACGCGGTCGCGCAGCGTCTCAACCACAGACGCGCTCTCGCCGCCGACGGCCGTAGCAGCCTCTGCAGCTCTCCTTTCTGTCCGTGCATATGGCCGCTGATCCCTCTGACGAGCTGTCTCTACTGCACACAAGTTGTTTGTAGAAATGCCTAATAACAAGAACGGAAGCAAGAGCCTGTAATATTGTACATGATTATGACCCCGCGCAGGTATTAATCTATCCACAATATATATTCATTTGAATTCAATATCCACCAATTTCCTACCAGCAGCTGAACATAACCAAAACAGCAATTACTAGCATTACTCACTGAGAAATGACTAGAAGTCTAGAACTATTCTTCTGTGCTGTATAAATTACCATTTATATTAATTATTTCTCAAGGAATTGTGCTTCTTTTGTGGTACTCAGTTTGTTGAAACGATGATTGCTCAAATTTGTATCAAATGGTAACATTCAACTGGGTTCCATGGCGACTCAGCTGAAGGAAACATGTCTCTCTAAATAGGAAAAGCATATGGCTGCCTGTACAAGTCGGAGATAACTACTTGCTGTTAATAAACATAATTAATTATACTTATCCTTAGTCTCGCCGGATACAAAGCAACCATATAACAATGTTGTCTTAATCTCATGTAGAATATGGGCTTAAAATTTCATAACAACTATTAGAGAAATCAAATAGCTCTCTTAGTTTCTGAACTGGAAATACTGCTCTTCTAATGTTTTGGGCCACAGACGTGTGCTCAAACAGGCATCAAGAACAAACTTTCTGCATGTATCCATGCATGAATGGCTATGTGAAATTTAAATGCTACGACATAGAACATATGAATCAATAAAATAGTAGGTTTTGAGGTTGCAACCTAAAATTAAAGCACCCGGACAATACTGATCTGAAACTTGGTAGATAGTTCGAGAGCATATATAATGAGTTTATTGCTGTAAAACATTTTACATAATAGTATGTCCATAGCTTTACTTCCTTCATGACTACTTGAAAAAAATTTCATTTTTATTTTACAGTGTTGATTCTCTGAATGTCAACTGTCACAAGATATTAAGAACATGGAAATCGTAGAACCAAGGTAATGTAAATCATTGCATTCTGTATTAGATCTAATTATTAAGCAATGAATCTGTAATTCCCAAAGCTTGCAAAAATTCGAAATGTTATCTGATCACTTTTTAATCTCTGTATGCCACTACGGGGTGTTTCCAGGAAGCTCGGCAGCTCATGGTTAATCCTTAATTCCTTATATACTATATGCTTGCCTGGGATATGCCTTGGGACTGTTGAGAAGTTCGGTGCCCCTTGCTATGTTAGTTTTGCACTTACTGAACCTGCCTAAAATTTCTGAACTAGCTCCCACTCACATGATGTCAGCCATAAGCTTTATTTCACCTTTGATAAGATCTGAGTGCTCATACACAAAACAAGGTGGAACAGTAAGGTAATGTCTTTGCTATATTCTTGATGTCATTTTACATAACCCTTTTATTTAAAAAAATCATAAACCTGAAACCAAACCTGATGATTCCACCTCCGTTGACAAGTGCATCAGTTAAGCCTGAAAAGACAAGTTATGACAGTACTTTTTATTGTGACTGCAGCATCTCCACGAGCACTGTTGTAGAAAAAAATTTGCCATACAGACATAGTAGGCCAAGAATCAATGCATGTAAAAAGTTCATGCGTTGAGACAGAGTCTGGATATTATTTATAGATAATACATGTAATGTTCAAGATCTTCACCTGTAGATCCGTAGCAACGCACGGGCATGTTTGCTAGTATTTCTAAAGCAAGCAATGTTGCCGGTCCGTCCTTTTTATATTTCACCGATGTGTGGGCCTCATCAGTCCGATCCGCCCCTGACATGTTGGTAAATGGGTCTTCCCATAATATTTTGGTCATGTATCAATTACATGTGGGCCCTCCATCTCTTTTTGCATGTGCCTGGAGGAGAAGCAAAGAGGAATGAGTTAATGTACTGCACGTGAAGAACAAATAAGCAAAGAGGAGACGGAAGAGACAAATCGAACAAATAAAGAGGAGGGGCTTCGGCTCCTTCTGCCCGGAATAAACATTACATATATAACCCATTTCCGTTGAGCCGAAATGGGTTAAAAAATGTTGTATACCGGAATGTTTCTTGGTGAGCACCGGAAATGGCTAGGCTTCCCGTTGGGCCATCCGAGAAGAGAAGAAAAGAGAAGCCTTGGCCTGCTCTGTCTATCCGTGTCTGCGAGGCCCATGTACTACGTACACGCCGGCAACCTAAGCCTGATGATGATGATGATGATGATGCTAGAAGGCAAGTAAAGTTGGCAGGTAAAAAAAAAGTAAGGCAAGTAAAGTATTTGACTATTGTCCCTTCGTATACATTATGATCAAGGAGATGGTTGCAAATTAAATCGTTGCAACAAGCAATTCAAGTTGATGCAAGTGTGACATGTAATTGTCTCCAACTTTCCCTCCGTCGCAAAGCAAGGTGAGGGAGGCTGGCTAGCCAGCCAGGGACGACGATCGTGCATGACAAGAGGCAACAGAGCACAATCTACAATAATTGGAAGTGGCATATGCACAGAGCAACGCACAGGCATATTTACTAGTAATATTCTAAACACAATAATCTTCCTTCCCAAATAATGTTCCTACAATTAAAACAGAATTATATTCGAATTTCAATTCTAAACCCTCATCTGACAATCTCCGAAATTTGAACATTTCCTAAACTCTCCTCGAACACAATTCGAATCCACATCGAACCAAATTCGAATTTAAATCCTATTAAAACTTTTCCAAACTAATCCTAATCTTGGTGGATGGCTGTGAGGCTGAATTTGAATGGCAAAATGGCGGGAAGCTTCGGGTACATGTGACATGGAAACAGGAGAAGGATGGTGTCTCTGATGTGGCCTTCAGTTACTGGGAGAAGAGAGGGGGGAATTGCTGAGTTGTTCTCACTGGTGGAGAACTCACTTTTAGTCCTGGTTGGTAGGGTGCAAATCTCCTGAAAAACCATCTAGGATAAAGCAATCGAGACAAGGGGGGGGGGGGGGGGGGGGGGGTCTTTAGTCTCGGGTCACTCAACCGGGATTAAAGACATCCTTTAGTCCCGGTTGGTAAGTGCATCCGTAAAAATTCAGGCGCGCGCCATGCAGGCACCTGCATGGCGCCTGTAATTTCATGCATCACGTACCCCTTTAGTTAACCTTTAGTAGTTGAGAGTTTTTTTTATAATGAAATCAAACTAGTATTTAAACGAATCAAACTAGTATTTATACAATTACTATATGTACAATTCTTAGTATATATACAATTAATTACTATATGTACAATTTTTAGTATATATACAACTTTTAGTATTTATACAATTCCTAGGATATCACTACGCCTGATTCTAACACTAGGAACAGGACATTTTTACTGTAGGGGCGGCTAGGGTTGGGGGCGCCCGTACAGTGGGCGTCCTCGGGCCCCATCAGCCCAGCCACCCCTACAGATGGCACTGTAGGGGCGGCTGGTAATCTGAGCCGCCCCTACAGTTGGGGCTGATCTATAGGGGCGGCTCAATCACCAGCCGCCCTTGCAGTGCCCATTTGTAGGGGCGGCTGCCACCAGCCGCCCCTGCTGTTCGAACTGTAGGGGCGGCTGAATCACCAGCCGCCCCTACTAATGGCGCACGAATAAATAGCAGCCAAAATTTGAAAGGTTCAAATTTAGTCAAATGACAAGATAACCAAAATAAAAGTTGTAGATCTTGATGAGTTGAACAACTTTTGTATTCATCACTTTTACATCTGAAATCATTTAGGGTTTGAAAATTTGGTTTGAACTTATCAAATTTCAAATTTTAAAATGTGTAAAACATTGTCACATCCAAGTTTGATCAAACTTAAATGCTAAAGCATGATTTTAGAAATTTTTAGGAAAAAAAAACCATCATATTTGGAGTTAGTATGAGGGAGAACAACTAGTTACAAAGTTTACCCACAGATTAAAAAGAGAAATCACACTGTTCTAGATGATCCTTACATAATCATAGTGAACAGTGTGATTTCTTTTTTTAATCTGTGGGTCAACTTTGTAACTAGTTTTTCTTCCTCATACTAACTCTAAATCTGATGATTTTTTTTCTAAAATTTTCTAAAATCATTCTCTATCAATTTATTTTGTTGGTTTTGTTAATATATACATATGAAAAGTTCGAGCAATTTAAATTTTGAATTTCAAAAAAATGCAACTTTAGACAAGATTTTGATACCCCAAATGATTTCAGCTGAAAAAGTGATAAATACCAAAGTTGAATAACCTTTCAAGATCTACAACTTTTGTATTGGTCATTTCTTCATATGACAAAGTGAAACTGACATTGTTCACAAATGTGACATATCTCTCGTGAGGTTTTATAAACTATATAAGACATGTGTAAGATTAGTGAACAATGTGTGTTAAGAATTTATCAAATGAACAAATGATCAAAATAAAAGTTGCAGATATTTATGAGTTGAACAACTTTGGTATTCATCACTTTTTATGTTGAAATCAATTTGGGTCTCAAATTTTGGTTCGAACTTGTCATTTTTTAAAATTTTAAATTTGAAAGGTTCAAATTTTGTCAAATGACAAGATGACTAAAATAAAAGTTATAGATATTAATGAGTTGAACAACTTTGGTATTCATCACTTTTTATGTTGAAATTATTTTGGGTCTCAAATTTTGGTTCGAACTTATCATTTTTTAAAATTTCAAATTTGAAAGATTCAAATTTAGTCAAATGACAAGATAACCAAAATTAAAGTTGTAGATCTTGATGAGTTGAATAACTTTTGTATTCATCACTTTTACATCTGAAATCATTTAGGGTTTGAAAATTTAGTTTGAACTTGTTAAATTTTCAAATTTCAAATTTTAAAATGTGTAAAACATTGTCACATCCAAGTTTGAACAAACTTAAATGCTTGAAGCATGATTTTATAAATTTTTAGAAAAAAAACCATCACATTTAGAGTTAGTATGAGGGAGAACAACTAGTTACAAAGTTTACCTACAGATTAAAAAGAGAAATCACACTGTTCTAGATGATCCTTACATGATTATAGTAAACAGTATGATTTCTTTTTTTAATCTGTGGGTCAACTTTGTAACTAGTTTTTTTTCTCATACTAACTCTAAATCTGACGATTTTTTTTCTAAAATTTTCTGAAATCATTCTCTATCAATTTATTTTGTTGGTTTTGTTAAAATATACATATGAAAAGTTTGAGCAATTTAAATTTTGAATTTAAAAAAATGCAACTTCAGACAAGATTTTGGTACCCCAAATGATTTCAGCTGAAAAAGTGATAAATATCAAAGTTGAATAACTCATCAAGATATATAACTTTTGTATTTGTCATTTCTTCATATGACAAAGTGGTAACGAAATTGTTCACAAATGTGACACATCTCTCATAAGGTTTTATAAACTATATGAGACATGTGTAAGATTAGTGAACAATGTGTGCTAAGAAGTTGTCAAATGAAGAAATAACCAAAATAAAAGTTGCAGATATTCATGAGTGGAACAACTTTGGTATTCATCACTTTTTACGTTGAAATCAATTTAGGTCTCAAATTTTGGTTCGAACTTGTCATTTTTTCAAAATTTCAAATTTGAAAGGTTCAAATTTTGTCAAATGACAAGATGACTAAAATAAAAGTTGTAGATATTAATGAGTTGAAGAACTTTGGTATTCATCACTTTTTATGTTGAAATCATTTTGGGTCTCAAATTTTGGTTCAAACTTGTCATTTTTTAAAATTTCAAATTTGAAAGGTTGAAATTTTGTCAAATGACAAGATGACCAATATAAAAGTTGTAGATCTTCATGACCTCTACAACTTTGATGTTTATCAAATTTTCATTTGAGATCATTTGGTGTCTCAAAATTATTTTAGTAGTTTTGATTTTAATTTTTTAAAATTTAATTTTTTTTTTCATTTTTAAAGGTTCAATTTTGCAATTTTAAACTGTTGTAGTTGTTTTAGTTATTGTATATGTAAATATATCTATAAAAAAATAATTATAAAATTTTGTATTGTATTATTTATTATTTACATGTGAATAAAGTTTTGGCAACAAAATATGCAAAACTCTCGGAGATTCTAACAAAATCTCCCCAACGCCGCTGCCTCCCACGCCCGTTGCAGGCCACCTCGCCACCCAGTCTTCGCCCGCCCCTCCATCCGCTGCGGTCGCCTCCTCCGCCCTGCGCCCCGCCCGGCGCAGCCGCCCTCCTCCCTCCGTGTCGCGGCCAGCTCCTCCATCTCCGTCGCGCCTGCCGCGGCCAGCTCCTCCGCTCGCGCCTCGCCCGTCGACACCCCGTCTATTCGCGAGAGCATCTCCGAGCCCAGTTTGCCCTCCCCAACCTAGATTCATCCAGCGTCGACGGCGCCCCCACGCACCGTACCTACTTGGTGCCGCCCCAACAGGCCATGGTCCTCACCACCACCTACGACTCCTCCACAGCGGGGTCTGGGCCAGGGCTGTCGGATCCGAGACCGTGCTGTCAGTCTTCTTCCTCAGGGTGGGTCAGAGTAGGCAGATTCCGCGGACGCCCCTTTCCACCGGCAACGTCGACGGTCGTTCCCCACCCCGTGGAGGATCCATCCCGTGTCGAATCGAGGTATTTTTTGGATCTAGCATTTCATCCAATCCGAGCAGGATAGCAATTGCAGAAAGTAATTTTCTTTAAACTATTCATGTTTTGCTTTCGGATGCAGTGTAATTGTTCGATGGTATTCCACTAAGAAGGCCTAGGTTCAGTCCTGTCTGCATCTTGGATGTATGATCTGTAGAATTGAGTCTCTTGCTTTGCCTTTAATTGATTCTTTAGAATTGAATACTCATGTAAATATCTATTTGTTGAAATAGAGATAGTGTGCCACTGCTAAATATTTTAGTCACCTTGATGCAGTTTTGTGTAAGATTAAAAGAAAAACGATAGTCACATACAAAGGGTTTTACTGAACTGACTTATTTCGCTTTTGTATGAACTCTGAACTTGTAGGTTTCACCCTACCTGAACATGAATACCTGATCATACAGAAGTTGATTACCTCTAAATTTGTGGTACCATGATCCATTGTAAGAACTAGAACATTAGTGTGTTTTTATAATGAACTCCAATTTATGAGATTCATCATATATTTTATTTTTTAAATACTCACATGAAAGTTCCAGCCCAAACTAAATATTTGTATACTCAATACATATGCTACTGTAAGTGTATCCATACCTAGTAATATAATGCTACAGATTTATGCATATTTATGTATTTGCTGGTCCATCTTGTGATGCTTAGGTTAGCTTCTTAAATTTGTATATGACAAATATATCATAGAAGCAGGACGCATATGACAAGGCTAACTGGACCTCGACCAATATATATAGTGATAGTGATCGTGCTGATGTTCTAAGTGAGAATAATTTATCCCTTGTTCTAAAAGATGTGACACTACAGGCAGCGGCCGTGTTCCTGTGCTGAGCGTTACCATGCGAGTGGAGCTGCTAGTGGCAAGAGCGAGTCTGCTAGTGGCCGAGCAGCAGGTGTTGATGTTCTGACTTCCAGGGAAGAAGCAAGCAAGCTTGAGGCTTCAAGTACTAGGTATAAAAATACATTTTCCTCATTTCCTGTAATTAGCTCTTGTGTTGATGGTTTTATGCCGTCTTAGATCACTAGTAGAGAACAAACCTTTGATCCAAGAGCCAAACCAGGCTAGTCTCGGGAAATATTGCGCCCGAGACTAGAGAGACCTTTAGTCCCGGTTGGTGGCTCCAACTGGGACTAAAGGTCCCTACCCAACGGCTCCTGCGCCAGGCCGTTGTGGTAGGGGACCTTTAGTCCCGGTTGGAGCCACCAACCGGGACTAAAGGTCGACCTTTACTCCCGGTTGGTGGCTCCAACCGGGAGTAAAGCTCTTGTCCCGGCTAGTGGCGTGGCCCGGGACTAGAAAGTGACCTTTAGTTCCAGTTGGATCCACCAATCGGGACTAAAGGTCCCCCCTATAAATCCTGCTGGCCATCTTCTTCATCCCTGAGCCCGCCCGAGAGCTTCAGTTCAAATTTAAGCAGCGTTCTTGCTCTTTCTCCATCTATTCTTTGATTCCTCCGTCGATTTCTTCGATTCCTCCATCGATTCTTCGGTTCTAAAGGTTACCAACTTCATACTCTCATGTTTCACCATTGTCTTATCTCATTTTGTTCACTATATATATATATATATATGGTTCTTTATTGTGGTTTTTTTCATTTGTAAGCAATTTGAGCTCAAAATCACTTCAAGCTTGCATATTTACATGAAGGAAGGTTAAAGTAGCTATTAAAAACTAGTATTCACCATTCATTTGTAGCATGCATAGCACACTTCATTGTTTAGAGATATAGAGAATTTTAGAGTTTTTTTTAATTTTATTTGTTTATAAAATGAGAAATTTATAGTGTATTAAAAAATGAGTATAGAGAGTAGCTGGCAACTGCTTCCGGGTCCTCGGCCTCTCATGGGTTTCCAAAGCGACTTAGGCCGGGTCTCCCACTCATTGCATGTGGCAAGTGTTGTGATGAGACGAAGATTGTGATGGAGTACCAAGTGAAGAAGGAGGGTCCCAACAAGGGTCACATTTTGTACAAGTGTCCGGATCGCAATGTGAGTTATTTTATCGTATTTAATGACTATGGTTAGTTTATACCTATTTTCATGATGGTTGTGATTAAGTTCTAATTTTCTGTTTTAATTTCAGTGGGATGGCACTGGATGTTCAGGCTTCTACTAGGAGGAAGAGTATGTTGAACTCGTGTAAAAATATCTTGCACAATAGGCAAATATGGCGGCTAATGAGGCAGTGATCCAGCCAAAGAAGTCCAAAGATGTTGAACAAACGGGAGATCTGTCTGTTTTAGTTGGGATTGGTCGCGAAATCCTTAGTGCTGTTGAAGTGCATTTTAGCTTTAGTGTTTTTAGTGGTAGTTGGGATTGTCTACATTGTAGCGATGCTTTCTTAAATTTATAGCTTTTATGGTGGTATGCATGTTGTATAATTAACTAATTATGTTCTAGGTTTTAATACGGTATTTATGTCATGTAATGCAGATGAGTTGGCATTGGATGTACAATGCTGATCGTCGCTCCCAAGAGTTCATGGACGGCGTGCATTCTTTGTTACATGCGGCCGAGGCAAACAAACGCGATGGTTTCATGTGCAGCCCATGTGCCGTATGTAAGAATACGATGGAATATGCTAACTCAAACACTCTTCATTCACACTTGTTCAAATCGGGTTTCATGCCAAACTATATTTGTTGGACGAAGCACGGAGAAACTGGAGTTGTAATGGAAGAAGGTGAAGAAGAACAATGGAGCGATGATGCCATTTTTGCTGAATATGGTGCCTTCAATGATACTGCAATGGGGGAAGCTGAAGAAGAGGCGGGGGCAAAGGAGAAACCCGCTGAAGAAGAGGTGGGGGCAGAGGAGAAGCCCGCTAAAGAAGAGGTAGGGGCAGAGGAGGAGCCCGCTGATGATCTTGGTCAGGCCATTCGTGACGCACAAAGAGAATGCGAAAGTGAAAAGAAGAAGATCAAGTTTGACCGCATGCTAGAGGATCACAAGAAATTGCTATACCCAACTTGTGATGCGGGGCAGAAAAAGTTAGGTACCACATTGGAATTGCTGTAATGGAAGGCAAAGAATGGTGTATCTGACAAGGGATTCACGGAGTTACTAAAAATCTAAAAGAAGATGCTTCCAAAGGATAATGAATTGCCCAGCACTACGTACGAAGCAAAACAGGTAGTCTACCCTTTAGGATTACAAATCCAGAAGATACATGCATGTCCTAATGACTGCATCCTCTACCATGGCACGAAGTATGAGAAGTTGGATGCATGCCCTGTATGTCACGCGTCGCGGTATAAGATCAGGCGAGATGACCCTAGTGATGTTGAGGGCGAACGTCCTAAGAAGAAAATCCCTGCCAAGGTTATATGGTTTGCTCCTATAATACCACGCTTGAAACATCTTTTTAGAAATAGAGACCATGCAAAGTTGTTGCGATGGCACAAAGAAGACCGTAAGGTAGACAATATGTTGAGACACCCTGCTGATGGGTCCCAGTGGAGAGCAATCGATAGAGAATTCCCCGAGTTTGCAAGTGACGTAAGAAACTTAAGGTTTGCTTTAAATACGGATGGTATGAATCCTTTCGGGGAGCAGAGCAGTAGTCACAGCACTTGGCCTGTTACTCTATGTATCTACAACCTTCCTCCCTAGTTATGCATGAAGCGTAAGTTTATTATGATGCCGGTGCTCATCCAAGGCCCAAAGCAACCTGGCAACGACATCGATGTGTACCTAAGGCCACTAGTTGAAGAACTTCTACTTTTGTGGAACAAGTCAGGTGTACACGTGTGGGATGAGCACAAGCAGGAGCACTTTGACCTGCGAGCATTGTTGTTCATAACAATCAATGATTGACCAGCTCTAAGTAATCTTTCAGGACAATCAAACAAGGGATATAATGCATGCACGCACTGTTTCAGTGACATGAAAGGTATATTCTTGAAAAAGTGTCGCAAGGTCGTGTACCTTGGGCATCGACGATTTCTTCCTACAAATCACCCCGTAAGAAAGAAAGGCAAGCATTTTAAAGGTAAGGCAGACCACCAGACCAAGCCTCGCAACCGAACTGGTGAGGATGTCCTCGATATGGTCAATGATGTGAAAGTAATATTTGGAAAGGGACCTGGCAGCCAACCTGTTTCAAAGGACGCCAACGGTCATGAACCCATGTGGAAGAAGAAGTCCATATTTTGGGAGCTACCCTATTAGCAAGTCCTAGAGGTCCACAGCGCGATCGATGTGATGCACCTGACGAAGAATCTTTGTGTGAACCTGCTAGGCTTCATGGGCGTGTATGGGAAGCCTAAGGACACAATTGAAGCACGACAAGACCTGTGGTGTTTGAAATAACGAGACAACCTGCATCCAGAGAAGACAGATGATGGGCGCCAGTACTTAAGTCCTGCCAGCTACACTCTTAGCAAAGAAGAGAAGGACATCTTGTTTGAATGCCTAGATAGCATTAAGGTACCGTCTGGATTCTCCTCGAATATAAAGGGTATAATAAATGTGCCAGAGAAGAAATTTGGACACTTAAAGTCCCATGACTGCCACGTGCTCATGACTCAATTGCTTCCGGTTGCATTAAAAGGAATTCTACCGCCAAATGTACGTCTAGCCACCGTGAAGCTATGTGCATTCCTCAATGCAATTTCTCAGAAGGCAATTGATCCAACAGATCTAGCAAAACTACAGAATAATGTGGTTCAATGTCTTGTCAGCTTTGAGTTGATGTTCCCTCCTTTGATATCATGACACACCTCCTAGCTTTGAGGGTACCTTTAGTCCTGGATTGGTGCTCCCGGTTGGGAAACCGGGACTAAAGGGGTTTCCCAACCGGGAGCAAAAAGCCTTGCTGCACCTAGTGGATTAAGGTATTTAATGGAGTAATGACATATTATCATTAGTCAAGAACTTTGTGTTACTTGGCAACTCTGATTTTGCACTTTGGTTGACAACAAAATGCCCAAGTTACTTTAGTTATGCTTGGTCTTTTTGTATATTGAGCAGCTCTTTAATGTATGATTACAGTTGCATTGCTATTAGCTAATAGACTAGTATTCCTAGTTAGAGTTGCACTGATTGTTAAACTTGCATGGATTCAGTTCGTGAACTGATTTTTAACCTTGCAGCTTTAATTATTTTGGGTCAGTACATGCTTATAATGTAAGTCTAGTATTATTGCCATCAGAACGGGTGGCTTTCTTGTTTCTAATGCATTGTTGCTTTACTTATAATTTGCACAGAAATATCCTGATAACCTCAAGCGGAAGAAATGGCAGTTTCTAGTTTGCAGGTATCTCAGTCATGCTGCTCTGTACTATGATGTGAAATTTAGCACGGTTTGTTATGCCTTGTGTATGATGAATTTAGGCAGCATGGTGTAGTAGCACTACTAATTCCTTTGTGTATTTCATGGGTTTTCCTCACATATAAATTAAGACAAGAATTCTTATGCATAGTAGTTACTGTAATACAGTACAATTCTTCTGTTCCACGGAATGGTGGTTTAATATTTACTGTAATATAGTACAATGGTTCTGTCCCAGCCTCCCTCTTTGATCCGCTCTCCCAACCTCAAATCAGTTTTGCTCCTTCTGGATGATATGCAAATTATTGGCTAGTTAGGTTCTACACATGCTATAAAGCATTGGTTCAATTGAAAATTGCTAGAAGACCATGAATATCAAATTATGTAGTTGTGCTGAAGACCAAAAGGAATGGGCCGAAAACTCTGATTGCTAGAAATATTGCCACTGAAGAAGTGTTTGGTTTAGAAATTTTAGTTGTAGTGCTGAGATGGTTCATTGAACATATTGACATCCCCTAATATTTCCTAGAAAAATGCTTTTTGTTTCACAGTATGGATTATCTGCTGAAGAAATAGCGAGAATAGTAGATGCATTTCCTAACCAGTAATAAGTGTATATATTCCTTTTGGGCTGTTTACAGTTAATTAAAAACTTTCTACTCTTCGCCGGGCCACTTAGAAAATAATTTAAGCATTTATCAATGGAATAGTTTTGCAGCAAACATGTATTGCATGATAATTTTTACAATCAGCTGAAGTGGTTCTAGAACTCGGCAAATTCAATTAATATCTCTTATTGAGTTCAGAAAGCAACAAATATTAATGCACAACAAAGTGAGCAGGTGCAGTACCTTACCATGCATTTTCTCTAGTGCTAAGATGCATATGCATAGCTTTGAAGCTCGTGTTTTTTTTTTCCAAATAGTTATGATTTAGGACTGGCCATTTAATTGTGCATATGTGGCTCAGAAATTTTGGTATTTAGCCCAAAAATCAGTAACTGACCAACATGTATTGCATGATAATTTTTACAATTAACTGAAGTTGAATCATCCTTGTAGGTTACTGAGTCATCCCATGCTGAAAATGAAGCTTTTGGTTCTCATAATAGAGATCGGCAAGTTGGCAACTAAGGCAATGGCAGCAACATTAATCTGGAATGAAAAGGCAAAGCGTACAGTTAACCTCTTTTGTGTAGTTAGTATTATGCTCCTCTGGACTCAATATAGCTAGGAGATAGACTTGTGTAATATGTGACCACATAGTATAGGAGGATGTCATGTTGTCGAATTCCCAATGCCGGGACCAGCTAGCTAATATGTACAGATCAAGCACAAACATTTATATTTGTGGCGGTCAGATTCGAATTTAAATTATAATATATATATATATATATATATATATATATATATATATATATATATGGTCAGATTTGAATTTGAATTATTCATTTTTTTTTGTTAGAAAATCCACTGTAGGGGCGGTTCTTGATTGAACCGCCCTTACAAATACACACAACAGGGCGGCTGGTGATACAGCCGCCCTTACAGAAGTCCACTACAGGGGCGGCTGATATTACCAGCCACCCCTACAGAAGGCACTGTAGGGGCAGCTGAAAACACCAGCCGCCCCTACAGAGGGCACTGCAGGGGCGGTCAAGAAACCGCCCCGACAGAGGCACCCTGTGTAGGAATACCCTGGGAAGGGCGGCTGGCACAAGCCGTCCCTACAGAGGCTCTAGAGCCGCCTCTACAGTTAACTTCTGTAGTAGTGTATTCCCGTCGAGGTGTTGCTCGGTGCGTCTTAATTTCATCCATCGTAATGAAATTCTTCTTGTGGATTTATCACCTCGTCCACCAGGAATCCTACGAGACCTTCACATATTGCCCATATTTTTTCCTTCTCCAAGATGCTATGTTGAATATTATGCATCTGTAATTTGGAAATATGTGAATAATGTTACACGAACAATTAAATATAAGGAGCTAGAAAACAATTAACTATTAATAGTTTTATTTTACGTACTTTTTTTTTCATGCTCCGTCAACCTGGCCTTGTGTGACACAAAACTGTGCATGTTCTCACAGATGTAGTAGCCACATAGATTATTCCCGGGTTCCTGTCTAAAGCACTTCAGTGGAAAAAGAAACGAGTTATGAAATATTCGTGATATACAAAATGTGCAAACTTCATACGTACCGGGAAGTCTGTGTTCCACGTAAGTTTTTCTTTGAATGCACCTTTGTGTTTCTTGAGGAATTGTCTCCATGCGCTACGGATTAAAATAATGAATGATACAGTGTTAGGCGAAAATTTAGGAAACAAACTTTTCCATTGAGATAAAGGTCCAGAATTATTACAAGTTTAGCATGTCTTGAATCTCTTGGTACTCCGCCGGTGGTTTCCTCAAGGAATCGAAGATAGTGACGTACGCGTGGCTTCTATCAGGCTCAATTATTATGAGGATCCAGTGGAAACTGCGTACGTAAATGGTCATATATATTAGAACTAACTAACATTAATCAGGTAAGGAAAAGAAAACGAAAATAGACGGTATACAAACGCTTACTTGAAGTTGTATGGAAGTAGCACTACTGGAGACGTCCTCTTTGTCGAGGGCTTCTGGGTTTGCCGAGGGCTACATCTCGGGCACTCGGCAAAGGGGATCTTTGCCGAGGGCCAGCCCCAGGAGCCCTCGGCAAAGCTAGGCCCTCGGCAAACAAACGGCCCTCGGCAAAATAAATCTTTGCCGAGGGCCTAGCCCTCCGCAAATTGGCCCTCGACAAATATGGCCGGATGGGTCACGACGGCCACTGGCGTCAGTCTTTGCCGAGTGCCCGCCGTTAGGCACTCGGCAAAGATTTTTTATTTTTTTAAATATTCTTTGCCGAGGGCCATTGGCTAGGCCCTCGGCTAGACCCTCGGCAAAGAGTTTTTTTTTGGTTTTTTGAACCCAGTTTTTTTTTACCCTCGGCAAATATGACTTGAGGCCCAGGCGGATCGGGCGGCTGCCGCAACTTGTAGGAAGTACGTCACCGAGATGCACCACCATGGGCGCGTCCAAGCCCACGTAGACTACTACAGGTCGGTACTTAAGCAGTCCCTCCCCAAGCCTCAAGCAAGACTGATTACGCTGACCCGGGACCAGTACCTTGAGGTAGGCGAATAACATTCATAATGATTCGTTTTGATATTAAGTAGGTTCAATTTTATCTTCTTATATATCAAATACTCGATGACTTGTAGGTGATTCCTTGGTGGTGCCGATCGTATCCCGAGTGCTGGGCCATGATCGTGGACAAGTGGTTATCATAGGACTTTGTTGGCACGCACGAGAGGCTGCGGGAACAGCGTCTGATGAGGCAAGGTCCAACTCACCATCAAGGCAGCCGCAGCCTTCCCGGATACAAACAAGCATACATAAGTGATTTCTTTCATTTATTTTGATGCTCAATTCTGCTTTCTCACCATCTTCTCGTCTTTCTCGCAGGAGGCTGCGCACCCGGGCGAGGAGGTCTCAGAGTTCTCTACGTGGGCTATGTCCCACATGGGCAGGGCGTCGTCCTCTGTCTCCTTCGACCCGACTACCCCGCCCCAGGTGTACTTTGACCCGAACGTATACACTAAAGTCCAAGAGTACACGTCCTCGGTAAGGGAGATCTATGGGGAAGATTACAATGTGCGCACTGAGCCCATTGATGCAGAGACGATCATGAGGCTCGGAGGAGGCAAGAAGCACGGGCGGCTGTAGATTGCAGACGGCGCCATCGACTCCACCACTGTTCCCTCCCTCGACGCTATCCGAGCACGGAGCACGAGCTCCAGCCAGCCCATACGCTCACGGCCTTCTCCAGCACTGCAATAGGTCCAGGACACTCCAGGTAATTCCTGTTTTACTCGTCGTACGTTGATATTTACACACCTAAATTATATTTGCATTACTGATACATTGGAGTGAAATATTGCAGGCCGAGCTGCAAGAAACAAAAAGGCAAAGTCAAGAGCAGAACGCGAAACTGACCGCACAGCTGCAGGCCCAGCAGGTCGCGTTCGAGGCCGCGCAGAAGCAGATGGCGGAGATGATGGTGATCATGCAAAGTCTTGGGCAAGCATCAGGTGTACCTGTGCAGTTTTCAGCTCCTCCACCTCCTACTCCTACAGCTACTCCTGTAAGTATGAAAGTTCACTTTTCGCTTGTACTTTGCATGTATGTCGGCCTTCGTGCCGTTGTGGATGTCGGCGTTCGTGCCGTTGTTTCTTGCAGGTTTTGGAAACCTCCCCGTGCAGGGGAGGTGTTGCCGAAATTTTCAATTGAGTCTAATCTTTTTGTATTCCTAGATTACTGATGCAATCTCTAAGTTCCAAAACTGTTTTCTCGGATTACTCACACATGCAATCTCTGCTCCTTTGTACAGCCTCCGTCCGCGGGTTCCAATCAATTTGGTAGTGCGTCACCGAGTGATCCCACCTTTCCTTCACCACCAGTCTCATAGGCTACCTTGATGAGGACTAGTGCTAGGTGATGTGGTTGGACTTTATTGTAATATTTGTGGTTTATGGTTCGGACTTGTGCTTGGATTTCATGAACTTATTGTAATAAACATGTGAATGATGATGAACATGTGACTTGTCATTGTAATATGTTGTGATTTGTGGTTCACAATTATGGTTGTGATATATTGTGAGAAAATGGGTTCTGTGTGATATATATATATATGTGATGGTTGATATATATATGTATATATATGAAATGCTTGTGTCGATGGAATGCAAAAAACAAAAAAAAAAATTAAAATTTCTGCCTCTTTGCCGAGGGCAATGACCAAGGCCCTCGGCAAAGAAGGGTCCTTTGCCGAGGGCCGTCCCATTGTCCTCGGCACAGTGGCGGAGCCAGGATTCCAAACTTGGGTATTCCTACTTCCACGTCAATAAAAAAATCAGTTGTTTTTAACTGCAATGAGTGAAAATACTACAAAATATAAGCCAATTTGAGAGACTGTTTTTTTACTGTTTTGGGCTTCAATGAGTGAAAATACTATAAAATATGGCATTATACATATACATATACAAGTATATACACATATATACATAGAAGTGTGCTAAAATAGTTGGGTATTCCTGGGAATATGGGGAATACCCTCTGTATCCGCCCATGCCTCGGCAAAGATTTTTTTTTAAAAAATAAAATTTCTGAAACATTTCTTTGCCGAGGGCTATGATTAGAGGCCCTCGGCAAAGACTTTTTTTTAAAAAAATAAAATTTCTTTGCCGAGGGCCTGCGTGGAAGCCCTCGGCAAAGATTGTTCAAAAAAAAAGAATAATTCTTTGCCGAGGGCCGTCCCATTACCCTCGGTAAATATTTTTTGGAAAAATTCTGCACATTTCTTTGCCGAGGGCCATGGTTGTAGGCCCTCGGCAAAGATTTTTTAAAAAAAAGAATAATTCTTTGCCGAGGGCCCTCGGAGACGACCCTCGGCAAAGACCCCGTCCCAGGCGCCGGCGCCGTGACGGCTGCTTTTCTTTGCCGAGTGCCGCTCCAGCCCTCGGCAAAGACCCTCTTCGTCCGACTCAAAATTCCCCGAGAGCTCTTTGCCGAGGACCGCCCTTGGCAAAGCCTTTACCGAGGGTTAATGGGCCTTCGCTGAGGGCCTCAGGCCCTCGGCAAATAGGCCAGTCTCCAGTAGTGTAGTATGTAACTCTTGTAAGCTTGTTTGTCCAGGAAATTGAATACTTCCATCAACGTTTTCTCTGGAAAATCCCGTATCTGGTCTTGGTTAACTAGGGATGGATCCATGAAGCCAACATGGAAGTATCCTTCTCGTCGGTACTTCTGAATTAGCATCCTACATAAAATGGAAGACAAAGTTAGTAGGGCGACGCACACACAAAAAATAATGATATGATCCAAAATTTACATATAGATAAACGGATACTTACAGAGCCCAGGCGCTGATGAGAGAGACGTCTAGGGCATCATGATGGTACACTTCGTATATATCTTTGAATTCCAGCCAGAGGCATTTCTCGCCTTCGCCGAAAAAATCTGTCGGTTTTACCTTAAGGCCGAACATCACCGTCTGGTCGGCGGACGTCTTCATGTACCATTCATGGAATTCGTACATCTTTGTTGATAGCTTCCCTACCAACTCAGGCCTTACTAGAGACTTCCCTAGCTCAAAGGTCCATTTCGGTCGAACTGGCTGTGCAGCTGGCAGGTCACCTTGCCCTAGACATCACTACCTAGACTCAGGCTCTTTGCCGAGTGCCTGTGACACTCGGTAAATCCCCATATACACTCGGCAAAGCCTTTGCCGAGTGTAACCCTCAGCAAAGCCGGTGACGGCAAAGGCCTCTTTACCGAGTGTCTTTTGTCGGGCACTCGGCAAAGGCTTTGCCGAGTGCTCGTAAACCACTCAGCAAAGAAAAGTTGCCTGACGGCGCCAATTGCCGGTGATGGTTCGCTTTGCCTGAGTGTCAGTCCTACTACACTCGGTAAAGGTGGCTGCTTTGCTGAGTGGCTAATGGCGACACTCGGCAAAGGCAGGGAGGCTTTGCCGAGTGCCTTACTGGTGGCACTCGGCAAAGCCTCCCTGCCTTTGCCGAGTGCAATGGCGATAGCACTCGGCAAAACCTCCCTGCCTTTGCCGAGTGCAATGACCATAGAACTCGGCAATCTTCCCAGCTTTGCCGAGTGTCTTGGTGATTACACTCGGTATAGCTGGGAAATTTGTTTTTTTTTGCATTTTTTTGTTTATTGCATCCACACATACATATATCACACAACCATCACATATATATCATATATCACACAACCATCACATATATATCACATATCACACAACAATCACATATATCACACAACCATCACATATAATCCATAACCATGACAAATATCATCACAAGTTGTCCACAAGTATCACATAGTCCACAAATATCATCCAAGTGCCGCCACAAGTGCCACCATTCACAAATAAGCATCACAAGCACAAGTCCATCTACCTCTATTGTTGACGGCCACTCCACCGGTCCCACTGCGACTGGAGGTGTGCCCTGAGCTGGAGGTGTGCCATGAACATCATTCGACTGCCGCCGATTGCCCCTGCACAAAAGAGAAGTGATTGTATGTGTGAGACAAAATTTAAGGTAGGTTCTATATATAGGGGGGGGGGGGGGGGGACAATAGATCAGAACTGCTTGCCTCGTCTTTGTCAGTATATATAGGTAGTTTTTTTGGGAGTATGAGGCATCAGGATACATAGTTGATTTCAAGCCGCTGCAACACAGAAACCAACACATCTTGGATTTCTGCACTTAGAACATGGACAAGGCACGACGGCCAGCTGCTCCCCAGCAAGGCATGCAGCCGCTATCTCCCGTGGGACGTGAGAACCATGCAGTGCTAATGACATGCTGACTGTACGTGCACCTACCGCCTGTGCCTGGCCATGTACTGATGCCACAGGCAAGATGTTCAATGACAGTTATTACTGTCTAGTGATGAACACTTGAACAGCATCTGGACGAGCTTGGTCTACAGCCACAAGAAACAGTCCAGGTCCAAGTGTCCAACCAAGGACGAGTTTTGGTTCAATGAAGAATTTGCCATGCCGATTTGCAGACAATAGAGGTGTGTGGTACAACGAATTGTCAAAGGTCATCTCACATATTAGGGTCATATATCCATATCCACATTCACATTTAGATTTAAAGTAGAGAAACTCACATGAGTGACAGCAGGATCATTTGGTGGAGTGAATATCATCGGTGGCGGAACATAGCCTGAGTAAGCTCCAAGACCTTGAATATACTGAAACATCTACTCCATCCTCCGTCGATCCTCCTCAGCCCTTGCCTCAGCCTCCTCCCGTCGCCTCCTCTCTTCCGCCACCTCGGCCTACAATATTTCACCCCAATGTTACAACGCAAAGCAAAGGTATGTAAAAATCAATGAACAACGAATAAAACAGAAATAACCTTGAGTGCCTGCACCGTGTGCTGTGTACAGTCCGGCCAGTGTGCGTATGGCCGGGCTCGAGCTCGTGCTTCCTTGCTCGAATCTCGGAGAGAGACCTAGTACGGGCCGGGTCGATTGCGCCGTCGCCAATCCAGTACCGCCCGTGCTTCTTCCCTCCTCCCAACCTCATGACGACTTCTCCATCAAGGTCCTCGGAGGTGGTATATGTATTCTTTTAGAAATTTTTCTTGGTATTATAAGTTGTTTCTTGAAATATATATGATTCCGCTTTTTAGATTGATTAATTAATATGGACACACAGGACATAGATGACGACTATGAATATTTGATGGAAGGAATAACCGTGCTCCCGGACCTTACAACTCTGCACCTCATTGTCAAGTGGACATTGCTTTGGGGATAGCTCATTACATGTTCTCAGGATTTGTACTGGTATAAGAAAGCTGGTCCTGGAATTATCAAGTTTTCCCGAATTGAAGGTAAAGATGTGCTTTGCTTATCTAAGACTCTCTAGTTAGCTAAAAAGAAGAGAAATATAGCCCCAGATGTACAACTTGTGTGGTGGGTGCTAGTAGGTCACAGATATCGTAAAATGCTCAGCTTGGTCAATTAAGTTTCTTTAGATTGTATGTAATGATGACATGGATTGATTCAGCGTGGCTAATGATCTTGAAGTAATTTGGTTGTCTCATAATTTGTTTTTAGATTCCTCTACTTTCATGGCATCCAAATTTTTAGTTGATCTCATCATGCTAATATGCTTTGTTGTTGTGTCAGGAACCATGCCCATCAGGCTGTATTTGTGGGCAGCAGTCAAACTGGCAAACTGAGGAGCTTGTGTTGGTTTCCCTACAAGAAATAGAAATCCAAGGATTTGGACGATCTGAACATGATATTGGTTTTGTGGAGCAGCTATTTGGTTGGGCGAAATCACTGACAATGGCGGCAATATTTTTTGATGAATCGGTCACTGAAGGCGTGGCCAAGGAGTTGTGCTGGATGTTTCAGTTCTTCCGTATGCCTAAATTACATATAGACTTTAGGTATCATAACAACAAGAAGGTGCCTGAAGAATCTATTCTACAATCTGTTAGCTTTTGGCAGCCGGACATGGATACTACTTGCTGTAAATATGTATCTTTTCTGCATAGTTATCAGTCTGTTTGAACTTTGAAATATACAGAGGTGGAAATATACAATCCCTGAAGTTTCAGTAGTTTTATTTGTATACTAAAAAAGAAATCCTTTTAGCATAGAACAATCATAACTACTTCCTCTATTCCAAATTACAAGGCGTTTTAGCCTTTCTAAATACATAGCTAATTTTGTTATGCACATAGATATAATTTTGTTATGCACATAGATATACACTATATCTTGATACATAGTAAAATCACACTATAGAAAAGTCAAAACATTATATAATTTGGAATATAATGGAGGGAGTATTTGTTCTGCAATGTGTGTTAGCTTTTGATGATACAGTATATCTCAGGGTATTTAGGCAACAACATAATCTGATAACCTTAGGCATGCTGCTCTTCTTATCTGATAGAATAACAGCAGTTAGTTTTGCAAGGATTTGGTCCCTGTTTCAGGCACAAACACTCCATCCTCATCCGGGAGCTCTAATGGAATCTCCTTAGACAAAGTAGAAATCCATGATGAGTTGTGAGGATCTGAACTTGAAGCTATTTTGTGATCTGACTGTCCAATTGGGTGACAGTGCTAAAATAATTTTACAATAAACATTGTAAAGGAAATAGCCACTACTAGTTATCAGATGCTCTCTGGAGATCATCGTGCACTATATATATAGCGTCCCTGGCTATCAGAATTTTACAATAAACCTTGTTATCAGATGCTCTTTGGAGATCATCGTCCACTAGTCATCAATTCCAAATAACATGAAAGAGATGAACAAGGGATTACCTAGGTACTGCAGCAGGAGGCCGGGCGCTGGAGCCTGCGTCGTCGGCGCGCGGGGGAGGGCGCCGGGTGCGGGACGCCGGGGGCCAGCCGCGGGAGCCTGCGTCGTCGGCGCGCGGGGACGGGCGTCGGGTGCGGGCGAGACGAGTCCAGGCGGCGGGCCGCCGGAGGGAGCGGCCGGCGTGGGCGGGCGGGCGCTGCGCGGGGCGGCACGCAGGCGCGGCGTTGCAGGCGGGGTGGCGTGCGGGGCAGTGACGGGGGCGGCCAGCGGGCCAAACTTTGCCGGTGGAGGCGGCTTCGGGGCCGCGGCGGGCGGGCACGAGCGGGGCAGCGCGGGAGAAGGCGCGGCGGCGCGAGGATGACGGGCAGAGCGGGGGGCGGCGCTAGCAGGGGCGGTGAGGGAGTGAGGGGACGGGATTGTGCGTGCGTGCATGAGTGAGTCTCGGCCGTGCCAGTTAAGTCTTCAGTCAGGCCTTTGCCGAGTGTCCGCGATCCGACACTCGGCAAAGCTGGGATTTTTTTAAAAAAAACATTAAAAATCTTTGCCGAGAGTCAAGCCGATAAGGCACTCGGCAAAGACTATACTTTGCCGAGTGCTAACCCTAGGACACTCGACAAAGATATTTTTAAAAAAAAACTTTTCTATTTCCTTTCCCTTTTCCTTAACCGTTTTTTCCAAATTTGTTCCAATACACTTTGAAAATACCTTGTCAAATTCACTCAACAATGCAAATTTGATGCTTCAGCGAAAAATAGACCATGATTTCATATAGTTATAGCTCAAATTCCATTTATATAATTGCAATTAAAAATTAATAATTATCAAATGGATCCAAAAAATCACTAAAATTTAACATGACACAATCTTTGATGTCTATTGGCTATACAAAAAGTTTCGGAGTCAAACCACATCTCGACCGTTACTTTCACTCCAAATCTTACCAGATCATTCTCAACAATCATGAAACTTCTTCGGAGATGTTTCGGTTTGTAAGCAATGTACGTGACAACTTATGCGACACCTTCTCAATTTTTTACCACAACCTCCACATATGATATCATGACATCTTATCAAATTTCATGATTTTCGGACTTCCTTTCCTTTTTATAGAATTTAAAAACCATTCAACCACACAAGCTCGGGGTCATATTTCCGAAATAAGATGTTCGAAGCCCCTTATAATCTTATAGGTAAGGCCTCAAACTGGGTTGAATAACATGAATATCAATTTTATACTCATTTTTTTTCCAAATATTTGAATCACTTGCGGTTCAAATTTAACTTAATTCAAAAAATTGCTTGAAATGCAATTAATTAGTTAAATACTAGCAAATAAATTCAAAAATACACCAAACTTAAGCATGAAGTACCACATGTGGTACGTGGAGAGGTGAAAATTTTTGAAGTGCAGGAGTAAAAAAAATTATACTTTGCCGAGTGTCTGCTTTTGACACTCGGCAAAGAGCCTCTTTGCCGAGTGCTGCATTTTAACACTCGGCAAAGAGCTGACGGCCGCAGGCTGGTTTAACGGCGGGCCTAAAATTTGCCGAGTGTGAGACATTGACACTCGGCAAAGAAAGTCTTTGCCGAGTAGCATGTCTGAGCACTCGGCAAAGAGGACGTCTTTGCCGAGTGCCGACCCTGAGCACTCGGCAAAGACCAGCTTTGCCGAGGGTCGTGTCGTTGTCGAGTGTTCGAGTTTGGGCACTCGGCAAAGACATCCTTTGCCGAGTACCCGATATAAAAAAACTCAGCAAAGTTCTTAGCACTCGGCAAAGCTTGCGATTCCGGTAGTGCATGCATCAAGTCCCATACATGAATCTTCCATGAATTTCAATACTTGTTCTTGTTGATCCAAGGGCGTTGCTGCTATCCTTTTAGTGTCTTTTTCTGGTAGATGCCCGAGGCGGGGGACAACACCACTTGAAGATGACTTTCCTTTCCTTTTTTTTTCCTCTCATCGTCTTCTTGACACTACCGGAGACTGGCTCTTTGCCGAGTGGCAAGTGGTTTGCCGAGTGTTGTTTTTCGGGCACTCGCAAAGACGCCTTTGCCGAGTGTTTTTTTTGACACTCGGCAAAGAAGCTCTTTGCCGAGTGTTTTTTTGACACTTGGCAAAGAAAATTTCAAAACATATTTTGAAGCAATAAATTAATTCAAATGAAAAAGTTTTCAACTACAAAGTTGTATAACTCATCAAGATGTACAATGTTTGTTTTGGTCTTTTCTTCATATGACAAAGTGAAAAGTAAATTTGTTCACAAATCTAACATATCTCTCTTGTAGTTTATGAAACTACAAGAGAGATATATAAGATTTGTGAATAATGTTAGAACGACCATGTCGGATGAACAGATGACTAAACAACCAAAATAAACTTTGTATATCTCGAAAAGTTATGAAACTTTGTAATTGGCAACTTTTTTATTTGAAATCATCTTGTCATGCAAAACTATGTTTGAATTTCAAAAATTTAAAATTCGAACTTTTCAAACGACCTTGGATGGAAAAACAACCAAAATAAACTCTGTAGATCTCGAAAAGTTATGAAACATTGTAGTTGACAACTTTTTGATTTGAAATCATCTTATCATGCAAAACTGTGTTTGAATTTCAAAAATTTAAAATTTGAACTTTTCAAACGACCTCGGATGGAAAAACAACCAAAATAAACTCTGTAGATCTCGAAAAGTTATGAAACATTGTAGTTGGCAACTTTTTGATTTGAAATCATCTTGTCATGCAAAACTGCGTTTGAATTTCAAAATTTTGAAATTCAAATTTTGTAAACGACCTCGGATGGAAAAACTTCCTAAACTAAAAGTGTAGATCTCGAAAAGTTATGAAACTTTGTAGTTTACAACATTTTATTTGAATTCATTTAGGGCCTCAAACAAGCAATTTACACTACTGGACTCGCATGCTTTGCCGAGGGTCGGCAAAGGACCAGAAACCCTCGGCAAAGGCTTTGCCGAGGGCTGCCCTCGGCAAAGACCCCTCGGGGAATTTTTAGATGGCGAAGGGGTCTTTGCCGAGGGCCCTTTATCGGGTACTCGGCAAAGCCTTTGCCGAGGGCCAGGACGGCCCTCGGCAAAGAAAAGAAGCCGTCACGCGCCGGCGCCGTTGGCGGTTTCTTTGCCGAGGGCCGACCCTCGGCAAAGAAATGATTTTTTTTTGAATTTTTTTTGCCGAGGGCCTCCTCCCTGGCCCTCGGCAAAGAAATTTTCAGGATTTTTCCAAAAAAATCTTTGCCGAGGGCTATTGCCAGGGCCCTCGGCAAAGGTTTTTTTTTTAAAAAAAATTGTTTGCTGAGGGCCGGCCCTCGACAAAGAAAGTTTTTTTTTTTGAATTTTTTTTAAAAAACCTTTGCCGAGGGCCTGCTCTCAGGCCCTCGGCAAAGAAATTTTCAGGATTTTTCCAAAAAAATCTTTGCCGAGGGCTATTGCTAGGGCCCTCGGCAAAGGACCCTTCTTTGCCGAGGGCCTTGGTTATTGCCCTCAGCAAAGAGGACAGAAATTTTTTTTTGTTTTTTGTTTTTTGCATTCCATCGACATAAGCATTTCATATATATACATACATATATCAACCATCACATAGAACCCATTTTCTCACAATATATCACAACCATAACTGTGAACCACAAATCACAATATATTACAACCATAATTCTAGATGTTCATGCATCTACACAGGGCACAGGGCACATTACACAATAATTTAACACAAGTGATCCATGAAGAGTTTATTCATCATAAATTCACATGTCCCCAATCCAAATAGACCGAACTGTACAGACTAGTGAACTAGGAATACAGCAATATGACAGCCCTTATATACTGTTGGTTTAGAGCAACATGCAAATCTTTACTACACAACAGGTCTAGCTCCTAAATACAGAGTTCACAGAAACATTTGGACAGCACAACAGAAAAGTCCTTGCTTGCACAAAAGAAAAGTCCTTGCTGGAGTTGACATCACTACAAATATGGGTGTGACCCAATGACCTACAAGGAGTAGAGTTATAGATTATGCACTCTGCAAAAATAAGATATTATCTTTATACACAAGGCAGCCAGATCAGTACTTGCAGGACACAACTATAAAATCTGTACAGACCTCTTGCACTCGTTTTGATGTAAATTAGAGACAAATAGGAACAAACAACATGAGGGACGGTATGTGTACTTGCAGTTCCCAGTTAGCTACTACAGAATGTATTTGGAATAAAGGGAAATGGAAAGAAATTCAAAGGAATTGAATGTAGCAAGAGACAACTACTTGTAAAATCCACCAAGAGACATTGTCAGTAGTGGTCTGCTTAGTCTGGACTATGGAAAACAGACATTGGCCCATTATTTTACTTCGAACTCTTTTCATTTCACTTCAAGTCTGATACTTCTTAGATAAAGATATGTTGGTACAGATATTTTTGCAAGTCATTCATTTTTCATTCCTTTCTTTCCTTGTTAAATTGATCAGATACTACCTTAACTTGTTAAGATCTTTTGCTATCTTAAGATTGGTAACAGGAAAAAGAAAAAAACAGTTGCACAAATGACTTTTTTTTCATCCTATTTGATTATCTGTTAACAACACTAGTGTTAGTGTGACCAGCATCTGTAAATCCTACAAAAGGAGCAACTACTTTTGTTTCTTGTAGTTCAAGAGCCAACTGATAATAGTAGTAAGATATCGAAGTACTACTATAGCTGCTGCTTTAGCTGAGCACAAGCATATCCATAATATTGCATAAATGATAGATGCAAATATTTGCACACAATTACCCTTGCGATACTTCCCTGCAAGCATATTAGGAACCGTTGCTGTAAATTGGAGTGTATGGAGCAAAAAAGGGAGTTTTGTAATTAACAATGTGCCGTTACTCGCAAAAAAAGGGAGGGAAAAGCTACACATAACATCAGTCTGAAATTAGACTGGCCGGGCAAGCAGTAACGTGAGGAAACACAAAAAAACAGGAGCAACTAAAGGCTATTGCTGCACAATAGAAGCATGCACAAATGAGACGCAAAGGCAAAGCAAGATATACCTATAAAAGGGAGAAACCTGAACTGTTGGCCCCCATCTGTAGGTACAGTAGCAGCACCTGAAATCTGAGGGCAGGAGGATGGTGAAGATGACAATGAAGTTTTGACACGCTCACAATTGCAGATTCTACCTACTTGGCCAACAGCTAAAAAGCCAAATGAAAAATATCAGACTTACTTTTTAAAAAAGGGCCCGCCCTTCATCAGACTTACTTTTTAAGATAGAACAAATTAATTTATGCCACTATAACAGTAATTAAGAAAACAAAAACAAAGAGGAGGGCAAATAAAATGCAGTTGGCTGCTGCTTCAGGTCACAAGCATGTGCTAATATGCAGTTGGCTGCTGCTTCAAGTCACAAGCATGTGCGGCAGGGTAACAGGTATATGTGAAAGTTTGTTAAATACTCGACAGCGGAGAACGGTCAGCTGCCAAGCATAGAACCAGAGATGATGCACAATTAAGTTGATAAGTATGTCATCGCCGTGATGTAATCACAAGCTATTGGTGAGTCGTGCAAGCAATACATGAAAGGGAAAGCTAGCAGTCATAATTTGCAGCATGGAAGACACAATGAAGGTGAACAGAGTTCGGACCAAATAATCACAGCAGGAAGCTTATACTACCTGAATAAGGCGAAGGGGACAGGGGGTCTCAGATCCAGCCAACAGACATGGATGGTATGGAAGATTCGGGCATGATCTGAAATTTGTGAGGAGCATGGTTAGACTAAGAAGAACCTTTGTGTGTAGCAGAAGGGTAAATAGGCAAACTGGACCCGTTATGAACAGGCGGCTCACCATGGAGTCGATGTACTCCACGAACGGCTCCCAGTACCTGTGGTAGAGCTGCTGCGACCAGTCGTGCGGCGGCCTCGGCGTGCACACGCTGTATATCTTCCTGCGTCAAGGGGACGAGAACTGTAGATCAGAGTCGGATCGAGGTGGGAAACCCTAGAGCTGCCGCGAAGGAGATGGCGGAGGCGAGGAGACGCTGGTTGACGCACCGAGAACGGTGGCACCGTGCGCGTAGAGCACTGCGAGGAGCAAGATCCGGGAGGGAGAGGGTGCGGAGGGCGAGATAATGCGGTGGGGCGAGCGGAGGCGGCGATGCGGCTGTGGGGCGACGGGCCGCCGCCGTCCGCGCTGAGCACTGTGAGGGTCGCGAGGCTCCACGCACAGGACGATGTGCCGGCCCGTGGGCTGCAAAGGCGGACGCGGTGCTTGGCAGCAGTAACCTCGCCGGGGGCGGGGGCGGCTGCGGCGCTCGGTGGCGGTGGGCACGGTGCGGAGGGACGAGAAGCGTCGGGAAGGAGCAGAGAGTGGGGAAGGAAAAGCAGAAGCTGGAGTATTTTTTTTAATTTTCTTTGCCGAGGGCCATTGGCCCATGCCCTCGGCAAAGATCCCTTCGCTGAGGGCCAAGCTAGGCCCTCAG
Source organism: Miscanthus floridulus (assembly GCF_019320115.1). Classification (NCBI taxonomy): domain Eukaryota; kingdom Viridiplantae; phylum Streptophyta; class Magnoliopsida; order Poales; family Poaceae; genus Miscanthus; species Miscanthus floridulus. The sequence continues at coordinate 87,016,903 of NC_089594.1, read as the reverse complement.
CAAAATTTTTTTTTGTTTTTTTTTTGAACTCAGTTTTTTGGTGCTATAATACATTATTTAAAACTCAATTTTAAAATTTGGGTCAATTTTGACTTTTTTTTATATATTTCCCTAATTTATTTCTTTTCGTTGTTTTTTTTCGAATATTTCAAATTTGAACTGTAGGTGGATGGAATAATACAATTTAGTGATTCAAAAAATGTTATTCATGGTATTTGGTGTATGTTGAGTCCCTATTCACGAACTCGCATCAAATTTCGGGCATCTTCTTCACATAACATGTCGAGAAACTTGTCGGAAAAGTGTTTTTAAATTATATAAAATCCATACGAAGTCCAAAAATCACGAAACTTGTCGATGTGTCATGTTATCGCATGTGTAGGCTGTGGTAAAAAATTGAGAAGGTTTCGAGCGAGTTGCGACGTCGGATGCCTGAAACCCAGACATCTCCACATGAGGGGGACTAAATGTGATGTGGAGATGTCTGGGTTTCAGGCATCCGACGTCGCAACTCGCTCGAAACCTTCTTAATTTTTTACCACAGCCTAGATAACATGACACCTCAACAAGTTTCGTGATTTTTGGACTTCGTATGGATTTTATATAATTTAAAAACACTTTTCCAGCAAGTCGGTCGTCATGTTACGTGAAGAAGATGCGCGAAATTTGATGCGAGTTCGTGGATAGGGACTTAACATGCACCAATTAACATGAATAACATTTTTCGAAACACTACATTGACAATATTCCATGCACCTGCAGTTCAAATTTGACATATTAGAAAAAAATCAAAGAATCGAAATAAATTAAGGAAATATACAAAAAAAGTCAAAATTGGCCCAAATTGTAAAATTGAGTTCAAAACAATGTATTGTAGCACCACAAAAAAACTGGGCTAAAAAAACCAAAAAAAAAAATCTTTGCCGAGGACCTAGCCTGGCCCTCGGCAAAGGGCTTCTTTGCCGAGGGCCTCGCCTCGGGCCCTCGGCAAAGACGATTTATATAAAAAAAAATTGGTCTGAAAAACTGGTTAAAAAAAACTTTATCGAGGGCCTGGTCTAGAGGCCCTCGGCAAAGACTTTTTTTTAAAAAAATTTTTGCCGAAAAACCTGGTTTCACAGAAAAAAACCTTTGCCGAGGGCCTAACGGGTGGCCCTCGGCAAAGCTTGACGGGAATGGCCTGCCTGTGACCCAATGGGCCTAATTTGCCGAGGGCATCTTTGCCGAGGGCCGCAGCCCTCGGTAAAGATTTGATTTGTCGTGGGCCTGTATTTGCCGAGGGCCGTTCTTTGCCGAGGGCTCCTGTGGTTGGCCCTCGGCAAAGTGTGTCTTTGCCGAGTGCCCGAGATTTGGCCCTCGGCAAAGCCTCAGGCCCTCGGCAAAGCACGCGTTTCCAGTAGTGTTGCACTTGGTTTAGTATAATATGTTGGGAACTAAAACGGAATCTAGACATAAGTGACAGTGTGGTGTAGTGGTAGAGGAGGTTTGCGCGTAGGGGGAGGTCGCGGGTTCGAATCCTGTCGTCCGCGTTGCTGCGAAATTTACGCGAAAAATACCGGAGATGGGCGCGGGGGCCTCCACCAATTAAAAAAAATTCCATTTTTTTTTCCATTTTCCCATTTTTTCCGGGTTTTTTTTTCGGTTCCAACTTTGCCGAGGCTCGCCGAGTGCCCGACAAAAAAACACTCAGCAAAGACACCTTTGCCGACCCATTTTTGGCCGAGTGTCTTTTGCCGAGTGCAGCACTCGGCAAAGCCTTTGCCAAATGCAAATTGGGCTTTGCCGAGTGACCCTGGCACTCGGCAAAGCCACTGAGTCTGGTAGTGTGACTGATTCTGACATCTTAATAAAAAATTGTAATTTATTTGGATCTACCGGTTGTGGCACCATCTCCCTTGCTTTTTTTTTCTTCAGCCCTTTTCCTGAACAACACCCTGCATTCTGCTTGGATTTCGGACCAGCGTTCCTCGTGAGTCATTGCCTCCCAGCGTTCCTCAGGAGTGACTTCAGGCTCCTTTGGTTTCTTCTTTCTCTGTGTTGGCTTGGGAGGCGGTGGTCGCGACTTCTTAAGTGGTGCAGCAGGTTCCTTGCTCGGGGCTGCTCTTAGTCCCGGCGTCGTCGTCGCCAAGATGTGGTGGAGATGGAGACCTTGATCGAGCACGAAGCGACGGTCCCGGTGGTGACGGTCCTGGAGCAGGCCGTGGTGGAGAAGTCGGTCTTGACCTTTGAGGAGATGGTTGCGGCCGGGGTTCTGCGGGGAGCGGTGATGCCTCCGTGCCGGGATGATGACGTAGCGTTTGCGCCATAGAATGATGCCTGCTTGAAGCGCATCTCCTAGTGTCCTTTCCCCATCGCCTCCCGGGAGCTCGAGCTCTAGGCCTTCATATTGGTTATCAGCGAGCTGCTCTACTCCGACGCTGGCGTAGCCAGGTGGAATCTCCATGCCATGGCTTGTCTGCCCTGCCAGGATTGGTAAGGCACTCCCGTACGCCACCTGTACATATAGCAGAAATAAAGATGTTATTCAATTCAACCCAAACAAAGATGGCCAGCTCCTCTGAAGGAGCACCTATGCACGTCACCCCAAAATCTACCGTCTGTTGGATCTGAGAATTTACGATCAAGATTTTGCTACACCAGCTTTTGCCCTGAATCAGCTTCGCTTACCTTTTGTGTCTCAATCAGCTTTCTTCAGCTTCTGTTCTCATCACCCCGCTTAACTTCACTTCAGAATCTAGATATCTCACCTTCGACTTCCCAAAAAAAACGCGTCTCTCCTCTTCCTCTCCGTCTCAATTTCCCCCGAAGCGGCGGCCACAGGGGCGACTGCGCCGGCCGAGACGGCGGGCGCCGCCCTCCTCCTCCCGTGCCTCCTCCTCCTCCGCACAGCCTTGCCTACCTCTTCTTCCTCGCCGGCGGCCGTGATGAAACCTAGCTGCCTCTTCTTCCTCGCCGGCCCCCCTGCGCTGCATGCGGTCCGCGGCCGCTCGACGAAACCCTAGCCGCGTCTTTCTCGCCGGCAGCAACGGCGGCCAAGTTCGCCAGCTTTGTATGGCGGTGCATCACCATCTTATTCCCCTACCCCTCTCCTTCTTCCTCTCCCTCTCCGTGTGGTGCCGAAGGCGCGGTACGGGGCGAGCACCCTACCCGGTGCGAGCGCGCACCGTACCGTAGCGACGCGGACGTGCGGTGGCGTAGGCAAGCGTGCGCCCTCCATGCGTGGCCATGGGGCGGTGCAGGGCCGGTGCGCCCTCTGGCGGGCCACGTCGGTGAGCGCGGCTTTGGGGCAACTGGGCGGAGCGCGCGACGGCTCCGACACGACCAGACCAACAAGGACCACCTCGTCGCTTTCCCGGCTAATCCTCTCTCGCCCATCTTCCCCTTCCTCCGTTCCAGATACTTATTGGTGAGGCTCCATTTTTCTCCCTCCCCTCGTGCTCTTCCTGCTGCACACCACAGATGAATTTATTTGAGGGGTATTTTTCACCTTTGTCCCTTTCCTGTTTGGTTTCGAGGATTCCATTTGAATCCTCTTCGATTCTTGGTGATTCGAACTGAATCTTCTCCGATTTTTGCGGATTACAGGAGGAACACGCTGATAGAGAAACGAGGTACTGACCAATCAGTTCTTTTGAGGAAACATATAAGCTGATGACTTTCTTGTACTTTTGTCCAATCTGTAATTTTCTATGTATATGGCCAGATACTCCTACAACATGATCAGGTGATGATCTACAATATCTGATGATTACATCATAAATTATGTTTAACTTTTACAGCAATGATCACGGGAGATCTTTCCTTCTTGTGTTTTTCTTTTTCTAGAATTCAGCCTATTTTCAGTGAGTTCCATTCTTAATGTTTGGCTGATTTGGTGTGTTCGAGTTTTATTAGAATCAAATTGGGTTTGAACCCATTCCTGGTGAATTTTGGACAGCCTCCGTTTGTACACTGCATACTATTGTGCTTTTGAAACAATGGTTTTCACATACACATCAATAGCAAAAGCAGCACTCTTCTAATTTTCAGAAACGTGACTCCTTCCCAGCAACAGTTACCTACTCATTGTCCTTATCTAATTTTCCCACCTTTTATTGGTTTGATTTTTTTGGTGAATTTGAGAGTTGTTTAGTCAGCAGGCTTATGTACTGTTCCGAAACTTATTGAAAAGCAATAGTTGCCAGGCTGCTTTGGTTTCTCAGTCTAGCTGCAATGCAGCAGTGTGCTATTCCTCCTGACCGCCAGATAGCTGCTGACTGAGTTTGGACAACAAGTTCAATCCGCTGAACCTGGTAGCTGCATCTCCTTTCAGTGTTTTAGTCATCGGGAGTAGTAGGATTTCGGTGGCTGCAATCTACCAGGAAAACATCAGTTGTAGCTAGGCCAATATTATCTATGCACTCCATAGCTTGTGTAACAAATTTGTACTATTCTGGAATTCCGAATACAGGTATCTTATTTGCGTTTGCTTTTTTCAGTTCCTAATTCCCATGACTCTAGACAAAGGAAGTTATCAGTCATGGTTGATCCTATCCGTTTTACCTTGAATCGTTGCATCCATTGTAAAATGCTTATCTACTTTTTCCTGTTTAAAACTAAAAGCTGGGTGCTGATCAGGTACTGCTTCGCATCCATCTAGAATCCACTGTTCTCTATTTTCATACATAAAAATAGATGTATTGTCTTCTATCTCCTGCTTGTTTCAAAGTTCTGCTATACACATATTAGAGTTTCATAGTATGATAGTACAAGTCTTGAATTTCCATTGGTAGTTCTAGATTTGCCTACCACATTAACAAGCAATTTATCCATTGCAAACTTGGGATCAAAAGAACAAAATCAATGATGCTTTGTACATTCACTAAAATATTGTGTTTCTTGTGCTTACTCACACTTAAATTTGAAGCTCCCTCTTCATGACACTGCTTAACTGCTAATGTCGATTTATTGTACAGAGTATTGCTTCATCTGGTTGATCTGCTATTTTTTTATAATGCCTCTTCTGAGAAGATTACATTTTAAGTTTACATAAGCTAGCCTTGTATCTTGCTTCCAGTAATTTGTTAACATGGTGGTACACTCTATTTTTTCAGAGAAACAAGAGGCAGTGAGGAAGCTGATGGAGACCTCAGGTATCTATGAATTTTTTTCTAAATCTCTAATGTCTTCCCTCCTAATGCTACAGCTGTCATATCCTCCATTGATTATTATATGCCTTTAATACGTTGGGGCTAAAGAGAATTCAGGGATGTAGCTTTTTTAGAGCAAGGTGGTGCTGGAGGTTTTGTCGGTATCAAATTGAAAAATCCTGAAATGAAACGTGTGTGTGCTTCTATGGAATAATTGCATTATGGTTCTACCTCTGCTTTCTATTAGGTAACTAAAGGTACCTGTACAGATAAAAAGTGGTATGCATTTCCATCAATTTTGTACCATTAAATGGTGCATTAACAACTGTGTTCCCTGGACTAAATATAGTGGCCTGATCCTATTCATGGCTGCTGATATGCAGGTTCTTTCCCTTATCAGGATCTCGGGTTGATGATATTTGTAGCTCATTCTAAGGTATCCTGTTTCTTTGATGTTAGGTTCTCATAGTACATGCTCATTTCTTTTTATTAATCTTACATATAGTGCCATGATCCTTTTCATGGACAAGTGCTCTGCCAATTTGAGTTTTTTCAATGGTTCTTCCACAAACATACCATGTCACAATTTTTTGAGTGCCTCGTCCAATAAGAGATTGAGAAACATATCATGATCCGTGTTAGGATTCGATTCCTATATTTTTTGAGATTCAACGCTTTTCCTTGTGTTCTATTTTTTAGATTTAAGAGGAATATATATCAATTGAGTTTAGGATAATAGGTACATTTAACTCTGCCCAGCTTTACCCACTGTTAACATGATTTCACCATGATATGATATTTCATTACAATCTAGGTTTACCGTGCACACGTTATTCTTCAATTTAGTTTGCAAACAAATAATAGTACCCAGTCCTATTTTTTGCTATTTCAGTATTGGCATCCATTCATCAATAATTTAACGTACCCGCTGATCACAGCTTGCTAAGAGAACTTCCTATTTGCTTTCCTATAGGTCCAGGAGGGAGGACACGAGTGTCTCCACCATGGAAGCCAGGGAGAGGCAGGCCACAGCCAGCAGCTGCATCGCCCAAACATTCTGCTGCGTGTACTCATGGGAAAACACCAAAAAATACAGCACAATAGATATTCTGTACGAACGATCCACGAAACCAGGGACAGATCATACATGTTCGATATTCTTGCATTGCAAGTACCGTACGCCGAAGCCCTACTTGTGTGATATCCAGGCCATTGCACCACCATCTATGGTTAGTTAAAAGACGTAAACTTACTTGCTTCCTTTACAGCCTATTGAATGTATCACGATGAGCATTCTTAAGGTACAACGATGTGGCTGCGGACTAAACTTATGTGGCTATCTATTTCAATACTTAGAATAATACTTATCTACTGTCGTAATGCTACCACACCATGAACTAGATTAAAGTCTTTGCTGTCGCGCCTCAGTTTTCTCAGATTTTTGACCGCACGGGCGCGCAAAAGTGCGCGCCCCACCACTAGTTAAACTCCAATCCCGAGGCGTGGATCGATGGATTGAGAAGATTGCATAAATATTATGTATAAGAGTATACCTTAATGCACTACTACAGAATGGACTTGTTGTCCCGGGCGGTAACAGCCTTTAGTCCCGGTTACCGTGCCGGGACAACGATCCCAGGACTAAAGGTGGAACCTTCAGTCCCGGGTCATCGAGCCGGGACTAAAGAGGGACCTTTAGTCCCGGTTGGTAACACCAACCTGGGACTAAAGGCCCTCCAGCCGAGCAAACCTGGTGCACCCTTTAGTCCCAGGTTGGTAACACCAACCGGGACTAACGGTTCACCCTTTAGTCCCGGTTGGTAACCCCAACCGGGACTAAAAGTTCCTTTTCTTTTTCTTTTTTTTGTTTAATTTGTTTTCAGTTCAGTTACACATATTTGTTTAATATATAATATGTTTTTATGTATGTATTCTACGCTGCTAATATAAATACACGCATGCGTATAATTACATCTAATTCTCATCTTGAGCATTATTATATTCGAATAAAGTATAAAACTATATATATTATATATATATATATATATATATGTATATATACAACACTTTCATAATCTTGTTCTCAAAAATAACGATATCAATAAACATTTAATTTACATCATTTATTCCTTAGGATCAAAGTAGAACTCGCCGTTGGGATTTAGCACTTTTTCTAGAAGATATCCTGCTATTGACTCTTGAACTGCTTTCAGATGGTCTTTTTGCATGACCCTTCGTTTCAACCATTCAGTCTTGCATTTGAAATAAAAGGAAAAGTATTAATACACATATATGTATATATATTCATTTAAAAATAAATAAAAATTGATATATACGTACTCTGAGGACATCTTCAGGAGTTCTTCTTATGTGCGCAGTGATAAATTCACAAACGTAGTATCCACATAAGTTATTACCTGGTTCCTACCGCAAACACCACTGTACGAGAAGAAGATTATTCTCATCATCTCACACGTAAATTGAAGTACGATATAGTAATTAAACACGTGGGGAAAGTGTATATAGTACAACTTACTGGTATTTCAACTACATTAAGTGGTGCCTTGCAATCCTTGCGATGTTGCCGAATAAACTCTTTCCAAACCCTGTGCGACCAATAATGTATGATCGTTAATAAATTATGGCAAAGTCTATTCAATAATAGTTGTGCGCGAGAGATCGAAATTACCCCTAGATAATGTTTATCATATCTTGGTATAGTGCCCGTTCTTTTCTCAACAAGTCAAAGATTAGTAACCGACTTGAGTTTAACTCAATGACAATGAGTATCCAGTGAAAACTGCATTGGTTTATACACACACGTACATGCATATAAGTTGTATTGATATTACATAAAATGTGTAGACTACATTATTATTAACACTTACTCAAAGTTGTATGGGAAAAGTATTATTGTCTTGTCGTGCTGCTTCACGAAGAACATCATGATATTCTCCTATGCTTCAGATACCCATCGTTCCTTGACAATAATACCGGTTTTGAATACGATATAAGGATCAATGAAGCCAACACTGGTGTCTTGTATTCTTTGGAGCTCTGACATCTGGAATCTGTATATAAATATAAGTTACATGTGAGGAATAATTATATACACGTACGCATGGAAGTGAGTTTATTAAATAAAAGTAAGAATCACTTACAAACAAAAGGAGCTAATGATTGATTTGTCCAGAGCGTCCATGTGGTATAGTTGATGCAATTCTTCGAAACTAATATGTAAGATGTCATCGCCACGGAAGTAATGATGGTCTCTAAATCTGACAAAGATCCACTGCTCACCCCTGCCACACGCCTACATATACCACTTGTTGAGCAAGTACATTTGCGTACCCAATTCATTCAGAGCCGCAGGGTTGTACAGACTTTTGCCATATTTATAAGTCTTCTAGGTATCAACTTCTAGGTTCTAGGATTGGAGCTTTGCCCGTCAATTGATCCAAGGTTAAACCAGTATCTTGAAAAAAAGCATTAAGGGCTTGAACCGACACTTCTCCAGAGTTGTCTGGTCGATAGACTTCTATGTTGGAACCATATTGATTAGCAACAACAAGATTTTGCATTGGTTGCTTCTGTTGTCCGAGTTGTGGGACATCCTTCCCTGATGCTCTTTTCCTTTTCTTATCTGCATCATGTGACTTCACTGAGGGAGCGGTCATAGTCTGATAGTGGCGAAGGCTTACGAAGTTCAATCATCTTTTTCTTGTGAGCATCGACCTTCTGCCTAGCACCTCTCGTGGTAGGTAAAAGTACGGCTTCTCCTTAAGCTTCGCTTGACTCTTCTTTTTGGTATCTATAAAAAAATCTTTCACTTTTTTGTCTTCTTCAGTTGCTATTTGCTCATCAGTCTTTTCAGAAAGTATTTCTTGAGAAATAACTCTTTTTCTCGGGGTCTTCTTTGCCGCCGAGACCTTAGACGTCTTTGTAGTGTGTCGCTGTGGAGGGGGTGGGGGCGGTGTTGGAGACCGGCGTGGAGGCGATGTGGCCGATGTTGGTGGAGACCGGCGTGGAGGCGTTGGAGATCGTTGTGGAGGCGGTGGGGCCGGTGTAGGAGTTGGAGATCATTGTGGAGGCGATGGGGCCGGTGTAGGAGTTGGCGATCGCCGTGGGGATGAAGTCGTCTCGCCCCCCGCGACGCTGTGATGAGATGGGGAATTGAATGATTCGGCTAGGCTGGGGGGAGACCCTGCTACAAAAACAAGTTGTGTGTCAATTATTTTTTAAGACAATAGAAAATTAATGGAAAATAATATTTCATTCACTTTCATTCAGTACCTAGGGTGAGGTAGGGGAAGCGGTGGCGCCCCAGGAATGATGATGAAGCGTTTGCGCCATTGAATAAATGTCTTCTCTGCTTCTCCTAGTGTCTTCTCCCCATCACCGCCTTCAATGTCAAGAGGAACATTGCTGTAACCTTTGAGCACTCTATCGACCGAGACTGCTAGCATATCCAGGTTGAATAACTGACCCATGGATTCTTAGTGTCTTCGTTCGGTCTATTGGAGATACAACCCCGACAGCCACCATGATTGATGCATTATTACCATCTAGAATGTGCAGCTCACATGTTGTTAGAGGCTCGGTAATGTCATCAACAGGGAAGCACAACCCAGCGTCATCTTGAATAACTGGCAGCTCCGTAGAAGCACAATTGCTTTTCATCTGACCAACGGGGCTAATGGTGACTCCCGACGTTGATTGCGATTGCATTTGACTCATTGCTAGCTGCACTTGCCTCTTGATCTCCTCCTGCATTCTTGCCTCAAGAGATTTTTCTCGTTCACGTGATTCAAGCAATGCTTGTCGTGACTCATCAACAAATTGCTCCAATGCACGGATTCATTCTGCCTCCTCATCCTTCTTTCTTTGGCGGCTTCTGTAGGTATCCTTGTCTACTGGGAATGCGTATAGCCACGGAACCGCTCCATAGCCTCTTGTTCGACCACCGTGTTCGGGATTCTCTAGGGCATATGTCAATTCATCCTTCTCTCTGTTGGGCTTGAAAACACCACTATCAGCTTCTTCCCTAGCACGAGCTAGTCTCTGTGTTGCTCTCTCAATGTTTTTGGCTAAAAATTAGCTTGCTAGTGTCTGGGTCTAGGCTTCCCCCATGAGCGTAGAACCAATACTTCACGCGTTGAGGCTAGTTCTTCTCTATTGTTTCAGGTATGATTTCCTTGGCAGTAATCTCTGCTTCTAGGTTCTGCCACTTGGGAAATAGCACTCTTATAACCACCTGATCCCATGCGATGATGGTATTGCTTCTGTCGGGCATTCTGTCGATTCCTCATCACACGTTCCTCACTGTCTTGGGATGTCTTGTATTCTACGAAGGCATCCCAATGGGACTCCAACTTGACAAATGCCTTAGCATTGAAATTCGGTGTAGCATTCTTCAAGATAAACTTTTTATACAATGTCTTCTTCCAACTCTGGAACAATGTTGCCATCTTCTTCATTGTCCAATCCCTCACTAGCTCCTTCAAAGCATCATCTGCTTGTAATGTGAAATGCTGAGTGATATCTCTCCAAGCTAGGTTCTTGTCACTGATCAGATACAAAACTAACATTAGGAGCGGATATCTTCTGCTTCCATTCACGAGCACTAACTGGGATCATATCCCTTACAACGAACCCACATTGATTGACATATGTCTGAGCATGTGGTCCCAATGGTTTGCCGGTGTCGGTGTCGAATTCTGATATTATGAAACGGCCCTCTAATGGCTTTTTTGGCCCTCGGACTTTCCTACTTTTGTCGGTGGTTGATGTAGATCCAGAGACCGGCTACATGAGTAGAAACACAACGATTAACAACAAATATACGTACGCATGCATCTATAAGAGATGATAGATAATCGAATATACCTCGCCAGTATTTTCTTGCGCGACAATTTGTTGATCTTCAACCACCGGCATATTCAGGATATCCTCATAATCAGCAAAGTACTGACTCGTGTCATCTACATCCACATTGGTGCCGGCGTTGATAATATCCACCATTATGTCATCACTCAAGTTATCATCCGGAGCAGCCATTTGTATCTTCAAGATAACACATAGATAGAATTACTATGGTACATAACATAAGTACATGTGATAACACATATAGAATTACTAAATCCAATTAAATATAATAACACATAATATTTCATCAACATGGAAATAAGTACATGTATATATATACACATAGAATGATACAATATATTTTCTCTCTCTCTCAACACATAGAAATAAGTGCATATATCTATATCTCTAGATATGCATGTGATACACATAGAATGTCTCTCTAGATACAATTTTCTCTCTCTCTTAACACATGAAAATAAGTACATGTATATATACATATAGAAATAATTAAGTACATATGTATACATATAGAATCTCTCTCTAGATATAATATATATAGAGAGTTAGAATATATAATTACTAAATCCAATTAAATAAATCTAACATGAAATTAGATAAACTAGTAATACTGTAATAGATAATACATTTTAATCTAACATATATCAAAAACTATAATAAAAAACTATCTAAATAAAATACTAATTAAATTTTAATACATTTAAATCTAATATATCAAAAACTATGTAAAAATAACTAAAAAACTAACAATAAACTACTAATTAAAATTTAATACATTTTAATCTAACATACAGCCGAGACTTTGTAAAAAAAATCTAAAAAATATGGCCTGATCGAGAGCAGCAGATCAAGATCGAGTTCGACGGAGGCCGTACGGCGTGGGCGCGCGGGAAGCGTCGGCGACGGAGGGTGGGGTCGGGTGCGGCGGCGGAGATGGGATGCGGCGATGCGGGCCTAGGAGAATGGCGCGGCCGGGCGGGGGTAGACGACGACGGTGGCGCGGCAGAGACGAGCTCGACGACGGCGGATGGCGCGGCTAGGCAGGGCTGAGCGACGGAGGCGAGATCGAAGATGAACAGAACAGACGTTCGATATATATAGCCCGCGACCCTTTAGTCCCGGCTAGTAACACCAGCCAGGACTAAAGGACATCTAGTCCCGGCTGGTAATACCAAGTTTGATCATCTCAGCAAGATCTACAATTGTGAAGTCATAACATATTACATAATATCCGTGTCTAAAACAGAATATATTAAACATACATCGTTGTATCATGTGGGCACAACAGTGAATTTCTTCTTGACATATGACCCTTGTTTATGATCTTGTCGTAACTATAGAGTGTCTTCATCATTTAACATGATGCTTGGATCTTTCTTCACTATGAAGGGTGGAATTTAGACATTTCTTTCGTAATCTTCTAACATGTCTGACTTGTCTTCAATTCCCACTATATTTATTTTCCCAGAAAGAATTATGTGGCGCTTTGGCTCATTGATCATTGAGTTGATGTCTTCGTTTTTTCCTCTCTTTGATTTTGTAGACATGTCTTTCACATAGAACACCTGACTCACATCGGCAGCAAGGACGAATGGTTCCTCTTTGTACCCAATATTGTTGAGGTCCACTGTTGTCATTCTATACTCTTTGTCGACTGTTACCCCTCCTCCGGTCAGCTTCACCCATTGGCACCGGAACAAAGGGACTTTAAAATTAGGTGTGTAGTCTAGTTCCCATATCTCTTCTATGCGGCCATAATATGTTTGTATATTCCCATTTGGATCTGTTCCATCTATGCGAACACCACTATTTTGATTGGTGCTCCTTTTATCTTGGACAACTATGTAAAATGTATTCCCATTTATCTTGTACCCTTGGTACGTGAGGATATGCCACGATGGCTGCCTAGCCAACAAATACAATTGCTCATCAATATTGTCATCACCTTGACATTCTTTTCGCAACCAACCACTGAAACTTTCCATGTGCTGACGCCTAATCCAAGCTTCAGTCTTCCCTAAAAATTTGGATCGTAAGAACTCCTTATGTATCTCGATGTACGGATGCACCAATGACGAGTTCTGAAGAACTGTGTAGTGTGCTTTATTAAAATAATCGTCTTCCATGCCGATATATGTTTTCTTCCCTAAAGTTCCTTTACCACTGAGTCGCCCCTCGTGTCGTGATTCGGGAATGCCAATCGGGGCAAGGTCAGGAATAAAGTCAACACAGAACTCAATGACCTCCTCTGTTCCATAGCCCTAGGCGATGCTTCCTTCAGGCTTAGAACGGACTTTCACATATTTCTTCAAGACTCCCATAAACCTCTCGAAGGGAAACATGTTATGTAAGAACACAGGTCCAAGAATACTAATCTCCTTCACCAAATGAACTAGGATGTGTGTCATGATATTAAAGAAGGATGGAGGGAACACCAACTCAAAGCTGACAAGACATTGAACCACATCATTCTGTAGAGTAGCTAGTTCCACTAGATTGATTGCCTTCTGAGAAATTGCATTGAGGAATGCACATAGCTTCACGGTGGCTAGACATACATGTGGAGGTAGAATTCCTCTTAAAGTAACTGGAAGTAATTGCGTCATAAGCACGTGGCAGTCATGGGACTTTAAGTTTAGGAATTTCTTATCTGGCACATTTATTATACCCTTTATATTGGAGGAGAATCCCGATGGGACCTTGATGCTGCTTAGACATTCGAACATGCTGTCCCTCTCTTCTTTGCTAAGCGTGTAGCTAGCAGGACTTAAGTAATGACGTCCATCATCTGTCTTCTCTAGATGAAGGTTGTCTCGTTCTTTCATGCCCTGCAAGTCCTGGCGTGCTTCAAGTGAATCCTTTGGCTTCCCGTACATACCCATGAATCCTAACAGGTTCACACAAAGATTCTTTGTCAGGTGCATCACGTTAATTGTGTTGCGGACCTCTAGGACTTGCCAATAGGGTAGCTCCCAAAAGATGGACTTCTTCTTCCACATGGGTGCGTGTCCCTTAGCATCTTTGGGAACAGATTCACTGCCTTGTCCCTTTCCAAATACTACTTTCACATCCTTGACCATTACGAGTACATCTTCTCCGGTTCGGTTATGAGGCTTCTTCCGATGGTCTGGCTTACCTTTAAAATGCTTCCCTTTCTTTCTTACTTGGTGATTCAATGGAAGGAATCGACGATGGCCAAGGTACACGACCTTTCAACATCTTTTCAAATATATACTGTCAAGGTCATCAAAACAATGTGTGCATGCATTATATCCTTTGTTTGTCTGACCTAAAAGATTACTTAAAGCAGGCCAATCATTGATTGTTACGAACAACATTGCTCGTAGGTCAAAGTGTTCTTGTTTGTACTCATCCCAGACACGTACACCTGGTTTGTTCCATAAAACTAGAAGTTCTTCAACTAATGGCTTCAGATAGACATCAATATCGTTGCCAGGTTGCCTCGGACCTTGGATGAGGATCGGCATCATAATGAACTTCCGCTTTATGCATAACCATGGAGGAAGGTTGTAGATACATAGAGTAACTGGCCAAGTGCTATGACTAGTGCTCTGCTCTCCAAAAGGATTCATACCATCTGTACTTAAGGCAAACCTTAAGTTTCTAGCCTCATTTGCAAACTCTGGAAATTCCCTGTCTATCGCTCTCCACTGGGACCCATCAGCTGGGTGTCTCAGTATATTGTCTACCTTACGGTATTCTTTATACCACCACAATAACTTTGCATGGTCTTTATTTCTGAACAAACGTTTTAAGCATGGTATTATAGGAGCATACCACATAACCTTGGCAGGGATTTTCTTTCTAGGACGTTGTTCACCCTCGACGTCACCAGGATCATCACGCCTAATCTTATACCGCGATGCTTTACATACCGGGCATTCATCCAAATTCTCGTATTCATTGCCATGGTAGAGGATGCAGTCATTAGGACATGCATGTATCTTCTAGATTTTTAATCCCAATGGGCAGACAACCTTTTTTGCTTCATACGTAGTGGTGGGCAATTCATTTGGCTTCGGAAGCATCTTCTTTATGAGGTTCAATAAATTCCTAAATGCCTTGTCGGATATACCATTCTTTGCCTTCCACTGTAGCAATTCCAGTGTTGTACCCAGCTTTTTTTGCCCCTCTTCGGCCATCGGGTATAGCAACTTCTTATGATCCTCAAGCATGCGCTCGAACTTAACTTTCTCTTTTTCACTTTCCCATTCTTGTTGTGCATCACGAATGGCATCGCCAAGAGCATCACCGAGATCATCTTCTACCGCTACCTCTTCTTCATCTCCCCCCATTGTAGTATCATCAAAAGCACCATACTGAGCAATAATGTCATCAATGTCTAAATCTTCTCCTTCACCTTCTTCCATTATGACCCCGCTTTCTCCATGCTTAGTCCAACATATATAGTTTGACATGAAACCTGACTTAAGCAAATGTGAATGAAGACTCATTAAGCTTGAATATTCCTTTAAATTCTTACATAGGGCACATGGACAGCACATGAAACCATCCCGCTTATTTGCCTTGGCCACACCTAAGAAATAGTGCAAGCCCTCAATAAAGTCTTGGGAGCGGCGATCGGCATTGTACATCCAATGGCGTGACATAATCTGTATTACACGACAAATTATGAAAACCTTGAATATAATTTAGTATTTTATTACACAACATAAATGACACACACACGGTTGATTAATTAACTAAGTCTGGCTACAACGTAAGCAATCCCAACTATCACTAAACAAACTAAAACTACAATGCACTTGAGTAACATAATTATTTCGTGATCGTACGCAACTAAAACAGACAAATCATTCTTCTGTTGAATATCAATAAGCTTCTCCTGCTGGCTCACTGCCTCATCAGCAGCAGCCGCTACCTCAAGCGCACCCAAATTCTGCACGTATGTAGCATAATCTCCCTTCCAGTACCAACCATCACATCCATTGCCCTCCCACTGTAATTAAAGCCAAAAAATATTTAGTCAAAAATATTCAAGAAAAGCAGGTCAATTAGCCATAAAGATAAAATGCGTAAGAAACTCACATCGCGATCCGGGCACTTGTAGAAAACACGACCCTTGTTGGGTCCCTGTCTCTTGACTCGGTACTCCATCACAATCTTCTGCTTACACTTGCCGCAGATAATGAGAGGGAGTTCTGGCCTCAGTCGTTTCGCAACCGAATGAGAGGCCGATGATCTGGTACCAGTTGTCATCTACTTTCTATACTTATTTTTGCAAACTAGTGTAAATTTCTTATTTTCTAAAATGATATATTTAAACAAAACTAGTATGGATTTCACATGTTTCAATAAATAACCATCCGTACTAGTTGACCTTGCTTACGTGATCATCTCGGCCAGTATTTCTCCACCGGACGACACCGTACTTGGCCAAGGAAGAGCTCCGATTCTACGAGAAAGGGAACACGGTCTTCCACGACCGTTGCCGCTCTCCCTCGTAGAATCAAAGCTTCTCCTTGACATCCGTTACCGCTCGGCAGAGAACATGCTCGCCGACTTGAACACGGTCCGCAAGTTCAACTAGTACGGATTTTCTACAATTTTCTAACTATTTTCTAAGTTTTTCATTTCATGGAAAATTTAATTCTAAAAAATAAAAGGCATGATTTCTAAGTAGTTCATTTCATGAAAAAAATAATTCTAAGTGACCTGCTCGATATCGGCGAGCTCGCGGACGTTTAGGTTGCCGAGGATAGTAACATTTGTAGATGATATTTGTAGGTCTGAAGTTATCAAATATCCATCAAATTATAGCTCAAAAACATGTTTCAATAAATAACCATCCGTACTAGTTGACCTTGCTTACGTGATCAACTCGGCGAGCATTTCTCCACCGGACGGCACCGTACTTGGCCAAGGAAGAGCTCCGATTCTACGAGAAAGGGAACACGGTCTTCCACGACCGTTGCCGCTCTCCCTCATAGAATCAAAGCTCCTCCTTGACGTCCGTTACCGCTCGGTAGAGAACATGCTCGCCGAGCTGAACATAGTCCGCAAGTTCAACTAGTATGGATTTTCTACAATTTTCTAAGTTTACATATAAAATCATAATAAAGTCCAACATATAAAGTTACACATGCATCTACATCGCAAAATGAGATAAGCTACTGATAAAACATAAGAGGATTAAGTTTGTTACCTCCAAAATCAAAGAGCAACACCAAT
This sequence comes from Miscanthus floridulus, assembly GCF_019320115.1. Classification (NCBI taxonomy): domain Eukaryota; kingdom Viridiplantae; phylum Streptophyta; class Magnoliopsida; order Poales; family Poaceae; genus Miscanthus; species Miscanthus floridulus. The sequence continues at coordinate 86,999,675 of NC_089594.1, read as the reverse complement.
GGAGGGGGAGAGAGCAAGAACAACAACAAGCTGAAAAACAGAGGCAGTGAGTTTGAATGGAATGGCTCGGACTCGGAGAGGAAGAAATGAGCTGAATTATAGGCCGGGATTATTAGTCCCGGTTAGGGGTCCAAACCAGGACTAAAGATTAATCTTTATTCCCGGAGCATCACCCAAACCGGGACTAAAAGCTTTAGTCCCGGCTGGTATTACCAACGGGGACTAAAGGTTTACCTTTAGTCCCGGTTGGTAATACCAGCCGGGACTAAAGACCCCTGCCCCGCGGACGACCGTTGAGCAGGGACCTTTAGTCCCGGTTGGTATTACCAACCGGGACTAAAGGGTCCTTTAGTCTGGGGACAAAAAATGCCGAGGCTAATGCTAAATTAGGACATCGTTTTAAAGTCTGTTCTCTAGTAGTGATGGTCAGGTTGCCGACCGGTATATGCAGCTCACATGAGGTGCGTTGCCTGATGAAATCCACAGCGAACCGTTGCTCGTCCCGTGGATCGGGCTGTGCTCCAGATTGGGCAAGGGCCATTCGACGATTGATTTCATCCTGCATTCTTACTTCTACAGAATGCACTTTGGATTTAGTGTGCGCCGCCAGCTCTCCTCAACCAGTTCCTTTCTTCGCTTGCGGCTACTGTGCGAGTCTCTGTCGCCTTGGAAACCGAACATCCACGGAATGATCCCGAACCCTCGGCAACGTCCTGGGTGCTCAGGATTCCCGAGGGCCAAGGTGAACTCATCAATTTCTCGGTCCACCTTCAACCTCCCAGCCTTAGCATCTTCAATGTTCTTGATAAGCTTTTCAGCCTTCTGACGTATTGCCTCAGTGAAGATCAGCGTTGATGTAGACTAGACCCGATCTTCCGAAAGATATGATAGCGTTGATTGGTGGAGACTCGACGTTCACGATCTAGGCTTCGAACCAAGACTGATTCGGACCCCCGTAACCATTACACCACTGCTCCATTGGTTATCAACCACGCGAACGCGATTGACCTCATCGAGAAGGCTTTCCTACAAGCGAATCGAGAATACAAGCAAGAACGGGATGAACACAATCTGAAATTGCAAATAAATATGAGGCTTATGAAAACAAGAAGGAGTTCAAGTCTTTATTCGAAAGGACTAATCGCCACAGGCGAATAAGATCAAGAACTGGGGCCCTGGTTCACAGCAAGCAGCCTTGACGACACAGTTGCAGCAAAACGATGTCTGTTTCACGAGGAAATCAAGAACTAAACAAAACCCAAACCCTAAGGAGAGCGATGGCTGATAATTATAGAGTCTTGGGCGTCACCCCCCTGGACGCGCCCCTAATGGGCCCAAACACGATACACGGTCCAACGGACCAAAAGATGGTGTCGCAGCACCCTGGCAGATTCTGGACGTGGACTTGTGACCATGATTCCTGTTGATTCCGAATAGATTTTGACGTGAGACCACTTGGATTGGCTTCCTTATCAAATTAGCTTTCCATCCATATGTGGATCGTCGAAAACGGAGTCCGGATGCGTCCTGAGTGACCAGTTTAAGGCAGATTGATTCTGGAGACCGAGATGGACTCGAACTTGATTTGGGTCTCCACCTTGGTGACTCAAACCGGATGAGCTTCGGGCCTCCTTCTCGCTTAGGACACCCTCGCTGATCTCCTTGGTCTCTATATGATTCTCCAAGCATGATCATATCTATGGAGGTCATGTCCTCATCAAGCGTCCCATCCTCCTGGCTCAGGAAGCCTCCATGAGCGTAATACCAATTTTTCGATCGATCGGGCCATTCAATAGTTGCTGGTATGATACCCCGATCGATCAGGTCTTGTTCCATCTTGCGCCATTTGGGAATTGCTGTGCTGTAACCACCTCGCCCTAGATGATGATGGTTCTCCTTCTGACCAGCATTTGTAACGTTGGTCTGGACCTTTTTCACACTGTCTTCGCTCCTCTTGTATTCGACAAATGCCTCTCAGTGGTCCCTCAACTTTGGCCACACATTGAAATCCGGAGTTCGGTCCTTCTTAATGTACTTGGCAACCAGCATCTTCTTGAATGTCTGGAATTGTGTGGCCATCTTCTTGAGCGTCCACGCTTTCACATCCTTTTCAATATATCCTTCGGGAAATGTGAAATGTTTCTTGACATCTTCCCACAGCATATTCTTTTCTGTTTGCGGGAGCGCGTTGGATTAGTATTTTTGCCCTTCCATTCCCTGATGCTGATGGGCACATTGTCCCATACGATTGCCCCGATCTGACTCATGTACTTTGTTGCCACTTTTTCGGGAGCAACCGGCCTGCCCTCTTCTGTGACTTCCGTGATGATAAGCTTCTGATTTCCATCCATCACCATGAACGACCTCGGGTCTTCTTACGGTTCATCGATCCAGAGGGCTAACAGTTCAAGATTCATTAATTAGTACATAGTAATAATCAAGAAGACATTATAGATGGGGTAAAACATTGGAAATGATATATACCTCGTTGGAACCTTCCGCCCCGGCAAGGTTTTGCTGGGGCTCGGGCTCTTCATTATCGCCATCGTCGGACATGTTGAGGAACATGTCCGCCTGGTTACCCTCTTCTTCGGTGTACGTTATAGGAAGGTTGGAGCCGGTATCATTACCAGCAATAATCTGCTCCATTATTAACCTTGCGGTCTCTTCGTCTGCCATCTCAACTACTTTAAACACACATGAAATCATAGTTACATGTACGTTAAGGTATATACATGAAATCATAGAACAACCATGAAAAAAAAACTGATTGAAACGCACACATGAGACCATACACGAAATTAAACTTACATGAAAACTTACAAGAAATACACAAGAATGTCTTGAATGAAACTTAATTACATGAAATGTCTTTAATGTGTTACATGAAATCATAGTTACATGTACGTTAAGGTACATACATGAACTCATAGAACAACATGAAACCATACAAATTTCTACTAATTCCTGCTAAATTCTACCAAATTTGAAGTGTTTATACAAATTTCTACTAATTTATTGGAATTTCTAGAAAATTTCTACTAATTCGTACAAACTTTAAGAATTTCTACCAAATTTGAAGTGTTTCTACTAATTTCTAAGAATTTGTACCAAATTTCTTCTAATTTCTAAGCATTATATTTCTACCAAATTTCTACAAATTTCTAGTAATTTATAGAAATTTCTACCAAATTTCTAAGCATATGAAGAACTAATAAATTATATAAAATGTACACAAAATTATATATACTAAGCATATTTGAAGAACTAAATTGTACTTAGTTTCAACTAATAATAGTAATTTCCTATTGATTTTTTACTAATCTACTGATTTTCTAACAATTTCTATTGATTTTCTAACTATGAAATTAAAAAAAAGGGGCTCTTGAGTCAGCAAGCCAGTGGCTTGCGTTAGCAAGGGCCCCACCATACGTGCAGGAGCAAGAGGCGTCAGGGGGTTTTACGCACGCGGTTACGCGACGGCGGCGGGGACGATGCGTGAGAGGCGGCGTCCGGCGGCGGCTGGGGCGGCAATGCGCGCACAACGGGATGAGGATGAGGCCGGCGGACAGGGCGCTGGAGACGAGGAGGAGGAGGCCGGCTGATGGCGTGGTATTCGAGGCAGTGGCACGCGACGACGTACGAGGTGGGGGATCGGGCCAGGCGACGCTGGAGACGAGGCGGACGAGGGAGCGCGAAGAGTTGGCGCAACAGCATGGGGGCGACGAGGGGCGCCGGCGATGGGGACGGAGACGTGGCCGGCAACGGGAACTCCGGAGGCCGACGACGATAGGGGAGGCGGCGACGGGGATGGAGGCCAGTGACGAGGATGGAGGCGGCGACGGGGACGGAGGCCGACGGCCAGGGAGGCGAACGGGCGGGATCTTGGGAAGACGCCGTGAAAATTTCGCTAAGTGTTGGGCGCACGGGTGTGTGTGTGTGTTTAGAAAACGCCTGTTACTTTTATCCCCCCTCCTTTTATCCCGGTTTGTAATTGAACCCGGGACTAAAGGTGCTTTTGTCCTGGGTGGCAGTTGAACCCGAGATAAAAGGCCCCCCTTTTATCCTGGTTACAATTTGGAACCGGGATAAAAGGGTACGTTCCAAGCGGGAACCAAAAAGTACCCTTTTTATCCTGGTTCCAGATTGCAACCGGGATAAAAGGGGGGGCTTTTATCCCGGGTGCAATATGGAACCGGGATAAAAGGTCCTTCTCCCATTTTTCATCTCCCGCCTGTTTTTTGGAAATGGATTTTATTTATGTTTTCGCTGGATTTCAGGAAGCAAAAAATAAAAACTTTACATATTTCGAACATGCAAAAATATATTAAATTATCAAGTATATTTACAATAAGTTTGAATGAGTCATAAGTTCTATACTATTTCTTTTTGCTTCTAAAATAATTATGTTAGTTCATCACTATCATCAAGAAATTATCAATTAAATAATCTCAACGGGCGAAAAATTCAATTGATGTATGTGGTTAACATTGTTCATATTGATCGAATAAATCTTCATCTCAACTAATTTTAATACACAAATTTATATATGTTTTCAACTGGATTTGTTAAAGAAAAAATAAGAACTTTACATATTTCGACCATGAAAAAATATATTAAATTAGCAAGTATATTTACAATAAGTTTGAATGAGTCATTAATTCTATATCCATTTTCCTTTGAACGGGCAGTTTGTGAAATTCTGTATCCATTCCTAAAGATATTAGTAAAAGATATGCTGCCTGCTCACCTCGAATGTATCCCTGCAAAAACACATCTGACATTTTTATAGTACATATCTAATAAACATGAAGCTTCCACCAACAATGAAGGATCATTGAAATCATAACCAAGCATCACCTCCAAACTTCTCAGGTTAATGAACTCTTCAGACTTGATTGTAAAGATGTTTGCAGATGATAATGATACTTATGAGCACTCTGATGATGAAGAGATAGAGGAACATCTGGCCCGTCAACGTATTTCAAAGTACCACGTCAAATCGCACTCGAGATCTCTCACCAACTCCTCCACCACTTTCCAAAGGCAAATCAGCTTATTATCACATGGTAGTGCCTTTGAAACATGTTTAGGGTACAACACATTACGTTTATCATCTTTTGCACAACAACGAATGTGACTTTTGGAAGATAGCCCTTCACGGTGCTGGTCGAGATGAGCTCCGATTCTGCGAGCACCTTGGAAAGTGGAATTAAGTGGAGCCTGGGTTGACTTGTTGGTACAATTAATGTAGCCCCGGCTCCACTTAAGCCCCGGCTCCACTTAATTCCACTTTCCAATGTGCTGGCACTGAAACTCCAGTTCATGTGCGTGTACACGTAGCTCCAGGGGCTCAAGCTCCACTTGGGAAATGGGTTATCCATTTTGATTGCGTAAGCCCAATAGAGGTTGATTACCGAAGATGTCCACAATGATGCTTTCTACAGCTACCAGCATCAAGGTTTGCAATGGATTTTTGCTAACTTCAAAGCTAGGAGGAATGTTATTCTTGTTTCAATTAAGTAGAAAACAAAAAACATGATAGATACGTTAAATTAAAAATTGTATCAAGTAGTACAAGAAATCATAGAACCTTACAGTGTAACTTTACATAAAGGTGAAGCAAATTTAGCGCATTACAATGTAACGTTAAAAAACTTCTTCACGAAAGTTCCTTGGTCACGATCGCGGCGTAAGTATGGAGCCTCTTCCACTAGTACAGAAACAAGCTGTACTCCCGGTTGGGAAACCCCTTCAGTCCCGGTTTTCCAACCGGGAGCACGAATCCAGGACTAAAGGGCCTCTCCTTTACTCCCAGTTTCTCGCCCGGGACTAAAGGTCCAGGGCTAAAGAGGTCTCCCGGCCTGGCCACGTGGGCCGACCCTTTAGTCCTGGTTGGTATTACCAACCGGGACTAAAAGTTTTCTTTTTTTTCTTTTTTTGTTTCTATTTTCAATTGATGATTCGTTTTGGTTTTCGAATAGGTTTTCGAATATGCATTCTACGCTGCTAATAATATACGTATTCTACACGCTTATAATGTTCGAAAATTTTGTACAAACTAAAGTATGAAACTAACGTATATATTACATGCATATACATATATTGTACGCTATTTTATGTACATATACTATGTATATATATTACAAATAAAGCTTGCATTGTATATTCTATCATATCCTTGGGATAACAAATTCACTCCATCTGGTTTGGCTTCCATGTTTCGTTTATGTCATTGTAGAACTCGCCGGCGGGGTTTAAGACCTGGTCATTAAGAAATCCTGCTATGGTCTCTTGAATTGCTTTTAGTTGGTCACGTCGTATGACTTTTTCTTCAACCATAGAGTCTTCAATAAAAGTTAAAGGAAAAGTATTAATATATATATGTGTGTTGGTCACGTGATTACTTATATATATGAGCAATAAAAGAAATTATGAATATATGAATATATTTATATAACGTACTTTGAGGATCTCTTCAGAAGTTCTTTTTTAGTACATCATGACGAACTCGCAAACATAGTATCCGCAGTAGTTGGTCCCATGTTCTTGCCTCAGAACCCACTTTTACGAGAAAAAAGATCCGGTGCATTGAAAGCATGCATGGTGTTAATTGAATTATATATATAAATGTAGCTAGTACTTACTTTGTGTGCGATTACATCCAGTGACGCTTTGCAATGTTTCATGTGGTGTTCCTCAATGAAACTTTCCAAATACTGCGCCCAATAAAATAAAAAATTAATTTGACCTTTAATAATTGCTGCAGTTAAGAGATCGGGGTATATATAGTTGTTAGAGAGACCATATTACCTTTGGATAATATCTATCATGTCTTGGTACTTTGTTTGCTCTTTTCTTAACGAGTCTAAGATGCTCAACCGACTATTGGCCATATCGATGACCATCAATATCCAGTGATTGCTGCATATGTTTTTATACACAAATATGATCGACATTAACTAGAGTCAATATATATATATATATATATATATGGGAGATAGCTTAGCTAGTAAGCAAATAATTGAACAAATGTCCATATGATTGACATTAATTATTTAACACTCACTTGAAGTTGTAGGGGAAGAGTATGTCCTTGTTTTGTTGGTTCACTAAGAACCTCATGAGATTTTTCTCGAGTTCAGCTTTCTATTCAGGCGAGGGATTAGGGTGTTTGAATAAGACATTTGGATCAACAAAACCAACATCATTATCCTTTCTCTTTCTGAGTTCTGTCTTCTCATATCTGCATATATAAAAATCTAGTGTGAGGATATATAATTTATATATATACATGTAGCTTTATATATACACTTTAATAGTAGAAAATAATCACACTTACAGACAATAGCAGCTAATGAGGCTTTTGTCGAGAGAGTTCAGGTGGCATAGTTGGTGTAATTCTAAAAACTCGATATATATAACATCATCGCCACAGAAGTAATGTTGGTTTCTAACTCTGATAGAAACAAAGGTCTCTCCCCGTTCACACGCCGTCATGTACCACTTGTTTAGTAGGTACATTTGTGTACCCAGTTCACCTAAGGCCTCAGGGTTGTATAGACTCTTTCCATGTTCAAATTTCTTTCAAGGATCCACTTTCGGAGCAGATGGTCCTTCAACGAGCACTTGGGCAAGGTCCAAACCAGTATCCTTGTAAAACCGAACCAGGTCCTCAAAATCGACGTCCAGTAAGTCTAAGTTTAAACCATATTCATTATGAATGACAAGAGAGGGACTGATTGTTGCGATTGTTGTCCGAGTTGTGCAATATCTTTCCCTGCTCTAGTCTTTTTCTGCGCCGCCTCAAATGACTTGGTGAGAGAGCGGTCGTAGTCCGATTTTGCAGGGTCTTTTGAGATTCCCGCTTTTTCTGGTCCACCTTCTTTCTTAGAAGATCTGGAGATAGGTAGAAGTACGGTTTCTCCGGGTTCTCCCTCGCTTCTCGTTGCTTTCTTACTTTTTTGAAGAAACTGTTAACATCTTTTTGTACTGCATCATTTAATTCCTTTTCACTTTTCTCATAAGATAGTTTTTGGGGAATAACTGGATTAGAGGAGGCTTTCTTCTTTGCCGGCTGGTGGGCCAATGGCTTCGTTTGTGGGATGGACCTCTTAGGAGCTGGCTGCTTCTTGGTCATCAAGGGAGGCGGGGCAGCCGTTGGAGACCTCTTTGGAGGCGTTGGAGACCTCCTTGGAGGTGGCAGCAGTGGCGGCGTTGCATAATCATTGCCTGGAGCACTATGATGATCTGGAAATTGAATAATTAGACTTAGGTTGACGGAGGCCCTGCTGTGTGAGTACAAAAAAGAATAATTAGGTATAAGAAATTGTTATTATTAATCATGCATGTCAATAGAAAATTAGTGAAAAAATTGTTTCGTTCACTTTTATCCGCACCTATTGTCTGGCAGTTGAGGAAGCGGCGGTGGACTAGAGACCCCAGGAATAATGATGTAGCGCTTGCGCCATAGTATGAATGTCTTCTCTGCTTCTCCTAGAGTCTTCTCCCCATCACCTCCTAGAATGTCAAGAGCCAGATCACTAAAACCTTTGTTAACTCTATTCACTGAGATGCTAACATACCCAGGTGGTATTATTGCCCCATGAATTCTTGGTGTCTTGGTAGGATCTGGAGGAGAAAAAACACCGAGGGCCACCATAATTGTGGCATTCCCTTTTGGAATATGTAGCTCACATGATGTAAACGGTGTAGTAATATCATCCACGGGGAAACGTAGCATTGTGTCATCTTGATTTGATAACTCTGTGGAAGCGCAACTGCTTTTCAACTGATCAGGGGAGCTAATATTAATGTTGATTCTTGGATCTGATGCTAGCCTTTGGCACTTATTGCTATTTGCACTTGCTTTATGATTTTTTCCTGCATTCTAGCTTGCATGTCTTTTTCGCGCTTCTGTGCTTGAAGCAACGCCTCCCGTGACTCACGAACATATTCCTCCAACCTGCTGATCCACGCTGCTTCCTCATCCTTCCTTCTCTGTCGGCTTCTGTAGGTATCTCTGTCATTAGGGAAACCATGCTCCCAAGAAATGTTCCGTCCTAAACCTTTCGTTCGGCCACTGTGTTCAATAGTCCCGATGGCATACGTCAGTTCATCCTTCTCTCTATTGGGCCTGAACACATCAATAGCTTTAGCTTATAGAGTATAAGAAAATCTTTGTGTTGCTCTTTCGAGTTTTGGGCCATGAACCAGCTTCCTAGTCTCTAGGTCCAGTCTTCCCCCATGAGAAAAAAATCAATTCTTCACGCATTTGGCCCAATTGAGTGATTCTGGTGTGATACCCTTGGCATGAATGTCCGCTTCCATTTTTTCCCACATGGGAATGGTAGTCGCATAGCCACCTGATCCCATGCCATGGTGGTATACCTTCTGTCGGGCATTCTCTTGGTTCCTTCTCACCTGTTCCTCACCCTCTTCCGATGTCTTGTACTGTACAAAATCATTCCAGTAGGGCCTCAACTTCGCGAGCGGGCCCCTAGTATTGAAATTGGGCGTTAGGTTCTTCTTGACGTATTTCGTGTATAGGGATTTCTTCCAAGTCTAGAATTGTGTGGCCATCTTCTTTATAGCCCATTTTCGAACTAGCTCCTTCAATTCATCATCGTTGATATCATCATAATCATCCGCTTGCAACGTGAAATGTTGAAGGATATCATCCCAAATTAAATTCTTATCAAGATCATAGACAAAACTAACATAAGGCTCGTTGATCTTTTGTTTCCATTCACGGGCACTGATCGGAAGTCTGTCCCTTACAAGGTACCCACAGTATTGCACAAATTTCCTTACATGTGGACCAAGTGGTTCGCCTGTCTTGATATTGAATTCTGATATTATGTAGCGCCCCTTCAATAGCTTTTTTGGGCCTCGAATATTTTTATTTTTCGCCGTTGTGGTCGTCGATCCAGAGGGCTACGTATAAAAAAAGAATAAATAAATATCATGTGTACACATAATAGATGATAGATATTCAAATATATATATATATATATATATATATAATATTCAAATATATATACCTCGCCAGTAGTTTCTTTCACAATATTTTCTTGCTTATTTTCAAGAGCCAGGTATTGACTCCCGTCATCTACATCCTGCTGGTCACCATCGGTAAATTGGGTGCCGGTGTTGATAATATCCATCATTTCTTCATCCATGTTGTCTCTCGGGATAGCCATCTAGCTTTTACACCACTAGATATATATATATATATATAAAATAAAAATGATATATCTATAAAATGGATCAAGTCATCTGCTTAAAATTAATTAAATAACTACACTCAAAATTCAAGTCTCCAAAGCATAACTTTGATTTCTTATTTTCTAGAAATATTTATTGACAAGTGATATATATAACAATATAAATTTAAAACTCTCTAATATGTATAACAAATATATATATATATATATATATATATAACAATACAAATTTATAACTCTCTAATATGTATGTATAACAAATATATATAACAATATAAATTTATAACTCTAATATATATGTATAACAAATTTAGCTATATAACAATATAAATTTATAACTCACTAATATAGATGTATAACAAATTTATATATATAAAAATACAAATTTATAATTCTCTAATATATATATATAACAAATTTATATATATAACAATACAAATTTATAATTCTCTAATATATATATATATATATAACAAATTTATATATATCAAAACACAGTACGTTGGGGCCGGCGACGTTGGTGGCGTGTGGGGCGGCCGGCGTTGGGGCAGCCGGCATTGGGGTTCCAGTCGAGGCCGTGCACCTCCCGCGTGTGCTCGCAAAGGAGGCGCACGGGGTTCTACGGCGTCGGGATTGATTGGTTCATCATTGATTCCGAGGTGATTGGTCATCATTGTTATTCATCTTCGTGATTGATTGGTTCATTCATCTACATGGTGGTATAACCCTCTTGATCACTCTCTTTACTTTACCGCAAATTAGTTGACAAGCTCTTTAGTGTAGCTAGTTGTGAGAGCTTGCATGCTTGGTTGGTGTGGCTCTTTAGTTAGCTTTTGAGAGCACACTAACATAGGGTAGTGTCATTGCTCTTGTGTGAATTGACACTATCTAAATTAGAATTGTGGTAGGTGGCTTGCATTTTGAGTAGGCTAGCGCAACACTCGCTTCGCCTCATAATTGTCTAACCTTTTGGTTAAGTGTTGTTGTAGAAATTTTTATTAGGCTATTCACCCCCCCTCTAGCCATTAGGACCTTTCAAGTGGTATCAGAGCCGAGGTCACCGTTATTTGAGGCTTAATAACCTTCGGTGTTAAAATGGCTCAAATCAACAACACCAAGAAGCCACCCTAATTTGATGGCTCAAATTATTCTTATTGGAAGTCAAAGATGGCCACATATATCAAGTCAATCAATAGAAAGGTGTGGAAGGTGGTAGAAACCAAAATTGAGATTGGTAATCCGGAAAATCCCACCGCCGCCGAAGAAGTACTTCTCCAAAACAATGATATTGCTCTAAGTGCCATTCATGATGCAATTGATGCAAGAACATTTGAGCAAATAAAAAATATTGAGATGGCACATGAGGCTTGGAAGAAGTTGGAAGAATCATTTGAAGGTACTCAAGCCGTGAAGGGTGCAAAGGCATACATCCTCAAAGAAAAGTTTGCATGCTTCAAGATGAAGGAGGATGAGAGTGTGCCAGACATGTTCCACCGAATGGAGGTGATTGTAAATGATCTCAAAGCACTTGGTGAGAACATAGAGGACAAGGACTTCTCAAACAAGTTCTTGAGATGTTTGCCCGAGAGATTTAAAATGTTGGTCACCTTGCTAGTGAGGAGTGGTTTGAACACAATGACACCAAATCAAATCTTGGGAGATATCATGACCAATGATGCTTATAGAGATGATGATGAGAAGGAAGAAAAGAGGGAGAAGAAAGATGAGAAGAAGGATGACAAGAAGAAGAGCGTGGCATTCAAGGCCACATCATCCAAGGGCAAAGCAAAGCAAGAAACATCAAGTGAGGATGATGATTCATGGGATGATAGTGATGATGAGAAGATGGCTCTCTTTGTCAAGAGGTTTGGCAAGTTCATGGTAAAGAAAGGCTACCATGCAAGAAGAAAGAAGTCTTCATCTAAGAACAAAGATGAGTCAAGAAGATGCTTCAAGTGTGGAAGCAAAGATCATCTTGTTGCTCAATGCCCATATAATAGCGACAATGATGATGACAAGAAGAACAAGAAGAAGGACAAGAAAGAAATGAAGGAGAAGAAGGACAAGACATTCTTCAAGAAGAAGGGTGGATCATATGTGGTCATGTGGGATAGTGATGCTTCCTCAAGTGATGATGATGATGATAGTGATGATCACAAGACCACCAAGAAGAAGGTTCTTGCAAGTATAGCAATCAATGAGAAGCCTTCTCTCTTCGACTCTCCATCATGCTTCATGGCTAAGGCCACTAAGGTACAAACTTGTGATGATGGAAGTGATAGTGAACATGATAGTGATAGTGATGATGATGAACCTACAAAAGATGAATTAATTGACATGCTAGAAGATGCTAGAGAACACTTTGACATCTCAAGAAAGGAATGCAAAAGCTTGCGTAAGGAACTAAAAGCCCTTAAGCAAGCATTTGATGAGCTTAATGCATCTCATGAGAAGCAAGAGGATGCCCATGAGAAGCTTTACAAGGCTCACAAAAAGCTTGAAAAGGCTCATTCCTCTCTACTTGATGAGCAAACTAAAAATAAGCATGTTGAAACTTGCAATGTAGGTTTAACTTGTGATTTAATTGATACATCACTATCTATGCCTATCATTGTTCCTCCAACTAACCCTTCTTGTAGCACTTCCACTTCTACCTCATCTAGTAGTGATGGTCACACTTGTGACACCTCACTAGTGGTTGAGAATGAGAACCTCAAGAAGGAGGTAACTAAGCTCACTCACACCTTGGCTAAGGCTTATGGTGGTGAGGACCGCTTGCTTATGGCCTTGGGTAGCCAAAGAGCTTCTCTCTACAAAGAGGGATTGGGCTATACCCCCAAGAAAGGCAAGGCGGCCTTTGCTCCTCACAAGACAAGTTTTGTGAAGAACAATGGTCGGTTTTGCACTAGTTGCAAGCAAGTTGGTCATAGAGAGCATGAATGCACCAACAAAAGCAAAAATGCTAATGTATCCTCTATTAAGCTTAATTCTTCCTATATGCTTGTTAAGGGTACAAATGGTGTGAAGGCTAAGTTCATTGGCAAACCATGGATGGGCTCAAAGAAGAAAGCCATTTGGGTGCCAAAGAGCTTGGTTACTAACCTTCAAGGACCCAAGCAAGTTTGGGTACCTAAAAAGAATTGATCTTCTTTTGTAGGTCAATTACAAAGCCGGAGGAAGGCATTGGGTTCTTGATAGTGGGTGCACTCAACACATGACCGGTGATGCAAGAATGTTCAACTCAATCAACACCAATGGCAATGATGGTTATGATAGTATCACATTTGGTGATAATGGCAAAGGCAAGGTCAAAGGGCTTGGTAAGATTGCTATATCCAATGATATGAGCATATCTAATGTGTTGCTAGTAGAGAGCTTGAACTTCAATTTGCTATCCGTAGCTCAATTGTGTGATCTTGGATTCAAATGCATATTTGGAATAGATGATGTAGAGATCATAAGTGTAGATGGCTCTAACTTGATCTTCAAAGGCTTTAGATATGAGAATCTATACTTGGTTGATTTCAATGCTAGTGAAGCTAGATTGTCTACATGCTTGTTCACTAAGTCTAGCATGGGTTGGTTATGGCATAGAAGGCTTGGTCATGTTGGAATGAAACAATTGAATAGATTGATTAAGCATGACTTAGTTAAAGGCTTGAAAGATGTTGTGTTTGAAAAGGATAAGCTTTGTAGTTCTTGTCAAGCCGGCAAACAAGTTGGAAACACCCATCCTAAGAAAAGCATGATGAGCACTAGTAAAGCATTTGAGTTATTGCACATGGATTTGTTTGGACCAACACAATACACTAGTATCGGTGGAAATAAATATGGATTTGTGATAGTGGATGATTACACTAGATACACATGGGTATTCTTTCTAGTGGACAAAAGTGATGTATTTGCAACATTCAAATCATTTGTCAAAGGCATTCACAATGAATTTGAAACAACCATCAAGAGAGTTAGAAGTGACAATGGTAGTGAGTTTAAGAACACTAGAATTGATGAGTTATGTGATGAATTTGGAATTAGACATCAATTCTCGGCCAAGTACACACCTCAATCAAATGGCCTTGTTGAGAGAAAGAATAGAACACTCATTGATATGGCACGGTCTATGCTTAGTGAGTACAATGTGAGTCAATCCTTTTGGGCTGAAGCTATCAACACGGCTTGCTATTGTAGCAACCGCCTCTATTGTCACCGATTGAAAGAGAAGACACCATATGAGCTCTTGAATGGTAGAAAGCCCAACATTGCATATTTTCGGGTCTTTGGTTGCAAATGCTATATCTTGAAGAAAGGCACTCGACCAGCCAGGCATCGGCGGGGCCATCCCCTTCAGCTCGACTAGCACAAGAGTCCCCGAGACTCGAGTAGGATGTCGGAATCGGCGAGCAGTAAGTGCCACGCGCCCCGACCAGCCAATGTAATAGGCTTAGAGCTGTAGAAGGAGGACATAGTTGTGTTATTGTAAACTTGAGCCTCTTCAGGCAAGCTTGTAATAACGTAACTGTATATCATTATAAGCTTGTTTGCTTTGTATGAAACGTATTTAAGCTTGAAACTTTATGTTGGTGTAACTAAGTGAGAACATGTTAACGTTCTGTTTAGTTGTACCATTTTGCTCGACACATCATCCTGAAAAGTTTGTGCGGCCCTAGCTTGGCATGTGGTCGGAGTGTGAGGTACAGTGACCTGTGCACACGTAGACGCGGACAAGTCAAACCAAGGGGGACCTGCCGATCACCCGTAACGTAGAGAGCGGATCCCATGCACGTGTTGGGAGGAACCGGAGACAGGGCCTGCTCCGAAAAACCATAGAAGGAGTGGTGGTCGGCTTTTACTGGCCTAAGTTAGAATAACCATAAAATTCGAAGTGACACATTAGAGTGGTCGGAGGAATCATAATTGCTTTATTGAAGTAAATCGAAAGTACAAGAGGAGTACATATCTCAGTAGTTAAGCATAGAAACGTCTAAGCTTGTCGATGTGCCACGAGTTTGGTACGTCCTGTACCGTCCAGGTGAGCTAAACCTGTAAGACGTTGGTCGTGTGACTTCCTTGATCATGAAGGGTCCTCCCATGGGGTTGCGAGTTTATGGACAGCCAGCCTGGTTTCGTTTTCCACTTCAGGACCAGGTCCCCGACCACGAAGAAACGCTCTTTAATGTCTTGTTGTAATACCTGCGACAAAAAAGCAAGGTACTTGGCCGTACGTACACAAGAATCGAGCCTTTTCTCTTCTGCGCTGTTCACTTCTAGCTCCGTACTTCATTGACCTTGCCTTCAGTCGGAAGTTCTCTACCCGTGCTGATCTGAAAAGCTATATCTGGTGGGAGGACTGCCTCAGCGCCGTAAACCATAAAGTATGGTGAGACGCCGGTGTTTCGACTGGGCTGAGTTCTGAGGCCCCAGACCACGGCTGGTAACTCTTTGAGCCATCTGTCCGGGAGCTTTGTCGTTTTCTCTGTACATCCTCTTCTTCAATGCGTCCAGGATCATACCATTTGCCCGCTCGACTTGTCCATTAGCTCTAGGGTGAGCCACCGAGACGTATTTTACTACTATGCTCCTTTCATCGCAGAAGTCCCAAAAAGCGTTCCCGGTGAACTGAGTTCCCAGATCGGTGATGATGCTGTTGGGTATGCCAAAACGGTGGATGACCTGGTTCGAGGAACGTGACAGCCTTCTCTGAGGATGCCTGTACCAAAGGCATGTATTCTATCCACTTAGAAAATTTGTCGATCAGCACGAAGACGCATGTAAATTTCCCAGGAGCCGGTTTAAAAGGCCCGATCATATCCAGTCCCCAGCATGCAAAGGGCCAAGAGGCTGGAATCGTCTGGATCTCATGTGCTGGTACGTGGATTCTCTTGGCGAAGAACTGACAACCCTCACAGTGGCGGACTAGCTTCTCTGCTGTCGGCTACTGCTGACGGCCAATAGAACCCTGCTCGGAAAGCCTTACCGACCAGTGTTCTTGAGGCCACGTGGTTGCCGCAGGAGCCAGAGTGGATTTGGTCCAGGAGATGTTCGCCTTCCTCCTGGGTTATACACTTCATCAAGATTTCCTCCTTTGCGTTTTTGCGCCATAACTTGCCATCGACGAGCAGATACTGCTTACTAGCGACGCATCAGGCGCTCATTTTCTATCCGATCAGTATAACCGCTGCCATCTGTTAAGTACTTGATGAAAGGTACTCTCTAGTTCGGGCTCATGAGTGGTCGGAGGCGGCCCGATGGTGCTCGGCGCCGGAACCATAGCCACCAATTGCTGGTCTGGAGGCTTGACTGCCGTGGAAACTTCCTCTTCGATGGAAGGCGTGAGCAGGTCTTGGACGAATACGCCATGTGGGATTTTGGCTCGGGATGATCCTAACTTTGATAGCGCATCCGCTGCTTGGTTCTTGTCCCGGACCACGTGTATGTACTCGATGCCATAGAACCTGCCTTCCAGCTTTCTTATCGATTTGCAGTATGCGTCCATCTTTTCGCTGGTCGTGTCCCAGTCCTTGATTGAGTTGGTTGATGACCAGAGCTGAGTCTCCGTAGACATAGAGACGTTTAACACCAAGCTCAACCGCAATGCGTAAACCATGCAGGCATGCTTCATATTCGGTGGCGTTATTAGATGCCGGGAAATAAATCCTGAGGACGTACCGGAGCTGCTCCTTGGATGGTGACACGAAAAGAACTCCTGCTCCCGCACCAGTCAATGTTGAGAGAGCCATCGAAGTACATCGTCCAATATTCAGTCGGATCCTAGAGAGGCAGGCATGCTTAAGTCTGTCCACTCGACGATGAAATCGACGAGTGCCTGAGACTTGATTGTAGTACGGCTTGCAAATTCCAAGGAGAAGGGGCATAGCTCCATTGCCCATTTGACGATGCGCCCGTTCGCATCCTTATTGCTGAATGATGTCCCCCAAAGGGTACTCGGTCATGACCACCACACGATATCCATCGAAGTAATGTCTCAACTTTCGAGGATGTTATCAGTATTGCGTAGAGCAGTTTCTGAATCTATGGGTACCTAGTCTTGGATTCGTTGAGTACCTCACTGATGAAATAAATTGGCCGCTGTACCTTATAGGCGTGGCCTGGCTCGTCGCGCTCGACCACCATGGTAGTGGAGACCACCCGATTGGTTGCCGCAATGTAAAGTAGGAGAGTTTCGTCTTCTCTGGGAGCAGTGAGGACCGGAGGTGATGTAAGGTATTGTTTTAGCTGCGTGAAGGCAGCGTCTGCTTCCTCCGACCACTCAAACTTCTCGGATGCTTTGAGCAGTTTGAAGAATGGTAGCCCTTTTTCTCCTAATCTTGATATGAAACGGCTGAGAGCAGCCATGCATCCGGTAAGCTTCTGGACATCCTTTACCTTTTTTGGGGGCTTCATGTCTAAGACAGCTTTGACTTTCTCTAGATTAGGGCGTATGCCATCGTAGCTGACGACTGTTGCCTAGCAATATACCAGAAGGAACACCAAAGACAGCACTTCTTTGGGTTTAACTTCCATTGGAATGTATTGAGGGCTACAAAGGTGTGTTTTAGGTTGTCAACAAGGGTATGTGCTTCCTTGGTTTTGGCAACTACATCATCCACATAGGCCTCTACAAGGTCGTCTTTTATCTCGTCTGCGAGGCAGGCCTGAATGGCGATGTTGGTATGTAGCCCCAGGCGTTCTTGAGCCCGAACGACATAGTCGTGTAGCAGTAGGCCCGAAAGGCGTGATGAAAGACGTCTTGATCTGGTCGTCCTTTTTGAGAGCGATCTGGTAATAACCAGAGTAGCAATCGAGAAAGGAAAGGAGCTCGCAACTCGGCGGTTGAATCTACGACCTCGTCTATGCGAGGTAAGCCGAAGGGGTCCTTAGGGCAGTGTTTGTTGAGATCAGTGTAATCAACGCACATTCTCCATTCATTATTCTTTTTGCGTACAAGAACCGGGTTGGCTAACCACTCTGGATGATACACTTCTTTGATAAATCCGGCTGCCAAAAGCCGTGTAACTTCTACCCTAATCGCCTCCTTTTTGTCAGCGAGCTGAACCGTCGTAGCTTCTGCTTGATAGGTTTGGCCTTGCTGTTGACATTCAAGGAGTGCTCGATCAAGTTCTGAGGTACACCGGGCATGTCGGCAGGTTTCCATGCGAACACATCCACGTTGCTCCTCAAGAACCCGACGAGCGCGTCTTCCTATTTGGGATCCAGGTTGGCCCTGATAAGGGCCTATTTTGCTAGGGGTCGCCGTCGACCAGCTGGATCACCTTGTGCTCCTTTGACTTGATGTTCTTGCGTGGAGCCTCGAGCTCTAGGATCTCCAAGGTGGTCGGCTAAGGTCTTCTTAGCGTCGAGCATGGTCTCGGCCATGCGAATAGAGAGGTCATGGGCCTCTGCTATTTTGAAACTGTCGTCTTCGCAGGTGTAAGCGGCGTACACGTTACCTCGGAGGGTTAGGACTCCTTTCTCGGTAGGCATCTTGAGCACCAGATACCTATAATGAGGTATGGCCATGAACTTGGTGAGCGACGGTCGACCAAGAATAGCATGGTAGGTGCCGTCGAAGTCAGCGACCACAAAGTTGACGTAGTCGGTGCGGAAGTGGTCCGGGGTCCCAAACTGCACAGGTAGCGTGATCTGCCCGAGAGGTGTAGAGCTCTATCCAGGGAGAACACCCCAGAATTGTGCCTCGTATGGCTTAAGATCCGCCTGAGCTATCTTCAGGGCGGGCAGACTGTTCTTGAATAGTATATCAATGGAGCTGCCTGCCGTCGATCAGTACTCTGATCGAACTGGACCTTGTTGATACAAGGATCGAGGACCAGGGGAAAACGTCCTGGCTCTGGTATTGCGGCCCATTGGTCCTTCCTGCTGAAAGAGATTTCGCGGTGAGACCACGGAGGGAGCCGAGGATCGGCGAGGAGGTTATCGGCGTTGGCCACGTTCAAGCAAGCACGGGCGAGCAGCTTGCGTTCCCGCTTGGTCTCGATGGACACTTTGCCTCCGATGATGGTGTGCACGCGATCGGTTGGCTTGACGTACTTGTGACGAGGGTCTGCATCGTCGTCGTCGTTATCCTCGTTGCGCTGTTCCGCTGCATCGTTAGGCTTGTCGGATATATCCAGAGCCTGTTGACGTGTATAGATAGACTTGAGAATGCGGCAATTTTCCATGGTATGGTTTGACTTAGGATGGAGCTGGCATGGCCCCTTCAATGCTTTGGCGTAGTCGTCTTCGTAGTTGCGACGTCCGCCACCCTTTTTAACGGTATTGACCTCGCCATCGTCTTCCCGAGCACGCTTGCTCCTATAATCGTCATGGCGGTTACGTCGCTGATTACGTTGGTCGTGGTGGTCGCGGGAGTCAGTTGCACTGGTTGCGGCGGTCAAAACTATCGTTCCAACCACTGGTTGCCGCGGTAGTCAGTCGCAGTGTGAGGGGTGGTCGGAGCGTGGAACCCTTGCTGCTTCTTCAATAATTATCTTCTTGGCGTCGTCGGCGTCCGCATATTTCTTAGCGGTGGATAGGAGCGCTGTGACCGATTCAGGTCTCTTCCGGAGGAGCTTGTCTCTTAGGGCGTCGTGGAAGCGGAGGCCAGTGATGAAAGCCTCGATTGCCTCGTTGTCAGAGATTGATGGGACCTTGATGCGCATCTCTGAGAAACGCCGAACGTACTCGCTGCAGTGGCTCATCTTTCCAATCTCGGATCCGTTGCAGATCATACTTGTTGCCCGGTTGTTCACAAGTAGCGATGAAATTGTCGATGAAGGCTTGCTTAAGCTCCTGCCAAGAATCAAAGTAGTTCGCCGGCAAGCTAACCAGCCATTGGTGACATACATGGCCAACAGCGACTGGGAAGTAGTTAGACATGACGTGCTCGTCAGCCATGGCTGATCTGCACGCGGTTTCGTAGAGCATGACCCATAATTCGGGGTTTTCTTTACCGTCGTACTTCTGAAGTTTCTCGAGCTTGAAATTCTTGGGCCATATGACTTGGTGAAGGTGTGGAGTAAACTGCTTCAAACCCAGGCAGACCGTGGGCAGTGTCATACTCCATACGGCGATAGCTTTTGTGGGATGCTCGATCGTCGGCTCTCTGGTTGATGCGAGCGCGTAGATCGCGTCCACCGAGGTAATGGCGGAGATCGTTATTGCCATCGCGGCGATCTCGATTGCCATCTAGGATTAGCCCTGCGACCGCGGTTATCGCGGCGATTGTCGTGGTTGTCTCGGTGATTATCGTCCCGGACTGTCGCGACGGTTGCCCTCCTGACGGCGGTTGTCATCCTGACCACCGTCATGGCCACCGTTTCCGCCTTGACAGTTGTCTGATGGGTCGTTGTTGCGCGAGCCACAGTGGGTTGAGTGGCTGTGAGCGACTTGGAAGCTGGCGGCTGTGGCTTGACTCGATTGAGACAGATGGAGCCTGGACTTGATTTACAATCTCTGCAGTCTAGGCCATGCTAGCCGTCAGATAGGCTTGTATTTCATCGCGAACCGCTTGGGTTTCTGGGGTGTTGGGTAGCCGTTGCATTATTGCCATGGCGACGGCTACGTTGGCACTTGGAGTCCTTGAAGACCTGTTTGTCCCCCACCCTGTTGAAAGCATCGTTGAGGTCATGTGGCTGGACCCTTATGCGTCGCGCCTCCTGGTCTGCTTTGGCTTCGATTTGTCGGCGATTGAACCGATCAATATTGCGTGCTTCGCGCGCGGTCCTTTCTTGTTCTGTTTCGCCAACCACCGGCGGTTCGTCATTGTTAACAACATGGATCAAATCCCCTCGTCTTGGCAGGAAAGACGGGAATTGTGAAAACCCCGGGGCGTGGTCTAGCAGATCCAGATCGTACTTGGTGCCGTCGTCTTCGTGATGCTGAAGCTCGGTGTGTACAGATGCTTTAGATGCGATGCTAGACGAGGAGCTAGAGTCACCCTCTTGGACTGTGTGGATGGATCCTTCTTGATAATCTTCAGTCCTGGATCATGTTGACGAAGTCGCGCGGCTTCGGCCGAGGTCGGTGCATAAAACACAGATCCAAGCGGCGTTGTAGGTTATACGCGTAGCTAGAGGCAGCGTTTCGTAGGCCGTAAGGCTGGACCTGGTGGTTCTCCGTCGAGGCTTCGTACTCGAAGAGCTGGAGACCCATCGCGGAGGCTGGCCGGCGACGAGCGGAGCGCCCTTCAGGAGTAGATATGACCACGAGATCTATACCAAGTCATGTCAGGACGACTGGTCTGAGCTGGTCGGGTAGATCTGTTGTGGAGAGCGGTTACCTGCTCGTTAGGTTGACTTTGAATCGTACTTACCAGAGCTAGGGTTTCAACGAGTTTGGTACCGATCCGATCGATGGAGTTGAGCAGGTCGGTGTTGTCGATCTGCTTCCCTTTGTAGTGGGGAAGTGGACGATGAGTCGTCGGCGTGGCTGAAGATGATGCAGGCATGGTCGGAGCTAGATGTACCATGGTCGGAGCTAGATCCATCGTGGTCGGAGCCAGACGTACCGTGGTCGAAGCCAGATCCATCGTGGTCGGAGTTGTACCCGTCGTGGTCGGAGCCATAGCCGATGTAGGTGAAGCAGTGGTCGGCGCAGACTGAATCCATGCCTCCTCCGTGGTCATGGCGATGAAGTCGTCGAAGCCGATGGTCCAGGTGATCTGGCCGACGGTGAACTTGAGGTCGTTCGGCGTTGCCATGGAGGCGGAGACGATGACCATCTTGTTTGCTTGGAGAGCAGTACGCACACACCCTACCTAGTGTGCCACTATCGACGAAATATGGTTGGCAGTCTACCTAGGGGTATGCTCAAGATAGTAGATTGTCGGCAGACAGATGCGTAAGCCACAAACAAGACGGTGACGTAAGACAGACACGAGGTTTTATCCAGGTTTGGCCGCCAAGAAGGCGTAACACCTACGTCCTGCGTCTGATTTGTATTGCTGTATGTCAATGAGAGATATTTTTTAGAGGGATCCCCTGCCCGCCTTATATAGTTCGGGGGGGGGGCAGGGTTACAGATCTGAAAACCAATCATAGTCAGTTACAATTGCCATATGTGGCCGGATAAGGATTCCTATTCTAATCGACCAGGATCCTGCTTGATCGCCAAATCCGCCTTGACTCCTTGTGCGGGACTCCGATCAGGTTGGCTGGGCCGCACGTCGTCTTTCGGGTGGACCGGACCCATCGATCCGGGCCGGCCCAAGCTTAGCCGTCAGGGTATAGGGGTTAATACCCCCACAAGCAGGTACACTGGATGAGGGCGAGCATCATCCCTTGGCATGCTGCGATGGCGGGGAAGTAGGGTCAGGTCGACCTAAGGACGCGGACATGGAGGCGCAAGGAAGGGAGACACGGCAGTACATGGATCCGCGCGCGCCAGCGTTTGGGGTGCGGCGCTAGGACCTGCGGGCGACCTGAGGATGCGGAGACGACAGTACCTAGATCTGTCACGCTGGAGGGCTCGCGCACGCCGGCACCCACGGCGGCACCGATACTGTTGCGGTGGTGCGCGCGTCGGGAGCTGCGGGTGATGCGGGCGGAGGTGACTCGGCGATGGCGTTGCGGCGGCCGGTGGGCGAGGTGTCGCGGTGCTCCGGCGGGGTTGCGGGCGGCGGGTGCAGGAGCGAGGGCGATAGTGGTGCAGTGTGCGGGGATGGGGATGCACGCGCCGCGGCGGCCCATGGGATCCAGCGGGTCGCAGGGGGCGGTGATTGCGGCTTTCGCGCGCGGACGGGAGGCGTGGATTGTAGGGGAGGGGCGGACCGACGGAGCTACTATCGTCGCACGAAACGATAGGGAGGAGCGACCCAAAAAAAACCGTACGAAAAAATAGTTTACTTTTGTTCTTTTTAGTTGCAGAACATATTAAAACGAGTAGCGAATCCTTCACGCGTTATGCCCTATTAATTTTCGTCCGCCGTCCTCATTTCCAAAAAAAAAAACCCTGACCTTTCGTGAAATCAACCCACAGTCAAAATGCTGAATAGAGGGGGGCTCGGATTGACAAAGCAGGTAAGGGAGGGGTTAAAGGGGAAAAAGCTTCTCCTTTCCTCCGTCTCTTTCCCTCCCGTCCGCTGCCTGCGCTCCCTCATCCACGCCCCCGGACCCTGCCCCGAGCCTCAACGGGGAGGCCGGCCGATCCCCTCTGCTCCCCGCGCCGCACCTTCCTCCTACACTGGGCGCGTTGCCTCTGCTGCCGCCGCCGTCCCCCGTGCCCCTGCCCCCGTCGCGGCCGTGGAGAGGGGGAGGAGAGAGAGTGTGAAGGGAGGTCCTCTCCCCTCCTCACCTCGGCGAAGGAGGCGCTGGAGGCGGGGCGCCAGCAGGGAGGCGAGGCAGAGGCGGCGTCGAGCAGCAGCCGGCGGCGATTGGACGAGGGATTCGAGGGAGGGAGTCCCCTGGCTGTGCGGCCGGTGCCCGGGCCGGTGGGGGCGAGCTCCCCAGTCCGGCAGGGGTGATGTCCCGAGCGGTGCGGCTGGGACCTGCGTCCAGTGGGGGCGAGGTCCCCGGACGGTGTACCCCGCCACTGGAGGCGGTGGGCCCGCTTGGCGGCCACAGTGCCTGGAGCACGGGGCGGGCGGGGCCAGCGGCAACGCGGTCGCGCAGCGTCTCAACCACAGACGCGCTCTCGCCGCCGACGGCCGTAGCAGCCTCTGCAGCTCTCCTTTCTGTCCGTGCATATGGCCGCTGATCCCTCTGACGAGCTGTCTCTACTGCACACAAGTTGTTTGTAGAAATGCCTAATAACAAGAACGGAAGCAAGAGCCTGTAATATTGTACATGATTATGACCCCGCGCAGGTATTAATCTATCCACAATATATATTCATTTGAATTCAATATCCACCAATTTCCTACCAGCAGCTGAACATAACCAAAACAGCAATTACTAGCATTACTCACTGAGAAATGACTAGAAGTCTAGAACTATTCTTCTGTGCTGTATAAATTACCATTTATATTAATTATTTCTCAAGGAATTGTGCTTCTTTTGTGGTACTCAGTTTGTTGAAACGATGATTGCTCAAATTTGTATCAAATGGTAACATTCAACTGGGTTCCATGGCGACTCAGCTGAAGGAAACATGTCTCTCTAAATAGGAAAAGCATATGGCTGCCTGTACAAGTCGGAGATAACTACTTGCTGTTAATAAACATAATTAATTATACTTATCCTTAGTCTCGCCGGATACAAAGCAACCATATAACAATGTTGTCTTAATCTCATGTAGAATATGGGCTTAAAATTTCATAACAACTATTAGAGAAATCAAATAGCTCTCTTAGTTTCTGAACTGGAAATACTGCTCTTCTAATGTTTTGGGCCACAGACGTGTGCTCAAACAGGCATCAAGAACAAACTTTCTGCATGTATCCATGCATGAATGGCTATGTGAAATTTAAATGCTACGACATAGAACATATGAATCAATAAAATAGTAGGTTTTGAGGTTGCAACCTAAAATTAAAGCACCCGGACAATACTGATCTGAAACTTGGTAGATAGTTCGAGAGCATATATAATGAGTTTATTGCTGTAAAACATTTTACATAATAGTATGTCCATAGCTTTACTTCCTTCATGACTACTTGAAAAAAATTTCATTTTTATTTTACAGTGTTGATTCTCTGAATGTCAACTGTCACAAGATATTAAGAACATGGAAATCGTAGAACCAAGGTAATGTAAATCATTGCATTCTGTATTAGATCTAATTATTAAGCAATGAATCTGTAATTCCCAAAGCTTGCAAAAATTCGAAATGTTATCTGATCACTTTTTAATCTCTGTATGCCACTACGGGGTGTTTCCAGGAAGCTCGGCAGCTCATGGTTAATCCTTAATTCCTTATATACTATATGCTTGCCTGGGATATGCCTTGGGACTGTTGAGAAGTTCGGTGCCCCTTGCTATGTTAGTTTTGCACTTACTGAACCTGCCTAAAATTTCTGAACTAGCTCCCACTCACATGATGTCAGCCATAAGCTTTATTTCACCTTTGATAAGATCTGAGTGCTCATACACAAAACAAGGTGGAACAGTAAGGTAATGTCTTTGCTATATTCTTGATGTCATTTTACATAACCCTTTTATTTAAAAAAATCATAAACCTGAAACCAAACCTGATGATTCCACCTCCGTTGACAAGTGCATCAGTTAAGCCTGAAAAGACAAGTTATGACAGTACTTTTTATTGTGACTGCAGCATCTCCACGAGCACTGTTGTAGAAAAAAATTTGCCATACAGACATAGTAGGCCAAGAATCAATGCATGTAAAAAGTTCATGCGTTGAGACAGAGTCTGGATATTATTTATAGATAATACATGTAATGTTCAAGATCTTCACCTGTAGATCCAGTAGCAACGCACGGGCATGTTTGCTAGTATTTCTAAAGCAAGCAATGTTGCCGGTCCGTCCTTTTTATATTTCACCGATGTGTGGGCCTCATCAGTCCGATCCGCCCCTGACATGTTGGTAAATGGGTCTTCCCATAATATTTTGGTCATGTATCAATTACATGTGGGCCCTCCATCTCTTTTTGCATGTGCCTGGAGGAGAAGCAAAGAGGAATGAGTTAATGTACTGCACGTGAAGAACAAATAAGCAAAGAGGAGACGGAAGAGACAAATCGAACAAATAAAGAGGAGGGGCTTCGGCTCCTTCTGCCCGGAATAAACATTACATATATAACCCATTTCCGTTGAGCCGAAATGGGTTAAAAAATGTTGTATACCGGAATGTTTCTTGGTGAGCACCGGAAATGGCTAGGCTTCCCGTTGGGCCATCCGAGAAGAGAAGAAAAGAGAAGCCTTGGCCTGCTCTGTCTATCCGTGTCTGCGAGGCCCATGTACTACGTACACGCCGGCAACCCTAAGCCTGATGATGATGATGATGATGATGCTAGAAGGCAAGTAAAGTTGGCAGGTAAAAAAAAAGTAGGCAAGTAAAGTATTTGACTATTGTCCCTTCGTATACATTATGATCAAGGAGATGGTTGCAAATTAAATCGTTGCAACAAGCAATTCAAGTTGATGCAAGTGTGACATGTAATTGTCTCCAACTTTCCCTCCGTCGCAAAGCAAGGTGAGGGAGGCTGGCTAGCCAGCCAGGGACGACGATCGTGCATGACAAGAGGCAACAGAGCACAATCTACAATAATTGGAAGTGGCATATGCACAGAGCAACGCACAGGCATATTTACTAGTAATATTCTAAACACAATAATCTTCCTTCCCAAATAATGTTCCTACAATTAAAACAGAATTATATTCGAATTTCAATTCTAAACCCTCATCTGACAATCTCCGAAATTTGAACATTTCCTAAACTCTCCTCTGAACACAATTCGAATCCACATCGAACCAAATTCGAATTTAAATCCTATTAAAACTTTTCCAAACTAATCCTAATCTTGGTGGATGGCTGTGAGGCTGAATTTGAATGGCAAAATGGCGGGAAGCTTCGGGTACATGTGACATGGAAACAGGAGAAGGATGGTGTCTCTGATGTGGCCTTCAGTTACTGGGAGAAGAGAGGGGGGAATTGCTGAGTTGTTCTCACTGGTGGAGAACTCACTTTTAGTCCTGGTTGGTAGGGTGCAAATCTCCTGAAAAACCATCTAGGATAAAGCAATCGAGACAAAGGGGGGGGGGGGGGGGGGGGGGTCTTTAGTCTCGGGTCACTCAACCGGGATTAAAGACACCCTTTAGTCCCGGTTGGTAAGTGCATCCGTAAAAATTCAGGCGCGCGCCATGCAGGCCCCTGCATGGCGCCTGTAATTTCATGCATCACGTACCCCTTTAGTTAACCTTTAGTAGTTGAGAGTTTTTTTTATAATGAAATCAAACTAGTATTTAAACGAATCAAACTAGTATTTATACAATTACTATATGTACAATTCTTAGTATATGTACAATTCTTAGTATATATACAATTAATTACTATATGTACAATTTTTAGTATATATACAACTTTTAGTATTTATACAATTCCTAGGATATAACTACGCCTGATTCTAACACTAGGAACAGGATATTTTTACTGTAGGGGCGGCTAGGGTTGGGGGCGCCCGTACAGTGGGCGTCCTCGGGCCCCATCAGCCCAGCCACCCCTACAGATGGCACTGTAGGGGCGGCTGGTAATCTGAGCCGCCCCTACAGTTGGGGCTGATCTATAGGGGCGGCTCAATCACCAGCCGCCCCTGCAGTGCCCATTTGTAGGGGCGGCTGCCACCAGCCGCCCCTGCTGTTCAACTGTAGGGGCGGCTGAATCACCAGCCGCCCCTACTAATGGCGCACGAATAAATAGCAGCCAAAATTTGAAAGGTTCAAATTTAGTCAAATGACAAGATAACCAAAATAAAAGTTGTAGATCTTGATGAGTTGAACAACTTTTGTATTAATCACTTTTACATCTGAAATCATTTAGGGTTTGAAAATTTGGTTTGAACTTATCAAATTTCAAATTTTAAAATGTGTAAAACATTGTCACATCCAAGTTTGATCAAACTTAAATGCTAAAGCATGATTTTAGAAATTTTTAGGAAAAAAAAACCATCATATTTGGAGTTAGTATGAGGGAGAACAACTAGTTACAAAGTTTACCCACAGATTAAAAAGAGAAATCACACTGTTCTAGATGATCCTTACATAATCATAGTGAACAGTGTGATTTCTTTTTTTAATCTGTGGGTCAACTTTGTAACTAGTTTTTCTTCCTCATACTAACTCTAAATCTGATGATTTTTTTCCTAAAATTTTCTAAAATCATTCTCTATCAATTTATTTTGTTGGTTTTGTTAATATATACATATGAAAAGTTCGAGCAATTTAAATTTTGAATTTCAAAAAAATGCAACTTTAGACAAGATTTTGATACCCCAAATGATTTCAGCTGAAAAAGTGATAAATACCAAAGTTGAATAACCTTTCAAGATCTACAACTTTTGTATTGGTCATTTCTTCATATGACAAAGTGAAACTGACATTGTTCACAAATGTGACATATCTCTCGTGAGGTTTTATAAACTATATAAGACATGTGTAAGATTAGTGAACAATGTGTGTTAAGAATTTATCAAATGAACAAATGATCAAAATAAAAGTTGCAGATATTTATGAGTTGAACAACTTTGGTATTCATCACTTTTTATGTTGAAATCAATTTGGGTCTCAAATTTTGGTTCGAACTTGTCATTTTTTAAAATTTTAAATTTGAAAGGTTCAAATTTTGTCAAATGACAAGATGACTAAAATAAAAGTTATAGATATTAATGAGTTGAACAACTTTGGTATTCATCACTTTTTATGTTGAAATTATTTTGGGTCTCAAATTTTGGTTCGAACTTATCATTTTTTAAAATTTCAAATTTGAAAGATTCAAATTTAGTCAAATGACAAGATAACCAAAATTAAAGTTGTAGATCTTGATGAGTTGAACAACTTTTGTATTCATCACTTTTACATCTGAAATCATTTAGGGTTTGAAAATTTAGTTTGAACTTGTTAAATTTTCAAATTTCAAATTTTAAAATGTGTAAAACATTGTCACATCCAAGTTTGAACAAACTTAAATGCTGAAGCATGATTTTATAAATTTTTAGAAAAAAAACCATCACATTTAGAGTTAGTATGAGGGAGAACAACTAGTTACAAAGTTTACCTACAGATTAAAAAGAGAAATCACACTGTTCTAGATGATCTTTACATGATTATAGTAAACAGTATGATTTCTTTTTTTAATCTGTGGGTCAACTTTGTAACTAGTTTTTTTTCTCATACTAACTCTAAATCTGACGATTTTTTTTCTAAAATTTTCTGAAATCATTCTCTATCAATTTATTTTGTTGGTTTTGTTAAAATATACATATGAAAAGTTTGAGCAATTTAAATTTTGAATTTAAAAAAATGCAACTTCAGACAAGATTTTGGTACCCCAAATGATTTCAGCTGAAAAAGTGATAAATATCAAAGTTGAATAACTCATCAAGATATATAACTTTTGTATTTGTCATTTCTTCATATGACAAAGTGGTAACGAAATTGTTCACAAATGTGACACATCTCTCATAAGGTTTTATAAACTATATGAGACATGTGTAAGATTAGTGAACAATGTGTGCTAAGAAGTTGTCAAATGAAGAAATAACCAAAATAAAAGTTGCAGATATTCATGAGTGGAACAACTTTGGTATTCATCACTTTTTACGTTGAAATCAATTTAGGTCTCAAATTTTGGTTCGAACTTGTCATTTTTTCAAAATTTCAAATTTGAAAGGTTCAAATTTTGTCAAATGACAAGATGACTAAAATAAAAGTTGTAGATATTAATGAGTTGAAGAACTTTGGTATTCATCACTTTTTATGTTGAAATCATTTTGGGTCTCAAATTTTGGTTCAAACTTGTCATTTTTTAAAATTTCAAATTTGAAAGGTTGAAATTTTGTCAAATGACAAGATGACCAATATAAAAGTTGTAGATCTTCATGACCTCTACAACTTTGATGTTTATCAAATTTTCATTTGAGATCATTTGGTGTCTCAAAATTATTTTAGTAGTTTTGATTTTAATTTTTTAAAATTTATTTTTTTTTCATTTTTAAAGGTTCAATTTTGCAATTTTAAACTGTTGTAGTTGTTTTAGTTATTGTATATGTAAATATATCTATAAAAAAATAATTATAAAATTTTGTATTGTATTATTTATTATTTACATGTGAATAAAGTTTTGGCAACAAAATATGCAAAACTCTCGGAGATTCTAACAAAATCTCCCCAACGCCGCTGCCTCCCACACCCGTTGCGGCCACCTCGCCACCCAGTCTTCGCCCGCCCCTCCATCCGCTGCGGTCGCCTCCTCCGCCTGCGCCCCGCCCGGCGCAGCCGCCCTCCTCCCTCCGTGTCGCGGCCAGCTCCTCCATCTCCGTCGCGCCTGCCGCGGCCAGCTCCTCCGCTCGCGCCTCGCCCGTCGACACCCCGTCTATTCGCGAGAGCATCTCCGAGCCCAGTTTGCCCTCCCCAACCTAGATTCATCCAGCGTCGACGGCGCCCCCACGCACCGTACCTACTTGGTGCCGCCCCAACAGGCCATGGTCCTCACCACCACCTACGACTCCTCCACAGCGGGGTTTGGGCCAGGGCTGTCGGATCCGAGACCGTGCTGTCGTCTTCTTCCTCAGGGTGGGTCAGAGTAGGCAGATTTCACGGACGCCCCTTTCCACCGGCAACGTCGACGGTCGTTCCCCACCCCGTGGAGGATCCATCCCGTGTCGAATCGAGGTATTTTTTGGATCTAGCATTTCATCCAATCCGAGCAGGATAGCAATTGCAGAAAGTAATTTTCTTTAAACTATTCATGTTTTGCTTTCGGATGCAGTGTAATTGTTCGATGGTATTCCACTAAGAAGGCCTAGGTTCAGTCCTGTCTGCATCTTGGATGTATGATCTGTAGAATTGAGTCTCTTGCTTTGCCTTTAATTGATTCTTTAGAATTGAATACTCATGTAAATATCTATTTGTTGAAATAGAGATAGTGTGCCACTGCTAAATATTTTAGTCACCTTGATGCAGTTTTGTGTAAGATTAAAAGAAAAACGATAGTCACATACAAAGGGTTTTACTGAACTGACTTATTTCGCTTTTGTATGAACTCTGAACTTGTAGGTTTCACCCTACCTGAACATGAATACCTGATCACACGCTTGTCAGAAGTTGATTACCTCTAAATTTGTGGTACCATGATCCATTGTAAGAACTAGAACATTAGTGTGTTTTTATACTGAACTCCAATTTATGAGATTCATCATATATTTTATTTTTTAAATACTCACATGAAAGTTCCAGCCCAAACTAAATATTTGTATACTCAATACATATGCTACTGTAAGTGTACCCATACCTAGTAATATAATGCTACAGATTTATGCATATTTATGTATTTGCTGGTCCATCTTGTGATGCTTAGGTTAGCTTCTTAAATTTGTATATGACAAATATATCATAGAAGCAGGACGCATATGACAAGGCTAACTGGACCTCGACCAATATATATAGTGATAGTGATCGTGCTGATGTTCTAAGTGAGAATAATTTATCCCTTGTTCTAAAAGATGTGACACTACAGGCAGCGGCCGTGTTCCTGTGCTGAGCGTTACCATGCGAGTGGAGCTGCTAGTGGCAAGAGCGAGTCTGCTAGTGGCCGAGCAGCAGGTGTTGATGTTCTGACTTCCAGGGAAGAAGCAAGCAAGCTTGAGGCTTCAAGTACTAGGTATAAAAATACATTTTCCTCATTTCCTGTAATTAGCTCTTGTGTTGATGGTTTTATGCCGTCTTAGATCACTAGTAGAGAACAAACCTTTGATCCAAGAGCCAAACCAGGCTCTAGTCCCGGGAAATATTGCGCCCGAGACTAGAGAGACCTTTAGTCCCGGTTGGTGGCTCCAACTGGGACTAAAGGTCCCTACCCAACGGCTCCTGCGCCAGGCCGTTGTGGTAGGGGACCTTTAGTCCCGGTTGGAGCCACCAACCGGGACTAAAGGTCGACCTTTACTCCCGGTTGGTGGCTCCAACCGGGAGTAAAGCTCTTGTCCCGGCTAGTGGCGTGGCCCGGGACTAGAAAGTGACCTTTAGTTCCAGTTGGATCCACCAATCGGGACTAAAGGTCCCCCCTATAAATCCTGCTGGCCATCTTCTTCATCCCTGAGCCCGCCCGAGAGCTTCAGTTCAAATTTAAGCAGCGTTCTTGCTCTTTCTCCATCTATTCTTTGATTCCTCCGTCGATTTCTTCGATTCCTCCATCGATTCTTCGGTTCTAAAGGTTACCAACTTCATACTCTCATGTTTCACCATTGTCTTATCTCATTTTGTTCACTATATATATATATATATATGGTTCTTTATTGTGGTTTTTTTCATTTGTAAGCAATTTGAGCTCAAAATCACTTCAAGCTTGCATATTTACATGAAGGAAGGTTAAAGTAGCTATTAAAAACTAGTATTCACCATTCATTTGTAGCATGCATAGCACACTTCATTGTTTAGAGATATAGAGAATTTTAGAGTTT
Source organism: Miscanthus floridulus (assembly GCF_019320115.1). NCBI lineage: Eukaryota > Viridiplantae > Streptophyta > Magnoliopsida > Poales > Poaceae > Miscanthus > Miscanthus floridulus. The sequence continues at coordinate 86,967,388 of NC_089594.1, read as the reverse complement.
TTTTTAATTTTATTTGTTTATAAAATGAGAAATTTATAGTGTATTAAAAAATGAGTATAGAGAGTAGCTGGCAACTGCTTCCGGGTCCTCGGCCTCTCATGGGTTTCCAAAGCGACTTAGGCCGGGTCTCCCACTCATTGCATGTGGCAAGTGTTGTGATGAGACGAAGATTGTGATGGAGTACCAAGTGAAGAAGGAGGGTCCCAACAAGGGTCACATTTTGTACAAGTGTCCGGATCGCAATGTGAGTTATTTTATCGTATTTAATGACTATGGTTAGTTTATACCTATTTTCATGATGGTTGTGATTAAAGTTCTAATTTTCTGTTTTAATTTCAGTGGGATGGCACTGGATGTTCAGGCTTCTACTAGGAGGAAGAGTATGTTGAACTCGTGTAAAAATATCTTGCACAATAGGCAAATATGGCGGCTAATGAGGCAGTGATCCAGCCAAAGAAGTCCAAAGATGTTGAACAAACGGGAGATCTGTCTGTTTTAGTTGGGATTGGTCGCGAAATCCTTGTGCTGTTGAAGTGCATTTTAGCTTTAGTGTTTTTAGTGGTAGTTGGGATTGTCTACATTGTAGCGAGGCTTTCTTAAATTTATAGCTTTTATGGTGGTATGCATGTTGTATAATTAACTAATTATGTTCTAGGTTTTAATACGGTATTTATGTCATGTAATGCAGATGAGTTGGCATTGGATGTACAATGCTGATCGTCGCTCCCAAGAGTTCATGGACGGCGTGCATTCTTTGTTACATGCGGCCGAGGCAAACAAACGCGATGGTTTCATGTGCAGCCCATGTGCCGTATGTAAGAATACGATGGAATATGCTAACTCAAACACTCTTCATTCACACTTGTTCAAATCGGGTTTCATGCCAAACTATATTTGTTGGACGAAGCACGGAGAAACTGGAGTTGTAATGGAAGAAGGTGAAGAAGAACAATGGAGCGATGATGCCATTTTTGCTGAATATGGTGCCTTCAATGATACTGCAATGGGGGAAGCTGAAGAAGAGGCGGGGGCAAAGGAGAAACCCGCTGAAGAAGAGGTGGGGGCAGAGGAGAAGCCCGCTAAAGAAGAGGTAGGGGCAGAGGAGGAGCCCGCTGATGATCTTGGTCAGGCCATTCGTGACGCACAAAGAGAATGCGAAAGTGAAAAGAAGAAGATCAAGTTTGACCGCATGCTAGAGGATCACAAGAAATTGCTATACCCAACTTGTGATGCGGGGCAGAAAAAGTTAGGTACCACATTGGAATTGCTGTAATGGAAGGCAAAGAATGGTGTATCTGACAAGGGATTCACGGAGTTACTAAAAATCTAAAAGAAGATGCTTCCAAAGGATAATGAATTGCCCAGCACTACGTACGAAGCAAAACAGGTAGTCTACCCTTTAGGATTACAAATCCAGAAGATACATGCATGTCCTAATGACTGCATCCTCTACCATGGCACGAAGTATGAGAAGTTGGATGCATGCCCTGTATGTCACGCGTCGCGGTATAAGATCAGGCGAGATGACCCTAGTGATGTTGAGGGCGAACGTCCTAAGAAGAAAATCCCTGCCAAGGTTATATGGTTTGCTCCTATAATACCACGCTTGAAACATCTTTTTAGAAATAGAGACCATGCAAAGTTGTTGCGATGGCACAAAGAAGACCGTAAGGTAGACAATATGTTGAGACACCCTGCTGATGGGTCCCAGTGGAGAGCAATCGATAGAGAATTCCCCGAGTTTGCAAGTGACGTAAGAAACTTAAGGTTTGCTTTAAATACGGATGGTATGAATCCTTTCGGGGAGCAGAGCAGTAGTCACAGCACTTGGCCTGTTACTCTATGTATCTACAACCTTCCTCCCTAGTTATGCATGAAGCGTAAGTTTATTATGATGCCGGTGCTCATCCAAGGCCCAAAGCAACCTGGCAACGACATCGATGTGTACCTAAGGCCACTAGTTGAAGAACTTCTACTTTTGTGGAACAAGTCAGGTGTACACGTGTGGGATGAGCACAAGCAGGAGCACTTTGACCTGCGAGCATTGTTGTTCATAACAATCAATGATTGACCAGCTCTAAGTAATCTTTCAGGACAATCAAACAAGGGATATAATGCATGCACGCACTGTTTCGGTGACATGAAAGGTATATTCTTGAAAAAGTGTCGCAAGGTCGTGTACCTTGGGCATCGACGATTTCTTCCTACAAATCACCCCGTAAGAAAGAAAGGCAAGCATTTTAAAGGTAAGGCAGACCACCAGACCAAGCCTCGCAACCGAACTGGTGAGGATGTCCTCGATATGGTCAATGATGTGAAAGTAATATTTGGAAAGGGACCTGGCAGCCAACCTGTTTCAAAGGACGCCAACGGTCATGAACCCATGTGGAAGAAGAAGTCCATATTTTGGGAGCTACCCTATTAGCAAGTCCTAGAGGTCCACAGCGCGATCGATGTGATGCACCTGACGAAGAATCTTTGTGTGAACCTGCTAGGCTTCATGGGCGTGTATGGGAAGCCTAAGGACACAATTGAAGCACGACAAGACCTGTGGTGTTTGAAATAACGAGACAACCTGCATCCAGAGAAGACAGATGATGGGCGCCAGTACTTAAGTCCTGCCAGCTACACTCTTAGCAAAGAAGAGAAGGACATCTTGTTTGAATGCCTAGATAGCATTAAGGTACCGTCTGGATTCTCCTCGAATATAAAGGGTATAATAAATGTGCCAGAGAAGAAATTTGGACACTTAAAGTCCCATGACTGCCACGTGCTCATGACTCAATTGCTTCCGGTTGCATTAAAAGGAATTCTACCGCCAAATGTACGTCTAGCCACCGTGAAGCTATGTGCATTCCTCAATGCAATTTCTCAGAAGGCAATTGATCCAACAGATCTAGCAAAACTACAGAATAATGTGGTTCAATGTCTTGTCAGCTTTGAGTTGATGTTCCCTCCTTTGATATCATGACACACCTCCTAGCTTTGAGGGTACCTTTAGTCCTGGATTGGTGCTCCCGGTTGGGAAACCGGGACTAAAGGGGTTTCCCAACCGGGAGCAAAAAGCCTTGCTGCACCAGTGGATTAAGGTATTTAATGGAGTAATGACATATTATCATTAGTCAAGAACTTTGTGTTACTTGGCAACTCTGATTTTGCACTTTGGTTGACAACAAAATGCCCAAGTTACTTTAGTTATGCTTGGTCTTTTTGTATATTGAGCAGCTCTTTAATGTATGATTACAGTTGCATTGCTATTAGCTAATAGACTAGTATTCCTAGTTAGAGTTGCACTGATTGTTAAACTTGCATGGATTCAGTTCGTGAACTGATTTTTAACCTTGCAGCTTTAATTATTTTGGGTCAGTACATGCTTATAATGTAAGTCTAGTATTATTGCCATCAGAACGGGTGGCTTTCTTGTTTCTAATGCATTGTTGCTTTACTTATAATTTGCACAGAAATATCCTGATAACCTCAAGCGGAAGAAATGGCAGTTTCTAGTTTGCAGGTATCTCAGTCATGCTGCTCTGTACTATGATGTGAAATTTAGCACGGTTTGTTATGCCTTGTGTATGATGAATTTAGGCAGCATGGTGTAGTAGCACTACTAATTCCTTTGTGTATTTCATGGGTTTTCCTCACATATAAATTAAGACAAGAATTCTTATGCATAGTAGTTACTGTAATACAGTACAATTCTTCTGTTCCACGGAATGGTGGTTTAATATTTACTGTAATATAGTACAATGGTTCTGTCCCAGCCTCCCTCTTTGATCCGCTCTCCCAACCTCAAATCAGTTTTGCTCCTTCTGGATGATATGCAAATTATTGGCTAGTTAGGTTCTACACATGAGCATTGGTTCAATTGAAAATTGCTAGAAGACCATGAATATCAAATTATGTAGTTGTGCTGAAGACCAAAAGGAATGGGCCGAAAACTCTGATTGCTAGAAATATTGCCACTGAAGAAGTGTTTGGTTTAGAAATTTTAGTTGTAGTGCTGAGATGGTTCATTGAACATATTGACATCCCCTAATATTTCCTAGAAAAATGCTTTTTGTTTCACAGTATGGATTATCTGCTGAAGAAATAGCGAGAATAGTAGATGCATTTCCTAACCAGTAATAAGTGTATATATTCCTTTTGGGCTGTTTACAGTTAATTAAAAACTTTCTACTCTTCGCCGGGCCACTTAGAAAATAATTTAAGCATTTATCAATGGAATAGTTTTGCAGCAAACATGTATTGCATGATAATTTTTACAATCAGCTGAAGTGGTTCTAGAACTCGGCAAATTCAATTAATATCTCTTATTGAGTTCAGAAAGCAACAAATATTAATGCACAACAAAGTGAGCAGGTGCAGTACCTTACCATGCATTTTCTCTAGTGCTAAGATGCATATGCATAGCTTTGAAGCTTGTGTTTTTTTCCAAATAGTTATGATTTAGGACTGGCCATTTAATTGTGCATATGTGGCTCAGAAATTTTGGTATTTAGCCCAAAAATCAGTAACTGACCAACATGTATTGCATGATAATTTTTACAATTAACTGAAGTTGAATCATCCTTGTAGGTTACTGAGTCATCCCATGCTGAAAATGAAGCTTTTGGTTCTCATAATAGAGATCGGCAAGTTGGCAACTAAGGCAATGGCAGCAACATTAATCTGGAATGAAAAGGCAAAGCGTACAGTTAACCTCTTTTGTGTAGTTAGTATTATGCTCCTCTGGACTCAATATAGCTAGGAGATAGACTTGTGTAATATGTGACCACATAGTATAGGAGGATGTCATGTTGTCGAATTCCCAATGCCGGGACCAGCTAGCTAATATGTACAGATCAAGCACAAACATTTATATTTGTGGTGGTCAGATTCGAATTTAAATTATATAATATATATATATATATATATATATATATATATATATATATATATATATATATATATATATATATATATATATATATAGGGAGAGGCTATTCAGTAGCCAGCTACAGAATAAGTTATTCTGTAGCCACCTCCATTTACCATAATTTTATATACTAATTTACGATAATGTCAATATATATTTACTATAGTTGGGTTACTATAACACATAGGGATATTTACCATAACGTTATAGTAAACCACTTAGTAAGGAGTTACTATAATCTCATAAATTAACATAGTAATTATAGTAACTCAAGGTGGCTACAGAATAGGTTATTTTGTAGCCAGCTATAGAGTAGTTGTTCTATATATATATATATATATATATATATATATATATATATAGTCAGATTTGAATTTGAATTATTCATTTTTTTTTAGAAAATCCACTGTAGGGGCGGTTCTTGATTGAACCGCCCTTACAAATACACACAACAGGGCGGCTGGTGATACAGCCGCCCTTACAGAAGTCCACTACAGGGGCGGCTGATATTACCAGCCACCCCTACAGAAGGCACTGTAGGGGCAGCTGAAAACACCAGCCGCCCCTACAGAGGGCACTGCAGGGGCGGTCAGGAAACTGCCCCGACAGAGGCACTCTCTGTAGGAATACCCTGGGAAGGGCGGCTGGCACAGCCGCCCCTACAGAGGCTCTAGAGCCGCCTCTACAGTTAATTTCTGTAGTAGTGTATTCCCGTCGAGGTGTTGCTCGGTGCGTCTTAATTTCATCCATCGTAATGAAATTCTTCTTGTGGATTTATCACCTCGTCCACCAGGAATCCTACGAGACCTTCACATATTGCCCATATTTTTTCCTTCTCCAAGATGCTATGTTGAATATTATGCATCTGTAATTTGGAAATATGTGAATAATGTTACACGAACAATTAAATATAAGGATCTAGAAAACAATTAACTATTAATAGTTTTATTTTACGTACTTTTTTTTTCATGCTCCGTCAACCTGGCCTTGTGTGACACAAAACTGTGCATGTTCTCACAGATGTAGTAGCCACATAGATTATTCCCGGGTTCCTGTCTAAAGCACTTCAGTGGAAAAAGAAACGAGTTATGAAATATTCGTGATATACAAAATGTGCAAACTTCATACGTACCGGGAAGTCTGTGTTCCACGTAAGTTTTTCTTTGAATGCACCTTTGTGTTTCTTGAGGAATTGTCTCCATGCGCTACGGATTAAAATAATGAATGATACAGTGTTAGGCGAAAATTTAGGAAACAAACTTTTCCATTGAGATAAAGGTCCAGAATTATTACAAGTTTAGCATGTCTTGAATCTCTTGGTACTCCGCCGGTGGTTTCCTCAAGGAATCGAAGATAGTGACGTACGCGTGGCTTCTATCAGGCTCAATTATTATGAGGATCCAGTGGAAACTGCGTACGTAAATGGTCATATATATTAGAACTAACTAACATTAATCAGGTAAGGAAAAGAAAACGAAAATAGACGGTATACAAACGCTTACTTGAAGTTGTATGGAAGTAGCACTACTGGAGACGTCCTCTTTGTCGAGGGCTTCTGGGTTTGCCGAGGGCTACATCTCGGGCACTCGGCAAAGGGGATCTTTGCCGAGGGCCAGCCCCAGGAGCCCTCGGCAAAGCTAGGCCCTCGGCAAACAAACGGCCCTCGGCAAAATAAATCTTTGCCGAGGGCCTAGCCCTCCGCAAATTGGCCCTCGACAAATATGGCCGGATGGGTCACGACGGCCACTGGCGTCAGTCTTTGCCGAGTGCCCGCCGTTAGGCACTCGGCAAAGATTTTTATTTTTTTAAATATTCTTTGCCGAGGGCCATTGGCTAGGCCCTCGGCTAGACCCTCGGCAAAGAGTTTTTTTTTGGTTTTTTGAACCCAGTTTTTTTTTACCCTCGGCAAATATGACTTGAGGCCCAGGCGGATCGGGCGGCTGCCGCAGCTTGTAGGAAGTACGTCACCGAGATGCACCACCATGGGCGCGTCCAAGCCCACGTAGACTACTACAGGTCGGTACTTAAGCAGTCCCTCCCCAAGCCTCAAGCAAGACTGATTACGCTGACCCGGGACCAGTACCTTGAGGTAGGCGAATAACATTCATAATGATTCGTTTTGATATTAAGTAGGTTCAATTTTATCTTCTTATATATCAAATACTCGATGACTTGTAGGTGATTCCTTGGTGGTGCCGATCGTATCCCGAGTGCTGGGCCATGATCGTGGACAAGTGGTTATCATAGGACTTTGTTGGCACGCACGAGAGGCTGCGGGAACAGCGTCTGATGAGGCAAGGTCCAACTCACCATCAAGGCAGCCGCAGCCTTCCCGGATACAAACAAGCATACATAAGTGATTTCTTTCATTTATTTTGATGCTCAATTCTGCTTTCTCACCATCTTCTCGTCTTTCTCGCAGGAGGCTGCGCACCCGGGCGAGGAGGTCTCAGAGTTCTCTACGTGGGCTATGTCCCACATGGGCAGGGCGTCGTCCTCTGTCTCCTTCGACCCGACTACCCCGCCCCAGGTGTACTTTGACCCGAACGTATACACTAAAGTCCAAGAGTACACGTCCTCGGTAAGGGAGATCTATGGGGAAGATTACAATGTGCGCACTGAGCCCATTGATGCAGAGACGATCATGAGGCTCGGAGGAGGCAAGAAGCACGGGCGGCTGTAGATTGCAGACGGCGCCATCGACTCCACCACTGTTCCCTCCCTCGACGCTATCCGAGCACGGAGCACGAGCTCCAGCCAGCCCATACGCTCACGGCCTTCTCCAGCACTGCAACAGGTCCAGACACTCCAGGTAATTCCTGTTTTACTCGTCGTACGTTGATATTTACACACCTAAATTATATTTGCATTACTGATACATTGGAGTGAAATATTGCAGGCCGAGCTGCAAGAAACAAAAAGGCAAAGTCAAGAGCAGAACGCGAAACTGACCGCACAGCTGCAGGCCCAGCAGGTCGCGTTCGAGGCCGCGCAGAAGCAGATGGCGGAGATGATGGTGATCATGCAAAGTCTTGGGCAAGCATCAGGTGTACCTGTGCAGTTTTCAGCTCCTCCACCTCCTACTCCTACAGCTACTCCTGTAAGTATGAAAGTTCACTTTTCGCTTGTACTTTGCATGTATGTCGGCCTTCGTGCCGTTGTGGATGTCGGCGTTCGTGCCGTTGTTTCTTGCAGGTTTTGGAAACCTCCCCGTGCAGGGGAGGTGTTGCCGAAATTTTCAATTGAGTCTAATCTTTTTGTATTCCTAGATTACTGATGCAATCTCTAAGTTCCAAAACTGTTTTCTCGGATTACTCACACATGCAATCTCTGCTCCTTTGTACAGCCTCCGTCCGCGGGTTCCAATCAATTTGGTAGTGCGTCACCGAGTGATCCCACCTTTCCTTCACCACCGTCTCATAGGCTACCTTGATGAGGACTAGTGCTAGGTGATGTGGTTGGACTTTATTGTAATATTTGTGGTTTATGGTTTGGACTTGTGCTTGGATTTCATGAACTTATTGTAATAAACATGTGAATGATGATGAACATGTGACTTGTCATTGTAATATGTTGTGATTTGTGGTTCACAATTATGGTTGTGATATATTGTGAGAAAATGGGTTCTGTGTGATATATATATATATATATATGTGATGGTTGATATATATATGTATATATATGAAATGTTTGTGTCGATGGAATGCAAAAAACAAAAAAAAAAATTAAAATTTCTGCCTCTTTGCCGAGGGCAATGACCAAGGCCCTCGGCAAAGAAGGGTCCTTTGCCGAGGGCCGTCCCATTGCCCTCGGCACAGTGGCGGAGCCAGGATTCCAAACTTGGGTATTCCTACTTCCACGTCAATAAAAAAATCAGTTGTTTTTAACTGCAATGAGTGAAAATACTACAAAATATAAACCAATTTGAGAGACTGTTTTTTTACTGTTTTGGGCTTCAATGAGTGAAAATACTATAAAATATGGCATTATACATATACATATACAAGTATATACACATATATACATAGAAGTGTGCTAAAATAGTTGGGTATTCCTGGGAATATGGGGAATACCCTCTGTATCCGCCCATGCCTCGGCAAAGATTTTTTTTTAAAAAAATAAAATTTCTGAAACATTTCTTTGCCGAGGGCTATGATTAGAGGCCCTCGGCAAAGACTTTTTTTAAAAAAATAAAATTTCTTTGCCGAGGGCCTGCGTGGAAGCCCTCGGCAAAGATTTTTCAAAAAAAAAAGAATAATTCTTTGCCGAGGGCCGTCCCATTGCCCTCGGTAAATATTTTTTGGAAAAATTTTGCACATTTCTTTGCCGAGGGCCATGGTTGTAGGCCCTCGGCAAAGATTTTTTTAAAAAAAGAATAATTCTTTGCCGAGGGCCCTCGGAGACGACCCTCGGCAAAGACCCCGTCCCAGGCGCCGGCGCCGTGACGGCTGCTTTTCTTTGCCGAGTGCCGCTCCAGCCCTCGGCAAAGACCCTCTTCGCCGACTCAAAATTCCCCGAGAGCTCTTTGCCGAGGACCGCCCTTGACAAAGCCTTTACCGAGGGTTAATGGGCCTTCGCTGAGGGCCTCAGGCCCTCGGCAAATAGGCCGTCTCCAGTAGTGTAGTATGTAACTCTTGTAAGCTTGTTTGTCCAGGAAATTGAATACTTCCATCAACGTTTTCTCTGGAAAATCCCGTATCTGGTCTTGGTTAACTAGGGATGGATCCATGAAGCCAACATGGAAGTATCCTTCTCGTCGGTACTTCTGAATTAGCATCCTACATAAAATGGAAGACAAAGTTAGTAGGGCGACGCACACACAAAAAATAATGATATGATCCAAAATTTACATATAGATAAACGGATACTTACAGAGCCCAGGCGCTGATGAGAGAGACGTCTAGGGCATCATGATGGTACACTTCGTATATATCTTTGAATTCCAGCCAGAGGCATTTCTCGCCTTCGCCGAAAAAATCTGTCGGTTTTACCTTAAGGCCGAACATCACCGTCTGGTCGGCGGACGTCTTCATGTACCATTCATGGAATTCGTACATCTTTGTTGATAGCTTCCCTACCAACTCAGGCCTTACTAGAGACTTCCCTAGCTCAAAGGTCCATTTCGGTCGAACTGGCTGTGCAGCTGGCAGGTCACCTTGCCCTAGACATCACTACCAGACTCAGGCTCTTTGCCGAGTGCCTGTGACACTCGGTAAATCCCCATATACACTCGGCAAAGCCTTTGCCGAGTGTAACCCTCAGCAAAGCCGGTGACGGCAAAGGCCTCTTTACCGAGTGTCTTTTGTCGGGCACTCGGCAAAGGCTTTGCCGAGTGCTCGTAAACCACTTAGCAAAGAAAAGTTGCCTGACGGCGCCAATTGCCGGTGATGGTCGCTTTGCCGAGTGTCAGTCCTACTACACTCGGTAAAGGTGGCTGCTTTGCTGAGTGGCTAATGGCGACACTCGGCAAAGGCAGGGAGGCTTTGCCGAGTGCCTTACTGGTGGCACTCGGCAAAGCCTCCCTGCCTTTGCCGAGTGCAATGGCGATAGCACTCGGCAAAACCTCCCTGCCTTTGCCGAGTGCAATGACCATAGAACTCGGCAATCTTCCCAGCTTTGCCGAGTGTCTTGGTGATTACACTCGGTATAGCTGGGAAATTTGTTTTTTTTTGCATTTTTTTGTTTATTGCATCCACACATACATATATCACACAACCATCACATATATATCATATATCACACAACCATCACATATATATCACATATCACACAACAATCACATATATCACACAACCATCACATATAATCCATAACCATGACAAATATCATCACAAGTTGTCCACAAGTATCACATAGTCCACAAATATCATCCAAGTGCCGCCACAAGTGCCACCATTCACAAATAAGCATCACAAGCACAAGTCCATCTACCTCTATTGTTGACGGCCACTCCACCGGTCCCACTGCGATGGAGGTGTGCCCTGAGCTGGAGGTGTGCCATGAACATCATTCGATGCCGCCGATTGCCCCTGCACAAAAGAGAAGTGATTGTATATATAGGGGGGGGGGGGGGGGGACAATAGATCAGAACTGCTTGCCTCGTCTTTGTCAGTATATATAGGTACACATGCGTAGTGCTTGCATTGCACACTAGTAGTATATAGGTAGTACAGTACTGTAAGAACCACGAGAGTAGCAATGATCAAGTTTTTTTGGGAGTATGAGGCATCAGGATACATAGTTGATTTCAAGCCGCTGCAACACAGAAACCAACACATCTTGGATTTCTGCACTTAGAACATGGACAAGGCACGACGGCCAGCTGCTCCCCAGCAAGGCATGCAGCCGCTATCTCCCGTGGGACGTGAGAACCATGCAGTGCTAATGACATGCTGACTGTACGTGCACCTACCGCCTGTGCCTGGCCATGTACTGATGCCACAGGCAAGATGTTCAATGACAGTTATTACTGTCTAGTGATGAACACTTGAACAGCATCTGGACGAGCTTGGTCTACAGCCACAAGAAACAGTCCAGGTCCAAGTGTCCAACCAAGGACGAGTTTTGGTTCAATGAAGAATTTGCCATGCCGATTTGCAGACAATAGAGGTGTGTGGTACCACGAATTGTCAAAGGTCATCTCACATATTAGGGTCATATATCCATATCCACATTCACATTTAGATTTAAAGTAGAGAAACTCACATGAGTGACAGCAGGATCATTTGGTGGAGTGAATATCATCGGTGGCGGAACATAGCCTGAGTAAGCTCCAAGACCTTGAATATACTGAAACATCTGCTCCATCCTCCGTCGATCCTCCTCAGCCCTTGCCTCAGCCTCCTCCCGTCGCCTCCTCTCTTCCGCCACCTCGGCCTACAATATTTCACCCCAATGTTACAACGCAAAGCAAAGGTATGTAAAAATCAATGAACAACGAATAAAACAGAAATAACCTTGAGTGCCTGCACCGTGTGCTGTGTACAGTCCGGCCATGTGCGTATGGCCGGGCTCGAGCTCGTGCTCCTTGCTCGAATCTCGGAGAGAGACCTAGTACGGGCCGGGTCGATTGCGCCGTCGCCAATCCAGTACCGCCCGTGCTTCTTCCCTCCTCCCAACCTCATGACGACTTCTCCATCAAGGTCCTCGGAGGTGGTATATGTATTCTTTTAGAATCTTGGTATTATAAGTTGTTTCTTGAAATATATATGATTCCGCTTTTTAGATTGATTAATTAATATGGACACACAGGACATAGATGACGACTATGAATATTTGATGGAAGGAATAACCGTGCTCCCGGACCTTACAACTCTGCACCTCATTGTAATGTCAAGTGGACATTGCTTTGGGGATAGCTCATTACATGTTCTCAGGATTTGTACTGGTATAAGAAAGCTGGTCCTGGAATTATCAAGTTTTCCCGAATTGAAGGTAAAGATGTGCTTTGCTTATCTAAGACTCTCTAGTTAGCTAAAAAGAAGAGAAATATAGCCCCAGATGTACAACTTGTGTGGTGGGTGCTAGTAGGTCACAGATATCGTAAAATGCTCAGCTTGGTCAATTAAGTTTCTTTAGATTGTATGTAATGATGACATGGATTGATTCAGCGTGGCTAATGATCTTGAAGTAATTTGGTTGTCTCATAATTTGTTTTTAGATTCCTCTACTTTCATGGCATCCAAATTTTTAGTTGATCTCATCATGCTAATATGCTTTGTTGTTGTGTCAGGAACCATGCCCATCAGGCTGTATTTGTGGGCAGCAGTCAAACTGGCAAACTGAGGAGCTTGTGTTGGTTTCCCTACAAGAAATAGAAATCCATGGATTTGGACGATCTGAACATGATATTGGTTTTGTGGAGCAGCTATTTGGTTGGGCGAAATCACTGACAATGGCGGCAATATTTTTTGATGAATCGGTCACTGAAGGCGTGGCCAAGGAGTTGTGCTGGATGTTTCAGTTCTTCCGTATGCCTAAATTACATATAGACTTTAGGTATCATAACAACAAGAAGGTGCCTGAAGAATCTATTCTACAATCTGTTAGCTTTTGGCAGCCGGACATGGATACTACTTGCTGTAAATATGTATCTTTTCTGCATAGTTATCAGTCTGTTTGAACTTTGAAATATACAGAGGTGGAAATATACAATCCCTGAAGTTTCAGTAGTTTTATTTGTATACTAAAAAAGAAATCCTTTTAGCATAGAACAATCATAACTACTTCCTCTATTCCAAATTACAAGGCGTTTTAGCCTTTCTAAATACATAGCTAATTTTGTTATGCACATAGATATAATTTTGTTATGCACATAGATATACACTATATCTTGATACATAGTAAAAGCACACTATAGAAAAGTCAAAACATTATATAATTTGGAATATAATGGAGGGAGTATTTGTTCTGCAATGTGTGTTAGCTTTTGATGATACAGTATATCTCAGGGTATTTAGGCAACAACATAATCTGATAACCTTAGGCATGCTGCTCTTCTTATCTGATAGAATAACAGCAGTTAGTTTTGCAAGGATTTGGTCCCTGTTTCAGGCACAAACACTCCATCCTCATCCGGGAGCTCTAATGGAATCTCCTTAGACAAAGTAGAAATCCATGATGAGTTGTGAGGATCTGAACTTGAAGCTATTTTGTGATCTGACTGTCCAATTGGGTGACAGTGCTAAAATAATTTTACAATAAACATTGTAAAGGAAATAGCCACTACTAGTTATCAGATGCTCTCTGGAGATCATCGTGCACTATATATATAGCGTCCCTGGCTATCAGAATTTTACAATAAACCTTGTTATCAGATGCTCTTTGGAGATCATCGTCCACTAGTCATCAATTCCAAATAACATGAAAGAGATGAACAAGGGATTACCTAGGTACTGCACAGGAGGCCGGGCGCTGGAGCCTGCGTCGTCGGCGCGCGGGGGAGGGCGCCGGGTGCGGGACGCCGGGGGCCAGCCGCGGGAGCCTGCGTCGTCGGCGCGCGGGGACGGGCGTCGGGTGCGGGCGAGACGAGTCCAGGCGGCGGGCCGCCGGAGGGAGCGGCCGGCGTGGGCGGGCGGGCGTGCGCGGGGCGGCACGCAGGCGCGGCGTTGCAGGCGGGGTGGCGTGCGGGGTAGTGACGGGGGCGGCCAGCGGGCCAAACTTTGCCGGTGGAGGCGGCTTCGGGGCCGCGGCGGGCGGGCGAGTGTGCCGGGCGCGAGCACGGCGGGCGGGCACGAGCGGGGCAGCGCGGGGAGAAGGCGCGGCGGCGCGAGGATGACGGGAAGAGCGGGGGGCGGCGCTAGCAGGGGCGGTGAGGGAGTGAGGGGACGGGATTGTGCGTGCGTGCATGAGTGAGTCTCGGCCGTGCCAGTTAAGTCTTCGGTCAGGCCTTTGCCGAGTGTCCGCGATCCGACACTCGGCAAAGCTGGGATTTTTTTAAAAAAAAACATTAAAAATCTTTGCCGAGAGTCAAGCCAATAAGGCACTCGGCAAAGACTATACTTTGCCGAGTGCTAACCCTAGGACACTCGACAAAGATATTTTTAAAAAAAAAACTTTTCTATTTCCTTTCCCTTTTCCTTAACCGTTTTTTCCAAATTTGTTCCAATACACTTTGAAAATACCTTGTCAAATTCACTCAACAATGCAAATTTGATGCTTCAGCGAAAAAATAGACCATGATTTCATATAGTTATAGCTCAAATTCCATTTATATAATTGCAATTAAAAATTAATAATTATCAAATGGATCCAAAAAATCACTAAAATTTAACATGACACAATCTTTGATGTCTATTGGCTATACAAAAAGTTTCGGAGTCAAACCACATCTCGACCGTTACTTTCACTCCAAATCTTACCAGATCATTCTCAACAATCATGAAACTTCTTCGGAGATGTTTCGGTTTGTAAGCAATGTACGTGACAACTTATGCGACACCTTCTCAATTTTTTACCACAGCCTCCACATATGATATCATGACATCTTATCAAATTTCATGATTTTCGGACTTCCTTTCCTTTTTATAGAATTTAAAAACCATTCAACCACACAAGCTCGGGGTCATATTTCCGAAATAAGATGTTCGAAGCCCCTTATAATCTTATAGGTAAGGCCTCAAACTGGGTTGAATAACATGAATATCAATTTTATACTCATTTTTTTTCCAAATATTTGAATCACTTGCGGTTCAAATTTAACTTAATTCAAAAAATTGCTTGAAATGCAATTAATTAGTTAAATATAGCAAATAAATTCAAAAATACACCAAACTTAAGCATGAAGTACCACATGTGGTACGTGGAGAGGTGAAAATTTTTGAAGTGCAGGAGTAAAAAAAATTATACTTTGCCGAGTGTCTGCTTTTGACACTCGGCAAAGAGCCTCTTTGCCGAGTGCTGCATTTTAACACTCGGCAAAGAGCTGACGGCCGCAGGCTGGTTTAACGGCGGGCTAAAATTTGCCGAGTGTGAGACGTTGACACTCGGCAAAGAAAGTCTTTGCCGAGTAGCATGTCTGAGCACTCGGCAAAGAGGACGTCTTTGCCGAGTGCCGACCCTGAGCACTCGGCAAAGACCAGCTTTGCCGAGGGTCGTGTCGTTGTCGAGTGTTCGAGTTTGGGCACTCGGCAAAGACATCCTTTGCCGAGTACCCGATATAAAAAAACTCAGCAAAGTTCTTAGCACTCGGCAAAGCTTGCGATTCCGGTAGTGCATGCATCAAGTCCCATACATGAATCTTCCATGAATTTCAATACTTGTTCTTGTTGATCCAAGGGCGTTGCTGCTATCCTTTTAGTGTCTTTTTCTGGTAGATGCCCGAGGCGGGGGACAACACCACTTGAAGATGACTTTCCTTTCCTTTTTTTTTCCTCTCATCGTCTTCTTGACACTACCGGTGACTGGCTCTTTGCCGAGTGGCAAGTGGTTTGCCGAGTGTTGTTTTTCGGGCGCTCGCAAAGACGCCTTTGCCAAGTGTTTTTTTTGACACTCGGCAAAGAAGCTCTTTGCCGAGTGTTTTTTTGACACTTGGCAAAGAAAATTTCAAAACATATTTTGAAGCAATAAATTAATTCAAATGAAAAAGTTTTCAACTACAAAGTTGTATAACTCATCAAGATGTACAATGTTTGTTTTGGTCTTTTCTTCATATGACAAAGTAAAAGTAAATTTGTTCACAAATCTAACATATCTCTCTTGTAGTTTATGAAACTACAAGAGAGATATATAAGATTTGTGAACAATGTTAGAACGACCATGTCGGATGAACAGATGACTAAACAACCAAAATAAACTTTGTATATCTCGAAAAGTTATGAAACTTTGTAATTGGCAACTTTTTTATTTGAAATCATCTTGTCATGCAAAACTATGTTTGAATTTCAAAAATTTAAAATTTGAACTTTTCAAACGACCTTGGATGGAAAAACAACCAAAATAAACTCTGTAGATCTCGAAAAGTTATGAAACATTGTAGTTGACAACTTTTTGATTTGAAATCATCTTATCATGCAAAACTGTGTTTGAATTTCAAAAATTTAAAATTTGAACTTTTCAAACGACCTCGGATGGAAAAACAACCAAAATAAACTCTGTAGATCTTGAAAAGTTATGAAACATTGTAGTTGGCAACTTTTTGATTTGAAATCATCTTGTCATGCAAAACTGCGTTTGAATTTTAAAATTTTGAAATTCAAATTTTGTAAACGACCTCGGATGGAAAAACTTCCTAAACTAAAAGTGTAGATCTCGAAAAGTTATAAAACTTTGTAGTTTACAACATTTTATTTGAATTCATTTAGGGCCTCAAACAAGCAATTTACACTACTGGACTCGCATGCTTTGCCGAGGGCCCTTTATCGGGTACTCGGCAAAGCCTTTGCCGAGGGCCAGGACGGCCCTCGACAAAGAAAAGAAGCCGTCACGCGCCGGCGCCGTTGGCGGTTTCTTTGCCGAGGGCCGACCCTCGGCAAAGAAATGATTTTTTTTTGAATTTTTTTTGCCGAGGGCCTCCTCCCTGGCCCTCGGCAAAGAAATTTTCAGGATTTTTCCAAAAAAATCTTTGCCGAGGGCTATTGCCAGGGCCCTCGGCAAAGGTTTTTTTTTTAAAAAAATTGTTTGCTGAGGGCCGGCCCTCGACAAAGAAAGTTTTTTTTTGAATTTTTTTTAAAAACCTTTGCCGAGGGCCTGCTCTCAGGCCCTCGGCAAAGAAATTTTCAGGATTTTTCCAAAAAAATCTTTGCCGAGGGCTATTGCTA
Organism: Miscanthus floridulus; assembly: GCF_019320115.1. Classification (NCBI taxonomy): domain Eukaryota; kingdom Viridiplantae; phylum Streptophyta; class Magnoliopsida; order Poales; family Poaceae; genus Miscanthus; species Miscanthus floridulus. The sequence goes on along the minus strand of NC_089594.1, from coordinate 86,950,213 downwards.
GGGCCCTCGGCAAAGGACCCTTCTTTGCCGAGGGCCTTGGTTATTGCCCTCAGCAAAGAGACATAAATTTTTTTTGTTTTTTGTTTTTTGCATTCCATCGACATAAGCATTTCATATATATACATACATATATCAACCATCACATAGAACCCATTTTCTCACAATATATCACAACCATAACTGTGAACCACAAATCACAATATATTACAACCATAATTCTAGATGTTCATGCATCTACACAGGGCACAGGGCACATTACACAATAATTTAACACAAGTGATCCATGAAGAGTTTATTCATCATAAATTCACATGTCCCCAATCCAAATAGACCGAACTGTACAGACTAGTGAACTAGGAATACAGCAATACGACAGCCCTTATATACTGTTGGTTTAGAGCAACATGCAAATCTTTACTACACAACAGGTCTAGCTCCTAAATACAGAGTTCACAGAAACATTTGGACAGCACAACAGAAAAGTCCTTGCTTGCACAAAAGAAAAGTCCTTGCTGGAGTTGACATCACTACAAATATGGGTGTGACCCAATGACCTACAAGGAGTAGAGTTATAGATTATGCACTCTGCAAAAATAAGATATTATCTTTATACACAAGGCAGCCAGATCAGTACTTGCAGGACACAACTATAAAATCTGTACAGACCTCTTGCACTCGTTTTGATGTAAATTAGAGACAAATAGGAACAAACAACATGAGGGACGGTATGTGTACTTGCAGTTCCCAGTTAGCTACTACAGAATGTATTTGGAATAAAGGGAAATGGAAAGAAATTCAAAGGAATTGAATGTAGCAAGAGACAACTACTTGTAAAATCCACCAAGAGACATTGTCATAGTGGTCTGCTTAGTCTGGACTATGGAAAACAGACATTGGCCCATTATTTTACTTCGAACTCTTTTCATTTCACTTCAAGTCTGATACTTCTTAGATAAAGATATGTTGGTACAGATATTTTTGCAAGTCATTCATTTTTCATTCCTTTCTTTCCTTGTTAAATTGATCAGATACTACCTTAACTTGTTAAGATCTTTTGCTATCTTAAGATTGGTAACAGGAAAAAGAAAAAAACAGTTGCACAAATGACTTTTTTTCATCCTATTTGATTATCTGTTAACAACACTAGTGTTAGTGTGACCAGCATCTGTAAATCCTACAAAAGGAGCAACTACTTTTGTTTCTTGTAGTTCAAGAGCCAACTGATAATAGTAGTAAGATATCGAAGTACTACTATAGCTGCTGCTTTAGCTGAGCACAAGCATATCCATAATATTGCATAAATGATAGATGCAAATATTTGCACACAATTACCCTTGCGATACTTCCCTGCAAGCATATTAGGAACCGTTGCTGTAAATTGGAGTGTATGGAGCAAAAAAGGGAGTTTTGTAATTAACAATGTGCCGTTACTCGCAAAAAAAGGGAGGGAAAAGCTACACATAACATCAGTCTGAAATTAGACTGGCCGGGCAAGCAGTAACGTGAGGAAACACAAAAAAACAGGAGCAACTAAAGGCTATTGCTGCACAATAGAAGCATGCACAAATGAGACGCAAAGGCAAAGCAAGATATACCTATAAAAGGGAGAAACCTGAACTGTTGGCCCCCATCTGTAGGTACAGTAGCAGCACCTGAAATCTGAGGGCAGGAGGATGGTGAAGATGACAATGAAGTTTTGACACGCTCACAATTGCAGATTCTACCTACTTGGCCAACAGCTAAAAAGCCAAATGAAAAATATCAGACTTACTTTTTAAAAAAAGGGCCCGCCCTTCATCAGACTTACTTTTTAAGATAGAACAAATTAATTTATGCCACTATAACAGTAATTAAGAAAACAAAAACAAAGAGGAGGGCAAATAAAATGCAGTTGGCTGCTGCTTCAGGTCACAAGCATGTGCTAATATGCAGTTGGCTGCTGCTTCAAGTCACAAGCATGTGCGGCAGGGTAACAGGTATATGTGAAAGTTTGTTAAATACTCGACAGCGGAGAACGGTCAGCTGCCAAGCATAGAACCAGAGATGATGCACAATTAAGTTGATAAGTATGTCATCGCCGTGATGTAATCACAAGCTATTGGTGAGTCGTGCAAGCAATACATGAAAGGGAAAGCTAGCAGTCATAATTTGCAGCATGGAAGACACAATGAAGGTGAACAGAGTTCGGACCAAATAATCACAGCAGGAAGCTTATACTACCTGAATAAGGCGAAGGGGACAGGGGGTCTCAGATCCAGCCAACAGACATGGATGGTATGGAAGATTCGGGCATGATCTGAAATTTGTGAGGAGCATGGTTAGACTAAGAAGAACCTTTGTGTGTAGCAGAAGGGTAAATAGGCAAACTGGACCCGTTATGAACAGGCGGCTCACCATGGAGTCGATGTACTCCACGAACGGCTCCCAGTACCTGTGGTAGAGCTGCTGCGACCAGTCGTGCGGCGGCCTCGGCGTGCACACGCTGTATATCTTCCTGCGTCAAGGGGACGAGAACTGTAGATCAGAGCCGGATCGAGGTGGGAAACCCTAGAGCTGCCGTGAAGGAGATGGCGGAGGCGAGGAGACACCGGTTGACGCACCGAGAACGGCGGCACCGTGCGCGTAGAGCACTGCGAGGAGCAAGATCCGGGAGGGAGAGGGTGCGGAGGGCGAGATACTGCGGTGGGGCGAGCGGAGGCGGCGATGCGGCTGTGGGGCGACGGGCCGCCGCCGTCCGCGCCGAGCACTGTGAGGGTCGTGAGGCTCCGCGCACAGGACGATGTGCCGGCCCGTGGGCTGCAAAGGCGGACGCGGTGCTTGGCAGCAGTAACCTCGCCGGGGGCGGGGGCGGCTGCGGCGCTCGGTGGCGGTGGGCACGGTGCGGAGGGACGAGAAGCGTCGGGAAGGAGCAGAGAGTGGGGAAGGAAAAGCAGAAGCTGGAGTATTTTTTTTTAATTTTCTTTGCCGAGGGCCATTGGCCCATGCCCTCGGCAAAGATCCCTTCGCTGAGGGCCAAGCTAGGCCCTCAGCAAAATTTTTTTTGTTTTTTTTTTGAACTCAGTTTTTTTGTGCTATAATACATTATTTAAAACTCAATTTTAAAATTTGGGTCAATTTTGACTTTTTTTTATATATTTCCCTAATTTATTTCTTTTCGTTGTTTTTTTCGAATATTTCAAATTTGAACTGCAGGTGGATGGAATAATACAATTTAGTGATTCAAAAAATGTTATTCATGGTATTTGGTGTATGTTGAGTCCCTATTCACGAACTCGCATCAAATTTCGGGCATCTTCTTCACATAACATGTCGAGAAACTTGTCGGAAAAGTGTTTTTAAATTATATAAAATCCATACGAAGTCCAAAAATCACGAAACTTGTCGATGTGTCATGTTATCGCATGTGTAGGCTGTGGTAAAAAATTGAGAAGGTTTCGAGCGAGTTGCGACGTCGGATGCCTGAAACCCAGACATCTCCACATGAGGGGGACTAAATGTGATGTGGAGATGTCTGGGTTTCAGGCATCCGACGTCGCAACTCGCTCGAAACCTTCTTAATTTTTTACCACAGCCTAGATAACATGACACCTCGACAAGTTTCGTGATTTTTGGACTTCGTATGGATTTTATATAATTTAAAAACACTTTTCCAGCAAGTCGGTCGTCATGTTACGTGAAGAAGATGCGCGAAATTTGATGCGAGTTCGTGGATAGGGACTCAACATGCACCAATTAACATGAATAACATTTTTCGAAACACTACATTACAATATTCCATGCACCTGCAGTTCAAATTTGACATATTAGAAAAAAATCAAAGAATCGAAATAAATTAAGGAAATATACAAAAAAAGTCAAAATTGGCCCAAATTGTAAAATTGAGTTCAAAACAATGTATTGTAGCACCACAAAAAAACTGGGCTAAAAAAACCAAAAAAAAAATCTTTGCCAAGGACCTAGCCTGGCCCTCGGCAAAGGGCTTCTTTGCCGAGGGCCTCGCCTCGGGCCCTCGGCAAAGACGATTTATATAAAAAAAAATTGGCTGAAAAACTGGTTAAAAAAACTTTATCGAGGGCCTGGTCTAGGGCCCTCGGCAAAGACTTTTTTTTTAAAAAAATTTTTGCCGAAAAACCGGTTTCACAGAAAAAACCTTTGCCGAGGGCCTAACGGGTGGCCCTCGGCAAAGCTTGACGGGAATGGCTGCTGTGACCCAACGGGCCTAATTTGCCGAGGGCATCTTTGCCGAGGGCCGCAGCCCTCGGTAAAGATTTGATTTGTCGTGGGCCTGTATTTGCCGAGGGCCGTTCTTTGCCGAGGGCTCCTGTGGTTGGCCCTCGGCAAAGTGTGTCTTTGCCGAGTGCCCGAGATTTGGCCCTCGGCAAAGCCTCAGGCCCTCGGCAAAGCACGCGTTTCCAGTAGTGTTGCACTTGGTTTAGTATAATATGTTGGGAACTAAAACGGAATCTAGACATAAGTGACAGTGTGGTGTAGTGGTAGAGGAGGTTCGCGCGTAGGGGGAGGTCGCGGGTTCGAATCCTGTCGGCCGCGTTGCTGCGAAATTTACGCGAAAAATACCGGAGATGGGCGCGGGGGCCTCCACCAATTAAAAAAAAATTCCATTTTTTTTTTCCATTTTTCCCATTTTTTCCGGGTTTTTTTTTCGGTTCCAACTTTACCGAGTGTCGGGCACTCGGCAAAGGCTCGCCGAGTGCCCGACAAAAAAACACTCAGCAAAGACACCTTTGCCGACCCATTTTTGGCCGAGTGTCTTTTGCCGAGTGCAGCACTCGGCAAAGCCTTTGCCAAATGCAAATTGGGCTTTGCCGAGTGACCCTGGCACTCGGCAAAGCCACTGAGTCTGGTAGTGTGACTGATTCTGACATCTTAATAAAAAATTGTAATTTATTTGGATCTACCGGTTGTGGCACCATCTCCCTTGCTTTTTTTTTCTTCAGCCCTTTTCCTGAACAACACCCTGCATTCTGCTTGGATTTCGGACCAGCGTTCCTCGTGAGTCATTGCCTCCCAGCGTTCCTCAGGAGTGACTTCAGGCTCCTTTGGTTTCTTCTTTCTCTGTGTTGGCTTGGGAGGCGGTGGTCGCGACTTCTTAAGTGGTGCAGCAGGTTCCTTGCTCGGGGCTGCTCTTAGTCCCGGCGTCGTCGTCGCCAAGATGTGGTGGAGATGGAGACCTTGATCGAGCACGAAGCGACGGTCCCGGTGGTGACGGTCCTGGAGCAGGCCGTGGTGGAGAAGTCGGTCTTGACCTTTGAGGAGATGGTTGCGGCCGGGGTTCTGCGGGGAGCGGTGATGCCTCCGTGCCGGGATGATGACGTAGCGTTTGCGCCATAGAATGATGCCTGCTTGAAGCGCATCTCCTAGTGTCCTTTCCCCATCGCCTCCCGGGAGCTCGAGCTCTAGGCCTTCATATTGGTTATCAGCGAGCTGCTCTACTCCGACGCTGGCGTAGCCAGGTGGAATCTCCATGCCATGGCTTGTCTGCCCTGCCAGGATTGGTAAGGCACTCCCGTACGCCACCTGTACATATAGCAGAAATAAAGATGTTATTCAATTCAACCCAAACAAAGATGGCCAGCTCCTCTGAAGGAGCACCTATGCACGTCACCCCAAAATCTACCGTCTGTTGGATCTGAGAATTTACGATCAAGATTTTGCTACACCAGCTTTTGCCCTGAATCAGCTTCGCTTACCTTTTGTGTCTCAATCAGCTTTCTTCAGCTTCTGTTCTCATCACCCCGCTTAACTTCACTTCAGAATCTAGATATCTCACCTTCGACTTCCCAAAAAAAACGCGTCTCTCCTCTTCCTCTCCGTCTCAATTTCCCCCGAAGCGGCGGCCACAGGGGCGACTGCGCCGGCCGAGACGGCGGGCGCCGCCCTCCTCCTCCCGTGCCTCCTCCTCCTCCGCACAGCCTTGCCTACCTCTTCTTCCTCGCCGGCGGCCGTGATGAAACCTAGCTGCCTCTTCTTCCTCGCCGGCCCCCCTGCGCTGCATGCGGTCCGCGGCCGCTCGACGAAACCCTAGCCGCGTCTTTCTCGCCGGCAGCAACGGCGGCCAAGTTCGCCAGCTTTGTATGGCGGTGCATCACCATCTTATTCCCCTACCCCTCTCCTTCTTCCTCTCCCTCTCCGTGTGGTGCCGAAGGCGCGGTACGGGGCGAGCACCCTACCCGGTGCGAGCGCGCACCGTACCGTAGCGACGCGGACGTGCGGTGGCGTAGGCAAGCGTGCGCCCTCCATGCGTGGCCATGGGGCGGTGCAGGGCCGGTGCGCCCTCTGGCGGGCCACGTCGGTGAGCGCGGCTTTGGGGCAACTGGGCGGAGCGCGCGACGGCTCCGACACGACCAGACCAACAAGGACCACCTCGTCGCTTTCCCGGCTAATCCTCTCTCGCCCATCTTCCCCTTCCTCCGTTCCAGATACTTATTGGTGAGGCTCCATTTTTCTCCCTCCCCTCGTGCTCTTCCTGCTGCACACCACAGATGAATTTATTTGAGGGGTATTTTTCACCTTTGTCCCTTTCCTGTTTGGTTTCGAGGATTCCATTTGAATCCTCTTCGATTCTTGGTGATTCGAACTGAATCTTCTCCGATTTTTGCGGATTACAGGAGGAACACGCTGATAGAGAAACGAGGTACTGACCAATCAGTTCTTTTGAGGAAACATATAAGCTGATGACTTTCTTGTACTTTTGTCCAATCTGTAATTTTCTATGTATATGGCCAGATACTCCTACAACATGATCAGGTGATGATCTACAATATCTGATGATTACATCATAAATTATGTTTAACTTTTACAGCAATGATCACGGGAGATCTTTCCTTCTTGTGTTTTTCTTTTTCTAGAATTCAGCCTATTTTCAGTGAGTTCCATTCTTAATGTTTGGCTGATTTGGTGTGTTCGAGTTTTATTAGAATCAAATTGGGTTTGAACCCATTCCTGGTGAATTTTGGACAGCCTCCGTTTGTACACTGCATACTATTGTGCTTTTGAAACAATGGTTTTCACATACACATCAATAGCAAAAGCAGCACTCTTCTAATTTTCAGAAACGTGACTCCTTCCCAGCAACAGTTACCTACTCATTGTCCTTATCTAATTTTCCCACCTTTTATTGGTTTGATTTTTTTGGTGAATTTGAGAGTTGTTTAGTCAGCAGGCTTATGTACTGTTCCGAAACTTATTGAAAAGCAATAGTTGCCAGGCTGCTTTGGTTTCTCAGTCTAGCTGCAATGCAGCATGTGCTATTCCTCCGACCGCCAGATAGCTGCTGACTGAGTTTGGACAACAAGTTCAATCCGCTGAACCTGGTAGCTGCATCTCCTTTCAGTGTTTTAGTCATCGGGAGTAGTAGGATTTCGGTGGCTGCAATCTACCAGGAAAACATCAGTTGTAGCTAGGCCAATATTATCTATGCACTCCATAGCTTGTGTAACAAATTTGTACTATTCTGGAATTCCGAATACAGGTATCTTATTTGCGTTTGCTTTTTTCAGTTCCTAATTCCCATGACTCTAGACAAAGGAAGTTATCAGTCATGGTTGATCCTATCCGTTTTACCTTGAATCGTTGCATCCATTGTAAAATGCTTATCTACTTTTTCCTGTTTAAAACTAAAAGCTGGGTGCTGATCAGGTACTGCTTCGCATCCATCTAGAATCCACTGTTCTCTATTTTCATACATAAAAATAGATGTATTGTCTTCTATCTCCTGCTTGTTTCAAAGTTCTGCTATACACATATTAGAGTTTCATAGTATGATAGTACAAGTCTTGAATTTCCATTGGTAGTTCTAGATTTGCCTACCACATTAACAAGCAATTTATCCATTGCAAACTTGGGATCAAAAGAACAAAATCAATGATGCTTTGTACATTCACTAAAATATTGTGTTTCTTGTGCTTACTCACACTTAAATTTGAAGCTCCCTCTTCATGACACTGCTTAACTGCTAATGTCGATTTATTGTACAGAGTATTGCTTCATCTGGTTGATCTGCTATTTTTTTATAATGCCTCTTCTGAGAAGATTACATTTTAAGTTTACATAAGCTAGCCTTGTATCTTGCTTCCAGTAATTTGTTAACATGGTGGTACACTCTATTTTTTCAGAGAAACAAGAGGCAGTGAGGAAGCTGATGGAGACCTCAGGTATCTATGAATTTTTTTCTAAATCTCTAAATGTCTTCCCTCCTAATGCTACAGCTGTCATATCCTCCATTGATTATTATATGCCTTTAATACGTTGGGGCTAAAGAGAATTCAGGGTGTAGCTTTTTTAGAGCAAGGTGGTGCTGGAGGTTTTGTCGGTATCAAATTGAAAAATCCTGAAATGAAACGTGTGTGTGCTTCTATGGAATAATTGCATTATGGTTCTACCTCTGCTTTCTATTAGGTAACTAAAGGTACCTGTACAGATAAAAAGTGGTATGCATTTCCATCAATTTTGTACCATTAAATGGTGCATTAACAACTGTGTTCCCTGGACTAAATATAGTGGCCTGATCCTATTCATGGCTGCTGATATGCAGGTTCTTTCCCTTATCAGGATCTCGGGTTGATGATATTTGTAGCTCATTCTAAGGTATCCTGTTTCTTTGATGTTAGGTTCTCATAGTACATGCTCATTTCTTTTTATTAATCTTACATATAGTGCCATGATCCTTTTCATGGACAAGTGCTCTGCCAATTTGAGTTTTTTCAATGGTTCTTCCACAAACATACCATGTCACAATTTTTTGAGTGCCTCGTCCAATAAGAGATTGAGAAACATATCATGATCCGTGTTAGGATTCGATTCCTATATTTTTTGAGATTCAACGCTTTTCCTTGTGTTCTATTTTTTAGATTTAAGAGGAATATATATCAATTGAGTTTAGGATAATAGGTACATTTAACTCTGCCCAGCTTTACCCACTGTTAACATGATTTCACCATGATATGATATTTCATTACAATCTAGGTTTACCGTGCACACGTTATTCTTCAATTTAGTTTGCAAACAAATAATAGTACCCAGTCCTATTTTTTGCATTTCAGTATTGGCATCCATTCATCAATAATTTAACGTACCCGCTGATCACAGCTTGCTAAGAGAACTTCCTATTTGCTTTCCTATAGGTCCAGGAGGGAGGACACGAGTGTCTCCACCATGGAAGCCAGGGAGAGGCAGGCCACAGCCAGCAGCTGCATCGCCCAAACATTCTGCTGCGTGTACTCATGGGAAAACACCAAAAAAAACAGCACAATAGATATTCTGTACGAACGATCCACGAAACCAGGGACAGATCATACATGTTCGATATTCTTGCATTGCAAGTACCGTACGCCGAAGCCCTACTTGTGTGATATCCAGGCCATTGCACCACCATCTATGGTTAGTTAAAAGACGTAAACTTACTTGCTTCCTTTACAGCCTATTGAATGTATCACGATGAGCATTCTTAAGGTACAACGATGTGGCTGCGGACTAAACTTATGTGGCTATCTATTTCAATACTTAGAATAATACTTATCTACTGTCGTAATGCTACCACACCATGAACTAGATTAAAGTCTTTGCTGTCGCGCCTCAGTTTTCTCAGATTTTTGACCGCACGGGCGCGCAAAAGTGCGCGCCCCACCACTAGTTAAACTCCAATCCCGAGGCGTGGATCGATGGATTGAGAAGATTGCATAAATATTATGTATAAGAGTATACCTTAATGCACTACTACAGAATGGACTTGTTGTCCCGGGCGGTAACAGCCTTTAGTCCCGGTTACCGTGCCGGGACAACGATCCCAGGACTAAAGGTGGAACCTTCAGTCCCGGGTCATCGAGCCGGGACTAAAGAGGGACCTTTAGTCCCGGTTGGTAACACCAACCGGGACTAAAGGCCCTCCAGCCGAGCAAACCTGGTGCACCCTTTAGTCCCGGTTGGTAACACCAACCGGGACTAACGGTTCACCCTTTAGTCCCAGTTGGTAACCCCAACCGGGACTAAAAGTTCCTTTTCTTTTTCTTTTTTTTTGTTTAATTTGTTTTCAGTTCAGTTACACATATTTGTTTAATATATAATATGTTTTTATGTATGTATTCTACGCTGCTAATATAAATACACGCATGCGTATAATTACATCTAATTCTCATCTTGAGCATTATTATATTCGAATAAAGTATAAAACTATATATATTATAGATATATATATATGTATATATACAACACTTTCATAATCTTGTTCTCAAAAATAACGATATCAATAAACATTTAATTTACATCATTTATTCCTTAGGATCAAAGTAGAACTCGCCGTTGGGATTTAGCACTTTTTCTAGAAGATATCCTGCTATTGACTCTTGAACTGCTTTCAGATGGTCTTTTTGCATGACCCTTCGTTTCAACCATTCAGTCTTGCATTTGAAATAAAAGGAAAAGTATTAATACACATATATGTATATATATTCATTTAAAAATAAATAAAAATTGATATATACGTACTCTGAGGACATCTTCAGGAGTTCTTCTTATGTGCGCAGTGATAAATTCACAAACGTAGTATCCACATAAGTTATTACCTGGTTCCTGCCGCAAACACCACTGTACGAGAAGAAGATTATTCTCATCATCTCACACGTAAATTGAAGTACGATATAGTAATTAAACACGTGGGGAAGTGTATATAGTACAACTTACTGGTATTTCAACTACATTAAGTGGTGCCTTGCAATCCTTGCGATGTTGCCGAATAAACTCTTTCCAAACCCTGTGCGACCAATAATGTATGATCGTTAATAAATTATGGCAAAGTCTATTCAATAATAGTTGTGCGCGAGAGATCAAAATTACCCCTGGATAATGTTTATCATATCTTGGTATAGTGCCCGTTCTTTTCTCAACAAGTCAAAGATTAGTAACCGACTTGAGTTTAACTCAATGACAATGAGTATCCAGTGAAAACTGCATTGGTTTATACACACACGTACATGCATATAAGTTGTATTGATATTACATAAAATGTGTAGACTACATTATTATTAACACTTACTCAAAGTTGTATGGGAAAAGTATTGTTGTCTTGTCGTGCTGCTTCACGAAGAACATCATGATATTCTCCTATGCTTCAGATACCCATCGTTCCTTGACAATAATACCGGTTTTGAATACGATATAAGGATCAATGAAGCCAACACTGGTGTCTTGTATTCTTTGGAGCTCTGACATCTGGAATCTGTATATAAATATAAGTTACATGTGAGGATAATTATATACACGTACGCATGGAAGTGAGTTTATTAAATAAAAGTAAGAATCACTTACAAACAAAAGGAGCTAATGATTGATTTGTCCAGAGCGTCCATGTGGTATAGTTGATGCAATTCTTCGAAACTAATATGTAAGATGTCATCGCCACGGAAGTAATGATGGTCTCTAAATCTGACAAAGATCCACTGCTCACCCCTGCCACACGCCTACATATACCACTTGTTGAGCAAGTACATTTGCGTACCCAATTCATTCAGAGCCGCAGGGTTGTACAGACTTTTGCCATATTTATAAGTCTTCTAGGTATCAACTTCTAGGTTCTGGATTGGAGCTTTGCCCGTCAATTGATCCAAGGTTAAACCAGTATCTTGAAAAAAAAGCATTAAGGGCTTGAACCGACACTTCTCCAGAGTTGTCTGGTCGATAGACTTCTATGTTGGAACCATATTGATTAGCAACAACAAGATTTTGCATTGGTTGCTTCTGTTGTCCGAGTTGTGGGACATCCTTCCCTGATGCTCTTTTCCTTTTCTTATCTGCATCATGTGACTTCATGAGGGAGCGGTCATAGTCTGATAGTGGCGAAGGCTTACGAAGTTCAATCAACTTTTTCTTGTGAGCATCGACCTTCTGCCTCAGCACCTCTCGTGGTAGGTAAAAGTACGGCTTCTCCTTAAGCTTCGCTTGACTCTTCTTTTTGGTATCTATAAAAAAATCTTTTACTTTTTTGTCTTCTTCAGTTGCTATTTGCTCATCAGTCTTTTCAGAAAGTATTTCTTGAGAAATAACTCTTTTTCTCGGGGTCTTCTTTGCCGCCAGGACCTTAGACGTCTTTGTAGTGCGTCGCTGTGGAGGGGGTGGGGGCGGTGTTGGAGACCGGCGTGGAGGTGATGTGGCCGATGTTGGTGGAGACCGGCGTGGAGGCGTTGGAGATCGTTGTGGAGGCGGTGGGGCCGGTGTAGGAGTTGGAGATCGTTGTGGAGGCGATGGGGCCGGTGTAGGAGTTGGCGATCGCCGTGGGGATGAAGTCGTCTCGCCCCCCGCGACGCTGTGATGAGATGGGGATTGAATGATTCGGCTAGGCTGGGGGGAGACCCTGCTACAAAAACAAGTTGTGTGTCAATTATTTTTTAAGCCAATAGAAAATTAATGGAAAATAATATTTCATTCACTTTCATTCATACCTAGGGTGAGGTAGGGGAAGCGGTGGCGCCCCAAGAATGATGATGAAGCGTTTGCGCCATTGAATAAATGTCTTCTCTGCTTCTCCTAGTGTCTTCTCCCCATCACCGCCTTCAATGTCAAGAGGAACATTGCTGTAACCTTTGAGCACTCTATCGACCGAGACGCTAGCATATCCAGGTTGAATAACTGACCCATGGATTCTTAGTGTCTTCGTTCGGTCTATTGGAGATACAACCCCGACAGCCACCATGATTGATGCATTATTACCATCTAGAATGTGCAGCTCACATGTTGTTAGAGGCTCGGTAATGTCATCAACAGGGAAGCACAACCCAGCGTCATCTTGAATAACTGGCAGCTCCGTAGAAGCACAATTGCTTTTCATCTGACCAACGGGGCTAATGGTGACTCCCGACGTTGATTGCGATTGCATTTGACTCATTGCTAGCTGCACTTGCCTCTTGATCTCCTCCTGCATTCTTGCCTCAAGAGATTTTTCTCGTTCACGTGATTCAAGCAATGCTTGTCGTGACTCATCAACAAATTGCTCCAATGCACGGATTCATTCTGCCTCCTCATCCTTCTTTCTTTGGCGGCTTCTGTAGGTATCCTTGTCTACTGGGAATGCGTATAGCCACGGAACCGCTCCATAGCCTCTTGTTCGACCACCGTGTTCGGGATTCTCTAGGGCATATGTCAATTCATCCTTCTCTCTGTTGGGCTTGAAAACACCACTATCAGCTTCTTCCCTAGCACGAGCTAGTCTCTGTGTTGCTCTCTCAATGTTTTTGGCTAAAAATTAGCTTGCTAGTGTCTGGGTCTAGGCTTCCCCCATGAGCGTAGAACCAATACTTCACGCGTTGAGGCTAGTTCTTCTCTATTGTTTCAGGTATGATTTCCTTGGCAGTAATCTCTGCTTCTAGGTTCTGCCACTTGGGAATAGCACTCTTATAACCACCTGATCCCATGCGATGATGGTATTGCTTCTGTCGGGCATTCTGTCGATTCCTCATCACACGTTCCTCACTGTCTTGGGATGTCTTGTATTCTACGAAGGCATCCCAATGGGACTCCAACTTGACAAATGCCTTAGCATTGAAATTCGGTGTAGCATTCTTCAAGATAAACTTTTTATACAATGTCTTCTTCCAACTCTGGAACAATGTTGCCATCTTCTTCATTGTCCAATCCCTCACTAGCTCCTTCAAAGCATCATCTGCTTGTAATGTGAAATGCTGAGTGATATCTCTCCAAGCTAGGTTCTTGTCACGATCAGATACAAAACTAACATTAGGAGCGGATATCTTCTGCTTCCATTCACGAGCACTAACTGGGATCCTATCCCTTACAACGAACCCACATTGATTGACATATGTCTGAGCATGTGGTCCCAATGGTTTGCCAGTGTCGGTGTCGAATTCTGATATTATGAAACGGCCCTCTAATGACTTTTTTGGCCCTCGGACTTTCCTACTTTTGTCGGTGGTTGATGTAGATCCAGAGACCGGCTACATGAGTAGAAACACAACGATTAACAACAAATATACGTATGCATGCATTTTCTTGCGCGACAATTTGTTGATCTTCAACCACCGGCATATTCAGGATATCCTCATAATCAGCAAAGTACTGACTCGTGTCATCTACATGCACATTGGTGCCGGCGTCGATAATATCTACCATTATGTCATCACTCAAGTTATCATCCGGAGCAGCCATTTGTATCTTCAAGATAACACATAGATAGAATTACTATGGTACATAACATAAGCACATGTTATAACGCATATAGAATTACTAAATCCAATTAAATATAATAACACATAATATTTCATCAACATGGAAATAAGTACATGTATATATATACACATAGAATGATACAATATATTTTCTCTCTCTCTCAACACATAGAAATAAGTGCATATATCTATATCTCTAGATATGCATGTGATACACATAGAATGTCTCTCTAGATACAATTTTCTCTCTCTCTTAACACATGAAAATAAGTACATGTATATATACATATAGAAATAATTAAGTACATATGTATACATATAGAATCTCTCTCTAGATATAATATATATAGAGAGATAGAATATATAATTACTAAATCCAATTAAATAAATCTAACATGAAATTAGATAAACTAGTAATACTGTAATAGATAATACATTTTAATCTAACATATATCAAAAACTATAATAAAAAACTATCTAAAAAAACTATCTAAATAAAATACTAATTAAATTTTAATACATTTAAATCTAATATATCAAAAACTATCTAAAAATAACTAAAAAACTAACAATAAACTACTAATTAAAATTTAATACATTTTAATCTAACATACAGCCGAGACTTTGTAAAAAAAATCTAAAAAATATGGCCGATCGAGAGCAGCAGATCAAGATCGAGTTCGACGGAGGCCGTACGGCGTGGGCGCGCGGGAAGCGTCGGCGACGGAGGGTGGGGTCGGGTGCGGCGGCGGAGATGGGATGCGGCGATGCGGGCCTGGAGAATGGCGCGGCCGGGCGGGGGTAGACGACGACGGTGGCGCGGCAGAGACGAGCTCGACGACGGCGGATGGCGCGGCTAGGCAGGGCTGAGCGACGGAGGCGAGATCGAAGATGAACAGAACAGACGTTCGATATATATAGCCCGCGACCCTTTAGTCCCGGCTAGTAACACCAGCCAGGACTAAAGGACATCTAGTCCCGGCTGGTAATACCAAGTTTGATCATCTCAGCAAGATCTACAATTGTGAAGTCATAACATATTACATAATATCCGTGTCTAAAACAGAATATATTAAACATACATCGTTGTATCATGTGGGCACAACAGTGAATTTCTTCTTGACATATGACCCTTGTTTATGATCTTGTCGTAACTATAGAGTGTCTTCATCATTTAACATGATGCTTGGATCTTTCTTCACTATGAAGGGTGGAATTTAGACATTTCTTTCGTAATCTTCTAACATGTCTGACTTGTCTTCAATTCCCACTATATTTATTTTCCCAGAAAGAATTATGTGGCGCTTTGGCTCATTGATCATTGAGTTGATGTCTTCGTTTTTTCCTCTCTTTGATTTTGTAGACATGTCTTTCACATAGAACACCTGACTCACATCGGCAGCAAGGACGAATGGTTCCTCTTTGTACCCAATATTGTTGAGGTCCACTGTTGTCATTCTATACTCTTTGTCGACTGTTACCCCTCCTCCGGTCAGCTTCACCCATTGGCACCGGAACAAAGGGACTTTAAAATTAGGTGTGTAGTCTAGTTCCCATATCTCTTCTATGCGGCCATAATATGTTTGTATATTCCCATTTGGATCTGTTCCATCTATGCGAACACCACTATTTTGATTGGTGCTCCTTTTATCTTGGACAACTATGTAAAATGTATTCCCATTTATCTTGTACCCTTGGTACGTGAGGATATGCCACGATGGCTGCCTAGCCAACAAATACAATTGCTCATCAATATTGTCATCACCTTGACATTCTTTTCGCAACCAACCACTGAAACTTTCCATGTGCTGACGCCTAATCCAAGCTTCAGTCTTCCCTAAAAATTTGGATCGTAAGAACTCCTTATGTATCTCGATGTACGGATGCACCAATGACGAGTTCTGAAGAACTGTGTAGTGTGCTTTATTAAAATAATCGTCTTCCATGCCGATATATGTTTTCTTCCCTAAAGTTCCTTTACCACTGAGTCGCCCCTCGTGTCGTGATTCGGGAATGCCAATCGGGGCAAGGTCAGGAATAAAGTCAACACAGAACTCAATGACCTCCTCTGTTCCATAGCCCTAGGCGATGCTTCCTTCAGGCTTAGAACGGACTTTCACATATTTCTTCAAGACTCCCATAAACCTCTCGAAGGGAAACATGTTATGTAAGAACACAGGTCCAAGAATACTAATCTCCTTCACCAAATGAACTAGGATGTGTGTCATGATATTAAAGAAGGATGGAGGGAACACCAACTCAAAGCTGACAAGACATTGAACCACATCATTCTGTAGAGTAGCTAGTTCCACTAGATTGATTGCCTTCTGAGAAATTGCATTGAGGAATGCACATAGCTTCACGGTGGCTAGACATACATGTGGAGGTAGAATTCCTCTTAAAGTAACTGGAAGTAATTGCGTCATAAGCACGTGGCAGTCATGGGACTTTAAGTTTAGGAATTTCTTATCTGGCACATTTATTATACCCTTTATATTGGAGGAGAATCCCGATGGGACCTTGATGCTGCTTAGACATTCGAACATGCTGTCCCTCTCTTCTTTGCTAAGCGTGTAGCTAGCAGGACTTAAGTAATGACGTCCATCATCTGTCTTCTCTAGATGAAGGTTGTCTCGTTCTTTCATGCCCTGCAAGTCCTGGCGTGCTTCAAGTGAATCCTTTGGCTTCCCGTACATACCCATGAATCCTAACAGGTTCACACAAAGATTCTTTGTCAGGTGCATCACGTTAATTGTGTTGCGGACCTCTAGGACTTGCCAATAGGGTAGCTCCCAAAAGATGGACTTCTTCTTCCACATGGGTGCGTGTCCCTTAGCATCTTTGGGAACAGATTCACTGCCTTGTCCCTTTCCAAATACTACTTTCACATCCTTGACCATTACGAGTACATCTTCTCCGGTTCGGTTATGAGGCTTCTTCCGATGGTCTGGCTTACCTTTAAAATGCTTCCCTTTCTTTCTTACTTGGTGATTCAATGGAAGGAATCGACGATGGCCAAGGTACACGACCTTTCAACATCTTTTCAAATATATACTGTCAAGGTCATCAAAACAATGTGTGCATGCATTATATCCTTTGTTTGTCTGACCTAAAAGATTACTTAAAGCAGGCCAATCATTGATTGTTACGAACAACATTGCTCGTAGGTCAAAGTGTTCTTGTTTGTACTCATCCCAGACACGTACACCTGGTTTGTTCCATAAAACTAGAAGTTCTTCAACTAATGGCTTCAGATAGACATCAATATCGTTGCCAGGTTGCCTCGGACCTTGGATGAGGATCGGCATCATAATGAACTTCCGCTTTATGCATAACCATGGAGGAAGGTTGTAGATACATAGAGTAACTGGCCAAGTGCTATGACTAGTGCTCTGCTCTCCAAAAGGATTCATACCATCTGTACTTAAGGCAAACCTTAAGTTTCTAGCCTCATTTGCAAACTCTGGAAATTCCCTGTCTATCGCTCTCCACTGGGACCCATCAGCTGGGTGTCTCAGTATATTGTCTACCTTACGGTATTCTTTATACCACCACAATAACTTTGCATGGTCTTTATTTCTGAACAAACGTTTTAAGCATGGTATTATAGGAGCATACCACATAACCTTGGCAGGGATTTTCTTTCTAGGACGTTGTTCACCCTCGACGTCACCAGGATCATCACGCCTAATCTTATACCGCGATGCTTTACATACCGGGCATTCATCCAAATTCTCGTATTCATTGCCATGGTAGAGGATGCAGTCATTAGGACATGCATGTATCTTCTAGATTTTTAATCCCAATGGGCAGACAACCTTTTTTGCTTCATACGTAGTGGTGGGCAATTCATTTGGCTTCGGAAGCATCTTCTTTATGAGGTTCAATAAATTCCTAAATGCCTTGTCGGATATACCATTCTTTGCCTTCCACTGTAGCAATTCCAGTGTTGTACCCAGCTTTTTTTGCCCCTCTTCGGCCATCGGGTATAGCAACTTCTTATGATCCTCAAGCATGCGCTCGAACTTAACTTTCTCTTTTTCACTTTCCCATTCTTGTTGTGCATCACGAATGGCATCGCCAAGAGCATCACCGAGATCATCTTCTACCGCTACCTCTTCTTCATCTCCCCCCATTGTAGTATCATCAAAAGCACCATACTGAGCAATAATGTCATCAATGTCTAAATCTTCTCCTTCACCTTCTTCCATTATGACCCCGCTTTCTCCATGCTTAGTCCAACATATATAGTTTGACATGAAACCTGACTTAAGCAAATGTGAATGAAGACTCATTAAGCTTGAATATTCCTTTAAATTCTTACATAGGGCACATGGACAGCACATGAAACCATCCCGCTTATTTGCCTTGGCCACACCTAAGAAATAGTGCAAGCCCTCAATAAAGTCTTGGGAGCGGCGATCGGCATTGTACATCCAATGGCGTGACATAATCTGTATTACACGACAAATTATGAAAACCTTGAATATAATTTAGTATTTTATTACACAACATAAATGACACACACACGGTTGATTAATTAACTAAGTCTGGCTACAACGTAAGCAATCCCAACTATCACTAAACAAACTAAAACTACAATGCACTTGAGTAACATAATTATTTCGTGATCGTACGCAACTAAAACAGACAAATCATTCTTCTGTTGAATATCAATAAGCTTCTCCTGCTGGCTCACTGCCTCATCAGCAGCAGCCGCTACCTCAAGCGCACCCAAATTCTGCACGTATGTAGCATAATCTCCCTTCCAGTACCAACCATCACATCCATTGCCCTCCCACTGTAATTAAAGCCAAAAAATATTTAGTCAAAAATATTCAAGAAAAGCAGGTCAATTAGCCATAAAGATAAAATGCGTAAGAAACTCACATCGCGATCCGGGCACTTGTAGAAAACACGACCCTTGTTGGGTCCCTGTCTCTTGACTCGGTACTCCATCACAATCTTCTGCTTACACTTGCCGCAGATAATGAGAGGGAGTTCTGGCCTCAGTCGTTTCGCAACCGAATGAGAGGCCGATGATCTGGTACCAGTTGTCATCTACTTTCTATACTTATTTTTGCAAACTAGTGTAAATTTCTTATTTTCTAAAATGATATATTTAAACAAAACTAGTATGGATTTCACATGTTTCAATAAATAACCATCCGTACTAGTTGACCTTGCTTACGTGATCATCTCGGCCAGTATTTCTCCACCGGACGACACCGTACTTGGCCAAGGAAGAGCTCCGATTCTACGAGAAAGGGAACACGGTCTTCCACGACCGTTGCCGCTCTCCCTCGTAGAATCAAAGCTTCTCCTTGACATCCGTTACCGCTCGGCAGAGAACATGCTCGCCGACTTGAACACGGTCCGCAAGTTCAACTAGTACGGATTTTCTACAATTTTCTAACTATTTTCTAAGTTTTTCATTTCATGGAAAATTTAATTCTAAAAAATAAAAGGCATGATTTCTAAGTAGTTCATTTCATGAAAAAAATAATTCTAAGTGACCTGCTCGATATCGGCGAGCTCGCGGACGTTTAGGTTGCCGAGGATAGTAACATTTGTAGATGATATTTGTAGGTCTGAAGTTATCAAATATCCATCAAATTATAGCTCAAAAACATGTTTCAATAAATAACCATCCGTACTAGTTGACCTTGCTTACGTGATCAACTCGGCGAGCATTTCTCCACCGGACGGCACCGTACTTGGCCAAGGAAGAGCTCCGATTCTACGAGAAAGGGAACACGGTCTTCCACGACCGTTGCCGCTCTCCCTCATAGAATCAAAGCTCCTCCTTGACGTCCGTTACCGCTCGGTAGAGAACATGCTCGCCGAGCTGAACATAGTCCGCAAGTTCAACTAGTATGGATTTTCTACAATTTTCTAAGTTTACATATAAAATCATAATAAAGTCCAACATATAAAGTTACACATGCATCTACATCGCAAAATGAGATAAGCTACTGATAAAACATAAGAGGATTAAGTTTGTTACCTCCAAAATCAAAGAGCAACACCAATGGAGGGGGAGAGAGCAAGAACAACAACAAGCTGAAAAACAGAGGCAGTGAGTTTGAATGGAATGGCTCGGACTCGGAGAGGAAGAAATGAGCTGAATTATAGGCCGGGATTATTAGTCCCGGTTAGGGGTCCAAACCAGGACTAAAGATTAATCTTTATTCCCGGAGCATCACCCAAACCGGGACTAAAAGCTTTAGTCCCGGCTGGTATTACCAACGGGGACTAAAGGTTTACCTTTAGTCCCGGTTGGTAATACCAGCCGGGACTAAAGACCCCTGCCCCGCGGACGACCGTTGAGCAGGGACCTTTAGTCCCGGTTGGTATTACCAACCGGGACTAAAGGGTCCTTTAGTCTGGGGACAAAAAATGCCGAGGCTAATGCTAAATTAGGACATCGTTTTAAAGTCTGTTCTCTAGTAGTGATGGTCAGGTTGCCGACCGGTATATGCAGCTCACATGAGGTGCGTTGCCTGATGAAATCCACAGCGAACCGTTGCTCGTCCCGTGGATCGGGCTGTGCTCCAGATTGGGCAAGGGCCATTCGACGATTGATTTCATCCTGCATTCTTACTTCTACAGAATGCACTTTGGATTTAGTGTGCGCCGCCAGCTCTCCTCAACCAGTTCCTTTCTTCGCTTGCGGCTACTGTGCGAGTCTCTGTCGCCTTGGAAACCGAACATCCACGGAATGATCCCGAACCCTCGGCAACGTCCTGGGTGCTCAGGATTCCCGAGGGCCAAGGTGAACTCATCAATTTCTCGGTCCACCTTCAACCTCCCAGCCTTAGCATCTTCAATGTTCTTGATAAGCTTTTCAGCCTTCTGACGTATTGCCTCAGTGAAGATCAGCGTTGATGTAGACTAGACCCGATCTTCCGAAAGATATGATAGCGTTGATTGGTGGAGACTCGACGTTCACGATCTAGGCTTCGAACCAAGACTGATTCGGACCCCCGTAACCATTACACCACTGCTCCATTGGTTATCAACCACGCGAACGCGATTGACCTCATCGAGAAGGCTTTCCTACAAGCGAATCGAGAATACAAGCAAGAACGGGATGAACACAATCTGAAATTGCAAATAAATATGAGGCTTATGAAAACAAGAAGGAGTTCAAGTCTTTATTCGAAAGGACTAATCGCCACAGGCGAATAAGATCAAGAACTGGGGCCCTGGTTCACAGCAAGCAGCCTTGACGACACAGTTGCAGCAAAACGATGTCTGTTTCACGAGGAAATCAAGAACTAAACAAAACCCAAACCCTAAGGAGAGCGATGGCTGATAATTATAGAGTCTTGGGCGTCACCCCCCTGGACGCGCCCCTAATGGGCCCAAACACGATACACGGTCCAACGGACCAAAAGATGGTGTCGCAGCACCCTGGCAGATTCTGGACGTGGACTTGTGACCATGATTCCTGTTGATTCCGAATAGATTTTGACGTGAGACCACTTGGATTGGCTTCCTTATCAAATTAGCTTTCCATCCATATGTGGATCGTCGAAAACGGAGTCCGGATGCGTCCTGAGTGACCAGTTTAAGGCAGATTGATTCTGGAGACCGAGATGGACTCGAACTTGATTTGGGTCTCCACCTTGGTGACTCAAACCGGATGAGCTTCGGGCCTCCTTCTCGCTTAGGACACCCTCGCTGATCTCCTTGGTCTCTATATGATTCTCCAAGCATGATCATATCTATGGAGGTCATGTCCTCATCAAGCGTCCCATCCTCCTGGCTCAGGAAGCCTCCATGAGCGTAATACCAATTTTTCGATCGATCGGGCCATTCAATAGTTGCTGGTATGATACCCCGATCGATCAGGTCTTGTTCCATCTTGCGCCATTTGGGAATTGCTGTGCTGTAACCACCTCGCCCTAGATGATGATGGTTCTCCTTCTGACCAGCATTTGTAACGTTGGTCTGGACCTTTTTCACACTGTCTTCGCTCCTCTTGTATTCGACAAATGCCTCTCAGTGGTCCCTCAACTTTGGCCACACATTGAAATCCGGAGTTCGGTCCTTCTTAATGTACTTGGCAACCAGCATCTTCTTGAATGTCTGGAATTGTGTGGCCATCTTCTTGAGCGTCCACGCTTTCACATCCTTTTCAATATATCCTTCGGGAAATGTGAAATGTTTCTTGACATCTTCCCACAGCATATTCTTTTCTGTTTGCGGGAGCGCGTTGGATTAGTATTTTTGCCCTTCCATTCCCTGATGCTGATGGGCACATTGTCCCATACGATTGCCCCGATCTGACTCATGTACTTTGTTGCCACTTTTTCGGGAGCAACCGGCCTGCCCTCTTCTGTGACTTCCGTGATGATAAGCTTCTGATTTCCATCCATCACCATGAACGACCTCGGGTCTTCTTACGGTTCATCGATCCAGAGGGCTAACAGTTCAAGATTCATTAATTAGTACATAGTAATAATCAAGAAGACATTATAGATGGGGTAAAACATTGGAAATGATATATACCTCGTTGGAACCTTCCGCCCCGGCAAGGTTTTGCTGGGGCTCGGGCTCTTCATTATCGCCATCGTCGGACATGTTGAGGAACATGTCCGCCTGGTTACCCTCTTCTTCGGTGTACGTTATAGGAAGGTTGGAGCCGGTATCATTACCAGCAATAATCTGCTCCATTATTAACCTTGCGGTCTCTTCGTCTGCCATCTCAACTACTTTAAACACACATGAAATCATAGTTACATGTACGTTAAGGTATATACATGAAATCATAGAACAACCATGAAAAAAAAACTGATTGAAACGCACACATGAGACCATACACGAAATTAAACTTACATGAAAACTTACAAGAAATACACAAGAATGTCTTGAATGAAACTTAATTACATGAAATGTCTTTAATGTGTTACATGAAATCATAGTTACATGTACGTTAAGGTACATACATGAACTCATAGAACAACATGAAACCATACAAATTTCTACTAATTCCTGCTAAATTCTACCAAATTTGAAGTGTTTATACAAATTTCTACTAATTTATTGGAATTTCTAGAAAATTTCTACTAATTCGTACAAACTTTAAGAATTTCTACCAAATTTGAAGTGTTTCTACTAATTTCTAAGAATTTGTACCAAATTTCTTCTAATTTCTAAGCATTATATTTCTACCAAATTTCTACAAATTTCTAGTAATTTATAGAAATTTCTACCAAATTTCTAAGCATATGAAGAACTAATAAATTATATAAAATGTACACAAAATTATATATACTAAGCATATTTGAAGAACTAAATTGTACTTAGTTTCAACTAATAATAGTAATTTCCTATTGATTTTTTACTAATCTACTGATTTTCTAACAATTTCTATTGATTTTCTAACTATGAAATTAAAAAAAAGGGGCTCTTGAGTCAGCAAGCCAGTGGCTTGCGTTAGCAAGGGCCCCACCATACGTGCAGGAGCAAGAGGCGTCAGGGGGTTTTACGCACGCGGTTACGCGACGGCGGCGGGGACGATGCGTGAGAGGCGGCGTCCGGCGGCGGCTGGGGCGGCAATGCGCGCACAACGGGATGAGGATGAGGCCGGCGGACAGGGCGCTGGAGACGAGGAGGAGGAGGCCGGCTGATGGCGTGGTATTCGAGGCAGTGGCACGCGACGACGTACGAGGTGGGGGATCGGGCCAGGCGACGCTGGAGACGAGGCGGACGAGGGAGCGCGAAGAGTTGGCGCAACAGCATGGGGGCGACGAGGGGCGCCGGCGATGGGGACGGAGACGTGGCCGGCAACGGGAACTCCGGAGGCCGACGACGATAGGGGAGGCGGCGACGGGGATGGAGGCCAGTGACGAGGATGGAGGCGGCGACGGGGACGGAGGCCGACGGCCAGGGAGGCGAACGGGCGGGATCTTGGGAAGACGCCGTGAAAATTTCGCTAAGTGTTGGGCGCACGGGTGTGTGTGTGTGTTTAGAAAACGCCTGTTACTTTTATCCCCCCTCCTTTTATCCCGGTTTGTAATTGAACCCGGGACTAAAGGTGCTTTTGTCCTGGGTGGCAGTTGAACCCGAGATAAAAGGCCCCCCTTTTATCCTGGTTACAATTTGGAACCGGGATAAAAGGGTACGTTCCAAGCGGGAACCAAAAAGTACCCTTTTTATCCTGGTTCCAGATTGCAACCGGGATAAAAGGGGGGGCTTTTATCCCGGGTGCAATATGGAACCGGGATAAAAGGTCCTTCTCCCATTTTTCATCTCCCGCCTGTTTTTTGGAAATGGATTTTATTTATGTTTTCGCTGGATTTCAGGAAGCAAAAAATAAAAACTTTACATATTTCGAACATGCAAAAATATATTAAATTATCAAGTATATTTACAATAAGTTTGAATGAGTCATAAGTTCTATACTATTTCTTTTTGCTTCTAAAATAATTATGTTAGTTCATCACTATCATCAAGAAATTATCAATTAAATAATCTCAACGGGCGAAAAATTCAATTGATGTATGTGGTTAACATTGTTCATATTGATCGAATAAATCTTCATCTCAACTAATTTTAATACACAAATTTATATATGTTTTCAACTGGATTTGTTAAAGAAAAAATAAGAACTTTACATATTTCGACCATGAAAAAATATATTAAATTAGCAAGTATATTTACAATAAGTTTGAATGAGTCATTAATTCTATATCCATTTTCCTTTGAACGGGCAGTTTGTGAAATTCTGTATCCATTCCTAAAGATATTAGTAAAAGATATGCTGCCTGCTCACCTCGAATGTATCCCTGCAAAAACACATCTGACATTTTTATAGTACATATCTAATAAACATGAAGCTTCCACCAACAATGAAGGATCATTGAAATCATAACCAAGCATCACCTCCAAACTTCTCAGGTTAATGAACTCTTCAGACTTGATTGTAAAGATGTTTGCAGATGATAATGATACTTATGAGCACTCTGATGATGAAGAGATAGAGGAACATCTGGCCCGTCAACGTATTTCAAAGTACCACGTCAAATCGCACTCGAGATCTCTCACCAACTCCTCCACCACTTTCCAAAGGCAAATCAGCTTATTATCACATGGTAGTGCCTTTGAAACATGTTTAGGGTACAACACATTACGTTTATCATCTTTTGCACAACAACGAATGTGACTTTTGGAAGATAGCCCTTCACGGTGCTGGTCGAGATGAGCTCCGATTCTGCGAGCACCTTGGAAAGTGGAATTAAGTGGAGCCTGGGTTGACTTGTTGGTACAATTAATGTAGCCCCGGCTCCACTTAAGCCCCGGCTCCACTTAATTCCACTTTCCAATGTGCTGGCACTGAAACTCCAGTTCATGTGCGTGTACACGTAGCTCCAGGGGCTCAAGCTCCACTTGGGAAATGGGTTATCCATTTTGATTGCGTAAGCCCAATAGAGGTTGATTACCGAAGATGTCCACAATGATGCTTTCTACAGCTACCAGCATCAAGGTTTGCAATGGATTTTTGCTAACTTCAAAGCTAGGAGGAATGTTATTCTTGTTTCAATTAAGTAGAAAACAAAAAACATGATAGATACGTTAAATTAAAAATTGTATCAAGTAGTACAAGAAATCATAGAACCTTACAGTGTAACTTTACATAAAGGTGAAGCAAATTTAGCGCATTACAATGTAACGTTAAAAAACTTCTTCACGAAAGTTCCTTGGTCACGATCGCGGCGTAAGTATGGAGCCTCTTCCACTAGTACAGAAACAAGCTGTACTCCCGGTTGGGAAACCCCTTCAGTCCCGGTTTTCCAACCGGGAGCACGAATCCAGGACTAAAGGGCCTCTCCTTTACTCCCAGTTTCTCGCCCGGGACTAAAGGTCCAGGGCTAAAGAGGTCTCCCGGCCTGGCCACGTGGGCCGACCCTTTAGTCCTGGTTGGTATTACCAACCGGGACTAAAAGTTTTCTTTTTTTTCTTTTTTTGTTTCTATTTTCAATTGATGATTCGTTTTGGTTTTCGAATAGGTTTTCGAATATGCATTCTACGCTGCTAATAATATACGTATTCTACACGCTTATAATGTTCGAAAATTTTGTACAAACTAAAGTATGAAACTAACGTATATATTACATGCATATACATATATTGTACGCTATTTTATGTACATATACTATGTATATATATTACAAATAAAGCTTGCATTGTATATTCTATCATATCCTTGGGATAACAAATTCACTCCATCTGGTTTGGCTTCCATGTTTCGTTTATGTCATTGTAGAACTCGCCGGCGGGGTTTAAGACCTGGTCATTAAGAAATCCTGCTATGGTCTCTTGAATTGCTTTTAGTTGGTCACGTCGTATGACTTTTTCTTCAACCATAGAGTCTTCAATAAAAGTTAAAGGAAAAGTATTAATATATATATGTGTGTTGGTCACGTGATTACTTATATATATGAGCAATAAAAGAAATTATGAATATATGAATATATTTATATAACGTACTTTGAGGATCTCTTCAGAAGTTCTTTTTTAGTACATCATGACGAACTCGCAAACATAGTATCCGCAGTAGTTGGTCCCATGTTCTTGCCTCAGAACCCACTTTTACGAGAAAAAAGATCCGGTGCATTGAAAGCATGCATGGTGTTAATTGAATTATATATATAAATGTAGCTAGTACTTACTTTGTGTGCGATTACATCCAGTGACGCTTTGCAATGTTTCATGTGGTGTTCCTCAATGAAACTTTCCAAATACTGCGCCCAATAAAATAAAAAATTAATTTGACCTTTAATAATTGCTGCAGTTAAGAGATCGGGGTATATATAGTTGTTAGAGAGACCATATTACCTTTGGATAATATCTATCATGTCTTGGTACTTTGTTTGCTCTTTTCTTAACGAGTCTAAGATGCTCAACCGACTATTGGCCATATCGATGACCATCAATATCCAGTGATTGCTGCATATGTTTTTATACACAAATATGATCGACATTAACTAGAGTCAATATATATATATATATATATATATGGGAGATAGCTTAGCTAGTAAGCAAATAATTGAACAAATGTCCATATGATTGACATTAATTATTTAACACTCACTTGAAGTTGTAGGGGAAGAGTATGTCCTTGTTTTGTTGGTTCACTAAGAACCTCATGAGATTTTTCTCGAGTTCAGCTTTCTATTCAGGCGAGGGATTAGGGTGTTTGAATAAGACATTTGGATCAACAAAACCAACATCATTATCCTTTCTCTTTCTGAGTTCTGTCTTCTCATATCTGCATATATAAAAATCTAGTGTGAGGATATATAATTTATATATATACATGTAGCTTTATATATACACTTTAATAGTAGAAAATAATCACACTTACAGACAATAGCAGCTAATGAGGCTTTTGTCGAGAGAGTTCAGGTGGCATAGTTGGTGTAATTCTAAAAACTCGATATATATAACATCATCGCCACAGAAGTAATGTTGGTTTCTAACTCTGATAGAAACAAAGGTCTCTCCCCGTTCACACGCCGTCATGTACCACTTGTTTAGTAGGTACATTTGTGTACCCAGTTCACCTAAGGCCTCAGGGTTGTATAGACTCTTTCCATGTTCAAATTTCTTTCAAGGATCCACTTTCGGAGCAGATGGTCCTTCAACGAGCACTTGGGCAAGGTCCAAACCAGTATCCTTGTAAAACCGAACCAGGTCCTCAAAATCGACGTCCAGTAAGTCTAAGTTTAAACCATATTCATTATGAATGACAAGAGAGGGACTGATTGTTGCGATTGTTGTCCGAGTTGTGCAATATCTTTCCCTGCTCTAGTCTTTTTCTGCGCCGCCTCAAATGACTTGGTGAGAGAGCGGTCGTAGTCCGATTTTGCAGGGTCTTTTGAGATTCCCGCTTTTTCTGGTCCACCTTCTTTCTTAGAAGATCTGGAGATAGGTAGAAGTACGGTTTCTCCGGGTTCTCCCTCGCTTCTCGTTGCTTTCTTACTTTTTTGAAGAAACTGTTAACATCTTTTTGTACTGCATCATTTAATTCCTTTTCACTTTTCTCATAAGATAGTTTTTGGGGAATAACTGGATTAGAGGAGGCTTTCTTCTTTGCCGGCTGGTGGGCCAATGGCTTCGTTTGTGGGATGGACCTCTTAGGAGCTGGCTGCTTCTTGGTCATCAAGGGAGGCGGGGCAGCCGTTGGAGACCTCTTTGGAGGCGTTGGAGACCTCCTTGGAGGTGGCAGCAGTGGCGGCGTTGCATAATCATTGCCTGGAGCACTATGATGATCTGGAAATTGAATAATTAGACTTAGGTTGACGGAGGCCCTGCTGTGTGAGTACAAAAAAGAATAATTAGGTATAAGAAATTGTTATTATTAATCATGCATGTCAATAGAAAATTAGTGAAAAAATTGTTTCGTTCACTTTTATCCGCACCTATTGTCTGGCAGTTGAGGAAGCGGCGGTGGACTAGAGACCCCAGGAATAATGATGTAGCGCTTGCGCCATAGTATGAATGTCTTCTCTGCTTCTCCTAGAGTCTTCTCCCCATCACCTCCTAGAATGTCAAGAGCCAGATCACTAAAACCTTTGTTAACTCTATTCACTGAGATGCTAACATACCCAGGTGGTATTATTGCCCCATGAATTCTTGGTGTCTTGGTAGGATCTGGAGGAGAAAAAACACCGAGGGCCACCATAATTGTGGCATTCCCTTTTGGAATATGTAGCTCACATGATGTAAACGGTGTAGTAATATCATCCACGGGGAAACGTAGCATTGTGTCATCTTGATTTGATAACTCTGTGGAAGCGCAACTGCTTTTCAACTGATCAGGGGAGCTAATATTAATGTTGATTCTTGGATCTGATGCTAGCCTTTGGCACTTATTGCTATTTGCACTTGCTTTATGATTTTTTCCTGCATTCTAGCTTGCATGTCTTTTTCGCGCTTCTGTGCTTGAAGCAACGCCTCCCGTGACTCACGAACATATTCCTCCAACCTGCTGATCCACGCTGCTTCCTCATCCTTCCTTCTCTGTCGGCTTCTGTAGGTATCTCTGTCATTAGGGAAACCATGCTCCCAAGAAATGTTCCGTCCTAAACCTTTCGTTCGGCCACTGTGTTCAATAGTCCCGATGGCATACGTCAGTTCATCCTTCTCTCTATTGGGCCTGAACACATCAATAGCTTTAGCTTATAGAGTATAAGAAAATCTTTGTGTTGCTCTTTCGAGTTTTGGGCCATGAACCAGCTTCCTAGTCTCTAGGTCCAGTCTTCCCCCATGAGAAAAAAATCAATTCTTCACGCATTTGGCCCAATTGAGTGATTCTGGTGTGATACCCTTGGCATGAATGTCCGCTTCCATTTTTTCCCACATGGGAATGGTAGTCGCATAGCCACCTGATCCCATGCCATGGTGGTATACCTTCTGTCGGGCATTCTCTTGGTTCCTTCTCACCTGTTCCTCACCCTCTTCCGATGTCTTGTACTGTACAAAATCATTCCAGTAGGGCCTCAACTTCGCGAGCGGGCCCCTAGTATTGAAATTGGGCGTTAGGTTCTTCTTGACGTATTTCGTGTATAGGGATTTCTTCCAAGTCTAGAATTGTGTGGCCATCTTCTTTATAGCCCATTTTCGAACTAGCTCCTTCAATTCATCATCGTTGATATCATCATAATCATCCGCTTGCAACGTGAAATGTTGAAGGATATCATCCCAAATTAAATTCTTATCAAGATCATAGACAAAACTAACATAAGGCTCGTTGATCTTTTGTTTCCATTCACGGGCACTGATCGGAAGTCTGTCCCTTACAAGGTACCCACAGTATTGCACAAATTTCCTTACATGTGGACCAAGTGGTTCGCCTGTCTTGATATTGAATTCTGATATTATGTAGCGCCCCTTCAATAGCTTTTTTGGGCCTCGAATATTTTTATTTTTCGCCGTTGTGGTCGTCGATCCAGAGGGCTACGTATAAAAAAAGAATAAATAAATATCATGTGTACACATAATAGATGATAGATATTCAAATATATATATATATATATATATATATAATATTCAAATATATATACCTCGCCAGTAGTTTCTTTCACAATATTTTCTTGCTTATTTTCAAGAGCCAGGTATTGACTCCCGTCATCTACATCCTGCTGGTCACCATCGGTAAATTGGGTGCCGGTGTTGATAATATCCATCATTTCTTCATCCATGTTGTCTCTCGGGATAGCCATCTAGCTTTTACACCACTAGATATATATATATATATATAAAATAAAAATGATATATCTATAAAATGGATCAAGTCATCTGCTTAAAATTAATTAAATAACTACACTCAAAATTCAAGTCTCCAAAGCATAACTTTGATTTCTTATTTTCTAGAAATATTTATTGACAAGTGATATATATAACAATATAAATTTAAAACTCTCTAATATGTATAACAAATATATATATATATATATATATATATAACAATACAAATTTATAACTCTCTAATATGTATGTATAACAAATATATATAACAATATAAATTTATAACTCTAATATATATGTATAACAAATTTAGCTATATAACAATATAAATTTATAACTCACTAATATAGATGTATAACAAATTTATATATATAAAAATACAAATTTATAATTCTCTAATATATATATATAACAAATTTATATATATAACAATACAAATTTATAATTCTCTAATATATATATATATATAACAAATTTATATATATCAAAACACAGTACGTTGGGGCCGGCGACGTTGGTGGCGTGTGGGGCGGCCGGCGTTGGGGCAGCCGGCATTGGGGTTCCAGTCGAGGCCGTGCACCTCCCGCGTGTGCTCGCAAAGGAGGCGCACGGGGTTCTACGGCGTCGGGATTGATTGGTTCATCATTGATTCCGAGGTGATTGGTCATCATTGTTATTCATCTTCGTGATTGATTGGTTCATTCATCTACATGGTGGTATAACCCTCTTGATCACTCTCTTTACTTTACCGCAAATTAGTTGACAAGCTCTTTAGTGTAGCTAGTTGTGAGAGCTTGCATGCTTGGTTGGTGTGGCTCTTTAGTTAGCTTTTGAGAGCACACTAACATAGGGTAGTGTCATTGCTCTTGTGTGAATTGACACTATCTAAATTAGAATTGTGGTAGGTGGCTTGCATTTTGAGTAGGCTAGCGCAACACTCGCTTCGCCTCATAATTGTCTAACCTTTTGGTTAAGTGTTGTTGTAGAAATTTTTATTAGGCTATTCACCCCCCCTCTAGCCATTAGGACCTTTCAAGTGGTATCAGAGCCGAGGTCACCGTTATTTGAGGCTTAATAACCTTCGGTGTTAAAATGGCTCAAATCAACAACACCAAGA
This sequence comes from Miscanthus floridulus, assembly GCF_019320115.1. Lineage (NCBI taxonomy): Eukaryota > Viridiplantae > Streptophyta > Magnoliopsida > Poales > Poaceae > Miscanthus > Miscanthus floridulus. Next base: position 86,918,647 of record NC_089594.1, on the reverse strand, counting down.
AGCCACCCTAATTTGATGGCTCAAATTATTCTTATTGGAAGTCAAAGATGGCCACATATATCAAGTCAATCAATAGAAAGGTGTGGAAGGTGGTAGAAACCAAAATTGAGATTGGTAATCCGGAAAATCCCACCGCCGCCGAAGAAGTACTTCTCCAAAACAATGATATTGCTCTAAGTGCCATTCATGATGCAATTGATGCAAGAACATTTGAGCAAATAAAAAATATTGAGATGGCACATGAGGCTTGGAAGAAGTTGGAAGAATCATTTGAAGGTACTCAAGCCGTGAAGGGTGCAAAGGCATACATCCTCAAAGAAAAGTTTGCATGCTTCAAGATGAAGGAGGATGAGAGTGTGCCAGACATGTTCCACCGAATGGAGGTGATTGTAAATGATCTCAAAGCACTTGGTGAGAACATAGAGGACAAGGACTTCTCAAACAAGTTCTTGAGATGTTTGCCCGAGAGATTTAAAATGTTGGTCACCTTGCTAGTGAGGAGTGGTTTGAACACAATGACACCAAATCAAATCTTGGGAGATATCATGACCAATGATGCTTATAGAGATGATGATGAGAAGGAAGAAAAGAGGGAGAAGAAAGATGAGAAGAAGGATGACAAGAAGAAGAGCGTGGCATTCAAGGCCACATCATCCAAGGGCAAAGCAAAGCAAGAAACATCAAGTGAGGATGATGATTCATGGGATGATAGTGATGATGAGAAGATGGCTCTCTTTGTCAAGAGGTTTGGCAAGTTCATGGTAAAGAAAGGCTACCATGCAAGAAGAAAGAAGTCTTCATCTAAGAACAAAGATGAGTCAAGAAGATGCTTCAAGTGTGGAAGCAAAGATCATCTTGTTGCTCAATGCCCATATAATAGCGACAATGATGATGACAAGAAGAACAAGAAGAAGGACAAGAAAGAAATGAAGGAGAAGAAGGACAAGACATTCTTCAAGAAGAAGGGTGGATCATATGTGGTCATGTGGGATAGTGATGCTTCCTCAAGTGATGATGATGATGATAGTGATGATCACAAGACCACCAAGAAGAAGGTTCTTGCAAGTATAGCAATCAATGAGAAGCCTTCTCTCTTCGACTCTCCATCATGCTTCATGGCTAAGGCCACTAAGGTACAAACTTGTGATGATGGAAGTGATAGTGAACATGATAGTGATAGTGATGATGATGAACCTACAAAAGATGAATTAATTGACATGCTAGAAGATGCTAGAGAACACTTTGACATCTCAAGAAAGGAATGCAAAAGCTTGCGTAAGGAACTAAAAGCCCTTAAGCAAGCATTTGATGAGCTTAATGCATCTCATGAGAAGCAAGAGGATGCCCATGAGAAGCTTTACAAGGCTCACAAAAAGCTTGAAAAGGCTCATTCCTCTCTACTTGATGAGCAAACTAAAAATAAGCATGTTGAAACTTGCAATGTAGGTTTAACTTGTGATTTAATTGATACATCACTATCTATGCCTATCATTGTTCCTCCAACTAACCCTTCTTGTAGCACTTCCACTTCTACCTCATCTAGTAGTGATGGTCACACTTGTGACACCTCACTAGTGGTTGAGAATGAGAACCTCAAGAAGGAGGTAACTAAGCTCACTCACACCTTGGCTAAGGCTTATGGTGGTGAGGACCGCTTGCTTATGGCCTTGGGTAGCCAAAGAGCTTCTCTCTACAAAGAGGGATTGGGCTATACCCCCAAGAAAGGCAAGGCGGCCTTTGCTCCTCACAAGACAAGTTTTGTGAAGAACAATGGTCGGTTTTGCACTAGTTGCAAGCAAGTTGGTCATAGAGAGCATGAATGCACCAACAAAAGCAAAAATGCTAATGTATCCTCTATTAAGCTTAATTCTTCCTATATGCTTGTTAAGGGTACAAATGGTGTGAAGGCTAAGTTCATTGGCAAACCATGGATGGGCTCAAAGAAGAAAGCCATTTGGGTGCCAAAGAGCTTGGTTACTAACCTTCAAGGACCCAAGCAAGTTTGGGTACCTAAAAAGAATTGATCTTCTTTTGTAGGTCAATTACAAAGCCGGAGGAAGGCATTGGGTTCTTGATAGTGGGTGCACTCAACACATGACCGGTGATGCAAGAATGTTCAACTCAATCAACACCAATGGCAATGATGGTTATGATAGTATCACATTTGGTGATAATGGCAAAGGCAAGGTCAAAGGGCTTGGTAAGATTGCTATATCCAATGATATGAGCATATCTAATGTGTTGCTAGTAGAGAGCTTGAACTTCAATTTGCTATCCGTAGCTCAATTGTGTGATCTTGGATTCAAATGCATATTTGGAATAGATGATGTAGAGATCATAAGTGTAGATGGCTCTAACTTGATCTTCAAAGGCTTTAGATATGAGAATCTATACTTGGTTGATTTCAATGCTAGTGAAGCTAGATTGTCTACATGCTTGTTCACTAAGTCTAGCATGGGTTGGTTATGGCATAGAAGGCTTGGTCATGTTGGAATGAAACAATTGAATAGATTGATTAAGCATGACTTAGTTAAAGGCTTGAAAGATGTTGTGTTTGAAAAGGATAAGCTTTGTAGTTCTTGTCAAGCCGGCAAACAAGTTGGAAACACCCATCCTAAGAAAAGCATGATGAGCACTAGTAAAGCATTTGAGTTATTGCACATGGATTTGTTTGGACCAACACAATACACTAGTATCGGTGGAAATAAATATGGATTTGTGATAGTGGATGATTACACTAGATACACATGGGTATTCTTTCTAGTGGACAAAAGTGATGTATTTGCAACATTCAAATCATTTGTCAAAGGCATTCACAATGAATTTGAAACAACCATCAAGAGAGTTAGAAGTGACAATGGTAGTGAGTTTAAGAACACTAGAATTGATGAGTTATGTGATGAATTTGGAATTAGACATCAATTCTCGGCCAAGTACACACCTCAATCAAATGGCCTTGTTGAGAGAAAGAATAGAACACTCATTGATATGGCACGGTCTATGCTTAGTGAGTACAATGTGAGTCAATCCTTTTGGGCTGAAGCTATCAACACGGCTTGCTATTGTAGCAACCGCCTCTATTGTCACCGATTGAAAGAGAAGACACCATATGAGCTCTTGAATGGTAGAAAGCCCAACATTGCATATTTTCGGGTCTTTGGTTGCAAATGCTATATCTTGAAGAAAGGCACAAGATTGGGCAAGTTTGATAAGAAATGTGATGAAGGATTCCTACTTGGTTATTCCACCGCAAGCAAAGCATATAGAGTTTGTAATTTGGATAGTGGTACTCTTGAGGAAGTTCATGATGTTGAATTTGATGAAACCAAGGGTTCACAAGAAGAGAATGAGAACTTGGAAGATGTTAGAGGCATTCAACTTTCAAATGCCATGAAGAACATGGATATTGGTGAATTGAGGCCTAGGCAAGTGAATGATGATGAAGATGATCAAGTGCAAGTGCTCTCCAACTCAAATGTGCAAGATGATACAAATCAAGCTAGTGCAAGTGACTCTCATGATATTGATCAAGATCAAATGGCTAGTACATCATCTCAACCAAATGATCAAGCAAGAGCAAGCAATCAAGTTCCAATCCTTCAAGCAACAAGTATTGCAAGAAATCATCCTTTGGATACAATCATTGGAGATATTTCAAGAGGTGTACAAACAAGATCAAGATTGGCATCATTTTGTGAACACTTCTCTTTTGTGTCATCCATTGAACCAAAGAAGATAGATGAAGCTTTGAAGGATGTTGATTGGGTGAATGCTATGCATGAAGAATTGAATAACTTCATAAGAAATCAAGTATGGGAATTGGTAGAAAGACCAAAGGGACACAATGTGATTGGAACCAAATGGGTCTTTAGAAACAAGCAAGATCAAGATGGGATAGTTGTAAGGAATAAAGCAAGATTGGTAGTACAAGGCTATACACAAGTTGAAGGTCTTGACTTTGGAGAAACTTATGCCCCGGTTGCAAGGTTGGAAGCAATTAGAATCTTGGTAGCCTATGCTTGTGCCCACAACATCAAGCTCTATCAAATGGATGTTAAGAGTGCATTTCTCAATGGTTATATCAATGAAGAAGTATATGTTGAGCAACCTCCCGGTTTTGAAGATGATAAGAAGCCCAACCATGTGTACAAGTTGAAGAAAGCATTGTATGGCTTGAAGCAAGCACCTAGAGCATGGTATGAGAGATTGAGGGACTTCCTACTCTCTAAAGGGTTCACCATGGGCAAGGTTGACACTACTCTTTTCATCAAGAAGATTGGAAAAGATCTATTTGTATTGCAAATATATGTTGATGATATCATATTTGGATCAACCAATCAAGAATTTTGTGATGAGTTTGGAAAAATGATGGCTAATGAGTTTGAGATGTCCATGATTGGAGAGTTGAGTTACTTCCTTGGTCTTCAAATCAAGCAATTGAAGAATGGTACATTTGTGAGTCAAGGCAAGTACATCAAGGACATGATCAAGAAGTTTGGAATGATTGATAGCAAAGTCATTAGCACACCAATGGGAACAAATGGCAACTTGGATAGTGATGCAAGTGGAAATATGGTGGATCAAAAGTTGTATCGGTCTATGATTGGAAGCCTACTCTATGTGACCGCATCAAGGCCGGATGTCATGTTTAGTGTATGCATGTGTGCAAGATTTCAAGCCTCACCAAGAGAAAGTCATTTGAAGGCTACAAAGAGGATATTGAGGTACTTGAAGCATACACAAAATATTGGTTTGTGGTATCCCAAAGGAGCAAAGTTTGAGCTAGTTGGTTACTCCGACTCAGATTATGCGGGATGCAAGGTTGAAAGGAAGAGCACATCGGGCACATGTCAATTGTTGGGAAGATCACTTGTTTCATGGTCATCAAAGAAGCAAAATAGTGTTGCATTATCAACCGCTGAAGCCGAATACATATCCGCCGGTAGTTGTTATGCACAAATACTTTGGATGAAGGCCACTTTGAGTGATTTTGGAATCAAGTTCAAGAAAGTGCCATTGCTATGTGACAATGAGAGTGCAATCAAGCTAACCAACAATCCGGTGCAACATGCAAGAACAAAGCACATTGATGTCCGCCATCATTTCATAAGAGATCACCAACAAAAAGGAGACATTTGCATTGAGAGTGTAGGCATCAAAGATCAACTTGCCGATATATTCACCAAGCCATTGGATGAGAAAAGGTTTTGCAAGCTAAGGAATGAGTTGAACATATTGGATTTCTCAAATATGTGTTGATGTAACCCCCACTCATATGACATGCCTCTCCTTCGAGCAATCTAAGGTAAAAGTTGATTGGCATAACATACATCCTTGCTAAGGACATGTTTAGTGCATCTTGTCATATTTTCAATCTTAGTAGGATCTTGCATATGGTTCTATCTTATTAGGCTCATTCATGAAAATCAAATGAATTTTGATGTCAATATGGTATCACTATTGCTTCTATGCTTGACTTGATCTAGTGATGGCATATGACATGTTTATGGGCTTGTAAACCTAGTGTTTAATCTAGAAAATGAACTATAAGTGTTTAACTCAACATGGTACAAGATAACCCTTATTTGGAGGTGTGAAGAAGCTTGTCCTTGGATCAAACCGAGTTAAATATCTTTGGGAAATAATCTAGAATTGAACCAAATTTGGGAAAATGACCCTCACCCCATTGATTGACATTGATAATCTCGACCCTACAAGTAATTCTATTTAGAACCTTTGTGGTCATTGATGACAAAGGGGGAGAGAAACAAAGATAAAGGGGAAAAAGGGGAGAGAAACAAAGGAAAGGGAAGGGATCAACTAAAATTTTGAGCACACAAATAGGGGGAGCAAGCTCATGAACTTGTATGGTGCATTTGAACGTGCATTTCATATGTTTGCTTGCATGGCATAAGTTTCATATTTATAATATCCATGCTTGTGTGTTGTATGCTAGTTGTAGATTTGAATGATGAAATGCAAACTAGCATGTATTGGATATCTAGTGATTTCACTTCCAAATATTTCTAAATGGTATTGAGCTAACCATGATGCTAAGGATGGTATATTGGTGCACTCCAATTGGTATCACGCTTCAAAGGTCCATCTTTTATACCTTAGCATCATATGGTAGACATTGACTCCTACATTTCCTATCTAAGCATATGTGCAAGCTTCAATCCAAACTCTTAGCACATATGTAGGGGGAGCAATTGCTACCACTTAGGGTTTAAGAAACTTGTCCATATCCTTTTACACATAGTAAATATGCTTGGGCAAGCAACATGGATTCAATTGAATTTCAATTCATATCTTTGTATAAGGGTTGTCATCAATTACCAAAAAGGGGGAGATTGAAAGCTCTAGTTTGGTTTTGGTGAATTGATGAAACCCTAAGTGCTAACCTAGTTTATCAAGTGCTCATGACATAGGTAGCACACTTCAAGTAGAAGAAGCTAATGAAGATCATAGCATGACAATGGTGATGGCATGGCGATGATCAAGGGCTTAAACTTGAAATGAAGAAAGAGAAAAACAAAAAGGTCAAGGCAAAGGTATAAACCATAGGAGCTATTTTGTTTTAGTGATCAAGACACTTAGAGAGTGTGATCACATTTAGGTTTGATAGCCGTACTATTAAGAGGGGTGAAACTCGTATCGGAATGCGGTTATCAAAGTGCCACTAGATGCTCTAACTCATTGCATATGCATTTAGGATCTAGTGGAGTGCTAACACCCTTGATAACATTTGTGAAAATATGCTAACACATGTGCACAAGGTGTTTGCAGGGTTGAGATGGGTTTGGGATTCGGCGCTTTTGGAAAAATGAAATGTCTATTTTCTATTGCGCCGGATGCAAAATTCTTGGTGGTTGGCACATTTGAGCAAGGGTGAAGAAGTTAGAGTTGAAATGGAGTTGGTCGAAATGATGCTAGCGTCGGTCTACTGACCGGACGCTAGATCACTCAGCGACCGGACGCTGAAAGGCTGCGTCCGGTCGAGCTGTCAGATGGCATAGTGGGTAGGGTTGAGCACCGGACGCTGGTCTACGTTCAGTCAAGGTGGACCGGACGCGTCCAGTCGAAAAAACATGCCTCGGGGAGCTTACTGGAAACGACCAGACGCTGGGGCTTCAGCGTCCGGTCAGTTTTGACTGGAGCGTCTGGTCAGCTTCGTAGCCATTGGAATCTGACGAACAGCGTTTGAAGGCGATGACACGTGGCATCCATCGGACGACTAGACGCTGAGGGCCAGCGTCCGGTCAATATGATCGGAGCGTCCGGTCAGAGCGTGTTTTGCCCAGTGAAGGGGTATAATGGCTCTATTTGATTGGGGCTCTATTTATAGCCCCATGGCCGGCTGTGGCTCACATCTTTGGCCATTTTCATTGACATAGCAACTTTGTGAGCCTAGCCAAAGAACTCCCACTCATCTACATCATTGATTCATCATCATAGTGAGATTGGGAGTGATCCAAGTGCATTGCTTGAGTGATTGCATCTAGAGGCACTTAGTGATCGTGTTTCGCTGCAGATTTCGCTTGTTACTCTTGGTGGTTGCCGCCACCTAGACGGCTTGGAGCAGCGAGGATCATCGAGCGGAGGTGGTGATTGTCTCCGGCTCCGATCGTGGTGATTGTGAGGGGTTCTTGACCTTTCCCCGGCGGAGCGCCAAAAGGTACTCTAGTGGATTGCTCGTGGCTTGTGTGATCCTCATCTTGTGTTGGTTGTGTGGCACCCTATTGAGGGTTTGGTGTGTGAAGCCAATTAGCACGTGAACCTCCAAGTGAGTGAATCGCCACAATGAGGACTAGCTTGCCGGTAAGCAAGTGAACCTCGGTAAAAATCATTGTGTTCATCATTGATTCCAAGGTGATTGGTCATCATTGTTATTCATCTTCGTGATTGATTGGTTCATTCATCTACATGGCGGTATAACCCTCTTGATCACTCTCTTTACTTTACCGCAAATTAGTTGACAAGCTCTTTAGTGTAGCTAGTTGTGAGAGCTTGCATGCTTGGTTGGTGTGGCTCTTTAGTTAGCTTTTGAGAGCACACTAACATAGGGTAGTGTCATTGCTCTTGTGTGAATTGACACTATCTAAATTAGAATTGTGGTAGGTGGCTTGCATTTTGAGTAGGCTAGCGCAACACTCGCTTCGCCTCATAATTGTCTAACCTTTTGGTTAAGTGTTGTTGTAGAAATTTTTATTAGGCTATTCACCCCCCCCTCTAGCCATTAGGACCTTTCAGCGGCGTCGAAGAGGTGCACGGAGCCGTCCCCGGAGGCGGTGGTGTAGAGGGAGTCATGGGACTCAGACCACATGCAGTCAAAGAGCACGTCACAAGTCGAGAAGGAGAAGATTAGCATCGGGTCTGGCGGTGGTGAGGTCAAGGACGATGAGGTGGCCATAGGCCACGGTGACGAGGGTGGCGACGGCGGCAGTGGCGATGGGCGACAAAGACAAAGAGTGAGGAGGAAGAAGAAATGACAGCCTTATATAGGGGAGGGACCTTTAGTCCTGGCTCCTGTAAACACCCGTGACGAAAAGACCTTTAGTCCCGACTGGTAATACCAGCCGTGTATTTTGGCGGGCCACAAAAAATACAGCCCACCTTTAGTCCTGGGTGGTAGATCTACCCGGGACTAAAGTTGGGCTATAGTTTCACTTCCCGCCCGTTTCAAGCTCCATTTGTTTTTTATATATTTCTTTCTATAAAATGTTAAAGTCTTGTTAATTGCACAGTAAATTAAATACAAGGCATAAAATTGATTTAAAAGAATATGGATTTACTTTTGCTTTATTGCACACAGGAAAATTGTGTGACCTAAAGTTTTTTGTTTTTTCTTATAAATATTGAAACATAATGTCATTAATAATTACTATTTTTGTTAATGCAAAAATGTAGTGTTTAATTTAAATCATTAAAACTTTTGTTTTCGATTGGAAATTTATTTTCACATCATTTTAACGTAAATCTTTTCATTTTTTTCATGACTCATTGTCCAAAAGCGACATGGAAATCCCACCATCAAACACAAATTTAATTTAAACATAGAAAAAAAGGAAACACCTAATAAACATCTCTGAATTCACAATTATTACATAATACCTCTAATGCACACTATTAAACATCACTATATATATCAAGCGGATATAGTAGTAAACTTCTTCTTAACGTATATCCCATGGTTATGATCGCGCCGTAACCATGGAGTGTCCTCATCATTTAGCTGGATGCTTGGGTCTTTGTTCACTGTGAAGGGTGGAATTCAGTCATCCTTTTTATAATCTTCTAATATGTCTGACTTGTCTTCAATTCCGATGATGTTTCTTTTTCCTGAAAGAACTATGTGGCGCTTTGGCTCATTGATTGGGTCGTTGTTGTTTTTTCCTCTCTTCGGTTTTGTAGACATGTCCTTGACATAGGACACCTGATTCACATCCTTGGCAAGGACGAACGGTTTGTCTTTGTACCCAATATTGTTGAGGTCCACGGTTGTCATTCTATACTGGTTGTCGACTGCTACCCCGCATCCAGTCGCCTTTACCCATTGGCACTTGAACAAAGGTACCTTAAAAGTAGGTGCATAGTTTAGTTTCCATATCTCCTCTATGCGGCCATAATATGTTTGCTTATTTCCATTAGGGTCGGTGGCATCTATGCGGACACCACTGTTTTGGTTGGTGCTCCTTTTATCTTGGGCTACTGTGTAAAATGTATTCCCATTTATCTCATACCCTTTGTATGTGAGGATATGCCACGATGGCTGCCTAGCCAACAAATATAGTTGCTCATCAATACTCTTATCACCCTGACATTCTTTTTGCAACCAGTCGCTGAAAGTTTCCATGTGCTGACGTGTAATCCAAGCTTCAAACTTCCCTGGAAACTTGGATTAGAGGGACTCTTTATGTGTCTCGATATATGGATCCACCAAGGAGGAGTTTTGCAGAACTGTGTAGTGTGCTTTATTAAAATAATTGTCCTACGTACCAATATATGGTTTCTTCCCTAGTGCGCCCTTTCCACTTAGTCTCCCCTCGTGTCACGATTTAGGAACACCAATCGGGTCAAGGTCGGGAATAAAGTCAACACAAAACTCAATGACCTCCTCTGTTCCATAGCCCTTGGCGATGCTTCCTTCTAGCCGAGCACGGTTGTGAACATATTTCTTTAAGACTCCCATGAACCTCTCAAAGGGGAACATGTTGTGCAGGAACACATGATCGAGAATGCTAATCTCCTTGACCAGGTGAACTAGGAGGTATGTCATGATATTAAAAAAGGAAGGAGGGAACACCAACTCAAAGCTAACAAGACATTGAACCACATCATTCTATAGTTTAGCTAGATCCATTGGATCGATTGCCTTCTGAGAAATTGCATTGAGGAATGCACATAGCTTCACGGTGGCTAGACATACATTTGGAGGTAGAATTTCTCTTAATGCAACTAGAAGCAATTGTGTCATGAGCATGTAGCAGTCATGGGACTTTAAGTTTAGGAATTTCTTCTCTGGCACATTTATTATACCCTTTATATTCAAGGAGAATCCAAATGGTACCTTGATGCTTGCTAGGCATTCAAACATGCTTTCCTTCTCTTCTTTGCTAAGAGTGTAGCTGGCAGGACTTAATTAATGGTGTCCATCATCTGTCTTCTCTGGATGCAGGTTGTCTCGTTCTTTCAAACACTGTAGGTCCTATCGTGCTTCAAGTGTGTCCTTAGGCTTCCCATACACACCCATGAAGCCTAGCAGGTTCACACAAAGATTCTTTGTCAAGTGCATCACGTCGATCATGCTATGGACCTCTAGGACTTACCAATTGGGTAGCTCCCAAAATATGGACTTCTTCTTCCACATGGGTGCATGACCGCCAGTGTCGTTTGGAACAGGTTCACTGCCATGTGCCTTTCCAAATACTACTTTCACATCCTTGACCATGTTGAGTACATCCTCACCCATTTGGTTGCCCAGCTTGGTCTGGTGGTCTGCCTTACCTTTAAAATGCTTGCCTTTCTTTCTTAGGGGTGATTCACATGAAGAAATCGACGATGGCCAAGGTACACGACCTTTCAACATTTTTCAAGAATATACCTTTAATGTCATTGAAATAGTGTGTGCGTGCATTATATCCCTTGTTTGATTGTCCTGAAAGATTACTTAGAGTAGGCCAATCATTGATTGTTATGAACAACAATGCTCGCAGGTCAAAGTGCTCCTATTTGTGCTCATCCCACACACGTACACCTGGTCTATTCCACAAAAGTAGAAGTTCTTCAACTAGTGGCCTTAGGTACACATCGATGTTGTTGCCAGGTTGCCTTGGGCCTTAGATGGGAATGGGCATCATAATAAACTTACGCTTCATGCATAACCAGGGAGGAAGGTTGTAGATACATAGAGTAACAGGCCAAGTGCTATGACTACTGCTCTGCTCCCCGAAAGGATTCATACCATTCGTACTTAAAGCAAACCTTAAGTTTCTTGCGTCATTTGCAAACTCTGAGAATTCTCTATCGATTGCTATCCACTGGGACCCATCAGTGGGGTGTCTCAACATATTGTCTACCTTACGGTCTTCTTTGTGCCATCGCAACAACTTTACATGGTCTTTGTTTCTGAACAGACGTTTCAAGCGTGATATTATAGGAGCATACCACATAATCTTGACAGGGATTTTCTTCATGGGACGTTCGCCCTCAACATCACCAGGGTCATCTCGCCTGATCTTATACCATGATGCATGACATACCAGGCATGCATCTAACTTCTCATACTCCTCGCCACGGTAGAGGATGCAGTCATTAGGACATGCATGTATCTTCTGGATTTCTAATCCCAAAGGGTAGACTACCTATTTTGCTTCGTATGTAGTGGTGGGCAATTTGTTATCCTTCGGAAGCATCTTCTGTTGGATTTTTAGTAACTCCCTAAATCCCTTGTCAGATACACCATTCTTTGTCTTCCATTATAGCAATTCCAGTGTGGTACCCAACTTTTTTTTGCCTTGGATGACAAGTTGGGTATAGCAATTTCTTGTGATCCTCTAGCATGCGCTCGAACTTGATCTTCTCCTTTTCACTTTCGCATTCTCTTTGTGTGTCATGAATGGCCTGACCAAGATCATCAGCGGGCTCATCTTCTGCCCTTACCTCTTCTTCAGCTTCCCCCATTGCAGTATCATTAAAGGCACCATATTCAGTAATAATGTCATCATCGTCCCATTGTTCTTCTTCACCTTCTTCCATTACAACCCCGGTTTCTCCATGCTTTGTCCAACAAATATAGTTTGGCATGAAACCCGACTTCAACAAGTGTGAATGAAGACTCCTTGAGCTAGCATATTCCTTCAAATTCTTACATATGGCACATGGGCAGCACATGAAACCATCGCGTTTGTTTGCCTCGGCCACACGTAAGAAAGAATGCATGCCCTCAATGAACTCTTGGGAGTGGCGATCAACATTGTACATGCAATGCCGGCTCATCTGCATTACATGACATACATACCATATTAAAACCTAGAACATAATTAGTTAATTATATGACATGCATGCCACCACACAAGGTATTAATTTATGAAAGTCTCGCTACAATGTAGACAATCCCAACTACCACTACAAAAACTAAAGCAAAAATGCACTTCAGCAGCATAAGGATTTCACGACCAATCCAAACTAAAATAGACAGATCATGCGTTTGTTCAACATCTATGGGCTTCTTCTGTAGGATCACTGCCTCATCAGCCGCCGTAGCCGCCTGTGCAAGAGAGTTTTGCACGTGTTCAACATACTCTTTCTCCTAGTACCAACCTAAACATCCAGTGCCATCCCACTAAAATTAAAACAAAAAATTAGAACTTTAATCACAATCATCATGAAAATAAGTATAAATTAACCATAATCATCAAATACGACAAAATAACTCACATTGCGATCCGGACACTTGTAAAAGATACAGCCCTTGTTGGGACACTCCTTCCTCACCCAGTACTCCATCACAATCTTCTCCTCACACTTGCCGCATGCAATGAGAGGGAGGTCCGGCCTCAGTAGCTTTGGAACCCGATGAGAGGCCGAGGACCCGGAAGCAGTTGCCATCTACTCTCTATACTCATTTTTAATATAATATAAATTTCTCATTTTATAAACAAATAAAATTAAAAAAACTCTAAAATTCTCTATATCTCTAAACTATGAAGTGTGCTATGCATGCTAGAAATGAAAGCTGAATACTAGTTTTGAATAACTACTTTAACCTTCCTTCATCCAAATATGCAAACTTTAAAGTGATTTTGAGCTTAAATGGCTTACAAATAAAAAATCCTCCATAAAAACCACATATATCTAGTCCACAAAATGAGATATGCTACTAATGAAACATGAGAGTATAAAGTTGGTAACCTTTAGAACCAAAGAATCGATGGAGGAATCAAAGAAATCTTGTGATTACAGGCGATGAGGAAGAATAGAGGCCGGCGATGAAGCAAGAGCACTGAGCTCAAAGTGGCTCGAGCTCGGGGAGGAAGAAGGGGTATATAGGAGGGGACCTTTAGTCCCGGTTGGAGACAGCAACTAGGACTAAAGGTCCCTTTCTAGTCCTGGATGGAGCCTCTAGTCGGGAGTAGACTTTTATTCCCAGTTTGAGGGACCAACCGGGAGTAAAAGTTAACCTTAGTCCCGGTTGGTAGCTCCAATTAGGACTAAAGGTCCCCTGCAGCAAAAGCCTACCATAGTAGCCGTTGGGCAGGGACCTTTAGTCCTGGTTGGAGCTACCAACCGGGACTAAAGGTTTCTCTAGTCCCGGGTGCGAAAAATACCGGGACTAAAGCCAAATTTCGAAGTGGATCAAAAGTCGTTTCTCTACTAGTGTTCTTTGGATAGCAAGATGCTTGGGGTCAACTTCAACAGCGAATGGAGGCATGCCATCAACTGATCATAATCATCTAATTGGTCTATTTTGTCCTCGACTCCCACGAGTTTTCTTTTACTTGGAAGAGCTATGTGGCGCTTTGGCTCCCATGTCTATTCTGGATTTCTCTTGGGTTTGCTAGACATGTCCTTCACATAGAAAACTTGATGCACATCATTGGCAAGTACGAATGGTTCATCACTATATCCAGTCTTGCTCAGGTCCACTATTGTCATTACATACTGATCTTTGGTTATGCCATTTAGCTTCACCCATTGGCAACAAAACAGAGGGGTGCACAGCGGTCCATATTCGAGTTCCTATATCTCCTCTATGAAACCATAATACGAGTCATTGCTACTGTTTCTATCTATGACATCTATGTGGACACCACTATTCTAGTTCGTGCTTTTCTGGTCTTGGGATCTCATGTAAAATGTATAACCATTTATCTCGTAGCCTTGGAATTTCACGATTGTGCTAGAAGGTCCCCTGGCTAACCAAGCAAGCTGTGGGTGAATCTCAGAGTTACCCATAAGTTGTTGGCGCAACCAGGAGGGAAAAGTTTCCAAGTGACGATGTATAAGCCAGGCATCGGATTTCGTTGGGTATTTGGAAACTAGCATCTTCCTGTGCTGCTCGATATACGGAGCCACAAAGGTTTACTGTTGCAGAACAGTGTAGTGTGCCTTGTTGAACAAATCAGTATCATTGCTCAAACTTACTTTCATTCCAAGGGTGCCCATTCCCCATAGCCTCCCCTCGTGGCGTGAAGTTGGAACCCCAATTGAGTCAATAAAATCAACACAAAACTCAATCACCTCCTCTGTCCCATATCCCTTTATGATGCTTCCTTCTGGACGGACATGATTAAGAACATAGTTTTTTAGAACTGACATGAACCTCTCGAAAGGCCACATATTGTAACACCCTAAAATTTGCAACATTTTGAAAATAGGTGAATTGGATTTATTTATGAATTAGTGTGAGCATGTAACATAGAAAAATAATAAATTTTATCAAATTAAAATCAAATATAAGGTTTACCTACATGTTTATGCATTCATGCTGCTGCATACTATTTTTGTATTGTGTGGGCTAAAATCAAATTTCAAATTGATTTGAATTTGCATTCAAAATTTGTTTGGAAATTAGTTTAGAAAAGGAAAAGGATTTTCTCTCCCTCCCTTGACTTTGGGCCGCCGCAGCCCAGCTTGGCCTGCTCCCACATGGCCTGTTATTTCTCCCACCTCACTCCCACTTTTCCCGCAGCGGCCCAGCTTCGCTCGCACGGTCCGTTTCCCCGCTCGCAGGCCGAATTCCGTTCCCGCGCAGCCTACTCTCCCATCCGTACTGGCCCGTTTAGCTCGGCCCAGCAGTCAGCAGCCACACCTACGCACACTCTCTTTCGCTGACACCGTGGCCCGTGCCTCCTATTTCACTGACAGCCCAGGCCCACTTGTCAGACGAGTCTCTTTCCTCCCGTGTCCGCACCGGAATCCTCACTATCGCCGTCGCCGCTTTGATTCCGCCTCCGCTACGCCACGCCTGGCGTGACCCGCAAGCCAGCTCCACCTCATACTACTGTTAAGTATGTTTCAACTTTTAAAATTTGAGGTTAGATTTAATCTATTATTTTACTAAAGGAAATCTTGTTTAATTTATAACTTCTTCGTTTTAGCTCTGATTTTTGTGATCTTCGCGTCTGTGTGTTCGTAGTGAGACGTAGATTCATTTTACAAACTTTTCATATTGATTTTATGCTGATTGGTGTATTGTTCTAATCTATAGTTTTTGTTTGCTATGCATGATTGTTTCTGGATGCTTGTATGTTGCTATGAATATCGAGTATAGATGGTGAGCAATTCGTGGGTGACCAAGAGTACTACTTTGATGAGCAGGAGCACTTTATTCAGGGCAAGTATAGCATGGGATCATCCTTGTTTCCTATTCACCTTAATACATTTAATTCATGTTGCATGTGTCACCTTCATAGGGATTCCCTAGAATTGAACTTATACCTTGTCACCTATGGGATATGCATTGGGTAGCTTTGCTAGTGCTCAACTAAACCATGATTTTGTAACTTGACTAATAGTATATGCAATAAACATTAAAATATGACTTTTTAGCAACTTGGAAATAGGGGGCTGGAGTATTTAGCTACTTTCTAAATGCTTCAGATTTCTCTCCCTAAGGACTTATCTGTAAGTGATCATCTGGAACATACAGTACAGCTATAAGGGCTACATGGCTCTACTTTAGCTCAGTATGAGGACCTTTTCTAGCTTGTTAGTGGTTACCTTTATTGGCATAAGAATGGCTTGCCGAATCGGGTATAGTGCGGCCTTTGTCCTCTTATGTATAGGTTGCACGTCATTGTGCCATCGGGAAGGAGGGCTCTACATCTGTTTGCCGAGTGAATCTAATGGCCCTAACTTGTTAGACGAACCTTTGAAAGGCTTCACAGTGAACCCTACCGACCTTCCTTGGTAGTGGGTTAAGAGGCTCGTGACCTTGGGCGAAAGGGTAAATCATGACTCATAGTGAAAGTGTAAAACCTCTACAGAGTGTAAAACTGGTATATCCGCCGTGCTCACGGTCACGAGCGGCGTTGGAACCCTTGTGGAATAGATGATCACTAAGAATTATTGGTTTATGGTATTCATTATTTATGTTTACATTGATCATATGTTTTACTTTGGGATTGAAACAACTTGTTGCTACTCTTATGTTAAAATTGTGACAATTAAAAGCTAAATGCTGTTAAGCCTGTGTCAAGCCTTTTGGGCCTCATGAACCCCATGTTACACTTGTTGAGTACGACACATACTTACGCTTGTTTATTTTGATTATTTGGATAAAAATCCCGGATGGGTAACAGATGGCTATGGTAATGATGACTTTCCTGGGGATTACTAGACTTGTGGTCAACCAGTTGACGTCCCTGTGATATGGAGCTTCTGCAAGAGAATCTTTCTTTATACTTATGCTACATTTATGTGAAGACTATGTCTTATTATTGGTGATGTAATAAACACTTATGATGATACTATTTATAATTTGTCGGCTTATATGTGTAACTGATCTCGGGGTGCACATAAGACTATGCATCCTATTTTATCCTTAAAATCGGGTGTGACAGATTGGTATCAGAGCCGTGTTGACTATAGAACGCAATCCTAGTTAGCAATGGTCATTTTAGCTTCTTTTGCTTCACTCATTTCATGCTTTCCATCTGACTCTTGTTATTTGCTAGATTTTATGCTTCTTTTGCCTCACTATGTTATGAAAATTTTGCTTCTATTCTAACTAAATCTAATTCTGTAGATGTCTCATGCCAATAAGAGCGCTCACATCAGCACTGGAGGCTACTACCCGCCTCGTGGCTTGCATGAGTCCATGGAGCCACATGAGGAGGAGGAACCCCATGAGCAAGAAGTTGACTCACTAGCACCTGCACCTATGCCTGAGCTATTCCAGGAAGAGCCCGAAGAAGAAGAACCCGAAGAAGTGGAGGTCGTTGTATTGTCTGATGATGATGATGATTATATGGATGCCATTCAAGAGGATGAGCCGATCCCTCCCCTAGGATGGACTACCAAGATCTGGTACAAGCCAGGGTGTGAATCCTCCGTCTCGCACCACTGACTTATGGGGATTCTTCAGACCTACTACGCTAATTGGGACGCAGCTGTGGAGTACGTCTGCACCGAGCGTACGCACCCTCTAGAGGACACTTATTGGAAGACCAAGGTGCATCTCCATCCAGGATGGAGAGAAGGAAGCATACCAGTTGGACTCAAACTATGCGCATCACGCTTACTGTGCCACCATGGAGGATAGCATAGAAGATGCAGCTGCTGCAGCTTGCATGGGTCTCCATGGTCATCGCTTTGATGATATGGAGAAAGATCAATACCACTTCCTTCCTCGCCAACACCCTAAATTGGAGTGGGCAATGATGGACCCTCAGGGCACAGATCCGACTACCCAAGTGATGGTACAGTTTGGTTGTGAGTCAGTAGCGAAGATTCGGCGATTGAAAGATCAGTTGAGGGTACATTAGGAAACCCTTAAGAGTTATCGACAAGTCATAGATGAGCAAACGGTGTGCCTCAACCTGCTAAGGATCTATGAGGATCTTCCCCATAAATTTTGCCCATAGGTGTTGGAGTCCTTTTATGTAATAAGACGTTAGTAGAACAGGTCATGTTGAGTTAAGTCGAGTCTAGAAGAGCGGTGTGAACTTTGGTGTGCCTAGTTGATTTGTTATTATGTTTATGTGTGAGTTGGAATGGAACTTTGTGGGCATGTCTGTAAGTTTCATAATTAAGAATATTAAAGTTTGAGTCACTAAATAAATAGTTGGGTTTGGTACATCATGTTCTCATGGATCTATTTTTCAGAGCAGTCTGCCCTTATTAACCAAAAATTATGAAATTTTTATGGGAGTAACTAGACTTAAGTATCTTTCCAATGCCTCTAGAATCACCCATATATATGATCTAGTTTGAGAGATATAACAGTTTTAAGTTGAGGTTTCTGCGCAGTCTGGAATCTGGAACAGTTTTGGTTGTGTCCTACTTTTTATTAACATAGCGACAGAATCTGGGCATATGTTCTTAATAAAAGTTGTAGATAATTTCTTAATCTTTCCAACCATGTAAACAACGCCTCATTTGGATATATAGAACTCAAGATATGACTGTTTTACCGAGCTGCTAATGTTGGGACTCATCCAAAAAAATTTCAGAATATATTCTAACTTGGAAATCTCTAAATTTTGAATATTTGTGTTTGATGTTAGATGTCTGGAAGAGGAAGAGGCCGAGGTCATGGAGGTGTTCCCCCACATCCACCACCACCACCAACACCGATAATTGAGCAACTTTTGACAGTGCAGACATGGCTTATGCAAGCTCTAGTGCAGAATCAGCAGAACCTACCGATTGGTGGAGCACCACGTGACAAGCGTGGTGAATTCTTTAAGAGCCGTCTCCTAGTGTTTTCTCATGCCACTGATCCATTGGAAGCAGATGATTGGCTTCATACAGTGGAAAAGCAACTCAACATCACGTAGTGCGATGACCAGCAGAAGGTGTTGTACGCGTCCAGACAACTTCAGGGAGAAGCCTAAGACTGGTGGGAGGCATTCGAGTATGGATGTCCCACTAATGCTCCTCCTGTCACCTGGCAGGAGTTTAGAGAGAATTTCAGATCCTACCACATACCTGAAGGATTGATAGAGCTCAAGCAGGAAGAATTCAGAGCTCTTAAATAGGGATCTATGTCTGTGGCTAAGTATCATGACAAATTTGCTCAGTTGTCACATTATGCTCCGAATGAGGTGGCTGATGATGCTGATAAGCAATGTCGCTTTCTCAAGGGTTTGTATGATGGTCTGCAACTATAGCTTATATCCAATACATACCCTAATTTTCAGACGCTGGTGAATCGCGCCATTGTTATTGATAATAAGCGCAAAGAGATGAAGGCCAAGAAGAGAAGGCTTCAGGGATAGGCCTTTGGAAGCAATACTTGTCTACGCACCAACCCTCAGCAAGGCTTCCAGCAGAGGTACCAAGGACCACCCAATCAGGGGAACCATGGTCAGTATCCTCAGCGTAACCCAAACCAGCAGTGTCCATCGTACTAGCAACAGAATGACAATCAACATCCCCAGCAGTATAGTGGTCAGCAGACACCATGACAAGGAGTGCCTAACAATACTCCCATGAAGACCAGTGCCCCTAGTACTCTGAACAAGTGCTTGCACTATGGTAAAGAGGGTCAACTGTCTTATAATTGCCCTGAGAAGCCAAACCAGCAGACCCCACAGAGGCAGAATAGTTATCAGAAGCCAGCACCCAACATAGGCAAGGTGAATCATGTGTCTATAGAGACAGCGCTTGTAGAACTAGAAGTCATGCTTGGTACGTTCGATGTCAAGTCAACTCCTGCCACTGTTCTTTTTGATTCTAGAGCTTCGCATTCATTCATATCACTAGCATTTGTTAGAACGCATAGCATACCCTTATGTGCCATGCCAAATCCCATATTAGTAAACTCACCAGGAGGTAGTATGCAAGCTTCTTATCGTTGTCTTCCGACTAGTCTATCCTTAAGGGGGGTAGAGTTCAAAGTGAGCCCCATTGTGTTGAGAACATCTGATATTGATGTGATTCTGGGTATGGATTGGATGATGCAACAACAAGTAGTGATTCAATGTAAGGAGAAGGTAGTTGTGACCACACCGAATGGGGATAGGATCAGTGTCGATGTTGTAGTGCAGAAGCAACCGATAGCTATAGTGAACTAGCTTGATGACAGCATCAACAAGGAGGACCTAGTAGTGGATGAGTTTCCAGATGTGTTCCCTGATGACTTGCCAGGTATGCCACCTGACCATGACATTGAGTTTATTATTGAATTATTACCTAGAACTGCACCTATAGCTAAGCGTCCATATAGAATGGGGGTTAATGAACTAGAGGAACTTAAGAAACAAATAAAGGAGTTATAGGAGAAAGGTTTTATTCATCCTAGTTCATCACCTTGGGGAGCACCAGTTATATTTGTTGACAAGAAGGATGGTACCCAGAGAATGTGTGTTGATTATCGGTCACTAAATGAGGTTACTATCAAGAACAAGTAAGATCGATCTTCGTTCTGGTTATCATTAGTTGAAGATTCATGCAACTGACATACCCAAGACAACCTTTACCACGAGGTATGGATTGTATGAGTACATGGTTATGTCCTTTGGTTTGACCAATGCACCTGCATACTTTATGTACTTGATGAATAAGGTGTTCATGGAGTTTTTGGATAAGTTTATGGTGGTATTTATTGATGATATATTAGTATTCTCCAAAACGGAAGAAGAGCATGTTGAACATCTAAGGTTGGTCCTACAAAAGCTTAGAGAACACAAGTTGTATGCGAAGCAAAGCAAGTGTGAGTTCTGGTTGAAGGAAGTTTCTTTCCTAGGCCATGTTGTCACTAATGGTGGAATAGCCGTAGATCTAAGCAACGTGAGAGATGTGTTAAATTGGAAACCACCAACTAATGTAGGAGAGATTCATAGTTTCTTGGGATTGGCTGGATACTATAGAAGTTCATAGAAGGTTTCTCTAAACTTGCAAAGCCTATGACATCTTTGTTGGAGAAAAATGCTAAGTTTGTGTGGTCCGAGAAGTGCTAGGCTAACTTTAAAGAATTGAAGAAGAGATTGACTACAACCCAGTATTGGTTTTGCTAGATTTGAGCAAGTGCTTTTCTATCTATTGTGATGCATCTCGTCAAGGTCTCGGATGTGTTCTTATGCAAGAAGGAAGAGTAGTGGCCTATGCATCCCAATAGCTGAGAAAGCATGAGCTAAACTATCCTACTCATGATTTGGAGTTAGCTGCAGTGGTTCATGCTCTGAAGATATGGAGGCACTATCTTATCGGACATAAGAGTGATATTTATACTGATCATAAGAGTCTAAAGTACATTTTCACTCAAACAGATCTGAATATGAGACAGTGTCGATGGTTGGAGTTGATTAAAGATTTTGATATGGAGGTACACTATCATCCAGGAAAGGCGAATGTTGTTGCCGATGCTCTTAGCAGGAAGAGTTACGCCAAGGAGGTGCAAGTAGCAGCTATGTCAAGTGAGTTGTGTGTAGAATTTGAGCAACTAAACTTGGGCTTTGTCACTAATGCAGTGGAGTTGGTGATAGAATCCACACTGGATAAAGAAATACGTAAGGGCCAGTTACAGGATGCGAAGTTGAAAGAGATAGCAGAAAACATAGTGATTGGTAAGGCACCAGGATTCCATATGGATGACAATGGAACTCTGTGGTTTGGTAAAAGACTATGTGTACCTGAGATTAAGGCTATACAGGATGCAATTTTATGTGAGGCACATGAGTCTGCTTACTCTATTCACCCCAGGAGTACCAAGATGTACTTGGATTTGAAGGAGAAGTATTGGTGGTACGGACTGAAGAGAGATATTGTTGAGTATGTTGCTTTATGTGATACATGTCAGAGAGTCAAAGCTGAACATCAAAGACCTGTAGGATTATTACAACCCATGAAGATACCTGAGTGAAAGTGGGAAGAAGTTGGTATGGATTTTATTGTCGGATTACCACGCACTTAGGGAGGTTATGATTCAATATGGGTGATAGTGGATCGGTTAACTAAGGTTGCTCACTTTATACCAATCAAAAGCACTTATAATGGACCAAGGTTAGCCCATTTATATATGGAGAGGATAGTGTGTCTACATGGAGTTTCCAAGAAAATTATGTCTGATCGGGGTACTCAATTTACGTCTTATTTTTGGCAGCAACTACATAGTTCATTGGGAACAAAGTTGAATTTCAGTACAGCGTATCACCCTCAGACCGATGGGCAAACTGAGAGGATTAATCAGATATTAGAGGACATGTTGAGAGCTTGTGCATTGCAGTATGGTACAAGTTGGGACAAGAGTTTGCCTTATGCAGAGTTCTCATACAACAACAGTTATCAGAAGAGTCTGAATATGGCACCTTTTGAAGCTTTGTATGGACGAAAGTGTAGAACTCCGTTGTTTTAGAATCAAACGGGAGAAACTCAAGTGTTCGGGCCAGATGTTTTAAGAGACGTAGAAGAGCAAGTAAGAATGATTAGAGATAACTTGAGATTGGCACAGTCTCGACAGAAGAGTTATGCCGACACTAGGAGAAGAGAATTGGTTTTCGAAATAGGGGACTATGTTTACCTAAAAATATCACCTATGAGGAGTGTGAGAAGGTTTAACAGGAAAGGAAAATTAGCACCAAGGTATATTGAGCCTTTCAAGATTTTAGAGAGACGTGGAGAAGTAGCTTATCAGTTTGAATTGCCTAAGAGTTTGTCAGGTGTACATGATATGTTCCATGTGTCTCAATTAAAGAAATGTTTGCATATACCAGAGGAGCATATACCGTTAGAAGAGCTTACAGTTAAGGAAGATTTTGCATATGAGGAATTTCCGGTGAGGATTTTGATGAAGGCGGAAAGAGTTATGAGGAGCCAAGTTATAAAGATGTGTAAGGTTCAGTGTAATCAGTATACAGAAGATGAGGCTACCTAGGAAAGTGAAGAGGATATGAGAAAAACATATCTGCAGCTTTTTGAGTAAGCATCGTCTAAATCTCAAGGACGAGATTCATTTTAAGGGGGGTAGAATTGTAACACCCTAAACTTTGCAACATTTTGAAAATAGGTGAATTGGATTTATTTATGCATTAGTGTGAGCATGTAACATAGAAAAATAATAAAGTTTATTAAATTAAAATCAAATATAAGGTTTACCTACATGTTTATGCATTCATGCTGCTGCATACTATTTTTGTATTGTGTGGGCTGAAATCAGATTTCAAATTGATTTGAATTTGCATTCAAAATTTGTTTGGAAATTAGTTTAGAAAAGGAAAAGGATTTTTCTCTCCCTCCCTTGACTTTGAGCCGCCGTAGCCCAGCTCAGCCTACTCCCGCACGGCCTGTTATTTCTCCCACCTCACTCCCACTTTTCCCGCAGTGGCCCAGCTTCGCCCGCGCGGTCCGTTTCCCCGCTCGCAGGCCGGATTCCGTTCCCGTGTGGCCTGCTCTCCCTTCCGTAGTGGCCCGTTTAGCTTGGCCCAGTAGTCAGCAGCCACGCCCACGCCCTCTCTCTTTCGCTGAAACTGTGGCCCATGCCTCCTATTTCACTGACAGCCCAGGCCCACTCATCAGACGCGTCTCTTTCCTCCCGTGTCTGCATCGGAGTCCTCACTGTCGTCATCGCCGCTTTGATTCCGCGTCCACTATGCCGCGCCTGGTGTGACCCGCAAGCCAGCTCGGCCCATAAATAGTAGCTCGAGCTCGTGTCACCTCCCTATCTCATCCTAGTGCTAGCGCCGCCCTCGCTCAAACCCTAACAGCGCCACCACACGCCCTAAAGATGCCACTGCTAAGTGATTCGCCAAGCCACAGCTTTGACGTCCACCAGGGCCGTCCGCCGGGCTTTGGAATCTGGTAAGAGTGCTCACGGTGCGCCGCGCTTGCTTCCCCGTGCTTTCTACCATTCTCGCGACCTCGCCAAACCTAACGAGCTACCAATTCAAGCGTGGCATCACCACCGTGCCGTCGTGACCCCCATCGAGACCCAAGATGAGTTCGCCATCTTCCCCTCTTGCTTCTTGAACTTTCCCCGTGCCTAACTGTGGCCCATAGGCCCTAAACCACGAGCGCTGGTGAGCTCTTCGCCGCCATCCATGGAGATCCGCCGTGCCTGGCTCTATTCCGGTGGCCGCGTTCCTCCGATCTGATCTACACCGTCTTATCCAAAATCAAGGGCCGAGATTAGAACATACCCCTTCGCCTGTTGTTTTGCAAAAGGCCCTTATAATTATTTGGATCTCAACCCGTCATCCCTGTATTTTTGCTAAAGAGCCCCCGAGCTTCTGCTCAATAGAACCCACAGTCCTTGGCTTGGTTTAATATCTGAATTTATTTATTTAAATTCGAAAATCAAGTTTCATCTATTTACAAGATTGCTAGTATCTTCTGTAGGCCATAAAATCTCCGTTTTAACTCCGATTTGGTCCGTTTCACTTGCGTTAGGTTCGTAATTCCATAATCTACATGTTCATACTACTGTTAAGTATGTTTTCATCTTTTTTAAAATTCGAGGTTAGATTTAATCTATTATTTTACTAAAGGAAATCTTGTTTAATTCATAACTTCTTCGTTTTAGCTCTGATTTTTGTGATCTTCGCGTCTGTGTGTTTGTAGTGAGACATAGATTCATTTTACAAACTTTTCATCTTGATTTTATGTTGATTGGTGTACTGCTCTAATCTATAGTTTTTGTTTGCTATGCATGATTGTTTCTAGATGCTTGTATGTTGCTGTGAATATTGAGTATAGACGGTGAGCAATTTGTGGATGACCAAGAGTACTACTTTGACGAGCAGGAGCACTTTGTTCAAGGCAAGTATAGCAAAGGATCATCCTTATTTCCTATTCACCTTAATGCATTTAATTCATGTTGCATGTGTCACCTTCATAGGGATTCCCTAGAATTGAACTTATACCTTGTCACCTATGGGATATGCATTGGGTAGCTTTGCTAGTGCTCAACTAAACCATGATATTGTAACTTGAGTAATGGTATATGCAATAAACATTAAAATATAACTTTTTAGCAACATGGAAACAGGGGGCTAGAGTATTTAGCTACTTTTCTAAATGCTCCAGATTCCTCTCCCTAAGGACTTATCTGTAAGTGATCATCTGGGACTTACAGTACAGCTATGAGGGCTACATGGCTCTGGCTTTAGCTCAGTATGAGGACCTTTTCTAGCTTGTTAGTGGCTACCTTTATTGGCGTAAGAATGGCTTGACGAATCGGGTATAGTGCGGCCTCTGTCCCCATGAGTATATGCTGCGCGTCAATGTGCCATCGGGAAGGGGGCTCTACATCTGTTTGCCGAGTGAATATAATGGCCCTAACTTATTAGACGAACATTTGAAAGACTTTATAGTGAACCTTGCCGACCTTCATTGGTAGTGGGTTAAGAGGCTCGCGACCTCAGGCGAAAGGGTAAATCACTACTCACAGTGAAAGTGTACAACCTCTATAGAGTGTAAAACTGGTATATTAGCCATGCTCACGGTCACGAGCGGCCTTGGAACCCTTATGGAATAGATGATCACTAAGAATTATTGGTTTATGCTATTCATTATTCATGTTTACAATGATCATGTGTTTTACTTTGGGATTGAAACAACTTGTTGCTACTCTTATGCTAAAATTGTGACAATTAAAAGCTAAATGTTTTTTAAGCCTGTGTCAAGCCTTTTGGGCCTCATGAACCCCATGTTACACTTGTTGAGTACGACACGTACTTACGCTTGTTTATTTTGTTTATTTGGATAAAAATCCCAGATGGGTAATAGATGGCTATGGTAATGACAACTTTCCTAAGGATTACTAGACTTATGGTCAACCAGTTGATGTCCCTGTGATATGGAGCTTCTGTGAGAGAATCTTTCTTTATACTTCCGCTACATTTATGTGAAGACTATGTCTTATTATTCCTTATGTAATAAACACTTGTGATGATACTATTTATAATTTGTCGGGTTATGTGTGTGACTGATCTCAAGGTGCACATAAGACTATGCATCCCATTTTATCCTTAAAATCGGGTGTGACACATATTGTGCAGGTATATTGGTATGAGAATACTAATCTCTTTTACAAGGTGAACCAGGAGGTGCGCCATAATATTGAAGAAGGATGGTGGAAATACCAACTCAAAGCTGACAAGACATTGCACCACATCATTCTGTAGCTTTGTTAGCTTCGATGGATCGATTGCCTTCTGCAAAATCGCAATGACAAACGTGCATAGCTTTACGAGTGGCAATCGGACATTCTCTAGTATAACACCTCTTAGTGCAACCGGAAGCAACTGGGTCATCAACATGTGGCAGTCATGGGCCTTGAGATTTGTGAACTTCTTTTCTTTCATATTTATTATTCCCTTTATATTCGAGGAGTACCCAGACGGGACCTTCATACTATTCAAGCATTCAAACATGCTATCCTTCTCTTCCTTGCTAAGAGTGTAACTGGCAGGACATAAGTAGTACTGTCCTTTATCTCTCTTTTTCGGATGTAGGTCATCCCGTGCCCCATGGCTTTCAGGTCCTGTCGTGCTTCCAATATATCTTTTGAGGGCCCATAAACACCCATGAAGCCTAGCACGTTCACGTAAAGATTCTTCGTCAGGTGCATCACGTCTATTGCGTTGCGGACCTCTAGGATTTCCCAATAAGGTAGCTCCCAAAATATTGACTTCTCCTTCCACATGGCTGCACGTCCGTCATCGTCGTTCGGAACAAGTTGGCTACCAAGACCCTTTCCAAAGACTACCCTGACATCCTTTATCATCTCAAAGACATGCTTTCCATTACGGTGTGTAGGTTTTTTATGAGTTTCTGGCGCCACTTTGAAATGCATCCCGCTGTCTCTCAGCTGGTGGTGAGCAGGGAGAAATCGACGATGACCCATATAGACGACCTTCTTATAGTGTTTCAAATACATGCTATCTGTGTCGTCTAAACAATGGGTGCAGGCCCAATATCCCTTATTTGTCTGTCCCGAAAGGTTACTCAGTGTAGGCCAATCATTGATGGTTACGAACAACAATGCTTGTAGGTTAAACATCTCTTGTTTATCCTCACCCCACACACGTACACCTTCTTCCTTATAGAGCTGTAAAAGTTCATCAACCAACGGTCTTAGGTACACGTCAATGTCGTTGCCGGGTTGTTTTGGGCCTTGGATAAGCACCAGCATCATAATGAACTTCCGCTTCATGCACAGCCAAGGAGGAAGGTTGAACATACATAAAGTCACAGGCCAAGTACTATGACCACTACTCCACTCACCGAATGGATTGAATCTATTAGTACTTAAACCAAACCTTATGTTCCTTGCATCACTTTCAAAGTCTGGGAATGCTCTATCAATTGATCTCCATTGAGCCCCATCAGCGGGGTGTCTCAGCATCTTATCTTGCTTACGTTCTTCTTTGTGCCATCGCATCAACTTAGCATTCAACTTGTTCCTGAAGAAGTGCTTCAAGCGTGGTATTATAGGGAAATACCAGATCACCTTCGCGGGAACTCTCTTCTTGGGAGGCTGCCCCTCGACATCACCAGGATCATCTCGCCTGATCTTATACTGCAGCGCTTCGCACAGGGGACAAGCATCCAGTTCCTTGTATTCAGCACCAGGATAGAGGATACAATCATTAGGGCATGCGTGTATCTTCTGAACATCCAATCCCAGAGGGCAAACAATCTGTTTAGCTTCATATGTTGTGGATGGCAATTCATTATTCTCGGGAAGAATCTTCTTGACAATTTTGAACATCCCCTGAAATGCCTTATCGGACACACCATTTTTGGCCTTCCATTGCATAAATTCTAGTGTGGTACCTAGTTTTTTATGGCCCTGCTGACAATCTGGGTACAACAATTTTTGGTGATCATCTATCATGTGCTGCAACTTTGCTGCTTTCTTGTCAGTTTCGCAATCTCTGTGTGCATCCCTTAGCACCTGACCAAGGTCATCAGTAGGGCCGTCTTCTGCAAACTCATCTTCATCAGCCTCGCCCATTGTAGTATCTGCAAAAGGTTGGCCTGCAGCCCAGTCTGGAATGTTGTCATCATCCTCCTCTTCGCCGTCTTCCATTAAAACCACTCTTTCGCCGTGCTTGGTCCAAACCAAATAGTTTGGCATGAAACCGTATCTAAACAAGTGGTTGTGAATAGTCCCCCAGGAAGCCTTTGAGTAGTCCTTCTTGTTACTGCATTGGGTGCATGGACAACATATGAACCCGTTCTCTGGCTTGTTCGGTTTGGCCACTTCAAGAAAATAATGCAAGCCATCAATAAACTCCTTGCTCCGTCTGTCCACGTTATACATCCATTGCTGATCCATCTGCATCGTATTGCGCATGAAAATGGATTACAATCAAACTATCCATCACATTGCTGAAAGTTTAGATAGAAATACACAAATTAAAATTTCAGACCCAAACAACATGATACACTACGACAAACCATCCACTAAGTACTATCTAGAAGGACTTCAAGCATCCTTGGGCGGCGAAGACGAAGGTTTCACTGACCCAGCCTCATCCTGTGGTTTATTTGTACCTCCTGCAACGGTAGTACTAAGTGGACCTGAAACACCCGGGACTGGCGGTGGAGCATAACGACCACCAAAAGGAGCTTCCTGACCCGCCGCAACAGCATCTTCATGACATCTTCACAAATAACGAAGCACTGCTTTCTCCCACGCGCTCATTTTCTTTGGCTTATCGTGAGGGCTAACTATGGTTTTCACCTTGCCGCGAGAGGAACGACGATCTCCCCCACCATCACCACTACCTCCAGTAGCAGAAGCCATCTCTATGTACCACAATTTATTTAGCTCATATTTGCAAATAACCAAACATTAAAAAATTCTATATTTCCCACATAATTTACTTAGCTCAAACATAACATATAAATGACAGTTATCCCAATTGTACCTTATTCTAAAAATGACTAATTACATACCTCTATTTGAAAAGTACTAAACTATGAAATTACACCTACAATTTATTTACCTTAATTTTATGGCAATTTCTAAATATTAAAAACACATTTACTCTAATTTTTTCATAATACATAAAATTGAAATCCTCTCCATTCTACCTATCATTTACTCTCCATTCTCCCTCACATTCAAACTATCCATCACATTGTAGCTCAAAAACATGTATAAATACAAATCCTTTCCATTCTCCCTCTTTCTAACAAGCAAACTCATTTTTCTCCATCTCTAAAGCATAAAACAAAGCATTACAGCAATAAATGAACGGAGAATGAAGTAGCTAACCTTCACAACAATTTGGATGGTTGAAATCCCCACGGAAATGAGGATAAAAAATCGGCAGCACCTCCCCTAGGCTTGCTTCGGCGCCATGGAGAGGATGAGCTTCTCTGTCTTTGTGGAGTGGAGTGGCTCGGGCTGGAGGAGTGGAGGAGGAAGAAAGGCCTCTGTCCTGCGGCTTTAAGGGGATAAGATTTTATCCCAGTTGGTAATTCCAACCGGGACAAAAGTGTGGCACTTTTGTCCCGGTTGGAGTTTACTCCCGGTTGGTGGTTCCAACCGGAACAAAAGCCTCACCCTTTTGTCTCGGTTGAAATTACCAACCGGGAGTAAACATTTTGTCTCGGTTGGTAACTCCAACCGGGACAAAAGGGTGAGGTTTTTGTCCCGGTTGGTGGCTCCAACCGGGACAAAAGGGCGGCGCTGTCGGTGCCCGAAAACTAGCCGTTACAACCGGGACAAAAGGGGGGCCTTTAGTCCCGGTTGTAAATATCAACCGGGAGTAAAGCTCCGCCCCATTCCAGCCTACCGTGGCGCACCCCATTTTCTCCCGGGCCTACTTTAAACCGGGACAAAAGGGGGCGCATCGAAAGTTAGTTCTCTACTAGTGTCTGCTCATAAAAGCAAAAACGCTTTGCAACTGTTTGCTTCCTTTTCTTTTCATATAAATGGTGTGGTAAAATCAATTTTGATTTCTCATCGTGTGAAATTATTTGTATTACTTCAGAAGTTAATTTGAAGAAATTTCATAACCACTTTAAATTGTCTGCTGTAGATGGTATTTGTAATTAGCAGGAGCAGGATTGATTAATACTTTAGATAGTGCCCACAGTAGCAGAGGTGAAACAAACCAAGCACACAAATTTTGGTTTGTAATTATGAATTGCTTGATTTCCTTTGTTAAACCGAGAAATGGCTCCAAATTATTCAATGGAAAGTATATATTAGCTCAAAATATGCCACTCCCTTTTGCTTGAATCTCATCTAAACTTTGCCTCATTCGAAATTTGGCCAAAAACTCAAATCCTGTTTGAATAACTTGAATAAACACTACATAACCCATTTCCGGTGCTCACCAAGAAACATTCGAAATCAAAACAGTGGTCCAACTGCTCGTTAAAATGGAGACAAGGCACCCCTCAAGGAAAGAGCAAACAGAGAATAAAGGGTGCATGCGGCTTCCTCGCCACGCCTCCATGTTAATGCTCGGTGATGTATGCTAATTTCCGGACCCAATACATCTAGAGCTCAGTTTCTAAATTCCATCTTGAGAAGCTAGCACTCTGTAGACCTAGCTTTAACTTGCAACATACATTGAAGTAGACATGAATTCAGAGCTAGTATTTTTTCCCCCTTTACTAGAAGCAGTGCAGTCGCATATGTCATTCCGCCTTCGATTCAGATTTCAGAGGTTACGCAGTAATTAATAAATTAAATTGCAGACAATTGCTAAAACAGATACTGAAATGTTAGTTTTTTTATTAAAGTTCAAAAGTTGAAATAGTATCAGGCTGAAACTCGCAAACAAAATCAAACAATTTGTCTTATCGATACAGCTAAAAGAGAAATCACAAACCACACAACTAATTTTATTGCTGGCTAAATTATGGCAGCTACATACTACACGCGCCCAAAAAGATATTATTCAACTGTATTTTGCATTGTCATTGTACCTACTGATGATATCAAGGCTCAGTGACGTGGGGAGCCGGCCTACTGGTGATGCCAGCGTGCAGCAGCAACGCCCACACACTACTGGATTCAGGTTCTTTGCCGAGTGCCTGAGGCACTCGGTAAAGGCCAAATTACACTCGGCAAAGCCTTTGCCGAGTGCGGCACTCGGCAAAGAACACACGTCAAAAAATTAATCGGTAAAGCCCTCGTTGCTGAGTGTCTTTTATCGGGCACTCGGCAAAGGCTTTGCCGAGAGCCCGGAGGGCACTCGGCAAAGAAAAGCGACCGTCACGATGCCGGCCCCGTTGACGGTGGCTTTGCCGAGTGCCAACCCTGTCGGCACTCGGCAAAGATTTTTTTACTTTTTTTAAAAAAAATTCTTTGCCGAGTGTCCCCTGGCCGGCACTCGACAAAGTTTGATTTTTTTAAAATTCTTTGCCGAGTGCCCTATGGCCGGCACTCGGTAAAGTTTGAATTTTTTTTAAAATTCTTTGCCGAGTGCCCTCTTGTCGGCACTCTTGCTGGTCACTTTCGCACTCGTGCCTCTCGCGTGTGCTCTGGAGGAAGAAGATGCACAGTGGTGCTGATAGGTGGGCCAAGCGGCTAGTGGCTGCGGGGGTGAAGCGGTCTGGGCTGAAAACCGGAGGTTCCAGTTTTGGTACCAGCCTTAGGTTGGGTTGTTAGAGAGGTGGATTGGTGAGGTTAGCTTGGTTGGTTTGGGCTTAGGATAGGTCCAGTCAGTTCTTTCAGTTTGATTTGTATTTGAAACCATTTCAAATACAAATCTCACTCAACAAATCCAAATAATGAACTCCAAATGTCCACACTAGCACATATACACCTTTGCAT
Source organism: Miscanthus floridulus (assembly GCF_019320115.1). Classification (NCBI taxonomy): domain Eukaryota; kingdom Viridiplantae; phylum Streptophyta; class Magnoliopsida; order Poales; family Poaceae; genus Miscanthus; species Miscanthus floridulus. Next base: position 86,886,738 of record NC_089594.1, on the reverse strand, counting down.
TCCTTTTTATTTAGCAAATTAATTCTGAGAGTTTTGGGAAAGATTCACTGAAGACACCCTTATGGTTGGGCAAACTTTCACTCCACGGCACAAAAATTTTGAAATCCACATTTTTGCATCAAACAAACATCTTGTAAAAATACAAGATGTTACAGCCTCCCCCTCACAAGAGTCTCGTCCCCGAGATTAAGGCTCTACCTCGTGCTCGAAAAGGTGTGGGTACTTCTCTCTTAGATCTGCTTCCTTCTCCCAAGTTGCTTTGCTCCACAACACCTTGCAAAATGGAATAGTGGTTCTCCTTGTCATCTTCTCAGTCCTATCCAGAATCTTCACTGGATATTCCAAGTACTCAAGAGTGTCCAGCAAATCAAGCACTTCTGTCGAGACTTGCTCCTCTGGAACTCAGAGACACTTCCAATGTTGGGATACATGAAACATGGGGTGCACTCCGACTAGTTCTTGATGCAACTCCATCTCATAAGCCACCTTCCCAATTCTCCTTGTAACTAGGTACGGTCCCATGAACCTCGGTGACAGCTTTCCTTTCACATGGAACCTCTTCGTCCCTCGAAGCGGGGATACCTTCAGATAGACGTAATCCCCAACCTCAAATGAGAGATCCCTCCTTCTCTTGTCTACATAGCTCTTTTGTCTACTCTGGGTTGTCTTTAGGTTCTCTCTAACCTTTGCCATATTTTCCTCGGCTTCTACAATGGTGGCCAGACCAAAGAAAGTCCTCTCCCCCACCTCAGACCACATCAATGGGGTCCTACACTTCCTAACATACAAAGCTTCGAATGGTGACATCTGCAAGCTTGCTTGATAGTTGTTGTACAAGAACTCCGCATATGACAAGCTCTTCTTCCAATCAGCTCCATAGGTTAGAACACAAGTTATCAGCAGGTCTTCCAAGATTTGGTTCACTCTTTTGGTCTATCCTTCGGTTTGGGGGTGAAAAGTTGAGCTATACTCCAAGCTAGTACCCATGGACTCGTGTAGACTCTTCTAGAACTGAGCTATGAACTGGGGGCCTCTGTCGGACACAATACTTCAAGGCGCTCCGTGTAGCCTCAATATGTGCTCGATGTAAAGCTCGTCCAACTTGCTCACTTTGTACTCAGCCTTCACGGGTTATGAAGTGTGCTACCTTGGTCAATCGGTCAACAATCACCCAAATGGAATAGTGACCCTTCTATGTGTGGGGTAGTCTCACCACAAAGTCCATGCTGATGTTGTCCCAATTCCAAATTGGTATATCCAATGGCTTCAGCAAACCTGCTGGCCTCTAGTGTTCAGCTTTCACTCTCCGACATGTATCACATCAGGCAACGTACTCAGCTATGTCTTTCCTCATCTTCTCCCACCAAAAGCGATCCTTTAGATCCTGGTACATCTTCGTGCATCCCAGGTGAATGGAATACCTAGAGTCATGTGCTTCTCTCAGGATAGTCTGTCAAATATCTCTGTCTTGTGGCACACATATGCTGTCCTTCAGCCAGATGGTGCCCTGGTCATCAATGCGGTAGTCTTGAGCCAATCCCTTAGCGATGAGGCCTTTCAATTCTTCGATCTCTGGGCAACTCTTTTGGGCTTGCCAGATTTGATCTTCCAAATTGTACTTCACCCTTAACTCATTCAACTGTCCATTCTCCACAATCTCAAGCTTTAGCTTCTCGAATTTTTTATGCAACTCTAGTTGCTCGACCTGCTCCATCAGGTTATTGCAATAACGGCGTTGGCTTAGAGCATCTACTATGATGTTTGCCTTACCAGGGTGATACTGGATGTTCAAATCATAGTCTTTAATCAACTCTAGCCATCTCCTTTGCCTCATATTCAGTTCTATCTGGGTGAAGATGTACTTCAGGATCTTGTGGTCGGTGTAGATGTCACACTTGTTACCAATCAGGTAGTGCCTCCAAATCTTCAGAGCGTGAACAACTGTAGCTAGCTCTAGGTCATGTGTGGGATAATTCTCCTCATGCTTTCATAGTTGGCGGGAAGCATAGGCTACAACCTTGCCTTCCTACATCAACACGCATCCGAGACCTTGTCTTGAGGCATCACAATATACCACGAAATCCTTTCTAACGTTGGGAAGATATAGAACTAGAGTGGTGGTAAGTCAGGCCTTGAGCTCTTGGAAGCTTGCTTCACATTTGTTGGACCAGACAAATGGCATGTCGCACTTCAGCAGTTCTGTCATCGGCTTCGCGATCTTGGAGAAATTCTTGATGAATCTACGGTAGTACCCTACCAAACCGAGAAAACTCTTGATTTCTTTAACATTCTTCAGTTGTTGCCATTCTGACATGGCCTCTATCTTCTCAAGGTCCATAGCAACTCCTTCTGCTACCAACAAATCGATGAGAAAAGTGACTTTCTCAAGCTAGAACTCGCATTTGCTGAATTTGGCATACAACTGGTGCTACCTCAGGTTCTCTAGCACAATCCTTAGGTGCTCTTCATGCTCCTCAGCTGTTTCAGAGTAAATCAAGATGTCATCAATGAAGACAATGACAAACTTGTCTAACTGCTCCATGAATATTTTATTCATCATGTTCATGAAATAAGCCGGTGCGTTGGTCAGACCAAAGGATACTATAGTGAACTCAAACTGTCCATACCAGGTCACAAATGCGGTCTTATAAATATCTTCCTATCTAATCTTCATTTGATGGTAGCCGGATTGGAGATCAATCTTGCTGAAGTACTTGGCCTTCTTCAACTGATCTTAGCAGGTCATCAATTCACGGTAGCATGTACTTATTCTTGATGGTTACTGCGTTAAGTGTACGATAGTTGACATACATACGCATTGACCCATCCTTCTTCTTCACAAACAATACCGGTGAACCCCATGGTGAGGCACTCGGTTTGATGTACTGCTTGTCAAGAAGGGTCTTCAACTCTGCCTTCAACAACTCTAATTCCTCAACTGACATGTGATATGGACGCTTTGCTATCGGGGCTGTCCCTGGCACAAGGTTTGTCAGCACGAAATTTTGTCCCGTGCCGAGGACACATGAGCAAGCCGGAAGGGTCTGCTCGATGGAGCTGTAGATCTGCCTAGCTTTAACGCAGGGGTGGTCGATCCTACATACTCCTTCCGAGACATGCTAGTCAATTTGACCCTACAATTGACAAGGAGAGAAAGTTTATCAGTAATTTAGGGCGGAACGTGCCGGTGTTGCTAGACAATCCTGAATGTGCAGCTTTGAGAGCCGATATGAAAGGAGATCGATTAAATAGTCGATTCCAGCATATTCATAAGAATAAATTAGTTAAAGCTCATGGGGTTGTATAGGAAAAATCGGTTATCATTTAGGATGAATACCATTATTTGAACAAATATTAGTCAATGGCAATAAGATGTTAACAATGATTGGTTTATGCTAAGCCAATGACTGCAAGTAACCGAATCCCTTTTATATAAAAGAAATAGCTCAACACCATTTAACCATTTGATAAAGATAAATCTAATGAACATATTAGATCTCATCTATCGCTATGACTAGTGGGGCATGAGGTAGAATCATGTAGGCCATAGAAACAACAATAGACTTGACGACCCTAACTTATTACTAATATCAGTGGGGCATGAGGCAGAATCATACAGGCCATAATATAATAATAAGATCATGACGCTAACAAATCTTTCAACCTATCTTTACTTCAACGGTCTCGTAACATGAACTGTTCGTGAAAGCACTCGATATAGGCTAAACAACCGATTCAGGCATAGCGCATAGTTAAAGTCATGCCCTTTCCAGAATAGATCTACTAAATAACGATCCCCACTCCACGGTGCCAATAGTGGGGTGTGAGGCAGAATCACACAGGCCGTGATAATGGGCCATGGGATGGTTCTTGCTAACCAATAGATCTACTTAAGACCAGACATGCCTTAACCGCACACTATGCACGATCAGGATTGACATAAAACAGCCGATAAAACATAACTCATTGTTTAAAGTGTAGATTAGGTCAATTTAGATTAACAAACGATGGGTTCAACAAAATATAAGGCCGATCTAGATCAATCCCAATTGAGCAAAATGATATTGTTCTAATTATGTAAACAATGAAAGCATAAGCAATATCGGTAACTTAATGAATCTACCAAAGACTGTCATTCTTAGGTAGAGCCGATAACTTGACCTTAATCTAGTTCATGCAGTGGGGGTCGACCGAATCGATGCAGCCATACTTGAACTAGATAAGAATCGATAACTAACTTATATCGGAGTCGCTGTGGAGGTCGACTGGATCGATGTAGCCATACGAATAGAGGTATAAGCCATGACGGTACTTACAGACAAACAATGGAGGTCAACCGGATTGATGTAGCCGTACTCGCCGAGATCTACTCTACTCCTACCCCTAAGGGGTGGCCGGAGCCAAAAAAAGTAAGGAACTTGTATTTGATTGATTGTGTCATTTACAATAGCTGGGGTTTGATATTTATACCTGGAGTCTAAACACGAATCCCACTCGAGCACGATTCATTACAATTTTTGGCATAAAGAAAAATATCTCTATTTTAAGATAACTTGGACCCTAATCTTTCTTTTTTTGTAGAGTCCGATATGCAATTTCCTGGTGCCAACCGTAGCTCATCATCGCTATCTGTTGACATCATCCAAAGAGATCCGATCCCAAAGTCGCATCTAAATCAGCTAATATCGATCCCCACGCAATTGATTCCTTGATGGGCACAATTTTGGAAGCCTTCGAATCCCCACGTTCTTCTCTCCAAATTTTGGTGTAAACACATGCCCCCCAATTTTGGGATAAAAGTGATTTTATTCCAAAATTCCTATTTATCCATTTACCACGCCGCAACCGTTTTGCTCCGAGATATACGTGCGAGTCCTGACTTCCTGGGCCGAGTCTTACATAATGTCCCAATAGTATCCTTTCTAACTCACTTGGCCTGTTGGCTTTCTCCTTTTTTCCTCGAGCAAATCTCAACAGTTGACGCCGCTATCGCCAAAGCTTTAACCCTAGCAAATCTTCTGCCCCGTTAAGCTCGTATTCGAGCGATCTTCCTTAGATTCATATCTATCTCGGCGGTAATGGCAACCAGTGACCACATCCCTGAGGTACGCTTCCAAACCCCCATTCTCAAAAAGTCGGTCAATACCCTGTATTTCCTTTGTCCTCAAACTTATTTTATCCAATTTCTAGGAAATGAGGAATGAAATCTTGATTCCATCAGCTGTTATTCCCAACGCTTATTTTCTTAGGCCTATGGGTGATCCTGATCCTTCTGATTTCATCCATCAAGAAACCAACCAAATCCCCTTCGAACGGTTCGCAGTGGATTTGTCCTATTGGAATACCAAAACTCCCTTCTAAAACTGGCCTAAAGCGCCTAAGGGATGGAGAAATTTGTTTCATAGGATATCCAAGAAAAAGGGTGGAGATTGGGAGCTTTATGATCTGAATCAATGCTTGACACTCTTGTTGTCTGGGATGAAGAGGAACGATTCACTCCTGATTTCCGCATCCTATTTCTGGTCCAATGCCCTGAATGCCTTTATATTTGGTCACGGTCCAATGACTATAACTCTGGCTGATGTTTACATGTTGATCGGCCTTAGAATCACTAGATCAATGCAGCCTTATGAGTACTTGAGTGCTGGTTCCAAGAGATTAGCCAAGATAGCAGACTACACAGGATGGGCAAGTTGCATTCTGAACCATATTGGAGATACAACTGTCAGCGAAAGGGAATATGTGGCCTTCCTGAATATGTGCTTGGAGAGATTCGTCTTCTATGGGTAATCTTGTGGTCCGACTTATAATCACAAACTCATGGCAGAACATCTAGCAGTAGGCAAGGGTATCCCCCTCGGAAAGTACTTGCTAGGAGCTACTTATCATCTAATCTACCAGGTCGTCGCACAATTACTGAAGAACGCACCAATGCATACTATCAATGGCCCATGGTGGTCGATACAACTGTGGCTCAACTTGTACATGCATAAGATTATAAGGCCTGATCTTAGAAGCCTGAGTTTCCCTTCCTCCAACTTTGATGAGAAATATAGAGACGAAGAAGGAAGAACCCGTTAATGCACGAGCTATGGTGAGGCTGCATCGGCCATAATAATCAATATTGATATTGGCCATCTCTTCAAAAAGTTTTACAGAGGGTTTGATACAGATGTCTTGACTTGGTTACCCTATGATGAGGACGAGAACAATGAGCTGATCTTCCCATTCAATTTTTGATTTGAATCAGGCTATTTGGATGAGACAGCAGCTACAATTTTTTATTCCTTCATCTAGCCCTGTGTCCTTCCAGCCGAATTCCGTCATGGTCGTGGCAAAATGGCTATAGGCTCCTTTATTCCGGGCAACCTCCCAACTTATGAATTCTACAATCCTTCTTTCGTAGCCCATCAGTTTGGTCTTGGTCAACTCCCCCCTCGCCTGTTTTTCAAGAACATACTAAAACCGAGAGAAGATATTAGTGAGGTGTTGGAGGCTTCCAGGGTCTTTCAATTAAGATCAGACCTTCCTTCCCTTTACTTGCATGATGGGGTCAGGGCTAGCTTTTCTTCCAATCTCTTTGACTCCTAGTGGCAAGAATGACACTCCCTCCTCTTCCGTGGGTTGGTTCATCCCATGTGCATAGCTCTGGATGGGGAATTTGCTTCTGACAGAGAGGTAACTTGCCATTTCTTTTAAGAAAATTATTCGATGAATTCCTTTGCCAACCGTTCTAACCGATCCTTTTTAGGACATTGAATTTGATCCTCCGAGCTTGGATAGGAAGGGGTGTCCCATAGACTATTGGCCACCATGCCCGGTTGCAAGATTAGGATCGGCTGCACCTTCGTTGAAGAAATTGATGAAAATTCATTCTGCTCCCATGATTATGACATGTCAATCTCCAAAGCGCAAGGTGGTCCAAGGGGCAACTCAGAAAGCCACTACTAGAAAAAGACTCCGTAGGATGAGACCATCAACTGCTCAGGTGAACGATCCATATTTTTCTCGAACTAATGCTCAACTTTCTAATCCCGTTCTTTCATAGCTATCGAGCATTGCGTCCCAGTCTGCTCTAGGTGCGGAACTGCTATCCCAGGCGCTTGATTCAACACCAACTAAACCCCCATCGGCTGATTCTCAAAGGAGCCGATTTTGGTTGGAATAACCGATGCTTCATAAAACATGAGTTTCATCCTTGATGCTTGTGGGAATTTTTCTTTTATTTCCTGATTTACTCAGTTCATCTGACCTCTCACCATGCCAGATACTTCCTGAGGAAACATTTATGCAAGAGCAGGAGCCTGATAGTCCACTTAATGATCCTATTGGCGTTGAAGGTGATCTTGTTGTTGTCGACACTCAGACTGCCAATTCCCCAGTTCGGCACACAACTAATGGTAAGAAGGTCATATGCTTAACTTATTTCTCTGCAACAAACATGAATTAAAAATCCTTCCTTGTCATTGCAGATACCAACGCTGGAAGCTTAGAGCCGATTCAACCAGATGCTATTGGTGCATCATCAGCTGTTCCCCCTCTTCAGATAGAGGCTACTACAGATAAGGTACTGTATCCTTTTTACTATACACTTTGTTATAAACTGATTCAAACCTTCTAATCAAGATTTCTCTTATACACATGCACTCAATCCTCCAGCCCAGAGCCACTCATTCAATCTTGAGGAGTATTTTGATGAGATGAAATCAGATCGTCAGCCATCTCCTCCAATGAAGCTTTGTCAGAAGAGGCCAGAAATCAGCTAAGAAATATACTGCCAATATTTGAGAAGAATATATCCAATTTGGTCCAAGATACTAATTTAATGCAGAAAGTCTTCTTGGCCATTAAGGGTGATCCATCCCCAGCTCTCTCCAGAGTCTTGTCATCTTTGTCTACTTTTGAGGATCAGGCCCTGAAGGTGAAAAAGACCTAGAGGAACTTGTCCAATCATGAAGCCTTGCTGGTCAAGGATAACTCCAACAGGCAAGAGGCTAAAGAGCTAACGCAGTTGATTGATGATTTGAAGAACTCTTCCCTCAGAACAGATCTGGAGCTATCCCAACTGGAAAATCAAGCCGTGCTAAACTTGAGAAGGAGCTGAAAACGTGAAAGCTGCCATTGATCATCGCAAGTCCACTATGGCCCAAATACCTGATGCCATCAAACAGAAGAAATATGAACTACTAGCCAAAGTAAAGAAAGTAGAGCCATACGAGTAGTCTTGAGAATATTCCTAGAACACGCCGAAGAATACGAGCAAAGATTGCAGAAGCTGATGCTGTCCGGCTAGAAGACTACTGAAAGTCATCTAGGATGTTCTAGCACTTGTAATCTGCATGTTAACATATGTCTTGTGTAGGATTAATGATAACCATACTTCCCTGTTGTCTCGTTGTATTTCTTGTTCTAGCTAAAGAGCCGATTTAAAAACAACCAATTCCAGACTCTGATCTCAACCCAATTGAGTCTGAAAACTGATGGCTTTTATTAAGAGAACCCTTCAATTTTCTGCCTTTAGTCACCCAATGCCATATTCTCTTCGGCATTAGTGAGGCGGCGCTTCGCCTTCTATTAATAGTGGTTGCCTTTTGCACTTCCTGAGGCATCCACCTCTTCGCTCCATGGCTTCAAATGCCAGCCGATGGTTTTAGCCTTGAACACATCTCTACTCGCAACTATTCCTTTACACTTCTCCACCTTCCAAAACCCTGTAGAGGTTTTCTCCCCTTCCTATAGATCCAATCAATTTCATGGCCGGTGAGGATAACCACGACAAGCGCATGGCGGAGGAGATCCTGGAGGAGAACATGTCGATGAGCTAGCGCCTTCGATGCATGAGGTGAGATTGATGACTTCTACTCATGACAATGATCTGTAATCTTCTACTCATATTGATGAACTCTTCTATTTTGTTTCTAGGTTTGTCGTGAATGATAGCCTTCGCCCTCTTCCTAGGGCCAGCGAGCCCTCTGATGCCGTGTCTTCCACGCTGGCCTCATCATCGAATTCCTCTGATTCGTACAACGGTGACGATGCCCGACGCTTCCTCCGGGAGTGGAGGATGGCCTAGGATCGCTATTCCGAGGTGACTCGGGAAAATGGCTAGCTTGAGATCTGTCTTGGGGTCTCCCAAGCGCCCCTTCATGCTACCGAAGAGGAGGCTAGCGTCGTCCGAGCGCGATTAGCCAAATCCAACACCGCGGTGGCAGGTAAGATGAGTTCCATGAATGCCTCCATTCTGATTTCCACTATTTTTATCTTGATAGTTCTTCCATTTCTGTGATCATCAGCCCTAACGGTGCAGTTGGAGTCCCTCCAACTGGCGGCGAATGTAGCTGCAGACGCCGTCATTGCTCAGGGTCCCCTCATCAATGCTCGCCTCCATGACATTCTAGCCCGCATTCTGGAGATCGCCCTGCACGGTGTTCATCATGGTGCGGTGGTGGCGCTGACCGCAGCACAAGTCCAGACTGGGTACGAGCTCCACACCATGGAGACTGGTTTCTCGATGGGCGATGGCCCTGAAGAACATGAGGACCTGCTCGAAGAATTCGTCATTGCTGCGGAGGCTGTTGTGGACATTACATCTGCTCAGGATGTAGTGAACAAGGTCTTTGATTAGTTTGTACTTAGGGTAAACCAATGAACAAAGACTCTTGTTCTTTCATGAATGTTTCTTAGTGCAATGTCCTTGTGTATGGCTATCTTTGTTTCTGTTTTTGCTCTATAAGCGATACATATTGTATCGACTTTCATATCTTTAGGTTTATTTTTTGAACTAGAGACGATACCCTTCTGGTACCGACTATTAGAGCCGATTATTAAACAATTCGGCTGTCAAGTATTGATTGAATGTCAGGATAACATCCCTTCAAACATTTTTCATCAATTGCTATTGATAGGTTGCACCAGAACTTTTCAAATCAAAAGTTTAGGTAATTGATCGATCCAGGCCAAACTTCTTACTAAGCAAAACAAAACTTCCTTCAACAGATCTGTCGACTCTGAATTGTGCTTGTAATTCGACTTAGTGCTCACATACGTCGGCCCAAGCCTATCTCCATGATCAATACTTATTTCCCTTAATCCAATCGGCTGACACGAAGTCATGATTATTCATCAAAACAAACTCTCAGAGCCGATTGCTTGAACCGGCTGTTGGCCTTCATTATTGATCCTAATGAAGCCTCCTTCCCATATCTTGCCAGAAAGGCATTCGAAGTCTCCTAGTTCCTAGAAGACTGGATCGGCTGTTGCGATACTCATGGACTCATCATCGTGAACCAGCTCGACGTCATCTCCATGCCATTGAATCAAACACTGATGCATGGTCGATGGCACACAATAGTTTGCGTGAATCCAGTCATGACTGAGGAGTAAACTATATGAACCTTTTCCATCGATAACAAAGAATGTGGTGAGTAGAGTTTTACTCCCGATTGTTAGTTTGACGTTTATTGCCCCCCGGGTCTCAGACGTGTTTCCTCCAAAATCTTTGAGCGTCATATCGATTTCAATCAAATCTCTAGGACCCTTGCCAAGCTTACGGAAAGTGGTGTAAGGCATAAGATTGACAGAAGCACCTTCGTCCAGCAACATCTTGTTCATCGGCTTCCAATCAACAAAACTTTTCATATATAAAGCCTTTAAGTGTCGATGCTTGACTGGCTTATCGAATATAGCCTGTTGTATAACTATCAACTTGGCAACTATTTCTTCATACTCCAACTCATCGAAATCTAAATAAACTTCTTGACTTGCTGGAGCTGTAAACTCTGATGGCAATAGAAAAGCCATTTAAAAATTAGCCGATGGTTGCCTTCTATCGGCTGTTTGCTTAGCACGCCATACTTGAGGTTTACCGGATGCCTGATCCTGTTCCAACTCTCTATTCCTTAGGCATTGCACCCTTCTCTTTTGGCCTCTTGTCAAACCTCCTGGACACCATTGGCCTTCCTACCAAACATATTCTTCTTCATTATTTTCTTCTTCATAATCAGCCTAGTTTTGATCCACAACTCGCTTTCCAAGCCGATCATGAACATTTCTATTTTTAAGCGCCGATCCATGTTACCATGATGATACTCATCTCGAGCATGGATAGACTGGCGGTTGGTTTGAGATTGCCTGAATTCCCAATATTGCTTGTTGCATTCTAGACAGTCATGTCGGGTAGGCAACTTCAAACCTTCGTTCCGGCAATGTCTGAAGAAAGGACAATTCCAATGTGATTTGGCTTGTTTCCTTTCATACCTCTCCTTTTCCAGTTGACGCTAGTATTCTTGATCCTCTAACCAATGCTGATAATCCTTTTCCTTCTACCGCTGCCACTTATTTAATAGGATCCGAGATGTAAGTCGCGGCTTTGTCGCCCCATCTCTTGACGTTTCCCCTGCTCATATCGGCTCTTTTGCTGACCATGACGCCTTCTAATCTCTTTGTACTCATCAGCCGATATTTGCATTTCGGGATCAACTATTCTAGTTTCCCTCGATCTTGTTGACGTTAGGACTTTGGTCTTCCCTTTGAGCAACCTAGCATCAACCATGTTTTGATCTCCTGGGAAAGGATTATCATCAACTTTCATTTTCCAAGGTGTATCAAATTTGAGTCTTCCTTGTTGAATAGCCCTCTGTATATGCTACCAAAAAATTCTACATTCATTAGTGGAATGAGAAGTAGCGTTATGGAACTTGCAGAACTTATTCTTCAACTGATCAGGGGGCAACATAACATGATTGTCAGGCAACTTGATATGCCCCTTCTCAAGCAAGAAATCGAAGAGTTTGTCTGATTTTGTGATGTCGAAGTCATCGCTCTCCTCGACTCCTCTTCCCCAAGGATTTGGCACCATTACTGTCTTTTTGCCCCAATTCCATTCAACCGTAGCAACTTCTTCTTCTTCATCTTCATAGCCATCATCGATCAAATATGGATTATAAGCTTCGGTTACTATGGTACTCTTCTAGAATCAGGTATCTCTGCGCATACTCTGGAATTGGCTATTGAGCGCCACTACTCGTTGAGCCAATTGACCGAAGTTGTCAAATTCTTGTCCTAGAAGCTTCTCCTTCCATGTTGGCAGCATCCCTTGCACAGCCAAAGCAGCTAGCTGATCATCAGCTAAATTTAATGAGAAGCACAAATTTCTAGTCTCTCAGAACCTCTGAAGAAACTCGGTGCCCAATTCATTAGTTCTCTACCTTATAGTTGTCAAATCAATAATCTTCTTTTCTCCTATCCTAGTGTAAAAATATATATGAAACTTTTTCTCTAGGTCAGCCCAATTGGCAATGGAGTTGACTAGCAGTGATGAAAACCAAGTGAAGGCTGGCCCTAACAGGGACAGGGAGAAGAAACGAACTCGATGGGCCTCTTCAACAGATGCTTCTCCCAACTGTGTAAGATATCGACTGACATGTTCTATCATGCTTGTACTATCTTGGCCAGTGAACTTGGCAAACTCTAGGAGCCTGTAATTTATGGGAAGAGTGACCAAATCATACCATTCTGGATATGGGCATTTGTACGAGAAGGTCAGCCCTTTTGGCTTCAGACCAAACTGATTCTTCATCATCTCGGTCACCCTCAGCAATAACTCATCAACATTTGAATTTGGATTTCTCTGCACCTGCTGACCCATCTGTGGATTAAAATCCCGTGCGCCTTGATACTCTGGATTTGGAATCATGTGAAGGGTGTTATAATATGTGCCATAATGATATCCTTGTGGAATCTCTATCTGTTGGGTCCTTTGCTGGTTTGCTGCTTGAAGTCTTTGATTGTAGACATGAGGATCTATATCTCTACGGATTCTTTGAATTGACAGCGCTATTTTTTGAGCCGATGATGGTATGTGGCCTGATGTGCAAAAATTGATCACCTGGTTCTGACCTTGCCCTGTCGGCTATTGCACATGCTGCACTGACGATCCAGGATTATACTGCGTCTGATTCATAGTAGTACCTTGAGCTTGTTCAGATGAACTCTGAACTGCCTGGACATCATCATTACTAGCTGATGCTGCTTCTTGATGGCTGGTACTGACTTGATTAGTCCCTTAGGTCAACGGGTGTGGATTGTTGTAATAAGCCAGCCCAATTTGACCAACTGGATATCCATGAATCGCCTCTTTAATGGTGTTGTGGAATGTGTCCAAGAAAGCTTCATCATGGCTTGATATGGCATCACGAACAGATTTGTTTATAATTTCTATAAAGAAACACCTGTCTTCAGCTTCAATTGTATCCGTCTGCCCATGTAATAGAACTCTTGGTAGTGGATATTTCTGAACAATTATGTTGTCATGTGTTTTGGTGTAGGGCAACAAACACTTGTTCTGAAATTCTTCTATAGCTTTGCTGATGACATCTTTATCTCCATCAGGTCGGTCTTCGTAATGTACCATAAGGATGTCATTGGTGTCGTAAACCGCCATGACGATTGTGGGGTCCCACTGGGCGTGCCAAGAACGTGTGTCGATATGAAATTTTGTCCTGTGCCGAGGACACATGAGCAAGCCGGAAGAGTCTGCTTGATGGAGCTATAGATCCGCCTAGCTTCAATGCAGGGGTGGTTGATCCTGCTACTCCTCCCGAGACGTGCTAGTCAATTTGACCCTGCAATTGACAAGGAGAGTTTATCAGTAATTTAGGGTGGAACGTGCCGGTGTTGCCAGACAGTCCTGAATGTGCGGCTCTGAGTGCCGATATGAAATGAGATCGACTAAATAGTCAATTCCAGCATATTCATAAGAATAAATTAGTTAAAGCTCATGGGGTTGTATAGAAAAAATCGGTTATCATTTATGATGAATACCATTATTTGAACAAATATTAGTCAATGGCAATAAGATGTTAACAATGATTGGTTTATGCTAAGCCAATGACTGCAAGTAACCGAATCCCTTTTATATAAAAGAAATAGCTCGACACCATTTAACCATTTAATAAAGATAAATCTAATGAACATATTAGATCTCATCTATCGCTATGACCTGTGGGGCATGAGGCAGAATCATGCAGGCCGTAGAAACAACAATAGACTTGACGACCCTAACTTATTGCTAATATCAGTGGGGCATGAGGCAGAATCATACAAGCCGTAATACAATAATAAGATCATGGGGCTAACACATCTTTCAACCTATCTTTACTTCAACGGTCTCGTGACGCGTGACGTGAACTGTTCATGAAAGCACTTGATATCAGCTAAACAACCGATTCAGGCATAGCGTACAGTTAAAGAAATGCCCTATCCGGAATAGATCTACTAAATAACGATCCCCACTCTATGATGCTAATAGTGGGGTGTGAAGCAGAATCACATAGGCCGTGATAATGGGCCATGGGACGGTTCTCACTAACCAATAGATCTACTCAAGACCAGACATGCCTTAACCACACATTATGCATGATCAGGATTGACATAAAACAGCCGATAAAACATAACTCATCATTTAAAGTGTAGATTAAATCAATTTAGATTAACAAACGATGAGTTAAACAGAATATAAGGATGATCCAGATTAATCTCAATTGGGCAAAATGGTATTACTGTAATTAGATAAACAATGAAAACATAAGCAATATCGGTAACTTAATGAATCTACCAAAGACTGTCATTCTTTGGTAGAGCCGATAACTTGACCTTAATCTAGTTCATGCAGTGGGGGTCGATCGGATTGATACAACCATACTTGAACTAGATAAGAATCGATAACTAACTTATACCAGAGTCGCAGTGCAGGTCGATCGGATCGATGCAGCCATACGAACAGAGGTATAAGCCATGATGGTACTTACAGACAAGCAGTGGAGGTCGACCGGATCGATACAGCTGTACTCGCTGAAGAACTCACCGAGATCTACTCTACTCCTACTCCTAAGGGGTGGCTAGAGCCAAAAAAATAAGGAACTTGTATTTGATTGATTGTGTCCTTTACAATAGCCAGGGTTTGATATTTATACCCGGAGTCTAAACACGAATCCCACTCGAGCATGATTCGTTACAATTTTTGGCATAAAGAAAAACATCCCTATTTTAAGATAACTTGGACCATAATCTTTTCCTTCACTACTAGAGAACAGACTTTAGAATGATGTCCCAATTTAGCATTAGCCTCGGCATTTTTTGCCCCCGGGACTAAAAGACCCTTTAGTCTCGGTTGGTAATACCAACCGGGACTAAAGGTCCCTGCCCAACGGTCGTCCGCGGGGCAGGGATCTTTAGTCCTGGCTGGTATTACCAACCGGGACTAAAGGTTTACCTTTAGTCCCGGTTTGGGTGATGCCCCGGGAATAAAGATTAATCTTTAGTCCCAGTTTAGACCCCTAACCGCGACTAATTTTCCCGGCCTATAATTCAGCTCATTTCTTCCTCCCCGAGCCCGAGCCATTCCATTCAAACTCACTGCCTCTGTTCTTCAGCTTGCTGTTGTTCTTGCTCTCTCCCCCTCCATTGGTGTTGCTCTTCGATTTTGGAGGTAACAAACTTAATCCTCTTATGTTTTGTCAGTAGCTTATCTTATTTTGCGATGTAGATGCATGTGTAACTTTATATGTTGGACTTTATTATGATTTTATATGTCATTTTTAGCTCAAAATCACATGATGATTTGCATATATGTTTGGATAAACAAAAGTTAAATTAGTTCATCAAAATCACGCCTCGCTCGTCTTCGCTGGAGCACACGCCATCCTCGTCCCCGGTGGCTTACGTGATCTTAGAATTAATTTTTCCATGAAATGAAAAACTTAGAAAATTGTTAGAAAATTGTAGAAAATCCATACTAGTTGAACTTGCGGACCGTGTTCATCTCGGTGAGCATGTTCTCTGCCGAGCGGTAACGGACATCAAGGAGGAGCTTTGATTCTACGAGGGAGAGCGGCAACAGTCGTGGAAGACCGTGTTCCCTTTCTCATAGAATCGGAGCTCTTCCTTGGCCAAGTACGGTGCCGTCCGATGGAGAAATGCTCGCGAGATGATCACGTAAGCAAGGTCAACTAGTACGGATGGTTATTTATTGAAACATGTTTTTGAGCTATAATTTGATGGATATTTGATAACTTTAGACCTACAAATGTCATCTACAAATGTTACTATCCTCGGCAACCTAAACGCCCACGAGCTCGCCGATATCGAGCAGGTCACATAGAATTATTTTTTCCATGAAATGAAATACTTAGAAATCATGCCTTCTATTTTTTAGAATTAAATTTTCCATGAAATGAAAAACTTAGAAAATGGTTAGAAAATTGTAGAAAATCCATACTAGTTGAACTTGTGGACCGTGTTCAGGTCGGCGAGCATGTTCTCTGCCGAGCGGTAACGGACGTCCAGGAGGAGCTTTGATTCTACGAGGGAGAGCGGCAACGGTCGTGGAAGACCGTGTTCCCTTTCTCGTAGAATCGGAGCTCTTCCTTGGCCAAGTACGGTGCCGTCCGATGGAGAAATGCTCGCGAGATGATCACGTAAGCAAGGTCAACTAGTACGGATGGTTATTTATTGAAACATGTTTTTGAGCTATAATTTGATGGATATTTGATAACTTTAGACCTACAAATGTCATCTACAAATGTTACTATCCTCGGCAACCTAAACGCCCACGAGCTCGCCGATATCGAGCAGGTCACATAGAATTATTTTTTCCATGAAATGAAATACTTAGAAATCATGCCTTCTATTTTTTAGAATTAAATTTTCCATGAAATGAAAAACTTAGAAAATGGTTAGAAAATTGTAGAAAATCCATACTAGTTGAACTTGCGGACCGTGTTCAGGTCGGCGAGCATGTTCTCTGCCGAGCGGTAACGGACGTCCAGGAGGAGCTTTGATTCTACGAGGGAGAGCGGCAACGGTCGTGGAAGACCGTGTTTCCTTTCTCGTAGAATCGGAGCTCTTCCTTGGCCAAGTACGGTGCCGTCTGGTGGAGAAATGCTCGCCGAGTTGATCACGTAAGCAAGGTCAACTAGTACGGATGGTTATTTATTGAAACATGTTTTTGAGCTATAATTTGATGGATATTTGATAACTTCAGACCTACAAATGTCATCTACAAATGTTACTATCCTCGGCAACCTAAACGTCCGCGAGCTCGCCGATATCGAGCAGGTCACTGGGAATTATTTTTTCCATGAAATGAACTACTTAGAAATCATGCCTTTTTTTAGAATTAAATTTTCCATGAAATGAAAAACTTAGTAAATAGTTAGAAAATTATAGAAAATCTGTACTAGTTGAACTTGCGGACCGTGTTCAGCTCGGCCAACATGTTCTCTGCCGAGCGGTAACGACACTTCAAGGAGGAACTTTGATTCTACGAGGGAGAGCGGCAACGGTCATGAAAGACCGTGTTCCCTTTCTCGTAGAATTGGAGCTCTTCCTTGGCCAAGTACGGTGCCGTCCGGTGGAGAAATGCTGGCCGAGATGATCACGTAAGCAAGGTCAACTAGTACGGATGGTTATTTATTGAAACATGTGAAATCCGTACTAGTTTTGTTTAAATATATCATTTTAGAAAATATGAAATTTACACTAGTTTGCAAAAATAAGTGTAGAAAGTAGATGACAACTGGTACCGGATCCTCGGCCTCTCGCTCGGTTGCGAAACGACTGAGGCCAGAACTCCCTCTCATTATCTGCGGCAAGTATAAGCAGAAGATTGTGATAGAGTACCGAGTCAAGAGACAGGGACCCAACAAGGGTCGTGTTTTCTACAAGTGCCCGGATCGCGATGTGAGTTTCTTACGCATTTTATAATTATGGCTAATTGACCTGCTTTTCTTGAATATTTTTGACTAAATATTTTTTGGCTTTAATTTCAGTGGGAGGGCAATGGATGCGATGGTTGGTACTGGGAGAAGATTATGCTACATACGTGCAGAATTTGGGTGCGCTTGAGGTAGCGGCTGCTGCTGATGAGGCAGTGAGCCAGTAGGAGAAGCTTATTGATATTCAACAGAAGAATGATTTGTCTATTTTAGTTGCGTACGATCACGAAATAATTATGTTACTGAAGTGCATTGTAGTTTTAGTTTGTTTAGTGATAGTTGGGATTGCTTACGTTGTAGCCAGGCTTAGTTAATTAATCAACCGTGTGTGTGTCATTTATGTTGTGTAATAAAATACTTAATTATGTTCAAGGTTTTCATAATTTGTCGTGTAATACAGATTATGTCACGCCATTAGATGTACAATGCCGATCGCCGCTCCCAAGACTTTATTGAGGGCTTGCACTATTTCTTAGGTGTGGCCGAGGCAAATAAGTGGGATGGTTTCATGTGCTGTCCATGTGCCCTATGTAAGAATTTAAAGGAATATTCAAGCTCAATGAGTCTTCATTCACATTTGCTTAAGTCAGGTTTCATGTCAAACTATATATGTTGGACTAAACATGGAGAAAGCGGGGTCATGACGGAAGAAGGTGAAGGAGAAGATTTAGACATTGATGACATTATTGCTCAGTATGGTGCCTTTGATGATACTACAATGGGGGGATATGAAGAAGAGGTAGCGGTAGAAGATGATCTCGGTGATGCTCTTGGCGATGCCATTCGTGATGCACAACAAGAATGGGAAAGTGAAAAAGAAAAAGTTAAGTTCGAGCGCATGCTTGAGGATCATAGGAAGTTGCTATACCCGACGGCCGAAGAGGGGCAAAAAAAGCTAGGTACAACACTGGAATTGCTACAGTGGAAGGCAAAGAATGGTGTATCCAACAAGGCATTTGGGAATTTATTGAACCTCATAAAGAAGATGCTTCCGAAGCCAAATGAATTGCCCACCACTACGTACGAAGCAAAAAAGGTTGTCTGCCCTTTGGGATTAAAAATCCAAAAGATACATACATGTCCTAATGACTGCATCCTCTACCATGGCAATGAATACGAGAATTTGGATGAATGCCCGGTATGTAAAGCATCGCGGTATAAGATCATGCGCGATGATCCTGGTGACGTCGAGGGTGAACAACGTCCTAGAAAGAAAATCCCTGCCAAGGTTATGTGGTATGCTCCTATAATACCACGCTTAAAACGTTTGTTCAGAAATAAAGACCATGCAAAGTTGTTATGGTGGTATAAAGAAGACCGTAAGGTAGACAATATGCTAAGACACCCAGCTGATGGGTCCCAGTGGAGAGCGATAGACAGGGAATTTCCAGAGTTTGCAAATGAGGCTAGAAACTTAAGGTTCGCCTTAAGTACAGATGGTATGAATCCTTTTGGAGAGCAGAGCACTAGTCATAGCACTTGGCTAGTTACTCTATGTATCTATAACCTTCCTCCATGGTTATGCATGAAGCGGAAGTTCATTATGATGCCGATCCTCATCCAAGGTCTGAGGCAACCTGGCAACGATATTGATGTCTATCTGAAGCCATTAGTTGAAGAACTTCTAGTTTTATGGAACAAACCAGGTGTACGTGTCTGGAATGAGTACAAACAAGAACACTTTGACCTATGAGCAATGTTGTTCGTAACCATCAATGATTGGCCTGCTTTAAGTAATCTTTCAGGTCAGACAAACATAGGATATAATGCATGCACACATTGTTTTGATGACATTGATAGTATATATTTGAAAAGATGTCGAAAGGTCGTGTACCTTGGCCATCGTCGATTCCTTCCTTTGAATCACTAAGTAAGAAAGAAAGGGAAGCATTTTAAAGGTAAGCCAGACCACCGGAAGAAGCGTCATAACCGAACCGGGGAAGATGTACTCGCAATGGTCAAGGATGTGAAAGTAGTATTTGGAAAGGGACAAGGCAGTGAATCTATTCCCAAAGATGCTAAGGGACACGCACCCATGTGGAAGAAGAAGTCCATCTTTTGGGAGCTACCCTATTGGCAAGTCCTAGAGGTCCGCAACGCAATCGACATGATGCACCTGATAAAGAATCTTTGTGTGAACCTGTTAGGATTCATGGGTGTGTACGGGAAGCCAAAGGATTCACTTGAAGCACGCCAGGACTTGCAGGGCATGAAAGAATGAGACAACCTTCATCTAGAGAAGAGAGATGATGGATGTCATTACTTAAGTCCTGCTAGCTACACGCTTAGCAAAGAAGAGAGGGACAGCATGTTCGAATGTCTAAGAAGCATCAAGGTCCCATTGGGATTCTCCTCCAATATAAAGGGTATAATAAATGTGCCAGATAAGAAATTTCTAAACTTAAAGTCCCACGACTACCATGTGCTTATGACGCAATTGCTTCCAGTTGCTTTAAGAGGAATTCTACCTCCACATGTATGTCTAGCCACCGTGAAGCTATGTGCATTCCTCAATGCAATTTCTCAGAAGGCAATCAATCCAGTGGAACTAGCTACTCTACAGAATGATGTGGTTCAATGTCTTGTCAGCTTTGAGTTAGTGTTCCCTCCATCCTTCTTTAATATCATGACACACCTCCTAGTTCATTTGGTGAAGGAGATTAGTATTCTTGGACCTATGTTCTTACATAACATGTTCCCCTTCGAGAGGTTTATGGGAGTCTTGAAGAAATATGTGAAAGTCCGTTCTAAGCCTAAAGGAAGCATCGCCCAGGGCTATGGAACAGAGGAGGTCATTGAGTTTTGTGTTGACTTTATTCCTGACCTTGCCCCGATTGGTGTTCCCGAATCACAACACGAGGGGAGACTCAGTGGTAAAGGAATTTTAGGGAAGAAAACATATATCGGCATGGAAGACGATTATTTCAATAAAGCACACTACACAGTTCTTCAGAACTCGTCATTGGTGCATCCGTACATCGAGATACATAAGGAGTTCTTACGATCCAAGTTTCCAGGGAATACTAAAGCTTGGATTAGGCGTCAGCACATGGAAAATTTTAGTGGTTGGTTACGAAAAGAATGTCAAGGTGATGACAATATTGATGAGCAACTGTATTTGTTGGCTAGGTAGCCATCGTGGCATATCCTCACGTACCAAGGGTACGAGATAAATGGGAATATATTTTACACAGTTGCCCAAGATAAAAGGAGCACCAATCAAAATAGTGGTGTTCGCATAGATGGCACAGATCCAAATAGGAATATACAAACATATTATGGCCGCATAGAAGAGATATGGGAACTAGACTACGCACCTAATTTTAAAGTCCCTTTGTTCCGGTGCCAATGGGTGAAGCTGACCGGAGGAGGGATAACAGTCGACAAAGAGTATGGAATGACAACAGTGGACCTCAACAATATTGGGTACAAAGAGGAACCATTCGTCCTTGCTGCCGATGTGAGTCAGGTGTTCTATGTGAAAGACATGTCTACAAAATCAAAGAGAGGAAAAAACGAAGACATCAACTCAATGATCAATGAGCCAAAGCGCCACATAATTCTTTCTAGGAAAATAAATATAGTGGGAATTGAAGACAAGTCAGACATGTCAGAAGATTACGAAAGAAATGTCCGAATTCCACCCTTCATAGTGAAGAAAGATCCAAGCATCATGTTAAATGATGAAGACACTCCATGGTTACGACAAGATCATAACCAAGGGACATACGTCAAGAAAAAATTTATTGTTGTGCCCGCATGATACAACGATGCATGCTTAATATATTATGTTTTAGGGACGGATATTATGTCATATGTTATGCAAGTTTGACCAAGTCAAATTTGGTCAAATGAAAAAACAACACTTTGACTCTAGTATTATGAACTCTAAATGACTTCAAATTGAAAAGTTTTGAATACTAAGTTTGTTAAACTCAAAAAGATCTACAATTGTTGTTTTGGTCAACTTTCCATTTGAGAAAGTTTGGACGAGTCAAATTTGTGATTTTTAAATTTCGACACCTACAAACTAGTTTTCGGAACCCTAGATTGTCTCAAATTGAAAAGTTTTGAATACCAAGTTTGTTCATCTCATCAATATCTACAATCCTTATATAGGCCATTTTTTCATTTGAGAAAGCTTGAACAAAATGTAGTTCAAATTTCACAAGTGTGTGACATAGTTTTAGAAAGTCTATATGAGATTCAAGAAGTTGTGACTAGTGTTTGATAAAAATTTCTCAAATGGGAAAATAAGCTATGTAACAATTGTAGATCTTGCTGAGATGATCAAACTTGGTATTCAGAGTTTTTTCATCTGAGGCCATTTAGTGTCTCATTTGAGCAAGTTTAACCAAGTCAAATTTGGTCAAATGAAAAAATAACACTTTGACTCTAGTATTATGAACTCTAAATGACTTCAAATTGAAAAGTTTTGAATACCAAGTTTGTTAAACTCAAAAAGATCTACAATTGTTGTTTTGGTCAACTTTCCATTTGAGAAAGTTTGGATGGTTCAAATTTGTGATTTTTAAATTTGACACCTACAAACTAGTTTTCGGAACCCTAGATTGTCTCAAATCGAAAAGTTTTGAATACCAAGTTTGTTCATCTCATCAATATCTACAATCCTTATATAGGCCATTTTTTCATTTGAAAAAGTTGTAGAATAAAAAAATACTACATTTTCTTTATTTTTATAGGTTCAACAAAAATTTCCTGTCAATTTTGGTCAAAAACCGAGAAAAAATTGAAATATTGACGTTACAATAATGTGATAATAAATTTCCTATCGAATAATATTAGTTTTATTAATTTTAAGTTACAAATATATTTTTGCATTAACAAAATACTTAGTATTAGTAACATTTATATTCTATATTCATAAAAGAAATTAAAAACTTTTGGTTACAAAATTTTCCTATTTACAATAAATAATTAGTTAATCAATAGTATTTTTTAAAATAAATATTGCAAAGTATTGAAGTTGCTATGGAATTAATTGATTAACCTAGTATTAAACAAAATCAAAATCACATGCCTTTCCAATTACGCTGGCGGGTTGCCAAAAATTTCAGGCCTTCAGTCCCGGCCCAGGCCAAGAACCGGGACTAAAGGGTGGGCGGCAATTTCGGTGCCCGCCCAAAAATACTTTTAGTCCCGGCTGGTAACACCAACCGGGACTAAAAAGCCTTTAGTTCCGGCTTGTAAGGCGATCCGGGACTAAAGGGTTGGACCTTTAGTCCCGGTTAGTCTTACCAGCCGGGACTAAATGTCCTTAGTCCCGACTGGTGTTACCAGCCGGGACTAAAGGGTCCCGGCCTATATATATCGAACGGTTTCATCTTCTACTTTTCGATCTACACGTCGATCATCGCCGCCGCCACCGCCATCTTCGATCTCGCCTCCGTCGCCCAGCCCCGCCCGGCCATACGTCGAGCTCGTCTCTACCGCGCCGCCGTCGTCTTCTACCCCCGCCCGGCCCACATCGCGCGTCATCTCTCCGCTGCATCCCGTCTCCGCCGCCCCACTCGAGCCCCCCTCCGTCGCCGACCGCTTCCCGCCCGGCCTCGTCGTCGAGCCCCGCCGTCTCCGCCGTACGTCATCCTCGCGCGAGGTGCTCAGCTCGGCCCCGTGGCCGGCCAGCACGCCCTGCCCGGCCCGCGCCATCCGCCCTAGCCTGCTAGCTAGCTGCATGCTCTCGGCCATATATATGTTAGATTAAAATGTTAGATTTAATTAGTAGTTTAATGTTAGCTGCCCTCGCCAGTATTAAAATGTTAGATAGTTTTTTATATATATGTTAGATTAAAATGTATTAAAATTTAATTAGTAGTTTATTGTTAGTTTTTAGTTAGTTTTTTAGATAGTTTTTGATATATGTTAGATTTAAATGTATTAAAATTTAATTAGTACTTTATTTAGATAGTTTTTTAGATAGTTTTTTATTATAGTTTTTGATATATGTTAGATTAAAATGTATTATCTATTACTAGTTTATCTAATTTCATGTTATATTTATTTAATTGGATTTAGTAATTATATATTCTATCTCTCTATATATATCTAGAGAGATATTCTATATGTATACATATGTACTTAATTATTTCTATATGTATATATACATGTACTTATTTTCATGTGTTGAGAGAGAGAGAAAATTGTATCTAGAGAGACATTCTATGTGTTATCACATGCATATCTAGAGATATAGACATATGCACTTATTTCTATGTGTTGAGAGAGAGAGAAAATATATTGTATCATTCTATGTGTATATATACATGTACTTATTTCCACGTTTTTGGATCGAAAGTGTTTTTGATTCGATTCCAAAGCCTATACCTTATTATTGTTTATCCTTATGAAATATTATGTGTTATTATATTTAATTGGATTTAGTAATTCTATATGTGTTATCACATGTACTTATGTTATGTACCATATTAATTCTATCTATGTGTTATCTTGAAGATACAAATTGCTGCTCCGGATGATAACTTGAGTGATGACATAAAGGCGGATATTATCAACGTCGACACCAATGTGGATGTAGATGACATGAGTCAGTACTTTGCTGATTATGAGGATATCCTGAATATGCCGGTGGTTGAAGATCAACAAATTGTCGCACAAGAAAATACTGACGAGGTATATATTCGATTACCTATCATCTCTTATAGATGCATGCGTACGTATATTTGTTGTTAATTGTTGTGTTTCTACTCATGTAGCCGGTCTCTGGATCTACATCAACCACTGACAAAAGTAGGAAAGTCCGAGGGCCAAAAAAGCCATTAGAGGGCCGTTTCATAATATCAGAATTCGACACCGACACCGGCAAACCATTGGGACCACATGCTCAGACATAAATCAATCAATGTGGGTTCATTGTAAGGGATAGGATCCCAGTTAGTGCTCGTGAATGGAAGCAGAAGATATCCGCTCCTAATGTTAGTTTTGTATCTGATCGTGACAAGAACCTAGCTTGGAGAGATATCACTCAGCATTTCACATTACAAGCAGATGATGCTTTGAAGGAGCTAGTGAGGGACTGGACAATGAAGAAGATGGCAACATTGTTCCAGAGTTGGAAGAAGACATTGTATAAAAAGTTTATCTTGAAGAATGCTACGCCGGATTTCAATGCTAAGGCGTTTGTCAAGTTGGAGTCCCATTGGGATGCCTTCGTAGAATACAAGACATCTTAAGATAGTGAGGAACGTGTGATGAGGAATCGGTAGAATGCCCGACAGAAGCAATGCCATCATCGCATGGGATCAGGTGGTTATAGGAGTGCTATTCCCAAGTGGTAGAACCTAGAAGCAGAGATTATTGCCAAGGGAATCATACCTGAAACAATAGAGAAGAACTGGCCTCAACGCGCGAAGAATTGGTTCTATGCTCATGGGGGAAGCCTAGACCCAGACACTGGCAAGCTAATTTTTGGCCAAAAAATTGAGAGAGCAACACAGAGACTAGCTCGTGCTAGGAAAGAAGCTAATTGTGGTGTTTTCAAGCCCAACAGAGAGAAGGATGAATTGACATATGCCCTAGAGAATCCCGAACACGGTGGTCGAACAAGAGGCTATGGGGCGGTTCCGTGGCTACACGCATTCCCAGCAGACAAGGATACCTACAGAAGCTGCCAGAGAAAGAAGGATGAGGAGGCAAAACGAATTCGTGCATTGGAGCAATTTGTTGATGAGTCACGACAAGCATTGCTTGAATCACGTGAACGAGAAAAATCTCTTGAGGCAAGAATGCAGGAGGAGATCAAGAGGCAAGTGCAGCTAGCAATGAGTCAAATGCAATTGCAATCAACGCCGGGAGTCACCATTAGCCCCGTTGGTTAGATGAAAAGCAGTTGTGCTTCTATAGAGCTGCCAGTTATTCAAGACGACGCTGGGTTGCGCTTCCCTGTTGATGACATTACCGAGCCTCTAACAACATGTGAGCTGCATATTCCAGATGGTAATAATGCATCAATCATGGTGGCTATTGGGGTTGTATCTCCAATAGACCGAACGAAGACACCAAGAATCCATGGGTCAGTTATTCAACCTGGATATGCTAGCGTCTTGGTCGATAGAGTGCTCAAAGGTTACAGCAATGTTCCTCTTGACATTGAAGGCGGTGATGGGGAGAAGACACTAGGAGAAGCAGAGAAGACATTTATTCAATGGTGCAAACGCTTCATCATCATTCCTGGGGCGCCACCGCTTCCCCTACCTCACCCTAGGTACGAATGAAAGTGAATGAAATATTATTTTCCATTAATTTTCTATTGGCTTCAAAAATAATTGACACACAACTTGTTTTTGTAGCAGGGTCTTTCCCCAGCCTAGCCTAATCATTCATTCCCCATCTCATCACAGCGTCGTGGGGGGCGAGACGACTTCATCCCCACAGCGATCGCCAACTCCTACACCGGCCCCATCGCCTCCACAACGATCTCCAACTCCTACACCGGCCCCACCGCCTCCACAACGATCTCCAACGCCTCCACGCCGGTCTCCACCAACACCGGCCTCATCGCCTCCACGCCGGTCTCCAACACCGCCCCCACCCCCTCCACAACGACGCACTACAAAGACGTCTAAGGTCTCGGCGGCAAAGAAGACCCCGAGAAAAAGAGTTATTTCTCAAGAAATACTTCCTAGAAAGACTGATGAGCAAATAGTAGCTGAAGAAGACAAAAAAATGAAAGATTTTTTTATAGATATCAAAAACAAGAGTCAAGCGAAGCTTAAGGAGAAGCCGTACTTTTACATACCACGAGATGTGCTAAGGCAGAAGGTCGATGCTCACAAGAAAAAGATGATTGAACTTCGTAAGCCTTCGCCACAATCAGACTATGACCGCTCCCTCGTGAAGTCACATGATGCAGATAAGAAAATGAAAAGAGCATCAGGGAAGGATGTCCCACAGCTTGGACAACAGAAGCAACCAATGCAAAATCTTATTGTTGCTAATGAATATGGTTCCAACATAGAAGTCTATCGACCAGACAACTCTAGAGAAGTGTCGGTTCAAGCCCTTAATGCTTTTTTTAAAGATACTGGTTTAACCTTGGATCAATTGACGGGCAAAGCTCTAATCCAGAACCTAGAAGTTGATACCTGGAAGACTTATAAATATGGCAAAAGTCTGTACAACCCTGCGGCTCTGAATGAATTGGGTACGTAAATGTACTTGCTCAACAAGTGGTACATGCAGGCATGTGGCAGGGGTGAGCAGTGGATCTTTGTCAGATTTAGAGACCATCATTACTTCCGTGGCGATGACATCTTACATATTAGTTTCCAAGAATTGCATCAACTATTTCACTTGGACACTCTGGACAAATCAATCATTAGCTCCTTTTGTTTGTAAGTGATTCTTACTTTTATTTAATAAACTCACTTCCATGCGTACGTGTATATAATTATCCTCACATGTAACTTATATTTATATACAGATTCCAGATGTCAGAGCTCCAAAGAATACAAGACACCAGTGTTGGCTTCATTGATCCTTATATCGTATTCAAAACCGATATTATTGTCAAGGACCACTGGGTATCTGAAGCACAGATGAATATCATGAAGTTTTTCGTGAAGCAGCACGACAAGACAACAATACTTTTTCCGTACAACTTTGAGTAAGTGTTAATAATAATGTAGTCTACACATTTTATGTAATATCAATACAACCTATATGCATGTACGTGTGTGTATAAACCAATGCAGGTTTCACTGGATACTCATTGTCATTGAGTTAAACTCAAGTCAGTTAGTAATCTTGGACTCATTGAGAAAAGAACAAGCACAATACCAAGATATGATAGACATTATCCAGGGGTAATTTCGATCACTCGTGCACAACTATTATTGAATAGACTTTGCCATAATTTATTAACGATCGTACATTATTGGTCGCACAGGGTTTGAAAAGAGTTTATTCGGCAACACCGCAAGGATTGCAAGGCACCACTTAATGTAGTTGAAATACCAGTAAGTAGTACTATATATACTTCCCCATGTATTTAATTACTATATCGTACTTCAATTTACGTGTGAGATGATGAGAATAATCTTCTTCTTGTACAGTAGTGTTTGCGGCAGGAACCAGGTAATAACTTGTGTGGATACTACGTTTGTGAATTTATCACTGCATACATAAGAAGAACTCCTAAAGATGTCCTCAGAGTACGTATATATCAAATTTTTATTTATTTTTAAATGAATATATATATATATGTATTAATACTTTTCCTTTTATTTTAAATGCAAGACTGAATGGTTGAAACGAATGGTCATGCAAAAAGACCATCTGAAAGCAGTTCAAGAGTCAATAGAAGGATATCTTCTAGAAAAAGTGCTAAATCCCAACGGCGAGTTCTACTTTGATCTAAGGAACTAATGATGTAAATTAAATGTTTATTGATATCGTTATTTTCGAGAACAAGATTATGAAAGTGTTGTATATATACATATATATCTATAATATATATAGTTTCATACTTTATTCGAATATAATAATGCTCGAGATGAGAATTAGATGTAATTATATGTGTGCGTGTATTTATATTAGCATCGTAGAATACATACATAAAAATATATTATATATTAAACAAATATGTGTAACTGAACTGAAAACAAATTAAACAAAAAAAAGAAAAAGAAAAGAAACCTTTAGTCCCGGTTGGGGTTACCAACTGGGACTAAAGGGTGCGCCAGGTTTGCTCGGTTGGAGAGCCTTTAGTTCCGGTTGGTAACACCAACCGGGACTAAAGGTCCCTCTTTAGTCTCGGGATCGTTGTCCCGGCGCGGTAACCGGGACTAAAGGCCGTTACCGCCCGGGACAACAAGTCCATTCTGTAGTGGTGCTTTTTGTAGAGTTCGATATGCAATTTCCTGGTGTCAACCGTAGCTCATCATCGCTATCTGTTGACGTCATCCAAAGAGATTCGATCCCAGAGTCGCATCTGAATCAGCTGATATCGATCCCCACACAATCGATTCCTTGATGGGCACAATTTTGGAAGCCTTCGAATCCCCGCGTTCTTCCCTCCAAATTTTAGTGTAAACAAGGATAATCACGAATTCCACCTCGCGGTCTGGACGTAAACCCGGCAATTCCTCTGGAATATATTGGTGTACTCGCAAACCATGGGTACATCTGTCACAGTCTTCTCTGTGAGGTTGTACACTGCCAGAATATCGCGGGACTTCATGGGCTCCAACTCGACCTTCTCTCCATCAGGGTGCAGCATGGTCACAAGACGAGGTGAGCTAGAGATAACTCCTTTATGTGCAGTAATCCAGTCCATGCCTAGTATGATGTCAATACCTTCGGACTTCGGTACCGTCAAGTCTCCTAAGAACTTCTGTCCCTTCATCCACATCTCTACTCCTTTGCACATCATGGTGCAGCTTATATCACCTAGGGGTGAGCTTGTGACGATGGGTATAAGTTGGGGAACCATAGGGATAGACGCTTGGGTCACAAACTTAGAAGAAACATAGGAGCTAGTTGCTCCAGTATCAAACAGGATCAAAGCTTTAGTGCCACAGACAATAAACTCACCGATCACCACGTCAGGGGCATCTCGAGCTTCCTCCTCCGTCAGGTGGTTGAGTCTCTCGCGGCCAGCAGGCTACCGACTGGTAATCTGAGGAGGTCTCCCTCCTGGGGCCGGTGTCTTTGCAGGCGTCTGGTTGGTCTTCTTATCGGGGCATTCGTAGGACTTGTGGCCGGGCTTGCCATAGTTGAAGCAGGTGATCATGGATGCTCCAGTGTTAGCCCTCGGAGTGAGTCGTTGTGGGCGGCTGTAGCCTCCTCCCTGCTGCTGGAAGCCAGGGTTCCTCCCTCCCAAGAACTAGCTGCTGCCTCCACCGAAGCTACGGCCAAGCTGGCTGGGTCCCGGACGGAAGTTCCCCCTCAGCAGGTTGCCCTGTCCACTCCTCGGCCTCTGGATCGACCGGTCGCCAGAGTCATGATCTCCCCCTCTTCTTGTTCCTCAAGCGATCTTCATGCCCTAATCTCTCAGTCTCTAGAGCGATAGCCTTGTTCACCAGGTGGCGGCGTGACTTGAAATCACTCCCCATCAGTATCTGGCGAAGGCCGTAGTGGAGGCCTCGCAGAAACCAGAACTGCTTCTTCTCGTCGGTGTTGGTGTCATCAGGAGTGTACCTCATCATTTTGGTGAAGTAGTGTTCGTACTCCACCACCCTCATGTTACCTGGGTCATGGTATGGAACTCCTGTGCCTTCTGGATCATCAGTTGCCTGGGGATATGCTGCGCACGGAATGCCTCACAGAACTCCTGCAAAGAGATGTGAGCTGGATCTGGGTGACTGTCGGTGTAGCTGTCCCACTAAGCCTTAGCTGGTCCTTCAAGCTGATGGACGGCGATCACGACACACTCTTCATAAGTGTAGTTGGTGAGGTCGAGCCTGGTCTCGATCACCCTCAACCAGTCATCAGCCTCGATCGGGTCCTCAGAGTAGCTGAAGGTAGGAGCCTTCAGTCTGATGAACCTCTCGATCTTCCTGGGTAGGTCCTCTTTCGGTGGTCCCTGTTGGTTTGCTCCGTGGTTCTTGTTCTCAACGGCGTCAGCCATCCTCTACAGAAGCTGGGTCTGAGCGGCCATCACCTCAAAGAGGGTAGGTGGTGGCAGAAGCGGTTGTTCCTGCTAGCCAGGCCCACGACCTCCCTGCAGAGCAGGATCAGGCTTAGGGCGCGTTTAGTTCCTAAATTTTTTTGGGTTTGGCTACTGTTGGGCTACTGTAGCACTTTCGTTTGTATTTGATAATTAGTATCTCATTATGGACTAATTAGGTTCGAAAGTTTCGTCTTGCGATTTCTCACCTAACTGTGCAATTAGTTTTGTTTTTCGTCTATATTTAGTACTCCATGCATGTGCCGCAAGATTTGATGTGACACTTTAGGTTGAAAATTTTTAGAATCTAAACAGGACCTTAGCTTCCTCCTCCTCTCCTGCTCCCTCAGCTTGTTGGCCCACGGGCGGCGGTACGTCCTCGGCCTCAAGTGAGTGGGACTTCCTCCTCTTGGCCTTCCTCCTCAAAGCGAGCCATAAGGCGTCTAGACCTTCGGATCGACATGTCGCTGAATTGACGGTTATGGAGTGGGTTAGATATTGGTAAATGTCACTCACCAACTAAGGTAGGAGTCTACTACAAGCATGACAATAATTTCTAATATATATAATCCAACACTCAATGGGAAAAAGTAATAAACATCGATAACTCCAAAAAGATCCAATCATTCAAACAGCATTACTTGATAGACACATGTTACCTCGAGGCTGACTCCTAAGCCTTGGAGGTCTCACAGACAACATCGATCTAAGTACATCATGAGACTTCAAAAGGGTAGTGCCTACTCATGGTGATTCATGACTTTCATGACTCCTCGTGTACCGAAACAAACTCACGGCTAACACGGGATGACTCCTACTACTATGTTACAACTCTACTTTATTCTTCTCATCTATATCGCTCAAGCACCACTACCCCAGATCTGGACATCACTGCCGGTTCAAAAACCCACTTCACTTCCGGATTTTGAACCGACAGTGGCATATCGGCAGTGATGGGGGGTTGACATCATTGCCCGTCCTTAAAAACCGAAACTGATCTACAAGAAACAGTGTCGGTTCCTGGCTCCACCCGGCAGTGTCCAGTTGAACAACACTGCTGGTTTGTAGTGCCAACCGACAGTGATGGCTGCTTCAAGAGAGTCAGTTCTTGGCTCAAGCCAGCAGTGTTGAGCAAGCCTACACTGTCAGTTCATGGATCAAACCGGCAGTGTTGTAGTAAATATCAGTATTGGTTCATGGATCAAACCGGCAATATTGTCGTAACTATCAGTGTCGGTTCATGGTTCAAGCCAACACTGTTGGTTTGTTTCTAACCAGTAGTGATGGTTACGACTACACTGCCGGTTTGTTATTTTATAATTTATTTTAATTTATATTTTTTCGTGGAATCGGGTTTCGCTTTATATACGCTACGTAGACGATAGATCCATCAATATTAAACATTACAAATGTTACGATTACAATTCAAATGTTCTTATCCACATCTCGATCCCTCAAAATACAAAAGAAATGTTCATGGACTTCACACATGCTTCTCGGACTTCTTACAATAATCTTGCAAGCCGCTCTGGGCCATACTGGTCCTTATACCTCACGTATTGTGCAATGGAAAATATTCCATCTTTTTCCAATACCTCGGCTAAGATGAATTTTGTGAGCTCCGATTGCAGTGCGACGATCTCCATGTCTAACAGCCTTTGGTGGTTATATTTCTTGCGCTGTCGTTCAAAAAAGATGATATCCAAAGAGGAACATTAAATCATTTTGTTGAATTATTAACAAACATAAATGAAATGGGGATTATACACACCAACTTATCGGCTTCTTCCGATTTCCCGCCGATGTAGTGAAGCATTGCCCACATTACATAAAATCCACATTCATTATTTCCCGCCGGCTGTGACAGGTACTTCCCCTCCATTTCGACAACCTTGAATGGGACCGGCGTTCCACCGATATGTCTTCTTTGGACACTGAGCAACATTAAAGGGAGAAACATTAGAAAGTGGTATGTGTGATTAGAAAATATGTTATTAGGATCGCTTACTAATTCAGCACTGCCACCAGTGCATCCAGATGATCAAATGGTTTTTTCTTCGAGTCCCACACCTCGATCAGATTTTTGGCAAGATTAACACAAATGAAGACGAAATAGTTGCTACAATCACAGAATCCTAATTATCGAATAATCTTGACAAAAAAAAGAAGCATAAAATTCAAAGCCGAGAACACATACTCGTAGTTGTAGGCTAGAAGTATGTGGGTTTTCTTCTTTATCGTGAATTCGTCGAAGACAACAATCAATCTCTGTTTCAGGTCTTCCACGTCACATCCATAGAGGCCTAGACATGTCCTCTCATTGACTCGCAAGGGGTCCAAGAAGCCTATGTAATCCCATTTGCTTTTTAGAATGCAAAATTTTGCTATACACCTAGATAAAATCATGGAAAGTGCTCAAAAGTTAACAATTTGTGTCTCGAGAGAGTAGTTAATTGTAAAATCGTGCGTGTAGGTACTTACATAGTTCATAGCGTCAACATTTGAACATCGAGAGAGCGTTTCTGGTATAGCTGGAACAAGTACTCCCACTCGACATCAAACTTTTCTTCTTCAGGATAATGGAAAACATGTGGCGAACGAATAATAACCTCAAAACCAAAGTCCATCTCTGTTGCTTGAGCCATGTAATATTCATGTAACTGGCGCATTTATGTTGTCAGATTTTTATACTCATGATCGGGAACCAAAAGATTGCCCCTTTCATACTTCATTGTCGGTGTTGCCGTCCCTTGTACATCTAATAGATGGTCGCGGCCTCTTTCATGGTTAATCCTGGGTTATCTTCGATGTACTTCTGTATGTTCCTTAAATCTTTATTGTGTATTTCTTTGTCTCTTGTTATAGCGTATTTATTCTGTGTTTGCCTTTCGAATTCAGACTTCAACAAAAACGAAGGCAGTGAGGCACATAAATTGAAAAAACTAACACAATCTTCCTTCGAGATGTGTGCTGTAAATTTTTTTTCATCAAGGTGGTAACGCTGCCACTGAACGGCCTTTTTCTTTTCTGTTGGTCCACTTTGGGAGCATTAGTGACCGAATCCAAGGACCTTTTCAGTGACTGCGAGGATGTCCTTGATCTTGTTTTGGGCTGAAGTGGAGGAGGAGGATGACGATGAGAATTCTGTTTTCTCGGCGCCGATGAAGATGGAGGAGGAGGAGTCTTTTTTCTCGGGGCTGATGAAGATGGAGTCGGACGAGGAGGAATAGAAGGAGACATCTGCCTTCTCGGGGGTGATGGCTCCAGATGAGGAGGGGAGTGATCTCTGTTGGGAGATGGTGAGTGATCATCACGGGTGGGTGAAGACTCACAGTCGTCCTCATCATCAGAGGACAATTGATGGTCAAGCTTAATGAAGCGCTTGTGCCAGGCCACTTGAGAGCCCTTGTTTTGACCAAGTTTCAGCCTGTCTTCCGCTATGGGGTACTCAATGGGTATCTTGTTATACTTCATATCAAGTATTCTGTCAATGGTGATGCAAGCATACCCTAGTGGAATTGGGAGGCCATTAATTGTCTCATCTCCCGTAGGCTAGGCCTGGCCGAGCGCCACCTTGTTCTTTGTCCATTCCTGACGGATGTACAACGTGACATTGATGGGTTCAGTGATGTCGTCCACCGGATGAGGCACATTCGCCTCTTCTTCGTCGAGCAGGGTCGATCCGCAGCTGCTGCGACCCCTAAACTATGAGCTAAAGGCACTAGGAGTGGGGTTTTGTGGTACTACTGACCCCTTGGACAGCAAAATTTGCTCGACTCGTGCTTCAACAGTCGCCTCAATCCATGCTTCTATTCTATCTTCCATCTCTTTTAGTCTCCTCAAATACTCTGCCTCATGTTCCGCTCTACCCCTCGAGTGGCTCTGGTAAGTGTTAGATTCTTGGGGGAATGCTAGTTTCCAAGGAACAACACCGGTTCCTCTAGTGTGACCAGGGTGCTCCTTGGTTCCGAGTGCTTGGGTGAGCACGTCTTTCTCCCTATTAGAAGTGTGAGTCCCTTGCCTCACCTCCTCAGTTACCTAGGAGATCCTATGGATGAGTTCGCTCATGGGTTGATTTGAGGAGCTAAAGCTCCTATCCTCGGCATGCCGCACATTTCTCCCCATACAGTATAATACCGATCTGGGCTCCCAATCGGCTGTCTCAACCTAAACGCCTTTCTCAGCAAGGCGATCTATCTTTTGAAGTTCTGCTTTAAATTCTGGCATCTTTTTGGTGTAGCCACGAGAGCCAAGATGATGAGGATTCGTCGCTTTCTGCGAATTCTCCTTATTCTTTCTGCTCAGTTCTAAGTACTCCTTAGATAACCTGTATTCCTTGAAATCCTGCCAGAAGTCCTTCTGCTTGTTAAACTATCCACCATCAAAATCTGGCTCTTTATTTTGGAGGATAAAATTCTTGTACAATGTCCCCTTGAAATTCTTGAAGCATGTCCCCATGATTTCTTTTGCTTTTTTCTTGACTAACTCCCTGTCATACTCGGCTGGGAAAGTGAAATACTTTGGGATCTTGACATCCCATATGTAATCCTTCTCGCTTTTGGGAACCCTCCATCGGTCATCATCTTTCCCAATCCACTTCCTGTACTTGATCGGGATGAAGTCTCTAACAAGTAACCCGAGGATAGTCTTGTATTTGATCAAAGCTATAGGCGGTGAGTGGATCCCCGAATTCATCGAACTTAGTAATGTGCCAGTGTGCATTCCTACCAATAGGAATCTTTGACACGCCTCGCTTGGATCTGGCCTTCCTACTACCCAAACCCTCTGGCTCCTCGGCTGGCGGAGGCTCCTGCTAGAGACACCAAGTAAGCTATGACCCTCTCAAATGATTAGCGTGTGTGGCTACATAGTGACATGATACCAAAGTTACCTGGCCATCTTGGTCATTTTGACCCAGATCGAGCAGGCCGGACGGGGTCCATGGCTGCTCGTTCTCACTGACCTGATTGACACCGTCACCGTTTGTCGGATCATGCGGCTCTCCCATCCCAGCGATATCAGCTGCTTCTTGTTGCCGATCAGTTCTTTAGCGACGGGGTAACAGGCGACGATGAGTCATGGCTATGACACGATCGTGGTTAGTTTTGGCCACGGACAACTACTAATAGCATATGTTCATATATATATAATATGTTTAATGCAAAGTCTAATAATAAGTCCACATACAACAAAGTCAAATAATAGCATATGTTCACCTAGAACAAATTCATTGTTTGATTAACCACATACAACAAAGTCCACCTACTCTTCTATGAAACTAAGCCTACATCAACTTCCAAATAAAAAAAGAATTGACCATAGCCATAAATAAAAGCATAACATCTTTCTAAAACCAAGGAGCAATTCTCCTAATCTTCACATCTCCGGCGGGTGGCTTCTCTTCGATCTCCAGTGCCAGCGGATGGCCATGGTTTGCATTCATTGGACCATAGTAGGCCGGTTGCCCATGGTTTGCAAGGTAGGCCGGATGACTATAGTCGGCCCTCAAAGCTTTAGCTTCTGTGTTGTATTTTTTATACAAATTACCAGGGTAGCGATTGACTTGAGCATAGCAATCTTCCCAGGTATGATAAATCCCAGGCATGTGACCAACATGCACTACATACCATGCCATGATTGCCTATACATTTAAGTAAATTAGGCATGTGGTAAGTGGTAATGGTAACTCACTGAACAAGAGTTATTATTCAAGTTATATGGCCAAACTAAATCTATTTAATGTTCTTTATCCTTGACATGATAAAAAATTACCTCAATAATTGGATTGTTTATTATTCGGAGATCAATGTGGTTTAGTAATCATACTTGCTGCTGCTGCCGAGCCAATTTTAAAAGTTGTTTTTAACTTTTTTTGTGGAACAAACATCTATAGATGCCTTTTTTAAGCATACTATACATTCCATCAAAATAGCATTATTTTTAAAATATACTAAAACTTATACAAGAAATAAATAATTTCTTGTAGTATATATAAGCAAATATTAGATGAAAGGTCAAAGTAAAACATCTACAACAGAAAGGAAATAGGCAAGTCATTGTAATTAACCAACATGACTAGTCAAATAAAGTAGGACCCTATCAAAACACTAGAAAGTTTCTACAAACATATTTCAAGGACCAAATTAAGGTCAGATCCTAGCTAGGGATTCAATAAACCTAAGGATTGAAAAATTAATTAAGATGAGATTGTAGATAACACCAGAACCAGATTAGCGATTACGAAGTGAGATTACAAAGTGAGAGTAGATTGTAGATGGTAGCGAACCTGTTTTATCTGACTATGGACTAGCTATTACAAAGTGAGATTGTCTCAAAAACAGAGGTGATTTTAATAGCCTGCAGACATGAGGAATAAAAAATGTGTTTGGATCAGTGACATTGCATAGCCTGCAATGGATAGAGTTGCATACATTCTTCATCTTTAAAACTATTTAAAAAAAATTAAGTCCATTTCTTGTTCCTCCGAAAACAATAAAAAATATACAGGACAACTTACTTCCTCATATTGTTTGTCAATGTAAAGTCCATTTCAGCTACTATTGGAAGACAACAACCGTGGGGCATTTCATTTCATCAAACACTTAGCGGGTAGTGAGCCACGCACTCACCATGGGGATGGGAAAGCAGCTGTCCGCGCACTCCTAAAGACCTCAGCGGTGCTCCGGTGTGGGGCGGTGGATGGCGTGGGGAGTGTTCCGGCGTGGGGCGGTGCATGGGCGTCGGCGTCGAAGAAGAGGAGTGCGTGGCTGCGAACGGCGGCGCGGGGGCCGGTGGATGGGTGCTTCAGTGTGGGGCGGTGCATAGGCGTCGGTGTCGAAGAAGAGGAGCATGGGGCTGGGAATGGTTGGCGCGGGGTTGAAATGATAATTTCAAACCACACCAGGGCTTTTATACCATGATCGTTCCTTTGCCACTTAGTCTTCCCTCATAACGAGATTCTGGAACTCCGGCCCTTTTGATGTCCAGATAATATGTGCAGAACTCAATGGCCTCCTCCATTGACCATCCTTCAACCATGCCTCCTTCTGGCCTAAATCTATTCCTAACATATCTCCTAAAAACTTTCATCAATCTTTCGAAAGGAAACATCTGATGCAGGTACATTGGGCCAAGGGCTCTAATTTGGTCAACAAGATGAATGAGCAGATACAATGAGATATCAAAGTAACTCGGCGGGAAATGCATCTCAAGCCTAATGAGAGTTTTGACTATGTCCCACTGTAGCTGCTCTAGCGTGGACACATCAATGACCTTTTTTGAGACCTGCGTTGAAGAACGAGCAAAGCTTTATGATTGGGGCGTAGACCTTTGGGGGGAGGATACCACATAGGGCAATAGGGAGCAGCTGAGTCATAATGACATGACAGTCATGGGCCCTCATAGGGCCATAGTTGAACTTGAGTTCTCTCATGTTCACTAGCCTCTTCGGGTTCGCACAGTAGCCCGTTGGGACTTTGAGTTCATTGAAGAAAGAAATAAGCGCATGCTTTTCTTCCTTCTTCAATGTTCATGATGCAACTGGAAGTTCGAACTGGCCATTCTCTAGCTCCATGGGATGCAGCTCCTTCCTGATTCACAAGTGTTGCATGTCTAGGCGTGTGGCTAGTGAATCCTTCGATGTCCCCACGGTGTCCATCAAGGTGTTAAGAGTGTTAGCGCACACATTTTTAGTGATGTGCATGGGACCAAGACAGTGGCGTACACTCAGAAATGGCCAGTAAGGTAGTTTCCAGAAAACTAATTTTTTCTTCCAAACGCTCCCATCAGGCGCTGCTACTGCATTGTCCCCCTTCCCAA
This sequence comes from Miscanthus floridulus, assembly GCF_019320115.1. Taxonomy (NCBI): domain Eukaryota; kingdom Viridiplantae; phylum Streptophyta; class Magnoliopsida; order Poales; family Poaceae; genus Miscanthus; species Miscanthus floridulus. The sequence continues at coordinate 86,848,500 of NC_089594.1, read as the reverse complement.
GGACAACCTCCAGTTTGTTGAGTTCTCGAAGTATCGCAGGCCCGTCTCGATATTTTGGAGCTAAGCGTTTCTCAATAGTACCAGTTGAAATCCTTTCTATTCCTACGGTAAGGGTGATCCTTAGGTAGGAACCTACCGTGTCCCATATAAACTATCTTTGAGTTATTTGGCAGATTTACCGCATCGGTGTTGTCCAAGCACTCGACACATCCAGTATAGCCTTTTATCTTCTCTCCGGACAATGAACCTCGACCTGGCAGGTCGGTGATTGTAGCGATAAGTACTCCCTTGATCGTGACATGTTCCTTTTTGTACTCGTCCCAAACATCCGGCATACCCTTTTCAAACATCTCCACTAGTTCATTGATCACTGGTTCCAGAAACACATCGATGTCATTCCCAGGCTGTCTTGGCCCTTGGATCAGTAGTGGCATCTGGATGTATGACCGCTTCATATAGACCCAAGGTGGAAGGTTGTATATATAGAGCGTCACTGGCCAGGTGCTATGATTACTTCTAACCTGGTCGAAAGGATTCATCCCATCTATGCTCAAAGCAAACCAAAGGTGTCTTACCTCTCCACCGATGTCCTTATAGAACATAGTATTAACAGTCCTCCAGTCATGCCCATCGGCGGGGTGCCTCATCATTGTATCTTTCTTACGCTCTTTGCCATGCCAGCGCAATCATCTTAGATGACTTTGCACATGCAAATAGCCTATGCACCCGGGGATCTATAGGGAAAATACCAAACAACCTTTATGGGACCTCCTCTGGTCTTGGTACCGTCATCTGATGGCCCTTTCTTGTACCGTGGAGCTTCACACTTGGAGCACTTGTCTAAGTCTTTGTAGTTTTCTCCATGGTACAATATGCAATCATTGGAACACGCGTGGATTTTTCAACCTCGAGGCCGATGGGGTAGATCATTTGATTGGCCAAGTATGTCTTTTCTGGCAACTCATTTTTTCTAGGGAGCATTTTCCTTATTATACCTAACAACTGATCGAAGCCTTTATCGCTCAATCTGTTTATCGATTTGAACTCTAATAGCATGATGTCGGCTTTCAGTTTGCTCATTGGATAATTCCAATACAATGACGTTTTGCCATCTTGACTCATTTTCTCTAGCTTTCTCAGTTGTCTTTCACTAAAACATCCGATCTCTACATTACGTAGCAGCTGAGAAATGCCATCGTTATCCTTGGTGTCGTCAGCTAGCGTGTTCCTAAACACATTATTAACTATGGCCATAGGTTTCGTGCTGACACCAGGTTCCTCGTTAGCATCGAGGATGGCTATGTCAGGCATGTCCACATCATCATTGTTTTCCTGCAGAACATTCACACCAACCTCGCCATGAATAGTCCATATCGTATAGTTTGGCATGAACCCTCTGGTAATCAAGTGCGATCGTATAGACTCAATTTGACAAAAGTTCCTATGATTCTTGTAATCTTTGCATGGGCAGAAGACAGGGTTCCCATTCCCAGCATGGGCTTTGGCATCGGTGATAAACTGGCTGATGCCATGCATGTACCACTTGTCCGTTCAGGACAGATGCATCCACTCTCGATCCATCTCTATACAAAAAATACTAAAACAGTAATTACAAAGAATTAATAAGAAATCGAGCTTCATGAACAATAATTGTAGCTCGAAAGCACCATTTTTGGAAAACATTATTGAACACTAATTATTGAAAAATTGAAATTGATAGCCCCGGCCCTGTAAATTGAAAATCGTAGTAAAAAATAATTATTGCACAATATTGAAGAACAACTATTCTACTCTACTTCTAAGAACTAATTATAGCATCACATACTAACAATGATGATCTTGACCACCATGGAATAATTAGCTAGGAATTTAAATGTGTTCATAGACACCAACCTTTTGGATGATGGATTCACCATAATTTGAGCCTTGCATAAATGTCTAATTGAAAAAGTGCTCTGTAGAATAGAGAAAGAACTAGAATGAGAATTAAGCAATGTAGCCATCAAAACGAAGCTAATTAAGTAACAAAATCAAAGGAGTGGATGTTTATTACTAACCTTAAAGCAAAAAAGATCAAGTCATTCTTCAAAATCCAAGCACTAGCTTCATGGTGAAGAGCAGCCGCAACAATGGAGGGAAGGGTCCAAACGCGCGTCTCTATTCTTGGGATGGAAGAGAGGAGCAAGGAGAGGACGGCTGCAACCTTTTTATGTTGTAGGCTTATCACCGTCGGTTTTTGGCTAGAACCGACAGTGATAGTGCCCAATCACTGTCGGCTCTTGGCTTAAACCAGGCAGTGATGAGTGCCCACCAAAACACTGTCGGTTCAAGCCACAAACCAGCAGTGAAAGGTACATCACTATCGGTTCTCATAAATTTAGCAGTGATATGCAAATCTGGCGTAGTGACACTCTCCTCAGCGCGAGCCTTCTTGTAGGGAACAAGGTAGCAGTCCTCGGGGGTGTCCTCCAAAGTGAACATCCTGTCAACCATCGCTTGGGCGGCCCTCACCTCTGGTGTCTCCACGGGTGTAGGCATGTCCTCGAAGGGACACAAGTGAAGCTTGAGCGAGGTCGGGTACGGAGTGAAGTTCTCCTTGCGGATAGCACGCTGGGACTCAGGTGGGAGTTCATTGTTCACCTCCTGCAGCTCATCCACACGGATCGAGTCCGCGTCCTTCTAGGTTCTGAGCAGCATGTTAGCCTTGTTTCGAAGGTACAGTGTAGTACGGGTTAGCACGGCGATGTTGGCCGCATTGTGCTTTCGATTGGCTTCCAATTCCTTGACCTTAGCTTGAGCAATGACCAATATAGGTGTCCACGAACCATGAGGTGGTCGTCTTTCTCTTCCATTTCTTCCTGTAGCTTGTCCAAAGTTGCGTGCAACTTCCTCTTGTCATCCATTGTGTGGATCAGCACCTCATTGAGGTCGGCTCATTCCTTCTCGACGCGGATAAGGGTGGCGGTTGATGTGTCAAGTGCATTCTGAAGCTACTGAATCTGGGGATGGAGAGCGTGGTTCTTCCCGGTCAAGAGCCAGACACTGGGGCTAGTGCTGTCGAGCCCTCGTGGTGGCCTGGTCGAAGGTGCGGTGGAAGTCCATTGCCTTGTTCTCGAGCTGGTGAGTGTGGTCCGCGAGATCAACCATGCATGGCCTAGTGGTGGACAGCGCTTCATTTTCCTCCCGAAGTGGCGCCATCCTTACTCCTGCAAGTCTGTCGGGTGAGGGTTTCCCCAGTACCCTCGGGGAAGGAGTCGGAAGCTTGTGGACTCAAACTCCCTTCGGTACCGTGCCAACACCTTTGCCATCAACCTGCGACTTGCGAAGTCGAGCGCAGTCCTTCACTAAGAACCCCATGCCGTGAGACACTTCTCTGGCAAAGTCAGGCCGAGAAGGGTGCGGGGTACACCTAGGTGGCTCGGTAGTGCACGTGCGTCGTAGGGATTCCAATTAAGCTTTCCCAAGGCTCTCTCCAACCACCTTAGAATCTCCCCATAGTGCTCAGGCAGGATTTCAATTTCGTCCAGCATTGCTTCCTGGGTCACGAAAGAAAAAGTTGCGTCAGCGTAGGTAAGTAAGCATTTTTCAAATGAGGAAGAGCTTTTGTAATATAGTTCAAGGGGTATATATAGCAACAGATCATAAGGAAGTCCTTATTGCTAACGACCATGTCTAGGGCCACGTGCTACGATCAAGTATGGCTCTGGTACCAATTGACATGAACTGGGTTTTCATTTCTAAAGACCTGACTCCCTGTATCCTCGTGATAGTCCCTGGATCAGTAGCTATCAGTAGGTTTTCATTATCGGAAATAAAAATTTATCGGAGGTCATGGATAAATAGGATAAGGAAGATATATCGGAAATATCGGACCAAATTCAAAAAAAATTCAAATTGTTTTGAAAAAATTCCGTAGAATTTGACTTGAAACTATTCCTAAGCTATTAAACATCACTTGTTCACAGATAAAAACAAGAATAAAACATTATAGTGTGGGATTATCGCATGGCTGAATTTGGGTTGTCTGTGTGGAAGCAGGAAAGAAGGGAAAAATTTGGCCGATGTCAAATTTTATCGGACCCTGTGGATAGAAAGGAAATTTCAGGAAATTTCCGTGAATTTCGGCCGATTAAAAAAACCTTAGCTATCACATATAGAACTCATTCCCGCATAAATACCACATCCATACAATGATATCAGTACAAAATTATTTATTACATCCCAGAATATGAGAGTACGATCTGGTACAAGCCCCTTCAGCTAAACGACATGGATAAAACCAATGCAGCAGAAACTAGCTTCTAGTGACTCCTCCATCTTCATGATCATCCCCACAGGCATCATTGAGCGTAGCACTGCAACCCTCAGTCGTAACAACCATCGTAGTTGTTGTGGAAGTCAGACTCGTAACCTACAAACTTATGAGCAGTCCGAAAGGAATGGGACAGGTCCATGTCACCATCCATATGCAAGCTTTAAGTGTCCTATTGCTAAGGGTAAAAAAGTAGACAAGGAATAGGCTCGGGTTTTCCTAAGCAGCAGCAAGCATAAAGATAAACTCCACATCCACCATCCCAATCTCTCAACACATTGGGTACACCTGCCGCGACAGGGTCCCTATCACCATCATCCTATCTCCATACTAGGGTCGAGGCGAAGACTCCCTCTCTTCACCTCTCAACACCTACAGCTGGATCCTAAAGGGAAAGGGAGCAACTTCCCCTCTTACCGACTGCAGATGCGGCTCACATCGCACACAAGTAGGTAATAGGGGGAGGTAGAGGAATCCCAAAACAATGGAGGGTCATGATGTCACAGGGTTGTCCATGACCAAGGATGTGGCTATATGTATAGTTTTAACTCTACAGAGTGTGTACACCTCGACCATCCCCAAAGGAGGGGGTGTCTCCCAACTCAGGATGAGCGCAGCCGGTAGCTAGCCGTCTGAACATCACCCTAGCCGGGCGAAGAACCTGGGAGTTACGAAACCATCCTACAACCGGGTTCAGACGCGATCCCCGCAGTAAATCACCCCGGTACTGTGAAACCTTCCCACCGGGGCTAGTCGGGGGCTGTGGCTAATCAGGGGGAAAAGGTCAACACCACTCCCCCATACATGTACTCTAACTACAGTAGGTATGGTATCGCACTTGCGAGTCTCGACCCGGGCCATACCCATATCGGCGAGTGGCCTGCACGTTTACATATTCCCATGAAGCATAGCAGCCCACTCAGCTTCAGACCGGGGCCAGCTCCTAATCTTCCATGAAAACGCGTCACCGCAGTGGACTTAATCTTCACCCATCACAGGTGCCGCCATCTCCAACTCCTATGCTCCAAATCACAACCACAATGTACCCGCAACAGGTACGAAGCAAGGATCATCCGAGTAACGACCCCCAAGCCCCCAATCCAACAAACACCCTGTGAACGTATGATGATTGGGTTGTCTAAAGCTCACCCCCGCCAAATATCCCAAAATCACCTTCTCCTGCCGGTTTTATCCCCACTCACGCCAAGAATCCTAATCACAATATCCCATACACATACAAGCATCGCACATAGCATATATAAGTAGTATGGTAGTAGGGCATCAAGGATTCAAGGCATAAAGTAGGCTATGCAAGGTTATCATCATCATACGAAGAAATAAAGCGCTAGCATACTACTTGCAATGCCTAATAGGTATTCAAATCGAATGGGCATGAACCTGAGTGTTCTTCCTCCTCATTTAGTCCTCGAACGGCTCTGGCTCTGGGTTCAGCTCTGAGTCTCCGATGGCTCCTAAGTAGGTATTTAACAATTACTGAGAGTCTAATGCAAAGTAACTCCAAAGAGATCCAAAGAAGAATCAACCAAGAGCCAAGCCTAGTCTAACGTGTGTTGCTTGATTTTAGGAAAATTATGAAAATGGTTCCATAATTTTAGACACAGAAATGTTTAGTTGAGTTTTCGGAGTTGAAATCATTTTCTGGTATTTGGGTTTGATAGGTGAAACCAAGACACAAGGGGTTAGTGGTGATTTAGTCATTTAGGCAGCTGCAGCTGGGTGCAAACTACCACTAAAGCTCACTGGTAGCTTTGGAAGGTTCTAGGGCTGGTGGCTAAGCTGTAGAGGGGTGTTTAGGGTTTTTGCAGAAAAAACTAGAGGTTACGGATTCAGAAAACCGGAGGTTCCGGTTTTGGAAAAGAAGGCTCCAGAATCTGGGGATACCAGATGTTCCGGTTTTCAAATAGGAGGTTCCGGTTTTTCTAGGGTATGTCTCCCCACTTGGGATTTCTCGTGGAAAAAGGCCTTGGGTGGCTCTAGGAAGGAAGGGTTTACCACTAAGAGGGTTTGGGATGAATTTGGCTGAGGTTTCCTAAGGTTTCAGGGGCTACTATGGTTTGGCCGGGCGAAAACCGGAGGTTCCGGTTTTGAAGAACTAGAAGTTCCGTTTTTGCCTAGGGTTTGGCCGGATCGATCTTTACGCGGCGCGTGAACGTGCGATTCGGGTCTCAGACGCGGCGGTGGTTCACCCAGGAGAGCAGGGCTTGTGAGGCTCACCTGGTGGGCTTGCGGACGGGAGATCGGTGACACTTAGTGAAGTGATGGGGGATGAGGAAGCAGCTCGATCTTGCGTTTCAGGCGTGGCAGCAGTGTTTCCTCCTCTGCCGGCGTCCTCTCCCCACCTCATGCGCCTCCTTCTTCCCTCTCCTCTCCTCCAAGCGGCAGGTGGTGAAGGGGAAAACCCCAAATGAGGATGAGGATGGGATGGGGCTAGTATGAAGCTCTAATAGGGCGGCTGCTAGGGTTTTGGGTGGATTGGACGGTGTGGGATGCAGCTGGGGGCGTGGCAAGCATCCAAGGGTGCCAACACAAAAGGTGGGAGCTAGTGGGCGGCGCTCCTGTCGCTTTCACGCTCATGCCTCGTGCGTGCACTCTGGAGGAAGAAGATGCACAGTGGTGCTGACAGGTGGGCCAAGCGGCTAGTGGCTGCGGGAGTGAAGTGGTCTAGGCCGAAAACCGGAGGTTCCGGTTTTCCAAATCCGGAAGTTCCGGTTTTGGTACCAGCCTTAGGTTGGGTTGTTAGAGAGGTGGATTGGTGAGGTTAGCTAGGTTGGTTTGGGCTCAAGATAGGTCCAGTCAGTTCTTTCAGTTTGATTTGTATTTGAAAACCATTTCAAATACAAATCTCACACAACAAATCCAAATAAAACTCAAATGAACTCCAAATGTCCACACAAGCACATATACACCTTAGCATTCCTTTTTATTCAGCAAATTAATTCTAAGAGTTTTGGGAAAGATTCACTGAAGACACTCTTATGGTTGGGCAAACTTTCACTCCACTGCACAAAAATTTTGAAATCCACATTTTTGCATCAAACAAACATCTCATAAAAATACGGGATGTTACATCAGCCTCGATAGGCTTGAAGCAGATGCCACCACTTTCCAAAGGCAAATCAGCTTATCACATTGTAGTGTCTTTGAAGTATGCTGGGACTTTGAGGCTAACGTTGTTGAGAACTTGGAGTCAGAAATCAGGTGTGCTTCAAGACTGAGATGTGCAAGATGTGGACTCCAGGGAGCAGCCCTTGGTTGTTATTATCAACATTGCAGAAAGAGTTTTCGCGTTCCATGTTCAGTTCAAATAATTGATTGCCGCTGGGATGTTGTAAGCTCCTTTTGACTTGGACATTTCTGATGGGGATCGGATGTCAGAAGTAACTGAGCACCTAGAGACTCATGTCCAGATAATGCCATCCTGAAAGAGTTTCTAGATGATGAAGCTGAGGAAGAGGATGATAGTGATAATGACATGATGAGATTTACGGATGACGATGAGGATGATGGAAGTGATGAAAATGAATTTTTTAATGATATGATAGCAGTTGGCAAAACAAATGATTGCAAAGATATATGTTTGCGGATAATAATGATACTTATGAGCACTCTGATGATGAATAGATAGAGGAACATTTGGCGGACATTTTGGTGTAGCAGGACAGGGAGGCAATAGTCAGCACAAGGAGAAGCATGACCAGAAGCTTGAAAGAGGTAACCTCACTCACATGAATAGCATGAAAAAGAAAAACCTTTGGAAGATAGCCCTCCTCTAAACTAGCACAACAACATGAAGTACTTGCAGAACTTGCACACCGTGTTCATCTCGGCGAGCTCATGAAGTACTAGAGTACGGTGTGCTTACCATAGACACCTTAGCCTCTAAAGGCATGAAGCAGATGCCATAGTCGACGGAGAGAGCATCCGGGCCTAACCATATGGACACAAGTCTTCCCTTTAGATAATATACCATCAGATTCCTTGCAGGAGTTTGTATGTTGGACCAACGGGAAGTTGACAAAAGAGTGGGACAAAAATGTGACTCATGTGATTGTGGGCAAAGGTCCTGGTAGCTCATGGAACATATCATTTGAAGTCCTCATGGCAGTACTACTTGGGAAATGGGTTATCCATTTTGATTGCATAAGCCCAATAGAGGTTGATTACAGAAGATGTCCACAATGATGCTTTCTACAGCTACCAGCATCAAGGTTTGCAATGGATTTTTGCTAACTTCAAAGCTAGGAGGAATGTTATTCTTGCTGGTACAAGTACAGTATATTGCTGGTGACCTTGTTCTTGGGCTTGCTGGCAGCGTCGGGAGTGGTGGGCTTGGGCGGCGCCATGGCTAGCTTAGCTGATGCAGGGAGCGGAGATCTGCTCCCCTCTCGCTCAGTCTCCTCCAATTCGACAAGGAAGCTGACAACACAAAATTTGTAAGGATATTCTAAAGCATGTGCTTCTAAAGCATCCTGCCCTCCACGGTGCTGGTCGAGATGAGCTCCGATTCTATGAGCACCTTGGAAAGTGGAATTAAGTGGAGGGGGCCTGTTCGGCAGGACTGAAAAATACTGTTCCTGGCTGATTGTTGTGAGAGAAAAATACTATTCTGGCAGGACGTAAACAGTGATTTCGTGAGTGCCGGAACCAGCCAGCCGGCCGGCTTAAAGCCAGCAGAACACGCCCTGGGCTGACTTGCTGTTCTAGGTACAATTAATTTTGAATGTGAGTTCTCAATCCTTCTGCTGTAGTTCCATATACGAGCTTGTCTTTTGTATGTTTTGGGTCTACACTTTGATAAGTTGCCCTCAATGGATACAAGTCTTCCCTTAAGATAATATACCATCGGACCATGAATCTGAAATAGGGGGGAAACAATGCCAGTGTGATGCAATTGAATATTCAACAATACTATTTGCAAAAATCTCACCCTATTAAACAAGAACAGATTTTTGCATGGTTAAAATATTAAATGTTTCGATTTTTTTAAGCACCAATAAATATTAAACAATAATTTTATGTAAAATTAAACTAGTACATGATTAAGTCATGGTAAACATGTTAAGAACACAAGAGGCACTATAGTTCTAAATTTTTGCATGGTCAAAAAATCTATTTTTTCGAATTTTAAAGTTAATATAAGTATTATGACCATTATAACCTATTACTAAGTTAAAATTAATAACTTTACCATGTTTGATATTTGACCGCATCTGACATTTTTATAGTGTATATATGTAACAAACATGAAGCTACCATCTTGTTGTTACAATTTTTATGATTGTTATTTAATTTACTATGCAATAAATTAATATAATAGCAATTGTAAAAGAAAGAAAAAATAAAAAGATGGGCGGGAAATTAAAACAAGGCAACCACTTTAGTACCGGTGTATAACAACAACCGGTACTAGAGGGGCATTTTCATTTCCCGCGCTTGGAGACCCTCTAGTACCGGTTGTAAAATACAACCGGTACTAGAGGCCCCCCTTCTAGTACCGGTTGTTGTTAATAACCAGTACTAGAGGGGCTCTAGTATCGGATGAAAATTAGAACCGGTACTAGAGGGGGGTTGGGGGGTTAAGAGGCGCTCAGTGCTCCGCTCTAGTAAACACTTAGCCATTTTCCAACCTTCGCTTCGTCTTCCTCACGTGCATCGTGGCCGACCCACTGCCCCTCCGTCAACGACTGCCGCCCCCGTCCGCCGCCTCCGCTGCCGCCCCCCTCCCCCGACGCCGTCCCGGCCGGCCCCCGACGCCGCCTCCGCCCCTGACGCGCCCCTGCCCTCCCAGTTGTCGCCCCAGCACCGACACCGCCGCCCCCAACGCCACCTTGGCCGCGCCGGCCCCAACGCCGCCGCTCCCGACCTCTGTCGCCTCCCCAGCTCACTGGCTGGCCACACCCTCGACGCGCCACCGCCTCCCCGTCGTCGCCCCGGCCCCGATGCCGTCGCACCCAACACCGCCTCGGCTACGCCGGCCCCGACGCCGGCGCCCCCCCCCCCCCCCCCCCCCGCCTCCATCGCCTCCCCGCCTCGCGGGACGGCCGTGCCCCCGACGCCGCCTGGCCCAGCACCCCTGACGCCGGCTGCCCCGCCCCCGACGTCGCCTGGCCCCGCGCCCCCAACGTCGCCGCCCCGCCCCCGACGCATGCGTGGCGCCCCTGCAGACTCACGTCGGCCACGGGTCATGCTGATGTAAGCCCGCGGCCGCCGTGACATCATTATGTTTTTTTAGAAAATTATAGAAAATAGCTAGAAAATTATAGAAAATTATCTAGAAATTGTAGGAAATTATAGAAAAATTGCAGGAAATTTGAATAAGTGTTGGAAATCATGCCATTTATTTTTTTATTTCTGCAGTAGAAGAGAATAGCTAGAAATTATAGAAAATTGTTGGAGTAGCTAGAAATTATAGAAAATTGAAATACTTAGAAATTGAAATCATGCCATTTATTTTTTTAGAATTGATTTTTCCCATGAATTGAAATACTTATAAATTGCCAACAAATCCGCCGTGACGTCATTATTGTTTCATTCTATTTTTGTTGTCATTTCTCTTTTTATTTCTTTTTTATAAGTCATACATGTAGGTCAAATCCGTACTTGTTGAACTTGCATACTGTGTTCATCTTGGCGAGCATGTTCTCCGTCGAGCGGCAACGGACGTCAAGGAGGAGCTCTGATTCTACGAGGAAGAGCGGCAACGGACATCGTGGAAGACCGTTTCCCCTTCCTCGTAGAATCGGAGCTCTTCCATAGCGAAGTACGGTGCCGCTCGGTGGAGAAATGCTCGCCGAGATGATCATGGTCAGCAAGTTCAACAAGTACGAATGGTTATTTATTTAAACATGTTTTTGAGCTAGAATTTGATGGATATTTGATAACTTCAAACCTAGGAATGTTATGTAGAAATGTTACTACCCGAGGTGGCACCGTTGCCTCGTCCTGCAGGAGTTCACTTCCCTACTCCCGGTATCGTCATGCCAAAAGGCGATCAAAGCAACGGAACAATTCCAACCATAGGTAATATTATTTCCTTCTTCTAATTGGTTTTGTACTACACATGAATAATTCCTAATTCTACTTACATACAATGTAGGTTATCAACAGTATTAGATGGCTTAAATGAGTTGTCGCAGAGCTAGGTGGTACCACTCCTAGAGTGCAAGCCGATGTAGTTGGTCCAATTAGAAGACTACACATCTCTTTTCAAATACCCATTCGAGGAGCACCAATAGTACCAGGGCAGCCCAAGCCGATGGTAGCAATTGACGCATGGGGTCGAGCATCACCACTTAAGATAACTTTTGAAAGGACCGTTGTGGAGGCATGCCTGCAACAGCTAAAGGATCATGGGTACTTTGTGCCAGACTACTCGTATTTTAAAATAAAGGCGCTTGAGGAGGGAAGCAGTAGTGTGATTATGCCTGCTGAGAGGCTATGTCATCTGAATAAACATGACTTGGTATGGATCTAATCATCCTTTTATCTTTAATTACGTTACGCCTTTTAAATTTCATAATGTTATTCTCTTCTTTTAGGATATCTATAATCAAACCTTTGCGGCAATAAGCTGTCAAGCGATTCTGGAGCAAGCCGTGGAAAGGTTGGGATATAGTTACAGCGTTGGATACCCGACACGCACTAGATATTTCATGCTCCAGGCTAAGCTCTCTTTCTACAAGGCATCTCAAGCAACGGACACACCATTGTTTGAGATTTATGGTTGTCCAAATCAATGTCATTCTGAAGCGCTAGAGAGTGCACTTGCTGCTAACTTATATTGATGACGTTCTAGACTTTAAGATTGTAGATATGAATTATGCTCCGTATCTAACTAAGCTATCCGGACTAAGCCCGTAGTATGCATGGATGTAACATTTGTCTTATGTATTTGAACTTCTCTATGAGACAAGTAATGCTGTATGAACTTAAGTACTTACTTTTCTTATGTATTTGAATTATTATCAGAAGTAGTTCTCTCAAATGTTATATTAAAGATAAATAGAACTTTACATATATTAGCGTATTAGAACTAGTATACGTAAAGGAAACAAATATGAAATACGAATATAGAATAAAAAACAGAAAATAAGAAAAGAAAGGAAAAAATTTAGTACCAGGTTGAGGATACTAACCGGTACTAATGAGACAGCCCCCGCGCGGGGCGTGGCAGGCCCTTTAGTACCAGTTGGTATCGCCAACCGGTACTAAAGGGTACCATTTAGTACCAGTTATTTCAACCGGTACTAAAGGACCCCATCTAGTACCGGATTGCCAGTACCGGTTGTACAACCTGTACTAGAGGGGGGTTACTGACCGCTACTAGATGCGGTTTTTTCAGTAGTGCTCCAAACCTTAAACTGTCAGTTATTTGTGACTGGAGGAAGTATATATAGTAGTAGAGCAAACATCAAAAGAGCCACCTCTGCTCTTAAAGTCTTCGTCCCAAAATAAGTGGTCTTTTAGCAAATTTCAGACATACTATGTAGTTGTGAGAAATGACCATGTTGTCCCTAATTACTTATACTAATTCTGATTGAAAGCCACGCTGTTTATTTGGTTTTCTGGATCTTGAATAAATGCATGTGCATTGGAACAAGAAAAATATCATCAACTAATTATTTGATTGGCTCCACGCGCTTCTCCATACTTTTTTTAATTGTTGTGGGTGTTGCTTTAATCACATGAGGTTGGAACAAAATTTGAAGGCTAAAAGGATACTTATTTTAGGACAGAGGGGGTACAAGTTATCATGTACCATAAGAAAAAGATAAAAATATATGCCGTTAATTATAATCATTATCATGTGGGCAAGTTATATGGGGTATGTTTCACATAAATAATTATTTGATAATTTTTGTTTCACATAAAATCAATTTCTTATCAAAGCTTCATATATTCCTCAACATCCAATAGAAATTTCTCAATATCCAACACAGTTATTCAACATCAAGACCTACAACAAACACAAAATAAATTCCCTTCAAACCAAAACAAATTTCTCAACATCCAAGATGCAACTAAAATAATTATGCAACACGACAAAGGTCTTCAAGCATCCTTGGGTAGGAAAGATGAATGCTCTGGCGGATTTTTTGCTCGCGTAGAAGACGATGGAGGAGTTGGAACCACCGACCACCAAAAGGAGGTTCCGCGCCCGCTGCAATACATGCTTCATGATATTTTTCCAACTAACGAAGCATTGCTTTCTTCCAAGCTCCCAGTTTCTTCGACTTCTCATGAGGGCCTACTTGAGTTTTCCCCTTGCTGCGAGAGGAACGGCGATCACACCCACAGCCCCACTCCCTCCAGCAGCAGAAGCCATGTTGATTGGACAACACTTTTATTTTTTAAATGTGACGATATGATATAAGAATTATGAAGGACAAAATTATATTTCTACCCTCAGGTTCTATACTCTCCCTCATTCTAAAAATTAAAAATTCTACATTCATTTATAAATAAAAGACATTCTGTTTGTATGCATAAATAAAAATCTATGCATTCTCTGTCATTCTAAAAAATTAAAATTTTCTAACTATAGAGCATGGAACATTTCATCTTTTGAAATTTCACAATAAAATATTAGCATAATGAAGGATGAAATTCAATAATAAAATATTAGCATAATGATAGACATGCTGGCACTTGAAAATAATTAAACAAATATGCTCTAATTGGAAGCTATCCAATAAAGTTTATCTCAAATTCAACTCAATGATTGTAATTATCTCAAATACATGTATAAATACAAAATCTCTCCATTCTCCCTCATTCTAAAAATCCTAAATTTTTCTAGCTATAAAGCATAAAACATAGCAAACTGAGCATGAATGAAGGGAGGATGGAGTTGCTAACCTTTAGAACACTTGGATGAATGAAATCCCCAAGAAAATTAGAAAAATCGGGCAGCACCTCCCCTCTATGGCGCCATGGATGAAGAACCGATCCTGGTCAAATGTTTGGCTTGGGCTCGGAGAAGAAGCAGCAGCCTGATATATAGGATGGACAATAGTACTGGTTGCAAGCTTGGTCTGGTACTGATGATGGTGTTTAGTACTGGTTTTAGCCTCGGATCGGTACTAAATAGCAGGAGACATTTAGTACCGGTTGGAGCCCCCCAGCTGGTACTAACGTCTATCCAGGGGAATCTAGCCGTTGGCCCCGGTCTTCGTGCTGCCATTTAGTATCGGATGAAGCCCCCACCTGGTACTAAATGGCACCTAGGGGCACTGTGCATTCGGACCAGTACTAAATTCGCGCGTTAGTACCGGCAGAAAGTGCAGCCAGTACTAACGCCAGTGACGAAAGGTGGTTTCTCCAGTAGTACACCTTCACACGGCCTAGATTGTGATGCTGGCCGAGGACTTGTGCGGGTTGTCATGCAGTGAAAGTGCCGTACAAGGTGCGTGGGGAGGCACTTACCTCCACACGGCTTGCAGTAGGCCCTCATCATCTTGTCAGCAGTTCGGCATGGTTTTCACTATTCAGGCCTCACTTTCATCCTCTCCACGTTGTTGTCCAAGGCTGCTAATTCCAACGTCACCTCCACCTTTGAGGCTTTAATTCTTATCCCAAAGGGCATCAAGGAGCGTTGTTCTCAGTGGTTACATGTGAAGCTATGTCTCCTGGCTTGATGTAGGAGGTCATGGTCCAACCACAGTTATGGGGGCTTCATTATTAGAGAAACTGTCTTCCATCCACTACATATCTAACGGCCATCATCCCTGAGACCCCCTTTATTACCAATCCGTACTAATGCCAAAAATTTGGCATTAGTACCGGTGGGTAACACCAATTGGCACTGATATATAGGCATTAGTACCGATTGGTGCTGGAACTCTATGGGTTAATTCAAAAGGAAAGCATCTCTTACCTGAGTCAGATTTGCTATGCATGTGTGATGGTAAGGAAGCTACGGGCAAGGTGAGAGATCCTAGGTTTCAATCCTACACACCGGAAATCACGTGACTTGTGATGCGCGACCGTGGGGTTTATCGGTCTCACCCGGTACTAATACCCCACCACTTTAGTTTCAGTTGGACGATACCGGTTCTAAATCCGGTACTACAGGGGTTTTTAAATTGGTACTAATAGTCTGTTCTCTAGTAATGCTTGCACGATGCATCATTTGTGTAGCAACGCTACTCATTGCGCCATCATATATCGCTCCCCACTCACCCCGGCCCCGGTTGCAGGTCCTCATTGCCCATAAGTTGGTTTGGCTTGGTACCTCATATCTGTCTATGGAGTAGATGTCTTCATTTGCAGGGTCTCATTGCATTTGTGTCTGCCATCGTCCTATATGGAACTGAACATTGGAGCAGCAGCTTGTATCAGTCTCCTTCCTTTGTGTCTAGTTTTATCCCTGGTGGTGGTGTTTCTCTTTTGTACCCTGATTGCCGTTTCCCTTGTGGGAATGTCTGCGTAAAAGCAAAATATGTGGAATGGAAATGTTCAAGTGCTCTTTCTTGTCCCCTGTTGATTCCTCAAAAAATAATTCAATTATTTCAAGGGTGCATTTTTTCGCCCAGGTCAAGTCATCTTTGTATATATTTAATTAGGACTTGTGATCGGTCAAGCATTGAGCGCAATATTCTCCAAAGAGGATATAGCGTGAACCTCAAGGAAGGATAAAGCGGCTTCCTGCATTACCAGAGAAATGCTTGCTGAATCTACCTTTATTAGGGCACTACGTACTCTAAATTATGTGTTTTGCGACGACTTAGAGAAGAAAGCAAAGAATGATGAGGTCAGTGTTTGACGATGTAATTGACAATCGAGACGTTCTTGATATGGCTAGGATTGTTTAGGTATATTTTGTTGTAACAAAATGCGACAATATCTGTTATAGTTAGAATGTTTTGGCCAAATCATATCTCAGTTGGCCAAATCATCCTGCGCCTACTGCTGCTGCCGTCACGTCACCTAGTCCACCCCGATCCCGCACCCGCTGCTCCATTCGCCGCCTCCCCTCCTCCTCCCGATGCGGCGACGGCAACCAAACAGGTCTCTCCCTGTCCTTGCAGCATCGCCCCGCCCTCCGACCCAGCGATCCTCTACCATGCAGCCCCGGGGCAACAAGGCCTCTGCAGCAGCATCCTCGCACAGTCCCCCATCTCCTCCGTTGTTGGATTTGCGGCGAGCGACGGCAACCTGGAGTAGGTTGCAACCATTTTCCATGGTTGTGAGTAAGGATGAAAACGGAACGGAAATATCCCGAACCGAACCGCATCGTTTTCTATATTTAATCTGATCGAATCCGCATTTTCTTGTCCGACTTTACCGTTTTCGCTTTCGCATTTTAGATGTTTCGTATTTCAAATGTAAAAGTAGAAAACGGTTTAGACATTTTTCGACCGTTTTCTACTTTTCTACTTTTAATTTGAAATATTCCGAATTGAAAATTCGGTTTAAACCGAATTTGGCCAACTGCACAGGTCATACAGCACAATTACAGGTTGTTCACCACGTAGCTGCATTCTTTCTACTGGTGGCCAGTTGCCCTCTTTTATAGACGGCATCCAGCCTCATCTCTCTTCACCTCATGAGATGGTGCTAAATGTCAGAAAACCAACAGCATCTACACGAAAGCCCACCTGGACCATAGCCCATCAAACTCATCGGTTTAACCCCACCTGCAAAGTCAATCATTTGATAGTTTTTGCATCAGCCGAATAAATCTTTGTTACTCAAAAAAATCTGAATAAATCTTTAAAATAAAATACTACATCTATTCTAAAAAGATTAATAAAATTATTCTGACTCAGTTCGAGTTCATGTTTCTATAATATGCACTTGTTAATTATTATATGCACTTGAACTTGATCATGTATGCACTTAGTCATGCATTTGGTCTACGGGTCGGTATTCCGTATTGAGTTTTCGTATATCGACCGTGTTCGACATAAATCCGCTCGAATTAGTTCGTTTTCGAAATTCTCAATAATTCGTAAGTTCGCGTTCGTTTTCGTGTCTGGTTTTACCGTTTTCATTTTTGTTTTCGTATTTCAAATATAAAAGTAGAAAACAATTTAGGAGTTTTTCGGTTGTTTCCGACAGTTTTCATCCTTAGTTGTGAGCACCTTGAAAGATTGGAGGTGGGTGGCCGTATGGCTGGTAGTTGCTTGGAGGACCAAAAGGATGGAAATTCTGTCACTCTCTGCTCCTTGGCTTGAGGAACCTTGATTTGCCATGTTGGCGAAATTTCTGTTCAAGCGGTCCATTTTTGGTGAAATCAACTGTGAGTAGTGTTGTTCACTGACCTTGCTTCTATTTTGTAGGTGAAGCAGCTGAAGCCAACGGCTACCTGGGCAGAGGAACAGTAAGCAGAGCAGAGCAACGGCTAGAGGAAGCAGAGCAGAGCAACGGCTAGATTGCGGGAGCAACGACTTGAGGACAACAGTTAAACTAAAATGTATATTTTATTCGTGTAAACAGTGAATCAGTAAAACTATTGTATTCTATTATCTTGTTGCCCCACCTTAAGCTTAAGGTTCATTTTTCCGGATGGAACTTGTGGTGTGCTCCCACAATGGTGAATGTCAATAACTGTACACTACTAGAAAACTGACCTCACATCCCTAACCTTAGTACCGGTTATATTTAGACCCGGTACTAATATTAACATTAGTACTGATTCCAAAGGATAGTGCCTGGAGCGCGCCACGAGGACCCATTTAGTACTGGTTGGGGGCAACAGCCCGGTACTGAAGGGTGAGCATTAGTACCAGTTTGTGGCTACAACCGGTACTAATGCTCCGCGCACCCTCTAGTACCGGTTGTTTGCATCAAGCGGTACTAGAGGGCATCCCTTTAGTACCGGTTGGTGACCCCAACTGGTAGTAATTTTCTTTCTATAAATATCCTCCTTCTTCCTCCAGCCCGAGCCAGATCCTCCAGCTCGAGCTTCACCCTGTCCATGGCGCCATAGGGGGAGGTTTTGTCGGATTTGTGACCATTTCTTGGGGATTTCACTCATTCAAGTGTTCTAAAGGTTAGAAACTTCATCCTCCCTTGATACATGGTTAGTATACTAAGTTTTATGTTTTAGAGCTAGAGTAATTTGTGATTTTTAGAATAAGGTAAATAGGGAAAATTTTCATTTATATGAATGTGTTATTTAGGGGATTTCACTCATTCAAGTGTTCTAAACTTCATCCTCCCTTGATACATGGTTAGTATACTAAGTTTTATGCTTTAGAGCTAGAGTAATTTGTGATTTTTAGAATAAGGTAAATGGGGAAATTTTTCATTTATATGAATGTGTTATTTAGGGGATTTCACTCATTCAAGTGTTCTAAACTTCATCCTCCCTTGATACATGGTTACTATACTAAGTTTTATGCTTAAGAGCTAGAGTATTTTGTGATTTTTAGGTACAATGGGGAAAATTTTCATTTATATGAGGTTACAGAAATAATTTCATAGTTTTTGGATGCCATGATTCGTACTAGTCAAAGAAATTGATATGAGGTTTGAGGAATAATTTCATAGTTTAGTACTTTTCAAATAGAGTTATGTAATTAGTCATTTTTAGAATATGCTATACAATGGAGAAATTTTTCATTTATATGTTATGTTATCAAATTGTAGGAAATAATGTTCATTTGTCGCTAATTCAAGAATTTTTCTATATACTCTAGCTATTCAACATTTTTACTTCAATTTCCACAGCTCAAGCTTCACCCTATCCATAGCGCCACAGGGGAGGTGCTGCCGGATTTGTGACCATTTCTTGGGGATTGCAATCATTCAAGTGTTCTAAAGGTTAGAAACTCCATCCTCCGTTGGTACATGGATAGTAAACTTCAAAAACCAATCCATGTGTATATACTTAGGAAAAATAGATTAAGTATTTCAATTCATTTTCTTATAGTTCAAAAACCAATCCATGTGTAATATTTTGTAGATGGATCGGCAATGGATGTACAATGTAGACAAACGTTCCATGGAGTACATTAATGGCTTGCGTGGCTTTCTCGATCAGGCAAAATGCAACAAACTGCCATCCGGTTTCATTTGTTGTTCGTGCAGAAATTGCAAAAATGAGAAGGATTACTCATCCAGCAAGACTATTCACTCCCACATATACAATTCTGGATTCATGTCAAACTATTTGGTTTGGACCAAGTACGAGGAAAGAGGAGTTATGATGGATGATGATGATGATGATGAAGATGACAACATTCCTGACTGGATTGAAGGAAGTGCCTTTGCAGATGCTCCAATGGGCGAGGCAGAAGAAGAGATGGGCGAGGCAGAAGGTCCTCTCGATGAGCTAGGTCAGGTGTTGCGAGATGCAAAGGAAGACTGCGAGAATGTGAAGGAGTCAAAACTGTTCGAGCGTATGTTAGATGATCATAAGAAATTGTTGTACCCAGATTGCAAACAGGGGTACAAAAAGTTGGGTACCACACTGAAAATGCTGCAATGGAAGGCAAGACATGGAGTTTCTGACAAGGGTTTTGATGAGTTAACAAAAATCATAAAGAACATGCTTCCCGAGGGGAACAAATTGACGTCCTCAACGTACGAAGCAAAAAAGATTGTCTGCCCTCTAGGTTTGGAGGTACAAAAGATACATGCATGTCCTAATGACTATCCTCTATCGGGGCAAGGACTATGAGAAATTGGAGGCTTGTCTTGTGTGCAAAGTGCTATGTTATAAGATCAGGTGAGATGACCCTAGTGATGTTGATGGGGAGGCCATCAAGAAGAAAGTTCCTACGAAGGTAATGTCATATTTCCATATAGTACCACTGTTGAAGCGCTTGTTCAGGAACAAGGCACATGCAAAGTTGATGCGTTGGCACAAAGAAGAATGTAAGCAAGATGAAATGATCAGACACCCCGCTGATGGGTCCTAGTGGAGAACAATTGATAGTCTATTTCCCGAGTTTGAAAAGGATGCAAGGAACATGCGGTTTGGTTTAAGTATGGATGGATTCAATCCATTCGAAGAGTTCAGTAGTGGTCATAGCACTTGGCCTGTGACCTTATGTATGTTCAACCTTCCACCATGGTTGTGCATGAAGCGGAAGTTCATTATGATGCCGATAATTATCCAAGGCCCAAAACAACCTGGCAACGACATTGATGTTTACCTAAGACCGTTGGTTGATGAACTTCTACTGTTATGGAGGGAAGAAGTTGTACATGTGTGGGACGAGGACAAAAAGGAGACATTTAATCTACGAGCATTGTTGTTCATAACCATTAATGATTGGCTGGCGCTTGGTAATCTGTCCAGATAGTCAAACAAGGGATTTCGAGCCTGCACGCATTGTTTGGATGATACTTGCAGCATGTATTTGAAGCATTGCAAGAAGGTCACGTATACAGGCCATCGTTGATTTCTTCCTGATAAGCATGCTCTAAGAAAGAAAGGGAAGCATTTTGAAGGGAAGGAAGAAGGTACTAAGCCCCTTCACCGTAATAGTAAACATGTATTTCTATGATAAAGGATGTGAGGGTATTCTTTGGCAAGGGCTCTGGTAGCTAACCAGTTCTGAACGACAAGGACGGACATGCACCCATGTGGAAGAAGAAGTCTATATTTTGGGAGCTACCTTATTGGGAAGTCCTTGAAGTCCGTAATGCAATTGATGTGATGCACCTGATGAAAAATCTCTGCATGGATGTGCTTGGCTTCCTGGGCATATATGGAAAGGCAAAGGATACACTTGAAGCACGTTGAGACCTGAAACGTATGAATCAACGAGATGCCCTACATCCGGAAAAGAGAGATAATGGGCATTACTTGCATCCTGTCAGTGACACTCTTAGCAAGGAAGAGAAGGAAAGCATGTTTGAGTGCTTGAATAGTATCAAGGTCCCATCGGGCTACTCCTCGAATATAAAGGCATTAATAAATTTGAAATAGAAGAAATTCATAAATCTAAAGGCCCATGACTGCCATGTCCTCATGACACAATTGCTGCCTATTACACTGAGGGGTATTCTTCCAGAGAATGTGAGAATGGCAATCGTGAAGCTATGTGCATTCCTCAACATGATTTTAATGAAGGCAATCCATCTAGACAATCTACGGAAGCTGCAGAATGATGTGGTGCAATGCCTTGTTAGCTTTGAGATGGTCTTCCCACTTTCCTTCTTTAATATCATGACCCACCTTCTAGTCCACCTTATTGAAGAGATTTTTGTCCTCGATCCTGTATTTCTACACTATATGTTCCCTTTTGAGAGATTTATGGCAATTCTGTAGAAGTATGTTCGTAACCATGCTCGTCCAGAACGAAGCATCGCAAAGGGATATGGAACAGAGGAGGTAATTGAGTTTTGTGTTGACTTTATGGATGACCTGAGTTTGATTGGAGTCCCTGTATCACGCTATGAGGGGAGACTGAAGGGAAAGGGCACACTAGGGAGGAACGCTCGGATGGACATCGATGAGGAGACATTACGTAAAGCACACTTCATCGTCCTACAACAATCATCCCTGGTCGCTCCATACATGGAGGAGCACATGGCTAATGTACGGTCTTCAAACCAAGGGAAGACTGAGGCCTGGATTACACGTCGTCACATTGAAAATTTTGGCACTTGGTTGTGGCATAAACTGATGGGTGATGACACCATTGAAGAACAACTAGCATGGTTGGCTAGGGGTCCATCTATGTCAGTATCGACATTCCAAGGATACGAGATAAATGGGTACACATTTTACACTAGAGCCCGAGGCGAAAAGAGCACAAACCAAAATAGTGGTGTCCGTATCGATGCAATAGACAGTAGTGGGAAAAAAGATAGATACTATGGTGTCATTGAGGAGATATGGGAACTCAACTATAGACCATTGAAAATCCCTCTGTTTCGGTGGCAATGGGTGAAACTTACTGCCGGAGGCGTAATGACAGACAACTATGGGATG
Source organism: Miscanthus floridulus (assembly GCF_019320115.1). Classification (NCBI taxonomy): domain Eukaryota; kingdom Viridiplantae; phylum Streptophyta; class Magnoliopsida; order Poales; family Poaceae; genus Miscanthus; species Miscanthus floridulus. The sequence goes on along the minus strand of NC_089594.1, from coordinate 86,826,274 downwards.
ACAATAGTGGACCTTAACAAGATTGGATACATAGACGAACCATTCGTCCTAGCTAATGACGTGACTCAAGTTTTCTATGTGAAGGACATGGCAAGCAAACCAATAAGGAAGGGTGCTAATAGGTTAGATGATCAACCAAAGCACCACATTGTTCTTCTAGGGAAAAGAAAAATCGTTGGAGTTGAGGACAAGACTGACATTTTAGAAGATTATGATCGGTTCGACGATCTTCCTCCATTTTCAGTCGAGGTTGACCCAAGCATCCTGTTAGCCAAAGAGGACGCTCCATACTTATGCTGCGATCACAACCAAGGGACGTTCGTCAAGAGGAGGGTTATTAACGTTCCATTAGATGATGATGCGTAATGTATTTGAACAATTATGTTGTGTTTTTGGTTATCAACAAAGGCATTAATGTAATTATGAGTGGTTAGATCTTGTTTTTCCAAATACAATTCTCATGTCTTGTTTAAATTTCTTGTCTAGCTAAAATATTGTTTAACTGATTTTTGCATGGTTAATATTTTGATTTTTTTAATCACCATTAAATATTAAAGAATAAATTTACGTACAATTAAACAAGAACATGATTAAGTCATGGTAAACATGTTAAGAACACTAGAGGATCTATTCTTCTAATTTTTTGCATGGTCAAAACATCTATTTTTTCGAATTTAAAAGTTAACATAAGTATTATGACCATTATAACCTATTACTAAGTTAAAATTAATAACTTTACCATGTTTGATATTTGACCGCATCTGACATTTTTATAGTGTATATCTAATAAATTAATATAATAGCAATTGTAAAAGAAAGGGAAAATAAAAACCAAGTCTTGCAACCCCTCTAGTACTGGTGCTTAACAACAACCCGTACTAGAGGGGCATTTTCATTTCCCGCACGGGGAGACCCTCTAGTACCGGTTGTAAACTACAACCGGTACTAAATCCCCCCTCTAGTACCAGTTGTTGTTTACACCCTGTACTAGAGGGGTTCTATTACCGAGTGTAGTTTGGAACTGGTACTAGAGGGGGTGTTAAGGGGCCACTCAGTGCTAGCCCTGGCCAACACTTAGCCATTTTTACTCGCTACGTCTTCCTCCGCGCGATCCGCCGCCGCCTTGTCGATCTCCTCCAACGCCGCCCCCATCGACTCCGATGCCCACGCCCCTGGTTGTCACCCCCATCCTCTCCGACGTCGTGTCACCCGACCCCGTTGCCTCCGACGCCTCGCGCGCATCCGTCTCCCTCGACCCCGGACGGCCTCCATCGCCTCCCTCCGACGCTATCGCCTCCATCACCTCCTCTCCGATGCTGCGCTGCCCCAGCCCCCGTCGCCTCCGTCCTCTCTGATCCCACGCTGCCCCGGTCCCTGTCCTCTCCGACGACGGCCCGCCCTAGCCCCGTCGCCCCCGTCCTCTCCAACGCCATCTCCGCCTCCCCGTCCACGCCCCAACGTCGTCGCCGCCTCCATGTTTGCGCCTCGACCCTGACGTTGTCGCCCCCAACGCCACCCCGCCTCTATCGCCTCCCCGCTGGCGCCGACGCCGCCTCAGTCGGCCGTTTGCGCCCTCGACGCTGCCTAGCCCCGTGCCCCCGACGTCGACCGCCCCATCCCCGACGCGCGCACGGCGCCCCTACAGACTTGCGCTGACGTAATCCCGCGGTCGCCGCGACATAAGCCCCGCGGCTGGTGTGACGTCAATATGTTTTTCTTATCTAGAAATTGTAGGAAATTATAGAAAAATTGCAGGAAATTTGTATAAGTGTTGGAAATCATGTCATTTGTTTTTTTATTTCTACAGGGGTAGAGAATAGCTAGAAATTATAGAAAATTGTTGGAGTAGCTAGAAACTAAAAAAAATTGAAATACTTAGAAATTGAAATCATGCCATTTATTTTTTAGAATTGATTTTTCCCATAAATTGAAATACTTAGAAATTATCGACAAATCCGCCATGACGTCATTATTGTACAAAAATGTTGAAAATAGCTAGAAAATTATAGAAAATTATCTAGAAATTGTAGGAAATTATAGAAAAATTGCAAGAAATTTGTATAAGTGTTGGAAATCATGCCATTTATTTTTTTTATTTCTACAGGGGTAGATAATTGCAAGAAATTATAGAAAATTGTTGGAGTAGCTAGAAATTATGGAAAATTGTAATACTTAGAAATTGAAATCATGCCATTTATTTTTTAGAATTGATTTTTCCCATGAATTGAAATACTTAGAAATTATCGACAAATCCGCCGTGACATCATTATTGTACAAAAATGTTGAAAATAGCTAGAAAATTATAGAAAATTATCTAGAAATTGTAGGAAATTATATAAAAATTGCATAAAATGTGTATAAGTGTTGGAAATTATCTATAAATGTTGTATAAGTGTTAGACATTTGTATATGTGTTGGAAATTATCTATAAATGTTGTATAAGTGTTGGAAATTATCTATAAATTTGTTTCATTCTATTTTTGTTGTCATTTCCTAGCAGTGTTTCATTCTATTTTTGTTGTCAATTCTTTTTTTATACTAGTTACAATGTTACATATTAGTCATTCTTATTATAAGTGTTTAATTCTTTTATACTACACTAGTTACAATGGCACGATTAGACGACGAGCTCCTATATGAGAAGATTGCTGAAGGCGGCGATCAAGCAAACGAAGAGATTGATCACAGCCAGGCTGACATGTACCTCAACCTGGCTGGTGATGGCATCGAGCCGAGGGAGGCAATGTGGAGCGACAAGTTGCCGAGGGAGGCAATCACTGCTACAGAATTAGATATCACTATCGGCCTCATCACTGTCGAATTTTAAAAAAACCTGGCAGTGATAGATAGTGATAGACCATCACTGTCGGTTTTTGGCTAAAATCGACAGTGATAGGACCAACCGACACTAATATTCGGGTATTTATTGTCGGTTCATATCACTGTCGGTTTTAGCCAAAAACCGATAGTGATAGTGGGTCATCACTATCGGTTTTAGCCAAGAACCGACACTGATACTATCACTGTCGGTTCCTGGTTTAAACCGACTAGTGATATGCTACAAAAAAAAACTTCATAAGTTTCTTATTTGATGTCCTATGAAGACGAATTTTATAACAAAGTTATAGTACCTGATGAGATCTATAACTTTTTAGTTTAAACTTTTTTAATTTTAGATCATTTGGATATCCAAATATTTTCATTTGAAATAATTTATCTAACGAAAATTACGTTTGATTTCTAAAATTTAAAATTTGAATTTTTTAAACAGCCTTAGATGGAGAAATGCCCAAAACAAAAGTTGTAGATCTCGAAAAGTTATGCAACTTTATAGTTGAAAACTTTTTCATTTGAGATCATTTACTACTTGAAAATACTGTTTGAAATTAAAATATAAAATTATTGAAGAACTCTTATTTATCTTTTTAATCTGTAGCTAAAACTTGTAACTAGTCTTTCTTCCTCATACTAACTTCAAATTTGATGATTTTTTTTCTAAAATTTCTAAAATCATGCTATATCAATTTATTGTGTTCTTACCGCTATTATTTTATTCATCTTTTTATGTGACTGTGTTTTATCTATTTGAATTTTGAATTTCAAAAAATAGCAACTTCAAACGTCATTTTAGAACACTAAATGATTTCAGCTGAAAAAAATCATGAACATAGAAGTTGCAGAACTTATCAAGATCTATAACTTTTATTTTGGTCATTTCTTCATCCGATAAAGTGCTAATAACATTATTCACAAAATTTACATATCTCTCTTATAGTTTTATAAACAATAAGAGGGATATGTAACATTTGTGAACAATATTACTACCACTATGTCGGATGAATAAATGATCAAATGACCAAAATAGAAGTTGTAGATCTGGGCAAGTTATGAAACTCTGTAGTTGACAACTTTTTGATTTGAAATCATCTTAGTCAAGAAAAATTATATTTGAATTTCTAAAATTTGAAATTTAAATTTTATAAATGACCTCGGATGGAGAAACTACCAAAATGAAAGTTATAGATCCCAAAAAGTTATGAAACTTTATAGTTGACAGCTTTTTTATTTGAAACCATCTTCTCAAGAAAACTACGTTTGAATTTTAAAAAAAATTTAAACGACATCGGATGGATAAACAGCAAAAACAAAATTTGTAGATCTCAAAAAGTTATGAAACTTTGTAGTTGATAAGTTTTTGATTTGAAATCATCTTGTCATGGACAACTATGTTTGAATTTCTTAAATTTGAAATTTAAATTTTGTAAACGACCTCAGTTGGAGAAACTACCAAAATGAAAGTTGTAGATCTCGAAAAGTTATAAAACTTTGTAGTTAACAACTTTTTCATTTGAATTCGTTTAGGGTCCTAAATACTTATTTTAAAATTAGATGAACATAAAATGGCTAGGACAAAAATCTTATTTGGATACAAACATCTTGCAGGTGGAGTGGTTAGGGGCCGAAGATGCGAAGCAGGACGACAGGGGTTCGAGCGCCAGGTGGCCGCGAAGCATGCATTTTTTGGGCGAAAAATCGCTTGAACTTGTGACTTGCGACGTGTGACCATGTGGCTGTCCAGTGGGGCCTCTCCCGGTATTAAAAAAAATTCCTATTTTTTCAATGAATTTTTTAGGCTTTCCTAGAAACCATATCACTGCCGGTTCACATCACTGTCGGTTCATAAGAACCGGCAGTGATGTCAATCCCGCATCACTGTCATGTCAGTATACCACTGCCGGTTCAAAATCCGACAGTGAAGGATTTTTTTTGAACCGACAGTGATGTTAACCTCTGGGGTAGTGAATGTGGAGCAACCAGTTGGCGAGGTATAGCAAGTATTATACGTAAACATTATTTCAATTATCGTCTTATCAAAAGAAACATCATCACGCAACATTTCAATTGTCGTTTTTCAGCCATCTAGATCGAGCAAAAGGCCTCAAAAGAAATGAGGCAAGAACAAGAAGGCCGAGGGCCGTATCATCATCATAGAAATTGCTGAAGATGGTGAACCGATTGCTCCTGCCAAAGCTAAGATAAAGTTGGTGAATCATATTGGGTTCCTTGTCAGAGATAACATCCCAATCAGCTTTCAGAATTGCAAAAAAAACCTGAGCACGTCCCGGTCAGCACAGACCCGCTCCTTTTCGTCCCTGATCGAGAGAAGGCTATGTTATGGGAACAAGTAAAAGAAAACTTCACGTTTGAAAATGTAGACGAAGCCAAAGTGAAAGAATGGGGCTTGAAGAAGGGTGCAATTTCGTTTCAGACGTACAAGAAAACCTTGAACAAAGACTACATAAAGAAGGCGGTTGAACCTGATTTCAGTAAGCACCCGAAGATAAGGGATCACTGGGATTCCTTTGTACAGTTCAAGGAGACGAGCAAGAGCCAGTCGTCAACTCAAACCAACACTGGCAATGCCCAGCAGAAGCAATACTTCCATCATCTTGGGACAGGAGGTTACAAGTCTGCGGTCGCGAAATGGCAAAGGATGGAAGATGACCTAATTGCCAGGGGAATAGTACCATATACTCTCGAATGGCCTGAGCGAGCAAATAATTGGTTTTAAGCTCATGGCGGCAGGCTCAATCCCGAAGATGGATCAATTGTCTTCGGCGATGAAATAAGAGAAGCGGCTACTAGACTTGATGGCTTAGTGAAAAAAAAAAACAGCCGATGGATCCTTCGTGCCTGATCGAGAGAGGGACGAACTGACAATGGCACTTGGAAATCACGAACACCCTGGACGATGCCGAGGCAAAGGAGTCATTCCGTGGAAGTTTGCCTTTCGTGAGCACATTGAATCATATAGAAGTCGCCAGAGAAGCAAGGCCGACCAAGCACGACAGCTGCGAGAGCTGCAACAACAAGTAGCAGCATCAGAGGCAAGAATAGCGGAATTAGTAGACGAGCGTGTGGCCATAGCTCTGAGCAAACAAGCCAGTCAATAAGCAGCTGCTGCAGCATCAGGGCCACATGTCGACGTAAGCCCGACTCAGCATCGAAGCAGTGTCGCTTCCCCGGAAGCCGCAGCTGGAGGATACATTGAAGCCGCAGCTTGAGGATCCACTGAGGTCATTGGGGAATGCCACCCCGTGGACGACATCACAGGGAGAGCCCCTTGTGAGCTTGTTACTCCCGTAAGAAACAAGCTCATAGTGTTGGCTTATGGTGTGGCTGAGCAACCGACGCAAGGCCAAACACTACATGACGGTTGGGATGACCTGGAACTGGAGATCTCTGGAGGTGACGGGGAAAAGAATCTAGGAGAAGCTATCCATGGTTGGATTCAGTGGCCCAAGCGCTTCATAAGGATTACGCAGCCGAATCCCCCGACCAAGGGCAAGATCACCTACGCGCGCCATCTGCCAGGGCACACTCTCCACTACCAGACAGGTCTCCTAGCATGAGTCCAGTACTAGAAAGGGATCCAAGCATGAGTCCACCTCCCCCACCTACGAAGAAGCGTTCAGTTCCTCCTCCACCTCCACCTCCTAAGAAGAAGCAGAAGGAGAAGGCACCAGTTGAGAAATTACCTTATGATATGACAGATGAGGAGAGCAAGGCTGCAGCGGCTGCTGAGCACGAAAAATGGCAACAGGCTCGTAAAGAAGCATGGTTGAAGAAACAGAATCCGGAGCCACCACTGGATAAGCGTAAGCTTCGGTCTTTCATCAAAAGAATGGAGGCCGAGCAAAGGAAAAAGCTAGAGAAACCTCCGCTATCTGATTACGACAGGCAGATAACAAAGCAGGCAGCTCATAAGAGGAAGAAAAGTGGGAAATCTATTTCTCAACTCGGAGAGCAATCCAACCAATCGGTTGCCCCGCTTGTGGTGCTTTCACCCTGGGAGAAGAACCTGCTGGAATTCAGTAAAGATACAAATCTGACAGCAGCACAACTTCGAGGGGAGGATAAGATCCCAACGCTCCCTGTGCCTGAAAAATGGAAATATGAGTATGGTAAAGAGCTCGTGTCTCCGAAGTTGGTGAAATATCTGCCAACGAAGATGTACAAGCTGCACCAATGGTACATGCAAGCTACATCAAATGGTTATGCCGCGATGGAAGTTCGGGTTGGTCATGCAACATATTACTTCCGTGGCGATGACATCATAATGGTGCCCCTGGAGGACTGTACATGCTATACAATCAAGACGCACTAGACCAGTCACTGATCAGTTGCTGGGTCCTGTAAGTCTTTAGTATATTCCTCTAACTTCAAAATCCTCGCTCTAGTAAATTTGCGATATCTTAACTCCTATTCGATTTTGTATCGTGCAGGATGGAGATGCAATATTGTCGCAGGACGGGATACCATGACGTAGGCTTCATGGACCCTCAATTATTTTCCAGGATAAACCAGATGAGACTACGAAGAATATATTTAAGTTCCTCAACAAGCATTGGAACAAGAGGCGCATATTACCACCGTGGAACTTCGAGTGAGTGTTTTTCCCATCTCTTTCTTTTCTGAACTAGCACTTTAACATAATCCTAATACTACCTTCAATTTGGATGTACAGGTACATACCATTGGTACTCATTATTATTATCCCCGATCAGAGCTTAGTGACTGTCTAGGACTCTTTGAGGAAACCAAAAGAAAAATTCGATGACATCATGAACGCTCTGAACAAATGCTGGACTCGATTGCGTCAAACTCACAAGGGTGATTTCAACGAGCAACTTGTTTTGCATACGGATTTCCCGGTATGTGTTGAATTTTCACATCTTGTTACACTTCCTTTAACACAACAAATATTTCATAACTTTTTTTCCATATATATAGTGTGCCAGACAGAAGGAGGGTCCTCATTTATGCGGATACTACGTTTGCGACTTCATCCACGAATTTGTGGGTCCGAGACATATCACCGAAGAAAAAATAACCAGTACGTATACAAAATTAATTTGCTTGTACTTCAAAAAATAATTATGAACTTATACAAAAATTCATGTGTATATACTTAGAAAAATTAGATTAAGTATTTCAATTCATATGCTTATACTTCAAAAAAGTTTCAATTGTTCAACAAATTTAGATTAAGTATTTCTAATTCATTTGCCAATGACACACATGATGAACAGGAAGGAAAAACTCCTCGACACCGAAATTTTCAGGGCAATACAAGATCAACTATGTGGATTTCTTCTGGACGAGTTCACAAATCCTGCCGGGGAGTTTCATTCTTCAGGATCTAATCTAGTGCACAAAGCGGACTAGGGTTCAGATTAGTAATTAAATACGATATGTGTATGCACAATATGTCTATATATAAATATTTGTAATATTATTCATATATGTGTATGCACAATATGTATATATATAATATTATCTCAAATGTTATATTAAATCTAAATAGAACTTTCCATAAATTAGCTTATTAGAACTAGTATACGTAAAGAAAACAAATATGAAATACGAATATAGACTAAAGGAACAGAAATAAGAAAAGAAAGGAAACAAAAATTAGTACCGGTTAGGGATACCAACCGGTACTAATAAGGCCACCTCCCCGCGCGGCATGGGAAGCCCTTTAGTACCGTTATTTGAACTGGTACTAAAGGGCCCCCTCTCTAGCTAGTACCAATTGGCCAATACCGGTACGGTTGCGCATCCGGTACTAGAGCGGCGTTATTGAGCGGTACTAGACGTCATTTTTCCAGTAGTGTGTGGCAGCATTGATTGCCCAATGCTACCTTTTTGGTCACATTGAGGCTGCCCTGAGGAAGAGAGGCAATGTTTGGAATCAGGGTAGGTTGGGGGATTGTAGCTTGGATCTGGCCGAAGAAGGCAGTGCACGTAGGAAGGAAATTCATGAAAATCTATTCCAAAGCCCGTTACCGACACACTATTTCATTGAACGGTTTATTACAGATTTGGAGATGTTAAAGCCTATCCCGAAGATGGAACAACAACCGGGTCAGGTTCAGATTCCGAAGTGGATCCCTCCATCTAGTTTTGTGAAAATTAATGTTGATGCGACCATGTCCAAGAACTCGAACACTGTTGCGATGGCTGGGGTAGCCCTGGATGCTGGTGGAATTTTTCTTGGAGCGTCAGCAATAGTCTTGAAGGGGGTAACGAATGCCGATACAGCGGAAGCACTAGCGTGTAGGGAAGGACTAGCACTTGCAAGCGACCTACTCGTTCGGAAATTTAGTTTGGTGAGTGACTGTGCTAGTGTCGTTAAAAATCTACCGGAGGCTGCACTACTACACAGCCGGTTCTAAAGGGGTCAACACAGGCGGTTTTGGGGTGCGGCGGTGATAAAGTGGCGATGTTGATCCCCTCATCACCGCCGGTTTGTGAACCGACTACGATGAGACCCTCATAACAGCCGGTTGTGCAACTGGCTGTGTTGTGCATCAGCAAAAACAAAAAAAAAAAAGAGAAAATGCCGCATGTGCTGCGCGTACTAGTGAACTTTTCTGCATCGGTCATTTAACATGGGATGTTCTGACTGATATGGTTTTTATCATGTACTAAAGGGTATTAAAAAATAAAAAAAAATTCCGCCGGCAGCCCGGACGACGGCGGCGGTTATCGTCAAGTCTGATCTCTGAACCAACTGAACAGTGTGAAAAGTGAAGAGATATCTTGGGTTGTGAACTGTGACGGTGGCCATGGCCCTGACCTGGAAGAGGGCAGGCGACGCAGTGGACGGACCTGGTGCGCGGCAGGGTGGGGTCGGAGGCGACGTCCTCGAAGAGCACCTGCGTGAACTCGCCGGCGGCGTGGTCCACCACGTTCCGGTACACGCAGCTGCTGTCCGCCACCTCCTGCAGAGTGCAGTTTCAGGCACCAGCACGCTCATCGGAGTAATAAGAAAGCTAAAAGGGGGGGAAACCTTTTCTTTTAGCTTTGTAGCTAAAAGAATAATTAAGAACAGGCGACTGCATGCCCTTCAATTCGGTAGCTCTGTAGCTACACGAGAATTGTTTGCGGAAATAAATTTCAAATCTTTTGGGTAATATGATCGATGAAGGAAAGGTGCATATGGAGAAGGTACCTGATGGTCACAGCTCCTGCAAGCATAGTAAAGGGCCCTATTCCGCCTGTGTTCCTTGGGATACAGGATGTTGTTGCTGCCCATCCGAAATCTGATCAGAGCTTTGCTCATGAATCACCATCCTGTTGCGCAAAGTGATTATGGAATCATTATCGGCTTACCATTCACGGCAGAACCTCATGGTGCTCATCTCGCCGATGCCTCTCTGATCCTGATCTGCTTCCAGCAGAATCCTAGTCTTCCGGTTTTCCTCCCCCGCCTAAAGGCGGTCATGAGAGTAAGTTCTAGTGCAATAATACCTCCTCACCTGTCCTTGCCGATGCCACAAGCACTACTGCATGTGCATGTGCATGTACATGTAAAGCTTTACATGCATGTGTAGCAAGGAGGAGCCTCCCGATAGGGACAAGGGAGATAAGGACAAGTGGCTGCAGAGGGAGCGTTCCGTGTGGTTGTTTTGGCACTAGAAGTTTCAACGTTTTCTTTTGATTTGACCTGGAGCGCTGCCTTTGGTTAGTTTAACGGAAAATCTATTTGGAGAGGGCTTTCCCAAGAAACTAAACTATATAGAGAATCCTCCTTTCACAGAAAGTAACCATTCCACCTTTCCCTAACTTGCTAAAAATAGCAACCGCCCCTCTGTTAATCTCCTCCTGCAGCCTGTAAACTCACGTTATCAGACATGGTACTGGCCGATACTACACTGCCAGCTGCATGCCTCCATCCATCCGATCGGGGAGGAGGGGCTGAAAGAAGGAATGTGTGGAATGGGAGGTTGGCGGCCCGTTGAGATTTTAGTTTGATTTTTCATTAGTTTAAAGATGGATATTTCAAATTTGAATAGAGTTCGAGGTGAGGGTTTGGGTTGGCCATAAAACGGGAACTTTTCAAAGGGTTTTTAGGTTCGAAAGTGTTTGAATATACCTAAGATTGAATAGTAATTTCCTAGAGATTTAACTAGAGTTTGAATATCGAGGGGTTAGGTGATAGAATCAAGGATTTGAATAACATTCAAAGGGAGTTTGACATAGGGTTTGATTAGGATTAATATTTGAATAAAATCCAAATTTTACTCCTATTGTTTTGGAAAATGAAGTATTATTGAAGGAATATTTCCAGGGTTGAAAGAAAGGATTTAGAGTAGATTTCTAAGGCAATCAAATGCATCACATATGCTAGTATTTTATGCAGGATTTATTTGTAAAAAGGGTTTTGAATATTTGGGAAAAAGGAAATTGTATTTAATTTGAAGAAAATTTTAAAAGGTCCATATTTTTAAATGCTCTAAAAAAGCAGGGATGTTGCAATAATGATAGACATGGCACTTGGAAATAATTGAACAAATTTACTCTAGTTTTTCCACATACAAGCTATCCAATAAAGTTTATCTCAAATTCAACTCATCGATTCTATATATCTCAAATGGATGTATAAATAAAATATCTCTTCATTCTCCCTCCTTGCAAACTTTTACAAATTCCTCTAATTCTAGAGCACAAAAACTAGCATAAAAAACATGAAAGAAGAGAGGATGAAGTGAAATTCGCACAAAGCGTGGAAAAAATGGGTAGCACCTTGCCTAGGTCGCCATAGAAGAAAGAAGCTCTGAGCTCTTGGTCAAATGTGCTGGCTCGAGCTTGGGGAGGAAGAAGAAGCCTGATTTATGGGATGAACATTAGTACCGGTCCCTGGCATGATCTGGTACTAAATGCCACCATTTAGTACCGGTTGTAGCCACCAACGGTACTAAATGGCCTAAACACAATTAGTACCGACTGGTCGCTTCAACCGGTACTAACTGAATCCATTTAGTACCGGTTGGAGCCGCCAGCCAGTACTAACGTGCATCCAGGGAATCTAGCTGTTGGCCCCCGGTCCTGGTGACGCCATTTAGCACTGGGTGAAGCCCCCACCTAGTACTAAATGGCTTGCGGGGGCACTGTGCTAGAGGCCCTATACTAAAACCGCGCGTTAGTACTAGCCCAAAGTCCGGCTGGTACTAACGCCATCCACGGAAGGTGGTTTCTCCACTGGTGATAATTACTTTAATACAGTGCTATTGACACTGTTTTAGGGTTATGTTGTGTCACGTAAATGGCTCAAGCCATATAGGTGTTGTACTGCTGTCCCATGTTTTTATTTATTTATGGTTTTAAATGTTACTAGGATCGTGCCCGTGCGTTGCCACGGACAGCAAAATATTTATATTGCAAAACATAGAGTATTCAACAAGATAATAATAGTGTGAAAATAAATTTAAAGACATATTTCATCTAAAAACGTAGTTACTGTATTAAACAAAGCTAGGTACAATAACGGTTAAGCTTGCATATTCATACATACATTCAACCACAATCGAGAATAACATGTCATGCATGTAATTACAAATGCACGGCACGGAGGGCAAGCAGTTTTATCCAAAAACCTTTGAAAGAATGCACACCACATCCGATTTGGATCAGCCAGAAAGTAGTTTAATAAAAACTTTGAAAGAATGCGCTGGGGTCCGGGTGCGGAGGAAGAAGAAGGGAGGGGGAGGGAGCGCTGGGGTTCAGGTGCAGAGGAAGACGGGTGCGGAGGAAGAAGAAGGGAGGGGGAGGGGGCGCTGGGGCCAGGTGCGGAGGAAGACGGGTGCAGAGGAAGAAGAAGGGAGGAGGAGCTGGGTAAGAAGAAGGGAGGGGTTGGTCGTTTGAATTTTTTCGTGCGTGTGTATGTTTTTTCTGTGCATTTTAAAATAACCGACAGAATATAGTTGCATTTTTCTATGAGTGCTGATTTTTTCCGTGTGGATTGTCACGCATATAATTTTTCTGTGGGTTTGCGTATTTTTCTGTCGGGATATTTTGAAACCGACAGAAAAATCGTAATTTTTCTTTGCGTACCGAAAAAATGCACAGAAAAATTAATCACCCATAGAACAATTCGAATTTCTAGTAGTGTCAGGCCTAATCTCTACCTCAATGAGCAGAATCATGGAGCCCACATCGTTTCCCTTACTGTTCCATGGAGGCGGGGAAAGGGCGGGCCTGGTGCAAGCGGTAGAGTCTTACCGCCTGTGACCGGAAGGTCCCGGATTCGAGTCGCGGTCTCCTCACATTGCACAGGCAAGGGTAAGGCTTGCCACTGACACCTCCCCAGACCCTGCACAGAGCGGGAGCTCTCTGCACTCGGTACGTCTCCTTTTTCCATAGAGGCGGGGGCAGGCAGCGCTCGCTGGACGCCTCTGACGTGGATCCAGGCAGAGGAGACCGCCCTCCACGGATCCACGCAGAGAAGATCGCCCTCCTTGGACCCAAGCTGCGGACCTCCATGGCTTCACGCGTTGCAGCCGACTTCGGCCCCCTCGTCGTCGTGTGCTGTTGGCACTTCAGGAGCGGAGAAAAAAAAAGAAATAAATCAGCTAAAGAAGAATAATGCAGAGAGAAAAAAAAAACAGCACATATACAGAATAGTTTAAAATTGTGTAGTACTGTTTAAGTGATAGATTAACCAAGGCATTATCCAAATTCCACTGATAAAGATCAGATGATCGTGTGTTGTTCAATACCACGCATCCTATCAGGTACACAGCGGTTGAAGCCTACAAACCTTATTATCCAAACATGACCAAATAATACAATATGACCTCCTACAGCTTCGGTGGCTAGGGGAATATGTCAGGGGTGAACTTTTGCGCGGCGCTTATGCTCCCCTTGATCTTAATAGCTCCTCTGCACAGCAACAGAACTCATCAGCAAAAAACTCCCAATTCCCAAATATCCTGAACCTGGATGAAAAAGCAATGGCATGTTTTTTTTTTGTTCCCCTAATGGTTTACACCAAAATTTAGAAGAAGAGTTACAGGGACTCGAAAGCTCCCAAGATCATGTCATCAAGGAATCAATTGCTTGCAGATCGGAACTAGCTGATTCGGATGCAAAAACTGGAATCGGCTTTTTTCAGATAGCGCCAGCAGATAACGACGAAGGCTACGTTCAGCGACAAGACGAAACGTGTTCGACTCTACAAAAAGGAAAGATTAGAGTCCAAGTGTCGGTGTTTCGAGCAAACACCGGCTAGTAAATTTATAATTATTGCGCGTTAGACCCGGATGGTGCACTAAAGGACACAAGGTTTATACTGGTTCGGGCTAAATGTCCCTTCGTCCAGTCTGCTGCTGCTCGTGTTATCAGTACCGAAAAAGGTTCGTAGTAGGGGGTACAAACGGTCGAGAGAGGAACGGGTCCCAAGTCTCTGATGGAATGATCGAAAGGTCGCCGAGAGCTTAGTCGCTGCTCAGCTGTATGAGATATGTGTTGTTGAATTGTGTCGATCGATCTCTCTGTGAGTTGATCCGTCCCCTCAGCGGGGTACCCTGCCCTCCCTTTTATAGACCAAGGTGGAGCAGGGGGTTACATGTTGGAGAAAGGAGAAAAACCAGAGGCCAAGGAGCCCTTCCGAAGGTGTTGGATCCTCCTTTTCCGCTGAGCCAGCCTTGCTGACACGGGCAGACGGTGTTAGGGGTTGACACGTTCGCCGGACGCCTGTGTGTTGACAACGCCACGCCCTTACCTGATCAGCAAGTGGTCACATCCCGTCCCGCCTCTCCGGGCGGTGTGTCGGACAAGGGTGTTGACCTGTAGCCCCGTGGGGAGCAGACGACGCGGTGACTGTATGTTTGTCACTGTAGAGGGCGCGAGTCTCTTCTTGGACCATAGTGGTTGTCGTATGTTTATGTCAGGTTCCATGCCCGAGGGTTGAAGGCGGCGCCTACAACACTATTTGGACTCTGCAATGCCTAGAATGGGCTAAAGCGTCGTCCCGTCGTACCCTGAAGGTGCTTTTCTGCAGCGGTATAGGGCATGGTCATTGGTGCTGCGTTTGACTCGAATGTCCCGTCATACCCTGTGCTCATCATTATGAAGGAGTAGGGTGTAATCGCTCGGTGAGGTGGAGTCTGCCCTCGGCCGTCGGGCAAGGCGAAGCCTGTCCCCAGCCGTTGGGTGAGGCGGAGCCAGCCCTCAGGGGTCAGGCGAGGCGGAGCCCTCGGACGCTGGGCGAGGCGGAGCCCACCCTTGGTCGTCGGGCGAGGCGAAGCCAGCCCTTGGCCGTTGGGCGAGGTGGAGCCAGCCCTTGGGGGTCGGGCGAGGCGGAGCCCTTAGCCGTCGGGCGAGGCGCAGCCCGCCCTTGGACGTCGGGCGAGGTAGAACCAATCTTTCGTCGTTCGGGCAAGAAGCATAATAGCGTTCTCATCTTGATTGGAAGCATCGACGTTCGATGGTCATTAGTTCCACCACGTTAGGCACCCCAGTATTGGGTCCCCGGCAGTAGCCCCCGGGTGATTCGGGCAGAATCGCCTAGGCGGTGTTTCGGTTCGCTAGAGGCGATTCGGGCAGAATCACCTAGGGGTGTTTCGAACCCTTCGCGGGTAAGGCTTTGAGACTCGGTTTTTGTCAACTAGATAGCTGTTAAGAGAACCCTAGTATCCCGTTCGCGAGGATCACGTTCGGGGTCAGCCTGGCGGGGGCTCGACCGTAGATCGAGGCCCTACTAATGCTTGCGTACCAGCGTCTTAGTTGCTCGCGGGCCTGTCCCTCGTCGGGATGGCCATCGAGACTATCGGGCCGTCCCTTGGGCTTTTGGGGGCCACACGGACCGGATAAGACATTTTCTGGCCCGTATCCCCTCCGTGGGAAAAGAGTCCGATCCGCTCGGGAGGGTGAACCATCCGGCGTGATTTTGGTGGGAAAGGATAGGGATCGCGGGTGTGTATCCCGTGTCGTAACGCGGCGGTGTATCGTGGCAGGCTTAGAGATCAAGGCGGATGATTGCCCTTCTCGCATCCGTCGCCCCTATAAAACCACGGGGTTTGCCCCCAGGGTTCCGTACTTTGCCTTTTTGCCTTCGCATCGCCAACCTCCACCGCCAATCGCCAGAGCCTCCCACACTCGCATCGCTACCGCCGTCAAGCTCACGTCTACATCACCACCGCCATTGAGCTCGCATCCACCCCCCTCCCAACCATTTCAATGGAGCCATGGTGCACATCCAACATCATCCCTCAGCGCCTGGAGGGCCTCGTTCATTGTGGCCTCCTTTGCCCGCTGACCAACACCGAGGAGTGACGGCTATCTGGTGATGAGGATGAGCCGTTGCCGCCCGATGGGTATGTCGTGTCCTTCGCTCACTTCCATGAGCGGGGATTCGCCATACCTGCTCATAAGTTCCTTCAGGGGCTATTGGACTACTATCAGGTGGAGCTGCAACACCTTACCCCCAATGGGATCCAACACATTGCATCATTCATCGTCCTGTGCGAGGGGTTCTTGGGGATTGATCCCCACTTCGACCTGTGGTGGCATATCTTTGCCGTTAATCTTTTGAAGAGGCGGGTTGGGAAGCAAGAGCTGCACCCGCCGGTGGGGTGCATCGGTATTCACTTCCGCAACAACTGGGTAGATGCGTACCCATTGATGCGTCTATCGACCTCAAACAAGGGGTGGCATTTGCAATGGTTCTATGTCAAGGAAGACGCCGCCACCCCTTGCCAGTCTTCTCCAGGTGCGTCATCAAGGAGGCCCTGGGGTCATGGAGATGGGGCGTCCTGATCAAGGAGAAGAAGAACATCACCGACCTTCTCGTTGCCCTCCAATTTTTGAAGGATAGGGGCATAAAGGGATCGGGATCATTGGTGCCTACCATGCGAGGAGGGTGGCACCGCTAATGGCGTGCGTGCTTCCCCTACACTAGATGGCGCCTAGAGCGTCGTTTGAAGGGACGGTGCTTATCGACGAGGCGTTCCCTCCCTCCGAAGTGGTGCAGCGCATCAAGGAGGCGATGGAGTCTTCGAAGGACACCGCTGGCATCGTCCTTGATTTTGTGTTTCCAGTGCCGGGGCATCCCCCAATGCGGCCAGAACCGGGGTTTATTGACTTCGTAAGTTTTCTTTCTCCGTACTCCTTTTTCCTTGAATTTCTGACCCCTTGATGCTGACCTTGGGATGGTGGGACCAGCCAAGGCCACTATTCTTCAAGGAAAGCCTAGCTCTATTGTCGAAGGATCGAACCCTGGCAAAAGCGAACCGTATCACGACCGAGTGGGACAAAAAGACAAGGGAGCTCAGGAAGAAGAAATTGCTTCAGATGCAGCAAGCTCGTGATCGAGGAGAGGAGATAGGTAGTGATGACGATGACGATGAGGAGTTTGACGAGGTAGCAGCCGACATGGATTGGGATGTCCTGGAGGGCAAGGATTTGCTGATAGGCACCCAATCGTCCATGCAGGGACCCTTCCCGTTCCACACAGAGGGGAGCGAGTCCATGAGGCTAGTGGAGGTGGGCCGACCCTTTGGCCCATCCTCGGGGCCAGTGGGAGCTGGAGAATCTGGCGCCTGACCTAGGGTGCCAGCGGAGGATCAATGGATGGGGGGAGGTGGATCCACCGCTGTCGCCGAGGTGCTAATGGAGGGGGTGGCTCTGCTAGCGTGCCCCACGAGCTGATGAGGGCGGGCAAATCTGTTGCCATGCCAAGGTATCGTCGGAGGGGCAGCTCTATTGCCACACCCTCAGAGATAAGGGAGACAAGCCCCCCTGCCCGGGAGTAGGGGGTAGGCTCAAAGCGGTCCCACCCAGACGAGCCAGAGTAGGGGTCTGGGGGTTCGTCCCCAAAACATTCCCACCGCCCTAAGGTACCAGAGTAGGCCACTGATTCCCCTGTTCCCCCCTCCCCTTTTATTTTTTTGTTTTGACCTTATGCCTTTTTCCCTCCTGCAGACTCTTACGATGGGGACGCTCTCTAGGGATGGCGCCCAAGAAGAGCATTATCCTTCTGGTAGGAGGGATGCCGCTGCTCGACGTTGCCCCTATTTTGGGCAGGAGCGGCATTGATATTGGGGCCTCATTGGCCGATCCGACGGCGCCCGTGGTGGCGCCTGTGGTGGCGCCCGCACCCTCGATGGTTGCTGAGCAGGCGGCATCTTCCATGGTGGGCGCGGCACCACCGACTAAGGGTTCAGTGTCGCTGGTGGAGGTGGTCACGACCGGGCCAAGCCAGGGGCAGTCGGACGCAGCCACGGTGGTGTCCAAGGGGGCGGCACAATCTGTGCCTCTGGTGGCCCAAGCGACGGTGCCCGACATGGGCCAAACGGAGAAGGACATGGCCGAAGGGTCCCCAACCCTGACGAGCCGGGCACATACGTGGTGGCATTCGAGGGAGTAGCATAGTTGGTGCCACCGGAGGCCTAGGCGGAGGTGACCACAACCACGACAAATGTGATGCAGCAGGATGTTGCCACGGTGGCGTCCGAGGGGGCGACGCAGTCCACGACACCGGTGGCCCAGGCTACGGTGCTCGAGGTGGGCCGGATGGAGGAGCACATGGCCGGAGGGACCACGGGCATCGTGGCGGTGGTGGAGAGGACCAGCGGGGGGTTGCCCTCGGACCTGGTGCCGGGGGCAGCTGCTCACCCACGCGGGGTGATCTGCCGCTCCTCTGGATGGATCCCCAAGACTCAACATCAACTCTCTTCTCGCTCAACAATGCTGCCGAGAGCATAGAGCGGGGAGCCTTGACGAAGGGATCTCAAGGATGATGGGTGTCCTAGATCAGGCCCGGGTCGTCCTGCGCGACATTATTGTTCCCAATGGCTGGGTATCCGCTTGATCTTTCGTCTCACCTTGCTCTTGTCATCATGTATTTTTGTATTTTTTGACATTGGTCTTCTTTTCAGTCCCTCATTGCTTGTAGCCAGGAGAAATCCTAGTTCCTCCATGAGCAGAAGGTGGAGCAGGACCGCCTCACCGAGGAGGCTCGGCTGTGTGGAGATTTGAATGCCCAGCTCATCGCCACCCAGCAGTGGGAAACCGAGGCGTGTTGGGACATAGAGGTGATCCATGGGATGTTCGAGGACCTATCGGCGAGGGTGAAGCTGAACGAGGAGGTGGCCGCTAGGATCTGAAAGGAGCGGGACGAGCTGCTCCAGAAGGACGCCGAGGCCAGTCAGCGGGCCATTGAGGTCCTGGCTGAGCTGGAGATGGAGTGAGATCTCAGGCGGAAGGCCGAGGAAAGGTCTATGGCCCTATAGTAGAGGGCGAACTAGGATGTCGAGGTGATCTCCTAGCTACATGGGGAGCAGGACGAGCTGTGCTGGATCAAAGAAAGACTTCACTTAGAGCACGGCATGGCCCTTGAAGAGCGTGATTGGGCCATCCGAGAGCGCGGTGAGGCACATCGGGAGTCCGTGGGCCTCCAGGCAGATCTTGGAGATGCGGTGGCCCAAAGGCTGGAGGCTGAGGAAGTTTCTGCCAGTCTGGGCACGAAACTCACCAAGGTGCGGGGGATCCTTCAGGCCAAAAGCAATCAGCATGATCTTCTATGTGCCGCCATCGTGGTGGTCTGCGATGACCTATAGGTGGCGCAAGAGGAGGGGACTAGCTCCCTTTCGACTCGTGCCGCTGGTATCACAACGTGGGTGGGCCAGCTTGAGGAGGACGCCTTTCAGGCCAGGATCACCCAAGCCTTCACTGTTGCCCGGTCTCAATATGATCAGGTGATCAACTTGGAGGTAATGAGCCTCAGCTTCACGCCTAGCTATGAGGACTCCGAGCTAGACAAGATTGAGAAGCCGGTGACTCCCCTTGCGTGGGACCTGGCGAACAGGCTGAAAGGCATGGTTCTCCCTTCGAGGAAGTAGTTAGTCAAATAAGCTTGATAAATTTTTATCTATAATATGTTGACAAGTGTTGGTACTTTTGTGTTTAGAAACAGGTTCATGACTCTGTTTTGTAATTTTGTTTCGTTCGTTTGATCCTACCTTCTTCCTTTTTTTGCCATGAAAAAGACTTATGCGATCCGACCCTTCCGCTCATTAAGACTGTAGGGCTTGAGGTCTTTAGGGGAAATTTTAATTATGCTGGTGAACAAAATTGTCATAGACGTCTGGCCATGGGCTTTTTGTAGTCTTACCTATCTATTCCCCTAGACCTTGCTGCCAGTCTTGATGCGAGGAAAATGTCTGATGTAATGACTGTTTCGAAAAAAGAAAGGAGGTGCTCATACCTTTGTCAGCCCTTGAGTGACATCCGACCCTTTGCGTTCGCTGGGGCTGGATGTTACTGGAGACCGGAGTGAGGGTAGTGAACTTAGTCTTGCATTCGCACATACCCCTTACTTAGGATTTTGGTGATCGCTGCATGACCGTGCGTTTGGTCTTGTTGCTGGTCTGGCCTTCCCTGAGCCCCTGCGCGTGGTGGGGATTCGATCAAGGGCCAGCTCGTTTTGTGACTGTTGCCCATCCGTGTTTTTTCATAATGGGAGGGGTCGAGGCGATGTTGCTTGCCTCGGCGGCTCGAGCAACGTGCCTAATGAGCTCGTTAAAGGCCATGGAGGCTCATCCGTGTTTTCTCCCCTAGCTCTTTTGGACGTGAGGTGGCCTTAGACCCTTTGCGGGTCAGCCTTTGAACCTCGATCTCTCGATCTCGGATTGAGCGGCTCGAGCTCCCAAGCCCCTTGGGGACCGATAGGGGTCGGTCGTGTTTCACGCATCACCCTGTCCTCAGTTTCTACAACCGAAGGGGCTGAGTTGATGACACTTGCCTCGATGGCTCGAGTGTCATGCTCAATGAGCTCGCTAACGGGTATGTTCATGTGGAATCCGGGTCCATCATTCGCTGACGGGGTTGGCATAGCCCTTATGTGGCATTCCACTACTTCTTAACCTGCCTCCCGGTAGATGCTCGAGCCATTTGGTAGGCTCAGGTGGCCCATTGGCCTCTCCTCGATGGAGATTCTGTGGGTTTGGCTCAAGGTTAGAATCGAATGAGAAAGGTCGAGATGTCCCTGTCCACTTCTGAGCGGGGGTCGGGCAAGGCCACTGGGGCTCGTCTTGGTTGTTCTCCCCAAGCTCTATTTGACGTGAGGCAACCTTGAGCCCTTTGCAAGCTAGCCTTTGAACCTCAGTCAGTCACTACTCATTTTGAATGAGGCGGCTACCCCTTCGTGACGCGACACAAAGCGTTGAGATGCAGCGATTTGCATATGCAATGTTTGGATGTATGGTTTTTAATGTATGACTTAATTGAAACAAAAAGCAGGGGTCGGTAACATTACCTTGGTGGCATGAGCAATGGGAAGGTCTTACCAGACATGTCCGTGCAGGGTTAGGGTCTGACATTTACGATGAGGTCAGTGTAACCTACATAAGCATTGCCATTTTTCATTTTTGTCTCTTGGCGTGACCCGAGCCGTTCGATTGGTTTAAGCGACCTGACAGTTTCTCCTTGAAGGAGATTCTGCAGGAGGACCCCTCCGAACCCTTCTTGAGAAGGCAGGAGCTAAAGCTTGCGATGCGGGGAATAATGAATTCGATTATGCTGGTGAACAAAAACACCATAGCCATTGGGGCGTAGGGTCTGGTGGTTCGTCCAGTTGTATTCAAAGTTTTACACCCACACACCGTGCTTTTGGTTTTAGATGTAAGGAGGGGTCAGGCAAAGTGGATGTCTAAACAGGTAGACACTCTCGGTAGCCCTCGAGTGGTGTCCGTGCCCCTACCGTTGCCGGGGTCAGAAACTCGGTAATGAAATCAACATGCAAAGTAAGAACACAGAGGTGCTTATCTTTCAGTGGCCGTTCGTTCGTCGTTTTGCCTGGGTCATCCGATCGACCCAGGAGGTTTGTTGGGCCACCCTGAATGGGGGTACTGTCGTCGGGTCATTCCACGGTCCTACCTGGGGAAGCGAAGAGTCACCTGCATACGGGTGTGCCCTGGTTCTCATGCCCGGTGCACATTAGTGGTGGGCCCCACCCTGGTAGTGTCCTATTTGACTAGGTGACATCTCGTCAACCAGAGCATGTCCTGTTGGTTCTGCCATGTCCCTTCGGATTCCCGTCAGCATTGATTTCGCATCTGCATTGAATAGGGGAAGGCAGAGAGTTTTTCGATCCAACCTTTTGCCTTTCCTCAAGCTATTGCGCCCCTTCTTTAAATAGGGAGGGGGAGAGGGGTTCTCGTCCTATTCCCTTGCTAGCCTCTGAGCCGCTACCTCTTCTCCTTCCTTTCCACTGAATGCGTTCGTGTGTCGCAGCGGTTCCTAAGTGAGAGGGGGTAATGCGAGGGAGAGGAGAACTCATAGATCCATTTGTGAATCTAGAGTGTGATGTCGAGCTAGAGGTCATCCAACGTAGATGAGATGGTGCGGGCAGCCTTTGCTAAGAAGGGGCCACTACTGCCAAAGGAGGGGGGCACTAGAGGGTGCTGAGTGTCATTGGCTTTGCCATCGTTCATTGCGGCCTTCCTTTGGTGGGAGGCGCTCCCCACCCAGACACCGTTGTTAGGGTTGCGACTGATGATGATGGCGTAGTCCCTAGACACCCTGGCAGAGGCGCCATTGTCAGGGTTGTGGCTGATGACGATGGTGTAGTCCCTGGATGCCCTGGCGGAGGCGTCATTGTTAGGGTCACGGCTGATCACGATGGCGTAGTCCCTGGATGCCCCGATGAGGGCACCACAGTCACCGGCGTGGTGCTCGACATTGCAGATGACCACGCCTTTGAGGATCCCATGGAGCGGTAGGACGTCATCGATGGACAGCGTAGCGCGGCAACCGTAGTAGTGCTCACAGTAGGGCTGGGCAAAAAATTGTAATCGAATGAGTCGTGGGGAAGCCCTCGTGTGAACAGTTTTTTGTACTTATGAATACCTCAACCCTTTTTGTGATGAAATCACTTTGTAAGTGATGGTTTTGTGCAAGAAATGAACAAGTTCTTAAGTTTTGTTATGGCAAACAATTTTTCAACTCTTCTCCTCTTTTAGCAAAAGAGGTTTTAGTGCCTTCCGACCCTTCCCATAGTTAAGGTCGCAAAAAACTCAGAGTGTGGGTTAGTCAATTCTGATCACGTTGGTGAGCAAGGAGGCCATAGCCACTAGGGCGTGGGCTTCCCGTAGTCCTACCAGTTGTACTCAGGATTGGTTCCTGAAATCCTAGCCCTTATGACTTGTTTATGAGAAGAACAGAAAACTTAGAGAATGTTTACAAAGGTAACACAGGAAGTGTTTGCAAGATAAACGTACTTATATCACCTATATCAGCCCCCAAGTGAGGTCCAACCCCTCGCAATTTGCAGGGGTCGGATGTTCACTAAAGATCAGGGATTTCTGAAGGCAAAAACTGATAAGGAAAAGTATGTGTTTATTAAGGGTAAAAATGGCATAGCTTCTCAATGTTCTAGGCTTTGGTGAAGACCTTGTCGTCGATGGTTTTCAACTTGTAGGCGCTTGGCCGAAGTACTTCTACGATGACGTATGGCCCCTCCTAGGGTGTGGAGAGCTTGTGGCGGTCCTTGTTGCTTTGTACGAGGCAAAGAACTAGGTCCCTGATGTTGAAGGCTCAGTCCTGCACCCGTCGGCTGTGGTACCGACGCAGCACCTGCTAGCACTTGGCCAAATGAAGGAGGGCGATGTCACGAGCTTCGTCTAGATAGTCCATGGTGACTTCGTGGGATGTCTCGGCTCCCTGTTCATCGTACGCTCTAATTCTTGGCGCTCCATAGTCGAGGTCTGTCGGGAGGACGGCCTCGGAACCGTAGACCATGAAGAAAGGCGTGTAGCTAGTGGCCCAGCTGGGAGTTGTCCTCAGACTCTAGAGCACCACAGGGAGCTTAGTGACCTAGTGTGCGCCAAATTTGTTTAACTGGTCAAAGATCCTAGGCTTGAGGCCCTGTACGAGCATGCCATTTGTGCGCTCAACCTGCCCGTTCGTTTGGGGGTGCGCAACGGCAGCCTAATCGACCTAGATGTGTTGTTCATCGCAGAATCGAATGAACTTCTTATCGGTGAACTGTGTGCCGGTGTATGTGATGATGGAGTTCGGTAATCCAAAGCGGTGGATGATGTCAAGGAAGAACATCATAGTTTGCTCGGACTTGATCACGGAGATCGGTCGAGCTTCGATCCATTTTGTGAACTTATCTATGGTGACAAGCAAGTGGGTGAAGCCCCCGGACACCTTTTTGAGAGGCCCAACCAGGTCAAGCCCCTAGACCATGAAGGGCCACGGGATGGGGATCATCTGGAGTGCCTGGGCCAAGAGGTGAGTCTACCAAGCATAGTACTGACACCCTTCGTAGGTGCGTACAATTTGCTCGGCGTCGGCTACTGCAGTGGGCCAGTAGAAGCCCTATTGGAACATGTTCCCAACCAAGGTTCTCGATGCAGCATGGTGACCGTAGACCCCACTATGGATGTCGCTCAGTAGAAGTCTCCCCTGTTCGATGGGGATACAGAGTTGCAGGATCCTGGTGTGGCTCCATTTGTAGAGTTCACCCTCTATAAGACCAAAGGATTTGGCGCGACGTGCGAGCTGTCGAGCCTCCATCTTGTCCATCGGCAGCATGTCGTGGAGGAGGTAGTCGAGGTAGAGTGTTCTCCAGACATCTAGAGGGTCAAGCTCTATCGCTGGATCCTCTTCAAGCCATGACATCGGGACCGGGCAGAGCCATCAGTTGGTCAGCCCCTGAGGCTAGATCAGATGGGCCATGGTCGGCCCATTCTGACCCCTCATAGCGTACTAA
Organism: Miscanthus floridulus; assembly: GCF_019320115.1. NCBI lineage: Eukaryota > Viridiplantae > Streptophyta > Magnoliopsida > Poales > Poaceae > Miscanthus > Miscanthus floridulus. The sequence continues at coordinate 86,801,709 of NC_089594.1, read as the reverse complement.
GGGTTTGTGTTGGTCACTGGCGAAGACGCCCATTGGTACCAGTTCTCGACCAGACGCCGCCTTCGCGAGCGCGTCGGTCGCCTCATTGAGGCGCCTTGGGATGTGATTGAGTTCGAGGCCGTTGAACTTGTCCTCCAGCCGTTGGACCTCCTGGCAGTATGCAGCCATCTTGGCATCATGGTAGCTTGACTCCTTCATGACTTGGTTAATGACTAGCTGAGAGTCACCCTAAATGTTGAGGCGTCGGATGCCCAACTCGATGGCGATGCGTAGACCGTTGATGAGTGCTTCATATTTGGCCACATTATTTGATGAGGGAAAATGGAGACAAACCATGTACCTCATGCGGACCCTGAGGGGTGATATGAAGACCAACCCCACACCAGCGCCCTTCTTCATTAGTGATCTATCAAAGTACATTGTCCAGTACTCTTGATCGACGACTGCCGATGGCATTCCATGAAGTCGGCCAATACCTAGGACTTGATCACTGTTCAGGAGGCATACGTGATGCCTTGGTCCATCAGCTCGAGCGCCCACTTTGCGGTTCTTCTAGTGGCATCCTAGCTATGGACGACCTCGCTAATCGGGAATGACATCACGACTGTCACAGGGTGTGACTCGAAGTAGTGGCGTAGCTTCCTCTTGGTGATGAGGACGACATACAGGAGCTTCTAGATTTAGGAGTAGCGGGTCTTGGAGTCAGATAGTACCTCGCTGATGAAGTACACAGGACGCTGGACCCCAAGGGTGTGTCCTTCCACCCACTCTACTACCAGGGCAGCGCTGACTACTTGCGTGGTGGCCGCTATGTATAGCAGGAGGGATTCTCTGTCACTTGGAGGAACTAGGATCGGGGGCTTTGTCAGAAGCAACTTGACCATGTCAAGTGCCTCCTGGGCCTCAGATGTCCACTCGAAACGGTCGGCTTTCTTCAGGAGTTAATAAAGGGGAGACCTCATTCACCGAGGCACGAGATGAATCAACTGAGTGCGGCGAGGCATCCCGTGATTTGCTGAACCCCCTTTATGCTCTGGATTGGGCCCATCCTTGTGATGGCTGAGATTTTCTCCGAGTTGGCCTCGATGCCACGCTCGGAGACAATGAAGCCGAACAGCATGCCCCTCGAGACCCCAAAAACACATTTTTCAGGATTGAGTTTGATGCCATTCGCTCGGAGTTTTGCAAAGGTCTGCTCAAAATCAGCAACTAGGTGGTCAGCCCGTCTGGACTTAACTATGATGTCGTCGACGTAGGCCTCGACGGTCCGCTCGATGACATCTTTGTAGCATTTGAGCATACAATGCTGGTATGTAGCCCCAGCGTTCTTCAGACTCAACGGCATCATGACATAACAGAACAATCCGAAGGGGGTGATGAAAGACGTCGCGAGCTGGTCAGACTCTTTCATCGCAATTTGATGGTACCCGGAGTACGCGTCATGGAAGCAAGGGGCTTCGTACCTCAAGGTAGAGTCAACTATTTGGTCTATGCGCGGCAAGAATGGGTATGCCTTGTTGAGACCTATATAATCAACACACATCCTCCATTTCCCACTCTTTTTTCACACAAGAACGGGATTAGCTAACCAGTCTGGGTGGTATACTTCCTTGACGAACCTGGCGGCCGATAGTTTTGCTATCTCTTCACTGATGGTCCTGCGCTTCTTCTCGTCAAAGCGATGCAGGCGTTGCCTCACCGGCTTAGAGCCTAGGTGGATCTTCAAGGTGTGTTCGGTGACCTCCCTCGGAATGCCTAGCATATCCTAGGGTTTCCATGCAAAGATGTCTTTGTTGTCGTAGAGGAAGTCGACGAGTGCGCCTTCCTATTCAGAGTATAGCTTGGTAGCGACACGTACCATTTTATCCTCAGAGCTACTGGGATCTATGAGGACCTCCTTAGAGTCCTCTACTGATTTGAATGACCTGGTTGATTTCTTCGCATCGGGTGCTTCTTTGGTGACCTCTTCCCTGAGCGTGGCAAGCTCTATGGAGGCGATGATTGCTGTGGCGTGACCGTAGCACTCGACCCCGCACTCGTAGGTGCGCTAGAAATAGGTGCCAATGGTGATGACCCCATGGGGACCCAACATCTTCAGTTTGAGGTATGTATAGTTGGGGACGGCCATGAACTTCGCATAACATGGGCGTCCTAGGATGGCGTGGAAAGTTCTGAGGAATCCCACCACCTTGAAGGTGACGGTCTCAGTCCTGTAATTGAACTGATCCTCGAAGGTGATGGGTAGATCGATCTACCCTAGTGGCATGGCCTATTTGCCAGGCATGATGCCATGAAAAGGCGCTCGGGTTGGGTGGAGGTTCACCCGGTCGACGCCCATCTCATCGAGCGTCTTGGCGTACATGATGTTGAGGCCGCTGCCCCCATCTATCAGTACTTTGGTGAGCCGCTTTGGGCTGACGATCGGGTCGACGACAAGTGGATACCTCCCTGGGTGTGGGACAGTGTCTGGATGGTCAGTTCGGTCGAAGGTTATGGCAGACTCTAACCACCGGAGGAACATAGGTGTGGCCGGCTCGGTTGTATAGACCTCACGGCGCGTGACCTTCTGGCGCCGATTGGAGTCATAGGCCGCTGATCCTCCGAAGATCATGAGGCAGCCATCCGGCGTAGGAAAGCCATCGTCCTTCTCCTTGGCGTCGTCCATAGTGGGAGGTGGGTCCTTCCCCTATCCCCCTTTGTTGGAGCTTCTGGACAAGAATTTATGCATGAGTTCGCAATCCTTGGACAGATGCTTGACCGGGAAAGCATGGTTTGGGCATGGCCCCTCAAGTAACTTTTCAAAGTGGTTCAAAGTGCCCTCCATGGGCTTTCGGCCACCCTTGCGGTCAGCAGTGGCCATGAGCAAGTCCTCGCGCTGTTGCTTCTTATCTTTCCTTTTGGTGGAACGATTGGAGGCGCCTTCGCCGGCACCCTCATCCCACCTTGCCTTGCCCTCAAGACAGTCGAAGATCGCTCCGACCACCTCTTCTCCTAAGGCATGGCTGGTGGTGATGTCTAGGAGTTCCTTGGTGGTTTGTAGGCCCTTGTGCCCCCAGCTTATGAACCAAAGACTCACAGGTAGTCCTGGATAGGAAGGCTCCTATCATGTCAGCGTCGGCGATGTTAGGGAGCTCGTTGCACTACTGGGAGAAGCACCGGATGTACTCGTGGAGGGTTTCATCGGCTTTTTGGTGGTAGTTTTTGAGGTCCCATGGGTTCCCGGGGTGCTTGTATGTGCCCTAGAAGTTCCCCACAAAGATCTCCTTCAGATCCGCCCAACTCTGGATCACGTTGGATGGTAGGTGTTCCAACCACACCCAAGCCGAATCAGCCAAGAACAATGGAAGGTTGTGGATAATGAAGTCATCATTATCCGCACCACCAGATTGACAGGTAAGCCGATAGTCTTCAAGCCAAAGCCTAGGGTTTGTCTCCCTGGAGTACTTAGGGATATTAGTAGGTGGTCGATACCTTGGTGGGAACGTAGCGTTGAGGATGTGCTGACCAAAGGCCTGAGGGCCTGGTAGGCTGGGGCTCGGGCTCCGGTCCTTGCCATTGTCGTACCGTCCGCCGCGTCGAGGATGATAGCTGCGGTGGGCTCCTTCCCTTGGGTCACCGTAGGTGCACCTACGGGCGTCGATGGTGCTACGTGCATCACGGTTGTGGTTGAGACGCTGATGTATCTGCGTCGCAACGCACTACCAGCCACATTGTGGTGCCCGGTGGACTGATGCGTCCCTAGCGGGACGCGCCGAGGGCATGCGTTGGCTGGTGTCGAGCTTGTGTCGCCAAGACAATGAACTCTCTACCTGCTGCGCTGCCGCATGCTCAAGCAGTGTGCGAATTTCGCGGTGGGCCCGGCGATCCTCGAGCGTTGCGGCCTCTAGAAAGCCATGGAGAAAGGCCGTTGCGGCGGCAATGTTCTAGCTCACCTGAGCAAAGTGAGGAAGGGTTTCATTATCGGCGATGATCCTTCAGTTCACATCATGGGCCATGGTGCTTGCGTGCCCACCGTCTCTGCGGCGTTCGTTCTCCCGATCGACCAGCACGTATTCCCGAACAAGCTATTGTCCAGCTTCATTGATCTCCTGCTTTTAGGCCTTTAGCAGCTCCACCCCTACATGGGGCGGGGCCACCGTTCTTCCTTCGGTTCCATTGCCGACGTTGCCTAGTGGGGTAACCTCCTTCTTGGAGGCGCTTTCGACGCGTCCCTTGGGGGTTTTCGCCATGAAGCATTCCTGGGAGGGATGATGGCTCCCCATGCCGGAGTTAGAGCCAGAGTCTGACCCTGGACCTTTGCCAAGGAGGCCATGGAGGGATTCTGTGATGCTTTTGATCATCCCCATGAACTTGTTGTTTGTGGGGGATGGGATCATGTGCCGTGCCACGAGGTGGATTATGGTTGCCATGGTGTTGCGGAGACCGAACAGAAATGCCATCGAGGTGCTCCACGCGGAGTGTTCCAGAGAGAGGGTGAGGTGGCGTGGGTCCTCCCTAGACGGCTGGGATCCGAGGGAGTCGTCGGGCTGGCGCTCAAACCTCCTATAGCTGGAGCTGATGGAGGGGAGAGATTGAATGGCGAGATGGGCCAATGCCAACTCTCCTCCCACCGTGACAATGAAGTCCAGGTCACCGAAACGCACATGCGCGCCCGGGACCTAGCTGATTGCATGGTTAGCCATCTGAGGCCTAATTTGGAACGCGCAAAGGCCCCTATCTGGCGAGTCAACTATTGGTGTTTCGAGCAAACACCGGCTAGTAAATTTATAATTGTTGCGCGTTAGGCCCGGATGGTGCACTAAAGGACACAAGGTTTATACTGGTTTGGGCTGAAAGTCCCTATGTCTAGTCTGCTACTGCTCATGTTATTAGTACAAAAAAGGTTCATAGTAGGGGGTACAAATGGTTGAGAGAGGGATGGGTAGTCTGTGATGGAATGGTCAAAAGGTCGCCGAGAGCTTAGTCGCTGCTCAGCTGTGTGAGATATGTGTTGTTGAATCATGTTGATTGATCTCTCTGTGAGTTGATCCATCCCCTCAGCGGGGTGCCCTGTCCTCCCTTTTATAGACCAAGGGGGAGCAGGGTTACATGTTGGAGAAAGGAGAAAAACTCACAGAGAGATCAATCGATGTTCTCGTTTCTCCGAAGGTGTTGGGTCCTCCTTTTCTGATGAGCCAGCCTCACTGACACGGCCAGACGGTGTTAGGGGTTGGCATGTTCACCGAATGCCTTTGTGCTAATGATGCCATACCCTTACCTGATCAACAAGTGGTCACATCCCATCCCGCCTCTCCGGGCGGTGTGTCGGACATGGGCGTTGACCAATAGCCCTGTGGGGAGCGGACGGTGCGGTGACTATATATTCATCACTGTAGAGGGCGCGAGTCTCTTCTTGGACCATAGTGAATGTCGTATGTTTATGTCAGGTTCCGTGCTCGAGGGTTGAAGGCGGCGCCTACAACACTATTCAGACTCTGCCATGCCCGGAATGGGCTAAAGCGCCCGTCCCATCATACCCTGAAGGTGCTTTTCTGCAGCGATGTAGGGCATGGTCCTTAGTGCTGCGTTTGACTCAAATGTCCCGTTGTACCCTGTGCTCGTCATTATGAAGGAGTAGGGTGTAATCGCCTGGCAAGGCGGAGTCTACCCTCTACCGTCAGGCAAGGCGGAGCCTATCCCCAGCCATCGGGCGAGGCGGAGCCAGCCCTCGGGGGATAGGCAAGATGGAGCCAGCCCTTAGCCGTCGGGCGAGGCAGAGCCCTCGGACGCCAGGCGAGGCAGAGGCCGCCCTCGGTCGTCGGGCAAGGCGAAGCCAGCCCTTGACCATCGGGCGAGGTGAAGCCAGCCCTCGGGGGTCAAGCGAGGCGGAGCCAGCCCTTAGCCATCGGGTGAGGCGGAACCAGTCTTCTGTCGTTCAGGCAAGAAGCGTAGTAGCGTTCTTGATTTGATTGGAAGCGTCGATGTTTGATGGTCATTAGTTCCACCTCATTAGGCACCCCGGTATTGGGTCCCCGACACCAAGTTATCTTAAATTAGGAATGTTTTCTTTGGAGTCAAAATTTGTGATGAGTCGTGCTTAGGCAGGAGTCATGCATAGGTCTTGGGTATAAGTATCAAACCCCAGCTATTGTAAGAAACACACAATCAATCAAATACAAATCAATTAGTTTTTTTGGCTCTAGCCACCCCTTCGGAGTAGTAGAGTAGATCTTGGCAAGTTCTTCAGCAAGTATGGCTGCATCGATCCGGTCGACCTCCACTGCTTGTTGTAAGTACCGTCATGGCTTATACCTCTGTTCGTACGGCTGCATCGATCCGGTCGACCTCTACTGTGACTTTGGTATAAGTTAGTTATCGATTCTTGTCTAGTTCAAGTATGGCTGCATCGATCCGGTCGACCCCCACTGCATGAATTAGATCAAGGTCAAGTTATCGGCTCTACCTTAAAATAGCAGTCTTTGGTAGATTCATTAAGTTACCGATATTGCTTATTACTTTCATTGTTTATCTAATTATAGTAATATCACTCTGCTCAATTGAGATTGATTTGGATCGGCCTTATATCTTATTTAACCCATCGTTTGCTAATCTAGAACTAACCTAATCTACACCCTAAATGATGAGTTATGTTTTTATCGGCTGTTTTATATCAATCTTAATCGTGCCTAGCGTGTGGTTAAGGCATGTTGCATCTTGAGTAGATCTATTGGCTAGCGAAAACCGTTCCATGGCCTGTTATCACGGCCTATGTGATTCTGCCTCACACCCCACTGTTAGCACTGTGGAGTGGGGATCGTTATTTAGTAGATCTATTCCTAGTAAGGCATGACCCTAACTGTGTTTTAGCCGATGTCGAGTGCTTTCACAAACAATTTGCGTCATGAGACCGTTGAAGTAAAGATAGGTTGAAAGATGTGTCAGCCCCATGATCTTGTTATTGTGTTACGGCCTGCATGATTCTGCCTCATGCCCCACTGATATTGGTAATGAGTTAGGGTCATCAAGTCTATCGTTATTTCTACGGCCTGCATGATTCTGCCTCATGCCCCACTGGTCATAGCGATAGATGAGATCTAACATGTTCACTAGATTTATCTTTATTAAATGATTAAATGGTATTGAATTGTTTCTTTATATAAAAAAGGGGTTCGGTTACTTGTAATCATTGGCTTAGCATAAACCTATCATTGTTGATATCTTATTGCCATTGATTAATATTTGTTTAAATGATGATATTTACCCTGAATGATAACCAATTCCTCTTATACAACCCAATGAGCTTTAATCAATTTATTCTTATGAATATGCTAGAATCGACTATTTAGTCGATCTCCTCTCATATCGGCTCTCACAGCCGCACATTCGGGACTATCTGGCAACACCGGCAAGTTCCGCCCTTAATTACTGATAAACTTTCTCTCCTTGTTAATTACAGGGTCAAATTGACTAGCACGCCTCAGAAGGATTGCGTAGGATCGACCATCCCTGAGCTGAAGCTAGGCGGATCTGCTCCATCGAGCGGACCCTTCCGGCTTGCTGTGTGTGTCCTTGGCATGGGACAAAAATTCTGTGTCGACACACGTTTCTGGCACACTCGGTGGGACACCACAATCGTCTTGGCGGCTCACAACAACGACGACATCCTTATGGTACATTGTGAAGATCTACCTGATAGAGATAAAGATGTCATCGGCAAAGGTACGGAAGAATTTTAGAAGAAGTGTTTGTTGTCCTACACCAAAACACGTGACAACACAATTGTTCAAAAAAATCCACTACCAAGAGTTCTACTACACAGACAGACAGATACAGTCAAAGCTGAAGACAGGTATTTCTTTACAGAAGCCCTAGACAAATATGTTCGTGATGCCATATCAAGCCGTAATGAAGCCTTCGTGGATGCATTTCACAATGCCATGAAAGAGGCGATTCATGGGATTCCAGTTGGTCAGGTTGGATCGACTCGTTATAACATTCTAGATCCGTCAAACCAAGGGACTAATCAAGTCGCTACCAGCCATCAAGAAGCAGCACCGGCTGGTAGTGGTGATGTCCAGACAATTCAAGGTTCGTCTGAACAAGCTCAAGGTACTACTATGCATCAGATATAGTACAATACTAGACCATCAATACAGCATGTGCAACAACCGGCGGGGCAAAGTTAGAACTAGATGATAAATTTTGGCACATCAGGCCACGTACCATCGTCGGCTCAAAAAATAGCACCATCAATTCAAAGGATCCGTAGAGATATAGATCCTTATATCTATAATTAGAGAGTTCAAGCAGCAAGCCAGCAGAGGACTCAATAGATCGAGATTCCACAAGGGTATCACTATGGCACAGATTATTATACCCTCCACATGATGCCAAATCTAGGATATCAAGGCACGTGAGATTTTAGTCCATAGATGGGTCAACAAGTACAAAGAAATCCAAACCCGCAAGCTGACGAGTTGCTACTAAGGGTGATCGAGATGATGAAGAATTAGTTCAGTCTAAAGCCAAAAGAGCTGGCCTTTTCATACAAACGCCCATATCTAGAATGGTATGATTTGGTCGCTCTTCTCACAAATTATAGGCTCCCAGAATTTGCTAAGTTTACTGGCCAAGATAGTACAAGCACGATAGAACATATCAGTCGGTATCTTACACAATTGGGCGAAGCGTCAGTTGAGGATGCCCATCGAGTTCGTTTCTTCTCTCTGTCCTTATCAGGGCCAGCCTTCACTTGATTTTCATCATTGCCAGTCAATTCCATTGCCAATTGGGCTGACCTAGAGAAGAAGTTTCATACATATTTTTATACTGGGACTGGAGAAAAGAAGATTACCAATCTGACAACTATAAGACAGAAGATTAATAAATCGGGCACTGAATTTCTTCAGAGGTTCCAAGAAATCAGGAACTTGTGCGTCTCCTTAAACTTGGCCGATAACCAACTAGCTGCTTTAGTTGTTCAAGGAATGCTACCAATATGGAAAGAAAAGCTGCTGGGACAAGAATTTGACAACTTGGGTCAATTAGCTCAAAGGATAGTAGCGCTCAATAGCCAATTCCAGAGTATGCGCAGAGATACCCAATTCTAGAAGAGTACCACAGTAGCCAAAGCTTATGATCCATACTTAGTCAATGACGGCTATGAGGATGAGGAAGAAGAAATCGCTGCAGTTGAGTGGAATTAGGGTAAGAAGATAGTAATGGTTCCAAATCCTTGGGGAAGAGGAGTCGAGGAGAGCTATAACTTTGATGTCACCAAATCAGATAAGCTCTTTGATTTCTTGCTTGAGAAAGGGCAGATCAAGTTGTCCGATGGTCATGTCATGTTGCCCCATGATCAGTTGAAGAATAAGAAGTTCTGCAAGTTCCATAATGCTACTTCTCATTCCACTAATAAATGAAGAATCTTTAGGCAGCACATACAAAGAGCTATTCAGTAGGGGAGGCTCAAATTTGATACGCCTCATAAAATGAAAATTAATGATAATCCTTTCCCAGGAGATCAAAACATGGTTGATGCTGGGCTATTCAAAGGAAAAACTAAGGTCCTACATCAACCAAATCAAAAGAAGCTAGAACAGTCGATCCCAAGATGCAAATATCGGCTGACGAGTATAGAGAGATTAGAAGACGTCGTGCCGAGCAAAAGAGCCGATACGAGCAGGGGAAAACTTCAAAAACAGAGATAACAAAGCCATAGGTCACATATTGGATCCTGCTGAATAAATGACAGCTGTAGAAGGAAAAGGATTATCAGCATTGGTTAAAAGATCAAGCATTCCAGCATCAACTAGAAGAAGAGAGGTATGAAAGGAAACAAGCCGAATCACATTGGAACTGTCCTTTCTTCAGACATTGCTGGAATGAAGGTTTGAAGTTGCCTACTAGACATGACTACCTAGAATGCAGCAATCAATACCGAGAGTATAGGTAGTCTCAAACCAACCGCCGGTCTATCCATGCTCAAGATGTGTATCATCATAATAACATGGATCGGCGCTTAAAAAATAAAAGTGTTCATGATCGGCTTGGAAAAAGAGTTGTTGATTAGGACTAGGCTAATCATGAAGAGGAAGGCACTGAAAGAGGACATATGTGGCAGGAAGGTCAGTGGTGCCCAAGAGGTTTAACAAGAAGCCAGAAGAGAAGGGTGCAATGCCTAAGGAATAAAGAGATGGAACAGGCTCAGGCGTCTAGTAAAACTCAAGTGTGGCGTACCTAGCAAATAGCCGATAGGAAGCAACCATCGGCTAATGTCCAAATGGCTCTCCTGTTGCCATAAGAATTCAGAGTCAATGGTGAAAGCCAACAGCCGATCCAAGCAGTCGGCTTTGAAAATTTGCATTAATGGATAATCCAATAGATGGTACAGATGGCAAACTAGGACATGGCTTCACGTCGGCCGATGAATTAGAAGAAGTGGATATTGGTCCTGGAGATAGGCCTAGGCTGATGTGCATAAGTGCTAAGCTAGATCTAGAGTATAAGCGGGAATTAATTGATTTATTAAAAGAATTTAAAGACTACTTTGCTTGGGAATATTATGAGATGCCTGGTTTAGACCGGTCAATTGTTGAACATCGGTTGCCAATCAAACCTATATATCAGCCGTTCAAACAAGCTTCAAGGTGATTCAACCTGAATGTGCTTGATGATATCAAAAAGGAGACTGAAAGGTTACTGGAAGCAAAATTTATCCGACCATGTTGATATGCAGAGCGGATATCGAATGTTATCCCTATATATAAGAAGAATGGAAAATTGAGAGTTTGCATTGACTTCAGGGATCTGAACAAAGCCACACCTATGGACGGTTATCCAATGCTGATAGCTGATATGTTAGTAGATGCAGCAGCCAGGCACAAGGTTATTAGCTTCATGGACGGTAATGCAGTATATAATCAAATTTTCATGGCTATGGAAGACATAGCGAAAATCGCTTTCAGGTGCCCTGGTGCAATCAGTTTATTTGAGTGGGTTGTGATGACCTTTGGTCAGAAGAATGCCGGTGCAACTTATCAAAGGGCGATGAATTACATTTTCCATAAGTTGATCAACAGGGTTGTTGAGATCTACATCGATGATGTGATGATAAAATCCAAAGGGTACAAAGAACACCTAGCTAACCTGCGTGAGACTCTGGAGTGCACGAGGAAGCATGGTTTGAAGATAAATCCTAATAAGTGTGCTTTTGGAGTATCAGCCAAACAATTTTTAGGATTCATGGTCCACGAAAGAGGGATAGAAGTTGGTCAGAAAAGCATAAAGGCAATTGATGAAGCAGTTCCCCCGACTATCAAAACAGAGTTGCAATCTCTGCTTAGCAAAATTAATTTCATCAAGAGATTCATTTCAAATTTTCTGGAAAAGATCTTGTCGTTCTCTCCCTGGTTGAAGTTGAAAAATGATCAAGAATTCAAGTGGGTGACATATAACAAAGGGCGTTCGAAGAAATAAAAGAATATATGAAGTATCCACCTATGCTGGTCCCTCCTCAGCAAGGTAAGCCATTTAAGTTGTACATATCGGCTGATGACAAGACAATTGGATCAGCCCTGATGCAAGAATTTGAAGGAAAAGAGAGAGTTGTTTTCTATCTGAGTAGAAGACTACTAGATCCAGAAATGAGATATTCTCCCACTGAGAAATTATGCTTGTGTTTATATTTCTCTTGCACTAAATTGCAACACTACTTATTATCGGCTGAGTGTACAGTTGTTTCCAAGGCTGATGTGGTTAAGCACATGCTATCGATGCCGATACTGAATCAAAGAGTGGGAAAGTGGATTCTTGCGTTATCGAAGTTTGACTTGAAGTACAAATTGGCTAAAGCAGTCAAAGGACAAGTAATGGCCGATTTTATCATCCAGCATCATAAGCCAAGCATTAGTTATGTAGAGCCAATGCCTTGGACGCTGTTCTTTGATGGGTCATCATGCAAGCAGGGTGGTGGCATTGGTATTGTTATTGTTTCGCCTCGCGAGGCAAGTTTTGAGTTTGCTCTTCCAACTGAGCCAATGGTTACTAACAATCAAGCGGAGTACGAAGCTATTCTCAAGGGACTCCAACTTTTTCATGAAGTAAAGGCCAAAGCAATTAAAGTATTTGGAGATTCATAGTTACTTATTAATCAATTGATCGGCCTATATGAGTGCAAAGAAGAGACTTTGAAAGGATACTATGATGAGTGCCAGAAGTTACTCAAGGGATTTCTTCGTATCTCTTTCCAACATATTCTGAGAGCACAAAACCAAGAAGCTAACTATCTACCTCAAAGTGCATCAGGATATCGAGTATTTCAAGAAGTCTTGAGTAGTGAAACCTCAAGTGATGATTGGAGAGTCAAAATAGCCGACTACTTAGAAATCCATCTCAGAAAGTTACCAGAAAGCTAAGGTATAAATCGACTAAATATGTTTTGTTAGATGACCAGTTATATTATAAGACAGTCGATGGGGTGTTGCTCAAATGCTTAAACTAAGAAGAAGCTAAGGTGTTGATGGGTGAGGTACATGAAGGGATATGCGGCGCTCATCAATCGGCTTATAAGATAAAATGGATTATCCGCAGAGCTGGATATTTTTTGCCAACAATGTTAGAAGACTGTTTTGAATATTACAAGGGGTGCCAGGACTGTCAATGTTTTGGTAATGTCCAAAGATCGCCTGCATAGGCCATGAATCCAATAATCAAGTCATGGCCATTTTGAGGATGGGGGATTGATTTAATTGGCCAGATTTTTCCACCTTCAAGCAAAGGACATAAGTTCATATTGGTAGCAACAGATTACTTCACTAAATGGGTTGAGGCAATTCATTTGAAGACGGTAACCTCAAAGAACATGATTGATTTTGTCAGGGAACACATTGTGTATTGTTTTGGGATTCCTCAAACCATAACTACAGATCAAGGAACAATGTTCACATCAGAAGAGTTTGGGGATTTTGCTGCCAGTATGGGAATCAAGCTACTAAATTCCTCTCCTTACTATGCTCAGGTTAATGGCCAGGCAGAGGCGTCCAACCAGATTATGATTAAGCTGATCTAGAAAAGATCGAGGAACAGCCAAGGAAGTGGCATTCAACACTAAATGAGGCGCTATGGGCATATAGAATGGCCTGCCATGGATCAATTAAAATGTCGCCCAATGAACTTGTGTATGGCCATTATGTAGTTCTTCCTTGGGAAGTTCAGACTAGGTCAAGGCGTGTCATGCTGTAGAATGATTTATCAACCGAAGTCTATAAGAATCTTATGATAGACAATTTGGAGGACTTGAGTTGCCTTCGGCTACGTGCTCTTGAAAGTATCGAAGCCGATAAACTGAGGGTTGTGAAATATTATAATAAAAAGGTTAAGCTCAAACAATTCTCTGAAGGAGACTTGGTCTAGAAAGTGAAATTACCGATCGGGTCAAAGGACAGTAAATTCAGTAAATGGTCACCTAACTGGGAAGGACCTTATCGGATCAAACGTTGTGCGCCTGGTAATGCTTACATCTTGGAAACACTAAAAGGGGAGGAAGAATTTGGCCGAGCAATCAATGGGAAATATTTAAAGAAATATTATCCTAGCATTTGGATCAATACTTAATAAACGATCTGCTCGGTCGATGGCTTCAATAGCCAATATTGGAAAGATATTGTCTCCAGTACAAAAAATGAACCTAGAGGAGTAAAAGCCGATATGATGTGTATCGCCTATGGAGGCAAAGCGAACACGAACGAGGAGATGGGTACGAAACACGAAACAGAGGGAAATCGCTCAAGGCAAGAAAGTTGTTTGATAAAAGTCACCTATTACAAGCTACGGGCTGGAGAACACTTTGCCTACTTTATCATCAGCTAGGGTATTGAAAGCTACAGAGTTGGCGGCGCTCATAAAATTCTCAACCAAGCGCTCATGCTCCCTAGGGTACGTTGCGTCTGAAAAGCCATGGGGAAGAAGCCAAAGATTATGGCCCGAACGTGCTTGCGCATCAGCCAATGCCATGGTAGCGCCATGACGAACTCCATGAAGGGTGACCTCCCTAACATGATTCAGGATGTCATGCAATCGAACCACTAGAACGGCACCCCTGGCATTGACGAATCACGTTGCATGATCTGCGGCTGATCGAAGACTCTACAACTAAGCAGTTAGATCTAAAATATTCAAGGAAAGAGTGATCAGAAATCTTGAGGGTGAAATCAAGGAAAAATAGAGAAATAATGGCAGACATCTCACCCATGATTTAAGCTTCAGCCCTGGCCAACCTTTCTCTCACCAGGCCGACCTCTAGGGGGTGATCGGTTTCAATCATGGCCAGAGCCGATTCCGCTAGGGAGAGGCAGTTGGCTAGATGTTGGTTGGTCCGATCTATGGAGGCCAGTAGATCGTCATTACTAATTTGTTAGCTCGAGTGATGAGGAAACTGGTGGAGAATTGGTACCAGAGATGCCCCCGAGGGCTGGGTAGAGTCGACCCTTTGATCCGAAGCGATGAGAGCACCCCAAGATGCATCCTCTTGACGATGAAGGCGCTGGCGTGATGATGTAGATCTGTTGAGGGCTTCTTCAGCAGACCTCTTGTTGTTCTCCATGACCTCGAACCTATGAAAAGGCGAGAAGTATAATGAAGACGAAGAAGGATTGAGACAAAGAGGGTTGTTTTTTGATCCACAGCCGTAACCCGTATATATAGCCCGAGAAAGCGAGAAGATGAATTTTGATGGAGGCGTGAAATTGAAATCAGAAACAGAAACAGATCAACACTCCAGAAATTCGGGGGATGGATAACGAAGAGATAACGGACTCGAATTTATTGCTTCCCCAAATTACAAAATATCGTGGGACGGATACATTGACCAGAAATTGACCCACCAAAACTTCTTTGGATTGAAGAGAGTCTGGATCTCCACAAGGCCGAAACCCATTGTGAACCGAGTCACATCGGCCCATCAATAAAGTGTACCAGAGAAGAAGAAAGGTCGCCCACCTAACATATGCTCAGCAAATTTCTCGATAAATTGAGGAACTACGAGAAAGAAGCCTGAGGCTTTCCCAGTGGGCATTTAGAGGAGCAACAAGGGGAAGGTGTCCACACATTCCAGCCCTCGTAAACACTAGAACAACTTTGTGAGCATAGAGAGAAGACTTAGGTGATATCACAAGAATTCTTCTAACCACAATGGTAGGTCTTCTTGCTCAACGAGGCACTAGGATAAGTGACACAATCACCCTATGCACAAGAATTCTTCTAGCCGCTTGAGATCTTCATAAGATAGACCATGGAGGGTCCAGCGGAACCGGAGGCGCTCGAGGGAACAGATGGAAGCAAAACATGGCTGAATTGTTGAGTTCCTCTCGCCAAGGCCGGATAGGCATTTTATAGCCAGCCCGGGAAGATGAATCCAAGTGCCCGTGAGGCAGTGACGCTCTTGTAAAAAGTTTTGAGACATGAGCTCATGAGTGGACACAAGCGGTGACAAACAGTGGACCCTAGATCAAGGTTCTCTACCCATGACTGTAGACTAATCAGGGATACAGACATAATAATTTTGGAATAAAATTACTTTTAACCCAAAATTGGGGGGCATGTGTTTACACCAAAATTTGGAAGAAGAGTCACAGGGACTCGAAAGCTTCCAAGATCATGTCATCAAGGAATCAATTACGTGCAGATCGAAACCAGCTGATTCGGATGCAAAAACTAGAATCGGCTTTCTTCAGATAGCGCCAGCAGATAACGATGAAGGCTACGTTCGGTGCCAGGACGAAACGTGTTGGACTCTACAAAAAGGGAAAGATTAGAGTTCAAGTTATTTTAAATTAGGAATGTTTTCTTTGGAGTCAAAATTTGTGATGAGTCGTGCTTAGATAGGAGTCATGCATAGGTCCCGGGTATAAATATCAAACCCCAGCTATTATAAGAAACACACAATCAATCAAATACAAATCAATTACTTTTTTTGGCTCCGACCACCCCTTAGGAGTAGGAGTAGAGTAGATCTCGGCGAGTTCTTCAGCAAGTATGGCTACATCGATCCGGTCGACCTCCACTGCTTGTTGTAAGTACCGTCATGGCTTATACCTCTGTTCGTACGGCTACATCGATCCGATCGACCTCCACTGCGACTCTGGTATAAGTTAGTTATCGATTCTTGTCTAGTTCAAGTATGGCTGCATCGATCCGGTCGACCCCCACTGCATGAATTAGATCATGGTCAAGTTATCGGCTCTACCTTAGAATGACAGTCTTTGGTAGATTCATTAAGTTACTGATATTGCTTATTGCTTTTATTGTTTATCTAATTACAACAATATCACTCTGCCCGATTGAGATTGATTTGGATCGGACTTATATCTTATTTAACCCATCGTTTGCTAATCTAGAACTGACCTAATCTAGACCCTAAACGATGAGTTACGTTTTTATCGGCTGTTTTATATCAATCTTAATCGTGCATAGCGTGCGGTTAAGGCATGTTGAATCTTGAGTAGATCTATTGGCTAGTGAAAACCGTTCTATGGCCCGTTATCACGGCCTGTGTGATTCTGCCTTACACCCCACTGTTAGCACCGTGGAGTGGGGATCGTTATTTAGTAGATCTATTCCTAGTAAGGCATGACCCTAACTGTGCGTTATGCCTGAATTGGTTGTTTTAGCCGATGTCGAGTGCTTTCACGAACAATTCGCATCACGAGATTGTTGAAGTAAAGATAGGTTGAAAGATGTGTTAGCCCCATGATCTTATTATTGTGTTACGGCCTGCATGATTCTGCCTCATGCCTCACTGATATTGGTAATGAGTTAGGGTCGTCAAGTCTATCGTTATTTCTACGGCCTGCATGATTCTGTCTCATGCCCCACTGGTCATAGCGATAGATGAGATCTAACATGTTCACTAGATTTATCTTTATTAAACGGTTAAATGGTGTTGAATTGTTTCTTTATATAAAAAAGAGGTTCGGTTACTTGTAATCATTGGCTTAGCATAAACCGATCATTGTTGATATCTTATTGCCATTGATTAATATTTGTTTAAATGATGATATTTACCCTGAATGATAACCGATTCCTCTTATACAACCCAATGAGCTTTAATCGATTTATTCTTATGAATATGCTGGAATCGATTATTTAGTCGATCTCCTCTCATATCGGCTCTCATAGCCATACATTCGGGACTGTCTGGCAACATCGGCAAGTTCCGCCCTTAATTACTGATAAACTTTCTCTCCTTGTCAATTGCATGGTCAAATTGACTGGCATGCTTCGTGAGGATTGCACAGGATCGACCATCCCTGCGCTGAAGCTAGGCGGATCTGCTCCATCGAGCAGACCCTTCTAGCTTGCTACTTGTGTCCTCGGCACAGGACGAAAATTCTGTGTTGACACTAACCAAATAAACGCAATTTGCGGGTTCGTCTTGCCACCGGTGATTACAAGGAAATCGTTGTCAGTGAAGGAGATGGTAGCATCCGGCTTCCCCTGGTACAGACGTACACATCAAAATCAAATCTTTCAGAATTCCAATGCGGCAAAGGACAACGCAAAAGGATAGACCTTTGGTGACCTCGCCCTTCTTAAGGTCGCCCACGATGATCTCCTTGTCACCGCCGAGCTTCTGCAATGCACAGCGCCACACATGAATTCACGAATCAGGAAGCCCGTCGATCTGGCCGGGGTTTCATGCAATATTGTCAAGTAAAAGAGGAGAGATTCACGGGAGATTTGAGATGGGGAGGAGGAGGGAGAGGGGGAGGAGGGGTGGCTGACCTTGGGGGCAATGTTGAGCTGGTAGACAAGGCCAACCTTCTTTGTGAGATCCTTGCTGGTGTCGGTGGCCATGTGGAGGCACATCTACTCCAGGAGGGTAATTGATTGGGCGTAATTGATTGGTGAAGAGACTCGGCACAGAAGGCGGCGGGATGGGTGAGGACGCCGCTCGTGGATGGGATTGGGTGTGGGGAAGCTGGAGCACCGCACGCATCGCCTTCTGCACATTGTCCGCGGAGATGAGCGAGTAGGGCGGCCGAGTGGAGGTTGCGGCACCCCCGGCAATGTCGGTTCCCGCGATGGGGTCCTCCTCCACCTCCGCCACCACGGTGGCGCCCTCTGAGGCCGCGACCCTGCCATCTGCAGCGGTGGCGCACCGTGCGCGGAACGACGCCGAAGCCACGAATCGGGTGGGGAGGAAGGGCATGGAGTGGGCGTAGCAGCGGAGGGATCAATGGAAGAACGCGAAGCGCGGGGTGGGGCGATGCATCGGCGTAAGGTGTGGGGCGGTGGGAGGCAGACCGATAGAGCTGAGGGATGGCTCGGAGGGGCGGATGGAAATCGGACGGAGCAAGATGGACCGGAGCGAGGGCCACGGAGCCGAAGCGGAACGACGTACGAAAAAAGTCCCCTTTTCACTTATTTTAAGTAGTAGAGAGATATTTGGCCTTTTAAGTTTTCATCGTCCAAATCCACAACATGCATTTACGGTTGCAAGAGTAGATTTTTACGTTTCTTGGTACATATATGTGGTCGAGAAAATACAAATTTATTTCGATCCTTAAGTCCACGACAATTTTATTTGTCACAACACAAGTACGCTACCGGTAGATAACACCATGCCTACAATATTATACATTATTATATGAGGGCCCGGAAGGATCAGATCATTGTTCTTTAATTTTAAGGAACGCCAGGCAGGGAGGTATCATGGCCGGATTGGAGTGGTAGCAGGAGCAACAATCTTAGAGTTGCAATCGGTCCAGCACCAGCATTGAAAGGTTTGACAGGTGCCGGAATCGTTGTCCAAGTCTTCCTCTATGCATACTCTGCTGCAGTCGTCGTCGCTAATGAATGGCCAGCACGGCCCTTGATACCTGCCGCTCAGGTGCTCGTTGCAACCATCCCAAAAACCTTCCGATGACTCTGCATGGATCCAGACATAAACGTATATATGCAAGAGCGTCGTCGGTTAGCCAGCGAATAGAATAATCGAGCTTGTGCTTGTACCGTACCGGCGGTGAGGATGACGAGTGAGAGGACGACGGCGGCGGCTGCAGAGAGAATCTTCCTTGGTGAAGGCTCCATTGGTACGTTGTAAGAAGCTAAGATCGTGCTGAGTATGAGCCGATGACGGATGAGTTTGACAACATATATAGTATATAAAGGGAGAGAGATGACGTACGTGTGACCAAGTTGATGAGGATGTCATCATGTAAGTAGATACAAAAATATTCGGAGAAAGCAATGCAATAGCACCTCCGGAACTAAGTGAGGATGTCATCATGTAAGTAGAGACAAAAATATTCGGAGAAAGCAAAGCAATAGCACCTCCGGATCTAAGTTTTTCCTTGTGCAAAAGCGACGTCAGAAACGAAATATTTACGATCTCCATGGCGTCGAGATATTTTGAGGCGCATAGACCGTAGCGCACAAATGTCGTTAGCAGGTAAGCCATTCGACGGAATGCCCCTGAAGACGCACAAATGCACATGGTGTCCGTCGTGCCACTAAGCATTTTGAGCCCGAACAGCTGGGAGATGACGGCGTAGAGCAGCGGCCACTGTGCGCCGAAGCAGAAGCCGACGAGCACCGACGCCGCGTAGAGCGCGCCCGGCGATGAGTAGGTGGCCGGCGCAGGAGGCAAGCAGCACCGCCCTGAGCGCGAGCGACCGCGGGAACCTGTAGCGCGCCAGGAGGGACTTGGAGGCGTATCCGGCAGCGACGCTGCCGGCATAGTTCCACTACCACAGACAGGATTAGTAGGGGCGGCTGGTGAGGTATTTTAGAGTTAGTTTGGTCAGCCGCTCCTACCATACCGTCTCTATAAATTATTTATTTGTAGAACGGTTCCTAGACCGCTCTTATAAATCAATTTGTAGAGGCGGCCAGTATTATCAGTCGTCCTTACAAATAGATTTGTAGGGGTGGCTGATAACACCAGCCACCTCTACAAAATCGATTTGTAGGGGCGGCTGTAGTATTAGCCGCCTCTATAATACCTGTTTGTAGGGGCGGTTCAGTCTAGAACCGCCCCTACAGTACATTTTTTCTTAAAAAATTAAATTTACAATTCAATCAGAACATATATATATATATATATATAATATTCAAATCTGACCAGAACATATATAATTCAAATCTGATCACAAGCACAGGAGCATTATACAAACTACCATTACAAGTCCAATTCACAAGAATATATGCAATCTATCATTAAATAGATATAATTCACAAGTCTAATTCGTTCCACAAGTCCAAACCATTTCACAAGGTAAGACCAATGTCAAATTTCACACACATTGTTATCAACAGCCTAGAGCTAGCCTTTTAGTCTCACGAAGATGTTGGTACTGAGAATTTCTACCTAAGTCAGAATCTCGATCATGATAGGTGCCTTTGATATATACAATTTGATCCAATATAAAGTTGCAAAGGTCGCCGATGAGCTCTAAGAGTTGGTCATCCTTGTATGGGTCTCTTTTTATTTCTTTCTCTTCTTTCTACTACAAGAGAATAAGTTTCGGTTTAGTATTTTATATCATGTGCGAAGTTTTCATACTACGGGTGAAGAGGTTCAAACTTACCCTTAAGGGGTGTCTCCTGTAGGCACCGGTGTTACTTATCATAGAACATATATGGTATCCACAATGTACACTCTCATGCTTCTGCTTGGGGCATTGTGTATTTTGCATATGAAAATGTTAAGTAATGCTTTTAACAGCCATGTAATGGAGTACTAAAGTAAGTCACACTTACCGCACATAGTATTTTTATAGCCAGCCTTTCCTTTCTTACTAGATCATGCCTTCCGTGATGTTCATTGACATAGAACCTGAATGCCCTGTTCAAATTATTTTAGCAAATGCAACTTATTAGTATCTAAAAGTGAACGTTACAAGTATATATACAAACATATAAGCTAATGAGGATTGTCGATATGTATACGTCTTGAGAATCGATATGAAGTCTTTGTATGTCACCGGGTCCCTATCTATTGAATCAAAGACCCATGCCATGCTCTTCCGGACATCGACGCCTATACAAATCCAGTGGTTGCTGCATAAATTTAATCATAGAACTAGATAAGCTCTTTTACATCGAATAAAATATATCGAACAAAGCTTTAAGTATAGAGTTGAACTTACTCAAAGTTATATGGTAGCCATATAGTAGAGTGTTGTTGCAGATTTTTAAAAGTTAGGGCAATGTATGCTAAAACCTTACGGGACTCTTGCCTTAGTTTCTTCGCACGGATGTCCTCTTTCTCCCAAAGGGTCTTTTAGCAGCTAGCTCTTTGGCATCCAGTTTCCACTGTCTAGGGTAATTAAAATTTATTTGCGCTATAGCTTGAGGGTCTATATACCTAGCTTTCACACTTGGCATTTGTTTTACAATGTGCACTTGCATTCTATAAATCACGGTGTGGGTCAGTTACAACAAAATCCAAATATTACATTCATATTATATCGGGAGGGCAAGGACTTACAGGCACCATGTACGAATTAGATTCATTTCCATTACTCCGAGGTAAAAGCATGTCTACATGTCATTGAAGTCAAAGATAATTTTCCTAGCTAGGCTTCTAAATGTGCCGACGGGGAAGCATACTTGTACGAGGTTTATGCTCCTTAGGAGAACACGCAAGTACTAATCATGGTAACTTCTCATTCCAAGTGGTAGGCGCTGGATGTCCCGGTTTGGTAGGAAGGGCTTGTCTCTTTCATATGTTTTCAGGCAATCCTTTGACCATTTGATGGCATCAACATTTGGATACTTCTTTGCTATTTGGTGGACTTTGCTAGTGATGGTCTCCTCAGAAGCCCGTGTTGGGACTTTTTTAACTTGGTTCTCAGGCTTGAACAGGTCATGGGCATACCACTTGTGCACCGACGAGACGTCTTTCATCGGAACATAAATTGGCCTTATGGTGATTGGATGCTTCTTTTGAAGTTCCCATTCAGGCACGTCCTTATCTTCTTGTGCATCACCTTCTTCAGGAGGCACTTATTGTTTATGTATCGGCTGCGCTTGTTGAGAAGACTGTGGTATCTCATCATGCACTTGCTCTATACGAGCTAGAGAAGGTTGTGGCTTATCAGGCACAAGCTCACTAGGAGGCGGGGAAGAATGTGGCATCTCAGGAATGTGGTGGTCATGAGACGGTGAAAATATCTTCCCATCCTCAACAACTCGCTCCAAATTTGAGAGAGGGGGAGACAGCAAAGAAGCAGTCAATATAATGTCTCGTTTGTGCTAGAGGATGAACTAGCCCATTACGTCTCCGAGTAACACCAACCCCTCGAGAGTTGTGTAGTCTATCCTCCACTGCATGAACTTGGGCTTCATAGTATGCACCTCGACCCTAGTGTAGTCCGACGGTATCTTATTATTGTGGTGTAAGCCACCGGGAGGATATGCCCCACCCATTGCCACCTCCATCACAATGTTCTGTCGGCCACTGAGAAACACCAAGATGCAACTAGTTGGTTCCCATATGCGATTGACAGGGGTTGTGGCTGTAGTGGAACCTTGGCTGTTAGGAATAGCCGAAGGGCTACCAACTAATGCCAGTTCTCCCGGCGGCGCCATTAATGTCTGTGGCCCCATAGACAACCCTTGCTCCTCCAGTGCCTTCACTTGGAGCTCAAGATTAGAATCCCGGTCTCTGTCATGTTTTTTATACATGTGCCTGTCCTCTTCGAATCCGTGCTTCTAGGTTGTCCTTTTCCCTAGCCCCTGGTGCGGCCTGTGTGCTCGTTGTTTCCCAAGCCAAGGCTAAGCTCACCCCTCTCTTTGGAAGGATTGAATGAGCCTTTCTCCTTGTCTTCAGCATATTTCAGTATCCTTGATATTGCCTCTTGGGTCTCTGGCTTATCAAACTTAAGATTACCGCCAGATGATTCTATACTCCTCGCATATATCCAATTCCTTGAGCATACCTTCAAATTCTTCACATCGATATTCCTAGAAGCTACGGCCTCTTCGTCCATCTTCCTAAATTGCTCTTCCTTGGCATAGTAGCCACCGAGGCCTAGATGATGGTGGTGTATGTTCCTCTTCGCCAACTCAGTGTTATAGGCACTGAGCTCCAATGGCTCCGGTGAAGTCTTCTGAGCCACGAGCTACTCCCATTGACTAGGAGTTATATTGCCAAACTCGTTGAAGGGAGTTAACCCCTTTTAGATATACTTCTTGTTGAGCTCCGACCTCCAACTTTGGAATAACTCTCCCATGATCTTGAAAGCATTTTTTACCAGTTCTTGCTTACCCTCTAGAAATCTAAAATTAAGCTTCAGTTGCTTATCCCATAGTTCATTCGTTTTCTTCTCTTGTACCTCTTTCTAGTTAGGGATTGCTGGGTTCAATTTTTTTTCTCTGGTATCTCTTTCCAGTTAGGGAATTCTTCTGCATGTGCATAGCATCAATGGCATGGGGACCTCCAAGTCTAGCCAATAAGGTAGATACTAAAATAAGATCGATTCTTTCTTGAAAGGTACGCCTTCGACAGGAGGTGTGCTTCTATCTCTGTTTGTCCCATTTGGATTCTTCTTTTCATAGACAACGCGTATGTTTTTCACCATTCTGTACACATGTTCTCCATTATGACGTCTCTCTAGAGAGGGTTCAATCTCTGGGTGTTGTCATAAAATCTAAAGAACAATTTGTTGCGGTACTTGTGACTTGTCTTTAAGAAGCGCCAGTTTCTTAGGTAAACTATCTTCTTGGATGCATCTAGGAACACCCATGTAGTACCATCCAAGCAAACTAAGCATTCCGTCTTCCATTTGATCTGTCTAGACAAAGCAAACAGTGCGGGGTAATCATTGGTAGTAACAAATATTATTGCTCTACATATGAAGTCCTCCTTTTGGAACGTATCGTACATCGGCTCCCCATGCCTCCATAGCCTCTCCATTTCTTGCATCAAAGGCTCGAGGAACACGTCTATATCAATGCTTGGTTGTTTAGGGCTAGAAATAAGAATGGTGAGGAGAAGGTACTTTCTCTTCTGACACAACCACATTGGGATGTTGTACATGGTCAAGATCACTAGCCAAGTGTTGTGATCGCTCATCCTCTCATTGAAGGGA
The DNA here is from genome assembly GCF_019320115.1 of Miscanthus floridulus. Classification (NCBI taxonomy): domain Eukaryota; kingdom Viridiplantae; phylum Streptophyta; class Magnoliopsida; order Poales; family Poaceae; genus Miscanthus; species Miscanthus floridulus. Next base: position 86,777,635 of record NC_089594.1, on the reverse strand, counting down.
TTCATTCCATCGGTGCTTAAGCCAAACCGTACATTCCTAGGGTCATTGCTGAATTCTTTGTGCTTCTCATCGATCCTTTGCCACTGACTACAATCAGACGGGTGTGTAATCTTATCATCATCCAACTTGCGCTCATCATCCCACCATGTCATGAGTGCGGCTTCTTTAGGATTTAGGAAGATACGTCTCAAGTAGTCAGTCATTGGCAGGTACCATATTACCAAGGCAGGAATTCTTCTCTGCTTTGCATCGTTGCCTAATGGAGTGCCCTCTAGGGGCTAAGATTCTTGTACCACCTTTTTCGTACCCTTCTTATTCCTCTTTTTCCTCATGGAGGCTTCGTCCCCACCGTAAAGGTCATTGTTCTTGTACTGGCTGGCTCCACACCGGGGACATTTATCCAGTGACTTGAACGTTTCACCACGAAAAAGGATACAGTGGTTGGCGCATGCATGGATTTTTTCAACCCCCATTTTCAATGGACTTATGACCTTCTTTGCTTGGTATGTGTTGGTGCGAACTGAGTTTGGTTGTGGCAGCACCCACGATAGGAGACGCAATAGATCATTGAAACTATAGTCTGACCAGCCGTACTTAGCATTCAGGATGAGTAGCTCAAGCAAAAAACGTAGCAACGTCTAGTGTGTCGGACAACCCTTTTCAACACCATATAGCCTTCTTCGATGCTGTGGGGGTATGGCCCCCGGTATCCATAAGACAAGACATGGGCCACACCATCAGAGGTGGCCCAGCCCACAAGATCAAGGCATGCACGGCGCTGCTCGGCGTGCACCACAAGCTATTATATAGTACCAAATAGGATACTTTCCTTATAACCCTGCTCCTCCAGAGTATATAAGGAGAGGCAAGGGTCCCCTACTCGTCATCTCAATGCAATACATCAGAACACATGATGTAGGTATTATGTCATACTGATGGCCAAACCTGTCTAAATCTTGTGTCTTGGTGCTTATATTACCATCTCGCTCCTGATCTCTCTCACCTCTACGACAAATCTACCATCATGGGATACCCCTCGGTGGACTGCCGAGCATCTTTTGTCGACAGTTGGCGCGCCAGGTAGGGGTGTGCGCTTGATCCCATGGCGAGCCAGATGGACCTCAAATCAACAGCGCGTTCTCGTCATCAATCTCGTGGAGATCCATGTTGGTCTACGACGACGATTCATCGCTGGCTACACCAGCGCCCGCGACAGCAGATCCAATCTCGGAATCACCTCCGAGGTCGTCTTCATCAACAACTCACCGCCCGCCAGGTGCTCACCATCAACACCAACTAGATAACACCATACGTCGCCGACCATACTTTCTGTCTAAAGCTAAGTCACGCTTTAATATTCTTCTAAATACTCTCCAATCTCCGTATATCGCCATAATGTTTCTCTGAGCTGTTTTCTCCATATTTGCTCTCCAAATGATTTTATGAACCCTCGAACAGTCATGTTGATGCTCGGACGCTTCTAGAGACGGCCCTATCTCCGGCTCCTCCCTACACGTGCTACGGGCTCCACGCTCTGTATTATGGGTGGTCGATAGCGGCTCCTTGGTGATGCATGTTCCTCCTACACGTGCACGGGCTCTGCGCTTGACATTATGGACTATGGGCTAGCTAGGGCTGGAGACTCAGCTACACACTAACTGGTCAGGCGGTTTATATTAAATATAAATACATCTTCGCTCCAACTGATCGCCGAGCTACATATGCTATTTTTTCTCTAGAGTTCATATATTTTTACATCATGTACTACCCGTTCTATATGTTTGTATTGCAGGATCATCGTCCAGGTGATCGGACCACCTGGTGTTCGGACTTCTCCACCGATCAACTAGTTGGACAGCTTGGTTCATGGACTCCATCGCCGACCAGTTGATCGGACTGTTCGCCGGTCGCTTCTACTCAATGCTCACTTCACCGCCGACTAGTTGACCAGACTGTTCGTCGCTCATGCTTCATCGCCAGCTATGCCAGTTACTCCTCGGTGCTCGAATTCTTCATGCTCGAGGACTAAGTGGGCACACTTCACCGCACGGACGCCGCTGGCTACGTCGGTGCTTGGACATCACCCGCTACGTCGGGGACTCCTCGGTGCTCGGATGTCACCAGCTACGCCAGGGACTCCTCATTGCTTGGACCTTGCTAGCTTCGCCGGGAACTCCTCGGTGCTCGGACGTCGCCAGCTACGCCGGGGACTCCTCGGTGCTCGGACATCGATAGCTTCGCTAGGAACTCCTTAGTGCTCGAACATCGCCAGCTACGCCGGGGACTCCTCGGTGCTCGGACCTCGCCAGCTGCGCCGAGGACTCCTTGGTGCTCGGACATCGCTAGCTACGCCGGAGACACCTCGGTGCTCAGACATCGCCAGCTATGCCAGGGACTCCTCGGTGCTCGAACATCGCCAGCTGCGCCGAGGACTCCTCGGTGCTCGGACGTCGCCAGCTACGCCGGGAACTCCTAGCTGCTCCGATGTCGCCAGCTGCGCCGAGAACTCCTCGATGCTCGGACATCGCCACCTACACCGGGGACTCGGTGCTCGGACATCGCCAGCTACGCTGGGGACTCCTCGGTGCTTGGACGTCGCCAGCTACGCCGGAAACTCCTCGGTGCTCGGACGTCGCCAGCTATGTCGGGGACTCCTCGACGCTCGGACATCGCCCTTGGTGGTCAGATCTTGCTACGTATCATCGGTGTGCTATCAAGCTGCTCCATGCTGTTCGGATTAGGGTGTTGATCTTGGGTAGCACGTCTGGGGACTTGATACGCGCTTGTCGGACAACGTCGATAAAGCTTTCAGATTTCTTTTTTCTTTGACCCTGCTACAAGATTCATTCTTCATCTTCTAGCAGGCTTAGGGACTAAGTGGGCACACTTCATGATGAGTACAGGCCCGATCTTCCGAGAGGTAGCCGGTAAGTTCGATTTGTGGAGATCTCGACGTTGGCGATCCGGCTTCAAATCAGACACGATTCGAACCCTGCAACCGTTACACCACTGCTCCGTTGGATATCAACCAAGCACAACTTGATTGACCTCGCCAAGAAGGCTTTTCCTGCAAGCGAATCGAAGAGCACAAGCAAGAAGGTAAAACACGCAATCTGAAATTGCAAATATGAATGATGTGAATATCAATAGAGGGTTCAAGAACTCGGTTCCAAAGGACTAATCGACACAGTGGAGGAGATCAAGAACGGGGGCCCTGGATCACTGTAAAAGGATTTGTCACCACAGTTACAATGAACGATTCAGTTTCTCGAGGGAAAACTAAACTCTAAACAAAACCCAATTGTGTAGCAGCAGTGGCGGCTGTGTTTATAGTCTAAGACTCGACCTAGGGTTGGGGACGGCCAGGGGTTGGGCGCCCACAACTTGGGCTTAAGGCCCGACACGATACATGGCCAAGTTGGCCCAAATAGGTGACGCAACACCTTGCCGTGGTCACACAGAATGATCCACGGACCTTCTGGAGCTGGGACCTGATCCAAAACGACGGCATCGTCGTCCCCTTTCCAACGCATCCAAGAACGGCCCGTTTCGATGTCGTATGAGGAAGTTATGACCGAAACAGTAACGACGTGTCTGCTGAATCCGAGGACGACGTGGCAGCTGAGTTGGAAACGAATTGCAACTTGGGGAAGACCATGGCGTCGGTGTGTCCAGCGTGGCGATGTCCTCATCATCCTCCCCTTCTCGAATTGGAGTCGTCCTCGACTCCATCTTGGCGATGTCCTCATTATCCCCTCCTTGTAGAATTGGAGTCGTCCTCGACTCCATCCCATCATCAGCGAACTCCTGCAAAAGGTTAGTCACAGCAGGCAATGCACCAGACATAAAAGGTTGACAAAACATAGTATAACATGGTGCATCAGGATTATCACATAACTCAGCAGTAGCAGGAGTTGTAGCAAGAAAAGCACCTCCTTTTAACTTAATCCCATTATTTTTAGCAATGTCTGTTGGAGGTTTATTTTTGATCTCATTAGCATGTTTAATAATATCCGTAGGAGACAAAGGCAGCAATGTAATTTTCTTGTCCTTATGTATGATAGTGTATGTATTAGTTCTACCATGGTGTAAAGCATCATTATCAAATTCCCATGGGCGACCTAACAAAATGGAACAAGCTTGCATAGGGATAACATCAAAATCAGCAGTATCATGATAAGAGCCTGTGAAAAAGCTAATGCGTGCTGATTTAGTTACCTTAGTCTTACCACTATTATTGAACCATTGAAGTTTATATGGATACGAATGTTGTCGTGTGGTCAAGCCAAGCTTGTCAACCAAATCTAAACTCACCAAGTTGTTGCAACTCCCGCTATCAATGATAGTGAGAACACGACAACCCTGCACAATAAGATACATGTGGAACAAATTGTGGCGTTGGATCTTCATCTCTTCTTCATGACCCACACGTGTACTCAACACACGCTGCACAAGAAGGCTAGGGTAGTCCGCGGCAGCAGCCACAAAGTCAATGGTGATGGCCTCCTTGTCATGATCGCCCGCGATGGGATCTGCATCAATGTTAGCAGCAAGGGCTAAATCATCTTCAACATCACTAGCACTTACATATCCATCCTCGGTAGCAATGAAAGCGCGACGACTGGGGCATTCCTTCATGACATGTCCCATGCCTTTGCATCGGTGGCAAATGATTTTAGAGCTGGACGAGGAGGAGCTAGTGGCACCTTTCTTCAGCTGTGGAAACTGCACATTAGACAATTTACTTACCCCGGAAGAAAATGGAGGTGTAGATGGCTGTGGTGCAACAGGAAGCTTGGGCGTCTCCGGCTCGGAACGCTGCTGAAAATTCCTCCCATTGTTAGACCTGAAAGGCTGGTGTTGTTTGCGTCCCTGTACTTCTCGTTCGGCCTTAATAGCAAGATGATACAATTGGGAAAAATTGCGCCATTCTTTGTAATCAAGTATGTTCTGTATATCATGGTTTAAACCACCAAAAAATCTAGCACTAGCATCATCATCATCTTCATTTATACCACAACGTGCTAAACCAATAAGCAATTCTTGATAGTATGCTTCTACTCCTTTATCACCTTGTTTTAAAGTTTGTAGTTTCAAACGTAAATCACGTTGGTAATAAGGAGGAACAAAACGAGATTTCATACGTTGCTTTAAAACATTCCAAGTTTGAGGCACAGCAGCAGCATTATTGGCATTGCAAAGATCACTCCACCAGAACAAAGCAAAATTAGTAAACTCACTGGTAGCAAGTCTAACTCTATGCTCAGCAGGAACATTATGAGAATCAAATTTTTGTTGAACAGCAAGCTCCCAATCTAAATATGCCTCTGGATCAACATTACCAGCAAAAGGTGGTAGACTAAATTTAATTTTAGCAAAAGGATCATTATTACCATGATTATTACCGGCCATACCGCGACGATTGAAGTTGAGGCGGCGACGGGCACCACCGTCAGCATACGCATCTTCATCACCAGCATCTTCATCATCAGCACGATAAGGTGGAGGGCGTTGCTCAAGCTGTTCAATGCGGGTGACCATTGATGAGTACAGGCCCGATCTTCCGAGAGGTAGCCGGTAAGTTCGATTTGTGAAGATCTCGACGTTGGAGATCCGGCTTCAAATCAGACACGATTCGAACCCTGCAACCGTTACACCACCGCTCTGTTGGTTATCAACCAAGCACAACTTGATTGACCTCGCCAAGAAGGCTTTTCCTGCAAGCGAATCGAAGAGCACAAGCAAGAAGGTAAAACACGCAATCTGAAATTGCAAATATGAATGACGCGAATATCAATAGAGGGTTCAAGAACTCGGTTCCAAAGGACTAATCGACACAGTGGAGGAGATCAAGAACGAGGGCCCTGGAATCACTGTAAAAGGATTTGTCACCACAGTTACAATGAACGATTCAGTTTCTCGATGGAAAACTAAACTCTAAACAAAACCCCATTGTGTAGCAGTGGCGGCGGCTGTGTTTATAGTCTAAGACTCGACCTAGGGTTGGGGACGGCCAGGGGTTGGGCGCCCACAACTTGGGCTTAAGGCCCGACACGATACATGGCCAAGTTGGCCCAAATAGGTGACGCAGCACCTTGCCGTGGTCACACAGAATGATCCACGAACCTTCTGGAGCTGGGACCAGATCCAAAACGACGGCATCGTCGTCCCCTTTCCAACGCATCCAAGAACGGCCCGTTTCGATGTCGTATGAGGAAGTTATGACCAAAACAATGACGACGTGTCTGCTGAATCCGAGGACGACGTGGCAGCTGAGTTGGAAACGAATTGCAACTTGGGGAAGACCATGGCGTCGGTGTGTCCAGCGTGGCGATGTCCTCATCATCCTTCCCTTCTTGAATTGGAGTCGTCCTCGACTCCATCTTGGCGATGTCCTCATTATCCCCTCCTTGTAGAATTGGAGTCGTCCTCGACTCCATCCCATCATCAGCGAACTCCTGCAAAAGGTTAGTGACAGAAGGCAATGCACCAGACATAAAAGGTTGACAAAACATAGTATAACATGGTGCATCAGGATTATCACATAACTCAGCAGTAGCAGGAGTTGTAGCAAGAAAAGCACCTCCTTTTAACTTAATCCCATTATTTTTAGCAATGTCTGTTGGAGGTTTATTTTTGATCTCATTAGCATGTTTAATAATATCCGTAGGAGACAAAGGCAGCAATATAATTTTCTTGTCCTTATGTATGATAGTGTATGTATTAGTTCTACCATGGTGTAAAGCATCATTATCAAATTCCCATGGGCGACCTAACAAAATGGAACAAGCTTGCATAGGAACAACATCAAAATCAGCAGTATCATGATAAGAGCCTGTGAAAAAGCTAATGCGTGCTGATTTAGTTACCTTAGTCTTACCACTATTATTGAACCATTGAAGTTTATATGGATACGAATGTTGTCGTGTGGTCAAGCCAAGCTTGTCAACCAAATCTGAACTCACCAAGTTGTTGCAACTCCCGCTATCAATGATAGTGAGAACACGACAACCCTGCACAATGAGATACATGTGGAACAAATTGTGGCGTTGGATCTTCATCTCGTCTTCATGACCCACACGTGTACTCAACACACGCTGCACAAGAAGGCTAGGGTAGTCCGCGGCAGCAGCCACAGAGTCAATGGTGATGGCCTCCTTGTCATGATCGCCCTCGATGGGATCTGCATCAATGTTAGCAGCAAGGGCTAAATCATCTTCAACATCACTAGCACTTACATATCCATCCTCGGTAGCAATGAAAACGCGACGACTGGGGCATTCCTTCATGACATGTCCCATGCCTTTGCATCGGTGGCAAATGATTTTAGAGCTGGACGAGGAGGAGCTAGTAGAAGCACCCGAAGTGCCACCTTTCTTCAGCTGTGGAAACTGCACATTAGACAATTTACTTACCCCGGAAGAAAATGGAGGTGTAGATGGCTGTGGTGCAACAGGAAGCTTGGGCGTCTCCGGCTCGGAACGCTGCTGAAAATTCCTCCCATTGTTAGACCTGAGAGGCTAGTGTTGTTTGTGTCCCTGTACTTCTCGTTCGGCCTTAATAGCAAGATGATATAATTGGGAAAAATTGCGCCATTCTTTGTACAGGCCCGATCTTCCGAGAGGTAGCCGGTAAGTTCGATTTGTGGAGATCTCGACGTTGGCGATCCGGCTTCAAATCAGACACGATTCGAACCCTGCAACCGTTACACCACTGCTCCGTTGGATATCAACCAAGCACAACTTGATTGACCTCGCCAAGAAGGCTTTTCCTGCAAGCGAATCGAAGAGCACAAGCAAGAAGGTAAAACACGCAATCTGAAATTGCAAATATGAATGATGCGAATATCAATAGAGGGTTCAAGAACTCGGTTCCAAAGGACTAATCGACACAGTGGAGGAGATCAAGAACGGGGGCCCTAGATCACTGTAAAAGGATTTGTCACCACAGTTACAATGAACGATTCAGTTTCTCGAGGGAAAACTAAACTCTAAACAAAACCCAATTGTGTAGCAGCAGCAGCGGCTGTGTTTATAGTCTAAGACTCGACCTAGGGTTGGGGACGGCCAGGGGTTGGGCGCCCACAACTTGGGCTTAAGGCCCGACACGATACATGGCCAAGTTGGCCCAAATAGGTGACGCAGCACCTTGCCGTGGTCACACAGAATGATCCACGGACCTTCTGGAGCTGGGACCAGATCCAAAATGACGACATCGTCGTCCCCTTTCCAACGCATCCAAGAACGGCCCGTTTCGATGTCGTATGAGGAAGTTATGACCGAAACAGTAACGACGTGTCTGCTAAATCCGAGGACGACGTGGCAGCTGAGTTGGAAACGAATTGCAACTTGGGGAAGACCATGGCGTCGGTGTGTCCAGCGTGGCGATGTCCTCATCACTTCACCTTGCGGTGAACGTGCGCTTTTCTCATCTCGATGCTACGCCCGGGGACTGGCTGCCTGCTCGGCTAGTCTTCTACTTTTTTGACCCTGGCACCATGTGACTACGTCACCTATTGTCAGGCTCGGGAACTAGCTGTGGGGGTATGGCCCCCGGTATCCAGAAGACAAGACATGGGTCGCACCATCAGAGGTGGCCCAGCCCACAAGATCAAGGCGTACACGGCGCTGCTCGGCGTGCACCGCAAGCTATTGTATAGTACCAAATATGATACTTTCCTTGTAACCCTATCCCTCCAGAGTATATAAGAAGAGGCAGGAGTACCCCACTCGACATCTCAATGCAATATATCAGAACACAGGATGTAGGTATTACGTCATACCGACGGCCGAACCTGTCTAAATCTTATGTCTTGATGCTTATATTACCATCTCGCTCCTAATCTCGCTCGCCTCTATGACAAATCTACCATCGTGAGATACCCCCTCGGTAGACTGTCGAGCATCTTTTGTTGACAGATGCTTTTTTCACCCTTTTAAAATTTTCTAGACCTTTCGGGCTCTTTAGTAAAATCTCTGGTCCAAGGGCTTGAATCATGTCCTCCAAATCATCTTCATCCCTGACACGTGCTCCGCCATCATTATTGGCACCACCTTCGTCGTTACCATCCCAACCACCAGCAACACCACCTTGTTCATTGCCAAACTCGGGATCCATTCGTGCATCAAGCTCTACTGAATATTGGGATAGGGATTCTAGGGTTTTGTCGTCGTATTCCTCCTCATCCTCGTCGTAAACAATAACCATTTCACCATGATGAATCCACACTGTGTAGTCCTCAATAAATCCTCGCGTAATCAAATATGATATGATGATAGACACATCTGTCCATTCCATACGGTTCTTGCAATCTTACAGGGACAAATAATTATATCCTTATTCTCTGTTAATGTCGTTGCATGCTTCTATGCGGCTTCAATAATTTTATCCATCTCTTTACGAAAACATGTCTTAACCTTAATGAACCATACATCTAAGAGTTCCTGTACTCTATCTTTTACAACAACAACAAAACAAACATTAAAGGATTACTTATTCAGATATATATAAAATGAATCAAATTAATAATTACTTGAGAATAATTGTATATACTTCAGATATATATGAATATAAATCAAATATAATTACATGAAGCATACAAACACACCATGGTAGAGAAAAATTAATTAATGACCTATTTATCCATAAATAATTAAAATACATATTTATTTATTACAATAAATAATTTTAAAGACAACAATTAGCAACAATTATAATTTACCCAATATCTTTCATAAAACCCTAGTCCAATTTCATCAAACATAAATTTACAAAAATAAAATTAATAAAAAAACCAGACCATAATCTAGATCTAGATTTACATGCACATGAAGCATCCATAAAACTAACTAATTGCTCACTAAAATCAAGAAACATGGATCAAATAAGGGTATGATCTTGTTCCCCTACCTAATTTACCCTAGTATATTCAAAACTTGGATCTAATTTGCTTCATAAGTAGCTCAAGCACCATAGAAGAGAGAGAAAAGTAAAACTCTAACTGCTCACTAACCAACCATTAAAACTTTTAAAAAAAGTGTGGAATAGCATTTTTTTACCTTCTACGACCTCTCCATCAAAGAATTTGAGACCAAAACCTTCCCCTTTAGTAGAGTAATTTTTTGGAAGGTGTCCAAGGCCTCCCAAGTCTTTTTTCTCGGGTAAGAGTGAGTGACCCGAGAAGAAAGAAGGGGGCTGCAGCCTTTTATATGTGCATTTGTAGGGGCGGCCCTACTGTGCCATTTGTAGAGGCGACTAATCTCGTGGGTTCCAAGCACGCTCACTGTAGAGACGGCTCCATCACCAGCCGTCTCTATAAAAAAAAATTATCTGGTTGTTACGAACGTTTTTGTAGTAGTGTTCCGGACACTGATGAGGGAGATGAAGGCGTCCACGGTCTCGGGAGGGTACCCAGCGACTGCCCGATCTGCCCCATTATCGATCGCCGTCAGCGTGCCGTGGGCGCCGCAGGCGATGGCCGCGAATAGGATCAGCATGTCCACGCTCACCAGCGCCTGCGGGATAGTCCTCGCCGTGCACCGGCGGGCTGAACGCGTGCCTCAGGAAGGCGCCGAGGTGGGAAGACGAAGACGGTGGCCGCGACGGCGGTGGTGGCATAGCGGTGCTGGCTCCTCGTGTTCCTTCTTGATCCGGTACTCCTGCTTAACGACGACGGCGAGGGGGAGGAAGAGGAGGACGAGGAGCCCGGCGGCGGACGCGGCATAGGCGGCGCGGGAGAAGCTGACCTGCCTCTGCACGACGATCATGACGACGATGTACGCTGCGAGCGCGACGGAGATGTAGAGCAAGCAGCGGAACACGTCGCCGCCGCGCGTGCTGTGCCTCGGGACGACGCGGACGGTGGCGAGGAACACAACGGAGACGGCGGCGGGGAGCCAGGCGATGAGCGGACGAGCGACCTGGCATCGGCGCCGCCGTAGAGGGCGAGGTGGAGCTGCGCAAGGATGGCGCTGCTGAGGCCGACGCAGGTGACGAGCGCCCCCGTGCCGGCGAACGCCTGCGAGTTGGCTCCTGCGCAGACGTAGGCGCACATGAGCCAGACGGGGGGCCGCGCGACGCGGCCGGCGAGGGAGAGGTAGACCATGAGGTAGCCCGCAAGGTTCATGGCGGCGCCGACGGCGAGCACGGCCCACGGCTGGGCCACCTCGTTGAGGAGCCCCGCGGGGACGCCGACGTTGCTGCCGAGGTCCTTGAAGAAGGCGAGCGTGGCGACGGCGCGGTGGTCGTAGCCCAGCGACGTCCGGAGCGCACGGGAGTAGATGCCGAAGGCGTACGTCGCACCCGACGCCGACAGGATCAGCAGACACGCAAACAGCGTGAACCAACGCCCCGACAGGACCTGCCGGGCGAACCGCGCGCGCCGTCAGCAACTTCGCCGCCACGCCATTACCGGAGATAAACGCGAACACCATGGCGCCGAGAGAGCCTTCCTATGCGCGTGTCTATACAGAATGAGAAGAACGAACTGCAATAATGCAGACTGCAGAGTCGAGTACGTGTCACGTGCATAAAAGAGCTTGACTGCCACTACTCACTTGCACTGCTGCACAAACTGTTTCTTGTGAAATTTATGCAATATTCCAAGCGAAGTAGACATGGAATGAACTTCATGAAGCAAGCATTTGAGGTTAGTCTGCGATCATGAAGTGTTGAAATGTTATAATGTGGTTAGGAAGCTGTCACGGCCATCTCCTTCCATGGTGCCTCTAGTTTATATCCAGGGGCCTGCAGCCACTTCCTGACACGATAAACAGAGACAGAGGATTAAGAAAATCTTGGGTCATCTTTGCGTAGGATCTGCCTGCTCCTGCTGCTGCCGGCGAGTGTATTAACAACTAGCAAGTTGGCCCGTGCTAATAGGGTGGCTAGATTTGCTACGGTATTTTTTTATTGCGAGCATCTTCTTTGTTATGGACCAACTTCTTCCCTTTGGGAAAATTGATTTCTTCATCTATATTTCTCTCTTCTAACTTTTATATCTATCTCAGCTGCCTAGTGCGCCTCCATCCATAGCTACGAAGCCTTTCTACTTTTCATCAGCTGCATCATTTTCACATTCATATTTTTTTCACGGGTTCTCAACGATCTTTCTTCACACTATCGCTAGGTGGTTATCCAAAGCGTAGTGGGTCTCCTCGACTCTTTTCCCTTATCAGCCCCCGCCGGTTCACTCTGAAGCTTATATGCTATACAGTTGAGGTAATCGAGGTAGGAGCATTGTCCCGGGACGCTTTATCTACAACTCCAGCGTGAAAATGTTGCAACGCATTCACTTTTTTTTTATGAAACCGTTGCAATGCATTCACTGTTGAGTGAAAAATAAAGTTGCAATACATTCGCTATTGAGTTTATTTTCACGTTAATTGCTTCACCTAAGAGTAGCTTTCAAACACGCATAATATTCTGGTCGTCTTGGTTTTATTATGTTCCAAAGACATGTGTGGCTTACGCAATATGGTGCGAGGACGGAGCTAGGGAGGGGCCGGCATGGGCCATGGACCCCCTATGCTCAAAACTTGTTCATTATCCTTCATTTGGTTTGCATTGAAATTTGGCCAAATTTGTTTCACTTGACCCTACATTCTAAGAAATGTGCATGATATAATTTGTTTGGCCCCCTCTTGTTACAATCCTGGCTTTGTCTTTGATATATGGTGACTTGCTATATCATCAGCACTGGACCAATGGATGCCTTCGTTGGTGCTATATATATCTTTCCAGCGTGTTTAGCTTACTCTTTCTAGATAGCATGCATGTGTGTGCCACGTGTTGCTAGGCGGCATGACCACCGCTGTGACGGAGCTTTTGTCGACATTCCTTCTTGGGCGAGGTCTCATGCTACTCCTCATCTGGTTATCCCATGTCCTCGCCCCCGTGACCTTCTTACATCTTTCTTTTACTTAGTTGATTCGTTGGCATTGTATTTGATAGATGCAGGCCCTCGTGTCTAACATTTTCCTATATATACTGATGTATCGAAATAATTAATCCGATATGAGGCTAAGATTAATTTTAAATTAGAATTGTACTTTTATACTTTATTCAACATCAAAATAATCTGTGCCGTTATGATATGGGCCCACTGGGATCAACCGTTGAGACATCTCTATTTTTCACCAATTAGCATGGTAATTTATAGGCCCTATAAGTGAATGTCATGGCTTCCTTGACACGTAAGCATTGAAATAATTAATACATACAGGACCTCGTCGCAGCCATCAACTCTCTCCATAGCTTGCGATGTGGGGATCTAAACCTCCTAAATAAAGCGAACATTGTCCTAATCCCGAAAAAAGATGGAGCTGAGGACATCCGCGACTACAGACCGATAAGTCTTATCCACGCCATCGCCAAGACCATAACAAAGTGAGGACCAATGGTGGTCACCCTTGGATGATGAGTGATTGACAACGTTGTGTTGGATTGATGTTGCTCTTGGCTTTGTGATGTGCAGGTGTAGGATGTGGTGTGGCAGCCGATGGCGTGCGGCGAAGGTCAAGCGAAAGGTTCATGCTGATGGACCAAGGGCGGTGAAGGATGAACGTGAGTAGGCTTGGACCGATGGACCCAAGGAGTCTGGGCGGAGTCATGGGTGGTCCACATGGTGCACGGAAGGGCGAGAGAACATGACAGGATGGAGACGACGTCGGTCGAGTCGAGCGGGAGGCTTGGCGGAGGCCGGACACGTGTCGACATCGAGGAGGTCACGTGGCAGCCAAGCGGAGATGGACGGTTTGGGTGGTTTGGGCCTCAAAACCACCTAACATGCAGGTTTCCCGGTTTTGGCCTCAAAACCGAGGGCGAGCCCGGTGCGGCCGGAGCTTCAAGAAGGAGGGCACGTGGCATCATCGCGAAGCTTGCGTCGAGGCGAAGCAAAGTCGTGAAGGTGGCGTGTCCGTCCAATGCGTTGATAAAAATCTGGACCAAAATGCCCCTGTGTGGGCGGTTATCTTAGTTGTAGCTGTAGGGGTAGTTTGGTCACCTACCATGGACTATATATATGGGTGGATGGCTGGTTATTTCAGCACCTCTTTGCTTAGAAAACCCTAAATCATTTTGCTTAGAGGCTAGTCAAGTGCTTAGAGAGAGAGGAGAGAGGGAGATGAGAGGGTGATTGCTCTTTTCTCTTGATTTCTTCATCTTAGTGGGTGGATGAAGGGAGGAGGCTAGTCCTCATCGTGTAAAGATGTTTTCCTCGTGATTTAGTTGTGTTTTGATGTCTCAATTAGTGCTAAATCTTTGATTCCCGAGCGTTTTTCTATTTCGCTATTTTCGGAGTCATTTTTAGGGATTTGTTGTTCTTCGTGTTTGAGCCCGAATCTCGTGAGATTGGTTGAGGGGAAATATTGATAGGACCTTAGAGAGCATCTTTGATATGATCCCTCTCCAAATCCCTCAAGAATCCGGCTTGGATTTTGAGTTTTCCTCAAAACCGTGTTTGAGTTAGGGTTTCAGTTTTCTCCAAAATTCGTGATGAATACTTGAGCTTTTCGAGATTTGTCTCATGGATCTATTTGCCCTTGGGGTATTATTTCTTTGTCTCAAGTTTCATCTTGATCCGCGAAGTATGGAAGGAGTTCTTGTGATTTAGAGTTGGGCGAGTTTATGGTGTTCGTCTGTTCGTTCTTTTGTTTGTGTTCTTGCGCAGACAAAGCAGGTGGCTTCGCACGCATGCGAGTCCGGCCAGAGCTGTGAGCAAGCAGGCAGGACCCAGCAGTGGGCCGCTAGCACATGCTTCTGGCCCACGCGCGAGGCAGGTCTAGCAAGCCGGCAGGTGCACCAGGTCGGCCCACGCGTGAGGTAGCAAGCTGTAGGCTGAGCGGACCGCACAGGAATCAGCAGCCCAAGGCACGAGCGACACAAGCAGGCCCAGCAATAGCATCAGTGCAAGCAGGCTGACAGCAGCGACAACACAGCAAGCCAAGCACAGTGAGCTTAATTCACTAGTCCTTTGTTAATTCTTGCACTTTGCTAGTTAATCTTTGTCATCTTGTTTAGTTACTTAAATAGTACTTTGTCTTGCTGGTTCATAGATGCTTTAGTTAATCCTCTCATGTTTAGTTAAGTAAGTAGCTAGTAGTGGGCGTGCTTAATCTCTTTTGTGCAAGTTTGTTGGAGTCACTGTACGCTTTTGCTTCCGCTATGTCTTGAATGTGTCAAATCATTCCTAGGGTGAGCTTGTCATGAGTTGACTTGCATCATCTTGGTGAATTGACACGAGGTGTGCTTTGGGGTGGAAATTAGGACATAGGCCTTGTTCTCATAGAAGAATTTTAAAGGCTCCCATTCACCCCTCTCTGGTCGTCCGTCTGGTCCTTCAATTGGTATCAGAGCCGATTAAGGTTCCTCCATACCCTAATTGGTTTTGAAACCTATTATGGTGACCTCTGAGCATTCTTCCTCGACCGTTGCACCCTACTTTGATGGCTCTGACTATCGGTATTGGAAAACTCGCATGTGAGCCCATCTAAATAGTAGAGGAGAAGGGGTTTGGGAAATCACTTAGGATGTGACTTATGTGATTCCTTCTACTCACTTGACTCAAGATGAAAGAGATAAATATCACGCCAACAACAAGGCGGTGGATATCTTGTTTGCTAGTCTGTGCCATGCAGAGTTTGATCATGTCGAGGATCTATCTCTTGCTCATGAGATTTGGTCCTGACTTCAGAGTTTCCATGAGGGGAATAGTCAGGTGAAGGCACGACTCTTTGAGACTTACTGGCGTGAGTATGAAAATTTTGTTCATTTGCCTGGTGAGTCTGCTGATGCTTTGTTCCAGCGCTTTCTTGCTATTGTGAACAAGATGAAAGCAAACACTACCAACTTGCCCTACACTGATCATGATAAAGCTTTAAAGCTCCTGCATGCTTTGGATCACAAGGTGTGGGGTACGAAGGTTGATGCTATCATTGAGTCCACAAACTATGAGACTCTTACTACCGATGAGCTCTTTGCTAAGCTGAAGTAAACAGAGGTTGATAAGAGGCTTCGAGCAAAACAGGGGAGCCCTACTGATCCACATAGTATGGCTCTTGTGTCAGGCTCTGGACAGTCTACGTCTTTGGCTAATCCTTCTACCATGTCCTTTGCTTTGTCTTCCTTGGTGTCTGTTTCAGAGGAGCAGTTGGAGGTTCTTGACAACGAGAAGCTTGCTTTGATCACGAGGCGGTTCATGCGCTTCAACGACAACCGCAAGAACCAGTGAAGGAACAACAACTACTACTTTGATTGTGGCAACCCAGGTCACTTCGCCGTTGACTGCCCCAACAAGAACAAATCCAAGAGCGGCTACGACTACAGCAAGTACAAGGACAAGGACGGCAAGAAGAAGAAGAAGAAGTACACATATTGTGAGAAGGAGTACCGCAAGAAGGCCAAAGCACGTGCCTTCATCGCCTCTCTCAGCGATGTTGACTCCAACACCGATGACCACACCGACTCAAGCTCAAGTGAGGAGGACGACAATCGCAAGGCGAAGAAGGATAGCAAGAACTTCAACGGCCTCTTCTTCTCCTCTGGCAAGAACCATGATGGGTACTACATCATGGCCCTCAATGCCGACAACAAGAAGGATGGCAAGGAAAGCGACTCTGACTCAGAAACAGAGGTAAAGCCTACTCCTAAACAACTTGCCTTAGAAGTAGAGGAACTTAATGATTGCTTGCTAAATCAAGATAAGTTGCTTAAAAAGGCTGCTTGTGAACGAATTGAGCTTAAGGCTAAGTTGGAGAGTGCTTTGATTGAAATAGATATGCTTAAATCTGCTCCTACTGTTTTTGATGTTGTTGAGTGTGATGAATGTGTTGTTTACATGTCTAGTATAGCCTCTTTGCAATCTAAACATGCTTTGCTTGTAGATGAACTTGATTTGACTAGGGTTGCTTTAGATGAAGTTAAGACTAGACCTGTTTTACTTGGTGCTTGCAAATCTTGCCCTGCTTTACAGATTCAACTTGATGATGCATGTGCTAAGATTAAAGCTCTTGAGAAATCTGATTTAATTGCTAAATCAAAAGTTCCTGAATGCACAAAGTGTCCTAAACTTAGACATTCTTTGCAAAATACTGAGGATGAAAATTGTAACACCCCAGGTGTTTAGCTTCCACATTTGCACTGCATTTCATAAACATGAGCATCATGCATCCATTCGTGAACTTATAGCACATGAAACATAATTTCGAAACATTGCAACGTGTTGTATATTTCATGTGTGTTGTTCTTTTATGAAATGTAAAGTGTGCAACACTTAAGTGCAACATGTGCCACTCACTTAGTGAAACAAGATTAGTTAATACTATGCAACAAGATCATGAAACGTGTGAAATATGACTATGAAACAATTGTAACATTTCATGTGTTTTTCATTGTTTCAGTACATACCTTGCTTGATTCTTGTGTGACCAATGTGTGGTGTGGTTAATAATCATCCTAAGTAACTTAGTTACACCTAGAATGTCTTTTGGAACATTGTTCATGTTGGTCACTTTAACTAACTAGGTTTTCAAGTCATGGTTGACCAATTTGGACCCCTAGAGCTCCTGTGTTTGACTGTTTAAAAAGTGTGGCTTAGGATACTTGCATGTCTGAGCAACCTAAAGCAATGAAGTAGAGAATTTTATAAGGAACAAACTTTGTTTAGAAACCAAGTCATGAAAATGTGCACAACATGTTCAAAAATGGCCCACAAGTCAGTTTTGAGATCTAATTTGAAACTCTGAAATTTTTCTAACTGTTGTAACTGAGTTTCAGTTTCATGACCTCAACCTTGGCTTGATATAACTCGTGATCCATGGAGAGTTAGCTGTTGATTTCTAAATAAAAGTTGTAGCCCTACTATAGCTCTACAACTTTCATGTTCATTGTTTCTTCTACCTCGTCTTGGTTTAGGAGTTAATCGGTGTTAAACTTGCCCTGTCAGTCGACACCTTTGAGCTCTAAATCAAAAAAATTCAGACATCTACAGTGTTCACCGATTCAGAAACCAGCCGACGCGTGGTGACACCCATCGCCGGCCGTCTGACCGCGCGGCCACACGCCGCGGACGCCCTGGCAAGGCCAGCCACGACGGGCACACTAACACGCGCCTGACCGACCAGTGCACCAGCTCAATTTTTCATTTCGTCGCCCCACAGCGCGCAGCAAGTGAGCACAGTCGCTCCGCCATTGTTGCCGCAAAGCTTCGCCGTCGCCGAGCTCGCAAACCACCGCAAAAGCGCGACTGCCATCTCGCCAACGACTCCACCGTAGCCTGCTCTACCTCCTCCACCTATTAGCCGTGCCATTTGGGTCTCGGTAAGGGCGCAGTGCCGTTTTCCACCACCGCCCGCCATGGCTGAGCCTCGCCGGACTTGGCGCTCACCGTGGCTAGCGCACCTCCGCACCCTTCTTCTACCCCTATCCCTCGTCTCGTCTTCCCCAGCTCGCGTAGTCGCTCCAGTGAAGACGCTACCTTCCAGGCCGGTCCAGTCCGGCCGGAACGCGGCCGCGCACCGCCGTGCGCCACGGCAGAGCCGCCGTGCGCCATGGCCGACATACCTAGAGGTCGGTAGGGTTTGCGGTTAGGGTACCAATCGACGCAGTAGGTCTAGGCGGTCACGTTGGTGCCGTTCTCGTCGCCGGTGAGGTCACCGTCGGTGAGCTCCGCCGTCTTCCGAGCGTCGCAGCCGCCTCCTCTGCTTTGCTGCCGCTGACCAGTGGGGTCGGCTGACAGCCGGGTCCCACACGTCAGTGGCTGTTGTTCTTAAGGATAGTTCAAAATTTCAGTTTTGAGTGTTGATTTGATATTTTTGTATCTCCTGTTTTGTAGATCCAAATTGGGTGGTTCCAATTTTGTTAGACTCACTATGAGGTCTAGTATTTAATAAAAATATATCTTGAGCACAGTAGGTAGAAATTTTGGGTGAATTAAATAGGAACTTGAAATGTGTTTTTGAATGCATGCAAACTTGTTTAAATCATATCTTGAGTTTCTGTGATCCAAAAATTATGAAATTTTGTGGGTAAGCTAGTATTGTATAGTAGAAGCCCTGGTTAAAATTTTAGAGTCATTGCATGTGTAGTTTTTGAGTTATAGATTTTCCTTTTATCACTAGTAGATACTTGTGTGAATTTTTATAAATTTTCTAGGAATCCTATGGCCATGAAACTTGGTAGGTAGTATCTTAGTACCTTAAGGATGCTAGGAAAAATATGAAATCTATTGCTTGACACTTTTCACTAAGGTTTCCTAATTATGCCATTTTAAGTCATTCTGCCTTACCATTTTTGTGTAGATTGTTATACTTACTCAAATGGTGTGAAATTTTTATGGTAGTCTACTTAAAGCATGTAGTGTCTACTGTAATTTTTGTAGAATTAATGGGGCAGTTTTCATATATGTTTACTATTTCCCCTAATTAATTAAATAAATTAAGAAATGGATTAAAAGAAATGTTTTGGTGATGAACCCCCTACTTTCTGGTGTTCTTGTGATATGTGTGATATATCAGTAAAGTTAGTTTTGTCCAATTAAGTATTTATATCATAAGTTAGTAATTAATTGTTTGCATTATGTCCCTCTGGACAGATCTGGGGACTTTGAAAAGTTCCCCATGATATTTTGGTTTTCTGTGAATGAGTTGAATACAAGAGTTGTAGATAAATTAGGTAGCTAGCTCCTGTCAAAATTTGAGGGCATTTGGCCTAGTAGTTTAGAAACTTCAGCTGTTTAAAGTTAGGTTGCAGATTTTGCTTATTCTCTGCCTTGTGAGGATAGAATTCTGTTGATTTATGAATTCGACCTGGTAAAGGTTTGAATCATGCTTTGAGGTATGAAATTGTATTGTAGACAATTTTATAAGCTTTCCAGATTGTCTTGTTGCATATCATTTGGATTTATAAATCTCCAGTTATGACTAGTTTACTGCACCGCTACATAGTGTTCATTTTTCTGAAATACAAATGCTTGAGTGTATGTTGTTGCAAGGTTCTCGTTGATTGTTTAGAGGTTAGCCTAACTTGAGAATATGCTTAGGTGCAGGTGCTAGGTCATTAACGGAAGATGAGTAATTATACCTTAGGTTGTATAAACGTGGTAAGTGAAAGTGATTTGAATAGGGCTTAAGTTGGAATATGCAAACTACAGCGAACATGTGCATTCCCCGAGCATCCCCGACATTCGTACATGTGCATCCATGATATTTATCTTGCGCATTCATGCAATAGGTGTGCTGGAGGGAGTGACGTTGCTGGAGTTCGAGGGAGCCAACCAGGAGGAGGAACCCGAGGTGCAGGAAGCCGATGAAGCAGTCGCCGCGGAGGAATTGCCCGAGTGCCCTGATCACCAGCCTTCCTCGTTCCTGAAAGGCAAGCCCCGGAGCATATTAAGCCTCCTATGTTTTTACAAATACATTGAGTATCTTTTATTGTTGATGATGCATTAAGTATAGGAATTGGTTGGAACCAATTGCTACATTATATATCCTTCCTTGTCCAGATATCGCACTGGAATCCTATTTAAGTTCAGGAACGGGTTAAATGCTTAGCCATGCTTAGTGCGGTAGAAGTCAGGTGATTTCCTGTCACCTGCAAGCTTTAGGATGAGGTGGATCACGGTTGGCTATATTTGCTATCGTGGAAAAGAACCATGTAAATAATGAATTAAGACCAGGCGGGGTCTTGTGTAGGTTTGAACATAGTGACTCCGTCTGAGTCGTTTAAGGACCGATACGCTGTACGTCCTCATGTCATGTTGAACGCAGCCTAACACTTAGCTAGCCAGATAAGTTGTTCTGACCGCGAAGCCTAGTAGCTCGATTCAGGCCGGGAACGCGAGCAGTGGTGGCACTCTGGAGGTAGTAAGGATGTGCGGAGAGCCATTGGCATAAGTCCAAGGCGGGTTAGAGTCCCGAACAACCTTGGCAGAGTGGTTCTCTGAGAATGCCGATCTGTTCGGACCCGCGACTCCTGAATTGTACCAAAGGTGACTTGTTGCGACCCTGACGGGGGAAGCAGGGTTTGTGTTTAGGAATACCCCTCCAGCTGGATAGGAATCGATTCGAATCGCCGTCTCTCCCGGATAGTGAGAACTTGACTGAGCAGCGGCAACGTAGATTCAATTAATTTAACGATATGGTTAAATGGATGATGATAAGGTTGCCACAATGAATACCTGATATGGTTATTAATGTTTGCACCCTAATAAAATGATTGCTTAGTACAGGTGCTAATATAGATGATAGGTTAATGGCTAAAAAGTTACTGCTAGTTCAGGTTAAGAGTTGATCAATATTACTTATGCTTTTCTGCAAAAAGAAAATGTCAGCCAGCTCCACTACTTTAAGCTATGCATAATCCTTGGTGTCATTTGTTTGGTTTCCGACGGGTAAGTCTAGCTGAGTACATTCCCGTACTCAGGGTTTATTCCCTCTTGTTGCAGATGACCTCCTATATCAGGGATTCTGCAAGTATTGTCTCCACCCGGCGGGTGATGAGGACTAGATCATGGGCATGATTTCCTTTCTCTTATCTGAATGCTTTTGCGGTCTATGATCAGCGAACCAGTATGTGTATTTAAACTCGGTATGTGAGTTAAACTATTTGCTTCCGCATGTTTTACAAGACCCGTTTTGTAATAACAATGACTCTGTGATGATGTAATCTATTTGCGAACATCTATGAAATGTTGTAACGTACGATATGTTATGTTGGATTACTGTGATCTTGGTTGTATGCAAGTTGGTTTGAAATCCTTCGAGATTTCGGTTGACTACCGGGTTTATATGGGCTCAAGTTCGAGAATTTGATCGTTCCGGCGATTGTTTTTGTACTTGTGCTCTTATAAATTGGTCGGTTCCATGACAGCTGGTATCAGAGCTAGATTCAACATTAAACATGTCTTACGGCTATTTAAAACAAAAAGTTTTTGTTGTTAAAATGGTTTTCAAACTTATAGTTATATATAAGTATTCAAAAATCAAAATTTTTATGGTATACTGGTGATCACATCCCTTATAGCCCACTTAAGGACTTCTAGGTGGCTTATATATATAATTACTGACTTGGGGGAATTGATTGTTTCTATTTCGTCGTCCATGCGGCGTGATATTGCATGGATGCCATTCGTTTGAATGGTAATGTATGGATCAATTGCCTCTACGCTAAGGTAAGAGTGAGTTGTGAGAGCATGACCGTCCAACCGTCGGTCTAGGGGAGAGCTAGTTGTGGTTACTGGAGTATTTACATGTTGCATACATGTATATATGAAAGTACTTAATTGTGGGTACATTTGTCGGGTAGCTTGGATACCGAAGTATATATATCGGGGGATGTATGTATGGAGAGTATCTTAGTACTACTTGTGTAATTAGCATTATATCTTGTTGGGTTTGGCTGCAATGAAGTTTTTCTGCAGGTACGCTAACAACGCACCATGTAGATCGACTAGTTACCGCTAATTGAGAGAACATATGTATGCCACCGTATAGTCCGCTAAAGCTTAAATTTTCTTAGGTTTGGGAGGACGTACGGAACGAGCATGCATCATATTCACTCATGACATTCATATTGCATTACTCCCTCCCTTATAATTGCTTATCCCAAGTATAAAGTGAAATCTCTCGGCAAGAAGTTAGAAGGAGAGGAATACCCAGAAGAAGTCCAAGGTGTCTCCAATGTGGACAGTAATCACTTCGACGAGTAGTTCGTTAGCAAGTCTCACGAGTTAAGCTTTTGCAGTCATGTTGGAATGCACTGCATATGGCGCTAGTAATCTACTTGATGATGTGGGGATTGGAGAATGAATTATTGCCTCTGTTTATTATGCCTCGTACTCATTCCACCGGTGCGAGTGATGATGATGATCTTCCACCACCACCACCCACACCCACGGAACTAATGGCAATGCTTGCGGAAGGACAGCGCACTATGGCCGAGGCCCTCCGTACGATTGCGAATCGTGATGGCCGTGGTCCACGCCAAGGACCGGATCCAAATCAATACAGTGATTTCAAGGATTTCCTTGACACAAAACCCCCAATCTTCAAGGAGGCTGAGGAGCCTCTACAAGCTGATGAGTGGTTGAATACTCTCGAGCAGAAGTTCCGTCTGCTCCACTTGACTGAGGTGCTAAAAACTGAGTACGCATCGCACCAACTTCATGGGCCTGCTGGCATTTGGTGGAGTCATCATCGGTCCACTATGCCTGCTAATGCCCAAATCACATGGGATTAGTTCAAGTCTGCTTTCAGGGGAAATTACATTCCTCCTGGTCTTATGGCGATCAAACATACAGAGTTCATGAAGCTGACTCAGGGAAACAAGAGCCTGAACGAATACCTGCAAGCTTTCAACAACCTTGCAAGGTATGCTACCGAGTTTGTGGACACAGATGCCAAGAAGATTGCAAGCTTCAAGCGGGGACTTAGCCCCAAACTGATGAAGACCATGGGAAATTGCAAGTGCGCTCATTTTAATGAGTTTGTGAGTGATGCTTTATCGCAAGAGAACAACAATGCTATGTATGCTGCTTCAAAAAGTCGTAAGAGGGCCTATGAGGTGGGTGCCTCACAATCTAAGGCTCCCATCACACAAAAGGCTCCATTCCGTCCTCCAGCATCAGCCGCCAAGTTTCGCCCCCCGCAGAAGAAGAATCCCGCCAAGACTGGGTTTCGCAAGGCATTTACAGTTGCTCTTCCCAAGGGCACTACCAGTCAGGGCAGTTCCAGGGCTCCACCAAGCAACATGCCGTGCTGGAATTGCAATAAGATAGGCCACTGGGCAAGGGAATGCCCTTACCCTAAGAAGAATAATTACCAGGGTGGCCGTCAAGGACAAGTGAACCACACTAATATTACTGAGATCCCTTCAGGTGAGGTAGTGACTGCCGGTAAGTTTCTGATTGACCAACACCCTGCAGTTGTACTATTTGATTCAGGTGCTTCGCATTCCTTCATTAGTCCATCATTTGCATCCAAGTTTATGCAGAAAACATATACTGTTGAGGGTGAGGGTTATTGTATTAGGGCTGCCAGTGGTATTATCCCAACCAAGCTGGTAGATGGGGACGTACAATTTGAGATAGAGGGGCGAAGTTATCAGGTTGATTTGGTAGTTTTACCGGGGCTAGGTATCGATGTGATATTGGGAATGAACTGGATGAGCCATCATGGAGTGCTTATTGATACGTCGACTAGAGTAGTCATGCTCAGAGATCCTAGCAATCAGGAGGGTTTTCTAGTACAGTTACCCAGGGACATCAATCTTTCTTGCATGACCAATGCGATGCACGCAAAGTCTCTAGCAGATATCCCTGTCGTGTGTGACTTTCCGGATGTTTTCCCTGATGATTTGCCTGGATTGCCCCCGGATCGAGAAGTGGAATTCAAGATAGAGTTGCTTCCTGGTATAGCTCCCATATCTAGAAGGCCATATAGAATGCCTCCCAATGAACTAGCTGAACTCAAGACCCAGTTGAATGAACTGCTACAGAAAGGCCTTATCCGCCCTAGTTCATCTCCGTGGGGGTGTCCAGCCATCTTTGTGAAGAAGAAGGATCAATCTCTATGCATGTGTGTAGATTATAGACCCTTGAATGCAGTTACAATCAAGAATAAGTACCCTTTGCCACGCATAGATATCTTGTTTGATCAGTTATCTAAAGCAAAAGTCTTTTCCAAGATTGATTTGAGATCTGGGTATCATCAAATCAAAATTTGGCCTGAGGATGTCCCAAAAACTGCATTCTCTACAAGATATGGTCTGTATGAATACCTTGTTATGTCTTTTGGATTGACCAATGCCCCCGCACATTTTACGTATCTGATGAATTCAGTGTTTATGCCTGAATTGGACAAATTTGTGGTGGTATTTATAGATGATATCCTGGTCTATTCTGAGAATGAGGGAGATCATGTTGAACATTTGCGGGTGGTTCTTACTAGATTGCAAGAACACCAGCTGTATGCAAAGTTCAGCAAATGTGAATTTTGGCTTCGTGAGGTACCTTTTCTTGGACACGTGTTGTCCGATGGTGGAATTATGGTTGATCCCACCAAGGTGCAAGAAGTATTGAACTGGAAGGCTCCCATCTCGGAGCACGAGGTTCGGAGTTTTCTGGGGTTGGCTGGCTATTATCATCGCTTCATCCCGGATTTCTCTAAAATAGCCAAGCCTATGACTCGATTGCTGCAAAAAGACATGAAGTTTGTCTGGACTCCTGAGTGTGATGCGGCTTTCCATACCCTGCGAACTCTTCTAACATCGGCTCTGGTTTTGGCACAACCGGATATCGAAAAACCTTTTGATGTGTTCTATGATGCATCAGGTATTGGGTTAGGAGGTGTTCTTATGCAAGAGGGTAGAGTCATCGCTTATACCTCTCGCCAACTTCGGAAGCATGAAGTGAATTATCCAACGCATGACTTGGAACTCGCTGCAGTTGTTCATGCTTTGAAGGCCTGGAGACATTATCTGCTTGGCAATGTGTGCAACATCTACACTGATCACAAAAGCCTCAAGTACATCTTCACTCAACCAGAGTTAAATATGCGTCAGAGAAGATGGCTCGAGTTGATCAAGGATTATAACCTTCAAGTGCACTATCACCCTAGCAAGGCAAACGTCGTCGCGGATGCCTTAAGCAGAAAGTCTCATTGCCACTCGTTGATTGAGAGTGATGTCCATTTGTCAAAGCTCCTTCATCCTACAGTCCTGCACAACATCACTGTCAGTTGTACTCTACAGAGTTGAATTATCGAGCTACAGAAGACAGATGCAGGTGTGTTTCACATTAAGCGCAAGATGAAAGAGCAAGAAACCAAACATTTTCGAGTCGATGAGGAAGGCGTGTTATGGTTCAAGGATAGGTTAGTAGTTCCGAAGGATAGAGAGCTCAGAAACCAAATCATATCCGAAGCTCATTCCTCTAAACTATCTATTCATCCTGGTAGTAGTAAAATGTATCATGATTTAAAGCCTTGATTTTGGTGGACCAAAATGAAGAAAGAGATAGCCGCTTATGTGGCTAGGTGTGACACTTGTTGTCGGGTCAAGGCGGTACACATGAAAGCTGGATTACTTCAGCCACTCTCTATTCCAGGTTGGAAATGGGAAGAGATAAGTATGGATTTTATAGTTGGACTCCCTACCACTCAGAGGAATTTTAACTCAATTTGGGTAATTGTGGACCGACTGACCAAGTTGGCACACTTTATTCCTGTCCGCATAGACTTTCGTCCAACCGACTACGCGGAGTTGTACTTCAACCAGATAGTCCGACTTCATGGGATCCCTCGTACTATTGTCTCAGATAGAGGACCACAGTTCACTGCTCGCTTTTGGGAGCACTTACACGGATTATTAGGGACTAAGCTCGTAAGAAGTTCTGCCTATCATCCGCAAACCAATGGGCAAACTGAACGGGTGAATCAAATCTTAGAAGATATGTTGAGAGCTTGTGTCATCTCGGCTAAGGGCTCATGGGAAAAATGGTTGCCCCTAGCTGAATTCTCGTACAATAATAGTTATCAAGAGAGCATAAAGATGGCACCGTTTGAAGCTTTGTATGGCCGGAAGTGTAGAACCCCGTTGAACTGGGTAGAAGCCGGTGAAAGGAGATATTATGGAATTGATTTCGTTCAAGAAGCCGAAGAACAAGTCCGTACTATCCAAACCCACATGGCCACAGCTCAAGCTAGGCAGAAGAGTTATGCTGATCGACGTAGGAAACCTATTGAGTTCGAAGTTGGAGACTTCGTTTATCTGAAAGTCTCACCTATGAAGAGTGTCCAACGCTTTGGTGTGAAGCGAAAGCTTGCGCCGAGATATGTTGGTCCGTTTGAAATCATTGGACAAAGTGGTAAAGTGGCGTACAAGATTCAATTACCTCCTGAGATGAGTGCTATCTTCAATGTCTTTCATGTATCCCAATTAAAGAAATGTCTTCGCGTCCCTGAAAAGAGAGTTCCATTGGGGGATATCGAGTTAAAATCAGATTTGACCTTTGAAGAAAAGCCGGTTCGAGTGATTGACACTCGTGAGCGAGTGACTCGGAGTCGGGTAGTCAAGTTCTATAAAGTCATGTGGAGCAATCAGGGTAGTGAACGCGATGCAACGTGGGAAAGGGAAGACTATTTGAGGGATGGTTATAAGGAATTCTATCAACAATGGTACGCTTTTCAAATCTCGGGATGAGATTTTTATAAGGGGGGAGGGCTGTAACACCCCAGGTGTTTAGCTTCCACATTTGCACTACATTTCATAAACATGAGCATCATGCATCCATTCGTGAACTTATAGCACATAAAACATAATTTCGAAACATTGCAACGTGTTGTATATTTCATGTGTGTTGTTCTTTTATGAAATGTAAAGTGTGCAACACTTAAGTGCAACATGTGCCACTCACTTAGTGAAACAAGATTAGTTAATACTATGCAACAAGATCATGAAACGTGTGAAACATGACTATGAAACAATTGTAACATTTCATGTGTTTTTCATTGTTTTAGTACATACCTTGCTTGATTCTTGTGTGACCAATGTGTGGTGTGGTTAATAATCATCCTAAGTAACTTAGTTACACCTAGAATGTCTTTTGGAACATTGTTCATGTTGGTCACTTTAACTAATTAGGTTTTCAAGTCATGGTTGACCAATTTGGACCCCTAGAGCTCCTGTGTTTGACTGTTTAAAAAGTGTGGCTTAGGATATTTGCATATCTGAGCAACCTAAAGCAATGATGTAGAGAATTTTATAAGGAACAAACTTTGTTTAGAAACCAAGTCATGAAAATGTGCACAACATGTTCAAAAATGGCCCACAAGTCAGTTTTGAGATCTAATTTGAAACTCTAAAATTTTTCTAAGTGTTGTAACTGAGTTTCAGTTTCATGACCTCAACCTTGGCTTGATATAACTCGTGATCCATGGAGAGTTAGCTGTTGATTTCTAAATAAAAGTTGTAGCCCTACTATAGCTCTACAACTTTCATGTTCATTGTTTCTTCTACCTCATCTTGGTTTAGGAGTTAATCGGTGTTAAACTTGCCCTGTCAGTCGGCACCTTTGAGCTCTGAATCAAAAAAATTCAAACATCTACAGTGTTCACTGATTCAGAAACCAGCCGACACGTGGTGACACCCGTCGCCGGCCGTCTGACCGCGCGGCCACGCGCCGCGGACGCCCTGGCAAGGCCAGCCACGACGGGCACACTAACACGCGCCTGACCAACCAGTGCACCAGCTCAATTTTTCATTTCGTCGCCCCACAGCGCGCAGCAAGCGAGCACAGTCGCTCCACCATTGTTGCCGCAAAGCTTCGCCGTCGCCGAGCTCGCGAACCACTGCAAAAGCGCGACTGCCATCTCGCCAACGACTCCGCCGTAGCCTGCTCTACCTCCTCCACCTATTAGCCGCGCCATTTGGGTCTCGGTAAGGGCGCAGTGCCGTTTTCCACCACCGCCCACCATGGCTGAGCCTCGCCGGACTTGGCGCTCACCGTGGCCAGCACACCTCCGCACCCTTCTTCTACCCCTATCCCTCGTCTCGTCTTCCCCAGCTCGCGTAGTCGCTCCAGTGAAGACGCTACCTTCCAGGCCGGTCCAGTCCGGCCGGAACGCGGCCGCGCACCGCCGTGCGCCACGGCAGAGCCGCCGTGCGCCATGGCCGACATACCTAGAGGTCGGTAGGGTTTGCGGTTAGGGTACCAATCGACGCAGTAGGTCTAGGCGGTCACGTTGGTGCCGTTCTCGTCGCCGGTGAGGTCACCGTCGGTGAGCTCCGCCGTCTTCCGAGTGTCGCAGCCGCCTCCTCTGCTTTGCTGCCGCTGACCAGTGGGGTCGGCTGACAGCCGGGTCCCACACGTCAGTGGCTGTTGTTCTTAAGGATAGTTCAAAATTTCAGTTTTGAGTGTTGATTTGATATTTTTGTATCTCCTGTTTTGTAGATCCAAATTGGGTGGTTCCAATTTTGTTAGACTCACTGTGAGGTCTAGTATTTAATAAAAATATATCTTGAGCACAGTAGGTAGAAATTTTGGGTGAATTAAATAGGAACTTGAAATGTGTTTTTGAATGCATGCAAACTTGTTTAAATCATATCTTGAGTTTCTGTGATCCAAAAATTATGAAATTTTGTGGGTAAGCTAGTATTGTATAGTAGAAGCCCTGGTTAAAATTTTAGAGTCATTGCATGTGTAGTTTTTGAGTTATAGATTTTCCTTTTATCACTAGTAGATACTTGTGTGAATTTTTATAAATTTTCTAGGAATCCTATGGCCATGAAACTTGGTAGGTAGTATCTTAGTACCTTAAGGATGCTAGGAAAAATATGAAATCTGTTGCTTGACACTTTTCACTAAGGTTTCCTAATTATGCCATTTTAAGTCATTCTGCCTTACCATTTTTGTGTAGATTGTTATACTTACTCAAATGGTGTGAAATTTTTATGGTAGTCTACTTAAAGCATGTAGTGTCTACTGTAATTTTTGTAGAATTAATGGGGCAGTTTTCATATATGTTTACTATTTCCCCTAATTAATTAAATAAATTAAGAAATGGATTAAAAGAAATGTTTTGGTGATGAACCCCCTACTTTCTGGTGTTCTTGTGATATGTGTGATATATCAGTAAAGTTAGTTTTGTCCAATTAAGTATTTATATCATAAGTTAGTAATTAATTGTTTGCATTATGTCCCTCTGGACAGATCTGGGGACTTTGAAAAGTTCCCCATGATATTTTGGTTTTCTGTGAATGAGTTGAATACAAGAGTTGTAGATAAATTAGGTAGCTAGCTCCTGTCAAAGTTTGAGGGCATTTGGCCCAGTAGTTTAGAAACTACAGCTGTTTAAAGTTAGGTTGCAGATTTTGCTTATTCTCTGCCTTGTGAGGATAGAATTCTGTTGATTTATGAATTCGACCTGGTAAAGGTTTGAATCATGCTTTGAGGTCTGAAATTATATTGTAGACAATTTTATAAGCTTTCCAGATTGTCTTGTTGCATATCATTTGGATTTATAAATCTCCAGTTATGACTAGTTTACTGCACCGCTACATAGTGTTCATTTTTCTGAAATACAAATGCTTGAGTGTATGTTGTTGCAAGGTTCTCATTGATTGTTTAGGGGTTAGCCTAACTTGAGAATATGCTTAGGTGCAGGTGCTAGGTCATTAACGGAAGATGAGCAATTATACCTTAGGTTGTATAAACGTGGTAAGTGAAAGTGATTTGAATAGGGCTTAAGTTGGAATATGCAAACTACAGCGAACATGTGCATTCCCCGAGCATCCCCGACATTCGTACATGTGCATCCATGATATTTATCTTGCGCATTCATGCAATAGGTGTGCCGGAGGGAGTGACGTTGCTGGAGTTCGAGGGAGCCAACCAGGAGGAGGAACCCGAGGTGCGGGAAGCCGACGAAGCAGTCGCCGCGGAGGAATTACCCGAGTGCCCTGACCACCAGCCTTCCTCGTTCCTGAAAGGCAAGCCCCGGAGCATATTAAGCCTCCTATGTTTTTACAAATACATTGAGTATCTTTTATTGTTGATGATGCATTAAGTATAGGAATTGGTTGGAACCAATTGCTGCATTATATATCCTTCCTTGTCCAGATATCGCACTGGAATCCTATTTAAGTTCAGGAACGGGTTAAATGCTTAGCCATGCTTAGTGCGGTAGAAGTCAGGTGATTTCCTATCACCTGCGAGCTTTAGGATGAGGTGGATCACGGTTGGCTATATTTGCTATCGTGGAAAAGAACCATGTAAATAATGAATTAAGACCGGGCGGGGTCTTGTGTAGGTTTGAACATAGTGACTCCGTCTGAGTCGTTTAAGGACCGATATGCTGTACGTCCTCATGTCATGTTGAACGTAGCCTAACACTTAGCTGGCCGGATAAGTCGTTCCGACCGTGAAGCCTAGTAGCTCGATTCAGGCTGGGAACGCGAGCAGTGGCGGCACTCTGGAGGTAGTAAGGATGTGCGGAGAGCCATTGGCATAAGTCCAAGGCGGGTTAGAGTCCCGAACAACCTTGGCAGAGTGGTTCTCTGAGAATGCCGATTTGTTCAGACCCGCGACTCCTGAATTGTACCAAAGGTGACTTGTTGCGATCCTAACGGGGGAAGCAGGGTTTGTGTTTAGGAATACCCCTCCAGCTGGATAGGAATCGATTCGAATCGCCGTCTCTCCCGGATAGTGAGAACTTGACTGAGCAGCGGCAACGTAGATTCAATTAATTTAACGATATGGTTAAATGGATGATGATAAGGTTGCCACAATGAATACCTGATATGGTTATTAATGTTTGCACCCTAATAAAATGATTGCTTAGTACAGGTGCTAATATAGATGACAGGTTAATGGCTAAAAAGTTACTGCTAGTTCAGGTTAAGAGTTGATCAATATTACTTATGCTTTTCTACAAAAAGAAAATGTCAGCCAGCTCCACTACTTTAAGCTATGCATAATCCTTGGTGTCATTTGTTTGGTTTCCGACAGGTAAGTCTAGCTGAGTACATTCCCGTACTCAGGGTTTATTCCCTCTTGTTGCAGATGACCTCCTATATCAGGGATTCTGCAAGTATTGTCTCCACCCGGCGGGTGATGAGGACTAGATCATGGGCATGATTTCCTTTCTCTTATCTGAATGCTTTTGCGGTCTGTGATCAGCGAACCAGTATGTGTATTTGAACTCGGTGTGTGAATTAAACTATTTGCTTCCGCATGTTTTACAAGACCCGTTTTGTAATAACAATGACTCTGTGATGATGTAATCTATTTGCGAACATCTGTGAAATGTTGTAACGTATGATATGTTATGTTGAATTACTGTGATCTTGGTTGTATGCAAGTTGGTTTGAAATCCTTCAAGATTTCAGTTGACTACCAGGTTTATATGGGCTCAAGTTCGAGAATTTGATCGTTCCGACGATTGTTTTTGTACTTGTGCTCTTATAAATTGGTCGGTTCCATGACAAAAATCACTACTTGCGCACAGTTCTCAGTTGGGTGTCAAGTAGGGAACCTTGGTTGGGTATGATGATTTAGGAGTTTAAAAGGGATGATGGTTTTGGGATTGGGAATGTGATCAAGAAGTGTAGATTTGATGGGTTGTATGAAAAGATTTTTGATGGGTTGTATGAGAAGGTTGGTCAGTGCAGTGGTGAGAGAAAAACAAGCAACCTCCACCCCTGGTGAGCCACCCAAGCTGAGTGGAGAGAAACCTAACCCAAAGTGTAAGAAAGACCTTACAGAGTGTGTTAAAGATGGAGTATTCATTGAGATACCACCAAAAGTTCCAAAGAAAGCCATTTGGGTTGAAAAACCCAATCACCTCAGAAACAAGCTTAACACACTCCCTAATATGCCTTTTGAAGAAACCTCCACCAAAACCCAAGCCAAACCATAGCCAAGAATGAACACTCAACCCAAAGCTAACCCACCGCTGAGAGTTAACCCTCAATCCAAAGCTAACCCACAGCCAAAACAACCTGTTCGGTTCCACTGTATGTACTGTAAAAGGGTGTGTCATCTTGAGTAGTTTTGTTTTCAAAAGAAGAAAGCTTTGAGGCATGAGCATGCATGGGGCAACAAGGACATGTACCACCCCTCTCATGGTGTACATGCACCTAGAACAGCTCCTCCACCTCGTCATGTGGATAGTGTGCGTTCAGCTCCTTCTCGTAGTTTTGCCAGGCATGCTCCTCATCATGATCAATATGACTTAGGACAGCATGGCCATGGCTTTGATTCTCAGAGGTACAATGGACCATGTTTCCCCCCTCATGGTGGCCATAGTCCTCTAGTGAGACAAGAGATGGTTGATTTTGCTAACCCCACTCTTGAGCAAATGGTCCGACACTATTATCTACTTGTTTCACTAACCCCAGTGTTGAGACATTTGCTCATCCTTGGTCTCCTTTTTGTTGAGCAGGTCGGAGGCCTGGAGAACATGTGGCTCATTGATTCTGGTTGCTATCAACACATGACCGGTGATCACAGATGGTTCTCCAGCCTCACCCCAGTGATGACCAGGGAGTACATCACTTTCGGGGATAATAGCGAGGGAAAGGTATTATCTGAGGGTGCTATTAAGGTAAGTGAGAATTTCATGCTCAAGCGAGTTGCTCTTGTGAATTCTCTCGGTTTCAATTTGCTTTCAGTTTCGCAACTGTTTGATGATGGTTTTGAGGTTCGTTTCAAACAAGGGGCCTCACGGATTTTAGACTCTCGGGGTGATCTTGTGTGTATGATCGGCCACAAGGGTCAAGTGTTTTGAGTTGATTTCTCTAAGTCATTTGGTCTCTCTCGGTGTCTAGTTGCTGGTTCTTCTTCTGAACTTTAGAAGTGGCATAGGAGATTGGGTCATTTGAGCTTTGATTTGGTTTCCTGCTTGAGTGCTCTTGATCTTATTAGAGGTTTGCCTAAGCTAAAATTTGAGAAGGATCTTGTTTGTGCTCCCTATTGTCATGGCAAAATGGTTGCCGCTTCTCACCCACCTATGAACCAATTGATGTCTGAGCATCTAGGGGAGCTATTGCACATGGATATAGTTGGTCTAGCTCGCGTTTGTTTAGTTGGTGGGAAGTGGTATGTTCTTGTGGTTGTTGATTATTTCTCAAGGTATTCATGGGTCTTTTTCATGGAATATAAGGAGGAGGCATTTCCTTTTGTTTGAGATTTGATCTTGAGGTTGAAAAATGAGCGACCTATAGATGCCATGAGAGCTATTCATAGTGACAATGGCATAGAATTCAAGAACACTCATTTTAAAGCCTTCTTCAATGATCTTGGTCTTGAACACCTGTTTTCATTGCCTTATGTTCCTCAGAATGGTGTTGTTGAATGGAAAAATAAGATGCTTTGTGAAATGGCTAGGATAATGCTTGATGAGCATAGGAATTGTCAGGGACCAATACTAGGGTACCCAAAGAGGAGGAGCTAATAACCAACAACATTGATTCATCTGAGCAGTCAAGAGCGTGACTATAGCTCCAACAGACCCCTAGGTGCACAGGCTTCGCCTCGCCCGACCTCTGAGGGCTAGCTCTGCCTTGCTCGACCTTTGAGGGCTGACTCTGCCTCACCCGACACCAAGGCCACAGACTCTGCCTCGCCTGACCTCTAGGGGCGAGCTCTGCCTTGCCTAACATCGAGGCTACGGGCTCTGTCTCGCCCGACACCTAAGGGCTGGCTCCACCTCGCCTGACACCAAGGCCGTAGGATCCACCTCGCCCAACCTTTGAGGGCTGGCTCCACCTCACCTGACCTCTAAGGGCTAACTCCACCTTGCCTGACCTCTAAGGGCTGGCTCTACCTTGCCCAACCTTTAAGGGCGGACTTTGCCTCACTCGACCTCTAGGGGCGGGCTCCTCCTCGCCTGACACTGAGGCTATGGACTCCACCTCGCCCGACCTCTAGGGGCGGGCTCCACCTCGCTCGACACCGAGGCCATAGGCTCTACCTCGCTCAACCTTTGAGGGCTGGCTTTGCCTCGCCCAACCCTTGGGATTGCGCTCCGCCTCACCCGGCCTCTGGGGGGACTCTACCTTGCCTGACCTCGAGGCCGAGGGATCCGTCTCGCCCAACGAAGACCCATACCACTGCCAACCACTCTAGGTGTTGTTCTGCCTAACACAAGCAGCAGCAATGAACTGGGCATAGGGACATTCTACCCAAACCAGTATAAACCTTGTATCCTCTTAGTACATCATCCGAGCTAGACGCGCAATATTAGAAATTTACTAGTTGATGGCAACTCAAAACATGAACAGTGGCATGCCAGGTAGGGGCCTTTTGCTTGTCTCGACATACACACCAGGCCTCAGATGGCTAGTCACAACATCAGCTAGGTCCTAGGCATGCACGTGCACTTTAGGGACCTAGACTTCATCGTCATGACAGAGGAGGAGTTGGTGTGGCCTACTGCCACCGTCCAACCTCTTTACTTCACTAGCCTCGACACGATCGCCGAGGCGCTTGAGGAGGTATGGCTGCACTCCCTAGAGGTCCATGCCCCCAGGAGCAGCTAGCTCCTCAGCTTCGACTACAGAAGGTTAGAGCGCTAGCTCGGTGCCTTCCTAGGACCCCAACCATCCCAGGAGGACCTACGCCACCTCACCTTCTTGTTTGCCAATGTCATGGCATAGCTTGCCAGGGGAGAGCCCCTCTCCCTAGAATACCTCATTCGGAGCGCCCCTGATAGTGCTCCCGTTCGGTCTCCACAATGTCATAGAGACCATTGGCCACCTTGTGGTGCAATGCACGTCTCCATCCCCTGTGAACGATGAGTTCGTGGGGATGATCGAGTATGTCGTGGAATCCTTCCACAACCACTTCGCAAGAGAAATGGAGTCACCCTCCAGCTCTAAGTCCAGTAGGGGGAGTCATCACCCCTCTCATGAGTGTTTTATGATAGGTACCCCCGAGGGACACGTCGAAAGCATCCACAAAGAGGAGGCTACCTCGACGATGAGGTCAAGGGGGATGTAGGGGCCCCACCCCACCTGTAGGTGGAGCAGTTGAAGGCCTGGTACCAAGAACTTGAAGAAGCGCGACTCTAGCTCGAGCAGGAACGTGTGGAGCTCGATCTAGAGATCGAGTGCCACGAAGATAGTGGGCGCGCGTGCCATGGCTAGCGATGTGAATCAGAGGATCATCAAGGGAGATGAAGCGATCCCACACTTCACTCGGGTAAGCCAGAACATCGCTGCTATGGTGGCCTTGCTCCAGGGGCTCCCAAGGCCTATGATGCTCAAAGACCATTGGGCCCATCACGAGATTGGCACGCTATTAAAGCGTGCAGTGGCACAATAGGCTAAGAGCTCGCTGTCTCGACGACGTGAGCTCAACGCTAACCAGCGCACGCCCTTAGGATGACCTAACAAGGACATGTTAGTCCACTAGGTGCCACAAGGCAGCAGGCTGTGCACCATGGTCCTGATGCATGAACGCCTCGACCGCAACCGTGACACGCGCGACACCCTCGACATGTTGTCCAATATCTTTTAAACTATAAATCACCAGTTATTAATCCTATCTCATACTAGATTAGCAATTATCCTATGTCAAACATGTTGGTACCATTAAGTCAATACAATAATAACCATATCAAGTTGAGCTCTTTCATAATCTCATAACCAACACTTCCATCAATTACTACGATGAAGCATACTACTGTCAAGTTCTCACTATCCGGGAGAGACGGCAATTCGAATCGATTCCTACCTAGCTAGGGAAATATTCCTAACACACACCTAGGCAACCTAATTAGAGGCCACCTCAGGTTACCTTTGGTACAATTCAGGTCCAAATCGCGGGTCCAATCAGCGCCGCACCCTTATAGATACTACCAATCTGCCTAAAAAATATTTAGCTCCATTTAATTCTCCCTAAAAATATCAGAATTAGTGCATTTCATATTTTTATCAAATACTACACTTCATAAGGAATCCAACAAAATTTGGTTCACCAAAATTGGACACTCCAAACTTGAGATATGAATTTTTGAAACAAGCATTCAAATATGTGAAAACAAATTAGAAAAATTAAATAATACACAGACTGACAAATGGGGCCCGCTGGTCAGTAGGACCCACACATTAGCGACTCTAGAGAGAGGAGGTGCTCCGGCCAGCCCTATCTCATCGGCGGTGAGATCACCGGTGATGATGGTAACACCAACGTGTTCCTCTCATCAAGCCATGTCGATAGGTAGTGACTACGTGACCTAGGGTTCACCGAAGATAGCTCGTCGGCGACAATGGTGGACGACAGAGGTATAACGGCGGTACACCAGTGTTCTCCAGCCATCACGTGCTCTAGTGAGGTGCACTATGGCTATGCGGAATCCTAACAAAGCTATCTAAGGTGGTTAGGGCTCCGGTGAGACGGCGGTGAACTCTAACTGTGTGCATGCCGCAACGGCGGCGCACAGAGCATGGTGGTGCTCCCACTTTCCCATCTAGATGACAATGAAAGGTAGGTCTCCATCATGCCATACACAAGGTCTAGGGTCACGCAACCTAAGATGCACGAGAGAGGAGGGAGATGATGGACTAGCTCGACAACGGTGAGCTCGAGTGCCACGGCGGCCCTAGTGGCCACGCACAGAGCGGCAACGCGTTCCGACGCAACCAAGCGGTAGCATCAAACCGAACAATGGATTAAAATGATAGGACCTAAGATGAAGACTAGACAAGGGAGGGAGAGTGCAAAGGTGCCCAGATTGTGGCTAGCCACGGTGAGCATGGAGCTTGGCGGCGCTCCAGCGAGAACACCGGTGGTGGAAATGGCAAAATGCACCCCTACCTAGACTCG
Source organism: Miscanthus floridulus (assembly GCF_019320115.1). Lineage (NCBI taxonomy): Eukaryota > Viridiplantae > Streptophyta > Magnoliopsida > Poales > Poaceae > Miscanthus > Miscanthus floridulus. The sequence continues at coordinate 86,740,317 of NC_089594.1, read as the reverse complement.
AAGTGCTTGGCAAAGGGGTGGAGGTTGAAGCATAGAACAAGGCAGAGCTATTGGCGCGATCGATTGGAAAATAGTGTGACGATGGCAGCGAGCGACCATGGCGAAACACTCGGCGGCGATGGCGATGGTGGCGCTGCTGCTTGGCGGGCGAGAGGGAAGGCGAGCGATAGCGAGAGAGTGAGGAATGGATTGAGCATGGCGTCGCCTCACTCTTCACCATGCTACGGCCCAACCGGTCCAGCCAATGCCGACGTATGGCCGCCACGCGGCATGCGCGGCCTATGGCCGTTCGGCCACCTACGTGTGTGTGGATGCGGCAATCAGGGCCAATGACAGCGCCTGACAAAGCAACTTAGCAATCATCTAACTCCAAATCCGTTCATTCTTAGCAAAAGCTCTATTAACAAAAGTTGTAGAGCGACATGTAATCTACAAACTTGCTTTAAGAAGTATCCCCAAATTCTCAATGTCTAGCCAGTTACAATGCTCCCAAGTGAGGTACATTGAAACTGTAAACAACACTAAGACTTAGAAAAAATTTCAAAGTAAAAAACAGTAATGCTATTGCTACTTGTGGACTGTGTTTTGAGCATGCTATGCACTGAATTAGGTCTTGACCGAAAAATAAAAGTTGTTGCTCTAGTCAAGTACTACAACTTTGCTTAAGGGTGAACTACCATGCAAAGCTCTAGAGTAAAGTTCAACTTAGGTCAATCATACCACTTGAAAATGAAAGCCTACACTATAACCATGACTTAGAGGCCAAATGTGTCCAAGTCATGAATATCAAAAGTTGTTCCATGTGACATTCTAAACATGTTTAAGGTACTCCTAAGGTCCCACAAGCATTTTATACATTGGTTACATGTAAACCCTAGCATATGTAAAGCATTTAGTGACAAACACATGTGATATAAGCAATCATAGAAATAAAATTTGAGATGCTCATGCTCATGAATGATCAATGATGCTTGTGCTCATGCAATGCCAATACCAAATGCATGCTTAACACCTAGGGTGTTACAGCCCTTCCCCCCTTAAAGAGATCTCATCCTGAGATTTGTACGACCTACCATCTCTCGTAGAAATCCAGATAGACCTCACGTAGATAATCTTCTCTTTCCCATATAGCATCTTGTTTGCTATGATTATTCTAAATCACCTTGTAGAACTTAATGACTTTGCTATGAGTCACCCTTTCCATTTCTTCAAGCACTCGAATAGGTCTTTCTTCATAGGTCAAATCCTAATGGATCTTGACACTAGCGGGTTCAATAGCTTCTTTGGGCACACGAACACATTTCTTGAGTTGGGAGACATGGAAAACATTGAATATAGCTCTCATTTCCGATGGTAACTAGAGCTTGTAGGCTACGGGTTCTTTTTGTGCAATGATCTGATATGGACTGATATACCTAGGAGCAAGTTTTTGTCTCACTCCAAACCTTTGTACTTTCTTCATTGGGGACACCTTCAGATACACATAATCTCTAATTTGGAACACAATAGGACTTCTCCTTTTATCTGCATAACTCTTTTGTCTTGATTGAGCAACTTCTATATGTTGTTGAATGATTTGAACTTGTTCTTCAGCTTCTTTGACAAAGTCAATACCATAATATCTCCTTTCATCAGGCTCAACCCAACTAAGAGGGGTCCTACACTTGCGACCATATAAAGCTTCAAACGGAGCCATCTTGATGCTCTCTTGATAGCTATTATTGTAGGAGAATTCAGCCAAAGGTAACCAATCCTCCCATGAACCCTTGGAAGAAATCACACATGCTCTCAACATATCTTCTAAGATTTGATTCACACACTCAGTTTGACCAGCTATCTGAGGGTGATAAGTAGAGCTATGAATCAATGTGGTGCCTAAGTACTTATGCAGGTGTTCCCAAAAATGATTAACAAACTAGGGCCCTCGATCTGATATAGTACTCTTAGGTACACCATGCAACCTTACAATTTGATCAATGTATAACTTTGCATATTGATGAGGTCGACACTTGACATTGATAGGAATAAAATGTGTAGACTTGGTGAGACTGGTCAATAATTACCCATATAAAATCATGACCCTTTTGAGTGGTTGGAAGTCCGATAATAAAATCCATACTAATGTCCTCCTATTTCCAACTTGGAATAGACAGTGGCTGAAGTAACCCTGCTAGTTTCATATGAATGGCCTTAACTCGGCAATAGTTATCACATCTAGCAACATATGCCGCAATTTCTTTCTTCATTTTTGTTCACCAAAATCGAGTTTTCAAGTCTTGGTACATCTTGTTGCTACCCGGGTGAATGGATAGCTTGGAAGAATGAGCTTCATCCAAGATCTAGGTTCCTAAGCTCTCTATCTTTTGGCACTACTAGTCGATCTTTAAACCATAGAACACCATTCTCATCCAATCGAAAATGCTTACTCTCTTCTTCTTTCATCTTTCTCTTTATGTGGAATATACCAACATTCAGTCTTTTGGAGCTCAATGATCTTGGTTTCTATAGAACATTGATAGTGATATTGTGCAAAACTACCAGGGTGTAATAGGTTAAAGCCATCTTCTAACAGAGAATTACAATGATACTTCCGACTTAAGGCATCGGCAACCACATTGGCCTTTCCTGGATCATAATGCACTTCCAAGTTGTAATCCTTGATCAATTCCAACCATCTGCTGCTACCTCATGTTCAACTCAGGTTGAGTGAAAATGTACTTAAGGCTTTTGTGATCAGTGTAGATATGACAAACAATACCAAGCAGGTAATGTCTCCAAATTTTTAGAGCATGGACAACTGCTCCAAGCTCTAAATCATGAGTTGGATAATTGACTTCATGCTTTCTCAATTGGTGCGAGGCTGTAAGCAATGACTCAGCCTTCCTGCATTAAAACACACCCTAAACCAATACTTCAATGCATCACAAAATACATCAAATGGTTTCTCAATGTTAGGTTGTGCTAAAACAGGAGCAGTAGTTAGCAGAGTCCGCAAAGTGTGGAAAGTTGCTTCACACTCTGGTGTCCATACAAACTTTTCATCCTTCTAAAGTAGCCTCAGTCATAGGCTTAGCTATCTTGGAGAAATCTAGGATAAACCAACGATAATATCCAGCTAGGCCAAGAAAACTTCGAACCTCATAAACAGAGGTGGGAGCTTTCCAATCCAACACTTCTTGCACTTTGGATGGGTCTATAGAAATTTCATCTTCAGATAATACGTGACCTAGGAAAGGTACCTTCTTCAACCAAAACTCACATTTACTAAACTTTGTCTACAACTTATGCTCTCTTAGTCTCGACAACACCACTCTCAAGTGCTCCTCATGCTCTTCTGCAGTCTTTGAATAAATCAAGATATCATCGATAAACACACCCATGAATTTGTCAAGTTCGGGAATGAACACCAAGTTCATCAAATACATGAAATAGGCAGGAGCATTGGTCAATCCAAAGGACATGACTAAATACTCATACATATCATACATAGTGGAAAAAGCCATCTTAGGTATGTCTTCCAGCCTAATCTTGATTTGGTGATACCCTGATCTCAAATCAATTTTAGAGAAAACCTTTGCCTTTGCCAATTGATCAAATAAGATAAAATACGAGGCAAGGGGTATTTGTTCTAGATAGTCATAGAATTGAGTGGTCGATAATCCACACACACGCGCAAAGACTTGTCCTTCTTTTTCATAAATATAGCCGAACAACCCCAGGGTGAGGAACTAGGGCAAATAAGACCCTTCTCTAATAGTTCTTGTAGTTGGATCTTCAGTTCTACCAACTCATTAGGTGGCATTCTATACAGTCTTTAGGAAATGGGTGCGGTACCCGGTAACAATTCTATCTTGAACTCTATCTCTCTGTCAGGTGGTAACCCCAGCAATTCCTTAGGAAAGACATCCTAGAAACTCACATGCTATAGGAATATCAGCAATTGTCAGAAGATGGATGGCATTAGATGTATTATGAAGGTCAATCTCTCTGGGAAGGGGCTACTAGAAATGCCTCGTTGGTCTTAGGTTCTCTCAACATAATTACTCTAGTGGAGGTATCAATAAGAACTCCATGACCTCTCATCCACTTCATCCCCAAAATTACATCTATCCCCAAACCAGGCAATACCACTAGATCGACAGTGTACTCCCTATTACTTATCAAGATACGTACTTCTCTAACTATTTGATTAGTGGAGATTTGACTCCCTAGCCGCACTTATACAATAGCCCCCTTTTCTATAGTAACTACCTTCTGATTATACTGAGAGGCAAATGTGGGACTCATGAATGAATGCGAAGCTCTAGAATCAAATAGAATGACAGCAAGGGTGATGGTTCACAAGAAACATACCAGCTATGACATCCTCGCTAGAGGGAATCTCTTCCATGGCGGTGTACTACACATACCCCGGGCAGTGCATTTGCAGTTGTTGGCCTCTGGTTGTTCTTCTTGGGGTAAGGGCACTCCCTCACCCAATGACCAGTCTTGTTGCAATTGAAGCATGGTTGATTATTAGGTGGAGCCTTCGAGTTGACTTGTCCTGCACCACCCTTAGGCGGTAGAGCAATAGAGTATGCCCAACAATACCCTTTATTTGCTTGGCTTGGCTGGGCCTTCTTCTGAGGTGGCTGGTATCTTGGAGCAGGTGGGCGGTATTGGGTTCTTGCCACCACTGGAGCACTCTACTAAGATGCACTTGGCTTCAAAGGCCCTCTTGTGGCTCTTGGATGCAGCATAAATATTATTATGATTCTCTTGTGTCAGCGCATCACTCACGAATTCATTATAGGTCTCACTCTTGTTATTTGCCAGAGTCTTCATCAACTTTGGACCTAGTCCTCTCTTGAAGCTTGCAATTTTCTTAGCATCAGGTATTCACGAACTCAGGCGCATACCTAGAGAGATTATTGAAGGCATGCAAGTACTTAGTGAGACTTTTGGTGCCCTGAGTAAGCCTCATAAACTCTGTATGTTTCATGCTCATAAGACCTAGGGGGAATATGATGCCCCCTAAAAGCAGCCTTGAACTCATTCCATGTAACCTGAGCATTAACAGGGAGGGTAGACAAGTAATGAGTCCACCAAATGCCTACTGGACTATGCAACTGATGTGGGGCATATTCAGCCTTCATATGCTCTGTAATTCTCAAGAGACAAAACTTCTGCTCAATGGTATTGAGCCATTCATCGGTTTGTAATGGCTCCCCTATCTCCTTAAAGATAGGTGGTTTAGTGTCCAAAAAAGTCCTTGAACTCGCTGTACTGATTTGGTTCGGGTCCCTGGTGTTGGTCCCATCCCCATCCACGACCGATGTTTTGTGCAAGCCCGCGCAGTACTTCCCCATAGACTATTGTGTCTCTAGGAGCTGTGCCACCATTTCCACTAGTGTGGGGTGCAGTGGTGGTGGGAGATCATCATCACCAACACGACTAGTATCAGCCCCTCTGCGAGTGCGAGTCATCTGCAAAGTTGCAACAAGTGATTATTGGGTGATGTCAAGAGATTACAGAAGAATTGTATAATCATGCCATACTATAATTACTGGAGAGAATTTTAAATTCATACAATAACATAGAGGCACAATAATATATTTCCACAACATAATATCACCAAAAGAACCACTTGTCATATTCACAATGCGTTCTGTACATGCCAAAATTTTCTTGCCAATAACAACTGGGAATTCATTGAAAAGTGCAATCACCACATGTATTACATGCATGATTCCATTAACATAAAAAAGGGGCACATCATGAAATCAAAACCTACATTACGAGTTCATTACACAAGGATCAAAGATAAAGAGCTAACGCATCTAGCTAGCTATTATAGCTAAGCTACTCCTCGGGTGGTCACTGTCAATGTCGAACACACCATCACCATGGTCATCCTCAAAAGGCTTAACCTCTTCATCTTCAGGCTCCTCCGTGGCGTCCACCTCCATACCATCGTCCTCAGCAATCAACACATTGGGATCTTCTTCCACTGCTGGAGCTGGAGGAAGAATTGGGTTCACCATGTTGTTGAGACGATGAACATCCAACTAAAGCTCCTCAATCTGACGTATGAGTTCTTGCTCTCTGTGATCAAACTCCATTGCCTGCCTAGCATCCTGAAACATAGCCCTAATCCTAGATGCCTCCCTAGTCTCAACAAGCTGAATGACCTCATCCCTCTCAGCACAGACGTCCTATAACTTAGCCCTAGTTGTATCTCTTTCAGCAATAGCATGGACAAACTACCGCCAACGAGCTTCCAAGGCTATCATATAATTACCTATCTCATTCTGAGCTGCTCTAACTACCCTTCGGTGCCTAAGCACATGTCCTTGCATCCTACATTGTGCAGCATGTGCTCTTTGGAGCTCTTGCATACAACTGATGTAGTTATCCTGGTGAGAGTAAAACATCCTCATAACTGCATACATGGCACTCATGGCAGCATTACTACTTCCTGCTCTTTCATCCTAGTCTCTTACCAAAGCATTACTACCTGGCTGGGTCCAAGTGGTCTGTGATGCATCCACTCGAGGGAAAGATCCAACGGGCCCATTGACAAGCTCATCACCGAATTCCTGACAGATTTCACTCAGGACTTCAAAAGCGGCCACTTGGGCACCCTCCCAAGGGGTCTATCCATCTAACTCGATACCCCTTCCTTGCCACTGAGGGTTGTCCACACGGGTGGCGATAGTGACCCACACATCGTACTACCATTGTCCCTCAGTTACCACTTTGCTCCAAAAATAGTGAGGTGGTTCAGCATACCCGACAGAGTGCAGTACCCTCCATAGTAAGGTGGGAGTCCCAAACAATGCCAAAAAGGTGTCACTTGCAACAGGTGCTCTTGGGGCTGCCATCTGTAGCAAAATGTTACAATTTAGTGAGACAACGCGATTATAGAAAAGAGTCACTTAACAATAAGATCTTGCAAGGGGAGGAACAATGCAATGATATGAATGAATGATGTATCATGATGTATGTTCGTTCGTACGTCCTCACAAACTTAGAAAAATAAATCCTAACGACATACACGGTGGCATACATACATTCTCTCGATATAATCGTAACTAAATGAGCTACACGTTTCGTTGTTAGTGTACCCGCAGAAAATTTATTTCAGCCCAACCCAATAGTTATATGTACAGAAAGGTAAATCTGGGCACTAAGTTGAATATCAAGGATAGCAAGATATATATGAAAGCAATAAACAAAAAACTTCCATATATATCCCATGTATATATACTTCTATATCAAAGCTACCCGATGATCAATACTCTACCCACAATTAAATACGCACCATACACACATGCAAGCATGCATATACAACCGTATCACAGCTAGCTCTCCCTGACCGCACGCTCACTTCTTGCAGTCCTGCCACTCATCAACTTACCTTCTTACCTGGCACAGAGGCAACTGATACATAAATTACCACTCAAGTGAGTGGCACCCATACAATAGCACGACATATGGATGACGAAAGTAAAAAACCCCATGTTAGTACTTAAATAGCCACCTAATAGTCCTTAACGGGGCATAAAGGAGATCACCACTGGCACACTATAGTTTTAAGTTCAAACTTCAACACTCTAATCTTATTATTACAGTTGTAGAAATTAAGTTTATAAAACAAAAACCTTTGTTTTAATTACACATGTGACAAGTTTAGTGTTGAATCCTGCTCCTGATGCCAGCTGTAACAGAACCGTCCAATTTATAAGAGCACAAGAACAATAGCAACCACCGAGGCAGTCAAACCATCACACTTGAGCCCATATAAATCCGGTAGTCCATCGAGTATCATGAAGGATCTTGAATCAAGCAACATACAAGCCAAGATCGTACATGATTCAACATACAAGGCACATGTTACAAGTTCACAAATAGTTTGTCATACATCGGAGTTCCAACATAGTTATTACAACATTAGTTTAGCAGTAGCAGAAGCAACATAGTTCTGAATGACATCAATAGTAGTTTAGATGCATAGCCAGTTTTCATAGTTGTCGACACAATATCGTTGGTAGTCCTCCGAAGGGGTATCCCACGAAGGTAGATTGATCAGCAGGGGAGCATAAAAGGTCCTTGTTTGGTTTTAGGTAATTGAGTGACAACTTAGGTGGACTAATTGTGTTTATGTGAGATACATAGGTGATTAGTCCACAGGTACATGTGTGTGAGCAACATATGCCATGGAGGTGAAAATGGCTTGGAGATGTTGCAAAGCTCACACATGTGATGATGAAGGAGCTTAAATGCACATGAGACATGACATTGAGTCATGTGATCAAGGTGGAGAAGATCAAGACAAGACTTGGCTTGATGGACCAGGTTGCAAGCGTGAAGGGCAAGTTGAAGGCTTTGGAGTGATGGACCACGTGGCGGTGAAGCTTGAGCAAGACTTGGCGCCGTTGGACGATGGCAACGGTGAAGAGCAAGTAAAGTCAAGATCGATGAACCAATATGATCACGTGATGATATGAAGTGGATCATATCATTGCTGATCATGTTGGTGCATGTGTTGCATCAACATTGGAGGAGATGGAATGGAATGCGCAAGGCAAAGGTATAACCTAGGGCATTTCATTTCACCGGTCATAGGTGTGTAGAGAAGTTTATGATCGGGTTTAGGATAGATGGCCGTACTATCAAGAGGAGCAAAGTTGTTTGCATATCGGTCATCTAGTGCCACTTGAGTGATCTAACTTTGCATCATCGCTAGGATCGAGTGGCATGGCAAGTTGAGTTGCTAACATCCTTTGGGAAATGATTGTGAAAAGCTAATACACATACACATAGTGGTGTTTGTAGGGTTGAGATGGGTTTGGGTCCAGATGGAATGCCTATTTTCTATTGCGCCAGATGCAAATTCTTGTGGTTGGCACATTGGAGCAAGGGTGAAGAAGTTAGAAGTGAAAACGAGTTGATCACGAAGACGCTGGCATCGGTCAACTGACCGAACACTGGGTCTGAAAGCACTGGATCTTGACAGCGTGCGTCCAGTCAAACTGATGGGTCTACATAGTACTGAGGGTATTGCACTGGACGCTGGTCTGTGTCCGGTCAAGGTGGACCAGACGCGTCTGATCAAAGAAATACGCCTCGGGGAGCTTATTGGAAACGACCGGACGCTGAGGCTTCTGCGTCCGGTCAGTTTTGCCGAAGCATCCGGTCAGTTGAAGCTGCTACGTCTGGTTAGAAGATGACCATTGAGATTAGAAGAATGCCATTGAATGCAGGAGACACGTGGCTGTCATCAGGCGACCGGACGCTGAGGTCCAGCGTCTGGTCAACACGACCAGAGCGTCCGGTCGACCTGACTTTTGCCCAGTGAAGGGGTAATGGCTAGTTTAGCCCTTGGGGCTATAAATAGAAGTGGCCTTTAGCCATGGCTGGTGCTGAGCACCTTGGGGGACTTTGTGTCCATGCTTGAGAGTGCTTAGGAGCCCTCCATCTCACACATACTTGATAGTGATCATCCGATTATGTGAGTGAGCGATTCTAGTGCGATTGCATCATGAGGTTGCATCGAGTGGCACTAGGTGATCGAGTTGCAAGCCTGGTGGTGCTTGTTACTCTTGGAGGTTGCCACCTCCTAGATGGCTTGGTGGTGGTCTCCTATGGAAGCCCGCAAGAAGCTTGTGCGGTGCTTCGGAGAAGTGCTTGTGAGGGGCATTGTGCTCACCCCATGGGAGCCAGCGAAGAGCAACTCTAGTAATGCGTGTCATTGAGCTACCCTCACTCAAGGGGTAGGTTCTTGCGGCGTCCGATGTGTGGGCTTAGCGGGTGATGCTAATTAGCTGCCGAACCACCAAGTGAGTGGTCGACACAATGGGGACTAGCGTGTTGGCAAACACGTGAACCTTGGGAGAAAAATCATCGTGTCAACCTTGTTCTTCCCATTGGTTTGCATCCCCATTACACAAGCTTGCAATTACTTTTATACATATTAAGCTTGTGTAGTTGCTCTTGTAATTAGATAGCTTGTGTAGCTTGCTAATTACCTTCTTGCTTGTGTAGCATAGAAGTAGCTCCCTTGCGTGGCTAATTTGGTTTTAGTAACCTTGTTAGTCACATTGCTTAGTTTGTGTAGCTAAGTATTTGTGCTCTCTAATTAGGCATTGGTTGCCTTGTTATTGAGCATTGCTAGTGAGCTTAGTTAGCTTTGTGCTTTTGCTTACTAGCAAGTGTAGGAGCTCCCTTGTTGCTTAAAGTACTAGTGGCATAGGTTTGTGTAACCTTGCTCCTAGAATTGTTTAGGAGAGCTCTAGCTAGCCCGGCACCTTAGTTGCATGATTAGTATCTTTGCAAGGTGCTAGTGAACATATATAGAGGGGTATAGTCTTGGCTAGACCGATAGTTTTAATTCCACACTTGTTTCGGTTAGCCAACGTGATTAAGTTCCAAAAAGGACTATTCACCCCCCCCCCTCTAGTCGCCATCTCAACCCTTTTAGAGCGTGAGATCAAGAACAAGAAGGCAACAGAGACACGAGTTAGACAGGTTTAGGCCATCAGTACGACGTAATACCCTACTCCTATAGTCTGTTGGTTTGTATTAGCTATCATATGATATGCCGTGATTTTGGAGGGGGTCCGTGTCCGCCTTATATAGTTCGGGGGGTAGGGTTACAAGTCGGTTATATCTGAGTGATAACCGAAAAGTAATAACATATTACAAGAATCATGGGATCACACGTATCCTAACAGATCTCGTAGCATCTTTAGGATATCTTCCCCAGGTCATGCGGAAGGCGCCGAGCAGAATCGTGCCCCGCAAGGCTTCGTCTTGTGGGCGGGACCGCCCCTAGGGGCACAGCCCATGTGATCTGCCATGGGTATTCGGGGTCGTACCCCCCACAGCTAGTCCCCTGAGCGCCTTGTACCCGTTATGCAACACCGTCTTGAGCTTGTCCGAGTAGGTGTGAACCAAAGCCGAGCAGTCCAACTCATGGTCCTGACCACCGCAATGAGTCACCAAGCAGTTGTTTATAGTTGCCGAGCAGCATGCACCATCACCGAGCAGCATGAACCACAGCTGAGCAACATATTCCAAGTAGGACTTGCAATAAGGGTGTAAGGAGCTCAAGTCCAGAATTGAAAATTCCTTTGTAGTGGACCAAGTGTGCCCACTTAGAGTCTGACCATGAGGAAAGGAGATAATCGTCTTTAGCTTCAAGAGGCACGGAGTCTTCCAGAAAAACAAGCACATTCACCGCAAGGTGAAGTGTGCCCACTTAGTCCCCAAGCCTGACAGTAGATAACGTAGTCATGTGGTGCCAGGGTCTGAAAGTAGAAAAAATAATAGAGAACCAGCCGAGCAGGTAGCCAGTCCCCAGGCGTAGCCCCAAGACGAGATAAAACACATTCACCGCAAGGTGAAGTGTGCCCACTTAGTCCCTGAGCCTGACAGTAGATGATGTAATCATGTGGTGCCAGGGTCAGAAACATAACAAATGACCAGCCAAGCAGGCAACTAGTCCCCAAGCTGCAAGAGATGATATCAGAAAAATCAAATCGTGGAGAAAAAATCAGAGTATTGGCTATACAGTAACGGTTACTAAGCCTCAATAAATGGCGAAGAAGTCGGTGATTATTCGGCGAGTAGCAACTGACTGCAGTGATAAATGAATGACATGGGCTGTGGTTGTGCAGAAGCCTAGGTAACAGCCCATATGCCGCATCGGAGAAATCAAAGCGGCGCAGATCAGTGGGAATGGTTCCCCAAAAACCCTTGAATGTAGAAAGGTGGGGAAAGTGCTTTATAACAGTGCTGGCCGCATACCTCGTTCCCACCTTTTCCACTTCATCTGCCTCCTCATCTCTCATATCACCGAATTCGCAACCACATCTACCTACGCCGCCAAACCCTAACCAGATCTAGGAGATGGCGCCGAAGAAGGGAGCTATGAAATCGAAGAAGACTAGTCCCAAGAAGATAGGTGCCATAGCCCAATGTGACACGAGGAGTGGGTGCCATCGCAAACAGGAGAGGCAGAGCTAGATAGATTGGTTGAAGCTGGCATTCTCCCTGATCGTGCTACCAGCCAAATGGCGGCCTAGCCCTCGGTGAGTCCTTCCCAACACCCCATACTGATGAAGCAGTGGTATTCGAGGATTATTTCTGGTGCGGGTTAGGATTTCATGTTCATCCATTTCTAAGGGATCTGTTGGAGCTCTAGGGTGGTTAGTCTGTGCAACCTCCACCCCAATACCATTTTACATATTTCAATCTTCATCCATTTCTATGAGGCATACCTCGGAATCCTAGCCCACTTCAATCTCTTCTGTCACCTATTCTGGCTGAAGAAGAGAGGTGGCACTGGTCAATGAGGTGTACCTTTAGCTACGCGATGGGATGGCATGCCAATACCTTACTGTGCCGTTGAACACATCACTGAAGGGGTGGAACGCCAGGTGGTTCTACATGAAACAAAGCCACCCAGTAGTCTGCTGTAATGCCGACCACATCCCAGAAAACCAAAGGAGTTGGTCGGAGATGCCTAACAACGAGGATATGGAGCAAGTAAAGGAACTCCTTGGCTTAATAAAGGGCGTGAAGACCAATGGCGGACTAGTAGTGGCGAGTTTCATAGTGCGTCGCGTTCAGCCCTGTAAGGAGAGGGTGCACCCTAGCTTCGAATTCAAAGGGGAGACTGATGGTACCCGAGAGAGGCCAGAGATACTATCCAGGAATGTTGTTGAAGAGCGGACTACCGAGCTATTCGCTCCGTTTTCCTCATTCAGCTTGTCAGGGTACACAAAACCCTTTAACTGCAAGAATCTACCTCCTCAGGTGAGTATCCCAATTGTAAGTTTCCAAGAAGTTTTTTCTTTTGTCCTTGCCTGAGCAGTAGACTGATCGACTCATGTGAAGATTCATTCGCAAGATAGGGCGGCATATTTCTCGAGCGTGCCTAGAGGCGATTTGCCCCCGGTAGTGGATGCACTGTCCACCTAGCTCAACCTAAGAAAGCTCCATTGGCGTCTCTTCAGAGTCTGGAGGTATGGATGTTGGTCGGACGAAGAGTCCTCCCCCAGTATCAGGAGAAAATCTAGGGAAGAGACCGATGGAGGACGAGCCGACCCTAGAAAAAGAGGAAAATAGCGGATGCTGCTCCTCACAAACCAGGCAGTATCTCGCTTGGCGATGATCAGACCAGTCAAACACAAAGGAGTGCGGTGTTTGATTGGTCTGATGACGATGAAGTTCTGGCGGACCCCTCCACCGAGCACAAAGGAGCCTCCACATAGCACGCGCGTGAGGGATCAATCAGGAGGAGGTGAAAAAGTACATGAACCACTGACGAGGAAAGTCCCCGAGCAGCGGGCGGAAGAGGTTTCTGCACAGCAGACAACGGAAGTCCCAGCGAGGCGAGCGATGGAAGTCCCCGAGCAACAAGCGAAGGTGAACCTAGAGTAGCAGGCGGAAAGGGCCCCGAAGCAGCAGGTAGAATAGAGGTCGACCGAGGAGGAGCCAAAAATTCCCTCGCAGAGCACAAAAGTTGACCCCACGGGCGCACCTGGAGGCTCAGGCAGGCATCGCCGGTTCAAGAAATTGAATCGTCAGACCAAATTGTAAGTGTCCTTGTGTTGAAGTTACTTTCCTATAATTTCTTTACTTCTGTGGTTATTGACAAATTGATTTGACGTAGTGCAAGTCGAACGACGGATCCAGCCTCGCCCGCTCAGACTGAGCAGCAGCTGGAAGTAGGTCCTAGGGCAGGGGAGATGCCAGTGGACCCCATCCTGGAGTCCCAAGGTGCTCGGCAGCACGTGGGGGAGCCAATCGCTGCCCTTGGTGGACTTGGTGGCAGCAAACGGTTGTCGATGATGGCGAACGAGTCGGCGACAGCACCCTCGGTAATGGCGGAATCTGGAGCGGAAAATATTACGGTGCCGAGGGAGCATACGGCACTCCCAGATGCCTCGGAGGGCATGGTTAGAGCGTCAATCCGGCCATGAAGCCCCCAGGTGGTGCCTCCGACTGCAATGGAAGAGGACGAGGTGGAGGAAATCATCCTTGATGAACCTTGACCCCAATCAGTTCGGATCCTCTGAAAGCGTGGCGACGACATAGTAATTGTCGAAGAGGAGGACACCGCCAAAGAATTCAGGAGCCTAGAGACATCCCTTACTGGGTGATGGAGCAAATCAAGGTTAGTATTTCATCTGGAGTGCTCCTCTTTGATGTTAAGAATTGGATTTCGACGTTGTCATTGTGCGTGAGCAGGAGATAACTCGGATTGCCGAGCAGCGCCGCCAGATGATAAAGCACATGGAACCCTTTGCTGAGGAGAACAAAAAACTCAGAGAGGCGAAGAATCTCTCGAAGAGAAATATCCAGAGGGCCCGACATGAACGAGACCTTGCAGAGTCCAACACACGGGACCTAGAATGCCAGAAGGGGGTCATGACCGAAAAACTAGCGGCTGTGTCTGAGTAGGTGCGGAGCTAGTTCGAGCAACTGGCCACTGTCTTCGGCCAACTGAAGAGTGCTTCCGAGCAATTGGAGAAGAAATCTGAACAGCTTAAAAGTGTATCCGAGTAGAAAGCTAGTACGGTATATCGGCGAATGTACTTTTGCATTGCTAAACAACCATATCTTTGGTGTTAAATGTTGTGCTTATAGAGCAAGACACAGAGCTTGGCCAACTATGCTAGGCCATCGAACAACTTCACCAGGAGAAGGCGAAGGAGTCAGAACAAGCAGACAAACTGGCCAGTGGAGCTAAAAGGTGAATACCTCCTGGTCGGAATTACCATTGAAGTAGCACCCTTGTATGATGGAACATTGTAGCACTTGCAGGCTACCATCATAAAGCCAAGGCATAGTTTGCTATGCTGGTACAGGAGGCCAAGACCAAAAGGGAGAACTTCAACACTGTAGTCGTCGCAATTAAGCCGGTGCTGGACTACATCGACCTGGAACCGGCCACTCAGTGCGACGGCAGGTGGCAACGTTTAGACATCGTCATCTAGAGGTGCAAGGCAGCATGGGAGAACTTCAAGATCTGCAACTGCGATGCCATTACGTCTATCACTACTCATGTCCTCAGTGGTTGTTCGGTCCCATTACCTAGCCATCGATCTTCAGTCGATAGGGGGTGGGTTCGCTGAAGGACTGAGCGATGCGGAGAACCAGCAGCTGGAGGATGAGGTGGAGGACGCAGCAAAGACGCTAGCGAGCGATATAGATTTATTTGGTGAGACAGATGGTAATGGCAGAGCTCAGTAATCTACGCATAGATTATCATCTATAAAATCTTGACAGTGTAGTTAGAACACGCGAAAGCACAAGAAACAATTATTTATCGAATAAATGTTATAAGGTGCATGTATATGTAGCTTTCTTGTATTTCGGTGAGAAATCTTCATACTTTTAATCCTGACACAATTATGCGTAATTCAAGTAGCGTCCAAGCAATTGGTTTGCTACTAATCCCTATGGCCTTGGCTAGCCCATAGTCCATAACGTCGAGCGCAGAGCCCATGCACATGTAGGAGTAACAGGCGTGACCTAGGAATGCGCAGCTGACCACCCATGACGCAGAGCGCAAAGCCCGTGGCACATGTAGGGGAGAGATCGGTGACTAGGTCTTCTCCATAGAAAACAGCGCGGAACGTGTGCTGCTCAGCAGTTGTTGTACTAACTTGGAGATAGAGGTAGTATAAGCGGTGACAAGGCAATTAGTTCTGTGCTGAGCTCACGGCCTTAGATAGCCCATAGTCCATAACATCGAGCGCAGAGCCCGTGCACGTGTAGGAGAAACAAGCGTGACCAAGGAACCACAACCGACCACCCATAACGCAGAGTGCGGAGCCCGTGGCACGTGTAGGGAGAGATCGGAGACTGGGTTTTCTCTGAAGAGAACAGAAAAGAAAGTAGGTTGCTCGCTGATCGGCGAAATATCTTGGAGGTTTACAGTAAAGTGTTCGGCGATCTGGAGAAACTTGTTTGGTGAAAATCTTTGGAGATTTGGAGGAGAAAGTTCGGCGGTTTGGAGAAAACTTATGGCGTAATACATTGGCAATTTGGAGAAAACATGCTCGACGACTTGGAGAAAGCGTATTCAGTGATTTTCAGTGAAAAATGTGTCGGCGTTTTGGAGAAGTCGTTCAGCGATTTTGGAGATTTAGAGAAAACTTAGTTGGCGAAATCGTGGTCGGCGATTTGGAGAAATCGTTCGGTGATTTTGGAGAAAACCGTTCGGCGATTCTGTATTGGAGCTCGTTATGGAGTATCAAAATGATCGGCGACTGTATGTGGAGATCGAGAAAAAATGGAGACAAATTATGGAGACCAAAACTTTATTTATCATAAAGTGGAGAGTACATATCTAGAGCGTTTCAAGGATAGAAATGTATAAGGTGCTCGATGTGCCATGAGTTGGGAACATCGATTCCGTCTAAGTCACATAGGCGATAAGACCCTGGTCGGTGACTTCTTTGATGACGTAAGGCCCTTCCCAAGGAGAGGAGAGCTTGTGCAACCCTTCGGTTTTTTACTTTCTACGGAGGACGAGGTCGCCAACGGTGAATGAACGACCTTTTACGTTGCGGTTGTAGTATCTCCGCAAGCCTTCTAAGTATTTAGCTATGTGGACGCAGGAGATCAAGCATTCCTCCTCGGCCCTGTCGATGTCCTCTATCCGAGCAGCTGTGGCTTTTTCTTCATCATAGTTTTCCACCCTAGGTGCTCAGAAGGCAACATCCGCTAGTAGTACGGCCTCCGAGCCATAAACCAAAAAATATGGAGACACACCGGTGCTGCGACTAACTTGAGTGCGTAGTCCCCAGACCACAGCTGGTAATTCCTTGAGCCATCTACCTGGATGCTTTTCTTCTTTCTGATATAGCCACTTTTTAAGGAAGTCGAGGATCATGCCGTTCGCCCGTTCAACCTGACCGTTGGCTCTAGGATGGGCAATGGAGACATATTTGACAGAGATGCATTGGTCTTCGTAGAAGACCTAGAAGTGATGGCCAGTAAATGTAGTTTTGAGGTCAGTGATAATGCTGTTCGGGAGACCAAATCTGTGGATGATGGCTTTGAAGAGCTCAACTATTTTCTTTGCAGTAGCCGAGATGAGCGGTTTATACTCAATCCACTTGGAGAACTTGCCAATGGCGACATACACGTACCAGAAACCACCTAGCGCTGGCTTGAAAGGCCCAATCATATCCAGTCCCTAGCATGCGAAGGGCCAGGAAGCTGGGATGGTTTGCAGCTCTTGCGCCGGCACAGTGTATATGCTTGGCGAAAAATTGGCACCCTTCACAACGTCGGACGAGGTCTTCTACATCGAATTGGCTGTGGGCCAACAGAAACTAGCTCAGGAAAGCCTTGCTGACCAGTGTTCTCGAGGCCGCGTGGTTGCCGCAGGAACCAGAGTGAATTTCGAGAAGCAGCTTTACTTCCTCCTCTTGGGTGATGCATTTCTGTAGTATCCCTTCCTTGGCACTTTTCCTCATCAATGTTGCTGTCTACTAGCACGTAATGCTTGCTCCGACAAATTAAGCGTTTGGTTTCAATCTTGTCGGCGGGTACCTCGGTGCTGGTGAGGTACTTGATGAATTGCTCCCTCCAATTGGCGGTCCGACGAAGGTACTATAAGTACCAGCTGCTCGGTGGGGGGAATTTCCTGAACTTCCTTATCTTCTTTCGATGGATGGTGCCAGGAAGATCTTGAACGAAGACCCTCAGGCGAGATCATAGTGCGAGAAGAGACCAACTTGGATAAATGGTCGGCGAGCTGATTCTAGGTCACGTACCACATGGTGGTACTCGATGCCAGTAGAATTTTCCTTCAAGCTTTCTAATTTCGGCGCAATATGCATCCATCTTCTCGTTGGAGCAAGACCAGTCTTTGTTAAGCTGGTTGATGACCTAGCATGGAGTCCTCAGTATACCAAGAGGCGTTTGACTGCCGAGGTCAATGGCTATACAGGAGTCTGTGGAGACATGCTTCATATTCAGCGATGTTGTTGGAGGCCGGAAAGTGTATCCGAAGAACATAACAGAGCTTATCATTGGTTGGCGTAATGAACAGAATGCCCATACCAGCACCATTGACGTTAAGGGCACCATCGATGTACATCACCCAATGCTCGAGGCAAATGGCGGCTGATGGGCTCTTGGATCTCGGTCCATTCAGCAACGAAATCAGTGAGTGCCTGAGACTTAATGGTAGGTCTGCTTTTGAATTCGATGGAGTAAGTGTCGAGCTCAACAGCCCACTTAATGATGTGGCCATTGGCTTCCTTATTACGGAGAATGTCCCCCTAGGGGGAACTCAGTGACCATGGCGATCTTCTAATATTTGAAGTAGTGTCAGAGCTTGCGGGACGTAATTAGTATGGCATATAATAGCTTTTATACCTGAGGATAATGAGTTTTGGGCTCATTAAGTACCTCGATGATAAAATAGACCTAGACGCTGCACCTTGTAGGCATTCCCTGGCTTCCTCGCATTCAACTGACGATAGCAGTGCTGACTGACTCGAGAAGTAGCGGCGATGTAGATCAAAAGAGTTTCATCTAGTTGCGGCGCCATCATGATCGGAGGCTTTGTTAGGAACAATTTAAGCTGTTCGAAAGCTGTGTCTGCCTCCTCCGACTAGGACAAACGCTCGGAGGCCTTGAGGAGCATTGAAGAAAGGTAACCCTTTTTCGTCTGAGGCAGCGATATGAAGGGGCTTAAAGCAGCCATGCAGCCTATAAGGTTCTATATATCCTTGACTGCATGTTGGCCGTTTCATGTTGGTGATGGCTAAAACCTTGTCAGGGTTAGGTTCGATGCCTCGAGCGCTGATGATGTAGCCCAGCAGTATACCTAGATGGAACTCCAAAGATGCACTTTGAAGGGTTCAGCTTCCATCAGGTATTTGTTCAGGTTGGCGAAAGTTTCTTCAAGGTCGGCAATAAGGTTGTCCACTAGTATTGGTCTTAACGACCACGTCATCGATATAGGCTTCGACATTGCGGCCTGATCTATTGGTCGAGGCACATCTAGATTACCCTTTGATAGGTAGGCCCTAGCATTCTTGAGTCCAAAGGACATAGTTGTGTAGTAGTATGCACCGAAAGGCGTGATGAACTGATGTCTTGATCTAGGTCTTCTTTCTTGAGGGAGATCTGATGATAGCTGGAGTAATAGTCAAGGAAAGGAGAGCAGTTCGTAGCCGGCGGTGGAGTTTACAACCTCAGTCTATCCTGAGGTAGACCAAAGGGGTCTTTAGGGCAGTGTTTGTTAAGATTAGTATAATCAACACACATTCTCCATTCTTTATTCTTTATTCTTTTTTGAACGAAAATAGGATTTGCTAACCAATCTGGATGATACACGTCTATTATAAATCCGGCAGCTAAGCGCCATTTTATTTCTACCCTAATAGACTCCTTCTTGTCTGGCATGAATCGACGAAGCTTCTGCTTGATCGGTTTGGTGGTCAGCGAGACATTCAAGGAGTGCTCAATCTTCTCCCGTGGTACCCCTGGCATGTCTGTAGGTTTCCAAGCAAACATGTCGGCGTTGGCACATAGTAAGGAGATGAGCATGCTTTCCTATTTGGGTTCAAGGTGGGCCCCAATCTTCACGGTCTTGGAGGGGTCATCAAGGCTGAGGCTGACCTCCTTGACTTCCTTGGACTTGGCGGAGGCACGAGGAAGTTCTAGCTCTAGGATCTCCATGTCATCGGCAGGCGCTGTCTTGGCTTCGGCGACCATGCTAGCCATCTGGATGGAGAGGTCGGTGGCTTCGGCGAGAGCGAGACTCTCTGTCTCATAGGCATAGGCAACGAAGAGGTTGGCCCGTAGAGCTAGGACTCCTACAAGCTGAAGGTATCTTCATCACCTAGATATGCGTAGTGTGGTACTGGCCATGAACTTGGCCAGAGCTAGCCAACCAAGTATGGCATGGTAGGCAGTAGTCGAAGTCGATGACGTAGAAGTTGATATGCTCAACGCGGTAGTTGCTTGCCATGCCGAACTGTACTGGTAGGGTTATCTCTCCAAGTGGTCTAGATGCCCTGCCAGGTACCACACCCTAGAAGGAGGAGTCCTGAGGGTATGAGATCTGTTATCATGAGGCCCAACTCCCTTAGGGCCCCGCAAAGAGTAGGTTTAAAGCACTACCACCAGTCGATGAGGACTTTTCTGAAGAGCACCTTCTGGATGGTTGCGTCGAGGATGAGGGGGAAACGCCCTGTGTAGGGTATGTCCGCCCATTGGTCGGCCCTGCTGAAGGTGATGGGGACCTCAGGACCACTGGGTGATAGCTAGGGTTGGTAGTGGTTTCCTCTAAAGTGACAGGCGAGCACTCGACTGGCGGTGAGCTTCATGTTCTCTTCTACTCTCGGTGGAAGGCGAGGCCTCTGAAGATGGTGGTGACCACCTTGTCATGGTCCTAGAAGGCATTGTTGTTGCCCCTAGGTGGTCGGCGGCCTCTGTTGCCGCCGTTGGCAGTTGTCGTCTAGCTTTTTGTCCTGAAAACTCCTTGGCCAAGCTGAGGCAGTCTTTCATCTTATGTTTGGCATTCTTGTGGAGGGGGCATGGGTCATCGAGGATCTTCCTGTACTGCTCAGTCATAGTTGCGCTTGGCAGCGAGGCTCATTGATAGTAGTGACAAAGTGGTCTGTCTAGCGGTGGTGATTCTGTCTGGGCTTGGATCCTTCTGGCCGATCACGGCCAGCTATCCCTGGTGGAAACTATGGTCGTCGTAGCGGTGGTCGTTGTGGCATCGGTCATCGAGATGGTCGTTGTAGCAGCGAGGCGGGCAATTTGTGCCCGTATCTTCGTTGTAAACACACCTCAGCTTCCTTGGCATCAGCGTACTGGTTGGCGGTCATGATCATCTCACCGATGCATGTAGGCAGCTTGCGGTTGAACTTGGAATGGAGCTCACGGTGATGAAGTCCTTGGACGAAGGCGGTGATGACCTCAGCTTCCGTGATATTGGGAATAGAATTCCTCATCTTAGAAAAGCGTCTGATGTAGCTACAGAGGAGCTCAGACAGCTTTTGGGTGATGTGGTTGAGGTCATGCTTGGTGCCCTGGCCGCGTACATGTAGCTATGTAGTTGTTAGTGAAGACTTTCTTCAGCTCTTTCCAAGATCCGATGGAGTACAGGGCAAGGCTTATGAACCAGCTCATGGCGGCTGGCATGAGCATGACAGGGAGGTAATTTGCCATGATGTTGGTGTCGCCTCTGGTAGCATGGACAATAGTTGCATAAGCCTGCAGCCATTGAGTTGGATTCATCCTTCCTTCATAGGGCTCGACCCTAGTGATTTTAAAACCACGGGGCCACTGGAGTGTTTAGAGCGCCCTGGTGAATGCCAAAGGACCCTCTGGATTGTCGGCACAGTTGTCTGTAGTGTTGCCAGTGGTGATCGGCTCCAGAGCTAAGTCCGGGTTATCATACTCTTGCTTGTACTCCTGACGGCGGCGTACATCTTCTTCATGGCGACCAAAGCAACGTTGCTCGATACGCCTTCATGCATCTTGTAGGTTACTAAGGTGCACTCGAGCGTCCTATTTGACCTCCTGGTCATGCTGGTGATGGTGCTTGGCATGGTGGCCCCTAGCTCCCCCTAGAGAGGTAGTGATTGGTCGGTGAAACAGCTTTGACTAGGGGCGGCGATTGAATCTAGGCACAACTGATTGGTGAATCGTGCTCGTGGAGCATGAAGGTCTCTGATCCTCTTGGATCTCATTGACTTGATAGTGTGCAGCTTTGAGCATAGCAGCGACCTTGGCGAGCTTGGGCGTCTACGGGAGGCGAGCGAGCTCGTTGGCGGCCACCACCAGATTAACACTTGGAGTCTTGAAGATGTCATGGCAGTCAACTGCGGAGAAACTCTTCATCAAGGTTGCGATGGAGCGGCCTTCCTTGCTGAGTCGAATTGGTTGTCACAGAGCAGCCTCGGCCATCACAAGGGCACTGCTCGTTTTCACTGGCGCTGCACGCAGGTCGACTGTTCCTATTTTCACGAGCAGCACGTTCCTCATCGGTTTCGCTATTCTAGGGGGGCTGTCGATGCTGACAGTTGAAGATCGCGCCACCCCTGAAAAGGTGGTAGAGGGGGTTGCTTGGTGAAGGTTTCGGCAAGGGTCTCCATGGAGCCCTAGGATTCAGAGTCTGGATTTTCCTCTAGGATGGTTTGGAGGGATGCTCTGGGGCATCGGCTGGTGTGCAGCACGTTGACCATTGGCGGGAGCTGGTCAGATGATCTGGTCGGCGAGGGGATGGATATCCCCCACCTAGTTAGCGAATTGGCCCCTAAGGGTGTCTTGGTATGTAGCAGTGGTGTTGGTGAGCCCAAAGGGTAGGGCCGTAACTCCCGAAGTTTGCCGAGCAGCCTCCAATAGATCCAGATCGGAGGGTGGTTGGCACTGAACGAAAGTGTCCAGAGACGAGTCGGTGACAGAGAGGCAATCGGCGAGCTTCAGACCAACCCGATCGATGGATTCGATCAAGTCGTCATTATTGATGTGCCTCCTCTGGTAACGAGGAAGCAAGCGGTGGGTAGTTGATCAAGGCAACCTCGAAAGTGGATCTAAGATCAGATCTATAGTCACAGGTGTGGGGGTGGTCGGCACAGAACAGATCTGCACCGGCTCGAGGAGCTCTCTGACTCCATCTATGTTGATGACCCACGAGATGGATCCGACTGTGAAGATCTGGTCGGGCTATGGGAGGGACGAAGAGCCTATGGAAAAAGCCATCTTGTTTGACAAGGAGTAGCACGCACACCCCTACTTGGCACGCCAACTGTCGACAGAATATCGTCGGCAGTCCTTCGAGGGGTATCCCACGAAGGTTGATTGATCGGCAGGGGAGCGTGAGATCAAGAGCAAAAAGGCAATAGAGACACATGAGTTAGACAGGCTCAGGCCGTCAGTATGACATAATACCCTACTCCTGTGGTCTATTGGTTTGTATTAGCTATCGTATGATATGCCGTGATTTTGGGGGCGGGGTCCCTGCCCGCCTTATATAGTCCGGGGGGCAGGGTTACAAGTCAGTTAGATCTGAGAGATAACCGGAAAGTAATAACAGATTACAAGAATCATGGGATCGTACGTATCCTAACAGATCTCATAGCATCTTCAGGATATCTTCCCCATGTCTTGTGGAAGGCGCCGAGTAGAATCGTGCCACGCAAGGCTTCGTCTTGTGGGCTAGGCCGCCCCTGGGGGCGCAGCCCATGTGGTATACCATGGGTATCCGGTGTCGTACCCCCCACAATAGTCATCTCCAACAAAAGCACAAGGGTGAGATGATATATAGAATGACCATGCCCATGGTCCTATTCCTCATCCACAGCAGGAGCAAAGCAGTGCTTACAGTAGCCATGGTACATCATGTTATCTGCAACAATAGGAATAAAACCCTAGGTACAAGAAGGTACTCAGCTAGACTTACCCATCATCAACTAAAATGCAAAGACACCAAGGAGTATGTGAGGCTTTATAAGTAGAGCTGGTTGACATTATTTGCATAAAAAGCATTAGTTGTCCAATATCTTTTAAACTATGAATCACCAGTTATTAATCCTATCTCATACTAGATTAGCAACTATCCTATGTCAAACATATTGGTACCATTAAGTCAATACAATAATAACCATATCAAGTTGAGCTCTTTCATAATCTCATAACCAACACTTCCATCAATTACTACGATGAAGCATACTCTTGTCAAGTTCTCACTATCCAGAAGAGATGGCGATTCAAATCGATGCCTACCTAGCTAGAGAAATATTCCTAACACACACCTAGGCAACCTGATCAGGTACCACCTCGGGTTACCTTTCGTACAATTTAGGTCCAAATCAGTGGGTCCAATCAGCGCTTGTACCCTTAGAGATACTACCAATCTACCAGGAAGCTTGGGACTCTAACCTACCCTTGGGCTCACACCATTGGCTCCCTATACATCCTTACTACCTCCAGGGTACACACTTTCACTTATCGGGTCTCGGCCTGAATTAAGCTACTCGGCTTTGCGGTCAGAACGACATATCCAGCCAACTATGTGAGAGGCATGCGTTCAACATGACAAGATGACCTCCAATGACCGATCCTTAAACGACACAGATGAAATCACTATGATCACCACCAACATAAGACTCTGCCCGGTCTCCAATTAATCAACAACACACAATTATGTTCCACGATAGCACAATATAGCCAATCGTGATCAAGTTATCGCCTATGGCTCACAGGTGACAGGAAATCACCCGGCTTCTACCGGTCTAAGCATCGCTAAGCATAAGGAGCGTTCTTGGACTTAAATAGGATTCAAGGTAGATATTTCTAGACAAAAAAGGTAATATGTAGCAAGTGTTCCCAAACAACTCCTATCATGTAATGCATCAATACGAGTAACTTAGGTGACATTAATAAAATAGGGAGACTTATAATGCTTTAGGGCTTGCCTTTCACGAATGTGGCAGGCTCATGATCCAGGCACTCAGGAAGATGATCAGCTTCAGGCTCTCTTTCTCTAGGAATCTCCTGGTGCTGCACCTCTTGGCTCTCCTCTTGTGGATCGGCTTCGAGTTCCACCAACATGATCTCTTCAGCTGCACCTATTGTATGCATATGCATAAGTAAGTTCCATGAATGCATAAGAAGGATCATGGATGATGTGACATGGGAATCTACATGATGCTGTGATAATGATGTTAAGTTACTTAAATGATAACAACACTAATTTTTTGTTTACTGAGTAGGTGCATAACTCTTCTTTATCCATTTCCTATATTCTTCACAGGACAATTTCTGATCTACACATAGCAGTTACAAGTTTAAAATATAACTATAGTTATACCTATCCAAATACTATGGTCTTAGACTTTCTAGAAAGCTTATAAAATTACCTACAACTCTTATTTAATCACCAAAAGCTAATTCAAACTCTATCCTAACCAAAACAGGCAATCTTTCCAGCTTTGTCCAGAAATTCCAAAGAACAAGCATTTCAGGAGACCAACTTCAAACAACTATAACTCCTAAACCATTTGTCCTATGGCCCTAAAATTTTGACACAAGATATATGAAGAAGTTTCCTACAGCTTTGTTATTAACTATTTTTATAGTAAACTTAACTTTGACTATGCAAAATACCCAACAACAGAAACTATCCAGAAACACCTCTAAAATTGAATTATAGAGCTATAATATTTTCACGCCAAATAAAAATCTCAAATTGAGCAACACCATTGGTACCAACAGTTCAAGAATATCAAATACACTCTGAAAACATAATGGTGAAGCCCAATTTATTTATTTAATTGACATTATTAATTTAATTAGATAATTAGGTGAAATAACAAACATATACAAATGTGCACAGTAAATTCTCAGAAAATTACAGTATCTTTCCAGTGCCCCCAATAGGCTACTATATAAATTTCATACCATTTGAACACGTACAACATCCTCTACAAAAATGAAAAGCTTGCAAGGTTTATTTTAATGAAAACAGTTACTCCTATAGAAAAATGTCAAGCAACAGATTTTATATTTTTGTTAGCTTCATCCTAGCACCATAACACTGTACCAAAATTTACATGGTAATATGTTACTTATTTTTATCCTTATGAATTTCCTCAGAAAACACCATTTATTAAAAGATAAATAGAAATACCTTACTCTAATCAATTTACTGTAAGTTTAGTATTTTTCCTAGCTAGAGAATGTCAACACAAGATCAGCAAAATTAGAATCACAATTTTATCACTTCCCTAGCTCAAGTTATGTACTTTACAAGATTGCAAACAATTTAAAAGCACTTATTTAGCTCTATTTAATTCTCCCTAAAAATATCAGAATCGGTGCATTTCATATTTTTATCAAATACTACACTTCATAAGGAATCCAACAAAATTTGGTTCACCAAAATTGGACACTCGGAACTTGAGATATGAATTTTTGAAACAAGCATTCAAATCTGTGAAAACAAATCAGAAAATCAAATAATACACAGACTGACAGATGGGGCCCACTGGTCAACAGGACCCACACGTCAGCGAATCCAGAGCAGAGGAGGTGCTCTGGCTAGCCCTATCTCGCTGGTGGCGAGATCACCAGTGACGACGGTAACACCAACGTGTTCCTCTCATCAAGCCGCATCGATAGGTGGTGACTACGCGACCTAGGGTTCACCGGAGATAGCTCATCGGCGACAATGCCGGACGACGGAGGTAGCACGGTGGTACACCGGTGTTCTCCGGCCATCGCATGCTCCGGTGAGGTGCGCTACGGCTATGTTGAATCCTAACAAAGCTATCTAAGGTGGTTAGGGCTCTAGTGAGACAGCGGTGAGCTTCGACCACGAGAACACCGGTGGTGGAAATGGCAAAATGTGCCCCTACCTAGACTCAAAGTGCATGGCAAAGGGGTAGAGGTTAAGGCATGGAACAAGACAGAGATGTTGGCATAATCGATTGGAAAATGGTGTGGCGATGGCAGCGAGCGAGAGTGGCGAAACACTCAATGGCGATGGCGACGGTGGCGCTGTTGCTTGGTAGGCAAGAGGGAAGGCGAGCGATAGCGAGAGAGCGAGGAATGGATTGAGCACGGCGTTGCCCTCACTCTTCGCCAGCACTGTGGCCCAACCGGCTGGGCCAACGCCGACGTAAGGCCACCACGCGGCGCACGCGGCCTATGGCTGGTTGGCCACCGATGCGTGTGTGGACGTGGCCATCAGGGCCGATGACAACGCCTAATGAAGCAACTTAGCGATCATCTAACTCCAAATATGTTCGTTCTTAGCAAAAGCTCTATTAACAAAAGTTGTAGAGCTACATGTAATCTACAAACTTGCTTTAAGAAGCATCCCCAAATTCTCAATGGTTAGCCAGTTACAATGCTCCCAAGTGAGGTACATTGAAACTGTAAACACCACTAAGACTTGGAAAATTTTTCAAAGTCAAAAACAGTAATGCTATTGTTACTTGTGGACTATTTTTGAGCATGCTATGCACCGAATTAGGTCTTGACCCAACAATAAAAGTTGTTGCTCTAGTCAAGTACTACAACTTTGCTTAAGGGTGTACTATCATGCAAAGTCTCTAGAGTAAAGTTCAACTTAGGTCAATCATATCACTTGAAAATGAAAGCCTACACTATAACCATGACTTAGAGGCCAAATGGGTCTAAGTCATGAATACCAAAGTTGTTCCATGTGACATTCTAAACATGTTTAAGGTACTCCTAAGGTCCCACAAGCATTTTATACATTGGTTACATGTAAACCCTAGCATATGTAAAGCATTTAGTGACAAACACATGTGATATAAGCAATCATGGAGATAAAATTTGAGATGTTCATGCTCATGAATGATCAATGATGCTTGTGCTCATGCAATGCCAATGCCAAATGCATACTTAACACCTAGGGTGTTACAACTTGGGCCACACCAAAATGCAAGTTCTTACGCATGGCTTATCCTACGTATCAGGGTTTGGTCCTCGACAGGCTAGCGCGTAGAGGCTAGGACCATAGCCCAACCTGTCCTCTATGTAGAAACACTATGGAGATAGCACATCACCACCTATCGGAGTGCAGCTACACAAGACACGTCTAGGAGTTCAGGTGGACACTTGGGTAGGACAACAGTAATTTAAACCCAATGGCCTGGACACAAAGCAGGACACCACTGAGGTGGTGGACTAACCTCCACTACTAGAAAACTGACCTTTCATCCCTAGCCTTAGTACCAGTTGTATTTGGACCCGATACTAATGTTAGCATTAGTACCGGTTCCAAAGTGGGGAGTCCTCGGAGGCCCTCTAGTACCGTTTGGTAGCTTCCAACCGATACTAGAGGGTGACCTCTAGTACCATATGGAGCCCCCATCCGGTACTAGAGGGCTCTCCCATGTGGCCACCGAGGACTTAGATTTTTTAGCCCCCGAGGCGCACACGAGCAAATGATTTTTTAACTGGCTCTCTTCCTCTCCTCTCCTGCTCTCCTCTCCTTCTCTCCCTCCTCTCTTTTCTCTCCTCTCTTCCTCTCTCCTAAGTCATGATCTCCTTCTTTCCTCTCCTCAGATCAGTGGCAATGGAGGGGGTACTGGTGCGTGGCCGGCGGTGGCCGATGGTGGGGGTGCGGTGGAGGGGCCGGTGGGGGCCAGCGGCGGCAGAGGGGTCAGCGGTGGTGGAGGTGCCAGTGGTGGTGGAGCTGGGTTGGTGGCGCTGAGCAGGAGGGGGTTGGGGGCGAGGAGGCAGGGCGTCGGTGCTAATTCGGTGGGGGAGGAGGGCCGGCGGTGCAAATTCGCCAGAGGAGGAGGAGAAGGGGGCTGGGCAGCTCGGATCTAGAGGAGGAGGAGGGGCGGCGGCATGGATCTAGAGGAAGAGGAGGAGGAGGAGGAGGAGGAGGGGCCAATGGCGGCGAGGGCGTGGAGGTGGTGGCGGAGGAGGCCAGTTGAAAGGTCCTAATGGCTAGAGGAGGGGGGTGAATAGCCTAATAAAAATTTCTACAACAACACTTAACAAAATGGTTAGACAATTATGAGGCGAAAGCAAGTGTTGCACTAGCCTACTCAAAATGCAAGTCACCTACCACAATTCTAGTTTAGATAGTATCTATTCACACAATAGCTATGATACTACTCTATGTTAGTGTGCTCTCAAAGGCTAACTAAAGAGCCACACTAACCAAGCAAGCAAGCTCTCACAACTAGCTACACTAAAGAGCTTGTCAACTAGTTTGCGATAATGTAAAAAGAGTGATCAAGAAGATTATACCACCATGAAGATGAATGAACCAATCAATCACAAGTGATGAATAACAATGAAGACCAATCACCTCAGAATCAAAGATGAACACAATGATTTTTACCGAGATTCACTTGCTTGCGGCAAGCTAGTCCTCGTTGTGGCGATTCACTCACTTGGAGGTTCACGCGCTAATTGGCTTCGCACGCCAAACCCTCAATAGGGTGCTGCACAACCAATACAAGATGAAGGATCACACAAGCCACGAGCAATCCACTAGAGTACCTTTTGGCGCTCCGCTGGGGAAAGGTCAAGAACCCCTCACAATCACCACGATCAGGAGCCGGAGACAATCACCACCCTCCGCTCAATGATCCTCGCTGCTCCAAGCCATCTAGGTGGTGGCAACCACCAAGAGTAACAAGCGAAATCCACAACGAAACACGAACACCAAGTGTCTCTAGATGCAAACACTCAAGCAATGCACTTAGATTCTCTCCCAATCTCACAAAGATGATGAATCAATGATGGAGATGAGTGGGAGGGCTTTGGCTAAGCTCACAAGGTTGCTATGTCAATGAAAATGGCCAAAAGATGTGAGCCATAGCTGGCCATGGGGCTTAAATAGAAGCCCCCATGAAATAGAGCCGTTATACCCCTTCACTGGGCATAACACGGGCTCACTGGACTGCTCTGGTCCTACTGACCAGGACGCTGCTCCTTAGCATCCGGTCGCCCGATGGTGGCCACTTGTCTCCTGCGTTCAACGGTGAATGTTTGATCTCAACGGTCGACATGTTGACTGGACTGCTCCAACAAAGCTGACCGAACGCTGGACCCTCAGCATCTGGTCGTTTATAGTAAGGGTCCAAAACATGTTTTTGCCGACCGGACGAGTCCGGTCATGCTTGATCGGACACAGCCCAGTGTCTGGTGCTTAACCCTAATCACTGTGTCGACCGACAACACGACCGGACTGTAGCCCTTCAGCGTCCGGTCGCAGAGCGACCCAGCGTCCGGTCATGTTGACTGATGCAGCATCATTGCGACCAACTCAATTTCACCTCTAACTTCTTCACCCTTGCTCAAATGTGCTAACCACCAAGTGTATCACCTTGTGCACATGTGTTAGCATATTTTCACAAACATTTTCAAGGGTGTTAGCACTCCACTAGATCCTAAATGCATATGCAATGAGTTAGAGCATCTAGTGGCACTTTGATAACCGCATTTCGATACAAGTTTAACCCCTCTTAATAGTATGGCTATCAAACCTAAATGTGATCACACTCTCTAAGTGTCTTGATCACCAAAACAAAATAGCTCCTATGGTTTATACCTTTGCCTTGAGCTTTTTATTTTTCTCTTTCTTCTTTCCAAGTCCAAGCACTTGATCATCATCATGGTAACATCATCATGTTATGATCTTCATTTGCTTCACCACTTGGAATGTGCTACCTATCTCATGATCACTTGATAAACTAGGTTAGCACTTAGGGTTTCATCAATTCACCAAAACCAAACTAGAGCTTTCAATCTCCCCCTTTTTGGTAATTGATGACAACCCTTATACAAAGATATGAAATAAAATTCAATTAAATCCATGTTGCTTGCCCAAGCATATTTACCATTTGTAAAAGGATATGGACAAGTTTCATGAACCCCAAATGGTAGCAATTGCTCCCCCTAAATATGTGCTAAGAGTTTGGATTGTAGCTTGCACATATGCTTAGATAGGAAATATAGGAGTCAATGTCTACCAAATGATGCTAAGATATAAAAGATGGACCTTTGAAGCGTGATACTAATCAGAGTGCACCAATATACCATCCTTAGCACCATGGTTAGCTCAATACCACTTGGAAACATACTTTGGAAAGATACCACTTGTAAAGACTTACTTGGAAATGAAAGTTATCTAGTGATTTCATTTCATCATTCAATCTTACAACTAACATACATCACACAAGCATGGATGTTTAAATTTAATACTTGTGCCATGCAAACACACATATGAAATGCACATTCAATTGCATCATATAAGTTCATGAGCTTGCTCCCCCTACTTGTGTGCTCAAAATTTTAGTTGATCCCTTTCCTTTGTCATATCTCTCCCCCTATGTCATATATCAAGATATCTTTATGTTTCTCTCACTTTATGATATTTCTTCCCCTTTTTCACTATCTTTACTAATATCTTTGTTTCTCTCCCCCTTTGTCATCAATGACCATAAAGGTTCAAAATATAGATAGTATTATTTGTAGGGTCAAGATTATCAATGTCAATCAATGGGGTGAGGATAATTTTCCCAAATTTGGTCCAATCTAGATCATTTGCCAAAGATATTTAACTCGGTTTGATCCAAGGACAAGCTTCTTCACACCTCCAAATAAGGGTTATCTTGTACCATGTTGAGTTAAACACTTAGAGCTCATTTTCTAGATTAAACACTAGGTTTACAAGCCCATAAACATGTCATATGCTATCACTAGATCAAGTCAAGCATATAAGCAATAGTGATACCATATAGACATCAAAATCATTTGATTTTCATGAATGAGCTTAATAAAATAGAACCACTTGAAAGGTCCTAATTAGATTGAAAATATGACTAGATGCACTAAACATGTCCTTAGCAAGGATGTATGTCATGCCAATCAACTTTTATCTTGGATTGCTCGAAGGAGAGGCATGTCATATGAGTGGGGAGTGCATCAACACATATTTGAGAAATACAATATGTTCAACTCATTCCTTAGCTTGCAAAACCTTTTCTCATCCAATGGCTTGGTGAATATATCGACAAGTTGATCTTCGGTGCCTACACTCTCAATGCTAAATGTCCCCTTTTTGTTGATGATCTCTTATGAAATGGTGGCGGAACATCAATGTGCTTTGTTCTTGCATGTTAAACCAGATTGTTGGTCAACTTGATTGCACTCTCATTTTCACATAGCAATGACACTTTCTTGAACTTGATTCCAAAGTCACTCAAAGTGGCCTTCATCCAAAGTACTTGTGCACAACAACTACCGGCAGATATGTATTCAGCTTCGACGGTTGATAATGCAACACTATTTTGCTTCTTTGATGACCATGAAACAAGTGATCTTCCCAACAATTGACATGTGCCTGATGTGCTCTTCCTTTCAACCTTGCATCCCGCATAATCCAAGTTAGAGTAACCAACTAGCTCAAACTTTGCTCCTTTGGGATACCACAAACCAACATTTGGTGTATGCTTCAAGTACCTCAATATTCTCTTTGTAGCCTTCAAATGACTTTCCCTTGGTGAGGCTTGAAATCTTGCACACATGCATACACTAAACATGACATCTAGCCTTGATGCGGTCACATAGAGTAGGCTTCCAATCATAGACCGATACAACTTTTGATTCACCATGTTTCCACTTGCATCACTATCCAAGTTGCCATTGGTTCCCATTGGTGTGCTAATGACTTTGCTATCAATCATTCCCAACTTCTTGATCATGTCCTTGATGTACTTGCCTTGACTCACAAATAGTACCATTCTTTAATTGCTTGATTTGAAGACCAAGGAAGTAACTCAACTCTCCAATCATGGACATCTCAAACTCATTAGCCATCATCTTTCCAAACTTATCACAAAAATCTTGATTTGTTGATCCAAATATGATGTCATCTACATAGATTTGCAATACAAATAAATCTTTTCCAATCTTCTTGATGAAAAGAGTGGTGTCAACCTTGCCAATTGTGAACCCTTTAGAGAGGAGGAAGTCCCTCAATCTCTCATACCATGCTCTAGGTGCTTGCTTCAAGCCATACAATGCCTTCTTCAACTTGTATACATGGTTGGGCTTCTTATCATCTTCAAAACAGGGAGGTTGCTCAACATATACTTCTTCATTGATATAACCATTGAGAAATGCACTCTTGACATCCATTTGATAGAGCTTGATGTTGTGAGCACAAGCATAGGCTAGCAAGATTCTTATTGCTTCCAATCTAGCAACCGGAGCATATGTTTCTCCAAAGTCAAGACCTTCAACTTGTGTATAGCCTTGTGCTACCAATCTTGCCTTGTTCCTTACTACTATCCCATCTTGATCTTGCTTGTTTCTAAAGACCCATTTGGTTTCAATCACATTATGTCCCTTTGGTCTTTCTACCAACTCCCATACTTGATTTCTTGTGAAGTTATTCAATTCTTCAGTGCATAGCATTCACCCAATCAACATCCTTCAAAGCTTCATCTATCTTCTTTGGTTCAATGGATGACACAAATGAGAAGTGTTCACAAAATGATGCCAATCTTGATCTTGTTTGTACACCTCTTGAAATATCTCCAATTATAGTGTCCAAAGGATGATCTCTTGCAACATTGGTTGGTTGGAGGATTGGAACTTGATTGCTTACACTTGCTTGATCATTGGGTTGAGATGATGTACTAGCCACTTGATCTTGTTCATTATCATGAGATCCACTTGCACTAACTTGATTTGTATCATCTTGCATATTTGAGTTAGAGAGCACTTGCACTTGATCATCTTCATCATCATTCACTTGTCTAGGCCTCAATTCACCAATATCCATGTTCTTCATGGCATTTGAAAGTTGAATGCCTCTAACATCTTCCAAGTTCTCATCTTCTACTTATGAACCCTTGGTTTCATCAAATTCAACATCATGAACCTCCTCAAGAGTACCACTATCCAAATTCCACACTCTATATGCTTTGCTTGTAGTGGAGTAACCAAGTAGGAATCCTTCATCACATTTCTTAGTCAAACTTGCCCAATCTTGTGCCTTTCTTCAAGATATAGCATTTGCAACCAAAGACCCGAAAATATGCAATGTTTGGCTTTCTACCATTCAAGAGCTCATATGGTGTCTTTTCTTTCAATCGGTAACAATAGAGGCGGTTGCTACAATAGCAAGCCGTATTGATAGCTTCGGCCCAAAAAGATTGACTCACATTGTACTCACTAAGCATAGACCTTGCCATATCAATGAGTGTTCTATTCTTTCTCTCAACAAGGCCATTTGATTGTGGAGTGTATTTGGCCGAGAATTGATGTCTAATTCCAAATTCATCACATAACTCATCAATTCTAGTATTCTTGAACTCACTACCATTGTCACTTCTAACTCTCTTGATGATTGTTTCAAACTCATTGTGAATGCCCTTGACAAATGATTTGAATGTTGCAAACACATCACTTTTGTCCACTAGAAAGAATACCCAAGTGTATCTAGTGTAATCATCCACTATCACAAAGCCATATTTGTTACCACCGATGCTAGTGTATTGTGTTGGCCCAAACAAATTCATGTGTGATAACTCAAATACTTTACTAGTGCTCATCATGCTTTTCTTAGGATGGGTGTTTCCAACTTGTTTGCCGGCTTGACAAGAGCTACAAAGCTTATCCTTTTCAAACACAACATCTTTCAAGCCTTTAACTAAGTCATGCTTAACCAATCTATTCAATTGTTTCATTCCAACATGACCAAGTCTTCTATGCCATAACCAACCCATGCTAGACTTAGTGAACAAGCATGTAGATAATTTAGCTTCACTAGCATTGAAATCAACCAAGTATAGATTCTCATATCTAAAGCCTTTGAAGATCAAGTTAGAGCCATCTACACTTATGATCTCTACATCATCTATCCCAAATATGCATTTGAATCCAAGATCACACAATTGAGCCACGGATAGCAAATTGAAATTCAAGCTCTCTACTAGCAACACATTGGATATGCTCATGTCATTGGATATTGCAATCTTACCAAGCCCTTTGACCTTGCCTTTGCCATTGTCACCAAATGTGATACTATCATAACTATCATTGCCATTGGTGTTGATTGAGTTGAACATTATTGCATCACCGGTCATGTGTTGAGTGCACCCACTATCAAGAACCCAATGCCTTCCTCCGGCTTTGTAATTGACCTACAAAAGAAGATCAATTCTTTTGAGGT
Organism: Miscanthus floridulus; assembly: GCF_019320115.1. Lineage (NCBI taxonomy): Eukaryota > Viridiplantae > Streptophyta > Magnoliopsida > Poales > Poaceae > Miscanthus > Miscanthus floridulus. The sequence continues at coordinate 86,705,609 of NC_089594.1, read as the reverse complement.
ACCCAAACTTGCTTGGGTCCTTGAAGGTTAGTTACTAAGCTCTTTGGTACCCAAATGGCTTTCTTCTTTGAGCCCATCCATGGTTTATCAATGAACTTAACCTTCACATCCATTTGTACCCTTAGTAAGCATATAGCATGAATCAAGCTTAATGGAGGATACATTAGCATTTTTGCTCTTGTTTTTGCATTCTTGCTCTTTGTGACCCACTTGCTTGCAACTAGTGCAAAACCGACCGTTGTTCTTCATAAAACTAGTCTTATAAGGAGCAGAGGCAGCTTTGCCTTTCTTGGGGGTATAGCCCAATCCCTCTTTGTAGAGAGAAGCTCTTTGGCTACCTAAGCACATAAGCAAGCGGTCCTCACCACCATAAGCTTTAGCTAAGGTGTGAGTGAGCTTATTGACCTCCTTCTTGAGGTTCTCATTCTCAACTACTAGTGAGGTGTCACAAGTGAGACCATCACTACTAGATGAGGTAGAAGTGGAAGTGCTACAAGAAGGGTTAGTAGGAGCAACAATGATAGGCATAGATAGTGATTCATCAATTATATCACAAGTTAAACCTACATTGCAAGTTTCAACATGCTTCTTTTTATCTTGTTCATTAAGCAAAGTGGAATGAGCCTTTTCAAGCTTTTTGTGAGCCTTGCCAAGCTTCTCATGGGCTTCCTCTAGCCTCTCATGAGTTGCCTTGAGCTCATCAAGGGCTTGCTTAAGGGCTTTTACCTCCTTATTCAAGCTCTTGCATTCCCTTCTCTTGATGTCAAAGTGTTCCTTAGCATCTTCTAGCATGTCAAATAATTCATCCTTAGTAGGTTCATCATCATCACTATCACTATCATTTTCATTTTCATGTTTATTATCATCATCATATTCTTCATCGCTTTTATCATCACAAGATTGTACCTTAGTGGCCTTAGCCATGAAGCATGATGAAGATTCGAAGAGAGAAGGCTTCTCATTGATGGCAATGCTTGCAAGAACCTTCTTCTTGGTGGTCTTGTTATCATCACTATCATCATCATCACTTGAGGAAGCATCACTATCCCAAGTGACTACATATGAACCACCCTTCTTTTTCTTGAAGGCCATCTTGTCCTTCTTCTCTTTCTTTTCCTTCTTGTCCTTCTTCTTGTTCTTCTTGTTGTCATCATCATTGTCACTATTGTATGGGCATTAAGCAACAAGATGATCTTTGCTTCCACACTTGAAGCACCTTCTTGACTCTTCTTTGTTCTTGGATGAAGACTTCTTTCTTCTAGCATGGTAGCCCTTCTTCACCATAAACTTGCCAAATCTCTTGACAAATAGAGCCATCTTCTCATCATCATTATCATCCCATGATTCATCTTCTTCACTTGATGTTTCTTGCTTTGCTTTGCCCTTGGATGATGTGGCTTTGAATGCCATGCTCTTCTTCTTCTCATCTTCTCATCTTTCTTCTCCTTCTTTTCTTCCTTCTCATCATCATCTCTATAAGTATCATCGGTCATTATATCTCCCAATACTTGGTTTGGTGTCATGGTGTCCAAACCGCTTCTTACTAGAATGGTGACCAATGTACCAAATCTTGAAGGTAAGCATCTCAAGAACTTGTGGGAGAAGTCCTTATCCTTCACTTCTTCTCCAAGTGCTTTGAGATCATTGATAAGCACTTGAAGCCTATGGAACATCTCCGGCACACTCTCATCCTCCTTCATCTTGAAGCTAGCAAACTTCTCTTTGAGGATGTATGCCTTAGCACCCTTTATGGCTTGAGTCCCCTCAAATGATTCTTCCAACTTCTTCCATGCCTCATGAGCCATCTCAATATTTTTGACTTGCTCAAATGTTCTTTCATCAATTGCATCATGAATAGCACTTAGAGCAATGTCATTAGTTTTAGGAGAAGTACTTCTTCGGCCATGGTGGGATTCTCCAGGATCTTCAATCTCAATTTTTGTTTCTACCACCTTCCAAACCTTCCTATTGATTGACTTGATATAAGTTGTCATCTTGGCCTTCCAATAGGGATAGTTGGAGCCATCAAATTGGGGTGGCTTCTTGGTGTTGTTGATTTGAGCCATTTTAACACCGAAGGTTGTTAAGCCTCAAATAACGGTGATCTCGGCTCTGATACCACTTGAAAGGTCCTAATGGCTAGAGGGGGGTGAATAGCCTAATAAAAATTTCTACAACAACACTTAACAAAATGGTTAGACAATTATGAGGTGAAGCAAGTGTTGCGCTAGCCTACTCAAAATGCAAGCCACCTACCACAATTCTAGTTTAGATAGTATCTATTCACACAATAGCTATGATACTACTCTATGTTAGTGTGCTCTCAAAGGCTAACTAAAGAGCCACACTAACCAAGCAAGCAAGCTCTCACAACTAGCTACACTAAAGAGCTTGTCAACTAGTTTGCGATTATGTAAAAAGAGTGATCAAGAAGATTATACCGCCGTGAAGATGAATGAACCAATCAATCACAATGATGAATAACAATGAAGACCAATCACCTCGGAATCAAAGATGAACACAATGATTTTTTACCGAGGTTCACTTGCTTGCCGGCAAGATAGTCCTCATTGTGGCGATTCACTCACTTGGAGGTTCACGCGCTAATTGGCTTCACACGCCAAACCCTCAATAGGGTGCCGCACAACCAACACAAGATGAGGATCACACAAGCCACGAGCAATCCACTAGAGTACCTTTTGGCGCTCCGCTGGGGAAAGGTCAAGAACCCCTCACAATCACCATGATCGGAGCCGGAGACAATCACCACCCTCCGCTCAACGATCCTCGCTGCTCCAAGCCGTCTAGGTGGCGGCAACCACCAAGAGTAACAAGCGACATCCGCAGCAAAACACGAACACCAAGTGCCTCTAGATGCAAACACTCAAGCAATGCACTTGGATTCTCTCCCAATCTCACAAAGATGATGAATCAATAATGGAGATGAGTAGGAGGGCTTTGGCTAAGCTCGCAAGGTTGCTATGTCAATAAAAATGGCCAAAAGATGTGAGCCATAGCCGGCCATGGGGCTTAAATAGAAGCCCCCACGAAATAGAGCCATTATACCCCTTCACTGGGCATAACACGGGCTGACCGGACGCTCCGGTCCTACTGACCGAACGCTGCTCCTCAGCGTCCGGTCGCCCGATGGTGGCCACGTGTCTCCTGCGTTCAACGGTGAACGTTTGATCTCAACGGTCGACATGTTGACCGGACGCTCCGACAGAGCTGACCGGACGCTGGACCCTCAGCGTCAAGTCGTTTACAGTAAGGGTCCAAAACATGTTTTTGCCGACCTGGACGTGTCCGGTCATGCTTGACCGGACACAGCCCAGCGTCCGGTGCTTAACCCTAATCACTATGCCGACCGACAACACGACCGGACGCAGCCCTTCAGCGTCTGGTCAGTTGACCGACGCCAGCATCATTGCGACCAACTCCATTTCACCTCTAACTTCTTCACCCTTGCTCAAATGTGCTAACCACCAAGTGTATCACCTTGTGCACATGTGTTAGCATATTTTCACAAACATTTTCAAGGGTGTTAGCACTCTACTAGATCCTAAATGCATATGCAATGAGTTAGAGCATCTAATGGCACTTTGATAACCGCATTTCGATATGAGTTTTATCCTCTCTTAATAGTACGGCTATCAAACATAAATGTGATCACACTCTCTAAGTGTCTTGATCACCAAAATAAAATAGCTCCTATGGTTTATACCTTTGCCTTGAGCTTTTTGTTTTTCTCTTTCTTCTTTCAAGTCCAAGCACTTGATCATCATCATGGTAACATCATTATGTTATGATCTTCATTTGCTTCACCACTTGGAATGTGCTACCTATTTCAGGATCACTTGATAAACTAGGTTAGCACTTAGGGTTTATCAATTCACCAAAACCAAACTAGAGCTTTCACTAGGCCGGTGGTGGAGGTGGTGGCGGCGGAGGCGTGGAGGAGGAGGAGAAGAAGGAGGAGGGACGGGGGGTGGCGGAGGGTGGCCGGCAGCGGCGTGGAGGTGCCGGGGGAGGTGAGGGCTGGGGATTTTCTTTTTTAAAATTTTTTTTACACCCTCTAGTACTGGTTGTTTCATCCAGTACTAGTGGGGGACCCCTCTAGTACCTATTGGCCAGTACCGGTACTAGAGGGGGGGTTCCCAACCGGTAGTAGATCCATTTTTTTCCAGTAGTGCTCACGAGGACGGCGAACATCCCTTGCAAAGGCCATCCGTAGCCTAGTGCTACTAGTTAGCTGGGAAATATGGAACGAAAGAAATTCTAGAATCTTGAGACATCGAGAATCTTCAGTGCCTTGCATCATGGCGCGCATCAAGGACGAGGCGTCATCTTGGGTCACGGCAGGGGCAAAGAGGCTAGGAGCCCTGATTGCGCATGTATAGCAGTGTGTACATACTTCCGCTTTTTCATTCCGTTTTTCCCGGCTAGCCGGCTGTAACTGTCCTTCTCTTTCAATGAAATAGGCACATTCTTTTCTAAAAAAAATATGGCGCGTGCGCGATAATTCTCCTTATGTCACACGCGCGTGGGAGTAATGATCAATAATTTTGGCCCATTAGCATTTCATTCTGTAGCATGAAGATGAGTGCATGCCATGACGCCCCCCCCCCCCCCCCCCCCCCCCCCCCCCCCCCATGGAGTGATTCAGCCCATAGGAATAGTAATTCGGCCACTTACTGATTTAGGCCTGCTGCACGACGATGTCTTGTTTTTTTTTGTTTTTTCTTTTGCTTTAATTTTCTTTTTCTTTCGTTTTATTATACTGTTTCCATCCTTTCTCTTTTTCTTATTTTCATTCTTCTTTTCCTTTCATTTTTTACTTTTATTTTCTTGATTACGTTTTTTTTCTTTTTTATTGTCTTTTCTTTTCCATTTCATTGATTTTTTGTTATTCCTATTATATTCATTTTCATTTTTCATTCCTCCCTCTAAGACTCTAAGTTAGCGAGACATGGGGTAATATCCATGGGAAGCTAGACATGTGTGTTGTACGCTGTCGATGAACACATTGCTTACCACTAATTGAAATAACTACATTAGTGAGACATGTGGTGTCAAACCAATGGTTTAATCCCTGGTGTGTACGATCATATGGGTACCGTCCCAACTATTGCTTGCTTGGTTCTTCTATTAATGTTCTCTTAGAAAGCACAAGAGACCAATTTTAGTGTTATGATTGGACCAACCCTTAGAAAATACACCTTCACTTATTTCACCACTCACTACTAGAAAAAGTGGATCTACTACAGGTTAGGAACCCCCCTCTAGTACCGGTTGGCCACCCGGTACTGGCCAATCGGTACTAGAGGGGACCCTCTAGTACCGGTTGGAATAACTAGTACTAGAGGGTACTAAAAAATAAAAAACTAAAATCCCCCCCCCCCCCGCCACCCCTCCCCGCCGCCGCCAGCCCTCCATAGCCCGCCGTCGGACCCCTCCTCCTCCTCCTCTCCTCCCACTCCCCATCAACCACGCCGCCCCCACCGCCGGCTCCCTCCGCCAGTGGCCTCCTCCTCCTCCACCGCCCCATCCTCCTCCTCCACTGCCCCTCCACTGGATCCACCACGCCATCCTCCTCCTCCACCGCCCCCTCCGTCGGTGGCCTCCTCCTCCTCCACCGACCCCCTCCACCGGATCTGCCACCCCATCCTCCTCCTCCACCGCCGCCTCCACCGGATCCGTCGCCCCATCCTCCTCCTCCACCACCCCCTCCACCGAATCCACCCCGCTGCCGGCCTCCTCCGCCGCCACTGCTGCCCTCCACCACTACTCCACCTCCTCTGCCACCGCCATCTCGTCCGCCCCTCCTCCACCTCCTCCACCATGCCCGCCGTCGTCACCCCGCCGCGCCAGCCCCGAAGGCCGCTGCCGCTGCGCCTCGCCCTGCCGCCGCTCCTCGCCAAGGTGAGGGACGAGCGGAGGGGGAGGAAAGGGGAGGCCGGGGAGGGAGGGAGGGGGCCGGTGGTGGAGAGGGAGAGGGAGCCGACAGTGGTGGAGAGGGAGAGGGAGAGAGGAAGAGAGCTGAGAGAGGGTGAGCGTGCGGTGGCCGGTGGGAGAGGATAAGGAGAGAGAGCATGCGTGTGGGGGCGGAAAAAATCCTAAGTGTGGGTGGGCACGCCGGATGGGGATCTAGTACTAGATGGGGGTTCCATACCGGATGGAACCCCCATCCGGTACTAGAGGGGCTCCGCCGTACCCCAAATTTGGACCCGGTACTAATGCTACCTTTAGAACCGGGTCCAAAAACAACTGGTACTAAGGCTAGGGATGAAAGGTCATTTTAGCTTCAGTTTGGTCAAATTGGTCAAATCTGAACTTTTTTATACCACTTTTATTGGGCATCCATTTTTTTACATTTGCAGAAATTTCATTGTCATTACTCTTCTCCTTGTCTAGTTTCAGCTTGTTTCAGCTTATTCTCTCTCACAGAACACTATTGAATCAGCCGAAATCAGCCAAAAACTGATCAGCCGGACACCCCCTATATCTCTAAGTACTCCTGCATCCAATTCCAGTGTACACTAGTGTATCTAATTACTAGCTAGTCGAGCTATAAATGTATCACACTAATTAAATTACTATTGAAATAATTTGTTTGGTCACAACTTGCTGCAACACCTTGAAGGCAAATGAAAAACCCCCACACCTTCCTCCAATTCTACAAACACGCAATCAATAATATCTGCAGATTTTCTAGCGAAAGGTAGTTTTCTATATATATAACCTTTTTCGACTACGTTTCATTGCACTTTTTCAACTAGTCTTTTGTATTCACACATTCTCTTGATACTGGAAATATTTTTTTTTACTTGGATACATAGGAGAGTTGCTTACCATTGTGTTAAGAAGGAAAACCCAAACAATCGACACACCCAAAGCATACAAACACACACATGGTCCGCTCAGCTAGAGTTTTACAATCGTTCCTTGGACAACAAACACGACGACCAAACCATCAGTGAGCATCCCACTGGCAATTACCTTCAAGTGAGCAGTGAGCTAAACTCCTAGCACCCCTATACACCAAAGGTGGGCCTCCTCGAAATCTGTCTAAAAACTAGCTGTACACTACTGGAAGTGATTTGCCAGCTAAACATGATGCATTACCGTTACGGTTTTTCATAATTTGAGAAATGCACTTGGCAAAAATAAAAAAAAAAGGTATAAAAGTTCATGTCATCAAGAAAAAAAAAAGCACCATATAACCTGTTATGCTTGTAGATTTGCACTTTGAAGTCACCAAGAGCTAGAACACATAACACCTCAAAAGGGTGATGGATATGAATCACGCCTCATTTTCCTATTCAAAAGCAAGGAAAACAAGTTGTCAAAAATCAAAATAACGCATGAAACACAACCATGCTTCTCCCAAGAATCTAGGCAAAAAATAGCTCAAATAAAACCCCCATTTTTAGTCTCCCTAATTTCTCCAAGGAATATATGCACTCCACCCCCTCAACGTCCTCCCATTTCCGCTCCCTTCCCCACCCCCACCTCAAAAACGCCAACCCGCCCTCTCTCCGCGCCGCGAGTGCCACCACTACCATTGTTCCGTCCGCAAGAATAAGGAAGCGAGCTCCAGGAAGAGCTCCCCTCCACCGGCTTCCCCGTCCGGCCGCCCGGCGATCGCGCGTCCTCCTGGGCGTCCCTGCGGTAGTCGGGTCGCCGGGTCCGGGGCTCCCATGGCGACGGCGCAGGAGCAGGAGGAGGTGGTGGCTGTGGCCGTCGTGAAGGACATGATGCGGCTTCACGGCGGAGGAGGCGGCGGAGCAGGTGGAGTAGGAGGAGGGGAAACGGTGGGGTCCTGGAGAAACATCGACATTGCCTGGCGCAAGGCGGACGAAGCCGGTGAGTTGGTTTAGTTTCTTGGTTGAAAGAAAAATGCATTTTTAATGGCAAGTGTTCATTTTGAGCGAGGCGATGTGCACATGTTAGGCTGGAATTTGCTCGATTTTGTCGCGGCTTGGATATTTGCTGCTTTATCGAAAAAGTTAATATTTTCTAATGAATTATCCCCTTTGCTCTCAATTGGCAGATTAATTGGAAATTATTATGATTTCTGATTGAACACTGAAAAAATTAGAAAATTTGTAATTTATCATTCATGAATGTTGCAATCAAGCACTTAGATTGCTTAAATTTTTCTTTAGTCTCATTGATGCTAGATTGAATTCTTCATCCGTTTGAATTTTATCTCACATTTAGCTCTTTTAGCTGCATACTTCATAATCTAATCCGATTTGGCACAATAAACATGACCAAATATAGAGAGGAATTACGTTTTGGTTTGATCAGTATTAGGTTCTCAGTATAGTATTTGAAACCGTGCACCTGCCAGACACTTCCTGCAATACATTTTCTAACAGAAGTGCTGAAATCAATTTTATAACTAGCTCTGGTTTGCTCTACGATTGCTCCCTCTTAGGCATTCATCATTCTAGAGTTAGCTGCAATGATTCCCAGTTCTTGGCTAGGTGCCTTTATTCTTTGGCACTCCTGAATATATAAAAAAAAGGGCAATGGCAAACAGGACTTAATTATAGTTTATTGGTGGCTATTTTTTATGTTCTTTGATCGTGGTTGTCATGAAAAATAAATGATCTTACCAACCTGTGTACGTTGAATATCTGCATCTATATATTTAAAAGTATGATTACTGCTTGTCCACTATTCGATCCACTTAGGTTCTAAACAATGTCAATCTTGTAACTGAGTTCTTTACATACTGTCATTGGGCTTCTATCAAAGGTTTACACTTCATTGATATAGTACTTCTTTCAACAAAGGTATGATATGTTTTGGTCTATTTTTGTCTAGCATATAACTGTGTTGTGATGTAAACACTTATAATTTGGTTGTTAGAAACTTAGCATAATCAGATCATCTGAATTGGTGCTTCTTTTTATTTGAGAAATGCAGCAATAAGAAGGTATGAAGCAGCCAACTGATTGCGAAGGATAGTTGGGGTAGTGTGTGCAAAGGAACTAGCAGAAGAGCCTTCTGAGGAGGAATTCCGGCTTGGCCTGAGAAATGGCATTATTCTCTGCAACGCACTCAATAAGATTCAACCTGGTGCCGTGCCCAAGGTTGCATTTTTCTCTCCTCCAGATCTGTATAGTACTGCATTTTCTACTTTGTTATTTTGCATGCTAATAAGTATGGCATTTTTTAGGTTGTGGAGGTACCATCGGATTCTACAGTCCCTGCAGATGGTGCAGCTCTCTGTGCATATCAATACTCTGAGATTGTGAGAAATTTTGTCATTGGCCTCCAAGATTTAGGTCTTCCAACATTTGAAGCATCAGACCTGGAAAAGGTGACAATTTGTTTGATTTATTTGTTTTTACAACGACAGACCAGTTCTTGTAACATCACAATTTTGGTACTATTTCGTGGATTATCTCCTGATTTGTAAGGAATGCTGCTGCTTAAATCAAGTAGCTAAAGTTTTCTTTATGCTGCGCGCCTAGAGCCACCAAAATCTGTAGAGCCTATCCTAACACCTGACTATGAGCTGCGCCTGTGTTTAATAAAACTGATTCGTGATCAATCCTTCTTGGGAGAAGGCAACGAAAACCCATACTCACACCTACAAGAGTTTAAACAGACCTGTGTATACTTGCGTATCGCTGACATGTCTGACAAGACCTTAAGATGGAAGTTATTTCAGTTCTCTTTGACGGGAAGAGCTAAACATTGGTACAGTTAAACCATTGGAAGTATGCAAGGAGATTAGGCAACGTTATGCTGTAAATTTTGTTTATATTTCTTTCTCATCTCTAAAGTGGTTAGCCTTCGAAAAGCGATTCTAAATTTTAGACAATTAGAAGAAGAATCTCTTGGCATATCATGGGAATGTATTAATGATCTTATTACCACCGGCCCAGACCTTGCTATTTTAGACCCGATGCTCCTTCAACATTTTTATATGGGTCTCAGCAAGGATTCTGCGCAATCCCTTGATTTAGCCTCTAGAGAAGCTTTTCTTTATTTGTCTGCTAGTGAAGGAAGGTCTATGCTTAATAGAATTAGTGGAATCACTCTCTGCACTAGCATTCATAATGAATTTGTCGGTGTTTCGAATAAGCACCGGCTAGTAAATTTATATTTATGCGCGTTAGGCCCGGATGGTGCGCTAAAGGACACAAGGTTTATACTGGTTCGGGCTGAATGTCCCTACCTCCAGTCTGTTGCTGCTCGTGTTATTAGCACCGAAAATGGTTCGTAGTAGGGGGTACAAATGGTCGAGAGAGGGACTGGTCCTAGGTCTCTGATGGAAGGGTCGAAAGGATGCCAAGAGCCTAGTGGCGGCTTGGTTGTGTGCGTGATCTAGAACTGAACTCTCTATGAGCTCGTCTGTATGTGAGTTGTCCGTCAAAAGTTGGTCCCTCTAGTGGGGACCCCTGCCCTCCCTTTTATAGACCAAGGGGGGAGCAGGGGTTACAGATTGGAGAAAGAGGAAAATACCAAGAGTATAGAAGGTCCTTCGAAGGATCCAGGTCTTTCTTTTTCCCTACGCCTTCCCTGTATAACATGGCAGACAGTGTCAAAAGTGGCGTGTTCGTTGATCTTCATAGGCCATGCCCTGGCCTCTTTTAGCAAGTGGGTGTGTCCCGTCTCGCCTCCGCGGGCAGCGTGTCGGGCAGGGGTGTCGATCTCCGACCCCGTGGGGAGCAGATGGCGCGGTGACTACTCGTTTGCCACTGTAGAGGATGGGAGTCCCTGCTTGGAACGTAGTGGTCGTCGTATGTCCGTGTCGGGTTCTTCGCCCGGAGGCTGAAGGCGGCGCCTACAACCCTGTAGGGTGAAGAGCACGCGCCTGCCACACTATTCAGGCTCTGCCATGCCTGGAAGGGTCTAAGCGCCCGTCCCGTCACGCCCTGACGGTACTTTCCTGCAGGGGCGCAGGGCATGGTCCTCGATGCCGCGGTTGACCCGAATGTCTTGTCTTACCCTGTGCCTATCATCAATCATGAGGGAGTGGGGTGTGGTTGCCAGGCGAGGTCCGCCCTCAGGCATCAGGCGAGGCGGAGCCTAGCTTTTATCCATCGGGCGAGGCCGAGCCTAGCCCTCGGGGGTCGGTTGAGGCCGAGCCCAGCCCTCAGGGTCGGGCGAGGCGGAGTCTATACCTCGGGGGTCGGGCGAGGTGGAGTCCAGCCCCTTAGCCCTTGGGCGAGGTGGAGCCGAGCCACCAGCCCTTGGGTGAGGTGGAGCTGGCCCACGGGCGTCGGGCGAGGCGAAACCAAACTCCCGTCGTTCGGGCGAGGACTGTAGTAGTGCTCTTGTCCGTCCGGGAGTTTTTAACATTCGATGGCCATTAGTTCCACCTTATTAGGTACCCCGGTATTAGGTCCCTGACAGAACTCCTCGAGGATGAGAAAGAATCATCTCCTGGTCAGGAAGAACAAGTTTTGATAGCCGAATCAGAACCACTCCAATCCCAAGATTCAGCTATCAATCCTGAACCATTAATACCCCAAAATCATCCAAAGGAAGAAGAAATTCCACCTTTGGAAAGACCTGATAAAATTAATGATCATCTTTTTTATGCTGGTTTTGGGAAAAGCTTAAACTTTCTGCTACATAAGAGACCTTCGAGCGAATATAATTCAAATCCTCTTAAGAAGGGTTCTATTTAAAAGCGTCTTTATTCCCATGTAGGACATTGGAAAGAATTTAAGGGTGGCATGTCTAGTGAAACCATAGAAGGACAGCCAAGCTATCTAGAAGCCATTCCTATTCTCTCCTCTTCTATACCCATATTAGATGTCTCATCTGAACACATCTCTAAACCCATCCTTGACCCTGATGATCCCTCTTACGCTCTTTCTTCTAAGTCTCATGATGATCCTAGAAACCCACTAAGACACACAAAGCATAGGAGTCATGAAGTCCAGAAGGATGACCAAGAAGAGCAACGGCGATGGCTAGAATGTATTAAGAACTCGTATGCCACTGCTAAAGAATGGATGGACAAGGACGAAGCCTTATAGGTAGAATACAAACTTGATTTAGATCCAAACGGTGAGCTTAAATCAATCTCCTTAATAAATATAACTCACCCAAGTTTGGAGGAGGCCTTAGTCAGGATCAACCCGAGAGTCACCAATCCAAGGAAAATATTGGACATCCATGAAAAATCACCCTTGGAGCTTGAAAGGAAAGATTACATAAACAAGCATGGAAGCTATTTCATGAACACCTCATCAATTCCATGCTCACATCACTACTAATTTTTGACCCTGTTGCACCGATAAATTTTTGATGTAATAGGGCCAAAATTGATGCCATAGCTTGGTACCGCATCAATTTCACATTTGATGCGAGCCGATGCAATAGCTCTAGATGCAATAGCCTTGTCGCATCGGTTTGCTATGACCGATGCAAGAGTTCACTATTTCATTAGCCATCTGTTGTCTCTTGCATCAAAACAGAGAGATGCAAAAGGGTTATTGCATAAAAATCGTTTCGATACGAGGTCGCTATTGCATCGGCCATAAATGTCTCTTGCGTCAAGATAGAGAGATGCAAAAAGGTTATTGCATCAAAATCATGTAGATGTAATACATTTAATTAATTTGATGCAATAAGAATTTCAATTGCAACAGCTAACATTCGGTGCAATAGACCATATTGCATCAACATTAGGTTTGGTGCAATAAAACATATTGCATCGACATTAGGTTCGGTGCAATAAAACCTATTGCATCAACATTAGGTTCGATGCAATTCAAACTATAGCATCGACATTAGGTTCACTGCTATTTTATATTGCATCCATTTTTATTTGCTGAATAATGAAGATTTGCAGCACATAAATTCACAAAATTACAAAATCAAATGGCAAAAAGGTCAATGATATTAATAACTTTGACCATCCACATTCAGTAACGTTTACAATATAAGAAAATATATTAAAAGAAGCTCGATAGTTCAAGAACTAAACAAAAGAAAATTAACACAAATAATGAAAGGTTCGTTGTCATTGCAGATTTCTTGATTGATCAGTTCATCCTTCCAAAGAGTCCGAGCAATCTTCTCAAGGTTCAAGGTTCAATGTTCGTCTTCCTGCTCAATAGAAGCAGTGCATATGCCATATGCATTAGTAATTAAAAATATTTACGACTGAAGGGTAGTTGATTAAGGACCAGTAGATACACAGTAATTAATTGACCAACAGTTATACATAAACTAGCTGATCAATATAGCACAAGTGTACTTGATAAATGAATAAACAATGCTCATATAGTCATATATCATATAAGAATGTTCAGCATTTACATAAAGACATATGTTGTAAACGAAAGGATTAACACACACACACACACCAGTCCACACATGCATGCCACTGAGGGTGTAGGGACTAACTGACGGCCTGATTTTATCAGGCAGCAGAAAATACACACACAACTCGTTAGTTAAACCTGAAATTTAGTCTCATCTAATCTCAGTTTACAATTTTTTTTCTATAGGCAAATAATGACAAAACTATCTATCTCCAGAACAATAGTGCCTAGTAGTGCAATAGTGCCAAACTAGTGTATACTAGTAGTTAGAGCAATGACAGGAAAAAAAACGTCCAACTAGTGTATACTAGTAGTGCAATAGTTCCAATCTGACCAACTTTAGTTAAAAAATATAATCAGCAAATTTCTGACAATTAGTTTGCAGAGAACCATAGCCTGGCAAAATAACTCGATGCCAAAAAAAATGAACTGGTTCTTTAGGATTTTAATCAACTGGCTCTTTAGGATTTTAATCAGCTGTTCAGTTCAGTTCAGTTCACACAAGCAAGAGGCTACAGAGGTCGGGTCAATTTGTTGCTCTGCACATTGTTTTTCTTTCAAGTCGTCTGCTGCAATGTGTATCTTCTATGGTTTTATATTTGAAAATAAAAAATAGACTGATAACTTATATGATCATATCTTATTATGATGCCTAATAGGGAGATAATATATGCTCACTAATCTATATCTGAACACATGTATAGAAGAACACAAATCAACTTCAGGTAAGAACACATTGATCCTTTGTATTCATCAAAAGATTTCCAGCTCATACCTTTCCGCCTTTCTTTCTCATATCTCGCTTTTTAGACGCAGCATTATTCCTCAGTGTCTGTGTTGAAATAAATTTCGCTTGCCCATTATTGCCTTTGTCATTTGGGAAAAGAGATCTGTTGGCAGTGCTGCGAGTGAAGCGACCAGATTGAATTGTGTTTTGTGTACTCAATACACTTTTTGTTAGAGTCTGCAAAATCCAGGAGATTTGAATGAACAATCACCTCTAAGCAATTATAAGAATCTATGTAACTGCAGGTGATATTTTGCAAATATATTACCTGTTGCACATGTTCTCCTCCTTGGCCGGGAGTGGGAACAACGGTAGGTTCATCAAAAGCTTTATTATTTATGGCCATTGCAGTTTCCTCCCAGTCTGCATGTTGAAAAAAAGATGCACACATTACGTCTAGATTAAATGTAGGTATCCATTACATTGCCGTTGTCATTTGTCAAAAAAAATTTACCTGTGCTAAATGTGCATCTTCATGTTCACTAACCAGATTATCAATAGCAGCAGCATTAGTAGTGAATTGTGCAGGTTCACGGGTGGCTGTGGTTGGTGCAGCAGTCTTTGTATTGGAGTTATAAAAGGCGAAACATTAGCATTCAAACTTTGATACATCTAATGAAAGATTAAAGCAGTAACCAAGTGCTTCATGCTCTGAAATTAAAATCATGTCTGTCTTGCAGACTACCTAGTGAAATTTAAAACTGCTTTACTCCTAGGAAAATGAATCCAGCATCGTTATATCAAGGCAAGAAAACACATGAGCCATACATACGAGATTTATTTCCCCCTGAAGAAGAAATTGCAAAAATAAACTGACAAACGACACAGGAGAAGAGCACACGAAAGGAAAATCACAGGAAACACAGCACTGCACCAATCACCTCATTATTTTGGATGCAAAAAAACAATTTGCATGCCCATGGTAAGATGCCAGTTCCACCGATTGGTCATGCTCATGCAGGCAACCGAGCATGCATGCAGAGATTCATAACTCGGTAGGGTTATTAGCAAACTAGGCCCATCGACTGCGTACCTGGGTAGGTCATCGTCTTCATTCTCGCATTCATCTTGTCCACGAGGTGTGTCCTCCGTTAGGTCGACCTCTACGTCGGCTTCACGGGAACGCCGCCGTCTGGACAGTCCCCTGCTGAACGACGGAGGATCGGGCAACCTCCTTGACGGAGGAGACGACAATCTCCTAGTAGACGCCCTCCTTATAATTAGCGGAGGAGATGGCTGGAGGTAGTAGACAGCGACATCCTTGATGCAGGTTTCTCCATTGCCTCGGAGTGGAGTAGATCCGATCGGAGGAGACGAAGACGTGGGCGACGGCTCGTCTCTCCGAGGCCTGTGATTTTGGAATCTAAACCGCATTTTAGGGGAGGGAATTAGCGGGCCAGTTTTTACTAACGTGAAGGGATTTTCGTGGGGGCGGGTGCGCGGGGGCGGGGTCTAAATTTTTTTGAGCAGCGTCGTGGTGTCCCTGGTCCGGGCTGGCTCATCTCCCTCTCCCACACCTAAAAAGACTAAAGAGTGGACAATCTCTTCGTGCGACAAAAAAGTTTCGCGTCATCGTCCTGCCATCCCCGTGCGATCCCTGCGCCGACATGTGGGCCCTGACATGCGCACAGCTCCCCGCAACCTCCCCATCCCAGGTCCTCTCTCTTCTTCCAGGGTTTGGCCGCCGCCGTGGCGAGCCGCCCGCTCTACCCCTGCAGCCATGACCCACGCCCGCCCTCCTTGCCCTTCCCGGCGGCAAAGCAAGGGCATCCGTTGTCGTGGCCGCCGGTCGTACATCCCCACTCCCTAACCTACGAGACTGACCCGCGTCTCTCTTCACCAGCACCGGGCGCGCAGGCGGGAGAGGTGGGGACTAGGGAGCTAGGGTTCCCTTCGGTGCCGGCGCAGACCAGTCTGATGGCGGCGGGCATGGGCAAGAGCCTAGGGGTGGAAAGACTCCTCTCCTACACTGAAGATCTCGTGGGCATCCTCCGCGCCAGCACCGACCGCGACGGCAACGCGCAGGTCGGCGCCGTAGAGCGGAGGCTGCTGTCTGGCTATCGATCCGAGTTTGACTACCTCGAGCTGCATATCAAAGGCCCGCTTGTCACATGTCCTGCTGTTTCTACGTTTTCAGTGTTTCTCCTCGATTGATATGGCCATATAGCCGTCTTTCTGGTTTAGATTTGGGGGATTTCAGCCAATCTCGCTACTAATTACAGTAATTTATTTAGTTTTTTAGACGAGTAATTTATTTAGGTTGAATTATTTGAATATTACATGAAAGGGCATTAGCTGTGCAAAGGAAACAAGGCATATCATCAATGTCATCATTGACTCACTGATGAAATCCTTTCATTTGCATAGGTGGTTTTCATGAATAAAAACAATTTAGAAGCTAGGACCCTGTCCAAACCTGCAAATGTAACAAAAGATCTAGCTCCAGGTATACCTTTCTCAGTGATGATTCACTTGTGAAGCTTACTTTAGACATAGAGTGTAGGTACACTATTAGTCAGACTCGGATAGAGGCACACATTTATTCAAATATCTGCTGCATATATCTTTATCAAAACAGAATTAGGGCCTCAGATTACAAAACCAATAGGGAGAGAATTAACAAGAAAATTTATAGTTTCTGGTCCTTAATACCTCCATGATGAACTTTAGTTACATAATTGAGTATTGCCACTGGGTAAAATTGTACCTAAATCCTATGTAAATTTATAGTTTCTGGTTCTGTAGGAACTTGACAAAAAAACGCATGAAGATACATCAATCTCAAGTCTAAAGGCAGGCTTGTTGCCTGCCAATACATGCAGGTATCGAAATTACATTCTCTAACATATTTTAGTCGTACATATCTACATGTGTTGGTGTTATCTCTTCAGTGACTGACATCGAGCGGGTTCTCTTCTGCCTGTGTTGGTGTTGCCTGTTAGATTTTCCAGAGCAATAGAACCTTATTCCCTCTTCTTTAGCCTCTGATATTACTCAAGTGGGTCTTACGGATGTTGTCAGGTTTGCTTCTTCTGTCTATTTATTTCTGTTTGATTCATAATTTCCATTTTTGTGTTGGCTTCATAGATTCAGCCCACATTTTTTTCTGGGATTTGCTTGCAGAAAAGAAAAGAAAGAAATACACGAAAGTGGCTATGGGTTTCACCACTAAAATGGTGGTAATCTTCATATATATAGGTATCAAATATGCATTTGTTAATCAATTCAAAGTTTCTCAATCTTTTTGGACAAAACCGACATGCCAGCAAGAGATAGATCTTATTAGCAGGTTACACTGAGAAACATCACCCTATGAACTAATAATGATCTTCTGGAATGCTTGCATTGTTTATTTTCACAAGGTATCCTAGCACATCAGCGTTAAAAAACTATGGTTCCTTCTATATTCAGATTGTTCATACATTTTATCCTTTTGTGCTCTTTTAAAAGGCTAAATCTTTTCCTCTGTTCACCAAAGCTCAGAAAATTATTTGTGAACTGTGGTATCTGATTAGTCGGCAAAAGGTATACCTTTAGTGGTGATTGTATTCATAGGATTTTCTGGGCCTTCACCAGAGTTGTTGCCATCGTGGCTTCTCATTGCTGCATTTTAGACGTTATGAGAGGATTTTTAGCTTCTTCTACGTGTATTGATTTCCCTTGTACTAGAAAAAGCACAGCAACAGCTGGCTACGATGGATGCTGATTTATAAAGGGCATACCCAGTGCAAAGAGCTTCCGCTCTGTGCAGGGTCTGAAGAAGGGTGTCAGTGGCAAGCCTTACCCTCGCCTGTGCAATGCGAGGAGACCGCGACTCAAACCCGGGACCTTCCGGTCAAAGGCAGTAAGACTCTACCACTTGCACCATGATGGATGCTGATTTATCTGTACATTATTTGAACTTGCTCCTGGAAATCAATGGTTTTCAGTTAAACAAAGTGCATCTTCCTAATCCATTTCATAGAACACATATCTTTGCCACTTGGTCTCAGAATCCTTTGTATTAGTATGTGTTAACTGTGAATGATAACAAGAGTTTTAGTTCTTAGTACCAGACTACTTGCTCTTGAGCTATTTATGGTTTATGGGGCGCCAAGTTAGTTGTAGTCCTTATTACTTGCTGCGAATAATTTGTTATTGCAATCATCTTGTGTTTGTTAGGGGTGGTGAGAGACTTTTTTTTTGCGATTGTGATAGAGACATGTTGGAACTGTGTGGTGGCACTGCAGTGTCATGAGAGGCATGTCAGGCAGTAGCAGTTCATGAAATGTGAAACTCCCTTGGAATATGATGTTTGTGCTGTAATAGCAACGCCGTGTCATTTATTTTTTGTGGAACTTAAGTATCCCATTTTATTCTTAACTATAGAAACATATATCTTCTTTTTCTTATTTTCATGTGCATGCTTGAAATATTACCGTAGCGATGGCACGAGCGGTATTTCTTCTTTTAGTTTTACGATTTTTTTTCTAGATGCCACCGTAGCGTTAGTACGGGCAATATGCTATATTTCTAATTAGCTACTGAATACCAAAGAACGATGATCCATGGATAATTTTTCTTTTAATTATTTATATAAAATATACTTTGCCGTCCAATTACAAAAACTTGTCATTGGGTTGTTTGGAGCTATATTAACTGGCACAAAACTGCTAAGTTCATTTAACAGAGAAGAGTATCTATTGTATTAAAAATATTTGGACACATCACTCTTCAAGTATGTCAAACAAGCCTAATATATTATGTTAGTTTTTAAGTTGATTGTACTTTTAATCAGTGAGACCATATAATTAATCTTGGGTGTTAGCTTCCTCCTTTCAGTTTCCATTCTTTCAATTTGCTTCTATTAGGAATATATACTTAGGCTCCGTTCGCTTCGCTGAAAAAACAAGCCGAAATACTGTTCCGGCTGATTTGTTGTGAGAGAAAAACACTGTTCCGGTTGAAAAAAATAAGCTGAAAAGTACGGATTATAAGACAAAGCGAACATGACAATTAATTCTATAGATCACCATGTTATGTTTCTATTCTGCAACTTATGGCACGCTCTTCGACTCTATAGTAGAAATATAACATATAAACATCTCTCTTGCATGGCTAACAATAATATATAAATATATTTTATATACAACTATATTAACTTAATTAATATGTACCTAAATTATAATTTATTAGAATGAATTTAATTCTAAGGATCTAAACGAACATTTTGATTATATTGTTGCGATGACCAACTATCCTTATACTACTGTTGTCTCTTTATGCATGTAATGTATATTTATCTATAGAAACTTTGAAATGTGGACAGCCACCTTCGGCCGCCGTCAGCCAAAAAAAAAACGAGTAGCTAGCCAAAATCTCAAACAAATCGGCAGCTGGCCACAGAAGCCCGCCCTTACGCGCGGCGATTGTTTTCACGCCCGCCATGATTGTTTTGAATTTTGATGTTTTCACGCCTGCCCAAACGATATCTGAGGGCCTTTTTGGCACGGCTTATGACGACTTCGGCTTCATCTATTTTGCGTAAATCAAGGCGCTGTAGCATGAAGTCGTTTTGTAAGCCAGGATTAAAATGAACTAGAAGCCGGGAAAAGCCAGTTTTTCTGGCTTCACCGGCTTTGGCTTCACCAATGAAGCCGTTTTGGATGAGCCGCGCCAAAGGGGGCTTTAGATAGAATTATCTGTTCCCGCCGCCACTCACCGGCCACAGCTACCTCTCCATCAACATCCCATTGTCCACGAGCACGAGCGCACGACCCCTTCGCCACCGCACCATGGCCATGACTCCGCTACCACACAACATCGGTGGCGTCTTGGAAGATGCGAGGGTCTGCTGCCACTGTCGCTGCTGGCTGCTGCAAGGACCCCTCCGCTGCCCGGTCGCTGTTGCAAGGATCCCATCGCCATCCCAGCTTGGCTGGTGCCCTCGGCGGGGAGGTGGCCGGCACGCAGCATGTGGAGCAGGTCGAGGATGATGCATGGCGCGTGGAGGAGGCCGGCGACGGAGGTCCTGCATTCACGGCCCTCCGCCCTCGCAACTCTCTCCCTCGCACAAGCAAAAGACCTCTCTAATCAGCGAGGATCTAACCCTAGTATGCACTGGCAGTGCTGCAGTTCATGCTCCCCCACCGTGCTGCAAGCCTGCAAGTACCTGGGCGGACCTTGATTCAGGTATGCTCTCTGAAAGAGTAGGATTAGGGAATACTCAATGATTACTATGTTGGATCAGCGTTTACATATATAGGCACTGTGGAAGGCTAGGCAGGCCCACACGCCATATTACATTCCAACACTCCCCCGCAGTCTAAACGGGGAGCACCGCGAACTTTGAGACTGGACCTAAACTCCGTGAACACGGACGTCGGCAAACCCTTGGTGAAGATGTCGGCGTACTGGGACAAAGTGGGAACGTGCAGGACGTGGACTTCACCGAGGGCGACTCGTTCTCTAACGAAGTGCAGGTCGATTTCAATATGCTTGGTTCATTAATGTTGAACCGGGTTGGTGGAGAGGTAAACAACGCTGATATTATCGCAGTAGAACACTGTAGCACGACAGAGTGGGCAGCGAAGCTCTATCAGAAGTTGGCGCAACCAGCAGGCTTCGGCGACTCCATTCGCGACTGCTCGATACTCCGCCTCTGCACTAGACCGAGACACTGTAGGCTGACGCTTGGACGACCAGGAGATGAGATTGTCCCCGAGAAACACCGCATAACCCGAGGTGGATTTGCGTGTGTCAAGACAGCCTGCCCAATCTGCATCAGTGTAGACGGTGAGATCAGTTGGAGAGGTCCGGTGGAGGTGTAGACCGAGATCCAATGTACCTTGAAGGTACCGGAGAATGCGCTTTAGAGCGCTCAAATGAGGTTCCCGTGGGTCATGCATGTACAGGCAGACCTACTGAACAGCATACGCAATGTCTGGTCTGGTGAAGGTGAGGTACTGAAGAGCCCAGGCAAGACTACGAAACTGACTCGGATCAGTGACTGAAACACCGTCAGCAGAAAGCTTGGAGTGAGTGTCCACAGGAGTGCTGCTCGGCTTGTAGTGACTCATACCAGCGTGGTCCAGAATGTCCAGCATGTACTGTCGCTGAGAGAGAAATAAACGGTCACCTCTGCGCTGAACACTGATGTAACACCTCGGGTGTTAGCCTTGCATAACTTGACTTGCATAACATGAGCATGAGCATCAAGCATTCATAAATCATCATTTACAATTGAAACATTTGATCGAAACATCTGAAACATTGCTTGTTATCTCGTGTTTCTTGGAGCATATGCATATGAGCTTGTACAAATGAATGCAAGTGGGTAATGCTAGTCACTAAAACACCTTAGCCACACTTAGGTTAACAAAAGGAACCTTGTTCATGAAGGCCACATCTCATGATCAAGCATTTAAGTGATATTTCATGTGTTGACCTGGATAGCTCTATGAGTGACCACTGCATGAAATGATAGGATGACCTTGCAAATTGCTCAAACATGCTTAGGATATCATTAGGAACAACTTTGGTATTTAATGCTAGGGCTAGTTTGGTCATTTAGCCATGGTTTGAATGTGTATCATGATTTCAAAGTAACATGTTTGACTAAAGTTGAACTAGGTGTTAGAGACCTTGCATGGAGGAGTTCACTAAAGCAATGTTGTAGTGTTTGACATAAGGAACAACTTTGATTTTTGGGCCTTTGACTGATTCAGCTCCTAACATGTGTGAATTTGGGTTTCAAAAATCTGAGAAATCACCATTCTACACTTAGCAAATTTTTGCTAAGTCGTGAACACCGACAGCCTGACAAGCCAACTTTGAGCACGATTTTTCTCCTTAACCGTTGCGAATTAGGTCTTGATCGTTTAAGATGAATTATAGATGGTACTTAGAGCTACAACTTTGGTGTAGATTGTGTGCACTATTACTTCATGGATTAGAAGATCAAGCTCCATGAAAGTACGTCGTCAGGCACTACATCGCGCGACTGAATCGACTGAATCGCGACGTTCAATGGCCGACCGGTTTCAGAACCCGCGTGCCGCGTGTCCCCGGCGACAGCCGCGCGTCGCCTCTGCTCTGCCCAGCCAAGCCACGATGCCAGCGCCCGCCCGAGCCATCCCGCGCCTCCATTTGCTTCGCCTCGGCCTTTCTTCATCGCCGCAGCAGCAGCCGAGCTCCCGCTGCTCCGCCGTCGCCATAACCATGCGCGAGCTCACGCCTAGCCACTCCAGCACCACCACCAAAGCTCCACCGTCTTCTCAGCGACCCACTGCTCCCTCCCGTGCTCGCTGACCAAGCTTGGTAAGCCCCAGTGCCGTGCAACGCCTCGCCGGAGCTCCTCCGCTACCCTCCGTCGCCGTGGCCAGGCCCAACCCGACCACCGCAGGCTACGATAGCGCGAGCAACAGCTTCCTTGTAGTCCACTGATGCTTGTCCACGCGTTAATTTGGGTCACCTTGGCCTCCACCGGCGTACCGCCGTGGTCCAGCCCCGCCGCTCCGCCATGGCCGCCGCCGTCAGCTTTAGAGTCGACGATAAGGCCGGCCAAGTGGCTCAATAGCTTCGTTAGGTCACGTAGATCGTGTAGTGAAGATGTTACCGCCGGCGAACTCGCCGCCGTCGAGTTCTAGCCGCGTCAGTTGAGCAGCGCCGCCGTGCTCTGCTGTGTCTCGCTGACCAGCGGGTCCCACCTGTCAGCGACAGTAGTAGTGAAGGCTAACTCATTTTTAATCCAGTTTTTGATTTGTTTTGTGAAATTTGTATCTTCAGTTTGGTAGCTCCAAAAATTGTGAAATAAATATGATTGTGTTGCTTAGGAAGTGTAGTATTTAGTAAAAATATGTTCTTGGCTTCAACAGTATAAATTTCTAGAGATTTAAATAAGGATTTGAAATGTGCTTTTGAATGTATTCAAATTTGTTTATTTTATATCTAGAGTTCCTGTGCTCCAAAAATTATGAAATTTTTGTGGTAAGCTAGTCTTAGCATATGTGAACTCTGGTAAAAATTTGAGGACCAGTGCATCTGTAGATCTATAGTTATAGATTTTTCTTTTATAAATAGTTAATCCTTGCATGAATTTTTATAAATTAATTATGAGTCCAAAATACATGAAATTTATTGGAGGTGATACTAGTACCATATGGATGTTAAGAAAAATAAGAAATCTATTGCTTGACACTTTTCAATAGGATTTTCCATTTATGCTATTTCAAGCCTTGCTGCCTTATCATTTTGATATAGAATGTTCTACTTAGTAAAATGACATGAAATTTTTATGGTAGTCCTTTGATAGCATTAGTGAGGCACTGTAAATTTTTGAGAATTTATGAAGTACATCTGGTATATGTTTATTATTTAACCTAGATATCTAAATAAAATAATAAAGGCATTTAAATAAATAGTTTGGACTTCACCATTACATCATCTTAACTGTATTTGGTATGCTTAAACTGGTGGTAGAGTCTAGGTTGTCAAATTTTGAATGATTTCATGAAGTAGAAGTATGTTTACTTTACATTGCATGTTAAATAGTTTCCGGACTGATTCTAGAATGTGATGAGTTGCATGTTGAAACTGATGTAGACTGTAAAAATGGTTAATAACAAAGTTGTGGAGAATTTGATAAGCTTTCCAGAAAGTCTAGGATCACTATTTTTGGATTTGTAGAACTCCAATTATGAGTGAAACAAGTAGCTACTGTTTGTGGCATAATCGATGCATTGTAGAAGTAGTTAAGTAATAATCGAGAAGAGATATGCACCTACTCAAACAACGTGATGCACTTGTTAACATATATGCATTCGTAATACTTATACCATACTCATGCATCTAGGATCGGAGGAAGAGATCACGTTGCTGGAATTCGAAGAAGCAGAGGAAGGGAACCCGCAGGAGGATCCGCAAGCCGCAGCTCCCGAAGGCGTGGAGCAGAACCCTGAGGAGCTTCCGGAGTGTCCTGACCATCGCCCTACTTCCTTTCTGTGAGACAAGCCCCGGAGCATTATAAGTCTCCCAGTAATTTACAAATGTTTACTTACGTATTTATGATTGATGCATTAGGTTATAAGAGTTGAATGAAACCACTTGATGCATGTACATTCCTTGTCCAGATATTAACCCTTTAACCGGTATAGGTCCAGGATCGAATATATGCTTAGCCATGCTTAGACCGGTAGAAGTCAGGTGATGTCCTGTCACCTGCGAGAGATAGGGGGATACCGGAGCATGGTTGGCTATATCTGCTATCGTGGAACAGAACCATGTGGTAAAAGTAAATCGAGACCGGACGGGAAGTCGATAGAGAAGCAACAAGATATGGAGGTCTTGGGTGTGGATTTATCCCCGTCTATGTTGATTAAGGACCGTACCGTTGTTGGCGCTTCTGACAAGATTGAACGCATGCCTCTCACTTAGCTGGCCGGATAACTCGTTCCGACCGCGAAGCCGAGTAATTCAACTCAGGCCGGGAACCGTTCTGTTGTGCGCTCCTTTCGGGGAACGATCAGACTGAGCCCAAGGGCAGGCTTGGCCTGAGCATCCTGGCATCTAGTGTTCCAGATTGTGCGGCGTGGTACGGACCCGCGAAATGTGTACCTGAGTTGTACCAAAGGTGACCTAAGACTATCGTGGCTGATAGATCTGGGTTTGTGTTAGGAATAAATTCCTAGCTAGTTGAAATCGATTCGAATCGTCGTCTCTCCCGGATAGTGGGAAACTTGGATAGTCCCAACATCGTAGTAACTATATTATGAAACATGATGGTTCAGATGAATATGGAATTACGATACCTGCTATGGTTACTATTGTATGATTCTAAATAATATACAACATGTTTGGCACAGGATAGTTGCTAATCTAGAAATGGATAGTTATAATTAACTTGATAAAGGAATCACAATTGTACAATGGTTAATTGCCTTTTTTGCAAAATGTTGTCAAGTTACATCCACTTATACAGCCTTGCATAATCCTTGTAGTCATTTTATTTCTGGTTCATGACGGGTAAGTCTAGCTGAGTACCTTCTCGTACTCAGGGTTTATTTTCCCATTGTTGCAGATGGCACTATGTATCATGGTTATTGCAAGAGTTGCTTCTATCCCGCTGTGGATGAGGAGTAAGCCTTGGGCAGGCTTCTTTAGTAATTCCTATCTTTGCTTTTGTGGACCGTGATCTGGCTTGGCACTGTATCAAACTATGTTGGAAACTTTATCTTCGAACTTATTTGCTTCCGCTTTATTTATCAAACTCGGTTTGTAATAACTTTTATTCGTACTCTGATGATGAAAAGTATCTATGAACTTTATGTAATATGTGGCATGTATGTTGAATCCTGTACGATCTTGGTTGTTGTAAATCGTTTATCGAGACCCGTCGTGGTACTCGACGGACTACCGGGTTTATATGGGTTCAAGTATGATAGTGCGACCGCTTGCGGATTGCCATTGTACTTGTATTCTTATAAATTGGTCGGTTCTGCGACAACTGACACCTAGAAAATGGTGAAGAGGCCCCATGTCTGTCATGGAGAATTCCTGGCAAAGTGCTACGATAATCCGATGGAGGAGACTCGGAGACGACGCAGTGAGAACAATATCATCAACATAGAGTAAAAGAAAAGCCATGTTAGCACCTTTGCAGTAGATGAACAACGATGTGTCAGACTTGGCCTCGACAAACCCAAGTGAGGTAATGTGAGAGGTGAAGCGACTGTGCCAGGCGCGAGGAGCTTGCTTCAACCCATAGAGTGACTTGTTCAGGCGACAGACATAATTGGGCTTGGCAGAGTTGACAAACCTAGTTGGCTGTGTGCAGTAGACTGTCTCAGTCAAAGTGCCATGGAGAAATGCATTCTTCACATCAAGCTGGTGAATCGGCCAGGAGCGAGATAGTGCCAAAGTACCATCCGGATGGTCGCTGGCTTGACAACTAGACTAAATGTCTCATCATAATCAATGCCCAGGCGCTGTGTGAAACCGCAAAGCACCCACCGGGCTTAGTAGCGGTCAAGCGAGCCATTTGACTTGAACTTGTGATGAAAAACCCACTTGTTGGTGACAAGGTTGACACCAGGAGGGCGAGGCACCAAGGTCCAGGTGTTGTTTGCCTACAAGGCATCGAACTCGGCCTGCATAGCAAGACGCCAGGCCAGATCCGAAAGAGCGGCATGGATGGACGAAGTACTAGAGTGGTAGACGAAGCCGTCACGTGGAGATTAAGGTGATCCACAGGTTGCCGAAAACCATCCTTGCCATGGGTGCGCATGTTGTGCGCATTAGTGACAGGAACGATCACCTCCGTGGTGGTGGTGGTGGTGCGGCTGGTGGTACAGCCGGTGCCGCTGGCAACAACCTGGGACGCTGGGTCCGTAGGGGCAGCAGCACTAGCCGAACCATTGGTAGGGGCGCCAGCTGAGGGGGCCGTGGTAGCACTGGACATCTGGGGTGCTGAGTCTGCAGGGCCAGCAGCACCAGCCGGACCACCAGCTGGACCGGTGGTAGGGGCGCCAAGGGTCCCAGGTGCCGCATCCATGCCACTAGGGAGATGAGTACCTGCAGGCACAGCTCTTGGCCACATAGGCAAAGAGGAATCATCAGCATCATCCAAAAATGCAAGTGTGTTTGGGTCCTGGGGGGTGGTGGACATCTTGGAGAACGAAAACAAAGTCTCGTCGAATACAACATGATGGGAGACAATGATTCGATTGGAATGAAGATCGAGACATCGATATCCTTTGTGATCGGATGAGTACCCGAGGAAAACACACAAGGAGGAGTGAGGTGATAATTTATGTGGAGCTGTGGATGAGAGGTTGGGATAGCAGGCACAGCTGAAAACTCGAAGGAGAGTGTAGGAAGGCTGTGTGCCATAAAGAGCGAAGAAAGGGGTGTGGCCGGCTAGGGTTTTGGTGGGGTGACAATTGAGGAGGTAGGTGGCAGTGTGGAGTGAGTCAGCCCAATAAACCGGAGGAAGGCTGGCCTGAAACAGAAGGGATCGCACGATGTTGTTCACGGTGCGAAGGGTGCGCTCGACACGTCCGTTCTGCTAAGAGGTGTATGGGCACGACATCTGGAAGACGACTCCATGAGTGAGGAAGAACGTGTGGGCCGAGGAGTGGTCAAACTCACGGCCGTTGTCGCACTAAACTGCCTTGATGGTGGAGTCGAACTGCGTGCGCACATATGAGAAAAAGTTAGAAAGGACACGGAAAGTATTGGACTTAAGGCATAATGGGAACGTCCAGGTGTAATGAGCGTAGTCATCAAGAATGACTAAATAATATTTATAGCCCGACACACTAACAACTGGAGAAGTCCAAAGATCACAATGTATTAAATCAAACAGATGTGCAGCGCGAGAGTGTGACACACTAAAGGTAGGCGCACATGGCGACCTAGCTGACAGGCATGACAAACATGATCAATATGGCGCTTATTACATGAAATAGCATTGGAACTAATAAGTTTGGAAAGAGCCTCATGTCTGAGATGACCAAGGCGACGATGCCAGAGGGTGTTGGATGACGCGGTGGCAGCGAGGGTAGTGGGAGTGCTGGATGGTGCTAGGAAGAATGGGTAGAGGTCACCCGTGCTATTGCACCTGGCAATCACGCTCCGTGTCTGAAGGTCCTTCACAGAGAGGCCAAACAGGTCAAACTCAATGGAACAATTATTATCAGTGGTGAAACGACATACGGAAATCAAATTCTTAATAATGTTTGGTGACACTAAAACATCAGAAAGAACAAGAGGACGTCGTGTGGTGGAGAATGAGTGTGACCCAATAGATGTAATGGGAAGCGAAGCTCCGTTACCAACAATGATAGATGAAGGACTAGATGACGAAGGATAGTGAAAGGTAGAAAGAATACCAGCGTTGTTGACCATATGGGCACCGACGCCGGAGTCAACGTACCACTCGGCCGATGAAGGGGGCGTCAGTGTCATGGTGTTGAAGTTGCTAACGAGGGTGAATAGGTCCTAGGACGCACCCTGCATGGGCGTCCACTGCTGCTGCTACTGTGGTGGCGATGGTCCTCTGTACCCAAACCCTAGAGGAGGTCTGAGGGTGTACGATTGCTAAACGTATGGCTGCTGAACGTACTGCTGTTGTGGCTGAGGAACAGCAGTGAAGGCAGCCGGTGGGGGTCGAAACGGCATCCCCGGACTGCCTAGCGAACATGACCAGAGGTGCACGGTGCCCGTCCATGGGTTGTAGAATGGTGCCGGGGAGCGATAGCCGCCCCTAGTGTTGGAGACCTGCTGCTGCTGGTTGTGGCCGCGGCCACCGCGGTGATGGCCAGTGCACTATGAGCCGCCCTAGCTAGCGTGCCTGCCCTGGCTGCCCTGGCCCTGGCCTGCATAGGAGTGCCTAGTAGGTGGGCACGGGGCAGTGACGAGTGCGGTTGTCGCGGAGGATGGTGGCGGGTCTGATGCCCCAGCGGCTTCGCTTGCAGCAACGTCGTCGATGTCAATCTCCTCGAGCAGGAGGAGCGTGCGAGCCTCCTCGAAGGTGGGGAAGGGTTGCCGCATCTTGAGGTTGGAAACCATTGGCCGAAACTTGCCATTGAGCCCGCGAAGAAGAGTCAGGACCAAAGTCCGATCCCCGATCGGATCGCCGAAGTCGCTGAGGGTTGCCGCCATCATTTCAAGACGGCAGCAGAAGTCGGTGATGGAGGCTGACCCCTGTTTCGCCATGCAAAACTCCGCCGAGAGCAGTAGGGCACGCGATTCGCGTTGGCCGAGGAACTCATTCTCGAGGCAGATCCACGCGCCGCGCATGTTTGGCTTGCGGTTCATCGTCGACTACTGAAGGTCGGCGTGGATGGTGTAGTAGATCCAAGTGAGCACGGTGCAGTTCATCTGCACCCACGCCGGTCGATCAGCATTGACGACGTCGGAGAGGACGTGGTCCGTTAGGGCATACTTGCCCAGGACAACGAGGAACATGGACCACCACCGGTTATAGTTGTCGATGGTGCGATCCAAGACCAGGGGCATGAGGACCTTGATGTTGAGGATGGCGATGGCGGTGGGATGGACGACGGCGTACTTGGCTTCATACATGTTGAGGGCCACAACGCGGTCGGCCTCTACCTTGCGGGCGCGCTCCTCGCGAGCCTGGCGTGCGGTGTTTGTTTCCGCCATGCAGGACGACGCAGAAACAAGACAGCGATGTCGGCGGGTGGATCACGCATAGGGCGGCTTCGCGAGTCGGGCATCAGCGACGTCGGGCTTCGTGAGTCATAGGGCGACTTCGCAAGTCGGGCGTCAGCAACGTCGGGCTTTGCGAGTCAGCGAGCGTCAGCGATGTCGGGCTTCGTGAGTCAATGATGTTGGCGGGCGGATCACGCGTAGATGACGCCATCGGTGGGCGTCAGCGACGTTGTTGGGTGGATCGCACGTAGATGACGTGGTGGAGCGCACGTAGATGATAGCGACGTCAGGTAGCGCGGAGAATTGGGTCGGCGAGCGAGATGGGCTTTGCGACGGTGGACCAGTGAGCGGGATGGGCTCTGCGACGGCAAAATCGATTAGCTGGCGAGCGCTGGTTCCGTGGCGGTGCGATTAGGGTTTGCGGAAGCAATGAATGAATCATCTCTTGATACCATGAAAGAGTAGGATTAGGGAATACTCAATGATTACTATGTTGGATCAGCGTTTACATATATAGGCATTGTGGAAGGCTAGGCAGGCCCACACACCATATTACATTCCAACACTCTCCTCCCTTCCCTTTTGCATATGTTTTTCCATGTGAATGCAGATCAGCAAAGGGATTTCAGTAAATATTTATCGTGACATGATTCTTGAGAGTTTTGCTGTACAAATCAGATTGCAGACCTTCATAATATTCCTGCATTTTCCATGCCCACAAGGTGTTTGCTAAAATGCTAGGGCTTTGTATAAGAATAAAATTGTACCATTTTTTTCTATTTCAGAAATAACATTTAATGGATCCATTTTCTATTCCAGGCAATAATATTCAATGGAATCAATGGATCGAGATGTTTACTATACTGTAGTATTCAACTGAACCATGAAACTGATAGTAATACTTTTTTTGAGTGAAATACACTAGCGGCCCTTTAACTTGTCAGCCTGTGCCATTCCGATCCACCAACTTGCAAACGCAGATAACGGGCCCCTGAACTTGTCAATTGGTTCACCGGAGGCCCATTTCCCATCCGGCGTGGCCTCCAGGCGACATGGCAGCAAGTGCGCCACATGTTTGAATACCGACCGCAGGTGACATTATACAACTAGGCCCGTTCGCATCTGCCAATCTCCAAAATCTCATCCTGTCTTCTTCAAGTTTGGCGTGCTGGGGGCGAGGTGGTGGTGGGGGCGCGGCGGCTTGCGATGGAGGCAAAAGTCGGCGACTTTGCAAGATTCTGTGGAAGAGCAACGACGAGACGTACCTAGGGAGCGTAGGTTTCCGCCGTGACTGCGGTGAATCTACGACATGGCGCCGTGCCTGTGTCTGGATGGGGAACCACCGCCGGACTATGGTTAGTCAATCGAAGCTCAAAACCTTCTTATTGGTGCCTTTAGGATGCGGTGGTGTGCATATACTTGTTCCTGGTGTAGGCCAATTTCGTTTGTTTTGGTGACTAGGGTTTAGGGTTTCTGGTGTCGCCTAAATAAATCAAGTAGTAATAAGCATCAGTTGGTTCAATGTAGGCGATGTTGATCACAAGTTCACTATTGAGGTGCACCACTGTGGTTTCTTTGTTGGTCAGGAGTCGGATAAGGCTTACATTGGTGGAAAAGTGAACTGGTTTGACCATTGCGAGGTAGATACCTGGTCTCCATTGTGGTTCTTGGATTTTGTTGATGAGTTGAAATGTTCTAAAATAGATGCTCTGAAGATATATTGGTTGCTTCCTGGAATGGACCTTGGTCATGGACTTAGGGTGATTGAGTCAGATTCAGAGACATTGGTGATGACTAGCATTGTTGACAGGGTGAAGAACCTTATTATCTATTTTGATCATGATAACAGCAAGCCTGGCATAAACTGGGATGACATAGTGGCAAACCCAATTGCTTCACTGCCTGTAGTAATCAGCCCAGCCAAGGGAGGATTTGTTGGGAAGGAAGAAGGAGAAGATTTAGTGCAGCAAGATTTAGTGCAGCATTCAGTGCATGGAGATGATGGTGATAGTGAAGATGACTTTGAAATGGAGCAAGAATCAGTGCAACAAGATTCAGTGCAGCATGATGTGCATGGAGATGATGGTGACAGTGAAGATGACTTTGATTTCAGTGATAGTGATTTTGATTTAGAGGGAGATGATGATGATATTTTTGTGGACTATGTTGATGAGGATGCTACAGAGGAGACTAGCAGCAAAAGGCAGCAGAAAGGTAAGGGCAAGAAGGCTATTGGTAGCAAACTGAAGGGGACAAAGGTTTTATCTTTGGCTGGTTATGGAGAGGAGTCAACAGATGAATCTGAGCTAGAATTGCCAAAATCTGATGAAGAAGGACAAGGTCTAAGGTTTAAGTCATTCAGAAGTGAAGACATAGACAATCCCATCTTCAAAGTTGGCATGATATTTGAATCAGTTGAGATGCTTAGGAAGGCTATCACACAATATAGCATGAAGCAGAGGGTAGAGATCAAGATGCCCAGGAATGAGAAGAAAAGGTTTAGGGCTAATTGTGCAGATGGGTGTCTTTGGAATTTATATGCTTCAAGTGGTAGCAGGACTCAGGAATTGATGATCAAGACTTATCATGGGCAACACACTTGCCAAAGGAAGTGGACATTGAAGAGATGTACCTCAAGGTGGCTTACTCATTTTGGTCAGACACCTTTATTCCAATTTCCAAATGCAATTCAAAGGTGAGAACTTAAAGAACCATCTCTAGACTTGTGCTAGGTCAACCACAGTAGTTAGATGGAATGAGAACATGGAGAAGATTAAGGTCCTTAACCAGAAAGCTTTTGAATGGCAAGAAAAGATACCACCAAATACTTGGGTTAGGGCTTTCTTTAGCACTTTCTCCAAGTGTGATATTCTACTAAACAATAGTTGTGAGGTGTTTAATAAATACATACTAGATGCTAGAGAAATGCCTATCTTGAGCATGCTAGAGCAAGTCAAGACACAACTAATGACAAGGTATCATACAAAGTATAAGGATGTGGGGACTGTGTGGGATGGTACTATTTGCCCCAAGATAAGGAAGAAACTTCATAAGAATTCTCAGTGGGCAAACACCTATTATGCATAGCCTGCTAGTAATGGCATTTTTCAGGTCAATGTGTTGGACAGACAATACACAGTGGACCTAGGCATTAGGCAGTGTGATTGCAGGAGGTGGGAGCTGACTGGTATCCCTTGCTCTCATGCTATATCTTGTTTGAGGATGGAGAGAATTCCTTCTGAGTCCATGGTCCATGAGTGCTACTCTACTGCAACCTACCTGAAAGCATATGGTCCCAAAATCTATCCTTGCAAAGATAGGAACATGTGGCAGAAAGTTGAAGGACCAAATGTACTTCCACCAGTCTATGAGAAAAAAGTTGGCTGGCCACCCAAGAACATAAGGAAGCAACCTCATGAAGTCATGGGCAAGTTTGGTTCTAAAATGTCCAAGCATGGTACTATCATTACTTGCTCTTATTGTGGAATAGAAGGGCATAATAGAGGTGGTTGCAAGCTGAGGAAGGCTGGGATCAGGCCTGAACTATAACCTCAAAACAATCCAAATGTGGATCATGGCCAAGAAGGAGGATCAGCTGAAGGTTTTGAAGCACCAGTTACTAGCCAAGTAAGTGAAACTCATTTAGCATGTCAATTGGATTAATAGTTCATACACTCTGAAGCATGGCATTATAGGCTTCCATGTAGTTTGGAGAAGGGAGCCAGCTAGTGCTATCAAATATGACAGAAACTGTCCTTTCTCAATTGCATGCAGATGTAAGTGCACATAAACTTCGTCCACTCTATCAAATTGAACTTGTAAACACCTAACTTGATTCCATGCAGTCCTCACAAACAAGTAAAAGACAACTTCACAAGGAACCATTGCCAGATTCCACATTCATCAGGAGCAACCAGCCTACTACGAGGCCAGTGCCCCCAACCACTTCAAGCAAGGCTGGAAGAGGAAGATTGAAGCATAATGCGCCGAGTGGCCCATGTAATCAGCAAGGCAAGACTAAGAAGAATACAACTACCAAGACAAGAAGGCTTGAAGACCTATGAATATGGTCTGTGATGCTTTTGTATAGGTCAATAGGCAAACTGTGCCAGTTTCTGTGAACCTGTAAAGCAGCAGCAAAAACATCTTAGTTGATGCTTTAGGCTTATTTTGCTTCTTTTTTGTTCTTCCAGCCGGACAGGGAAGATAGTTAGGGATCTTTTGGTTCTTCCATATAAGCACAGGAAGATAGTACTTAGTGCCTTACATTCAAGACAATGACATGTGTGTCTCAATGTCCATGGTAAATGGTTGATGGACAAAATCTATGAAAATACATCATCCTGTTATGGTTCCATCTTGAGGAATTGACATTGCAAGATCTGTGAACATCATCTTGTTGTTATTCATTGATGGTTTCATACATGGCTTGATAACAGTACTGATTACACATTTACCTACTTCACCAACAGGACTAACAGAACAAGAATAAGCACAAACAGTAGAGCAACACAGACTACAAATATAGCCTTCAACACCATGACTACTTCTTTCTCCATTTCAGCACATACAACTTCCCTCTTCATCAGTGTTCTTGCAGATGGGTGTGCCTGCATTGCTCCATCAGTGTTCATCTTCAGATCAGGGGCTTCCACCATGGCTGTGCCTTCATTGCTAGGACTTGCTTTAGCACCAGCAGTGTTCTTGCCGAACACCACCTCCAAGTACTCCTTCTCCCACTTCTAGAAAGGGCAACCGGTCCCATCTCGCTACAAAAATCCCTAATATCAGCTTCGAATCTAGCAAGAACAAGAACTTCCATCTTAATTGAACCACTAACCTTGTAGAACGGGCAACAGTAGAACGCTTGCCCAAAGCTCCATTCCTGCTTCGATACCCGGCGCACCACCCTTGCCCGCCCGCACTCCCTGCACTGGATCAGCGGTATATCGGCTGGATGTGCCGTAGACACCCTTGATTCGCCAGCCATGGTGCCTCCGTCGCAAGCCGCCGCGCCCCCACCGCCGCCTCGCCCCTAGCACGCCGAACTTGAAGAAGACAGGATGAGATTTTGGAGATTGGCAGATGCGGACGAGCCTAGTTGCATAATGTCACCTGCGGTCGGTATTCAAACGTGCGGCGCACGTGCTGCCACGTCGCCTGGAGGCTGCGCCGGATGGGAAATGGGCCTCCGGTGAACCAATTGACAAGTTCAGGGGCCCGTTATCCGCGTTTACAAGTTGGTGGACCGGAATGGCACAAGCTGACAAGTTAAAGGGCCGCCAGTGTATTTCACTCTTTTTTTTCATTCTGATTCATCTTTCTTAGTGCAGCTAATCCATGTTTCACTATTACTCTATAATTACCATTGTAACTGCTAGCATGATAATAATAATAATAATACATGTACTGCTCTCTTTAAAATATTGATACTGAAAGAATATAGAAGACCAGGTTTGGATAGATGTGCAGATAAGCAAATGTTTTGTTTCCTCCATAGAGTAGCTCCTTTGCCCATGACAGAATCTGACTACTTGAGCTCATCAATTTTGTTATTATGTGTATAACATTCAGATAGATTATCACTTTATGCACCACAGGAGAGTGTCTTTGACAGTAATCGATAATAGTACAACCCATAAATTGCAGGAACAGGAGCAGCAGAGCTGCAGCTTGTCCGTCTCATAGCCTTGAGGGAGTAGCATACATCAAACACCAAATGAGAGTGCTGATCGATAACCTGCAGATCTTGTTTAGTTATTTTCTCTGCATTGCATGATTTTTAGCTTTGAACTCTATATGCTTTGCTGCTTCTTTGTGCAATCATTTTTTAGCCTGGTTAGTTGCCTTCTATTTTACCTGCTCAATGCTTTGTACTAGCAAATTCTGTAGTCAGCCCAAAATACTAGTGAGTACATTCCCTTTTGCTCTCCCTATTCTGGTATTGACTTCTGTGTAAAATTCAAAATGAGAGTAGCTTATAATCTCATGTTCTCCTTTTCAAAATCTTGCACAGATGGTTTATAAGCTTTAACATCTTTGTTTATTTTGTGTCCTTGTAGCCACTTCTATGCGATATTGTCCATTAACAAATCTAAAAAATATAGGCATTACTAGTTTATAGACATGGCTTATATAATTCTTCAGCTCTGAGTATGTCAACATATATAAAAACATATAGGGTGCTGAGTTATTAAACTTACAAAGTGGATTGTGGTGTAAATATAGTCAGGGATCCCTAAAGTTATGTCATCTTCCAACAAGAGCCTACCATTAAATTGTTCAAATAGTACTTCAATTTTTTTCACAAGCTTGACAATATTGATTATTAAGTGTACCTGTCTATGTAGTACTTGTATTGCATTCTAATCCCTGTATCTCTACTATGATGTGTCTTAAATACAAAAAGTTGCCATAGTCAGGAACTATTCTTATAAAACAGGGGACTCCACTTCTGAATGGTAGATTGATTCAATGTCTTTTAGGCATGATGGTCCTATCTACAGGTAGGCAAGCAGATTGTTTCAGTTATGTATTCATGGTTGATTCATAGCAGAGCTTCTCATCTGCCTCTTCTCATTTTCAGTTGTTTCATTTATGTATTCATGGTCCTATCGACAAATTGTGTATCACCCTTGCAAAGCTTCTCATCCACCTCTTGCATTTTCAGTTATTTTTTACCCAATGACTGATGAAATTCTTAGTAATTAGTATCTGTGCCTTAGTGATATGTTCAGTCATAACCGTATTTTTTTTTATTAAAGGTTCCTGATGACAGTAACGGGGAAGACGATTCTTCGTCGAATGCCTTCTACACTGATTCCGGTGACGAACTTTCGGACTTCGATGAACATGATGATCCTGTCGACATGGACCTGCTGAAAGCGACAGTCGTTTGATAGGCTCTACTGCGACATCAGGGACGGTGTGCTGGCAGCACAAAAGAAGTACAAGCTGAAGAACACGAAGAGGGCTGCTCACAAGAAGTGAATTGCAAGTCTGAAATGCAAGTCTGACCTGGTGGTCATCTTTTGTAGTGGCTGATCGTCACTTGAATAAACCACTATTATATATATGTATGTGCTGTGGTTGTATGAACTAATGGATGCACTCTTTGTGCTGGTGGTTGTAAGAACTAATGAAAGCACTGTATGTGCTAGTGTTTGGTAGTTTGTAAGACCTAATGGAACCACTATGTATATATGCTATTACCTGCTAGTTTTCATGACTTGGTGTCAATTTCGAGTCTGGTTTTTGCTTCCCTTCAAGATGTCGAACAATTTCGTGCTCTTAGCTGCAATTAATCTGGTTGAAGTATTCCAATTGCTCTTTGCTGCAATTAAGCTGGGGTACCTCAAAAAGTTTGCAATTAATCTGATTGAAGTATTCCATGCAGCATGGAGATTGGAGGATATATGGTTCAAAAAGATTAATGAAATTGGGTTTGATATGTTAGTTGTGCAATAAATCTGTCAGAACCAATTGCTCTGTGCATGAGCAGCATTTTCCATTTTAGCTAAAAAAGTGTGTAGCTGTGATACATGTTTTGAATGCTTGATTAGGCCACCTTGTCATCATCTCGTGGTCTCAGTCATGACGAAGTATGGGCCAGTGACGCTGATTCATGTGTTGGGCCGTATCCAAAAGCTGCCTGGCCGTGTCTAGTACGCGTATCTAAGCAGATACGTATCCAGATTGCTGAGTACGGTTGGGATACGTATCCAAGGAGTATCCCATGCATATCAAGATATGGGATACCTAACCCTGTGAATATCCGCGCTTCATAGGCCCCCGCCTGCATTTGCCTTTTCGTGGGCCAAGGCACTTGTGGCCCAATAGTAACAATATACGACATCAAAATAATTTTGAACCGATGCAATAAAAATCACATATTACATCAGAGTTTAGCATTATCAATCCGTTGCAATAGTACTTCCTAATTGCATCGATATTCGAAACTAGTGCAATACCACCTACATATTGCATAAAAAATCAATGCTAACGTAACAAAAATTGTCCGATGCAATAATTTCTACCTATTGCATCTTGGGTACGAAATCGGTGCGATAGGCCAAACCTATTACATCGACATTTATTACTATCGCATCAAATTCATTCTCGATGCAATAACGCCCACCTATTGCATCAGATTTTCAAAATTGATGCAATAGCAGCCACCTATTGCATCAGATTTGTGTTTGATGCAAGGCGAAGTGATGCGATAGGGTCAAAAATTAGTTATGCTCTAAATTTTGTTTACGTTTCTTTCCCATCTCTAAAGTGGTTAGCTTTCGAAAAGAGATTCTAAATTTTAGACAACTAGAAGAAGAATCTGTTGGCACATAATGGGAACATATTAATGATCTTGTTTCCACTGGCCCAGACCTTGCTATTTCAGACCCGGTGCTCCTTCAACATTTTATATGGGTCTTAGCAAGGATTCTGCGCAATCCCTTGATTTAGCCTCTAGAGGAGCTTTTCTTCATTTGTCTGCTAGTGAAGCAAGGTCTATGCTTAATAGAAAATTAGTGGAATCACTCCCTGCACTAGCATTCATAATGAACTCCTCGAGGAACAAAATAAATCATCTCCTGATCAGGAAGAAGAAGTTTTGATAGCCGAATCAGAACCACTCTAATATCAAGATTTAGCTATCAATCCTGAACCATCGATACCCCAAAATCATCCAAAGGAAGACAAAATTCCACCTTTGGAAAGCCCTGATAAAATTAAGGATGATATTTTTTATGGTGATTTTGGGAAAAGCTTAAACTTTCTGCTACATAAGAGACCTTCGAGCGAATATAATTCAAATCCTCTCAAGAAGGGATCTCTTAGAAAGCGTCCTTATTCCTATGTAGGACATTGGGAAGAATTCAAGGGTGGCATGTCTAGTGAAACCATAGAAGGAGAGCCAAGTTATCTAGAAGCTATTCCTATCATCTTCCCTTCTATACCCATATTAGATGTCTCATCTGAACACATCTCTAAACCCATCCTTGACCCTGATGATCCCTCTTATGCTCTTTCTTCTAAGTCTCATGATGATCCTAGAACCCCTAAGACACCCAAAGCATAGGAGTCATGAAGGCCAGAAGGATGATCAAGAAGAGCAACGACGTTGGCTGGAATATATTAAGAACTCATATGCCGTTGCTAAAGAATGGATAGACAAGGACGAAGCCTTATGGGTAGAATCCAAACTTGATTTAGATCCAAATGGTGAGCTTAAATCAATCTCCTTAATAAACATAACTCACCCAAGTTTAGAGGAGGCCTTAGTCAGGATCAACCCGAGAGTCACCAATCCAAGGGAAATATTAGACATCCATGAAAAATCACCCTTGGAGCATGAAAGGGAAGATTACATAAACGAGCATGGAAGCCATTTCATGAACACCTCATCAATTCCATGCTCACATGAGAAATCTCCTGAATCAATTGGTCTCTTCAACATTGCCACACATGAGATCTTCAACCCCCTCATACTTTCTATTCATAAAAACTTTGAAAGGGTGGATGTAGATGTATATGTTTATCGTAAATATTGTAGATCTCGTTGTGTGAATCTTGAGATATGTACACAGAGGTTGGTGTTGGAGGGAAAACCACTTCACCAACTTAAAACACAATTCGAAGGTTTCCCAAGGACGAGCTTCTGTCCTAAAACAAGCACTTTTGGGAGATAACATGAGCTTTCACCTTTTTTGTCGTGATGCCCTTGTGAAATGAGCATAGAAATATAATTATGAAAATATTCCTTCGAGTAATTTTTGTCACTAACCATTCCAGGTCTGAAGCAAAAAGAATAAGGGATGACAACACAAGGTATGTCCAACCAATTATCATGCAACATTTAATCACATCCATCCAAAATTGATTTTTTTCTTCAAAACTCAAGCTGGGGGATAGACTTCTCTAAAAATATCTCTTGCCATGTTGCTCAATTATTTTGGTTGTCTCTACCTTTAAGACATGCTCAATTTGCTAAATAACAATTGTATTCTTTCATCTTCATTTGAGTAAATCTCTATAGTGCTTTCATGTTACCTTTGTCTGCCATAATAAGTTTTGGTTTAGAAGTACTTGACAAACGTCCAAAGGTTTTTTAAATTAAGCGAGGTGCTTAGGTTAAAATGCCTTTCTTAATCAAATTAGACATGGAGTCTAGTTTGGCTATTGAACTAAAAATTGCTTGTATAGACACTGGATATTTTGTTGGACTAACCCCATGCAGAAAACTCTCAATTCAATTTGAGAAAGTCACGAGATGAATTCAAATCGGAGACAAAGCAAGGCACATGTCGAACTCCAATAACATGGCGCAAAGAAGACACAGCTCATTCATCATGGATAAAAGAACTATAAGTATAAAAAATCATTCACTTTGTCTTTAGCTGCAAGTTACCTTTGCCTTGAAGCCATGCTTGTATAGAACATGATAAACAAAAACTATGCTAAAATAATTTTCATTAGCATAGAAAGAAATTACAAAATTCTGGACAAACAACCCATGTTTCAAAATTTTATTTTCCTTCGGGTATGTGTTGTCCACTAATCCTTTGCAGGCATAAAACAATGAGTGAGGCGAAAGGTCTAACAAGGTGTCAAAAGATCAAAGAGTAGAAAGATGGCATGACAAAAGGATGAGAAAGGAAGGGTACAATCTAGGAGACAAGAAGCTCATGAACAACTCATACTGCGAGTCTAGCCTAACAAGGAAAACTTCAAGCAAATAGGAAGGACCATCACAAATCATCTACCCTTCGTCACATGGTGTCATCATGCTCCAATGGCAAAGGTAACATCCTAAGGTAAATGGTCATCATTTAAAAAGTTTTTCCCTTATTCTGGTATGCACATAATATAAATCAGAAACAAACATGTTTGAGTTACAATTTCACTTAATCCAATCTGATTAACTCAACATGTTTAGTTCTTTAAACTTGTTCCTAGCACCATTTTCTTGATCTCATAGCCTTAACCAAATGAACTAAAAAGTGCATATCCTATCTCTAGAAGATGATAGTCATAATCATATAAAGATTAATACCTTATGGATAATTCTTCCATAGGTAATGAACTCAAATTCTACATTCATGTTCAATCTTCTGATCTTACCACCCATGTTATAATTGAACAAAGCACACAACATCAACTTTATCTTGTTCAGCGTGCCTAAGGATAGAGAAGAATAAATAAAGTTTTGGTTCTATTGGTGTTTTCCCACCAATAGAGTCCATGCACTTGATCTCTACCTTGTCTTTATGAGCATGACACACTTCAAGCAAAGTGTGGGGGAGTTAGTTGATTCTCCAAATTTCTACAAAGATCTGAACCTATCAAACCAAAAGCAAAACTCAAAACCAAGATAGATTTGGCAGAAGGAGGTGACATCACCATTAGAAGCGTCGTCACAAGAATTCTCATCTTCAGAGCAAACCGGGGTACTTGATCAATAAACTTTACAAGGAGAAGTCCGGTTCGAAGAACTTACAACACCAAAACCTCACCGAAAGAGCTAGCTTTGGGGAGAAGTACTCCCGTGTATCCAGGTAAGTATTCTTTGCCTTCATTTTAGTTTTTAATGGTTAAGAAAATGATGAATAACTAAAAACAAAATAAAAAGTTATGTTTATAATAAATATATATAGTTCTAGTAATAATGTATGATCTAAAAATAGAAAGAAAATAAAAAGTGTCTATGATAGTTTTTTTAAGAGCTGAATAAAATAAAGAGGACTCAGAATAATCTCTTAAATAGAAATGATGAATAGTTGCTCTGTTGTAATTTCTTTCAAGTACCTAGTTTTCAGTCTTGAATTCTCTCGAGTTTTGGATAAGATTGTTTTGATATAAGGATTTACTCTGAACTTGAAACTTGTGGGTAGCATATGCTTGATCTAAGTCTAGGTAATTGATGGATATGATATGAGAAGGTCTAAACTGTTGTTTATCTTGTTCCAAGTGACACCAAAGTTCTGGAGATTTATCTTTTAAAAACACAAAATGCTACATGATGAGTTCATGTATGATAAAGCTTGAATTCCCACCAAGGCCATACATTTTATTTAGGCCAGGAAAACTTTCATATATATGCTGCTTGCTTTTGCATTGAGTTTTATCAAGCTTTGTTGACCCTTATGAGAGGTTTGTCATGCTCTTAAAATCAAGATCACGTACACACCACCCAAATATGCACTACTCCTACACTGGGGGTAGGCGCAAAAACATGCCTTTATCTAGTTCCACCCAAAAATGTTTTACTCCTACACTTGGAGTGAACATAAAAACATGCTTGATAGATTTTCCATCCACCAAATAAATGCTCTAAGTTGTTGTTGCTATCTCTCAAAAGTTTTATTGTAGAAAAGAGGACATGGGCTATGCAAAAGTTATTCATAAAAAAAGAGAAGAAAAAAATGATGATGAGAAAAAAAATGGACACAAAAGTGTCCGAGATATTTAAAATAATGGGTACTTAGATGCCCGCCTGAAAAAAAGAAAGAGAAAAAGAGATGAATAAGATAGCCCCTCTTCTCTAGCAGATGTTTTCAAGTTTCAAAAGAGAGATAAGTTTTCAAGGAGCAAAGTAGAATTAGGTTAGCCACCAAATATATCCACATATATCCACACACATGCACATCTTGATTTGATTGTATGACTCTACTCTCTTTGGATCCAAGGTTTGACATTTACAATATATGCATTGCAAGTAGGCTCTAGCTTTCTCCCTACCTATGAACTCCACATAAGCCTTAGTGGTAGGAAGAAAAAGGCCTAACATCTTTATTGCCTTGGTGAAGATCCACAAATACCACGTATATTGAGAGACTTGAGAGTGTCATACAATGGAATCTCTGAGTTTTATTTTGAAAACTTATAAAAACTTTGGAACAATGGTGGAACAAAGAACTTGAGATATAGTGCCTGACTTGATCATTCTAGTCTTTCAATTGCTCAAGACCTAAGTGAAGGCTAAGAAGCCCCATGGTTGAAGGATATGGTAAGTTTGAAAGTCAGATCATTTTGTTCTAATCGGAAGGAGAATTCTTGATTGAACGTATGTGTACTTTTGAGACGTGAAAGCATAGTAGC
Source organism: Miscanthus floridulus (assembly GCF_019320115.1). Taxonomy (NCBI): domain Eukaryota; kingdom Viridiplantae; phylum Streptophyta; class Magnoliopsida; order Poales; family Poaceae; genus Miscanthus; species Miscanthus floridulus. Next base: position 86,663,267 of record NC_089594.1, on the reverse strand, counting down.
AACCCCTGATCTATTGCTAAGTTTAGCTTTGCTAAGGGACTGGCAAAAGGTAAGCTTGGGGGAGCTTGTTGACGGTCACTAGCACCAATTATAAACCATCAACATAACCTGCATATATGCCTAATTCCATCACCAAACATAGGTATAGGGGTTTAACCTAATAAATTCTGAGTTTTGGTGAATCTATGTTTTTAGTAGAGTTTATCTAGAAAACCATCAAGAGGGACCTATTCGTCAAAGGAAATTATGGAATTCCGCTGCGTAAACAGCGCAGGAAGATTCTAGAAGACTCGAGAAGGCTCTCCACCAAAGCAGACCCCAAGGGGCAGCCATGTGGGGCTGGCTGGTCGGACCTACTGGCCGACCAACCTAGGGTCCCACCAATCAGCCTCCGCTTCGAAAGTAGATTCCCAACCACCATTGAGATCCAATCTTCACCATTTATTTAAGTCAGTTTGATCCGAGGGCTCAGGATTGATGCTCTAGCCTATATATATCAGCCCCTACCCCTTCCTCAGTAGATCCCTAAAACCCTCATTCATATCTTTAGGATCGAGCCAGCTATCAAGAGAAGATTAGTCCTCCATAGGATCTAGTCTTATAAATAGAAATAGTGAGATGGAGAGTGAGGGAAGAGTTTGGAGGAGATGCTGGACTGTCGGTGCCCTCTCTATGGCTTGTACCTTGGCGGATCCAAGTTCTATTTGAGCATACCTATGAGATTTCTCTGATAATCAACTTCTAATTCAAGTAAGCATCTTGTATATATTGTTCTTCAGGTTCACAACTTTTTATTTTTGCTTCAGAGGGAGTAAAGTATTAATTGTGAGTGTAAGCGTGGTGCTTAGACTTAGGTTAATCATGGATGCACCATGCATTCCAGATCAGTGGTAGATCGCGTGTGTGACATCAGTACTATATAGCCTCGTTGAGTACTATATAGCATCATTGATCCTTTATAGTCCACCTCCCTATGTAGGCCAAGTAGGACCCAGTTACAAAGGAAAGTATCCTCTGATGGTGTCTTTCCCTAGTAATGTCCCCAGTTAAATAGAAGAAGACATAGCTTATCTAAGTTAGAATTAGAGAACCTCAGTTATCCTCTCTACGCTCCTGTTTATCCTAACATTATTGCTATCCCATGTTAAGTTAGACCATAGTTAGTCTCGCACATTTCCCTATGGATATGATACTTAGAATATTTCAGGGGTAAATGCTACAGCGGTATCCGTGTGCTTGCGGATTTATCTATGTGCGTTAATAAATACCAACAGCAACCCTGCTATGACCAGATGCTCGGGAGGTCGTCGTGACCTAAACAACGACAACCAGTTCCACTGATAGCTTTCGGTACGTCGGTTAGCCACTTCCACTTTAACCTTAGCCTCTCTACCTAAGCATGTCCACATATACATATAAGCCCACCAATAGCTATGAAAACTTTGGGCTGACCCATAGAGCAAACCAGACAGCACAAAGCCCACGCACTGTATCCTAGTACTAGGTCAGCTCCCGAATGACTTGATCTAACTCACGCTTGTAGCCAGACATGACTCACTCATGGGGGCCACACACATGGCCGCACACACACGACCCACATCACAACACTGTCTGCAATCATCTCAGCCACCAATCCACTCTTAATACCTTCCGATCACTTCTCGCACCATAATGAGCCGGTGACCCACACCTTGATTTCTCACCCGCACGAGTCTGAGAGGAGATGGGGAACTCATTCGAACATGGCGAAAGAAGCAAAGGAAAGAAGTCTCAAAATTTCACCGCTCAATAGCCTTCTTTTCACATTGTGCCGGATCTATGACCTGCCCTCAACGCCTCACTAATCATGCACCTTTTAGCCCCATGGGTCAGCACCTCAGATTAAAACATGCACCTACAGGTGCTGGGCCAGGGGGATGAAGCACATTCCAATTCAAATGAAAAGAAAAGCAAAAAGGTAGTGCAATGGCAGAACGAGTGCACCGACCTCACGCCATTCACACATAATCCATAACACATTCACCGCAACTAGGACACCCACACAACATAGGACCCTTACACAAGGGTCATCACATGCTAGAAGCCCAGAACCGGCATCGTACGCAAGTGACTAACACTTTGTTCCCGCTCCACAAGCGGCGACACCACTCATAGCAGAGGTGTCGCTGCACAACCTCCCCAACATGCGACATAGGGCAACGCCAAGGACAGCGCCGCCTTAGTACGGACACCTCGACACCACAATATGCCTACCAAATCATGCATGACAGAGGGCCACATGAAGTCAAACTACCAGAATCGAACCAGGGCATGGCTATGCACCACCGGGAGGAAGGAAAAGACTCCCATGCAACCCGAAGGAAAACGAAGAAGGGTGCGATGCCACCGAACCTATCATACAAATGTTTAGGTCACAAAAATAGGGTCGTGCTGAGCCAAACTCCATAGGTCAATCCCTGGGTAGGGCTACATGGCCACAACATTCGAGCGATTAGACCAACGATAGTCATGGATAGACGACAGCACACAGAAGAATCGAATTCTGGGACACGAACTAAAAAGAAACATCATTGCTTAAAAATTCTTCAAGAACCCTAGGCCACACCTTAGGGCTCTCAGCCATCACCATGGATGATCTCCTCTACATCCACGGCAGCAACGATGGTGTCAACGGTGGTGGTAAAATCATTAACCAGCTCAGCCCGCTCATCCGGCCAGACACGCTCCAGGAACCTCGGCACCACCCGACGGAGGTTCACCCCGGTCCACAGCTACATGGCGGCAAGGGCGATGCTGGCCCCTTGCGATATCCCTATCACCATGGCCCATTCATGATCCTCTGCTACAATGAACCCCCTAGAGGCGAGCCACCTCCTCCTCATGGCGAGAAACCGCCAGCTACTCCTCCAATGCTGGCAATAGGACAACACGAAGATCAGCGGCTACATACATCCACCTGAGCGTTGAGATGAAGGAGACCTTTACCTATGATGCGGGTCTAGGCAACAGCGGTCACCGCCTATGCGGTGGCAAACTCACCCTCTGTGGTGGCAAGAGCAACCTTAGCGGTGTCAAGGTCAAGCTCTAGCTGCCTTGCCTTGTGGGCGGCTATGGAAAACCACCGGTGATCCTCGTCCACCTCGCGGATGAGGTGGCAAAACTCTCGACGACCGTCCAGAGATGACGAAGACAAGCTCGACCCCACCCCTAATGGGGCCCAGCCGGAGCAACGCCAGTAGCACCAATGACCCTTCCTGATGTGACATGAGAAATAGCCATGAGGAGCACTCACGGTCAACTCAGGTTAACACCAAAACTCCAAACATTGCTTAAACACTTACCCCTGTTTGCGTAGCAGACCTCAAAGATGCGGTGGTGGACCACTAGCCTCTGGTGACCCCTCCCATAGATGCTTGCCGCGATCCATCGACTCAAAGAGGATGGAAAGCTACGAGCACCCAAAAGTAAGAAGGAAGGAGCAGCAAGGCAAACACCGAAGAGCAGATGATTCCCTTCATCATACTAGTTCTCTCGATTTATAGCCACAATAATTGGCTGTAGAGGATACCTCGGGCGCACGTGTATTCACCTTCATTTACTCACCATTTTTGAAATCACGTAGAGTAGGTGAAGCAATCGGAGGGAAGGCAGAGTGATGGTCACCCACGTAGCAGCGTGAACCAAGTAAGCCTTATGTTGCCCCACTTTGTCCATATCATTTCGATTCATGCGCCCATATTTCGCGGAGCATAACCACTCACAAATGGGTGCCATTATGACACGACATGACTGAGGAGGCCAACAGCCCTCAAGATCGTGCGCAGAGCGACCCATAGTGACCTCTGCATCGCACTTAGGAAAACTTATCTTGGGCTGGCCCTTAGAAGGGCTCAAGGCCACAAAAGGGATAGGGGCGGGGATGAGATGCCCCCCTATGGCTCTAATCGGTGGTGTGGAGCCACATGACCATCTCTCCCTATGTTCGAGTCATCCACTTCAAAGTCTCCTGGGTTGACCCCCTTTTGGGGAGGCATCTTGCCCTCTGGCCGTTGTGGAGGTGGTTGGGGACTGACGGGATTGATGGCCAATGATTTATGGGATGTCACACATGGGGCACAGCCAAACTCCTCATCGATTGGGGAGGATATTGGGTCCCACTTGAATTACCCATAGACCCTATGAGGTGCACCACTCCGACCATGTGGTTATGGTGGACATGCCTCTTCCTGCGTGGGGCGAAACCTAAACCTGCCTTTAACAAGGCAACACGACCTCCCAAGGCCATCAAAGACGCTAGGGAAAACATGGAGTTGGGTCCTCGTGACCCCGAAAGAAGTCAGGGCCAAGCCTAGGCTAACTCTTCCCTATGTCCCAGGTCTCAGACCAAAGGTCAGCTTTGGGATGCATAAACTATCAGAGGTCCACAACCTCTCCGGGAGAGATCGGCAAAGCAAATGGCTGGGGTAATGCATAGTGCAGAGCTCAAAACATGATCACGGCTCAGTCACGTAGAATAAACAAAGGGTCCAAGACCCATGAGCCAACGCATGACCGCAAAATCCCTCATGACTGTGCGAAAAAGAGGTCAAGGGGATGTTCCCTCGCATCAAATAATTCTTTAGGCAACCCCGGGCAGAGGCGCAAGCCCAACCACATGGACTTAGGGATTGCCACAAGGGGAGCCTAAACCATAAAGGAAAACCTCTCCCTGCTTAGCACCCTCTAATACTAGAATGGGCACACTACCCATAGGGTGCTAAGACCAAGTATCGCCGCGACGGTGATACCACGGAGACGTTCGGAGGAAAATGCCATGGGCACAAGGAGGAGCGAGGAACACCTCGCCAGCCTTCTCGCCATGCCACAACCTCTAGGCCAAACACCACCATCAGGCTCTAGGAAGCAGGAGGGAAATGATGAGGCACCCTCGGCGTTCTAGAGAAGCTGATCATGGCCACTGGGACCAGTGTTTTAGCGAACCCAAACCTAGAGGGTCTAGAGACTACTGAAACCACTGGGCCTAGAAAGCGGTCTGGGCACCTCCCTAGCCCCCTCCTGCTCGCAAGATCCCTTCTAGCACCAATTATCAAAGGGGCATCGTCAGCTCCCAGGCACCGCCGGTAGGGGCATAGGATAGGAACCACGTGGTTTCCCTCTAACTCTTCTCCCCCATCTCCTCGCTCTCTCAATAGGAGGGAAGGGAACGACTTGTGGATAGACATGGGTGGTTCAAACGAAAGGAAAGCCAACATTTATAGGCCTAAAGGTGGATTGACCAACCAAAAAACCCCAAGCCACATTGTGAAACATGGAAGGGCACAGCCTATGTCGGATGCCCTCATGAGAATGGGCAAAATCGAGACTCTCATAAAGATAGGACCGGTGCAACATCGACGAGATTGCTTAGTCCCACCTAGGTCATGAACCTTGATATGCAGCATGACAAGGTTCAACAATCGTGTACCGCGTCGCTAGGGTGACCTAATAGGGCAGAACACAGTGGCCACCTACCGCACTAAATGCACCAACCCATGAGGGGTTAGTGATGAAGCTCAGACAAGCCACGACTATTGACCCACGCTCAATGTGCACAACTCTCAGTGCTTTCATGATCACTTTGCGATCGCAAAAACACTTAGGGGCTACTATCAAGGTTATAACCCTAGGGTGTCTCAAGGCACTAACTAGTAAGCAAGCCATGTGGCCTACAACACAATGGCTATCAAAGGCCTGAACGACTGAGGCCCAGCAAAAGCCGAGCAGAGCGGGCTAGGCGCCAAGGCTGAGGTCATCCCCAACCCCTTCCACCCACCTTAGTCACACAACACTCGCAAGACGCATGATCTCTCCCCATCATGACCCTTGGAGGGAATGGGGATAGGTCAAGTGTAGCTAGGCGTGCCTGCTCTAACAAGAGCAAGCATGCTGCATTGTCCCCATAAGGACCGAGGGGACAACAGTCACCTCGGCCCAGTCAGACACCATCTCTATGCCATACTACACCAATGAGACAACACCGCATTGCGATGGCAATGGGTACGATACCCGCCATCCAAATATGGATCAACTAGATGCTTGTACGATCCCACCCACTACGGGATGGGATCCACAACAAGGGACTTGATGAAAGGGCCATCCAGACCGGTAGAGTGCCACGACCCCAAAGATCAAGGTCGTGGCCCTCGGCCCCACTGAAGCGACCAAGTGAATGATGACCTAGGGCAGCTACCTACCTCTGTGGTATGATGCCCCTAGGAATAAGGAGATGATGACGAAGGCTATGACAGACATCACGTTGCACAGGATGGCTGATGAACCACCATTGAGGCTATAGTGCCGCCACTGGCCAGCATAGTAGCAGCCAAGTCACATCCTAGCCGCAACGTGGCCAGAAGATCATGATGATAGCCATGACCGAATGTGCACTAGAAGATGGCGTAGCATTGCAGGCCAAGTTAGCTAGTCCCTCCCTCAGGCTCTCAACCCTTCGGTCGGGAGAACCTCCTCTTTGTACAAGCCCTGGCCCTAAACTCTATATAAGGGCAGCCAGGGCACCCATCTTGGAGGATGATTCAGATCCTCTACCATTCCATTCATTCATCATTGTAGTAGGGCTCTTGGAGCTTCTCTTTGGGCAGCCCTTCGCCTAGCATAGGTCCTTTCACCTCTTCCACCATTCTTGCACCCTCCATTGTAAGAATTTCATAGCATTCAAGCGAGGAACACACACTCAGTCATCTTTGAGACTGGACATAGGGCTCTGGCCTGAACCAGTACAAATCCTCGTATCTATTGGATGCTACCATCATCTTCCTAGAGTAGCCTGTGTGGCAGAACCACCCAAAATAACACTGCTTTCAGAGGCACTCGTCTTCCTCTAGACACTAAGCACCCCGAAAGTTAGCTACATCGGACAGTTTTGTTGAGCCTAGCCTAAGGGAGAACTTGAAACAATCCATATTTTACATCCACAATCCAATAATGAGTATGAGCTTACAATACTTAGTCCATTTCATACAACAAGAGTTCTTAGAAATTATTTATTACAATACTAGAGTTCAGACTGCAATAACTAAACAGCGGAATGAAAATAAACATCTAGCAGAAACGATACAAGTATCTGTCTGTGTCCACTACAAGAATCCTCCATACAAGAGCTACTCCTCATGCTGGACCTACAACAAGGGTAAAATAAACCCCGAGTACACATTGTACTCGCAAGACTTACTCGACTAGTGGGAATAGTTTCCTGACTCCAAGGAGTATGATAGGCAATATGGGTTTGCTATTTTCTTTTTGTTTATGAAAAGCATTACTAGGAGTACGTCCATTAAGATCAAGTTTAATTAGTAGTCATGATTACTTCATTAGCTAACCATTCTAGTTAAGCACCTGTTCTACTTTTAAGCAAGGGTTGAGCAATCAGAACCATTTCACCATCCTTCATCTTCTAGTTCTTACTATGGTGCTAGACCATAGCCAAGTCATACCATCTCACGATAACGGCAATTCATGAACCAATATATCCTAGCTAGGTACCTCAAAACACATGCCCCAGTTTGTACCCTAGGCACAAACAAGACCAACCCATTCCACTCTTGTCATAGGGTCCTAGGTCCCCGTCCAAACTTGGACTCCAAACCCTCACACTTGAGACCCGGTCTTAGTATGGTGCTTAGACCTCCACATTTCCCCGCCTCCAATCAGTCAGTTCGGAAAGAGCCAGGAACCCACGACAAGAGCAGTAACGAGCCTTCCCGCTCCCATAAGCAAGTATGTGCTCAGGATAATAAGTCTATGACCTAACTACCATCCACAGCAATGGACGGTCCTTAATCGACATGAACAGGGAAAACTAGTGTAGCCAAGCTAAGCCCCATTGGCAGTGGGATAGAACCTATTACACCCATCAATACCCATACCATATCCCTGCCCTGTCTCTATTTTTCCTTTCATCATTTTATTATGAGAGTAATAATAATCACCTATTATGAGTAACGGTAGGTTACTCACGCTATCAAAAACCTAAGCATAGCAGCTACTCAAACCTGTACTAGTAGGACTCATATGATAGTTATATCTATGCAGGTGGTTTTCATAAAATTCCTGTAACGTAAATACATATAACATATATATACAGTGATTATAAAAAATAAGGGGTTATGCACTAGGGCATGCCTTAGGGCAGGCGCGGATGTCAGCTGAGTCAGTCAGTGGTGGCTCCGAAACCTCCTCCTACATGAGAATGTCCTCCTCATACACCTCTATGATCTCCTAAACTCGTGAATGCCAGTGGTCACGATCTCCGCCAACTCGTTCTCTACATGCATGCGATGATGATGCAACACCTAGCATTTAAGCAATAGCAACTCTTAAACTAAGAATACGCATACTAAGCTACTAAGCTACCTTTACTAACTAAGGTACTAGGCTAACTATCATTTTTAGCAAGCAAAGTGTTGGATTCCACTAACAAACACCTAGCTTTACAAATGAAGGATATATCTTTATTTCTACTAATGATTTAATATATATTTGAAGCAAAGAGCATTTAACTAGCCTAATGCTCAGTCTATTCTAAAGCTACAAAAATTACAGTTAGCACATAATATATACAATGAAGCTACCATAAAAATTTCAGGACTAAAGCTATCACCAATTTACCACAAAAATTCCTACAATATTTAACCTAATAATATTAAGCACTCTCAAATAGGTTTAATAGCTCCTGGTATCAACATGTATATATATGAACTAAATACACTAACAGATAGAGCACAATTTTAGGAATCTAACAAAATTTGTTTCATAATTTTTCGACACCTACATGATTTTATATAATTTACCAAATATCAGCTAAAAAATTAAATTAGAAAACTATTTCTAATTCCTTAGGAAAAGAAAAATGAAATATCCCACATGGCCCACACGTGTGGCCCACGCTGACATAGTGCGCACACGCAGCAACCCAGCAGGCATGGCCCACGCGAGGCTAGCCTGCAGCCGGGGAATCCTGCGTGCGTCGATGACTTTGCAAAAGAGACCTCAAACTCCTCCTAATTTATAATTAAGTATTAACACTATTTTCTCCTCTCTCAGAACTACTCACTTAACCCCTCGGCCTTTCCTTAATTCCCCTGCGTGCACCCCCTGCAACTCAGTGCATGGCGGTGCAGCAAGCGACAGCACTGGGCGCCTACGCCGACCGCCTAGGACCTGCACGGGCCCACCTAATGGGTCGATCACCATCTCTGACCCGAGCGGCTATGCTAAGCAGCGGTGCAGGGTAACACAACTGGCTAGAGAAGGCTACAGCTGCACACGGCCATCCGCGACGATGGCACCACAGTTTCGATGGGCTAGGGTAGCTACAGGCCTAATTGGTTAGCTCGTGAGTATTAGGAGGCTACCAGTGGACCTAGCCAAGGTGACGGTTGGAAAAGAGGGCTGGTGGAGAAGGGCTGGCCACATGTGGCCGAGCCGTGCGGTGGTGCACCACGGCGGCATGGTCACGTCAGCAGCGATAGGGAGGCGGTAGCGGTTTGGCTAAGGTGCGTAGGGTGAAGAGGGACTCAAGGCTATGCTAGTGGTGTAGGTGAATCGGTTTGGGATGGTCGGTAGGAGGGCTTGCCCACATCCACGGTCGGACGTGGCCTTATTGGAACGACTGGTGGGAAAAAAACTCCAAATTAGGAGCTTGGTTGTGCTCGCTTCAAGCGTAGGTGTGGGTTGGGGGTCAGGTGGCTTAATGGAGAATCTAGGGACGTGGTGAATCGAGCGATGGTGACTCAACCATGCTGAATTAAGCGAGCAGGGGTCGGTCGGTCATGGTGGCAAAGAGGGAGGGCCAGGTCTGGCTCGGCTCAGTCCTCAGCCTTGGTGACAAGCGGCTAGGCCGAAACCCGAGGCAGGCGTCTATGCACTCGCTACGTGACAACGTGGCCAGACCATGTGTGCAGTGCGTGGAGGCAGGTGGGGGCACGACATGAGCGGCCGCAGCGCCATTAAAGCGAGGTGACGGCATGAGGCCACCGAGACAGCCCATGTGCGTGCGAGGACAAGGTGAGCAGCAGTGTAGCATAATGTCGTAGTGGCATCAGGTAATAGCAACATGAGGTGAGGTGATGGCACCGGTACAGCAGCTTCATTCGCGGCGTGGGGCGAGGCAGGTGGCAGCAGCAGCGGCTCTGCGCGGTAGGGCCAGCGGTGGTTAGGCTACGGCCTAGGCCAGAGGCAGCCACTGGCCTGGCCACATGTAGTAGTGCGAGCACGCAGCGACCAACGCGGATGACACCGAGTGCTCAATCCTGGTGACCGCGTTCCACCAGCGAGCCAACCTGAGAACGTGCCGTGCATGAATTTTAAAGCGCCTATAAAAACTAAATGGTTGCTTCTGGACCTAAACCATCTTCACCATACTCAAGATGGCATATGGGACTACCAAATCGAGCTATAACACTACACCACCCCTTAACCCAATCTATCAAAATAATTTGCTAAACATAGCAATGTCTAGCTGTTGACAAACTTGGAAGTTTTCTAAGTTTTTTAGCAGAACTTGATTTCAATTTGTAAATTCTAGGCTAGTAGAAATATTAGTTCGTAATATCATTTTTCAAAAGCAAGTATTTCACTGTCATCTACAAAGTTCAAATTCCAAACTTTATTTAAGCGCCACATATATGTTCTATAGCATTTTTGTTCAATAAAAATTAGTTTTAAACCCTACTTGATATACATGAACTATTGGATCAACTTTCAGTTTAACATTTTTATTGATCATTTTAAGTTACAAGAAATTTATCTACACTTTCTATCACATGCATTAACACATAAACATGATGCCCATGACATGTTTTAGTAAATGATTTAGGGTGTAACACCGAGGGTGTTACAACTCTCCCCCCTTAAACAAAATCTCGTCTCGAGATTTCATGTGAGTGCCTAGTGTAGGATAAAGGGTAAGAGTGAGCTTTTAACATAAACTATTACCTCGGCACACCTGGGGAGAAGATGGGGATAATGCTCCAGAATATAACTCTCCTGCTCCCAAGTTGCTTCATCCTCCGAATGGTTTTGCCACTAGACTTTATAAAATTTCACCACTTTGTTTCTAGTAACTCTCTTTTTCATCAAAGATTTTGACAGGATGCTCAATATAAGAAAGATCAAGTTGGAGAGGGAGTCTTTCAATTTCCACCACTTCATTGGGAACTCAGTAAACACTTTTTCAGCTGGGAGACATGAAAGACATTATGTACTATTGACAAAATATCTGGAAGTTGGAGACGATAAGCAACAGTACCACACCTGCTCCAAAACTTTATAAGGTCCAACATAATGAGGATCTAACTTTCCACAGACTCCAAACTGATGCACACCTCTCATCGGGGATACCTTTTTGGTACACATGGTCACCAACTTCAAACTGCAAGGGCCTTCTTCACTTGTCCGCCTAAGTTTTCTAACGGTTCTGAGCCGCCTTCAAATGACTCTGAATAACACTAACTTGCTCTCGAGCTTCTTTGATAAAATCAGGTCCAAAGTAACCACTGATCACCCACTTCAACCCAGTTAAGAGGTGTTCTATATTTCTTGCCATATAGGGCCTCAAAAGGTGCCATACGAATGCTTTCTTGATAGCAATTGTTATAGGAAAACTCAGCTAAAGTCAAGCATTCGTCCCATTTTTCTAGATAAGAAATGGCACAAGCTCTCAACATGTCTTCAAGTACTTGATTGACCCTTTCTATCTGACTGTTAGTTTGTGGGTGATAAGCTAAACTTCTAAGGAGACAAGTACCAAGACATTTCTAGAGTTGCTCCTAGAAACGAGAGACAAAGACTAACCCTCTATCGAAAACAATAGTAAGAGGAACTCCATGTATGGTCACAACCCGATCAAAATACAACTTGGCATACTTCTTAGCTGAATACCTTGTATCCACAGGAAGGAAATGAGCGGACTTAGGTAAGGCGATCCACAATGACCCAAATAGAGTCATATCCCTTTGCCGTGAGGGGCAAACCCTCAACAAAGTCATGGAAATATCCTCCCATTTCCAAATAGGGATAGGCAAGGGCTATAGAAATCCAGGCATACGCATATGGTCCACCTTAACCCTTCCACAAATGTCACATTCTAAGATGTATTTGGTAATATCCTATTTCTTATTTGGCCACCAATACAAGTGACACAAATCATGATACATCTTGTTACTTCCCGGATGAATGGATAATTTGGAGTTGTGAGCTTCATCCAAAATTTTTCTCCTAAGCTCATCACTTGAGGGAACCACCAACTGGTTCTTGAACTTCACTACACCTTGATCATCAACACTGAAATGAGGACCATGCCCTTCGGCAATTAACTTCTTGATATGTGGAATTTTTTAAGCATCTTGCCTTTGCTCTACAATAATTTGCTCAAGTAGATCCAGGACTAGAGCAATATGGGCTAACACCTCAGAATGGTTGAGAGACAAAGATTCTCCATCAACTTGATGCGACTTCCGACTTAAGGCATCAGCCACCACATTAGCTTTTTCAGGGTGATAATGAACTTCTAAGTTATAAGCTTTGATTAACTCAAGCCACCTCCATTGCCTCATATTCAACTCGGATTGAGTGAAAATTTATTTGAGACTCTTATGATCCATGTAAATATGCACTTTATTTCCCAACAGGTAATGTCTCCAAATTTTTAGAGCATGCACAACTGTAGCCAGCTCTAAATCATGAGTGGGATAATTCAACTCGTGCTTTTTTAGCTGACAGTGAAGCATAAGCGATCACACAGTCCGCCTTACATAAGCACACATCCCAGTCCTAGTCCTAGAGACATCACAATACACATCAAACGACCAATCAATATCTGGTTGGGCAAGAATAGGAGTAGAGGTAAGAAACTTCTTTAGGGCTTGGAAAGCTTCTTCACAAGCCAAACTCCATACAAACTTGACATCCTTCTAGAGCAACTTGGTCATTGGTTGAGCTATTTTGGAAAAATCAGGGATGAAGCGCCAATAATACCTAGCAACCAAGGAACTGACGAATCTGATGCACTGACTTTGGAGATTTCCAATTTAACACATCCTAGCACCTTGCTAGGATCCACAGAGATGCCTTCAGGTGTCAGGACATGTCCCAAAAACTGCACTTGATCCAACCAAAACTCACACTTGCTGAATTTGGCATACAACTTGTGTTCCCTTAACCGAGTTAGTACTATCCGAAGATGTTGTGCATGCTCTTCATTGTTCTTAGAATATATCAATATGTCATCAATAAACACCACTACAAACTTGTCTAACTCTGGCATGAAGACTAAATTCATGAGATATATGAAGAATGTAGGAGCATTGGTGAGGCCAAAAGACATGACTAGGTATTCATAAAGCCCATACCTAGTAGAGAAAATTGTATTTGGTATATCTTGTGGCCGGATCTTAATTTGGTGATACCCAGAATGAAGATCAATCTTTGAAAATGCTTTGGCACCAACCAACTGATCGAACAAAGTATCAATATGAGGTAAAGGATACTTGTTCTTAATGATTACCGCATTGAGAGGGCGAATAATCCACACACATCCAAAGAGTGTCGTCCTTTTTCTTTACAAAAATAGCTGGACAACCCCATGGTGAAGAACTTGGATGGATGAATCCCTTCTCCAACAATTCCTCTAGCTGCTTCTTCATTTCTAGCCAGTTCCTTTGGAGCCATGCGATAAGGACACCATGAAATAGGAGCAGTACTAGGTTCTAACTCAATAGGAAAACTCCACATCCTGGTCCGGTGGTAACCTTGGTAGATCTTCGGGAAAGACATCCGAAAACTCACAGACCATAGGAATAGAGGCAAGGTCAGGAGAGGCTTCAGTATGAGCAATAACTAGTAAGGGTGGAAACTGAAGACATAAGGAGAGACATTCTATCCTCAGAAGAAGGAAGCTTCAACTCAATAATTCTCTTCCTAAGGTTCAGACCTACCCCATAACTTCTCAACTAGTTCATTCCTAGAATTGCATCTATGCCTTGCCTAGGTAATAACATGAACTGGTAGACGATAAGAGTGAGTTGCTAGCACTAGTCTCACTGTGTCTGTCTGAGTGTTAACACACAACTACGCACCCAAAGCTCTAATTCAATAGGCAAGAGGAATAGACATAGTGGATATATTGTGCCTTTGTGCAAATCCCATACTCATGAATGAATGTGATGCACCGGAATCAAATAATACATATGCTGGGTGAGAATCAATGGTAAACATACCAGCCATCATGGGCTCTCCCTATAGAATCTCCTCAGCCTCGGTGAAGTTAACTTGTCCCGAGCGGCTCACGGGCACCTTCTTCCTGATGATAGTTCTCTTGACCAGACGAGAGTTGGCTGAAGGCTGAGAAGACTGAGTAAGCTGGTTCTTAGGGCACTCACGAGCATAGTGGCCTTCCTTGCCACACTTGAAACAAGCACCTGGCTTGTTCCCCTATCCCTGATGAGGCAGAACTTGCTGTCCCTAAGACTGCTGCACCTGCTGAGTAGGTTCACAATATGTAGTGGGAGGTGCCTGGTTGGTCTGCTGAGTCTGGCAAGATGACTGTCCACCCAGAGAGTGATAGGTCACCCTCCTCACAACCTGTACCTTCTAAGACTATGGGTGACTAGACGACCCATTGATCACCCTCTTGCACTTCCACTTAGCCTGAGAGTCACACTGAAGTCCCTCCATAGCCATGACAAGCATTCATCAAAGCACCAAAGGTCTGATAGCCCCCTATATACAACTTCACTTGCAAGATGCAAGAGAGACCATGATTGAAATGGTCCATCTTCTTCTCATCAGCGTCCATATGAGTCCTAGCATACTGTGCAAGATGGTTGAACTTGTTTGCATACTCCATCACAGTCATGTTTCCTTGCTTCAGCTCTAGAAACTCAGACAGCTTCCTGTTTAGCAAACTAGCAGGAATATAGTACTAACGGAAAGCAGTGGCGAACTCCCGCTAAGTCACATGGTGGTCCATAGGCTGCATGGCATTGAAAGTGTCCCACCAAGCACTAGCAGATCCTAGAAGCTACTGTGCAGTAAAGAGCACCTTCTGCTCGTCAGTCACATTGAGCAGCTAAAACTTTTGCTCTAGAATATGAATGAAGCCAATGCTTTGTGTCCAGAGGCTCAGCAGTCGGTATGAAGGTGGGTGGGTGTGTCTCCAAGAAGTCTTGATAGGAATAGGGCCTCTTGGGACCACGGGCACCACCCTCATTCCTGCCATTGCCACTAGGGCCTCCATGGGCGAAGCCACCAATAGCCTATGCCAGCATCTCCAAGGCATGGACCGACTCGCGATGAGCAGCCATCATCTTAGCATGGGTCATCAGAGGTGGTGGTGGTGGCGGAGGAGGAGGACCAAGGAATGGGGCCTCGTGGCTCTCCCCATTGGCATTGCCATGATCATCGCCACGACCATTTTTGCCCTGGTCTTCACCAAGACCATGGCCTGTCCCAGCACTGGTGCTCACACAACCAGACCTCAGGTTCATCTGTAAATAGATAGGAACCCACCATTAGGGACAAGGCCTCCATATTTAGAAACAAAAGTCTAAAGAGATGATAAGGCCCCAATAAATGGTTACTAGCGAGACTTTTCCTTAAGAGTTAAAGTATTTCTCTTTATTTATTATCCTATTAATTTACTACCCAAAAATTATATGTGTGGGGGAGTTTAGTTTAAGCAAGATTCTCTTTTTATGATGCATGGATCAACCTATTCATTCGCTCAAGCCGGAATATAGCGGCATTCGTATATAATTTTTGGCATAGCGCACACTCACTTCCTGTATGCTAAATGATTCTTACGCAGCGTAAGTTAGTGTACCTATAGAAGATTGATTAGATAAACCATTGCCACTATCCTAGATAGACCATATTACTGGGGCTTATACTTATTTACGTAATTTATCATGTCCTACTTTTCACAAAGCTTTTGTTGGTCAAGTTTTAGGTTTTGAAATGAGTTTTTAAACTCATAGGCTCATTATTAGGCTCTGATACCACCTATGACAGAGTCGCAAATAATAACACCCTTTCGGAGGCGCTTGTCTTCCTCTAGACACTAAGCACCCCAAAAATTAGCTACATCGGATAGTTCCGTTGAGCCCACCCCAAGGGAGAACTCAAAACAATCCACGTTTTACATCTAGAATCCAACAATGAGTACGAGCTTACAATATTTTATCCATTTCATACAACAAGAGTTCTTAGAAATTATTTATGATAATATCAGAGTTCAGAGTGCGATAATTAAATAACGAAATGAAAATAAACATGTAGCAGAAACGATACAAGGATCTATCTGTGTCAACCAGAAGAATCCTCCACATAAGAGCTACTCCTCATGCTGCACCTGCAACAGGGGTAAAACAAACCCTGAGTACACAATGTACTTGCAAGACTTACCCAACTAGTGGCAATAGTTTCCCGACTCCAAGGAGTATGATAGGCAATATGGGTTTGCTATTCTTTTTGTTTACGAAAAGCATTACTAGGAGTACGTCCTTAAGATCAAGTTTAATTAGCAGTCATGTTTACTTCATTAGCTAACCATTCTAGGTAAGCACCTATTCTACTTTCAAGCAAGGGTTGAGCAATCAAAACCATTTTACCATCTTTTATCTTTCAGTTCTTACTATGGTGCTAGACCATAGACAAGTCATACCGTCTCACGGAAATGGTGATTCATGAACCAAAGTATCCTAGCTGGGTACCCCGAAACACACGCCCTATTTGTAGCTAGGCACAAACAAGACCAACCCATTCCACTCCTGTCATAGGGTCTAGGTCCCCATCCAAACTTGAACTCCAAGCCTCCACACTTGAGACCTGGTCTCAGTATGGTGCTTAGACCTCTACCTTTCCCTGCCTCCAATCTGTCGATCCAGAAATAGCTGGAACCCATGACAAGAGCATAATGAGCCTTCCCGCTCCCATAAGCAAGTATGTGCTCAGAATAATAAGTCTGTGACCTGACTACCGTCCACAACAACGGACGGTCCTTAATCGACATGAACAGGGAAAATAGTCTAACCAAGCTAAGCCCCATTGACCGTAGGACACAACCTATTACACCCACCAATACACATACCATATTCTGGCCCTGTCTCCATTTTTCCTTTCATCATTTTATTATGAGAGTAATAATAATCACCTATTATGAGTAATGGCAGGTTACTCATGCTACCAAAAACCTAAGCTTAACAGCTACTTAAACCTGTACTAGTAGGACTCATAGGATAGTTATATCTATGCAGGTGGGTTTCATAAAATTCCTGTTACGTAAATGCACATAACATATATATATAGTGATTATAAAAAATAAGGGGTTATGCACCGGGGATTGCCTTGGGCAGGCGTGGTGTCAGCGGAGTCAGTCAGTGATGGCTCTAGAACCTCCTATATGAGAATCTCCTCCTTGTACTCCTCGACGATCTCCTCGAACTCATGATCGCCCGAGGTCATAATCTTCGCCAACTTGTTCTCTACATGCATGCGATTATGATGCAACACGGCATTTAAGCAATAGCAACACCTAAACTAAGAATATGCATACTAAGCTACTCAGCTAGCTTTACTGACTAAGGTACTAAGCTAACTATCATTTTTAGTAAGCAAGGTGTTGGATTCCACAAGCAAACACCTAGCTTTACAAACAAAGGATATATTTTTATTTCTACTAATGATTTAATGTATATTTGAAACAAAGAGCATTTAACTACCCTAATGCTTAGTCTATTCTAAAGCTACAAAAATTACAGTGAGCACATAATAATATAATGAAGCTACCATAAAAATTTTAGCACTAAAGCTATCACCAATTTACCACAAAAATTCCTATAATATTTAACCTAATAATATTAAGCACTCTCAAATGATTTAATAGCTCCAAGTATCAACATGTATATATATGAACTAAATACACTAATAGATAGAGCACGATTTTAGAAACCTAACAAAATTTGTTTCACAATTTTTGGATACCTACATGATTTTATATAATTTACCAAAGATCAGCTCAAAAATTAAATTAGAAAACTATTTCTAATTCCTTTGGAAAAGAAAAATGAAATCTCCCACGTGGCCCACGTGACACAGCATGCATGCGTAGCTGCCCGCTGTTGGTGTTTCGGACCGGGGGGTCCTTAACCAACGAGTGAATTTGTGCTGCGTGCCCCTAATCCCCGATGGTGATGCAAAGAGACACAAGGTTTATACTGGTTCATGCAATCGACGCCCTACGTCCAGTCTGAGAGATCGATCTTGTATTCCTTGCACCGGAGTGCTCGTAGTAGGGGGTTATAAGCTAGGTGAGAGAGGGAGCTAGCCCCAGGTCTCGGCAGGGGTGGTGCGAGCTGCTTGAGGCGTTGTTCTCAAGCAGTGTAGAAGTGTGTGGTTCTATTGGTGAGTTCCTCTTTCTGCTCGTTGTTCTCCTGTCCCTAGAAATGGCCCCGGTCCCTCCCTTTTATACTCTAAGGGAGAACCAGGAATGTACATATGTTGCTACATAGCATTCTATGAATGGGGATGGCATGTCCGAGCCCTACAGCCGGCCACTGTTGTGGTATGGTCGATGGAGTGGCTTCGTCCTTGTCGTGCAGAAGTGACGCGCCGATCATACTTGATCTTGTGCATCGTGGGGCTCCAGTATAGCTTGAGGCAGGACATGACGGGTGACGTGCCGGTCATCATGCGATGACGTCGTAGGGAGCCAAGGCTCTGTAGATGCCGAGGCCGAGCCATCGTGGGGGGCTCGGCGGACATGGATCCTTAGGCTGCTGAGCCCCTGAAGCAAACTGCCGAGGCTTTGGAGGGAATTATTGGTCCTGGGTACTGATTCCAAGGCCACAGTATCCCGGACGTGGCTCCCCATGCCGCGTTGTTCTCGGAGCAGGAGTTGGCAGCATAGTGAAGCATGGGCGTCAACCATGTGCATAGCGGTGGGCACAGTGGCGGGTAACCCCTGCCCAGTCCTGCCTCCCGTCCCGTCGGCCATTCTGCTGTACTATGCCGAGCATGCGGCCGATGTTAGTGGCAGCAGTTGGCTGAGTTAATGTGACGTGACGTTTTGTCAGAGGGACAGGTGAAGGAAGAGGCAGTAGAGTGTTGCCGAGCCCACCTCACGTGAGGCAGAGGGTCGGCGACCCGGCCGAGGCCTGTGATGAGAGGGGGTCGGCCGAGGCCTTCGTTGGGGGATCGCCTGAGGCCAGCGGTGAGGGGGCCTCGAGCGATATGGAGAATTGGCCGAGGCCTTTGGTGAGAGGTTGCCCGAGGCCAGCGATGAGGGGGCCTCGGGCGAGTCGGAGAGTCGGCCGAGGCCAGCTGTTGTTAGCTGGTTTCGATCTTTACGAAGTCTAAGCAGTCGTTTTTTGGTTCTTGCTTAGGGTACCCCTTCTCATGGTATCCGACAGTAGCCCCCGAGCCTTGGGGGGAGTGGAGGCACTCCCCCTGAGGTTCTGATGAGAATTGGCTCTTGATAGTTCCTGTCGGGATGGTGTTTCGTACTCAAGGTTTCGGTGGGTGCGCGCGAGCGCACCCGCCGGGTGTAGCCCCCGAGGCCCTAGAGGAGTGATTTCACTTCTTCAGGGGCTTTTTTCTCTTTCGAGTGAGGGGTTTTCATTGTGTTTGCCGAGCCCGTGGATGCGAGTTCGTATCGCTAGGCCTCGATGATGCTGCGGGAAGAGCCCCTTAGCCTCTGCCTAGAGCGAGAGGGCCGTCAGGGGTTCCCCCAGCTTTTTGTACGACCCTCGCACTTCCTTTTTGCTCGGAAGGAGGGGTGGAAGATGCCATGCTACCCTCGGTGGGCGCGAGCAATGACATCTCCAGTGAGCTGTTATCAGGTAAGTCCGAGTGGAGGCCCGTACCCCGTTCACGGGGGGTAGGCTAGCGGTCCAGGGACGCTCTCCATGAGTACCAAAGGGTTTCTCTAGTGGGTGCCGAGGCCATTCGCTGGGCCTCGGTGGCTCGGTGCCTCCCTATGGTGGGATCCCATTCGGAGACATCCCTCCCGGTCTCGGACACGACTCAGGGCATCCCAAGCATTTCGCTTGCTTGGACCTCAGCCTCGTACAGGCTCGCCCGTAGTCATCCCTGACTCTGTTGCCCTAGGGCAGCTATCGAAACCCCTGGGGGCCCAGCCTTCGAACCCCTGGACCATAATGGGCTTGGGTCGCTTGTCTTTATCTTAGGTGCAGGAAGAGCCCCCGAGCCTCCGCACGGAGCGAGAGGGTGGTCAGGGGTCCTCCTGACTTTTTTGTCTATCCCCCGCATGTCCTTTTTGCTTGGACGGGGGGGTTGTTTGTCGAGCCCACTCGTGTGCGAGCCTGAGCCGCTGGGTCTCGGCAAAGTTGCAGGAGGAGCCCCCGAGTCTCTCGCATGGAGCGAGAGAGCAGTCAGAGGTCCCCCTGGCTTTTGGTTTGCCCCTCGCACATGGGGGTCTGTCTATCGAGCCCCCCTCGGGTGCGAGCCTAGGTCGCGGGGTCTCAACGTCTTTGCAGAAGGAGCTCCCTAGCCTCTGCACAGAGCAAGAGGGCCGTCAGGAGTTCTTCTGGCTTTTTGAACGACCCTCGCGCTTCCTTTTCGCTCGGAAGGAGGGTTTGTTTTGCCGAGCCCCCTCGTGTGCGAGCCTAAGTCGCTGGGCCTCGGCAATGTGTTGCAGGAAGAGTCCCTTAGCCTCTATGCGGAGCAAGAGGGCCGTCAGGGGTTCTCCTGACTTTTTGTTTGACCCTCGCGCTTCCTTTTCGCTCAGAAGGAGGGGAGGAATGTGCCACGCTACCCTCGATGGGCGTGAGCGATGGCATTTCCGATGAGCTGTTTATTGGGTAAGTCCGAGTGGAGGCTCGTACCCCATTCGCTGGGGGTCAGCTAGCGGTCCGAAGACACGCTCCAAGAGTACTAGAGGGTTTCTCTAGTGGGTGCCGAGGCCGTTCGCTGGGCCTCGGTGGCTCGGTGCCTCCCTACGGTGGGATCCCATTCGGAGACCTCCCTGCCGGTCTCGGACACAACACAGGGCATCCCAAGCGTTTCGCTTGCTTGGGCCTCGGCCTCGTACAGGCTCGCCCATAGTCGCCCCTGACTCTGTTGCCCTGGGGCAGCTGTCAAAACCCCTAAGGGCCCAGCCTTCGAACCCCTAGACCGTAGTGGGCTCGGTGCCCAGTTCCTTTGCCTAAAAGGAATCGGGTGGGGGTTATTTCTCTCCCTACGGCTAACAACGGTAGGCGCGTCTTTTGAGGCGGCTTTTTCGAGGAGGCAAAACGACGCCTGCTGCTGCTGAGGTTGGACGCGACGTGGTGTCAGCCAACGGGACGTAACCGTACGCGCAATTAATGAGGAGGGAGTGGGCGCGTTGGCGGTAAGACCGGATCTAGATAACCGCAGCGGATTTTTGGGGGAAACTTCCTCGATTTCGTCGCCCACGATTTGCTCCCTTCCCTGCATAAATACGAAATGAGCCTCGCCCCTTCTCCCCTTACCTTGCCTGTGTCTGCCTTTGCTGCCTTCTAGCTGTTGCTAAAGAAAAACAGAGAGCACCGGGAAGAA
Source organism: Miscanthus floridulus (assembly GCF_019320115.1). Lineage (NCBI taxonomy): Eukaryota > Viridiplantae > Streptophyta > Magnoliopsida > Poales > Poaceae > Miscanthus > Miscanthus floridulus. The sequence continues at coordinate 86,641,676 of NC_089594.1, read as the reverse complement.
GGGAGAGAGGGGGGAGTGAGAGGCAGAAAGCGAGCCTTACCGCCGTCGTCGCGACCTCCAACGCGCGCATGGCCAACGTCGTGGTCCTCCTGGTAGACCCATGGGATCAGTCTGATGTGACCGTGGGAGTGCTGCAGTCACTTGTCGACGACGGTCTCCTCCGCCCGATCATCGATCCCAGCAGGCCGGAGTGGATGGCCCCGGGAGGCGAACCAGAGCCGAGGCCTCGTGACAGCTACGTCGTGAGCTTCGTGTCCTTCCACGAGCGTGGTTTCGGCCTTCCGGCAGATCGGTTCATGCGGGCACTCCCACATTACTACGGCGTGAAGCTCCACAACTTCAACCCCAACTCCATTGCGCAAGCGGCCACCTTCGTCGCCGTCTACGAGGGGTATCTAGGAATCCCTCCCCATTGGGAGCTATGGCTTCACCTGTTTCAGGCGACGCATACCACCAGGCCGATGGGTATGATGGGCACGAGGAAGGCGACGAGGACCGGCGGTTGCACTCTCCAAGTGCATCAGGACCGGCTGAACCTCTACATCCTAGCCCAACTCACGTCGTCCAATCATCGCTGGTACTTCAGCTGGTTCTACCTCCACAACGACGACGGCGGGCTTCCTCCTTATACTGGGAGGGTAGTGGAGGTCCATCCGGAGCACTGGCAGTATGGCGTCCCGAGCGAGGAGCAACACAGGCTATGGCCACTGCGGAAGGCGCTGGAGAGGCTACGCGATCGTGGCCTTACGGCGGCAGTGGCGATGACGGCCTTCCATCGCCGGAGGGTGCTGCCACTGATGGCGCGGCGGCGACGTTTGTTCAAGATGACGCCGGACGAGCTGATTGACAGCATCCGGATGTCCACCATGCCCCTCTCCGATGAGGAGGTTCTACGCTGGGTGAACGAGGCGGTCGAGGGGCGGCAGAAGATCGACGGCCTGTCCCCGTTCCTGATGCACCCGACGCTGGGGTACCTTTCCCTGGTGAGTCATGTGCGGCTGCAGCCTCCGAGGCCTCCTCATTCCTCTCCTTGGCCTGAGCCCTTATTTGTATTCGTCATTTTTTGTAGGGGATGAGGGACATACGACCCTCCCCACCGCCCGTCCCTGAAGATGCACAGCGGCGGGCGGCAAACCGGGCGTACGTGGAGGCCCATAAGAAGAAGGACACTAAGACGGCAAAGCGTAAGAAGAAGATCGTTGAGCGCGACGTGCTGGAAAAGCGTCGCTGGAAGTAGAAGCTCGAGGGTCTCCTAGTGGAGGCATCTCCATCGACGTCGGTGGAGGGTTCGAGCGGCGACGATGGTGGTGAGGTGGAGCGGGGTCCCCTCTACCGCCTCCCTGACGTCAGGGAGATGGTTCTTGGGACGTCGGTGGGCGGTCCGGCATCCCAAGGAGGAGGAGGAGATGGCGACTCAGGGCAGATGAGCGCCCGCCCCGTGGCCGAGGCCGATACACCCAAGACGAGGGCATTGGGAAAGCGCACCGTCAGCCCGCTGGGCTCGACGGCAGAGGTGGAGCAGGCGGCTGTGGGGCTGGCTCCACCAAGGGTTGAGCGAGCACCGAAGTCTGGCGAAGGTCGGCTGGCCTCAGCGGATACGGGGGTCGCGCCACCGCCGCCATTGCAGAGGAGGGACGCGGTGAAGAAGCGGTTGAGCATCTGCTCGGGGTGAGTATTTCACTAGTGAAGTCTTTTAACATCTCCTGCTTTTGTTTTGGTCGCGGGTCTGACCGTGTTTTGCCCTCAGCCAGAAGTGTCAGGCGGAAGCGCCTGCCTTTGCGCCGCGCAAGGCGCTCAAGGTGGGCATGGGTTCCATCGCCCTAGGGGCGGTGGAGACACAGGAGTTGGTCGCCCAGGTAGGGGCTACCCAGGCGGCCATGGGGCGAGAGGAGGAGGAGGAGCCTACACTCCGCGAGGCCATAGCACCCACAGCTATCGAGGCCACTATGGGTGCGGCCAAGACCCCCTCGGCCATGGAGGCCACCGAGGGCGAGGTCAAGGTCGAGGCCCCCTCGGTTGTCGAGGCCATCGAGGGCGAGGTCAAGGTCGAGGCTTCCACGGTTGCCGAGGCCCTCCGGACCTCAGGGGCCGAGGTGGTGGAGATCGTGGCGCCCGGGAACTTTGGGGCTGAAGTGGTGGAGGCCGGAGTGAGCGCGGCGAGGGCGGCGGCCCTGGAGGTGGAGATGGAGGCGAGGCATGCCTCAACCCTGCCGCCAATTCAGAGCGTGCTTCCGGTACAGGGGAGCACCCAGGAGGCGGAGGTCCACCCGATCCCTACCGACAATGCTTCCTGGGGGAAGGGGGTGGCCGATGCCGGGGCGGCCAGTGCCGTGGAACAGCCGGCTTCAGCTTCGGGTGAGGGAAGTGCGGCCCTTGTGCGAGTGCGGCCTGAGCCGTACGGGTGGGATCACCCGCGCGTCTGGTGGCGGAGCCGGGACAACCCCGAGGGGGAGCCCATCTTTGCACTTGAGGACGTGGCCGAGGGGGGTCGCTGGGACACCCTCGAGCAGTACCGTAGCCTGGCGGAACAGTCGCTGCGGACAGCGCTGTCCGTCGTGGCCAATGACCTGCCCGGGGTCTCGCGGGTACGTATCCCCCTTTTCTCGTGTGACGTTGTCTTTCTCCGGGTTTATTTGTAGTGTTCAATTTGTATTCTGCCTATCCAGGAGCTCGAGGCCCGGTCCTTCGGGAAGTCGCTGTTCCTTCGGCGGGAGAGGGGTGTCTAGGACGAGCTATGTCGGCAGAGGGAGCTGCTCACCCACGCCAACGAGCTTCTGTTGATGCAGAGCATGGAGGCGGAGGATCTCCGTCTTCGCTGTGACAACCGGGAGGCTGAGGCGGCCACGGCTCAGGGGCAGGTCACCCCTTTGGCGGCACGGGTCAAGGAGCTAGAGGAGGAACTGACCCGTGTGGCCAACGAGTGAGACGCCTCCAACTCCTGGGCGGAAGAAGTGAGGGCCACCACCGTAGCCACCACCGGGTAGCTGGGTGTGGAGCAGTAGGCGCATGAGCTGATGAAAGGTGCCTTGGCAGAGGCTACCAAGGCGGCCGAGGCTTCCCAAGGTGAGGCCCTAAAAATGGAGGGAAAAGGCCGAGGGTGAGTTCTGTTCCCTTTGTTTCGTTCGTCTTTTCATGCGTTCGACACCTGACTTCTTGTCGCGACGCAGAACTGGAGAAGGAGGCTTCCAGGGCAGCCGAGGCCTCTCATGTTGAGGTCCAGCGCTGGAAGGAGAAGGCCAAGGGTGAGTCCCGCAGGCCTCGCGCGCCCTGTTTGGCTTGTTTTCTTTGACGCTTAATCCCATTCTACTTGTTTTGGCGTAGGGTTGGACGATGAGGTCTCGCGGTTGACCGAGGCCTCCGTTGCACTGCAGACAGTGCTTGATCGCGAGATCGAGGAGCACGAGGTGCTGTAGAGCGCCGCTTGCGCCGTCTGCGAGGCCCTGGAGATGGAGGGGGTTCAATCGGGCAGCTCCCTTAGGAGCCGCCTGACTGCGTTGATTGGCCAAGCGCGTCAGCGACTGTGAGAGGCGCTACACATAGGTGTCAAACGCGCCCTGGCTGTCGTCTCTTCGCACTACGCCAGCATCGACGTCGAAGGCATCAGTGATGGCTATGTCCTATCCGAGGATGCCATCGAGGCCGAGGAGGAGCTGACGAGGCTAGAAGCGGCAGTCGAGGGCCCCGACACGGTGTTGGTGAAGCTATTCGAAGAGGAGGTGGTCCCTCCTTCACCGTCTGCCGACGCGGGAGACCCTGCGCCTTGACCTAGGCCGAGGGGGCCATGTAATAAGTTAGATTTATTACTGTATCATGACGTTTGTGGCCGTCGAGGCCTTTGTGAGGTGCTTGTATATATATGTTTTTTCTAATCGTTTTATTGTATTTCCGAGCCTCTGTCCTCTGTCTCGCCTCCGAACGTATCATCTGTAAAAACTCCCTTGGAGCCTAAGTTGTCCCTCGGGTAAAAGGTGGTGAGGGAGTTGCCGTAGCCCGGAGGCGTAGGTCGTTCTCACAGCTCAGCCGGCCTTTTAGCCTTGAGACATACTTTTGGTCCTTAGGTTCTTTACAAATGGTCTGTTAGAGCACGCTAGAGAGAGTTTGGCGTAGGAATTTAACTGAAAATCGATTAAGAAATGGTGTTCGGGACTTAGGGGGTTCCCCCCCCCTTCTAGCCCCCGAGGGAGGCTCGGCCCTGTGGAGGCATGGCTGAGTCTCCCTTGAAGCGTTATCGTAAAGCGTTTTACCTTCTGTTCCGATTTCTAGACAAGTCCTTTGAAAAAACCCCCTCGGAACCTGGGCTGCCTCTCGAGTGAAAGGTGGTGAGGGAGTTGCCGTAGCCCGGAGGCATAGGCTTATCTCTTGGCTCGGCCAGCCTTTTGCTCTTGAGGCGAACCTCCAGTCCTTAGGTTTTTTTTGTAATCGACTTGTCCTAGTACAGGACAGGTTCCCCTTGATGGGGGTTTCTCAAAAAATTAGAACAACTAAAGACGCTTCTTTAATGTATTTCGAGAAACAAAATATACAATGCTTGGAAATTTAAGGGTAGAAGCAACGTAGCTGTTCTATATTCCAAGCGTTGGTGAGGACTTCGCCCTTCTCGTTGGCTAACTTGTAGGTCCTGGGATTTAGCACTTGAGCGATGATGTACGGCCCTTCCCAGGGTGGGGTCAGCTTGTGGCGGCCCTTGTTGCTCTGCCTCAGTCTCAGCACCAGGTCGCCCACCTTTAGGTCTCGGCTTTGGACGCGTCGGGCTTGGTAGCGTCGTAGGGCTTGCTGGTACCTGGCCGAGTGTAGCAGCGCGACGTCTCGGGCTTCCTCCAGTTGGTCGAGGGCGTCTTCGTGGGCAGTGTGGTTGCTTTGCTCGTTGTACGCCTGTAGCCTCGGGGAACCGTATTCTAAGTCAGTGGGGAGGATGGCCTCGGCTCCATAGACCAGGAAGAACGGTGTGAATCCCGTGGCTCGGCTCGGGGTGTTTCTTAGGCTCCAGACGACTAACGGGAGTTCGGCAAGCCATTTCTTGCCAAACTTCTTCAACCAGTTGAATATTCTTGGCTTAAGGCCTTGTAGGATCATGCCGTTGGCACGCTCTACTTGGCCATTCGTCCTAGGGTGTCCTACGGCCGACCAAGCCACCCGGATGTGGTGGTCGTCGCAGAATGTTAGGAACTTGCGACCGGTGAATTCTGTCCCATTGTCAGTGATGATGGTGTTAGGAACCCCGAACCTGTGGATGATGTTAGTGAAGAATAGAACTGCTTGCTTGGATTTGATTTGCGTGATCGGGCGAGCCTCGATCCACTTGGAGAACTTGTCGATGGCTACCAGCAGGTGGGTGTAGCCCCCGAGGGCCTTCTGCAGAGGCCCAACCATGTCTAGACCCCACACGGCGAATGGCCATGTGACGGTGATGGTTTGGAGGGCTTGGGCCGGGAGGTGCGTCTACCGCGCATAGTACTGACATCCCTCGTAGGAGCGTACTAGCTTGGTGGCGTTGGCAACCGCCGTTGGCCAGTAGAAACCTTGGCGAAAGGCGTTTCTGACGAGTGTCCGAGGCGCCGCATGGTGCCCATAGGCTCCTACATGCAAGTCCCAAAGCAGGGCCTGGCCTGCCTCGGTAGTGATGCATCGTTGGAGGACGCCTGACGGGCTTTGCCTGTACAACTCGCGGTCACAGAGGACGTAAGTTTTGGCTCGTCGTGCAAGCCATCGGGCTTTGGTCCTGTCTGTAGGGAGCTCTCCCCGGATGAGGTAATCAAGGAGCGAGGCTTGCCAGTCCGTACCCTGGTCGGCCTCGGGAGGCTCTGCTTCGATTTCCATGACATCAGGCTCGACTGCGGAGGTCTCGGCGGCAGAGGGGGCCTCGGGCCCTTCGACGGGCTTAACCGGTGAGGCATCTTCTGCCGCCGAGGTGCAGTCAATGGAAGGTTTGCAGAGGTCTCTGGCGAAGATGTTCGGGGGGACCGGGGCCCTCGCCGACGCCATCTTTGCTAGTTCATCCGTGGCCTCATTATACTTTCGCGCAACGTGGTTGAGTTCGAGACCGTCGAACTTGTTCTCTAGGCGACATACTATCGTGCAGTACGCCTTCATTTTGGGGTCATGGTAGCTTGACTCTTTCATCACCTGATCGACGACGAGCTACGAATCACCCCGTACGTCGAGACGTCGCACTCCAAGTTCGATGGCGATTTGCAGGCTGTTGACGAGGGCCTCGTATTCGGCCACGTTGTTGGAGGCAGCGAAGTGAAGCCAGATCATGTAGTGCATGTGTACTCTGAGGGGCGAGACTAGGAGCAGGCCTGCGCCAGCCCCAGTCTTCATCAGAGACCCATCGAAGTACATGGTCCAGCATTCTGATTGGATCTGAGCGGGTGGTAGCTGTGTGTCGGTCCACTCGGCTACAAAGTCGACTAGGACCTGTGATTTGATCGCTTTCCGAGGCACGAAAGACAAGGTCTCCCCCATGAGTTTGACAGCCCACTTGGCTATTCTACTCGAGGCCTCCTGATTTTGGATTATCTCTCCCAGAGGAAAAGACGACACCACAGTCACCGGGTGGGACTCGAAGTAGTGACGCAGCTTGCGTCGAGCCAAGACTATGGCGTAAACCAGCTTTTGGATGTGGGGGTAACGCGTCTTAGTCTCGGAGAGCACTTCACTGATGAAGTAGACAGGTCGTTGGACGGGTAGAGCATGTCCCTTCTCCTGCCTCTCGACTACTATGGCCATGCTAACCACTTGGGTCGTCACGGTGACATAGAGTAAGAGGTGCTCGCCCTCGGTGGGCGGAACTAGGACGGGGGGGTTGGTGAGCAGTGCGTTGAGCCTGGCGAGGGCTTCCTCGGCCTCGGTGGTCCAAGAAAAGCGCTCGGACTTTCTCAAGAGGCGGTACAGGGGCAGGCCTTTTTCACCGAGGCGCGAGATGAAGCGGCTTAGGGCCGCAAGGCATCCCATGACCCTCTGCACCCCTTTGAGGTCTCGGATCGGGCCCATGTTGGTCATGGCCGAGACCTTCTCCGGGTTGGCCTCGATACCACGTTCTAAGACTATGAACCCCAAGAGCATGCCTCGGGAAACCTCGAAGACACACTTCTCGGGGTTGAGCTTGATGCCCTTCTCTCTGAGACATGTGAAGGCAACCTCCAAGTCGCCGACGAGATCACCGGCCTTCCTGGACTTGACTACGATGTCATCCACGTAGGCCTCGATGGTTCGCCCGATGTGTTCGCTAAAGACTTGGAGCATGCACCGCTGGTAAGTAGCCCCTATGTTTCTAAGGCCGAACGGCATGGTTACGTAGCAGTACTGCCGAATGGAGTGATGAAAGAAGTCGCGAGCTGGTCAGACTCTTTCATCTTGATTTGGTGGTAACCGGAATACGCATCAAGGAAGGAGAGGGTTTCGCATCCTACAGTGGAGTCGACAATTTGGTCAATTCGTGGTAGTGGGAATGGGACCTTCGGGCATGCTTTATTTAGACCAGTGTAGTCCACGCACATCCTCCACTTGCCACTTTTCTTCCTGACTAATACAGGGTTAGCCAACCACTCTAGATGGAATACTTCCTTGATGAACCCAGCTGCCATGAGCTTCTGCACTTCTTCACTGATGGCCCTACGCTTCTCCTCGTCAAACCGGCGTAGGCGCGGCTTCGCCGGCCTGGAGCCCACATGGATATCTAAGGCATGCTCGGCGACCTCCCTTGGTATGCCCAACATGTCCGAGGGACTCCACGCGAACATATCGACGTTCACACGGAGAAAGTCGACGAGCACGGCCTCCTATTTGCTGTCGAGGGTGGCGCTGATCTTCAGTCCTCGGCCGTTGGGGACGGTGGGATCGACAGGGACGAGCTTGACGGCCTCCGCAGGCTCGAAGGTCTCGACATGCCGCTTGGCATCGGGAACCTCACTACCAAGCTGGTCGAGATCGGCGATGAGGGTCTCGGCCTCCACGATGGCCTCGGCGTACTCGATGCACTCGACGTCGCAATCGTATGCATGTTTGTACGTGGACTTGACGGTGATGATGCCGTTGGGGCCTGGCATCTTGAGCTTGAGGTAGGTGTAGTTGGGGACCGCCATGAACTTGGCGTAGCACGGGCGCCCCAAGATGGCATGGTAAGCCCCCTTGAATCCAACCACCTCGAAGGTGAGGACCTCCTTGTAGTAGTTGGAGGGAGTGCCAAAGTAGACGGGTAAGTTGATGCACCTAAGGGGTCGTGTGCGCTTTCCTGGCATGATGCCGTGGAAGGGCGCGGAACCACCTCAGAGCCATGACTGGTCGAGCTCCAGGAGCTCCAGAGTGTTGACGTAGAGGATGTTGAGGCCGCTGCCTCCGTCCATGAGCACTTTGGTAAGCCGGGTGTTGCCGACGATCGGGTCGATGACAAGCGGGTACTGCCTGAGGTTTGGAACATAATTGGGGTGGTCATCCCGATCAAAGGTGATTGCCTCCCGAGACCAATCGAGGTACCGGGGGGGTGGCCACCTTGACCAAGAAGACCTCCTGGCGTTCCCTCTTTCGCTGGCGCGCCGTGAGGCATGCCGAGGGTCCGCCAAAGATCATGAAGGCGTTGCGTACCTTGGGGAACCCATCATCTTTATCGCTGTCCCTCTCGCCGGCGCCCCTTTTCCTGGCGTCATCATCGTTGGGGAGCCCAAGCCTAGCGTAGTAACGCCGGAGCATGGTGCACTCCTCGAGGGCATGCTTCACCGGACCTTGATGGTAAGGACAGGGCTTCTTAAGCATGTCGTCAAATAGCCCGGGGCCCCGGGGGCCTCGGGGATTCCTGCGATCTGCTGTGGCAACATGGCCGGCCTCGAGGACCTCCTGCTTCCCTGGGCGACCCTTCTTTCTCTTAGGGATGCGGGTGGGTGAGGCCTCGGGGGCCTCGTCCTTCTGCTTCCCCTTGGCGTCGTTGTTGGGGAAGATGGCCCCAACCGCCTCTTCGCCCGAGGCGAAGTTGGTGGCAATGTCGAGGAGTGCGGCCGCTGTGGTTGGTATGTTCCGGCCCAATTCTCGGACCAGGTCTCGGCAGGAGGTGCCAGAGAGGAATGCTTGGACGATTTCCGAGTCACCGACGTAGGGCAACTCGGTGCATTTCTTGGAGAAGCATCGGATGAAATCTCAAAGAGATTCGTCTGGCTTCTGGCGGCAACCTTTGAGGTCCTAGGAGTTCCCAGGGCGCACGTAGGTGCCCTGGAAATTCCTGACAAAGACCCTCACCAAGTCGTGCCACTCGTGGATCTATGTAGGGGGAAGGTGTTCGAGCCAGGCTCGCGCTGAGTCTGACAAGAACAAAGGGAGGTTGCGGATGATGAGCAGGTCATCGTCCGCACCACCTAGCTGACAAGCCAAGCGATAATCGGCTAGCCATAGCTCGGGGTTCGTCTCACCGCTATACTTTGTGAGGTTGGTAGGTTGCCGGAACTGGGCTAGGAAGTGAACGTTGTGGATGGCTCTACTAAAGACCCGATGGCCAGGTGGCTCGGGAGAAGGACTGCGGTCCTCTTTGTTGTCGTAGCGGCCGCCTCGGTGTGGGTGGTAGCCCCGGGCGGCTCCATCGTCGTGGCGCCGTTGCCTGCCAACTACTTCGTGGTCGCCTTGTGCCTCGCGTTGGTCTCCAGGTCGATCGCGCACCGAGGGGGCCCTGTTGGCCATCGGCGCACGAGCGGGCTCAGGACGGACCGAGGCATCCTGGCCCCAGCGAGGTTGCGCCGTGGGTTGCTCCGAAGTGCCTCCACGCCGGTGGGAGGTGGAACTTTTGGCCTGCTGCACCGCAGCGGTCTTGAGGAGGTCGCAGAGCTCTCCGCGGACCCATCGCCCCTCGGTGGTGGAGGGCTCGGGCATTGCTCAGACCAGCATCGCAGCCGCTACGACATTCTGGCTAGCGTGATTAAAGATTGGGGGTGGCTCACCCCCCTTGTTGTCGTTGATGCGGTGATGGACGTCACGGGCCCTCCATCGGGCTCCTCCGCCCTCACCACGCCCTTGCTGCTCCTGCTCGAGAGTGTCCCGAAGCTGTTGTAGAAGGAGTCGGTCTTGTTCGACCTTGGCTTGAAGCTCGCGGAGCTGCTCTAGGTCTGGGCGTCGATGCTCCCCGTGGACGGGATTCTCGCTCCGTGCTGTCGGGGCTTCGAGACATGGAGGTGTGGCATCGCCCGCCCTTGCCCGGGGTGGGGAATGGTTGCCTGTCCTCTCGTCCTCTTCGCCCGCCCTTGGCATCCCGAGCCCGACGTGGAAGCACTCACGAGACGGATCGTAAGTCCCTTCGTCGTTGGAGTCGGAGTAGCCGAAGCAGTAGTCGCTTGCAGTCATGAAGCGGCGCATGGCTTCAGGGTCACAAAGACTAGAGAAGTCTGCTCCGGCCCATGCCTCGTCTTCTTCCGAGGAGTCGGTGTGGGCGTGCGCCGATGTTGCGGGGGAGAAGTCGAGGGCGAAACGTTGGTGGAGTCCTGAGGGCTCTGCGTGCTTGGAAGCATAGGCGGAAGCGAAGGCGGCGGCGGCGTTTATCAACCCAAACGGGTACGGGGATGGTGCCATTGCCGGGCGCCGCTCCGCCGGGGCTGGCCCCTCAGGAGGTGGCAGGACAGAACTCGATGACGAGGCGTCACCGTGCGTCGCCGGAATCTTTTCCTTGCCCAAGCTCAGGTTGGATAAGTCCCCGACCAGGGACTCTATACCAACAGCCGAGCAAGGGATACCGGCGGAGCGCGGCGCATTGCCCCGAGCTTGCGTGGTGTCGGGGCGGTCCCACTCGCGTCGCGCCTGGCGAGTGCTACGGGAGCCGCGGCCCGGACGCTGCCTGCGCCTGGGCTGCGGGTCTGTGGTAACGTCGTCGGGCAGTGGAGCTCAGGATGTGAGGAGTACCATATCGTATCCACATCCTAGAGACATGAACTCTAGGCTCCCGAACCATACCACCGTGCTGAGACGCAACGGTCGTACGGGGTCTACCATCCAGAACTTGTTGGGACGATGAAGCTAACACGCAGCGAGCCCCTACCTGGCGTGCCAACTGTCGGCGTTTCGGACCGGGGGGGTCCTTAACCAACGAGTGAATTTGTGCTGTGTGCCCCTAATCCCCGATGGTGATGCAAAGAGACACAAGGTTTATACTAGTTCAAGCAATCGACGCCCTATGTCCAGTCTGAGAGATCGATCTTGTATTCCTTGCACCGGAGTGCTCGTAGTAGGGGGTTACAAGCTAGGTGAGAGAGGGAGCTAGCCCCAGGTCTCGGTGGGGGTGGTGCGAGCTGCTTGAGGCGTTGTTCTCAAGCAGCGTAGAAGTGTGTGGTTCTATTGGTGAGTTCCTCTTTCTGCTCGTTGTTCTCCTGTCCCTAGAAATGGCCCCGGTCCCTCCCTTTTATACTCTAAGGGAGAACCAGGAACGTACATATGTTGCTACATAGCGTTCTATGAATGGGGATGGCATGTCCGAGCCCTACAGCCAGCCACTGTTGTGGTATGGTCGATGGAGTGGCTCCGTCCTTGTCGTGCAGAAGTGACGCGCCGATCATACTTGATCTTGTGTGTCGTGGGGCTCCAGTACAGCTTGAGGCAGGACATGACGGGTGACGTGCCGGTCATCGTGCAATGACGTCGTAGGGAGCCGAGGCTCTACAGATGCCGAGGCCGAGCCATCGTGGGGGGCTCGGCAGACATGGATCCTCAGGCTGCCGAGCCCCTGAAGCAAACTGCCGAGGCTTTGGAGGGAATTATTGGTCCTGGGTACTGATTCCAAGGCCACAGTATCCCGGACGTGGCTCCCCACGCCGCGTTGTTCTCAGAGCAGGAGTTGGCAGCACAGTGAAGCATGGGCGTCAACCATGTGCATAGCGGTGGGCACAGTGGCGGGTAACCCCTGCCCAGTCCTGCCTCCCATCCCGTCGGCCATTCCGCTGTACTGTGCCGAGCATGCGGCCGATGTCAGTGGCAGCAGTTGGCTGAGTTAATGCGATGCGACGTTTTGTCAGAGGGACAGGTGAAGGAAGAGGCAGCGGAGTGTTGCCGAGCCCGCCTCGCGTGAGGCGGAGGGTCAGCGACCCGGCCGAGGCCTATGACAAGAGGGGGTCAGCCGAGGCCTTCGGTGGGGGATCGCTCGAGGCCAGCGGTGAGGGGGCCTCGAGCGATACGGAGAATTGGCCGAGGCCTTTGGTGAGAGGTCGCCCGAGGCCAGCGATGAGGGGGCCTCGGGCGAGTCGGAGAGTCGGCCGAGGCCAGCGGTTGTTAGCTGGTTTTGATTTTTACAAAGTCTAAGCAGTCATTTTTTGGTTCTTGCTTAGGGTACCCCTTCTCACGGTATCCGACACCCGCCAACGCAGCCCATGTGAGGCTGGCCCACGCCGAGGAATCCCACGCGCGTCGACGACTTTGCAAAAGAGACCTCAAACTCCCCGGGCTTTTCTTAATTCCCCCACATGCACCCCCAGCAACTTAGTGCACGGCGACACGGCGAGCGGCGGCACTGGGCACCTACGCCGACCGCCTAGGACCTGCGTGGGCCCCACCTAATAGTTCGATCACCATCTTTGACCCGAGCGGCTACGCTAAGCACCGGTGCAAGGTGACACGACTAGTTGGGGAAGGCTGCAGTGGCACGCGGCCATCCGCAACGGCGGTGCCACTGTTTTGATGGGCTAGGGTAGCTACGGGCCTAATTGGTTAGCTCATGAGCATCAAGAGGCTACCATGGACCTAGCCGAGGTGACGGTTGGAGAAGAGGGTGACGGAGAAGGGCTGTCCACATGCGGCCGAGCCGTGCGGTGGTGCACCGCGGCGGCATGGTCGTGTCAGTAGCGATAGGGAGGCGGTAGCAGTTCGGCTAAGGTGCGCAGGGTGAAGAGGGACTCAAGGCTATGCTAGTGGTGCAGGTGAATCGGTTTGGGATGGTCGGTAGGAGGGCTACCCACATCCACGGCCGGACGTGGCCTTATCAGAACGGCGATGGGAAAAACTCCAAATTGGAGCTTGGTCGTGCTCGCTTCAAGCCTGGGTGGGGGTTGGGGATCAGGTGGCTTAATGGAGAATCCAGGATGTGGTGAATCGAGTGATGGTGACTCAACCATGCCAAATTAAGCGAGCGGGGTCAGCCTGTCAGGGTGGCAGAGAGGGAGGGGCAAGTCTGGCTCGGCTCGTCCTCGCCTTGGCGACAAGCGGCTGGCCGGACCCGAGGCAGCGTCTGCACACCCACTATGCGACAACATGGCTAGACCACGTGCGTGCGCACGAAGGCAGGTGAGGGCGTGGCATGCACAACCGCAGCGCCATTAAAGCAAGGCAGCGGTGCGAGGCAGCTGGGACAGCCCACATGCGTGCGAGGACAACATGAGCGGCAGCGTAGCACAACGTCACAGTGGCGTCGGTAGTGGCAATGCGAGGTTGGACAACAGTGTGGATGCGAGGTGAGGTGATGGCACTGGCAGAGGCTCTATCACGGCACGGGGCGGGGCAGGCGACGGCTTCGCGCGGTGGGGCCAGCGGCGGTCGGGCTGTGGCTAGGCCAAAGGCAACCACGTGCGGCAACACGAGCATGCACGACCAGCGCGGTGATGCCGAGCGCCCAAGCCTGGTGACCGTGTCCACCCAGCGAGCCAGCCTGAGAACGTGTCGTGCACGAATTTTAAAGCGCCTACAAAAACTAAACGGTTGCTTCTAGACGTAAACCATCTTCACCATACTCAAGATGGCATATGGGACTACCAAATCGAGCTATAACACTACACCACTCCTTAACCCAATGTCTCAAAATAATTTGCTAAACATAGCAATGTCTAGCTGTTGACAAACTTGGAAATTTTCTATGTTTTTGAGCTCAACTTGATTTCAATTTGCAATTTCTAGGCTAGTAGAAATATTAGTTCGTAATATCATTTTTCAACAGCAAGTATTTCACTGTCATCTACAAAGTTCAAATTTCGAACTTTATTTAAGGGCCACATATATGTTCTATAGCATTTTTGTTCAATAAAAATTAGTTTTAAACCCTACTTGATATACATGAACTATTGGATCAACTTTCGTTTAACATTTTTATTGATCAATTTAAGTTACAAGAAATTTATCTACACATTCAATCACATGCATTAACACATAAACATGATGCTCATGACATGTTTTAGTAAATGATTTAGGGTGTAACACCAAGGGTGTTACAGCGCGGCAATCGTATAAGTTTACTAGTCTAGTTTACAAAACACCGACACTAATTCACCCCTTCCCTCTTAGGCATCATGGTTCTTACATCTTTGAAGCACCAATCGGTGTTGAAGAGAAAATCTCTGAAGCCAAAGTTCTACAATAGAAAATCGGCAATGGGAGCCCAAGCAACAACATGTCTTGTGTTGCAAAGATGGTGGTGTAAGTCATTGACCATATCAAGAGGATGAGAACATTGCAAGGCCTACTCATAGGAGAGATGAACAGTGAAAAACTTGCGACCGGGGGCCAACCCACAGGCTCCATCGTTGCATCTAATGCCACAATCACTGTAGAATTTTATTATGAAAATAGTGCGAAGAGAAGTCCTAACTTGTGTAAAAAAATATTGCCGCGAACAATAGTAAATTGGTAGTACCTACTATCAAAGCAGCTAAGGTGAAGGACTATTCCATCACCGAGCAAAAAGTGAAGGGACTATTCCATCACCGAGCAAAATGTGAAGGAACCAGTTCTTGAGGGTGCTAAATCTGCTGCAGAGGATACAAAAGGAATAAAAAGTACTTCCTCCATCCCAAATTGTAAGTCGTTTGACTTTTTTGACCCCAAATTTGACCACTCGTCTTATTCAAAAAATTTGTGCAAACATAGTCAAATTTAAGTCATTCTTGAAGAACTTTTATTAATAAAGCAAGCCACGACAAAAGAAATGATATTTTGAACAAATTTTTGAATAAGACGAGTGGTCAAACTTAGTGTAAAAAAAGTCAAACGACTTACAATTTGGGATGGAGGAAGTATTTCACAAAGAGACCTAGGCAATATCTCTAATGAAGAAGAGAAACAAGTAGAGGCGCACAAGGCTGATTCAAATCTAGTTGCTCTGAAGCTTTCTCAGCGTGATTCCAATAACCATGTCCAAGGTGAGGCAGTCCTTTGTCAAGGCAAAAAAAGGTTATCATTGGGAGATCATCGTGCTCCAAGACCTTGACACCACCTGTTGAAGTAGACGAAATTCCTGTGAAGTGAAGTGAACAACATTTGTAGTCCATCACTCCATCCTATATATATTTACAGTTAAACATGGTTTAGACTCTTGCATATAATTCATGCTTCAGGTTCTCCATGCATCTCCCAGCTTCATCCATCGCAACATTCCTTTTTAGAAGACAAGCACATGCTCTCTGTAGTTATTATTTGATCAGGGCCCTATACACTTGAACTACTTTAGCAGTATTTTTTAGCGAACGAACAATGTTTTTCTCTCACAATAAATCAGCATAAGCCAAATTTTAACAAAACTGGGCACATGTTTGGTCTTGTTTATTTTGTTTTTTCTCTTAATTTCTGTATCTTAATGTAAATCCGTTGCTTATAAGACATGCATGGCAAAAAGCCCCGTGGGAGTGGATCAGGTCGTTGGTCGTTCTCACAAGCCACATACAGCTGTTGCAGGGGTTTAAGGGTTTTTTTGACCTGCGTGAGAAGGCCTTCTTCTTGACCTGCGTGATAGGTAGTGAGTCGAGGAAACGTGGGGGTTAAAGTGAATGAGGAAATAGGCCATAACTTTCAGACTAGAAAAGGACTTAGGCAGGGAGATCCCCTCTCACCTATCCTTTTTAATCTGATAGCAGACATGTTGGCTATCCTAGTGTCGAGAGCAAAAAACTGCCGACAATTTAGGGGGTTAGTACCAAATCTAGTCGATGATGGGCTTTCCATTTTACAGTACGCTGATGATATGGTACTGTTTATGGAAGATGATTTGGATGAGGCAAAAAATTTAAAACTGGTGCTGATAGCTTTCGAAAAATTGTCGGGCTTAAAAATCAATTTCCATAAAAGTGAGTTGTTTTGTTTTGGGGCGGCAAATAACCATGGTTTGGAATATAAGAGAATTTTTGGCTGTGTAGAGGGAAGCTTTCCCTTTAGATACTTAGGAATTCCAATGCACTATCGAAAGCTTTCAAATAAACACTGGTGCTCAATTGAAGAGCGCTTCCAGAGAAAGCTAAGTAGTTGGAAAGGGAAACTTCTTTCTTCGGGTGGCAGATTTGTGTTGATCAACTCAGTTCTGTCAAGCCTGCCGATGTTCATGATGTCATTCTTTGCCATCCCAAAAGGGGTAAGGAAAAGATTGGATTATTACCGATCCAGGTTTTTTTGGCAATGTGATGAACACAAAAGGAAGTACAGACTGGCTAAATGGAGTATCCTGTGTAAACCGAGATGTATGGGGGAATGGGGATTTTAGATCTGGAAACTCAGAATCATTGCTTACTTAGTAAATGGTTATTCAAGCTTTTTAATGAGGAGGGTCGGTGGCAGGATGTACTTAAAAGGAAGTATGTCAAGAACAAATGTCTTTCACCGTTAGAAAAAACGTCCAGGGGACTCTCAGTTTTGGTCTGGGCTGATGGGGGTAAAAATTTGCTATTACAACATGGTAGGTTCAAAGTTAACAATGGGCAACAAACAAGATTTTGGGAGGACGTGTGGATTGATCAACAACCGTTAAGACGAAGGTTTCCAGAACTTTACAGAATTGTAAGGAAAAAAGGGGTATCAGTAGCTAGTGTTTTAAACTTAACACCGCTGAATGTCTCATTTAGGCGGGGATTAGGGGGTGACAGACTAAATGAGTGGCTAAAGCTAGTCTCTTTAGTTCTTATAGTAAAACTAAATAATGATAAGGACTGCTTCATTTGGCAAATAAAAAAGAATGGAGTTTTCTCCACACAGTCACTATATAGGGAGCTAATGAAAAGAGAGGATTTCAGAGAATAACGTGTTCTGGAAAGCTAAATTACCTTTGAAAATTAAAGTCTTCCTCTGGTATTTAAAGAAAGGGGTGATTTTAACAAAGGATAACTTGGTTAAGAGAAGATGGAAAGGAGATACTAAGTGTACCTTCTGTGGGTCAGAAGAAAATATACAACATCTTTTCTTTGACCGCCGAATAGCTAGATCGGTTTGGAATACATTGTTCATCACCTTTAACTTGAAACCACCTAAAAGCATTACTCACATGTTCGGATCTTGGATAAGGAGATTTGCTCCTAGACTAAGAAATCAAATAATAGTGGGGATTGCAGCCATGTGTTGGGTTCTATGGTTGAATAGAAATGAGGCAGTATTCCAAAATCGAGTTACTAATTCTTGCTTGCGGGTACTTTTCAGGGGGACTTTTTGGATCAGACAATGGTCCATGTTGTTTAAAGAGGAAGAGGGAAGAAAGATGAAGGAGGGCTGCAGGTATCTAGAAGGCTTGTCACTGCAATTTTTTGGATCCAATGGGTGGAGAAATCAAAAGAGAATAAAACTGTAATCCTCAGGGAGAGGTACTGGAAGATCATAGCTATCAAAAAAAGGAAGAGAGGAAAGCTATGAAGTTTGGATGCATGGAGTTGGAAATGATGGTTGCAAATCTTCAGAAGTTCTGTGTCCAAGCAACAAAACAGTTTAGAGAACTAGCTTCGTTTTTGCTGATACTGTCTGTGATTGGACACTTCGAGTGTTGCCGGTTTAGCTACAGTTGGAGTTGGGGTTTAGCTGTTTACCAGTATGTGGTTTGGCTGCATCTTTTGGGTTGTGTTTAGTCAAGGCTTGGGTTGTTTGGTTACCAGTAGTTTGGAGTTGGGGCGAGGCTGCTTAGCAGTCTTATGGTCTTAGACCATGGTCTTGTAATGGTTCAGTTTGGTTGTACCCATTCGATTATGAATGTGGGAGACCGGAATACTTTTGTTCCTTTATCTAAAAAAAAAAGGTAGAGTGATCCTGCACTCCTATTCTTTGTGTTCTGAAATTTTCCTTTGGTAGTCTCTGGCCACTATGTTTAGTAAAAATAAATGGGTAATTTGAAAGGAACGTTTGTTGATTTGGTAGATAAAAATGTAATAGTCAAGCAGATTTTGCTTCAACGAAGTCTGGATTATCAAAGTGGGGTGTAAATTATCCAATCTGCCCAGTTTATGAACCTCTAAAGATTATTCATAAATTAAATCAGATAAAGGAAATGAGTATCCTAAGATGCTCATGTGCCCATACACTAATACATGGTACCATAATTTCATTTTTGCAACAGTAATGGCTGTCAGGACCAAACAACATAGGCAAAGGAAAGCAAACAAATTAATGAACACAGAAGTTTAGAATTCTCCTATGAACGGTTTGAGATATCTCCAATCTGTTGAGTATATAGAAGGCTGTCTGAGATATTGGGTTTTTGCAGCTGTGTATACCTTCCTCTCCTTGCAACTGCAGCACAACATGGAAGATGCTTCGTTCTTCTTTCCCAGCAAGGACAGCAGCAAGCAGCCCCTTCATTCTCAAGCAGAGCAAACCTGTCTGCATCCTCTCTCGGTTCGAAGCAGCTGCTCCTGATTGTTCCTGACTCCCCATGCCGTCTGACAAAGCACCAATACACTCTGAATCTCCCAAATGAGATCAAGCAGCACCCAGGGCCACACTCGGCATCCTCCCTTTGATTTCCACGATCAAGCAAATGCAACAACATTCTTGTTCTACCTAAAACTTTCTCGTCTCGAAAACTCCAATCTAGTTTATGTTACACCCAATGAACCAAATCAGTATGGGGGAAATCTCTCTCTCTCACACACACACACGTAGAGAGAGCCAGGGAGACAATACCTTGGCTGGATGATGCTGGATGCAGAGGTCACGACGATGGGCTGGGCAGAGGATGGAGGGAGGCGCCATCGATGGTGCAGGGGTGGACGGGCGGAGGCGAAGGAGGACTGAGTTTCGTACGCACCCCTACAGTCGCCTGCCTTCACCTCGAGGACATCGTCGGCAAAGACGACGGTTAGGGATTCATGGGAGACCGT
Source organism: Miscanthus floridulus (assembly GCF_019320115.1). Classification (NCBI taxonomy): domain Eukaryota; kingdom Viridiplantae; phylum Streptophyta; class Magnoliopsida; order Poales; family Poaceae; genus Miscanthus; species Miscanthus floridulus. The sequence goes on along the minus strand of NC_089594.1, from coordinate 86,622,669 downwards.
GCTGACTGTATCTCCATCTAAATCGGTGATGACATCGACGCGTGCGGAAAGCAGTGGAGCCGTGGAGGCGGGTGCGGTCTCAGGGCAGCGCGACTGGTGTACGGCGCGCGAGGTGGAGCGTAGGCGCAGAGCTGTAGCGATGGCGCGGGGAATGCGGAGAAAGGAGCCGAGAGCTGTGTGCACGGGGCGAGGACGGAACGGAGCGCACAGGACAGGACGACGACGGAGAGGAAATCGAATCGACCATCGCAGACTGGAAGGGGATCGAGGGCGTACACAGGTCAGCGCGTGGGCCCTTAACAACTGTCGGTCAAAATTGCCAGGCGTCAAAACGGTAGTAGCCGAATCCACGCGGATGCTCCCGTTGGCCTCCAATTCAGACTGTTCGCTGGTCGTAAATGATCCTATCAGCACCAATCGAATATGCTGCTAATCTAATAACTGAAGTATTATATTTCCTAATCATTTACTTTATATATGGGGAAAAGCTAAAATCCGCACCTACGTAAGGCAGGCAGTGTTTGGTTGCTAGTACCTACCCACCTGTGCAACCGTCCCAATTTTTTACTATTTGACTTTTTTTCTAAAAAAAAATTATGTTTGATTTTATAGGAGATCTAAACTTATCTTTAAATCTTTAGGGTCAGCACCATGAGTCCTGACGCTGAGGTAACATGTCTTGACGCTATAGATCTTAATGTTAAGGTTCCTATCGTGCATTACAGAAAATACTAGGTGACATCGGCTCCGTTCGGCTTACCCAAAAATCAGCTTTTTCGATTTATTTTTTTTAGCTAAAACAGTATTTTTCTCTCACAATAATTCAGTTAAAACAGTGTTTTTCAGTCAGTTCAACAAGCTGAACGAAACCATTAACGTGGCCCCAGAATATAGGGCCGACCACGTAAATGTTGGTATCTACGCACACGCAGCTTTCGGTACCAAGAGTCAGATCATCAGCAGGACGTCCGGTCACGTCGGTCTTTTATTCATCAACAGTAGCTGTGAGATTGCTTGCGACTATAGTCTTTTTTATTCTAAAAAGTTTTTTCAAAAAATGCTACAGTAGTCATCACATCGAATCTTATGATACGTACATAGAGCATTAAATGTAAGATGAAAAAAAACTAATAGCACAGTTTGGTTGAAAATCGCGAGACGAACATTTTAAGCCTAATTAATCTATAATTAAATACTAATTGTCAAATAAAAATGAAAATACTGTTGTAGCCAAATTTCTAAATTTCATCCCACTAAACGAGCGCCGAACAGCAGGAAACGAGGTCACGGGCGTCCTTTGAATTTTTTATGATGCGCATTCATGACGTACAGGATTCCGGGGCCTCACGCCCCAGCTCGGTCATGCCATGCCTATGCAGTCACGCAACATGGTATGGAGTAGGTGCTACTGTACCTGGCATGGCATGCGTACGTCCGAATTTTTTACTATTTGGTCCTTTTTTCGAAAGTTTCTCTCAAATAGACCTCTGGCGGAAAGAATTCCAGAAATGGACCCTTGGCTCGACGCCAGAGTGACTGGCGCCGAGCTCGACGCCACGGTCACTGGCGCCGAGGTCCTGGGCACGGGAAAATGGCTTGCCAGGAGCTCGGCGCCAGAGTGACTGGCGCCGAGCTCGGCGCCAGAGTGAATGGCGCCGAGACACCTGCATTTAACCCAGCCTGCACTTCTTCTTCGAGCGCTCTTCCTCTTATTTCTCCTCCGTCTTGGGGTTTTTCTCGCCACTTCACCCTACCTCACAATCACCGACAACTTAGAATTTTGGCTAAGTCCCTAAATTTACCGTGAGATGGATATATAAAATTTTGGCTAATTCCCTAAATTTACCAAACGTATGGTTAGCAAGCAGAACAGAATGGTCGATTGGGTCGATTGATGCGCGAGCAGAACAGAAGGGTTGACCTTGCCCTTTGGAGGCCTACGTTTGGTGAGGCCGATGGTTAGCAAGCACATCAAACACCCTAATTTTACCGTGAGATGGATATATAAAATTTTGGCTAAGTCTTTAAATTTACCATGAGATGGACATGCTGAAATTTGCTAAGCCTGGATTTTTACCATGACTTGGACATTGTCAAATTTGATTTTTACCGTGGGACAGACATATGCAAAAATGGCTAAGTCTGAATTTTTGCTATTACTTAGAGACTAGAATTACCATGGATATGTAATTTGAATTTTTACCATGGCAATGCCATATTGAATTTTATTGTGACTTGGATATGTTACAATCTGTCTAAATCTGTGATTTTACCATGAGATGGACATATGTATATTTACCACGAAATGGTCTGATTTTTTACCGTGGCTAAGTCCAAACTTGACGAGACTTATTTTGTTGTCATATCCTCAGAGAGTACTCAAACTCGTAGTAAGGTATTAAATTGAGTTGCTATACAAATTTGGAAGATAAAATATCGCAAACTGATTTAGGTTTAGGTCCAAAAACAAAGTTTGTTGTACTCAACTCAAACTACAACTTTTATTAAAGGTCAAACTTTATATCTAGAAAAGAAACTATAGTTTTACTGTGGTCAAAACTGCATCATGAAAAAGGATGTTAACTATTGATCTAACACTTAGAAACATTTTTAGGCTCGTTCATCAACATGAACCCTAGATCATTTTTTATCCTAAGTATTTCTATGTTGTTTTAAGTGCTCAAATATTAAGTCAGTGTAAAACTCTAGAGTTAGTCACATTTCTCAATATCCAAATCATGGTAAAAATTTAAATTTGTCGATGTCCAAGTCATGGTAAAATTCTAGTCTCTAAGTCATAGCAAAAATTCAGACTTAGCCATTTTTGCATATGTCTGTCCCACAAATTTCAGCATGTCCATCTCATGGTAAATTTAAAGACTTAGCCAAATTCTAAGTTGCCCATCTTATGGTAAATTTATGGACTTAGCCAAAATTTTATATATCCATCTCACGGTAAATTTATATATCCATCTCACGGTAAATTTAGGGACTTAGCCAAAATTCTAAGTTGCCGGTGATTGTGAGGTAGGGTGAAGTGGCGAGAAAAAAACCCGAGAAAAATGAAGAAATAAGAGGAAGAACGCTCGGGGAAGAAGTGTAGGCTGGGTTAAATGCAGGTATCTCGGCGCCATTTACTATGGCGCCGAGCTCGGCGCCAGTCACTCTGGCGCCGAGCCCCTGGCAGGCCATTTTCCCGTGCCCAGGACCTCGGCGCCAGTGACCGTGGCGCCGAGCTCGGCGTCAGTCACTCTGGCGCCGAGCCAAGGGTCCATTTCTGGAATTCTTTCCGCCAGGGGTCTATTTAAGAGAAACTTTTGAAAAAAGGGCTAAATAATAAAAAATTCGGTGCATACGCCTGCCTGTAAAAACAAATCCCCTGAATTGAAGTAGTACAACCTCTCGTCGTGTCAATGCTGGGCCAAAGGTTGGCAGGACAAAGATATCATATCGCACTGTAGCGCCCTCCCACTCACTCATCTTTTGGCTCGTTTGCCCTGGTCTGAAACGGCTGAAACTGGCTGAAAAATATTTTTTCGGCTGAATTGTTGTGAGAGAAAAACACTGTTTTGGCTGAAAAAAAATTTGAACAAGCCAAATATAAGATGTTTCAATTCAAATACAGTACGTTAAAAAAATTCAAATATATGTACTGGTAATTACAACTTACAACCAACCGTCCTGAACATTTCTTTTTTTTTTAAAAAAAAGAACGAACTATTCTGATCATTACCAATGAAATTTATAAGTTTGCTGTGCCCATTTCTGTTTAACTATTCTGATCATAACATGTGGTGGCAGTGACGTTTGTTTACCTCATCATTGACATTACTAGTAACGTTTGTTTTTTTTTAATTGTCTTAACTAGTCCATGGGTCGTAGTAATATCCCTACTGAAATTCTTTTCCTTGTGAAATATTCAAACTGAAACTGATAAATGGTTCCTTTGCCTTCTGAATTTGATTTCGAAAAAAAATTCCTTACAGACATCGAGCAGCGGGTGCGCGTGCTGGCGGTGGACGAGGCGCCGCCCACGGAGCACTCCTTCGCCGAGCGCACCGAGAACTACTACCACAAGCGGCCGCAGCTGCTGTCCCTCCTCAGCGACCTCCACCGCCGCTACCTCTGCCTGGCCGACGTCGCGACGTGCGGTGGAGCCGGCGCGCAAGATCGAGCTGCAGGGGAGCCTGGTGGAGGTGCAGGGGAGCTGACGGGATTCGATTCCTGCCACGCGGTGCAGGTCAGCAGGAGCAGCCACCGCCCGTTGCGACCCTCGCTGCCCTTCTCCTTCTCGTGCTCCGCTCTGCATGTGCCCCGTGTCAGCAGTAGCTGACCTCGTCCCTTTGCTTGGACCCCGGACGATGCCACCTGACATCAAGCTGTTGGATATATTATGGGCTTGACACATATAATATTTAATAAATTAAATAAAATTCTATGATATATAACAATAAACGTTGTACGGTTTAATATCATACGGGATTTTGATTGAACGTTGACTCAGCTTATATGGTTGGAAATTATTCATTTAAATTGAGAAGCTGAGAAAAGGATAAAGACGTGCCATACACGCGCGCTGCAGCTGCCGCCAGCCGGGCCGAGGGCGTGGCGTGGCGTGGCGTGGCGTGGCGGGCGGCGAGCGGGCGTGGTCAGTCTTTTGCCACATTATCACAGGAGTTTCGCCCCTTGATTGTGGAGGCGAATTGACTACGTCAGTTACCGTCCCTTCCGCTTCCCGTCTCCTGAGATTCTCCACTGCCTTCGTCTCTTTGCCTGACGCAACCATATATCCGAAGTCTTCCGTCAGTCCAGACCCTATCTTCCGCAACCATTCCCGAGAGAATCCACATCTCCGCAGCCCTCTGTCTTCCCGGTCCCGTACCTCTGCGCGCACGGAGGAGCAGGAGAACAGGTGCCTCCGGAACCCTCGTCTACACGGAGGAGCAGGAGAACAGGTGCCTCCGGAACCCTCGTCTGCTGGAGAACCTTGCACGGGGTGCGCGGCAATTAGGTTTTTGGGGACCGATCCGTGACTGCTCGTCCACGTACGCCTTCTTCCTGGCAGTAGATCTCGTCTTCTTCCCAGTGATTGCCTACGGAACCGCAAGCTGCCTTCTTCCTGGTGATCCGTTCGCAGGACTGCACTGCGAACATCGTCCTGCACCGATTGTGGTCCACGACTTCGAGCAACGCGCTATGTCGACTAGTGCAAATGGAGCTTCCGATGCCCTTGGCATGGGACCCTCCGCGGGGTACACTCTAATCTCTGTGATTACTATACTTTGCACTTTTACTGTATCGATCTGTATGTCATCTATGCATGCTGTAGCGTTCGTTAGCAATATACACATGCACATATATGCCGTCACAAACCTGCTGATGTTATATTTCTGGATTAAACTGATAATAAAAATGCCTAAATTTTTAACAATCCAAAAACCTAATGTTAGGTAATTTTCTGTTAGTGATTTTGCTGCTGCTTTGAAGCCGAATAATTTTGATGGCAACAATTTTATGATATGGCGTACAAAGATGGTATTGTGGTTGACTGCGATGAACTGCTATCACGCCGTGCAGGGAAAGCCTGAACAGTTTACTCTTGAGGAGGAGCAAAAGTTCTTGGCTACCGATAACCTGTTTCGAGGCACCGTGATTAGTACACTTTATCCCAAGTATGAGAAAAACTATATATCTTGCACATCAGGCAAAGAGTTATGGGATACTCTTGAGGCAAAGTTTGGGGTTTCTGATGCCGGCAGTGAGCTGTACCTTATGGAGCAGCTGTATGACTACAAAATGGTTGAAAACCGTTCTGTGGTCGATCAGACTCATGAGATACAGACGCTAGCAAAGGAACTAGAACATTTTCCATGTCTGTTGTCCGACAAGTTTGTGGCCGGCGGTATAATCGCTAAGCTGCCATCTTCTTAGAGAGATTTTACTACTTCTCTAAAACACTAGAGACAAGAGTTTAGCGTGGCTAAGCTTATTAGATCTCTTGATGTTGAGGAGAGGGCAAGAGCAAAAGACAATCGTGGAAAAGGAGTTGAGTCTTCCGCTGCTAATATGGTGTAGAAGAAAAACTCATTTGCATCTCGTAACAAAAAGAAGAAGAACATACAAGAGAACAACAATGCAAAGCCTAAGCAGACTGCATAGTTTAAGAAAAAAACAACAAGAAAGGTGGAGGTTGCTTTGTTTACGGGAGTGATGAGCATTGGGCAAGTGCGTGCCCAGGCCACAAATATAAGCAAGAAAAGAAATCAGCAAACATGGTAATTAGCGAGATTGGAGGAGGAATATCTGGGTATGGTAATTCTTTACCTTTTGTTCTTTTAGTTTGTCTTCCACCTGAGTGGTGGATGGATAGTGGTGCTAATATTTATGTGTGTGCTGATGTTTCTTTGTTTATTTCCTATCAGGCCAGCAAGAGTGGAGCCTTGCTGATGGGAAACGGTTCGCATGCGCGTGTTCTTGGTGCTGGTATGGTCATTCTGAAGTTTACTTCGAAAAAGACGGTGCTATTAAAGAACATGCAGCATGTCCCCTCCATAAAAAAGAATCTTGTTAGCACTTCTCAGATGTGTCGCGATGGCTTTAAAATTGTGCTTGAGTCCAATAAATGTGTTGTGTCGGGACATGGAACATTTGTCGGAAAAGGTTATGATTGCGAAGGCTTGTTCCGCTTATCTTTGCTTGATGATGCGTGTAATAAAGTAGTGATCAATGTTATTGTTTCGGATGAGTCGAATATATGGCATTCACGACTTCTCACATTAATTTTGGCTGTCTCACGCGGCTTGTAAATCTAAATTTAATCCCGAAATTTAACTTAGTCAAAGATTCTAAATGCTAGGTGTGTGTGCAATCGAAGCAACCGCGCAAGCCTCACAAGGCTGCTGAGGCGAGGAACTTGGCACCATTAGAACTCGTTCATTCTGATTTATGTGAAATGAATGGCGAATTAACTAAAGATGGTAGACGATACTTCATGACGTTTATAGATGATTGCACTAAATTTTGCTATGTGTATTTATTGAAAACAAAAGATGAAGCGTTACATTATTTTAAAGTCTATAAAGCTGAGGTAGAAAATCAACTTGAGAAGAAAATCAAGCGTTTGCAGTCTGATCGTGGGGGAGAATATTTCTCAAATGAATTTTCTGAGTTTTGCGCGGTGCATGGATTTATTCAAGAGAGGACGCCACCATACTCACCACAGTCCAATGGGATTGCAGAGAGAAAGAACCGCACTCTAACTGATTTGGTTAATGCCATGTTGGAGACTGCGGGACTATCTAAGGAATGGTGGGGTGAGGCTATTTTGACAGCGTGTCATGTCCTGAATAGAGTGCCCATAAAGAACAAAGAAATTACACCATTCGAGGAATGGGAGAAGAAGAGATTAAATCTCTCTTACCTGCGAACTTAGGGTTGTTTGACAAAGGTGAATGTGCCAATAAACAAAAAGCGAAAGCTTGGACCAAAGACTATTGATGGTGTTTTTCTTGGTTATGCCATTCACAGCGTGGGTTATAGATTTTTAATTATAAACTCTAGCGTTCCTGAGATGGTTGTTGATACAATCATGGAATCTAGAGACGCTACATTTTTTGAGAATGAGTTTTCCATGAAAAATGCACCTAGCACAATTGGTCATGAATTTATAATTTCCCATGAGCATGAAAATTTTACTCTCGATAGAACAAATTGAGGAACCCTTTGTGCAAAATCCTGAGGAGGATGACACTATAGTCAACAGGAAAAGCAAGAGACAGAGGACTGCAAAGTCTTTTGGTGATGACTATATTGTGTACCTTGTGGATGACACACCAACGACCATTGAAGAGGCATATTCCTCTCCTGATGCTAACTTATGGAAGGAAGCAGTACGGAGTGAGATGGATTATGTTATGTCTAATGGAACTTAGAAAATAGTTGATCGTCCCTATGGGTGCAAGCCTATAGGTTGTAAATGGGTGTTCAAGAAAAAGTTTAGGCCTAATGGTACTATTGAGAGGTACAAGGCAAGGCTTGTGGCCAAAGGTTATACTCAAAAGGAAGGTGAGGATTTCTTAGATACTTATTCACCGGTTGCCCAATTGACCACAATTTGAATTTTGCTTTCCCTGGCAGCCTCTTATGGTCTTATCGTTCATCAAATGGACGTTAAGACAGCTTTCCTAAACGAAGAGTTGGAGAAGGAGATCTATATGGATCAGCCTGATGGGTTTGTAGCAAATGGTCAAGAAGGCAAGGTGTGTAAATTATTGAAGTCATTATATGGCCTGAAACAAGCTCCTAAGCTGTGGCATGAGAAGTTCGACAGAACTTTAACATTTGCTGGCTTTGTTATGAATAAAGCTAACAAATGTGTGTACTATCGGTATGGTGAGGGTGAAGGAGTCATTTTGTGCTTATATGTTGATGACATATTGATCTTTGGATCCAGCCTCAAAGTGATCAAGGAGGTGAAGGAATTTCTATCTAAAAATTTTGAGATGAAAGATTTGGGAGAGGCTGATGTTATTCTTAATATCAAGCTTCAAAGAGAAGGTGATGGTGGGGTAACTCTGTTACAAACCCAATATGTGGAAAAGGTGCTGAGTCGCTTTGGGTTCAGTGACTGTGCACCTACTCCTACACCTTATAACCCTAGTGTGCTATTGAGGAAAAATTGGAGAATAGCAAGGGATCAGTTGAGATGTTCCCAGATCATTGGTTCGCTCATGTATCTTGCTAGTGCAACAAGACTTGACATCTCATTTGATGTGTGCAAGCTGAGCCGGTTTGTGTCAAACTCGGGAGATGATCACTGGCGTACTCTTGAGAGAGTGATGCGCTATCTAAAAGGCACTATGAGCTATGGTATTTGTTATACCGGACATCCGAAAGTGCTGGAAGGCTATTGTGATGCCAACTGGATTTCTGATGCTGATGAGCTTTATGCCACAAGTGGATATGTGTTTTTGCTTAGAGGTGGTGCTATTTCCTGGAAGTCTTGCAAGCAGACTATCTTAACGAAGTCTACAATAGAAGCAGAACTCACAGCATTAGACACTGCTAGATCTGAGGCTGAGTGGCTTCGTGATCTCTTTATGGATTTACCGGTTGTTGAAAAACCCATATCGACTATTTCTATGAACTGTGACAATCAGACTGTGATTATGAAGGTTAACAGTTCTAAGAATAACATGAAGTCCACAAGGCATGTTAAGAGACGACTAAAATCTGTCAGAAAATTAAGAAACTCTGGAGTAATAGCGTTGGACTATGTTCACATGTCTAATAATCTAACAGATCAGTTCACCAAGGGTCTGTCATGCAACATGATAGAAAGTGCATCGAGAGAGATGTGTTTGTGACCCACTTGAAATTTACTATAGTGATAACCTGTTCCATGTGATCAGAGATCCCGTGAAGTAGAATGGTGAAACAAGCTAGTAGTAAATTGTGAGGAAAGATCCTTAGTAAGACTCATTTCTGATGCATATCTTTCCTTTCTGTAAGGCAGGCTGGCTTTTGCCTTAATGTGTTCCAAGTGGCTTGTCAAAGCAAAGATGTTGTCCTACAGAACATCTTTTGAGGAACACACCTATATGAGTCAGACTGTTAGTCACAGTCTATAAGATTTGGGTGATCTCTAAATACTCATGAAAGGCACTGAAGTATGACTTATATGCTTCAAATAGAGGGGATGCCTTTTGCTGCCCAGTATCAGCTAAGGACTTTAGTGACATTCACCTCACACAAAACTATCAATTCAAGGCTTAGTCTATTGTTCAGTTGTGACTGAGTGAAACTATTGCTCTAGATGGATGTTCAACTTAACAGTCTCCATCGAAACACTGGTATATAAAAGAAATGTGGTTCTGAGACTACTTTGTTACAAACCCTAGAGTTTGGTGGGAATTGTTGGATATATTATGGGCTTGGCCCATATAATATTTAATAAATCAAATAAAACTCTATGGTGTGTAACAATAAACGTTGTATGGTTTAATACCATACGGGATTTTGACTGAACGTTGACTCAGCTTATATGGTTGGAAATTATTCATCTAAATTGAGAAGTTGAGAAAAGGATAAAGGCGTGCCACACGCGCGCGTGCGTCGCCGTCGCCGACCGGGCCAGGCCATGGGCGTGGGCGTGGGCGTGGGCGCGGGCAGGGCCGAGGCCGAGGCGTGGCGGCGAGCGGGCGGGCGTGGCCAGTCTTTTACCACTTAAATCCACATTATCACGGGAGTTTCGCTCCTTGATTGTGGAGGCGAATTGACTGTGTCAGTTACCGTCCCTTCCGCTTCCCGTCTCCTTGGATTCTCCGCTGCGTTCGTGTCTTTGCCTGACGCAGCCATATATCCAAAGTCTTCCGTCAGTCCAGACCCTGTCTTCCACAACCATTCTAGAGAGAATCCACATCTCCGCAGCCCTCTGTCTTCCCCGTCCTGTACCTCTGCACGCATGGAGGAGCAGGAGAGCAGGTGCCTCCGAAACCCTCGTCTGCTAGGAGAACCTTGCATGGGGTGCGCGGCGATTAGGTTTTTGGGGACCGATCCGCGACTGCTCGTCCACGTACGTCTCTTCCTGGCAGCAGATCTCGTCTTCTTCCCAGTGATTGCCTACGGAACCGCAAGCTGCCTTCTTCCTGGTGATCCATTCGCAGGACTGCACTACAAACATCGTCCTGCACCGACTATGGTCCGCGACTTCGAGCAACGCGCTATGTCGACTAGTGCGAATGGAGCCTCCGATGCCCTCGGCATGGGACCCTCTGCGGGATACACTCTAATCTCTGTGATTACTGTACTTTGCACTTTTACTGTATCGATCTGTATGTCATCTATGCATGTTATAGCGTTTGTTAGCAATATACATATTCACATATATGCCGTCACGAACCTGCTGATGTTATATTTCTGGATTAAACTGATAATGAAAATGTCTAAATTTCTAACACAAGCCACAGTCGGATAGGTAAGCAAGCAATCTCACAGCTACTGCTGATGATCTGACTCCTGCTATCAACAGCTACGTGCGCATAGATGCCAGCATTTACGTGCGCTTAGAATGCATGCTCAGCGCTAGAGTACATGGCGCCGAGCTCGACCTCAAGATCTATGGTGTCGAGCTCGGCGCCATGTATTCTGGCGCCGAGATGCCAGCCACGTCAACGCCATCTAGGATTCCCTACAGTGCACGACCAGACACCTTGACGTCAAAATCTGTGGTGCCGAGACGTGTTACCTCGGCGTTATGACTCATGGCATCGATCCCTAGAGTCCAAAATTGAGTTTAAGTCTTCCAGAGAGCCAAACGTAAACTTTCTTTAGAAAAAGGCTAAATAGTACAAATTAGGTGCTACCGTTTGGTCGCTGGATTGAATGAATCTATCCATGACCGAACGATTCAAAGCCACGGAATATTCTCGATCGATGCTGTATCGTCCTGTGCGGCAGAAATCACCGACCGACACCATCTAGGACGTCGGACGGAGCGTCGCGACTGTGTTTAGTTCGCAAAATTTGAGAATTTTGGCTACTGTAGCATTTTGTTTTTATTTGGTAATTAGTGTTCAATTATGGACTAATTAGGCTCAAAACGTTCGTCTCGTGATTTCCAACCAAATTATGCAATTAGTTTTTTTTATTTATATTTAATGCTCCATGCACGTATCACAAGATTCGATGTGATGGCTACTTTAACACTTTTTAGGAAAGTTTTTGGGACCTAAACACAGCCTGCCTCGTCAAGATGGAGCGCGCGTGGCTACTACTGTCACACGGGGCAGAAGGTTCGTGGGGAGCAGCTGGCGTAGGGCTAGCTCGTAGCTGTACGCACACAGGAAATGAGGCTGTGTTTAGTTCGTAAATTTGGGAATTTGGCTACTGTAACATTTTTATTTTTATTTGGTAATTAGTGTTCAATCATGGATTAATTAGGCTCAAAACGTTCATCTCGCGATTTCTAACCAAACTGTGTAATTAGTTTTTTTTTCATCTATATTTAATGCTCCAGGTACGTATCGCCAGATTCGATGTGATAACTACTCTAACACTTTTTGAGAAACTTTTTGAGTACTAAACACAGCCTGAATGCATCTAGCAGCGAAGATCGAGTGTACTTTTGTTATATGCATTCGATCTACATGGCACTATCAGAAGTGATTATTGTAGGGGCCTATTAATATGATGTAAATTAATGGTGACCTCTTTCTTAAATCCATCTATTATTTTTTTAACTATTGTTGCATTCGTACTAATAAATTTATACAAATGTGTCTTACAAATGAAAAATCTTAGATGGACCAGTACAATTAACCAAACATAATCTTGTACTAACTCGTATCATTGATATAGCCATCCAAACAAAAGTCATGTATTATACCATACACGTAACCAAACAATCAAACCATACCATCTCATACAGAATTGTCTCATCCATCCTCTATCCATCTAGGATTATCCATTCCATCCACCTCTGTACACCTAACCAAACACTACCTAAGTTAATATAATCACTTAGAATTAAATAACTTAGGAAAAGTGCTTTACTGATCAGCCAACCAAACAACAGCCAGTGCAGCCAGTCTTGGATGGAGCAATATGTTGCAGAGCATCTCGATCCAAGAGCTTTCCTATCCAACCTCTTTAAAGTCAAAATTAAGGTCTACTGTGCAATAAAAATCACCCTTTAATAGTTTCTCTATCCAACATCTTATACTTAGTGGTAGCCTAAATCTTCCTTCATTTCCTTTAAATTTATGGCAAATTTTGCTATTGGACATGCCAAATGACGCGTCTTTGCTGGCGGACACTGCGTTTTTCATCTTTTGCCATGAGACACTCTGGTTTTTGGAAATACCGCCAGTGGGCACCGCAACCTAGTTGCACCCGGTTTTGGAGCGAGAAAACTTCGTTTTAGACATCGGGTGCCCCTGAACTAGACTTGGCGCCGTCCCAACCTGGTCTGGTTCGACCCAGTTGTAACGGCCGGCCCACACCCGACTCCGTCGTTAGGGTTCTAGGCGCGCCATTTCCCTAATCCCGCTGCCGCCGCTCACTCCCAATCGCGCCGCCACCCACTCGTCTCCACTGCTCGTCGCGCCGCCATCCACCCTAGTGCCCGCCGCCGCTGACAGATCGAGCCTCGGCCATCATCCACCATGGGGGCTTGAGGATCTAGAGTTCCCTCGCGCCCCGAAGATGAAGTCCCCCAGCTCGAAGAACGGGCAGTGCCCTAGGTCTCTGCCTAGGGTTCCGCAATTCAAATGGCTAGTGAAAGGGTGAGTCTTTTGAATCCCTACTATTTGCAGATGAATGCCTGCGGATGTGGTAGAATGCTTGCGGTTTTGAAATCGTTTAGTTTGGTTGTTATCCTTTGTGTTGATTTAGGATGGATCCGACTTCCGCGTGTAGACTGGCGATTAGCGTACCTGCATATGTAGAGCAAAGACCAGATGGGCTCGATGATTATTATGTAACTGCTAATTACATGCGTGTGGTAGACAAGGATAAATTCTCTTGGATGGGGTTTCTTAGGTGCCTTGGTGAGGAGATAGTCCATGGGGTCGACCAAGAACTGTAGGTCACCTTCTTTGACAAAACCAAGGATGAGACAGTGCGCATAGATTCTGATTCTGCTCTGTTACATGCATTTGATGTGTATTGGGACAGTAGGAAGGTGCCATTGACTGTACATGTTGTTGACACTGGTCCTCATTTGCTAAAGTCTAAGTGTTGTAATGCTAATGCCTCTTAGTCTTCTCAGTCTATTATTATCACTCAGGAGAGTCAGGTTAATTGTCAGCCAATAGCTATGATCTTCGGTGATGAACTTGTACTGCCTAATCTAGTAGCTAATAACAATGGTGAAGCTGTTGATCTTAATGATGATGGTAATTGTGAGGCTGATGCTAATGGTGATGAGGGTCTTAATCTTGATAATGATGGTGAAGATAATGATGCTATTGCTGAAGAAGAAGAAGATATTGCTAAAGATGACTGGGGAGAGGCTGATGAAGTGGAGTATGTAGGAGTAGATGATGAGAATGAGAAGTACAAGGATGGGGTCAATGATGATGGTGATGCTGACCCTGCTTACTATCCTGACAGTGACCTAGAAGATGATGACCCATTAGTTGTGGACGATGGGAGGGACTGTGACGGTGTTGTTCATGTCACTGACATAGATAACCCTAAGATAGATCTTGGTGTTACTTTTGAAGATGGTTTCTGCTTTAAGAGATGTATTAGACAATATGGTGTGCTTAATGAAGTTGAACTTGTAGTTCCATATAGTGCGTCATGGCGGTACCGAGCATATTGTAAGGCCAAGAGATGTCGGTGGAGGATTCATGCATCTCAGTTACCTGTGTAAGGCCAAGGGACGGCAAGCAAATGGCCTTAGATGAGATCATGGGTGGCTGGAAAGATAGCTTTGTACATGTGTTTTCTTGGAAAAGGGAGATTGAGAAGAGGAGTCCTGGCAGTGTTGTAGAGATTGAGTGGGAGATTGTAGATGAGAAGAGAAGATTCAGTAGGATGTTTGTAGCACTGAAGCCATGCATAGATGGCTTCTTGCAAGGTTGCAGACCTTATTTAGGAATTGATTCCACAATTTTGACAGCAAAGTGGAAGGGACAGTTAGCATCAGCTGTAGGGATAGATGGCCACAAATGGATGTTCCCAGTGGCCTATGGAGTATTTGGTAGTGAGACCAAGGAGAATTAGGAATGGTTCATGAAGATGCTGCACAAGGCTATTGGTTCCCCAAATGGTCTTGTTATTTCAACTGATGCAGGTATGTTGCATTCATTGTGCTCTTGTTTTTCAATTGAGTGTTGTATGTTCCCCACCTGACATTGTTTCCATGCTTACTAACTGTAGGCAAAGGAATAGACAAGGCTGTTACCAAAGTTTTCAGTAATGGGGTGGAGCACAGAGAATGCATGAGGCATTTAGTCAAGAATTTCCAAAAGAGGTTTAGGGGAGAAGTGTTTGAGAGGAACTTATGGCCTGCATCAAGGTGCTATAGACAGACAACCCATGATAGGCACTAGAATGAGATGCACAAGGAATGCCCCAAGGCAACTAGGTGGCTGCAGGACAATCACAAGCAGCTATGGGCTAGGTGTAAGTTTAGCATAGCAAGCAAATGTGACTATGTCACAAACAACATAGCAGAGACTTTCAACAGTTAGATCGGGGAAGAGAAGTCATTACCAGTTGTAGAGCTAATGGACAGGATAAGGAAGTTGATCATGGAGAGATTTTGCACCAGGATGCAACTGCTGTCCAAGTTTTCTGCCTTCAAGATTCTACCAGCTGTCATGAAGGAGCTGCACAACAAAAGCAGAAATCTAAAGTACAACACTCACAAGAGTGGCCCAATGGTTGGTGAAGTTGGAGGAGTCAACAAGGACCTGGTCCCTTGGAGGTTCATTGTTGATCTAGACAAGAGAGAGTGCACCTGTAGAGGTTGGCAATTAACTGGTCTGCCATGTGTTCATGCCCTAGCTTTCATTGGCACCAGAAGGGTAGACTTAGAGGACTATGTTGACCACTACTATTATGTAGACATGTTCAAAGCAGCCTATGCAACTCCAGTGCCTAGCCACTAGGAGGCAGGCCAAACAGCAAGCTGGAGGTAGCCTAGGGGCACAGACTAGGAGTCAGAGCCCAAGCGCCTGCACTAGGAGCAAGAGGGGAGGGGCCTGATGCCTGCACTGGGAATATCAAGATAGAAGCAACCTTTTGAGCCACCTATGCTTTTGGTGTGCTTTTGTGTGGTTCTATGAACTTGCTATTGTAATCTGTGTGCTTTTGAGCCTGGATATTGTTGGTGTGAACCTAGTATTGTAATCTGGTAATGTAGTGAACCTGGCTATTGTTGGTGTGAACTTGATATTGCCATCTGGTATGATGTTCCATAATTAATGATCTGGTATGCCTGTGTTTGTCATGCTAAAATTAAGTCAACTGTTAAGTTGAAGGTAGTGATGCTGCAATTTTAACTTTACAACTAAAAAAGGGAACAAATCAAGTTGAAGTTACTCCATTCAAACTACATTTCATTCATATTTCACAAACATTACAAAGCATACTTCATGCTTGCTTGTACAATACCATGCACAAAGCAAGAAAGCAAACAACACCTACAAACACACTGGCCCCAACCATCATCCTAACAACTATTTGCTCTCCAGCTATTCTAGCCACAATAGTGCTCTGAGCAACTACAACATTGTTCATGTTCAACAGAGAATTCTCCAGAGCCTTCAACGCAGCCATCACTGCTGCACCATCCATGCCATCTCCAGCGCTCTCTGGCTTCCACATGAAGAAGTTGCAGGTACCGTTGCCCTATTTCACAGCGAAAGCCAAATCAATAGGATGAACCCTACATCCGATTTCAAAACGCCCAAATGTAGCAACAACAAAATCAAGAAAACTCACCTAGTCACGATTCCTACAAGTGTAGAACGGCTTGTCTAGATTTTTTGTTGTTCTCGACGTCCACTCCACGACCGTCGTCGTGTGGCAGAAAGGGCACAATGCCTGCCCCTCTCTCGCTCCACATGACCCAGTCGACGAAGAAGCGCCAGATCCTATAGCCATCTTCTAATGGCCTGCTCTCCTATCGACGAAGCCCGCCAACCTACGCCACACCGGCACCCCGCCTGACCGGCTGCCGTAGCCTATGTCGCCGCCGCCACTGCGGTGAAGAGGGGGAACGAGGAACAGACCGTTGTAACGACGGAGTCGGGTGCGGGCCGGTCGTTATAACTGGGTCGAACCAGACCAGGTTGGGACGGCGCCAAGTCTGGTTCAGGGGCACCCGATGTCCAAAACGAAGTTTTCTCTCTCCAAAACCGGGTGCAACTGGGTTGCGATGCCCACTGGCAGTATTTCCTAAAATCAGAGTGTCTCACGGCATAAGATGGAAAACGCAGTGTCCGCCAGCAAAGACGCATCATTTGGCATGTCCAATAGCAAAATTTGCCTAAATTTATAGCCTATCCACCATATATGTTATTTGAGACGGGGAAGCTGTTGGATAACAGAAGTATTTAAGGGAATTTTTTGTTTGGATGCACCCTATATGAGTATATGGGAGATTAAGTTTAGGAGGGCTCATGGAGATAAGGAGGTATGTTATTAGTCACTTTCAAAACAACATTAATTAATTAAAATCACATTTAAAATTCCACAGAATATATGGTTACTATTGTGTTATTTTGCCTATGAAATACTGCCAGTGGGCACCGCAACCCAGTTGCACCCGGTTTTGGAGCGAGAAAACTTCATTTTAGACATCGGGTGCCCCTAAACCAGACTTGGCGCCGTCCCAACCTGGTCTGGTTCGACCCAGTTGTAACGGCTGGCCCACACCCGACTCCGTCGTTAGGGTTCCAGGCGCGCCATTTCCCTAATCCCGCTGCCGCCGCTCACTCCCAATCGCGCCGCCACCCACTCGTCTGCACTGCTCATCGTGCCGCCGTCCACCCAGTGCCCGTCGCCGCTGACAGATCGAGCCTCGGCCGTCATCCACCATGGGGGCTTGAGGATCTAGAGTTCTCCCGCGCCCCAAAGATGAAGTGCCCTAGCTCGAAGAACGGGCAGTGCCCTAGGTCTCTGCCTAGGGTTCCGCAATTCAAATGGCTAGTGAAAGGGTGAGTCTTTTGAATCCCTACTATTTGCAGATGAATGCCTGCGGATGTGGTAGAATGCTTGCGGTTTTGAAATCGTTTAGTTTGGTTGTTATCCTTTGTGTTGATTTAGGATGGATCCGACTTCCGCGTATAGACTGGCGATTAGCGTACCTGCATATGTAGAGCAAAGACCAGATGGGTTCAATGATTATTATGTAACTGCTAATTACATGCGTGTGGTAGACAAGGAAAAATTCTCTTGGATGGGGTTTCTTAGGTGCCTTGGTGAGGAGATAGTCCATGGGGTCGACCAAGAACTGTAGGTCACCTTCTTTGACCAAACCAAGGATGAGACAGTGCGCATAGATTCTGATTCTGCTCTGTTACATGCATTTGATGTGTATTGGGATAGTAGGAAGGTGCCATTGACTGTACATGTTGTTGACACTGGTCCTCATTTGCTAAAGTCTAAGTTTTGTAATGCTAATGCCTCTTAGTCTTCTCAGTCTATTATTATCACTCAGGAGAGTCAGGTTAATTGTCAGCCAATAGCTATGATCTTCGGTGATGAACTTGTACTGCCTAATCTAGTAGCTAATAACAATGGTGAAGCTGTTGATCTTAATGATGATGGTAATTGTGAGGCTGATGCTAATGGTGATGAGGGTCTTAATCTTGATAATGATGGTGAAGATGATGATGCTATTGCTGAAGAAGAAGAAGATATTGCTAAAGATGACTGGGGAGAGGCTGATGAAGTGGAGTATGTAGGAGTAGATGATGAGAATGAGAAGTACAAGGATGGGGTCAATGATGATGGTGATGCTGACCCTGCTTACTATCCTGACAGTGACCTAGAAGATGATGACCCATTAGTTGTGGACGATGGGAGGGACTGTGACGGTGTTGTTCATGTCACTAACATAGATAACCCTAAGATAGATCTTGGTGTTACTTTTGAAGATGGTTTCTGCTTTAAGAGATGTATTAGACAATATGGTGTGCTTAATGAAGTTGAACTTGTAGTTCCATATAGTGCATCACGGCGGTACCGAGCATATTGTAAGGCCAAGAGATGTCGGTGGAGGATTCATGCATCTCAGTTACCTGTGTAAGGCCAAGGGACGGCAAGCAAATGGCCTTAGATGAGATCATGGGTGGCTGGAAAGATAGCTTTGTACATGTGTTTTCTTGGAAAAGGGAGATTGAGAAGAGGAGTCCTGGCAGTGTTGTAGAGATTGAGTGGGAGATTGTAGATGAGAAGAGAAGATTCAGTAGGATGTTTGTAGCACTGAAGCCATGCATAGATGGCTTCTTGCAAGGTTGCAGACCTTATTTAGGAATTGATTCCACAATTTTGACAGCAAAGTGGAAGGGACAGTTAGCATCAGCTGTAGGGATAGATGGCCACAAATGGATGTTCCCAGTGGCCTATGGAGTATTTGGTAGTGAGACCAAGGACAATTAGGAATGGTTCATGAAGATGCTGCACAAGGCTATTGGTTCCCCAAATGGTCTTGTTATTTCAACTGATGCAGGTATGTTGCATTCATTGTGCTCTTGTTTTTCAATTGAGTGTTGTATGTTCCCCACCTGACATTGTTTCCATGCTTACTAACTGTAGGCAAAGGAATAGACAAGGCTGTTACCAAAGTTTTTAGTAATGGGGTGGAGCACAGAGAATGCATGAGGCATTTAGTCAAGAATTTCCAAAAGAGGTTTAGGGGAGAAGTGTTTGAGAGGAACTTATGGCCTACATCAAGGTGCTATAGACAGACAACCCATGATAGGCACTAGAATGAGATGCACAAGGAATGCCCCAAGGCAACTAGGTGGCTGCAGGACAATCACAAGCAGCTATGGGCAAGGTGTAAGTTTAGCATAGCAAGCAAATGTGACTATGTCACAAACAACATAGTAGAGACTTTCAACAGTTGGATCAGGGAAGAGAAGTCATTACCTGTTGTAGAGCTAATGGACAAGATAAGGCAGTTGATCATGGAGAGATTTTGCACCAGGATGCAACTGCTGTCCAAGTTTTCTGCCTTCAAGATTTTGCCAGCTGTCATGAAGGAGTTGCACAACAAAAGCAGAAATCTAAAGTACAACACTCACAAGAGTGGCCCAATGGTTGGTGAAGTTGGAGGAGTCAACAAGGACCTGGTCCCTTGGAGGTTCATTGTTGATCTAGACAAGAGAGAGTGCACCTGTAGAGGTTGGCAATTAACTGGTCTGCCATGTGTTCATGCCCTAGCTTTCATTGGCACCAGAAGGGTAGACTTAGAGGACTATGTTGACCACTACTATTCTGTAGACATGTTCAAAGCAGCCTATGCAACTCCAGTGCCTAGCCACTAGGAGGCAGGCCAAACAGCAAGCTGGAGGTAGCCTAGGGGCACAGACTAGGAGTCAGAGCCCAAGCGTCTGCACTAGGAGCAAGAGGGGAGGGGCCTGATGCCTGCACTGGGAATATCAAGATAGAAGCAACCTTTTGAGCCACCTATGCTTTTGGTGTACTTTTGTGTGGTTCTATGAACTTGCTATTGTAATCTGTGTGCTTTTGAGCCTGGATATTGTTGGTGTGAACCTGGTATTGTAATCTGGTAATGTAGTGAACCTGGCTATTGTTGGTGTGAACTTGATATTGCCATCTGGTATGATGTTCCATAATTAATGATCTGGTATGCCTGTGTTTGTCATGCTAAAATTAAGTCAGCTGTTAAGTTGAAGGTAGTGATGCTGCAATTTTAACTTTACAACTATAAAAGGGAACAAATCAAGTTGAAGTTACTCCATTCAAACTGCATTTCATTTATATTTCACAAACATTACAAAGCATACTTCATGCTTGCTTGTACAATACCATGCACAAAGCAAGAAAGCAAACAACACCTACAAACACACTGGCCCCAACCATCATCCTAACAACTATTTGCTCTCCAGCTATTCTAGCCACAATAGTGCTCTGAGCAACTACAACATTGTTCAAGTTCAACAGAGAATTCTCCAGAGCCTTCAACGCAGCCATCACTGCTGCACCATCCATGCCATCTCCAGCGCTCTCTGGCTTCCACATGAAGAAGTTGCAGGTACCGTTGCCCTATTTCACAGCGAAAGCCAAATCAATAGGATGAACCCTACATCCGATTTCAAAACGCCCAAATGTAGCAACAACAAAATCAAGAAAACTCACCCAGTCACGATTCCTGCAAGTGTAGAACGGCTTGTCTAGATTTTTTGTTGTTCTCGACGTCCGCTCCACGACCGTCGTCGTGTGGCAGAAAGGGCACAGTGCCTGCCCCTCTCTCGCTCCACGCGACCCAGTCGACGAAGAAGCGCCAGATCCTGTAGCCATCTTCTAATGGCCCGCTCTCCTGTCGACGACGCCCGCCAACCTACGCCGCACCGGCACCCCGCCCGACCGGCCGCCGCAGCCTATGTCGCCGCCGCCACTGCGGTGAAGAGGGGGAACGAGGAACAGACCGTTGTAACGACGAAGTCGGGTGCGGGCCGGCCGTTATAACTAGGTCGAACCAGACCAGGTTGGGACGGCGCCAAGTCTGGTTCAGGGGCACCCGATGTCCAAAACGAAGTTTTCTCTCTCCAAAACCGGGTGCAACTGGGTTGCGATGCCCACTGGCAGTATTTCCAAAAATCAGAGTGTCTCACGGCAAAAGATGGAAAACGTAGTGTCCGCCAGCAAAGACGCGTCATTTAGCATGTCCAATAGCAAAATTTGCCTAAATTTATACCCTATCCACCATATATGTTATTTGAGACAGGGAAGCTGTTGGATAACAGAAGTATTTAAGGGGAATTTTTTGTTTGGATGCACCCTATACGAGTATATGGGAGATTAAGTTTAGGAGGGCTCATGGAGATAAGGAGGTATGTTATTAGTCACTTTCAAAACAACATTAATTAATTAAAATCACATTAAAATTCCACAGAATATATGGTTACTATTGTGTTATTTTGCCTATGAGATTATGGAGGGCATGGTATAACATAGGACATTAGCCACTTTTTTATAAAAAAAGGTAATAATGCGTTGCAAAATTCACAATTTAGGAAACAAAATCAAAATCAGTAGCACTTAAAAGTGTACCCAAAATGGATGCATAAATTTGGCGGGCCGATTATTGTTACCTGTATTTATCAAGCAATCACCCTTTAATCATCCAGATGAATGTCTTTATTAGGGGTGCATTTTTTTTTTTGTATTTATGAATTATAAGGGTGCTTCTACTATACTATAACGAAAAACTATGAGCATGCAACAGCTAACTCATTGAGATGGTTAAGTCAAATATTTTAGCATTTCATTTAGATCTGTATATAATATTTGTATGGTTTCTGGAATGCAAATTTGCATATGCCTTACTTATGTTATGATAAATATATGAACTTTATTTCTTCATGACCTATTAAGTAAGAAAACTGTTTTATTTATAGAAAAAAAATTAAGGAATATACAATTTACATATCACTAGCCCGTGCAAGTGCAAAATATTGTTGTACTACTAATAGACCTACATTTTTCTTCTGCAAATGTACTTGACATAGAACAGAGACAAAATCAATGGATAGACAGATTTTTCATACATGATGAGAAATCACAACATGATTGTATCCCTCTCCATTTCTGGCAAGACTTGATTTGACATTGAGAATAGAAAAGGGAAGACTCAGAAGGAACTAGGAGCTACATATTGTTATATTATCAAGAAACAGAGGAATAGGGTAGGGTTTTGGCTCCACCATGTTCATGTAGAGACCAGCTGAACCCGCCTTCTTAGCTCTTCAAAGGCATGCATTGCTTCGCAGTCAAGTCCCCCAGCAAACTACATATAGAGTAGCAAAGCAAACAATCATCAGGTTGAGGTTGGTTTCGCAATCAACATTTTGAGCAGCAAACTGACCTGGTGGACCCTGTAGGTGAAGCGCACACTTTGAGCAACCAGAGCAGCCTCGTTCCCAGTCCCAGCTGAATCCCTGCAGTCCAGTTCCTTAAGGACTGTCTTGGTATACATTTTCGCCAGACACACCGATGCCAGTCTCATCTGCACGGCCCAATAGGTACTTAACATGCCTGTTATTGATGGTTTATTCGCTTTGCAGATATCAATCTACCTATCTATCCAGCATCGGAAACAGGAGGAGACCATAATAAGTAGAGCTAGAGAGATAATAACCTTTGAGGCCATCCCTGAATCAATGCATCCAGTCAGTCGGAATCCTCAACTCTTTGTAGGACGACATCACCGATCTCCTTAGATTCACCAATCTGCCCATGCTCTTCTCCAATCTGAAGAGCAGATCGAATAGGGCTCATATATATCTTGAGTTTGGTGGCAATGGCATTGAAAAAAAAAATACTTGTACAAAGTATATAATGAAGACTGCTGTTGCCACACGTACTTGTCTAGCAAACTTAGAAATCTTCCTGAGAGTGGCTGTGGCCTCACTACCACTACCACCATCTTCTCCGTCTCTCAAGGAAGAGATCTCTGTTAGAAGACACTTTAGGTGTCGGTATTCAGATGCCGCTTCACGAAGTGCATCAGCTTTCTTCTCAGGCCAGTTGAAGTGCTTCAAGACGGCTGTCTCATCAGACTGACAAAAAATGGGAATTACGTACATTGGTAGCAAGCGTAGATCAATGCACCCCAAGCACAGTACATATAGATGGAGGTTTTATCCTCTCTTTTTTTGTGCCAAAAAAAAAATCTCTTATCTTACCAGAGTAGAAAGTTGTTGGTCTAGCCAGTCCACAAAGGTGAGTACTTGTTCCACACCAGTGTAAGTACTAGTGTGGATTTTGTTGATGAGATGGTTGATGAACTCTGCTTTTGTTTCCACATCCGCTTTGATCTGCGTAGTATATATAGTATGTGATTGAGAAAAGAGAATGGTGGGTATACTGTCTTGGTTTTGAGAGCGAACTTATAATAATAATTCCAGAAAACACAAAGGGAAAGGATGGTGGGTGACGCACCGCTAGCTGGTGCCTGGAGCGGTTCTGCAGCTCGTCGACAATGCTGCTATGGTGATCATGGCTTCTACTTTTGTCTGTGTGCTTTGACGGCTTCTTGTTGCTGGTCTGCAGCGAGTTGTACATGTCAACCAGCGCAGTGGCCTTGCTCACCGGAGCTGAAGGGACTCGCTGGTTTTGGTGCCGCGGCAGTGGCGGAGGAGGCGGTGGCGGTGGCGGTGGGGGCGGCGGCGGTGGCGCTGCAACGACGCCTCCTCCGGAAATCGAAATCTTGCTGGGAGGTTGTGGTCTGTTGTTGGTTGCAGCATCATGCTGTTGGTGCTGAAGGTCTGCGTTGAGGCGGAGCAGGCGCTGCACTTCCCTCCGCAAGGCATCCACCTCCCCGCGCAGCCGCACCACCTCGTCCTCTACTGTCTCCGACTCCGTGGTGCTCATCATGACCCTCCTCACGGGCATAGGCATAGACACAGCAGCCTGCCTCCTCGTTGCTGCCATGGTGGTGGCGGCTGCGGCCGGTCTTGGTCTGGCCTTCACCCCTGGGCCTGGAGTAGCAGGAGGTTGCTTGACTTTGGGTGGTGGTGCTCTTGATGCCCGAGACCGAGTTTGCGGCACAGCTGCCTGAGACGTGGAATGGATGCTGCTGCCATGGCCGTTGCTGCTTGGAACTTGTTGCTTCATGCTTGTTCGGTTGGTTGATGTGATGTGATCCAGGTAAGCAGTGCAAATGCTCCTGCTCCCTCCTGACCTCGCTGCCCAAGGCCAACACAAGATAAAGAGAAATACTAGATGGTTGGCTTGGCTGCTGATGGAAATAGAAATAGAAACAGAAACAGAAACAGAAATTGCTCTGCTACTGCTACTGCTACTGCTACTGCACTCCACTCAACAACGAACAAAGAAGCAGCAGAGTGACAAAGGATTTTGAGTGAGCGACTGCTCTGCTGCTGCTGCTAACCACGTTATTCAACTGTACGTACTACAAGCCCATAGTAACAGCGAATACAAAAACTGTTCGTTTTGCAGGACAAAAGTAGAAATCTCTCTTAAATATAATTTGTAAATCTGCAGTCTTATGAATGGATATGGATCTAATCAACAGACAAGCCACGAGTACTCTGCTGGCAAGGAAGGGAACATAACAGCATGAACATGCATGCTCAGATCAGTGTCCTTTAATGAATGAATGAATGCCCAGGCAGGCCCAGCAGCCGCACCATGAATCCTTCTGCTTGCTTGCTGTAGTAGAAACATGACCCAGCATCCATGTGAAATGGAATTCGGAGGGACACATAGCAGTAACAGTGGAAATCTTATCATTTCAGATCAGATGGATGCACATCCTACTTCTGATTTATGCATTGCATACGCATGGTAAAAGTGGCAAATTACAATCAAGCAATAACCAGAAACAAGAATCATGCATCATAGCGAAGTGGAAACAGAGGACAAGAGGCCAAACCAGATCAAATCACAATCAAGCAATCCATCCTTGAACAAGAACCAGGAGCTAACTACATGCAGGGGGGAAAAGAAATAAAGAAAAGTTACTCACAAGACAGAGGAGATAGGTTGTGATTTCAGCTGCAAAATTGAGTAAACAGAGGCAGGCAACTGGATTTTTGTAGAATCCAAGCAAGAGACAAGAGGCCCAGCTCCAAATTCAGGATGGAAAATTAGTTGAGAACTGCCTCAGTTGCTGCAACTTATAGCTCCAACCAACCACAAAGCTAGCTGTTGGAGACAGTGGGAAAGTAGGTACATGTCGTTGGAACAACAGCAATCCCTCCCTTGACATCACTGCTGGTGGCTCAACCATATATCAACACAACCATAGCTTAAACCATTTGGATCAGTTTTTTGAGAAACAAAAGTGCAGAGCAGTCTTAATTATATGCCACTTATATGTCAGTGCAGCTAGCTGACCCGTCCCCGTGCAATGCATAATCGGTAAGATGCCTCTGGAAGACGTGCTAGCTGCACTAAGTAACTAGTGTTCTGGAGCAAAAGAAAACTACCTGTTTGTGGTTGCTGTTGAGCAATGGGTAGCACAGCAGTCAAGACTGATCACCTAAATCTTCTGATGGTTCAACTGAAAACGCACTCAACTGAACATTTGTGGTGTCTTAGGTTTAGATTTTCCTATCAAACTACTAGCTCCAGGGCAGAATATTATATGCACATATTAGTACACCTTTGATCCACTGTCATGAAATTGTTAGTGCTTTCATGTACACATGCTAAGCAGACAACGAAAGTTAAAAAATATCCAGCTCGTACATTTTCAGCACAGCAAGAACTCATCTATTGTTCCAGACTTTGTTAGGTTTGATCTCCCACCAGTTAGGCCCAACAGCCTTTTGGGTCTGGTTCTCGCTGCCCATGATCGGGGGCGCTCCAACCCTACATGGTTAGTGGGCCCCCGTCGCACAGCGCTATAAAGGAAAGGTGGGGGCCGGGGCTCGCAGTACGAGGTTCACCGCGCCGCCAGTCACCCCACCGACATCCTAACCCTAGACCCGATCTTAAGAAGGGGCGCTGCCAGCGACGGGAAGCACCACCGACGCCGGCAACACCACCCCGACGCACACGCCGCCGCCGAGGACGCCACAACGCCGACTCCTCCCTCTCCACCGAACGTCGCTGCCGGCGCGTAGATGGCGTCCGCCAACGAGACCCCGGCCGGTGCTTCGACCACTACGGCTTTTGATGGTCTGCTACCTATCACCCCCTTTCTCTCTGTCTATCTGGGAATCCTGAACACCTATTCTACTACTATATATCCCGATCTGATGAATATGACTAAAACGAAATCCAACAATGGTACCGGAGCTAGGTTCCGAGAAGAAACTGGATCGGGAAAGAAAATAGAAAGCCAAACCCTAAGACCTAACCCTAATTCCCAAAATCAAATCAGAGAAGGGAAAAGGGGAGGGTCGGATTTCGAGAACCCTAGACCCAAATCCGAAAGAGGGAAGAAGGGGAAGAAGAAAGAAAGAAGGGTCGAAACCCTAACCCTAACCCCAGTTTTCCATTCGGATGAACGAAAAGAAAGAAATTGAAAGCAAAGAAAACCGAATCGGCAAGAACAAACCCTAACCCTAACCCTAGTTTCCCATTCGGATAAACCTGAAAAGAACAACTCAAATCAGAAAGGGGAAAGTGGGGCTAGGGTTAGGGTGCATCAGATGAACCTTCGCCGGCGCGGGAGAAGAAGCTGAGCCAGGGGCGCTGGCTCGCCGGGCTCGGCCAAGGTAGCGCCGCGGCCAGGCCGCTCGACGGCGGTGTGCTCACCCGTTGGGGAGCACGCACGCCGGCGAGGGGCCGACGACGGCGCAAAGGCTCACCATGGCTGCCCGCTCTGCCTTCCTCGCTCGCGGCTGCTCGGTGGCTGCGGTCATCGCTGCGGCTGAGAAGAGAGAAAGAGCGAAGAGAGAGAGAGAGAGCAGGCGCGAATGTGCTAGGGTTTCCACGGCACCGGCGCAGCGATGGTTTTGATCCGGCCGAAGACGGCGCTGCGACCGTCCGATTCAGAACCAACGGCCACGGATGCTCGGGCCGTCGCCGGCCCAGGCGGGCGCGAGCGCGCGCGGTGCTTTGCCGGCCCAGGCCCAGGTTGCAGGCCTGGGTGCGGCCTGTGCGCGCGAGGACAGCTGGGCCGAGTTGGTTTTTTTTGCCGTCTTGGGCTGCGCTGGGCTGAAAAGAAAGAAAGAAAATTTTGTTATTTTCCTAGAAGCAATTTTGATGCATATTTTTGATGAATTTGAATGATTTTGATACAATTTTTCTGTGCAAATTTTATCCAACGATACTTTGCTCAGAAAACAGGTAAATTTTTTAGTGCTTCTAGAAAATAATAATATGAAAAGATTATTAATGTTTCCGCTGTGCATGATAATTTTCGTTCTCTTTTGATTAAATTTGAACCAACGGGATAATTTAATTTTAAGAGAAGTGATGAATTTCTGATAATTTTGATGAGATTATGATGTTGTTATTTTCTGACCAACGTTGTTAATAACAATATTATAATTTTTGATCCATGAGAAATTATGCATTAATTTTACTTCTGCCCAACGGTGATGTAAAATATTTGCATGGATGAATTATAAGTTTTAATTTGACCAACGTTGAGTTAAAGCATGAAATTTTATGTATAAATGTTTCTTACTTACTCTGGTGTGATTTCAGGAGGCAAATGCATTATGAACATTGCCAACATCCCGACACTCAATGGAACCAATCACCGTGTGTGGCGGGAGAAGTATGAATTGGAACTTGCGTTGGGAGAGGTCGATTTTGCCATCACCTCACCAGTGTCCTACTGAAGCCAGAGGACCCGGTGAGAGGTGACAATGAATCTAACGCTGATTTCGCTGCTCGAAAGCGTGATCATGCTGAAATAAGAATGAAATATGACCTTGAACATAGGCAATTGACTCTCTCCAACCGCAAGTGCCTGTTGGTAGCCAAAGCCACCATAGAAGAACAGATAAGGGGCTCAATCCCTGAATGTGCTACTGCTAAAGAATATCTTGAGAAAATCAAGGGTCAGTTTACTGGGTCTACCAAGGCCACAAGCAAGTTCACTGATTAAGAAGCTTGTGAATGAGAAATTCACTGGTGGTAGCATAAGAGAGCATATTTTTTAAGATGAACACTACAGGCATCTAAGCTAAAAGAAATGAATTTGAAGGAGGAGGATTTCCTGATTCATTTGATTTTTGCTTCTTTGCCAAAAGAATATGACACCTTCATTGTGAACTACAATATGCAGCCTGAAAGATGGGGCATAGAAAGACTCATCTCAATGTGTGCTCAAGAAGAGGAGAGGATAAAGTCCTCACAAGGTGAATCTGCTCATTTTGTGAAGGATAACAAAAGAAAGAACTTTAATGGCAAGAATTCTAAACCATAAGGGAAACCTAAGTGGGATAAGACCTCTTCCTCCAGTTCACAGGGAAAGAAACCCCAGGATTCTGAGAATCAGTAGTATGGTGGAGCTGAAAAGGATCAGTGCAAGCACTGCTTCAAGAAGGGACACTACAAGAGGGATTGTCCAGACTTCCTGAAATCTCTGCTAAAGAAAGGTGATGAATTTATTACATTTGTAGATGAATCCCTATATTTATGTTATGATAAATCCACTTGGTGGGTTGATTCAGGAGCAACTACTCATGTTGCAAATTCCTTACAGGGGTTAAGTGGGACGAGAACCTTGCAAAGAGGAGAAAGAACGATTAAAGTTGCAAATGGAGTGCAAGCCAATGTTGAAGCCATTAGAGTTTTTTTCTTTAGAATTGAATAATGGTTTTGTACTTAGACTTAAAGAAGTACTTTATGTTCCCTCTTTGCGTAGAAATTTGATAAGTGTTTCGAAACTTGATGATGATAGGAATTGATTGCCATTTTGGTGATGGCAAGTGTAAGATACTGGTTAATAATAAATGTGTTGGTCTTACCTTCCGACAAGACAAGCTTTCATTTATTATCTCTTGCTGAGAATGCTGAACAATATATGCGATGAGAATGTGAATGATTCCCCATCTGCGGATGTAACTAAGAAGCGAAAGAGAATTGATACTATCTCTTCGAAATTATGGCATTGTCGCTTGGGCCATATTTCGAGGGGGAGAATGGAACTGATTGGTTAAGGAATCAATTCTCCCGCACTTAGAATTTTCAGATTTAGAACAATGTATTGATTGCTATCAAAGGAAAGTATGTCAAGAAAATTAAGAAAGATGCCAAACGAAGCACAAGAATTTTAGAAATAATCCACACAGACATATGTGGTCCTTTTCCTATGAAAAGTATGGATGGTTATGACTCATTTATAACATTCACTAGACGACTACTCTCGTTATGGCAATATTTATCCAATTAAAGAAGATCGGAAAGCATTGGATAAATTCAAAATATTTAAAGCTGAAGTTGAAAATCAGCACAATAAGAAAATCAAGATAGTACGATCAGACCGATGTGGAGAGTATTATGGGCGACATACCCCATATGGCCAAATTCCTGGACCATTTGTAAGGTTCCTATAGGAAAATGGCATAGTTGCTCAGTACTCCACAACGGGGGAGCCTCAGCAGAATGGAGTGGCTGAAAGACGTAACCG
Organism: Miscanthus floridulus; assembly: GCF_019320115.1. Lineage (NCBI taxonomy): Eukaryota > Viridiplantae > Streptophyta > Magnoliopsida > Poales > Poaceae > Miscanthus > Miscanthus floridulus. The sequence continues at coordinate 86,592,902 of NC_089594.1, read as the reverse complement.
TATCTTAATGGATATGGTAAGAAGCATGATGAGTTACTCCACATTACCGATTAGTTTATGGATGGAGGCACTGAAAACCACCATTCACATACTTAATCGAGTACCAAGTAAATCGGTGCCTAAAACACCATATGAATTATGGACAGGAAGGGAACCCTCACTTAACCATTTGCGTATGTGGGGCTGTCCAGCTGATGCAAAAATGTTTAACCCAAACATAGGAAAGTTAGACTCTAAGACAGTCAGTTGCCATTTTATTGGCTATCCAGAAAGATCGAAAGGATATCGCTTCTATTGTCCTGACAGACATACGAAGATTGTAGAAACAAGACACGCTATGTTCTTGGAGGATAACATGATCAGGGGGAGCATGGTAGCACGAGAAATCAGCCTACAGGAGAAGCGGGTACATATACCCACTCCGATGGTTGAAGAACCATTCTTCACGTTACCTGCTGTTGTTGCACCGACAGTGCAGGACACTGTAGTGCCAACACCTGTTGCAAGTTCTCCCATGACGACAATGAATGAACATGAGGAACCTATCCTTGAGGAACCTATAGAACCAAATGTTGCACATGAGGAAGAACAACAACAGCCAAATATGGAACAAGTGCCGGAGGCACCTAGAAGGTCTCAAAGAATAAGAAGATCAGCTATTACTGATGACTATGAAGTTTATGAAACAGAAGAATGTCAGATGGGGGATGATCCCACCTCATTTGAAGAAGCCATGAGAAGCGACCACTCATCAAAGTGGCTTAAGGCCATAGAAGATGAATTGAAATCAATGAGTACCAATAAAGTTTGGGACCTAGAAAATATTCCTAAAGGAGCAAAAATAGTAGGCTGTAAATGGGTCTACAAAATGAAATATGACTCCTAAGGGAATATAGAAAGATTTAAAGCGCGACTTGTGGCGAAAGGCTTCACGCAAAGAGAAGGGATTGATTACAATGAGACATTTTCTCCAGTCTCATGTAAAGATTCCTTCAGAATTATAATGGCACTTGTAGCCCACTATGATTTGGAGTTACATCAAATGGATGTAAAGATGGCTTTCCTAAACGGGGATTTAGAAGAAAATATTTATATGGCACAACCAAAAGGTTTTGTCGTAAAAGGAAAGGAAAATATGGGATGCCGCCTGAAGAAATCAATCTACGAATTGAAGCAAGCTTCAAGACAGTGGTATTTGAAGTTTGATAGAACGATAAAAGGTTTTGGGTTTGAAGAAAATGTTGAGGACAATTGCGTTTATGCAAAGTTCAAGAATGGAAAGTACATATTTCTAATTTTGTATGTGGATGATATCTTGCTTGCTAGTAGTGATATCAATCTACTAATGGAAACGAAGAAATTCTTGTCCTCAAACTTTGATATGAAAGATCTCATTGAGGCCTTGTTCGTTTTGGGAATAGAGATTCACCGAGACAGGAGAAAAGGGGCTCTAGGATTATCGCAAAAGGCATACATAGAAAAGGTCCTGAAGAAATTTAGTATGCATGTGTGCAGTCCTTCACCTGCTCCTATAGTCAAGGGCGATAGATTTAGGGAACATCAGTGTCCCAAGAACCAATATGAAATTGACTGAATGAAAGCGGTACCGTATGCTTCAGCTAGTTGGAAGTTTACAATATGCTCAAGTGTGTACACGCCCTAACTTAGCTTTTGTTACCGGGTTACTTGGCAGATATCAAAAAATCCAAGAATTGAACATTGGAAATTAGTGAAGAAAGTCCTGCGTTATTTGCAGGGTACGAAAGGCCTCATGCTTACATATAGAAGATCTGACTCCCTGCAGATAGAGGGGTATTCAGATTCTGATTATGCGGGAGATGAAAGAAAATCCACGTCAGGATATGTATTTACTCTCGCAGGACGGGCTATATCGTGGAAAAGCTCCAAACAAACCATAACTACATCCTCGACAATGTATACCGAGTTTGTAGCATGCTATGAGGCAACGGGGCAGGTGAATTGGCTGAAGAAATTCATACCCGGATTGAAAATAATTGATGATATAAATGAACCACTGAGATTGTATTGTGATAACAATCCAGCGGTACAGTACGCTCACAACAATAGGTCAAGTGGTGCTGCCAAACACATTGACATAAAGTACTATGTTGTGAAAGATAAAGTTCGGGATTATATAATAAATCTTGAGCATATAAGTACAGAGAAAATGCTCGCGGATCCGCTCACAAAGGGCTTACCACCCAACGTGTTCAGAGAACACGTAGCCGGCATGGGTTTAAGGGAAATCCTATAATTCCCGAATATACGAAGGGCCCAAAGAAAGTTTACATTTCAAAACGGAGAAGTATATTGTGGCTGTTAGTCCAACGGCACTAATTGCTGTGACGATGGGACAGTTCTATGCACTAATCTGTGATGAAATAGGATGGAAGTAAGAAAAATATGAATTGAAAGTTTTGAGTACGAAATTAAAGAACGAAGAATAAATGAGAGATCAAGGGGGAGAATGTTAGGTTTGATCTCCCACCAGTTAGGCCCAACGGCCTTTTGGGTCTTGTTCTCGAGCCCTGATCGGGGGCGCCCAACCCTACATGGTTGGTGGGCCCTCGTCGCACAACACTATAAAGGAAAGGTGGGGGCCGGGGCTCGCAGTACGAGATTCACCGCGCCGCCAGTCACCCCACCGACATCCTAACCCTAGACCCGATCTTGAGAAGGGGCGCTGCCAGCGACGGGAAGCACCACCGATGCCGGCAACGCCACCCTGACGCACACGCCGCCGCCGAGGACGCCACAGCGCCGACTCCTCCCTCTCCACCGAACGTCGCTGCCGGCGCGCAGATGGCATTCGCCAATGAGACCCCGGCCGGTGCTTCGACCACTACGGCTTTTGATGGTCTGCTACCTATCACCCCCTTTCTCTCTATCTATCTGGGAATCCCGAACACCTATTCTACTACTATATATCCCGATCTGATGAATATGACTAAAACGAAATCCAACAGACTTATGTTCAAAAACTGATTCCGATACACACTAAAATCATAAAGCAATGTTACTTAACTAGTCTATATCTATATGTATGTTTCGTTATATATCAAAGTATTCAAGTTGTAGGTCATCAAACTTCGTACTTGCTATGGTACCCCCTTTACCTCATAATAAGAAGTAAAGATGTCAAAAAAAAAAGAATCTCAGCCCTTCATTTTTAAAAGCCATGCAAAAATAAGTAATTAAATAACTAAATTATTTTTTAAAAAAATAAAAAGGCTACAGATCTAATCGGACATCCTTCTTTATCTCACAAAGCCACCCTTCCTTACATGAATATCTTTTTTAAAAGATAGCAAATAATTGAAATTGATTTTAGAGTCTAACATCCACCACAAATGTATGGATATGCCACACGTGATGACGTGAAGCTATTACACATTCTTAACATAAAATTAGTAACGTTGCACCATGAATATGTCCTTATCTTCACACATAAAGAATACGTACACTGGATGTATGTTAAATAAAAGACTCATAGCTTAATTATGGATGCATGTTATACAAATATGTATAACTCCGCCTGCAGGGACGTTGGGCCGTCGTTCGTCGGGCATTTGTTCTCAGGGCGGCTGCCGAGTGTTTGCAACAGGTTTGGTGTTGAGATTTAGAGATATTCACAGCGTGGCTATAATTTAGATGAAATCCAGTTTCTAGATATATATAGTGTTTTCCAGAGTACTTGTAACGTGTTGATATACCCAATTATTATCTAATATAATTCTTCTTTTATCGAAAAAAAATATATTACGACTCATGTGAGACCTGCAACCTTAAATAGGTCAGATTTCAAAAAAAAATCAAGTTCAAGTAACACACTTTGGGATATAAATTATTACACATAGAAATAATTAATCCATCAACTAAAAAACTTACATACTAGACTCTGGGAAATATCGGCAGCGTGCATATGCATGCACGTCAGATTTGTTTAGATTTGTCTGGTAGATATTTTCCTTATTTTTTCCTATTTCTCAAACTAAAAATAGATATAAATATATTTCTTATATTATCTCTAGGAAGTAATATGTACTAATAACCATTCATATCAACGGTCCACGGTCATTTAAAGGTACCACACTAAAATCCATGAAATAAAGACCGTGCATAGGATTTTGGTCATCATCTTTATTTTTCCCTTACGGAGCAGACAACTATTGAGGTAGGTGGGCACTGTTAGTGGAGCAAGTAAAGAAAGTTTACAGAAAAATAAGGAGGGAGTGGAAGTGGAAGTGGTTAGCTGATGAAGGCTTTTTTTTAGTACAACTAGAACCTGTTCCTGCATTCAATCTCAACAGCTGCTAGGCTCGATGAATTAAATAAATAGTAAAAGTACATGGAGAGTGCAAGGTGGGTTATCCGCGAACCCATGAATAGATTTATCTTTGCAGGATAGGCTCGTTTAGATGCGAATTTTTTTGGCTTTTGGCTACGGTAGCATTTTCGTTTGTATTTGATAAAAATTGTCTAATTATGGACTATTTAGGCTTAAAAGATTCGACTCGCCAATTACGGACAAACTGTGCAATTAGTTATTCTTTTTACCTACATTTAATGCTCCATGCATGTGCCGCAAGATTTGATGTGACGGAGAATCTTGAAAAATTTTGGATTTTGGGTGGCATCTAAACGGGCCTTTAGTTAACCGGTACAGTTCAGTCTATTTGTAGGGATGCGGACAACCTGCCTTGCATCCTTAAATACATATTAAAATACAGGAATGCTATACAACACATGTGTGTTTCTGGCTTTGTTAGCACATGGATTTCCTGTCCGTCGGATCCATCCCGCGCGCTGCTGATTGTTCGATGTCGCGCGCATGGATGTGGTCTGTTTTGTTTCTTTGACATGTGGACCCTGGATGTCGAAGCTACAGTTTGATTTTTTTGGGAGTCGCGCCTGATTTTGTGGCGTCCATCCCCTCCTCTTTCATTTCGTTTTGGCTTCTTCCATGTGACTCCAGGCGACGCGCCGCTCTCCTTGGACAACCGACTGGCGATTTCTGCTCTCTAGCTTTCCCTCCCACTCTCCCAGTGACCCAGTCCCAGATCTGCAGCTCCTCTGTCTCCTCCGGCTCCCTGACAGCCTCCCACCACGCGTGGAGCACCGGTTGCGGTGGTGTTGGCGCTGTAGCGGCAGGGGAGCAGCGTGCGCGGGGCAGCTTTTGTCGTCGTCAAGAGCCAGGGGCCTCCTCCTCCACCTCCTCGCGCAAAGCACCGACGGTGGAGCCACGGCAGCTGCCTGTGTCACCGCTGAGGGGCAGGTAGGGACGCCGCGCCGGCGGTCGTCTGGCTCGTCGGCGCCGCAAGGGTCCGGGTCCATCCGCGCAAGGTCTGCCCCTACATCTCCTTCCTGTTTGCTGCTCTTTTGCTCATGTGTGTACTCTATCCGATTTCTTTTATTTTGTGGAGGCAGAGTTCGAGGTCGAGGCGGAGGGTCACGTCGTTGTCGATTCTGCCTTCATTGGTGAGTTTTCGTTGAAGTTCATGATTAGATGTAGTATCTGTTGTTTATTTGGTGCTTATGATTGGATTTTAGTCGTTCTGATGTTCTCTCTGCTCATGTGATTTGTTGAGGCGGATTATGAGGCTGTGGCCGAGGTTTAGCCTGAATCCAAGGCCTAGGTAGAGGGCAAGGCAGAGGTCGAGGGCTAGGCGGAGGTCGAGGTGTAGTTGTAGGCGGAGGCGTACTCCTGGTTTGAGTTGGATTCGTAGTTTTTTCCGGCGTCGATTTGGATCTCTTCTTTCGTATGCTAGTTATTGTCTCGGTTGCTCTGTTATTCAGTTGAACATGGCATTAACTTCAAGTGAGCTAGCTAGTAGTCCGGCTCCGATGGTAGTATACTCTCTAGAACTAGACTGCATGTTTGTTGCTTTGTGTTTGCTTGCAGATTGCTATACCACATAGTAATTCCAGTCTAGAATTCCATTTTACCTCTATTTATTTTATTTCAGTTTGCAATCATCGTTTTTATCAGGTCTGTGCTTTCTGTATGCTTGCAGTTTGCAATATCAGAGTAATTTCAGTTTAAGAATTTTATTTTGCTTCTATTTATGTGCTTTCAGTTAGCTTCCAACTGTTTTATCAGTTATGTGCTTTCACTTTGCTTGCAATTTGCAATATGAGATAGTAGTTTCAGTTAGGAATTTCAATTTCTTTTTATTTATGTGCTTTCATTATGCTATTAACATTTTTATCAGACATTGTTTGTCTGCAATCTCTAGTGAAGGTTTGAATTTGGTTGCACTAGTGAAGGTTTGTCAGCTATCTGAATTTTTTTATTTGGTATGTTTGAGCTGGAGCTGGATGTGGTGGAGGAGGTGGATGTGGAATGTTTCCAGTGTAGCATAGAGCATGAGATGGAGGTGGGTTCCTGACGGTGTTAATGTTTATCCTTCCCAAAGTATTCTTTTCTGCAATCCATAGAAACTTTCTGGTTTTGCTTTTCTGTATATTTACTTTGCTTTTTGCTTCATGCAATGCTCTGAGCAGGATGATGCGGATTCATTTCTAGTGTTGATTTGTTTTTTTGGTGACTATTTTCATTGAGTTCTTGTTTTTTGTTGATGCAATGCCCTTAGTTTTCCTAGTTTTTTTTGCTTTCTACTTATTTATGTATTTATGAACTTAGATCAGTAAGATGTTCTTCCCTGTCATCATAATGCCCTTACAAATTCTCTCTTGTTGCTATGAAATAATTTTGTTGTTACATTAGAGTTGAACTTTACTGATACAGTTAGATGTGGTGTATTTGCTAGGTATTATTGATGTAACTAATAGTAGACTTCAACTATACTTACTGTTTGTTAATTAGTTGTGTTCTCCATTTTTTTTTTGTTATTCTGGTATTTGTAGTTGGAGTTGGAGGTGCTGTCTTTTTTAGTGTTGATTTCTTATCATTGGTGAGTTTTCATTTTTTTTGTTAGATTTTGTTCTTATGGTTGATATTGATCTGATATTATGTTGTCACTGTTTTTCTTCTTCATATTTGAGTTGTGGAGATGTTCAGGCAGAGGTTGAGATGGGGGGGGGGGGTTGCTGATGGTCTTTCTGTGTCATTGGTTTTTCTTCTTTGTTTTTTTTTTGTTATATTCCAGAATCTATGCTACTGCTCTAGCTCTAAATATTGGTTTCCTGGTTCTAGATAACTTAGTTTTTAGTATCTTGTTACTACTAATTAATTTTGTAGTTACAGTAGAGTTCAATTGCACTTACTATTGTTGATCAGGTGTAATTTATAGGTATCATTGATGTAACTAGTTATTTATCTAAAAAGTTAGATAGCCATGGCAAATATTTGTAATGAACTATCTTTTTTTTATGATTGCTTGGCTGATCATTAGGCTCCAATAAAAATATTTTTTTCTTTTCTAAAGATGTTTTTTATGATTGTTTGGCTGATCATTAGGCTTCTATATATAAGTTTTTTTGAAGATGTTTGACTATTATCGATATTTGCTTTCATGTCATAGTTTCTCTTCTACACTTATCCATTTATTTTGGATTAATTTTGTAGTTACAGTAGACTTCAACAACTCACTTATAGTTGTTCATCAGGTGTAATTCATAGACATTTTCGATGTAACTAGTACTAAGTTTATCAGGCTTTGTTAAATTTTTTTATTGGATTATGACTTTTATTTGATCTGCATTTTCATAGATTTTTTTGTTTCTGATCTGTTTGGTTCATCAAATGGCTGCAGATAGTTTTCGTTTTTTGCATTCCATGGAAAATTTTTGATTTTTGTAGTTTTTTTTATCTGTTTGGTTCACCAAATGGCCTAAGACAGTTTATGATTTTTGCAATTCATAGAAAAAATTTGATATTTGTAGTTTGTTACTTTTTCTTTGAATTTTTATCATGTTTTTGCTTGTTATTTTTAATTTTTTCCATGTTCTAAAATATTGGCTTCCTAGCTTTAGGTATTCTTTGAAATCTTTCTCCATTTATATGTTGGTATTTTTCATGTTAGATCTGGTTCTGTTACAAGCATTAGCGATTTCTTTGTATAGTTGTGTCCAATTGGTTGTTTTTTTACTGCAGTCTTAATCTTTTTGTAAATAATTTTACTGCAGTCTTAATCTTTTTGTTTCACTTGATATAGTTGTTATTGCTACCTGTTGTGTCTTAATATAATCGTTTTCTTTCATTGCTTACTATGATAGTGCTCAGTGGTTGTCCTTAATGTTAATCATCACCTTTTGCCACTTGGTTCTTGCTGTATGGTACAAAAATTACATTCGCTCGATCTTATCTGATGCAACTATCTCAGTTCAATTGCCACCGGCCTCAATGAAGCACTATTTGGTTAGTTCAACCTCTCATTCAGGCTGCTACTTGTATAGAAGGTGGAAAAGGGGAAGCATTGTCCTGACCTATTACCTATATTTGCATGAGGCCCAACCGTCGATCTCAGATTTGTCCATGTTGAGTTGCCATCTCCTTGCAGTCCACCCTTAAATGACAGACATTTTGAAAAGCTGGTAAGTCTATTTGTCCTCACGGAATAGATCTAGCCATGTGCATGCACTTTTGTGAATTTATATTTGGCAAGTACTCCTACGTAGAAATCTGAGCAATTTTGGTTCTAAAATTATGTTCGTGCTCACTTTTCTTTCTAAAGAAAGTTTTGATTAGATGAAGTAGCATTGCTGAAATCTCATATGCGATTCTGTTCAGTTTTTCTTTCATTGCTTAGATGAAGTAGCTTTGCTAAAAATATGTTTCTTATTCTAAAAAGGAGCATATCCTTCAATAAAGTACCAGAATATTGAATTTTATTTGCATAATCTGTTTTTGTGTTGTTCAAGTTGTGCCAGATCTCTTTTGATGACTGAATTTTTAGATTGTTCTGTTCAGTTAATAAAGATGCTACTGTGAAAGTATCCAGTAGAGCAGTCCTGTATTCTTGAATGGTGTTATGTCAGTTCTGAAATTATCACCCTGCTGTGAAATGTTTTTCCTACTTTAAACTAAATTATGTGCTTTCAGTTCTAATTATGTGCTTTTACTTAGCAAGTTTTAGTTACCAATTTCAGTTCGTAATTTCAGTTTGCTTCTAATTATGTGCTTTCAGTTTGAAATTTCAGTCATGCTTCTGCTTTGCCAATAGGTGGAGTTCTGCTCCTAGAGAATGTTAGATTATACAATAAGGAAGAGAAGAACGACAGTGAGTTTTGCTAAGAAGCTAGCATTTGTTGCTGGCCTTTTTTTTGTCAATGATGCATTTTTCAGCACGGCACACAGAGCTCATGCTTCAACTGAAGGAGTTACCAAGTATTTTTTTGAAGGCTGCTTCTACATTCTAAACAAGTCATAAGAGAAAAATGCCTGATTATAGTTCAGAGTTGACTTTGTGCATAGGTGCATGACACTGCCTTGTTTTATCAGGTGGTTTTCTGTCAATGATACTACTACAGGAGCACATATCTTATGCTAGTTGTACTTTAGTGATACCAAAGAACTATTTCTAATCAAGACAATTTAAAGATTCAGTAAACCAAACAATTTAAAGATTCAGTTACATAATTGCAGTTTGCTACAATGTAGATTGCAAGTATCAGGGAACTGCAATTTTAGTTCTAAGCATATGCAATATGCTATTGTTGAACCATTAGCTGTCGTTGCTACTAAATTGTTACTTGTGATTTGTGCTAGAGCTAGTATATTTGTTACTAAATTGCATTTTATATTTGTCATGATTTTGTGGTTGTGTCCTAGTTTGTCATCTATCTTTGTTAATACTGATAAACAAGTCATCCTTACTGGCTTTACCAGTGTTGTGCATGTCTACTTCATTTCCCAAGTAGCAGTAGGTGCTGATGATGAATGTAGCTTTGGTTTCATAGCCTCACTAGATTCTCAGGACCACACTACATCTTTCCTATGAACCCTATTTGCTTTAGAAAAATGACAGTAAGCGAAAGGTATCTATTTGTCTTCCTTGATTTTTTAGGTTAACACCAGCGGATAGTTTATTGGTTTGGCTGAGATGGTGGGTCGAGTTGATTTTAACAAGACAGTTGAATGCTTGCAGCAGGACAAGTGGACTGGTTGGTTTTCTGTCAAGTGACATATTATGAAGGACATTCCTAACAGCTTGTTGAAGCACATCATTCTTGAGTATAATGAAAACAAACCAGTTACTAACAGCAGACACACGCAGGAGGTGAGTTAAGTTGCTTTTCAGTTTGAAATTTCAGTCATGCTTCTGCTTTGCCAATAGGTGGAGTTCTGCTCCTAGAGAATGTTAGATTATACAAGAAGGAAGAGAAGAACGACAGTGAGTTTTGCTAAGAAGCTAGCATTTGTTGCTGACCTTTTTTTTGTCAATGATGCATTTTTCAGCACGGCACACAGAGCTCATGCTTCAACTGAAGGAGTTACCAAGTATTTTTTTGAAGGCTGCTTCTACATTCTAAACAAGTCATAAGAGAAAAATGCCTGATTATAGTTCAGAGTTGACTTTGTGCATAGGTGCATGACACTGCCTTGTTTTATCAGGTGGTTTTCTGTCAATGATACTACTACAGGAGCACTTATGTCTTATGCCAGTTGTACTTTAGTGATACCAAAGAACTATTTCTGATCAAGACAATTTAAAGATTCAATAAACCAAACAATTTAAAGATTCAGTTACATAATTGCAGTTTGCTACAATGTAGATTGCAAGTATCAGGAACTACAATTTTAGTTCTAAGCATATGCAATATGCTATTGTTGAACCGTTAGTGTCGTTGCTACTAAATTGTTACTTGTGATTTGTGCTAGAGCTAGTATATTTGTTACTAAATTACATTTATATTTGTCATGATTTTGTGGTTGTGTCCTAGTTTGTCATCTATCTTTGTTAATACTGATAAACAAGTCATCCTTGCTGGCTTTACCAGTGTTGTGCATGTCTGCTTCATTTCCCAGTAGCAGTAGGTGCTGATGATGAATGTAGCTTTGGTTTCATAGCCTCACTAGGTTCTTAGGACCACACTACCTCTTTCCTGTGAACCCTATTTGCTTTAGAAAACTGACAGTAAGCGAAAGGTATCTATTTGTCTTCCTTGATTTTTTAGGTTAACACCAGCGGATAGTTTATTGGTTTGGCTGAGATGGTGGGTCGAGTTGATTTTAACAAGATAGTTGAATGCTTGCAGCAGGACAAGTGGACTGGTTGGTTTTCTGTCAAGTGACACATTATGAAGGACATTCCTAACAGCTTGTTGAAGCACATCATTCTTGAGTATAATGAAAACAAACCAGTTACTAATAGCAGACACACGCAGGAGGTGAGTTAAGTTGCTTTCAGTTTGAAATTTCAGTCATGCTTCTGCTTTGCCAATAGGTGGAGTTCTGCTCCTAGAGAATGTTAGATTATACAAGAAGGAAGAGAAGAACGATAGTGAGTTTTGCTAAGAAGCTAGCATTTGTTGCTGACCTTTTTTTTTGTCAATGATGCATTTTTCAGCACGGCACACAGAGCTCATGCTTCAATTGAAGGAGTTACCAAGTATTTTTTTGAAGGCTGCTTCTACATTCTAAACAAGTCATAAGAGAAAAATGCCTAATTATAGTTTAGAGTTGACTTTGTGCATAGATGCATGACACTGCCTTGTTTTATCAGGTGGTTTTCTGTCAATGATACTACTACAGGAGCACTTATGTCTTATGCCAGTTGTACTTTAGTGATACCAAAGAACTATTTCTGATCAAGACAATTTAAAGATTCAGTAAACCAAACAATTTAAAGATTCAGTTATATAATTGCAGTTTGCTACAATGTAGATTGCAAGTATCAGGCACTGCAATTTTAGTTCTAAGCATATGCAATATGCTATTGTTGAACCATTAGCGTCGTTGCTACTAAATTGTTACTTGTGATTTGTGCTAGAGCTAGTATATTTGTTACTAAATTGCATTTTATATTTGTCATGATTTTGTGGTTGTGTCCTAGTTTGTCATCTATCTTTGTTAATACTGATAAACAAGTCATCCTTGCTGGCTTTACCAGTGTTGTGCATGTCTGCTTCATTTCCCAGTAGCAGTAGGTGCTGATGATGAATGTAGCTTTGGTTTCATAGCCTCACTAGGTTCTTAGGACCACACTACATCTTTCCTGTGAACCCTATTTGCTTTAGAAAACTGACAGTAAGCGAAAGGTATCTATTTGTCTTCCTTGATTTTTTAGGTTAACACCAGCGGATAGTTTATTGGTTTGGCTGAGATGGTGGGTCGAGTTGATTTTAACAAGACAGTTGAATGCTTGCAGCAGGACAAGTGGACTGGTTGGTTTTTCTGTCAAGTGACACATTATGAAGGACATTCCTAACAGCTTGTTGAAGCACATCATTCTTGAGTATAATGAAAACAAACCAGTTACTAACAGCAGACACACGCAGGAGGTGAGTTAAGTTGCTTTTAGTTTTTCTCTTATTTTGTCAGTTTCTCCACTGATTGTTGATGGTTTCACACTTGTAGTAGAAATTCTTGATATGCATGAATCAGGAAGTCAGTACTCTTTTAAGATAAATGGAAAATTGTTATGTCTAACTCTTTTAATGTTGCGATAGCTAATGTTTTCTCATACTTTTTCATGGTGTCTCTAGGTTATCTGTCTAACTCTTTTAATTGTTATATGTGATTTGTGCCAACACATTTCATTTCTGTTTATTGTGGTTTGTGATTTGTGCCAGCCCAGACATTGTCCTTGTCTTTCCATAGAAAAAAATTGTTATTTGTGATTTGTACCAACACATTTCATTTCTGTTTATTGTGATTTATGATTTGTGCTAGCGCGGACAACATTTTTTGTCCTTGTCCTTCCATAGAAAAAATTGTTATTTGTGATTTGTGCCAACATATTTCATTTCTATTTATTGTGATTTGTTCCTGATGCCGTAGTGAATTCATCATGAAGGCAGCATCTTGAGGCAGTTCTACTAGTTTTGCTGGGACTAGTAAAAGAAGGTGAGGAACAGTTGCAATAATGTGGTGGTTTGGTTGTTTTTGTTTTGGTTCACAATTTTGTTGTTCTGAATCACTCGGTCTGCTAAACATGCAGGCAGTGTCTTGAGGCACAAAGTGCAGTTCACCTGGAGTAACCAAGAGGATAATGCCAAGGTATGTATGTCCAGCCCTAATTTTGTGAACTTGCTGCTGTTTTTGTTACTCCAAACCAGCTATGTAAATTCATCACTCTTTTTGTGTACACATTCTATGCTGTTTAATTGTACTATGAGCAGGCTCCACATTCATGAGCTGGATTCTATATTTATATACATATATAGTATAATTGCATTAACAATATGTAGTATTTGCACTATTTGAAACATGCAATTTTCATGTTCTTGTTTTGTAATTTTTGAGATCATAATCATTGTGCATTTTTTCACTGAGAACATCTCATTATGTGTGAGTAAATATTTTGTTTCGTAGTAATTTCATCGATATAATGCATTACACTTAATCATTTTTTCATGTTCTTTGGATGCTATGCTGGATAGATGGTGTCATTTGTGTACATTCCAATTTATGTTTACTTGTCTTTTTTATTTTACCTTTTTGTAGGAGCATCCAAATATTGTTGTCCAGCTTGTCGATATTAGGATATGTATATATCAGGATCATTAGAGAGATCCCCTAGATAGGCTAGTTGCTATGTATAGCCTAGTTTCCTTACATTAGGATAGCTTCCTTGTACAGGTGATAGCCTCCTATATTTGTACTTGCCATGTGTGCCTAATTGGCCCTATATATGAAAGGCTCCCCACCCACATTGGGTGTGTGGTGATTCTCTCTATTCTACATGGTATCAGAGAACTAGTTCCCTTTCTCCCTCCCTCCCAGCACCTTTTCTCCACTAGCGGCTGCCTCCCCCCCTAGCGGCTCTCTTCCTAGGCCAACAATGTCGGCCTCTTCTGCCACTAGTGCCTCCCACTCCTCTAGAACCCTATCGGCTGCAGACTCCATCTCCACCCCTGCCATCCTCATCGCCCGCTACGCGACAATCTCCATCAAATCCCATGTCCCGGTGACCTTGGAGCTGAACCACCCAAACTTCAACTAGTGGTCGCCGTTCTTCACCTCCCTCTATGGGTAATTTGGCCTCCTCCCGCACATCAACGGCACGACGGCGGCCAGACCCACTGACCCTGCTTGGGCCATTACGGACTCCTATGTTCGTAGCTGGCTCCTCGGCACTATAGGGACCTGATGTCCTCGGCCTTGCTGCGGCACCAGACCAGACCACGCACGAGCTCTGGGTCGCCATCAAGCGCCTCTTTGAGGCCAACAAGGCCCCATGTGCCATCTTCCTGAGTCACAAGTTTCACTCCATGACCCAGGGCAACTCCTCCATCGACAGTACTGCCAGCAGATGAAGGCCACCACCGATGCACTCTATGACATCGGCCGTACCATCACTGACCCGGAGCTCGTCCTCAACCTCCTGCGTGGCCTCAATCCTCGCTTCGCCAGCACTGCGGACAACATCGCCGACTCGAAACCTGTTGCCAGACTTTGCCACCAATCATGAGAAGCTCGTCCTCAAGGAACTTTCGCCTTGCCAACTGAGGCACAGTCACCACCCAGATGGCATTCAATGCCACGTGCGAGTGGCTCCTCTGCCGATCGCCAGCGCGGCGGTGGTGGCGGTAGCCAGGGCAGCGGCGGCAGTCGCTATAGGAAGAAGGGATGGGGCAGCCACGGCGGTGGCGGTGGGTTCCTAGTCTAGGGGTGGGCCGCGAGCACCCACACCGCCTGACGGCCCCTGGTTTTGCTATGCCCCCTGGACAGCTAAGGCGCAACAGCAGCAGTGGCGCCCACCGGCAGTGAACCTGGCCTGGCATGGCCCCAGCGTCCTCGGCGCCCATCCTCAGGCCCATACCGCCTTCGCCCCCACCTAGTTCTCTGACTATGTGGCCCCTCCTCCTTCGCAGCAGACCGGTAGCTGGGATCAAGCCGATGTCATCGCTGCCCTAAACTAGATGTTCCTCCAAGGGTCCAACCCTTGGGTCCTCGACAACCGGCGCCACAACTCACATGTCACCCTAGGATGGTATACTTCTATCCCGTCTCCCCCTCCTGCCTCAGGCATCATAGTTGGCAACGTTAGCACCATTCCTATCACATGCTGTGGCACCTCCACACTGTCTTCTCCCAACTCTACTTTTTGCCTCACTAACATTCTGGTTGCGCCACCCTCGTGCACAATCTTCTTTCCGTTCATCAATTCACACATGACAATGATTGTTCTATTGAATTTGACGCTTTTGGTTTCTCTGTCAAGGACCAACAGACGGGGCACATGACTCTTCACTGCAATAGTGGTGGCGACCTCTACACCTTCCCCTCCATGCCCAGCGAACCACTGTAGCCTCACCACCACCTCATCGCTATGGCACCACCGCCTTGGTCACCCCTGATCCTTCCAGCCTCGCCACTTTACAGAGCATGTCGGTCATCTCCTGTAATAAGAGCCCATCATCTCTATGCCATGCTTGTCAACTTGGCAAGCACGTACGACCCCCATTTAGTCATTCTACCTCTATGACCACTCCTCCTTTTGATTTAGTTCACTGTGATGTATGGACGTCCTCGGTCCTTAGCACCTCCGGTTTTAAATATTATCTTGTTCTACTGGATGATTTTTCCCATTATTGCTGGTCGTTTCCGCCTTCGTCACAAATCCGAGGTGCACCGCCACATAGTTGATTTCACTGCCTATGCTCAAACATAGTTTGGCGCCACACCCAAATCATTCCAAGCTGATAATGGGACCGAGTTCGTTAACCATGCTACCACCTCCTTCCTCGCTAGCCATGGCATTACGCTCCGCCTCTCGTGTCCCTATACCTCTCCATAGAATGGCAAGGCTGAACGCATGCTTCGCACCACAAATGACACTATCCGCACCATGCTCCTTCATGCGTCCATGCCACCTCCCTACTGGGCTGAGGCTCTTGCCACTTGAAAGCATCTAGGCCCCTAGTTGGATTTCGGTGATTAATGTCAATACAAGATTACTATGACTAACGTGTGTTTTGTAGAGGCAATTAAGTTAGGTCATGGTAATGGAGATCGATTAGGCAATCGAGGTTGTCATGCCCCTACGATGGAAATTGTTTCAGTTTTCAAAGGATGGACGACAAGGTTAAAGATGACTAGTTCTAAGTGTCAATTGGAGTTGGAGAGACACTTAGAGTAGTTTAGGACTTTGTTTTTTCCTTTGGCCGTACTATGAAGGGGGGTATGAACGGGTAGCTTGACCTAGTTGAGTCTAGTGAGTTAGGTGTGGTGCACACTTGTTAAAACTAGCTCTAGGTAGCTCCTATGAATGCCTAAGATCCTTTGGAGCAAACTTCATTCATATATGTTCGAAGTTTGAAGTGAATGGAGTGTCAAACACTGACCGGACGCTGGCTCCGGTGCGACCGGACGCTGGCCGTAGGGTCCAGTCAGTTCATTTGACTGAGGTGATCAAGTCTGGGGTGACCGGACGCTGGAAGGTCATGTGACCGGACGCTGAGGGCCAGCATCCGGTCGACTCCAGTAAGGGTCCAGACTTGGGAAAGAGTGACCGGACGCGTCCAGTCAGTGATGACCGGACCCTGAGTATCCAGCGTCCGGTCGTTTATAGTAAGCATCCAAGAGCGACCGGACGCGTCCGGTCGGTACTGACCGGACTCTGACAGCGTCCGGTCATCACTTGAAAACTGTTCGTGGGTTGAACTGACCGGAGCGTCCGGTCAAAATGATCGGAGCGTCCGGTCATCCCGCAGAAGCTCATAACGGTTCGTTTTTCAGGCTACCTTATAAATAGGAAGCTCCACTCGTGAGTGGAGTAACTTTTGCTCATTCCAACAGCTGAGAAACATGTTTGTGAGTGCCAAGAAGAGCAAGGTCCTAGTGAGGTGTTTGTGATTTGAGAATCCAAGAGAGTAGCCTCACTAGCAAATCAAGAGTAGCAAAGTGTGCATCCATCTTCTCATTAGGCTTCGCGTGGTCAAGTGAGAGTTCATGCTTGTTACTCTTGGTGATCGCCATCACCTAGACGGCTTGGTGGTGATTGGGAGTTTGGTGTTCACCCGGCGGAGCTTGTGGGTGACCCAACTCAAGTTGTGAGCGGCTTTGGGTGATTCGCCGCGACTGGAGTGTCGAAGAATCAACCCGTAGAGAGCACTTGATCCTTGCGCGGATCAAGGGGGAGCTACACCCTTGCGCGGGTGCTCCAACTGAGGACTAGTGGGGAGTGGCGACTCTCCGATACCTCGGCAAAACATCGCCGCGTTACTTTCTCTCTCTATTTACTTTGAGCACTTACTTTGAGTATTTACTTTGAGCAATTCAATACTTGTTTTACATCCATAGAATTGCTTGCTAGAGTAAGTTTGGAACATAGGTTGCGAGGTTGTTGTGCATTAGTTTGATATAAACACTTTTCTAGGCACAAGGGGTTAATTGGGCTATCCGTAGGATTTGATTATTGCAAGAGAATTTAGAATTAGCCCAATTCACCCCCCTCTTGGGCATCTTGATCCTTTCAATTGGTATCAGAGCCTCGTGCTCATGTTTTTAAGCTTAATCGCTTAGAGCAAGATGTCTCACGGGGATGGACCCTCCTCCTATCTTTGAGGGAGATGATTTTCCATATTGGAAAATCCGCATGGAGGCATACTTAGAAGCTCTAGATGTTGGAATTACTTAGAGCCGCCTCTCAAGGGTTCCCAACACCTAAGGAATGCCGCACAACTTCAAGGCGATGAAGTGAACTATGAAAAATGGAATGCAAAGGCTCGCAACACCATCTTTAGAGGCCTTTGCAAAGATGTGTTCAATCGTGTAAGGAACCACAAAGACGCCCATGCACTATGGTCGGACGTTTGTGCGCTCCATGAGGGAACCAAGAGTGAGCGTGAGGAACGCTATCATCTTGTAATTAAAAAGCTAAATTCTTTTGAGATGTTTCCCAAAGAAAGTGCTAATGAGATGTATTCTCGATTAAATGTTCTTGTAGAGGAAGTCAATGGGCTTGGACTTACTCAAATGTCACCATCCGACGTTGTGAGAAAAATCTTGAGTGTCCTCCCCATTGACAAATATGGGCACATTGTGACCGTGCTACATCAAGGTGATCCTTCCGCTGCTACACCGACACAAATCTTGGGAAAGATCAATGCTCATGAGATGTACATGCACATCACACCACAAGATGGCTCATCCTCTACAAAGAAGAAAGAGAAGGACTTAGCATTCAAAGCTAGCCAAGACAAGGGCAAAGCAAGACTTGAGTATGAGAGCTCAAGTGATGAAGATGATGAAGAAAGCCTTGCCCTCATGGTGAAGAAGACCACCAAGATGCTAAAAAGGCTAAACAAGAGTGGCATCAAGTTTGATGGCAAGAAGAAGAAGTTCTTCACTAGCTCAAGAAGAAAGCCAATCTCCTGAGATGGATTGCTACAATTGTGGCGAACTTGGCCACCTAGCTCATCAATGCACAAAGCCCAAGAAAGACAAGTTCAAGAACAAGGGCAAGAAAGATGATTCAAGCGATGAAGATGAAAAGAAAAAGAACAAGCCCTACAAGAAGAGAGATGGCAAAAAGAGGGAGTTCTACAAGAAGAAGAAGAGTGGCAAGGCCTATATTGTCGGTGATTGGCTCACGGACATTGATTCATCAAGTGGATCATCCGATGATGATAGTGACGATGAAAAGGTGGCCGCCATTGCTATTGATCTTGCATCTTCACCGCCATCATCGCCATCATCCTCTACACACCTATGCCTTATGGCCAAAGGTGAACGCAAGGTAACTAAGAGTGATGATAGTAGTGATGATGAACATGCTA
This sequence comes from Miscanthus floridulus, assembly GCF_019320115.1. Taxonomy (NCBI): domain Eukaryota; kingdom Viridiplantae; phylum Streptophyta; class Magnoliopsida; order Poales; family Poaceae; genus Miscanthus; species Miscanthus floridulus. The sequence goes on along the minus strand of NC_089594.1, from coordinate 86,574,032 downwards.
GCGATAATGATAGCGATAGCGATGATGATGACTCACCTACATATGATGATCTTGTCAAAATACTAAGAAAATATACTAAGATCATTAGAAAGAGTAGAGCTACAAATGAAAAACTTGATGCTAAAAATGATTCACTCTTAGCTAAGTGTGATACATTAGAAAAGGCTAATGATGAGCTCAAAGAAACAAATGATTCTATATCATCCAAACTCAAGGAGCTCAAATCTTCTAAGAAAGAGCTTAAAGATAAAAATGATAAACTTGAGTGGGTGCACAATGAGCTTATCACTAGTCACAATAAGCTAAAAGATGAATATACAACTCTAAAGATCAATTATGATACCCTTATTATTGCACAAGAATTCTTACCAAATGAGCCACATGATGCTACTAACCATGTTGTTAAGATTGATATAGCTACCTCATGTGATGATTTAATTGATGAAAGCATTGAGCATGGATCTAGTAGCAAGGGCAAGCAAGTGGTTGAGTGCAATGACTATGATGAGTATGTCAAGCTCAAGAGTGACAATGAGAAGCTCATGAAAGATCTTGAAGAGATGAAAAAGTCACAACACCATTGTACTAGAAACTCTTGATCATGACAAAGAGGTGATCCTTGAGAATGAGAAGCTAAAAGAAGAAATCAAGAAACTCAAGGAGGAGAAGAACAATGATATTCTCAAGGAAGAGAACAAGAAGCTCAAGATGGAGAAAGAGCATCTCAAGGTGGGATTGAGCAAGTTTGCTAGAGGCAAGCATCTCCAAAGTGAGCTACTCATGAATACCGTCATGAAGATGGATAGAAGTGGCATTGGATATATGGCAAGTGTAGAGAAGAAGAAGGCTCAAGCTCAACACCAACAATCAAAGCCAAAGCCAAAGCCAAAGAGATGTTTTGAGTGTGGACAAGAAGGCCACTTTGCTCATGAGTGTCAAACTCCACCACCACAACCCTTGCCCAAGCATGCTAGACCCTTTGCTTTCAATGCTCACTACATGCTTAGAAAAGATTCAAGTGGAAAGATGAAAGTCATGTTCTTAGGTCCCCCCAACAAGAGTAGGCCTAAGAAAATTTGGGTGGCTAAGTCACTTGTTGAGAAGGTGAAGGGCCCTCAACAAGCTTGGATTCCTAAAGCTTGAATCTCTTGTGTGTAGGTGAACTACAAGACCGGTGGAAGTCATTGGGTTATTGATAGTGGTTGCACTCAACATATGACCGGTGATCCTCGTATGTTCACCTCACTAGATGAAGAGGTAGATGGACAAGAGAAAATAACATTTGGAGATAATTCAAAGGGCAAGGTTAAAGGATTGGGCAAAGTGGCAATCTCAAATGATCATTCCATCTCCAATGTGCTCTATGTTGCTTCATTGAGCTTCAACTTGCTATCCGTTGGGCAATTGTGTGATCTTGGCTTTCAATGCTTATTCACCGAGAAGGAGGTTGTTGTATCCAAGGTAGATGACAATCAAGTGATATTCAATGGATTTAGATACAACAACTTATATCTAGTCGACTTCACCTCCAAAGATGCAAACTTGAAGACTTGCCTATTCACCAAAACAACACTTGGGTGGCTATGGCATAGAAGACTTGCTCATGTTGGGATGAGCTCACTCAAGAAGCTTATGAAGAATGATTTGGTGAGAGGGTTGAAGGATGTGAAGTTTGAGAAGGACAAGCTTTGTAGTGCATGTCAAGCCGGCAAGCAAGTTGCAAACACTCATCCAACCAAAGCTTTCATGTCAACCACAAGAGTGCTAGAACTCCTACACATGGATTTATTTGGACCAACAACATACAAGAGTTTGGGAGGAAATCTCTATTGTCTTGTGATTGTGGATGACTATTCAAGGTATACATGGGTGTTCTTTCTTCATGACAAATCCGAAGTTGCATCTTGCTTCAAGAAGTTTGCTAAGAGAGCTCAAAATGAATTTGAAGTGAAGCTCAAGAAGATAAGAAGTGACAATGGCAAAGAGTTTGACAACACAAACATAGAAGCTTATTGTGATGATGTTGGAATCAAACATGAAGTCTCCGCAACCTATACTCCTCAACAAAATGGTGTGGTTGAGAGGAAGAACCGGACTTTGATCACTCTTGCAAGGACAATGCTAGATGAGTACAACACCCCCGAAGCTCTATGGGCGGAAGCAATCAACACCGCATGTTATGCATCCAACCGCCTATTTCTTCAAAAGTTCCTTGTCAAGACTCCGTATGAGTTGCTCAATGGGAAGAAGCCGGACGTCTCCTTCTTTAGGGTGTTTGGTTGCAAGTGCTACATCTACAAGAAGCGGCAACACCTAGGGAAGTTTCAAAGACGTTGTGATATAGGTTTTCTTGTTGGTTACTCATTGAAGTCCAAAGCATATAGAGTATTTAATCATGCCACCGGCTTGGTTGAAGAAACATATGATGTGGAATTTGATGAATCTAATGGCTCCCAAGGAGCACATGAGAATCTTGATGATGTAGGTGATGAACCATTGAGGGAGGCTATGAAGAATATTCCGGTGGGAGACATCAAGCCAAAAGATGATGAAGATGATGTACAAATCATTAACCAACCTTCTTCATCAAGTGTACCACAAGATGGTGAAAAAGATGGGAGAGTAGAAAATGAAGATACTCATATCTCCCATGAGCAAATGGTGGTACAAGCACAAGATGTTGATGCTCCACAACCTCCTCCTCAAGTGGTCAATAGAAGAAATACACCTCTCCTACAAGATCATCCACAAGATTTCATCATAGGGAGTCCAACAAAGGGGGTAATGACTCGATCTCAAAAACTTACTTCATTTATTGCTCATCACTCTTTTGTCTCTTGCTATGAGCCTACCAAGGTAGAAGAAGCTCTTAAAGATCCAGATTGGATCAATGCGATGCATGAAGAGTTGAACAACTTCACTCGCAATGAAGTTTGGAAATCTTGAAGAGCGACCAAAAGGTGCAAGAGTCATTGGAACGAAGTGGGTGTTCCGAAACAAGCAAGATGATCAAGGTGTTGTTGTGAGGAACAAGGCAAGACTAGTTGCAAAGGGGTTCTCTCAAGTTGAAGGTTTGGATTTTGGAGAGACCTTTGCACCGGTTGCAAGATTAGAAGCCATCCGTATCCTTCTTGCATATGCATCACATCATGAAATGAAACTATATCAAATGGATGTGAAAAGTGCATTTTAAATGGCTTTATCAATGAACTAGTCTATGTTGATCAACCTCCCGGGTTTGAAGACCCTAGATATCCTAATCATGTTTATAGGTTGTCCAAGGCACTATATGGGCTTAAGTAAGCCCCAAGAGCTTGGTATGAGCGCCTTCGGGACTTCCTTATTAAGAAGGGCTTCACCATTGGGAAGGTCGACACCACACTATTCACCAAGAAGCTTGATGGGCATATCTTCATTTGTCAAGTATATGTCGATGATATCATCTTTGGATCATCAAATGAAGACTCATGCAAAGAATTTGGTGAATTGATGTCTAAGGAGTTCGAGATGTCAATGATTGGTGAGCTTACATTCTTTCTTGGTTTTCAAGTCAAGCAAATGAAAGAAGGCATCTTCATCTCTCAAGAGAAATACACAAAAGATCTTCTCAAGAGATTCAAGATGGATGAATGTAAGCCAATCAAGACCCCAATGCCTACAAATGGACATCTTGACCTAGATGAGGGAGGTAACTCGGTTGATCAAACTCTCTACCGTTCTATGATTGGTAGCTTGTTATATTTAACCGCATCTAGGCCCGACATCATGTTTAGTGTGTGTATGTGTGCTAGATTTCAAGCTAGTCCTAAGGAAACACATTTAATTGCCGTAAAAAGAATCCTTAGGTATCTTAAGCACACACCAAGCATTGGCATTTGGTATCCCAAAGGAGCTTTATTTGAATTAATTGGCTATTCCAATTCGGACTACGCCGGATGCAAAGTTGATAGAAAGAGCACATCTAGAGGGTGCCATTTGCTTGGTAGATCACTTGTGTCTTGGTCCTCCAAGAAACAAAACAGTGTGGCTTTGTCCACCGCCGAAGCGGAATACATTGCCGCGGGTGCTTGTTGTGCACAAATATTATACATGAAACAAACTTTACTAGACTATGGAGTAGTTCTAGAGAAAGTACCTCTTTTGTGCAACAATGAAAGTGCGGTAAAACTTGCAAATAATCCAGTTCAACACTCTCGCACCAAACATATAGATATCCGCCATCACTTTCTAAGAGATCATGTAGCTAAAAATGATATATCACTAGAAGGTGTAAGATCCGAAGGTCAATTAGCGGATATCTTCACTAAACCGCTAGATGAGGCTACATTTTGTAGATTGCGGAATGAGCTCAATGTACTTGATTTTAGTAACTTCACTAAAAATTGAGCTTGTGTTGTCCCTTGCATTCATTGTAATATACAACATGTTTAATTTATGACAATGCACATAGGGCTTGTCTAACATGGTTAAGATAACCGCCGAAAAGCGTGTGAAGAAGCTTAACCTTGGATCAAACTTGACAAGCAACTAGATTTACTTACAAGTATTGCATATGCATGAATGTTGTTTTTATCGTTTTGTTCCATTTGCTCTCTTGTTGCCTATTTTCTTAAAAAGAATATAGCCTAAGGCAAAATATTTTGAAAAATATGAGGGTTTGAGAGAGGTCACTCACATCAGTCCCAATTAGTGTTTATTTGGATCTTATTCAAGTTGGGACTTGATTGGGAACAGGCAGCGCGAAGGAAGGTTGAAGGTTTGCTAGAAAAGCTGCACCGGACGCTGCACCGGACGCTGCTGTCCAGCGTCTGGTCAGTTCACAGGAAGGTGAACTGCTACTGAAGGAGTGATCGGACGCTGTGTCTGTGCGTCCGGTCAGGAAGGGTTCAGCATCCGGTCGATCGAAGGATGACCAAGTTGTACTGACCGAACCCTGCCTGTGTCCGGGTCATGGACCACCGGATGCGTCCGGTCCCGATTCCAGAGGATTTGGACCTCTCTGGAATCGACCGGATGCTGGGTGGTAGCGTCCGGTCGCTACCACCGGAGCGTCCGGTAGTGGATCTCGCACGGCTTCAGGACTCTTTTCCGTTTCCCTTCTCTGTCGCGTCGGTGGATCTATTTATAACGGCAGTTCCTTCGCCTTGACTCACCGTGACCTAGCCCAAGCCACCGCCAAGTCACGCCGCCGCAGCCTAGCCACGCACCACCGCCACCGCGCTCGGCCCTCGCCAGCCACGCGCCACCGTCCGCGCGCCACCGCGCTTGGCCCCTCGCCCTCCACGCGCCGCCGTCCCAGCGCCACCACGCGCCGCCGTCCCATGCGCCACCCGCGCTTGCTCACCCGTGCCTCTACAGCACCACCGTGCTCCAGCCTCCTCGCGCCCAAGCTCACCGCTCCACCGTTGCCAAGGCTGCCGGTCATCATGCTGAAGTGCCCTAGCCCTACCATCCCCTTGATTGGTAAGGCAAATTTTGTGTTTCAATCTTGATCTCCACTTTTGTGACCTAGATCAAATTTTCAATGCACTGATTCCCCATTGCATTTAGGGCTTTTGACCTAACCCTAGCCGGTTCCGAGATCCCCTGCGTGCCATCTTATCTCTTCTCGGATCGCTGATCGTCAGGTAGAAAGCCACTCGATTCAAGTTCGCATCTACATTGCTTTCTCTATTAGGATTTCGCATCTATTAGACATATGGTATTATTTGTATATCCATCTACTCTATCGTGCAGCGAGTCGGTTCCGTTGTGTTATGTCTGGCAGTTGGCAGTCAACTCGGAGCCAAGCTCAAGAGTAAGGATCGAGGCCAAGCCTCGAAAGCGGCAGTTTGACAGTTGATCTTCATCAATGGCAGTTCACCATCTTGTCAGTTCAGATGGCTCACACCAAGAATGTTGGTGGTGGCCCAGGTGATGATGATCGGAGGCCCCCGCCTCACCAGCCAGTCAGATCTAAGGGCAAGTCAACTAAGCAGGTGACATCCAAGAAGTGGAAGTACCCCCGATGTAGAGATAGCGAGAGCAGTAGCTGTTGTAGAGGCCGCAGAGCGTGCCGAGAGAGGTGGTGCCTATAGTGGAGTTATCATTGCAGATCAGCTAGTTTCACCCACAGTCAGAGCTGCGATTGAGGATGTTGAGCGTCGTCACGGTAGTCCAGATGGGACTGCCACGTTTGCAGGACAACGGGTTACCATTGAGGAGGGTCCGTCAGCACAGCAGCAGCCCCCACCAGTAGAGCCTCAGCCAGCCCAGGAGACTCAGGAGGGTCAGGAGACCGAGCCAGCACCTCAGCTACGCCGCTTGAGTCGTACCAATGCCGCAGTTCCTCCGAGGCCAGTTACACAGTGCAGGGGTTCACGCCCTCCGCCTAGACCACAAGGTCTGCCTCTAGTGGTACACCTCGACTTGAGGGCCACTACAGCCAGGCAGGTTCAGCAGCTGTGGTTTGTTGAGTTTGAGGTCTGGTTTCCTCCGAGGAGGGATGAGAGAGCAGCTGAGGGGTTCTACACGCCACTGCAGGAGGATTTCTACAATGCCTATCTCAACAGTGGGGCAGTGTTCAGATCTCAGAGAGTCTGTCAGATAGAGTCTATTATGGCAGCAGCTGGAGAGAGCATTCAGCCATACTTATCATATTTGCTAGGACTGACAGATTTGATTGGACGGATGGGCATATATGTACCATCTTGGGTCTATCAGTTTTATGCTTCACTCTACATCGATCCACATCACAGATTCATTCACTTTGCTTTTAAAGGCAAAGACTACAGAGTGACGAGTGGCAGAGCCAGAGAGATACTGAGGCTATAGGAGCAGCCTATTAAGATGCATGAGGTTTGCTATGGACAGCAGGAGCCTCCCAGGCATCCTCATGGAGGGTAGGTGCCCCCTACAGATTTAGTGCGGCATTGCTTCAAGGAGTCGTTTGGTGAGGGGTCGAGCAGGAACCCTAGTGACTTGACTCCTACAGCGAGGGTACTAGAGGCCATCATCAGGAGGACACTGCTTCCCAGGTTGGGATACAGGGAGGGCCTGACTCGCTTATAGCTCTGGCTTCTCAATGCCATCATGCAGAGGACAGTATTTGACATCTAGGACCTCCTTCTTTTAGAGATGGAGGATACTACAGCTGAGGGGTTCAAGGGTCGTAGGTAGCTTCCCTATGCTCACTGGATCATGTTCCTCATCCATAGAGTAGTGCTTGATAAGCCCCCTGGCATGATGGATGAGTATATAGGTGCTACCACAGAGTTCCCAGCTTATAACCTGTCACAGAGGATCAGACACACCACTCCTCAGGCACCCAGTCAGCCTAGCCATCACCTCAATGTGCCAGAGTCCACAGCTTAGCAGGATGAGATCATCAGAGGGATTGCAGCCACTGAGGAGGAGGAGCTAGATGCATAGTAGGAGGTGAGCGAGTATAGTGACAGCTCTGACGACGACTACCAGCCTATACCTCAGATGCCTCCACGCAGACACGATGCAGAGGCTGGTAGCTCTAGTTCTGCTCCACCTGCTCCATAGACAGACCCCGCTCTCATTGCTATTCTTGAGCGGATGCAGCAGGATCAGACACGACAGGCATAGGAGACAGCTACCAACTTCGCACAGTTTTAGGTTCGTCAGGATGAGTTTTAGCGGCTGCAGCAGCTCCTTCAGCACCAGCAGTTACTTATGCAGCAGCAGCTCATGGGATTCATGCAGCATGTAGTGACAGCCATTGGGATCCCACTACCACAGACTTTGCCCTAGCTTGCACAGCCTCCTACCACTTCGACGACTCCAGTAGTACAGCCCATCAGGCTCTAGAGTCAGGGACAGCCTCTAGCTCAGTTTACTTCACCTCCTATACAGGTGTCCCAGTGGTTAGCCTCACCTGGTGTTGCCCCGTAGTTCACTCCTTATCACACGGGTTTCTTACCAGAGCAGACTTCCTCGCTATTCATGCCTGAGACGTCAGTCTCCAGGAGTCTTGGAGCATCATTCAGCGAGTTAACTGGCATGCCTACTCCGCCTCACATGCATACTGCCGGTTCGTCTACAGTAGCTCCAGCTATCATGACTACTCAGAGGCTCCCCTTGTCTATCGCCTCGTCAGATCCTACGATAGACATACTTGCAGCTTCATAGGCAGCACCAGCCCTAGCTCAGACCCAGACCGCTTCAGCGACACTTCCTACTTCAGAGGGTTAGTCAGTTCAGAGCTCAGGGTCAGATGATGATGGCGCCCAGTTCCATCTTGCTCCACGTACTTCAGCGCCCGACTCGTCCGCTGCAGCCCCGCCGACCGACCCGTAGGTTTTGGTGTTTGACGCCAAAGGGGGAGAGGGTTTGAGTATGTAGACTTAGGGGGAGCGAGTTTCAGGGGGAGCTAGTTATCTAGTATTAGCTTATTATATACATTTGGAGTTTTATTTGTGTGATACACTATTACTTATGCATTCGTGTGTTTACTTTCATGCATATTATTATATATATGTGATAGTGCTATCTACGTGATTGTGACATATGACATGTGTGTGATTTCTACTTTGCATTATCTATATGTCATATCACTAGTGTAATGCTCATTTGCTTTTGCTTCCGCGTTTATACTTCGAAGCAAATGAGCTTTGTTATTTGTACTCATGCTTAATTCATATCCTTTGAGTACATTGTGTTGGCTTGGCTCATATAAGCTTGACTAACTCTTTTGTTCTTATCGACAAAAGCTTATATGAACCAAGCCCATCAAAAACCTCACTCCATAACATACTCGAGGTAGTATTGTCATCAATCACCAAAAAGGGGGAGATTGAAAGCATCTAGGCCCCTAGTTGGATTTCGGTGATTGATGTCAATACAAGATTACTATGACTAACGTGTGTTTTGCAGAGGCAATTAAGTTAGGTCATGGTAATGGAGATCGATTGGGCAATCGAGGTTGTCATGCCTCTACGATGGAAATTGTTTCGGTTTTCAAAGGATCGACGACAAGGTTAAAGATGACTAGTTCTAAGTGTCAATTGGAGTTGGAGAGACATTTAGAGTAGTTTAGGACTTTGTTTTTTCCTTTGGCCGTACTATGAAGGGGGGTATGAATGGGTAACTTGACCTAGTTGAGTCTAGTGAGTTAGGTGTGGTGCACACTTGTTAAAACTAGCTCTAGGTAGCTCCTATGAATGCCTAAGATCCTTTGGAGCAAACTTCATTCATATATGTTCGAAAGTTTGAAGTGAATGGAGTGTCAAACACTGACCGGATGCTGGCTCCGGTGTAACCGGACGCTGGCCGTAGGGTCCGGTCAGTTCATTTGACTGAGGTGATCAAGTCTGGGGTGACCGGACGCTGGAAGGTCGTGTGACCAGACACTGAGGGCCAGCGTCCGGTCGACTCCAGTAAGGGTCCAGACTTGGGAAAGAGTGACCGGACGCGTCTGGTCAGTGATGACCAGACCCTGAGTATCCAGTGTTCGGTCGTTTACAGTAAGCATCCAAGAGCGACCGGACGTGTCCGGCCAGTACTGACCGGACTCTGACAGCGTCCGGTCATCACTTGAAAACTATTCACGGGTTGAACTGACCAGAGCGTCTGGTCAAAACGATCGGAGCGTCCGGTCATCCCATAGAAGCTCATAACGGTTCATTTTTCAGGCTGCCTTATAAATAGGAGCTCCACTCGTGAGTGGAGTAACTTTTGCTCATTCCAACAGCTGAGAAACACGTTTGTGAGTGCCAAGAAGAGCAAGGTCCTAGTGAGGTGTTTGTGATTTGAGAATCCAAGAGAGTAGCCTCACTAGCAAATCAAGAGTAGCAAAGTGTGCATCCATCTTCTCATTAGGCTTTGCGTGGTCAAATGAGAGTTCGTGCTTGTTACTCTTGGTGATCGCCATCACCTAGACGGCTTGGTGGTGATTGGGAGTTTGGTGTTCACCCGGCGGAGCTTGTGGGTGACCCAACTCAAGTTGTGAGCGGCTTTGGGTGATTCACCGTGACGGAGTGTCGAAGAATCAACCCATAGAGAGCACTTGATCCTTGCACGGATCAAGGGGGAGCTACACCCTTGCGTGGGTGCTCCAACGAGGACTAGTGGGGAGTGGCGACTCTCCGATACCTCGGCAAAACATCGCCGTGTTACTTTCTCTCTCTATTTACTTTGATCACTTACTTTGAGTATTTACTTTGAGAAATTCAATACTTGTTTTACATCCATAGAATTTCTTGCTAGAGTAAGTTTGGAACATAGGTTACGAGGTTGTTGTGCATTAGTTTGATATAAATACTTTTCTAGGCACAAGGGGTTAATTGGGCTATCCGTAGGATTTGATTATTGCAAGAGAATTTAGAATTAGCCCAATTCACCCCCCCCCTCTTGGGCATCTTGATCCTTTCACCACTGCCACTTTCCTCCTCAATAGGTGACCCTCCTCCTCCATACAAAACAATATACCCTATCAGCTTCTTCACAAAACACTCCCAGACTACTCCTCGCTTTGAGTTTTTGGATGCCTCTACTATCCAAACCTCACTGCCACCTCCCCCCACAAACTAGCTCCTCGTTCAGCAGCCTGTGTCTTCCTTGGCTACCCATCCTCTCACAAGGGGTATTGCTACCTTGACATGTCCACTTGGTGCATCATCATCTCTCGCCATGTTATTTTTGATGAATTGGTGTTCCCCTTCTCGGCAGCACCATCGGCGGCCTCCATGCCGTCTTCACTTGATTTCCTGATGCAGGGACTATCTTCCTCGACGACACCTACGACCACTGCTCCACTGCTCGCTGGCCCTACGGCCCCCACCTCCAGTGTGGATGAGTCCCCAGAGCTCCTAGACTCGGCTATCCTCTAGCTGGGCCCCCCTGGCTCCTCCTGTGGGCGGCCCCTGGCTAGGTGGCTAGCGCTTCGGCGCTATCTACACTTGCCGTGCCTGGCTTCTTGCAGTGCCAACCGACCAAGCAGTAGCTCCTATGGCCACAGCCATGGCACCTGCTGCACCTCCAGCACCACTAGTGCCCCCTGCTGCGTCTCTAGCAGCACCAGCAACAACTGCTGGCCCTCTAGCACCACTGGTGCCCCCTGCTGCGCCTCCAGCAGCACTAGCAATAGCTGTTGGCCCTAGTGTAGTAGCTCCTCGGGCTGCAGCATGGCCTGTGATACGCTCACAGATCAGCAGTCTCCGCACCGTCGAGCGCTTTGGATTCTCCGCCTCCACTACCTCGCCCCTCCCGGTGAACTATCACAGCGCACTCGTCGATCCCAATTGGCGTGCTACGATGGCAGAAGAACACAAGGCGCTGATCGACAATGGCACTTGGTGCCTCGTCCCTCGCTCGCCTGGTGCTAACATCGTCACTGGAAAGTGGCTGTTCAAGCACAAGATTCACGCCGATGTCTCCCTCGCCTGACACAAGGCACGCTGGGTCGTCCATGGCTTCTCCCAGCAGGCCGGTGTCAACTACGACGAGACATTCAGTCAGGTGGTCAAGCCGGCCATGATCCGCACTATCCTCAGCATCGCTGCATCTCGGGAGTGGCCTATCCGCTAGCTCGACATGAAGAACGCCTTCCTTCATGGCCACCTCGAGGAGACGGTCTACTGTGAGCAGCCATCTGACTTCGTCGACCCCGCTGCCCCTGACTCTGTCTGCTTGCTATAGAAGTCCTTGTATGGACTCAAGTAGGCGCCGCATGCTTGGAACCAGCGCTTCACCATGTTCATCTGTAGCATCGGCTTCACCCCCTCCAAGTCGGATGCCTCCCTATTCGTCTACAAGGTTGGTGATGAGCTGGCCTACCTCCTCTACGTTGATGACATCATTGTCACCGCATCGTTGCTGGCCCTTCTTTAGCACGTCACCGCGCGCCTCTGCTCGAAGTTCACCATGATGGACCTCGGTGACCTGCACCACTTCCTCGGCATCTCGATGACTTGGGATAGCCGTAGGCTATTCCTTTCCCAGCGGTAGTATGCTGTGGATCTTCTCCAGCATGCCGGCATGTCTGAGTGCCACTCGACAGCTACCCCCGTGGATGCCCAGACCAAGTTGTCCACCACAGAGGGCGCCATGCTCACTGACCCCTCAGAGTACAGAAGCCTTGCTGGTTCACTCTAGTACCTCACTCTGACAAGGTCGGACCTGGCCTATGCCATCCAGCAGGTCTGCCTCTTCATGCATGACCCTCGTGAGCCGCACCTTACGCTAATCAAGCACATCCTACGGTATGTCAAGGGCTCCCTATCGTCCGGCCTGCACTTGGGCACCGGCGCCATCGACCAGCTCATTGCCTACTTCGACGCTGACTAGGTCGGCTACCCCGACACGCGCCACTCCACCTCTGGCTTCTACGTCTACCTCAGCGACAACCTAGTGTCTTGGTCCTCCAAGCGCCAGACGATGGTGTCTCGCTCCAGTGCCAAAGCAGAGTACTGTGCAGTGGCCCATGTTGTGGCCGAGTGCTGCTGGCTGCATCAACTACTCCAGGAACTCCACATCTCGATCCCACGTGCGACGGTTGTCTACTGTGACAACGTGAGTGCCATCTACATGACTGCCAACCCCGTCCACCATCGCTGTACGAAGCACATCAAGATTGACATCCACTTCGTCCACGAGAAGGTTGCTCTAGGATAGTTCCGAGTTCTTCATGTTCCCTCAGTGTACCAATTTGCAGACATCATGACCAAGGGTCTACCCATCCAGCTCTTCACTGATTTCCAGACCAGACTGTGCGTCTGTGATTCTCCCGCTGTGACTGCGGGCGGGTATTAGGATATGTATATATCAGGATCATTAGAGAGATCCCCTAGATAGGCTAGTTGCTATGTATAGCCTAGTTTCCTTACATTAGGATAGCTTCCTTGTACAGGTGATAGCCTCCTATATTTGTACTTGCCATGTGTGCCTAATTGGCCCTATATATGAAAGGCTCCCCACCCACATTGGGTGTGTGGTGATTCTCTCTATTCTACAGTCGACCTCATTGGTATCACATCAATAATGGAGGTAAGTAGTTATTGAACTCATTCCCCGTCTAGTTTGGTGAGTGCCTTTGGTTGGTGTTGGTCATCAAATTGATTGTAAAACAGGTGTTGATGAGATTGATTGGCGCTGATGAAACCATATACTCAAATTTCGTGGATACATTGCATTGGTTAGAGAACATAGATGTATTGGAAATGATTGTGGATAAATTTAGCTCATCAGTAAGTACACTTGATCACTTAGTAACATAGTGCTATACGACATTTGTTGGGCACTAAACCATGTCATTATTAAGCTTTGGTGTGTGTAGAGTGTGTGGGTGTTTGGGTTCTTGTTCTGTATTTTCTTCTTAATAATAATGAACCACAGCTCTCCTACGTTTTTGCGAAAAAAATGTCATTATTATGTTGTACTTGCAGTGGTTATGGAGGTTGGTTTGTTGTCTCAGTAGAATTCATATGTTTTTTTGGATATATTTCTAGTAAAGGGCTCATATATCTATGTTGCCTTGATCAAACAGGACTCTCCTGAAGTGCATGCAAATACTGCTGAAATCCTTTCCGCTGTAACTCGATGCGCCTCTCCTACTCTTGCTGCAAAAATATGCAGCCCAAGGTTTGTCCTTTTCATTTAATTTTTGTGCGATCAGAAAATGCAACTTTTGTGCATCAATATCGCTTCCTTTGTTAGCTATTATTATGTTCATTTTTCTTTGCTTGTTCCTGGTATCAGTTTTGTTGGTAGGTTGTTTCATCACGCTCTTGAAGAGTCAAGACCAAAATCTATTCTGGTTCATTCATTGTCAGTGTGTATATCTTTGTTGGACCCCAAAAGACTAGCATTAGCCTCATACCAAGCATTTAGAAGCAACTTAACTCACGGGACGCTGATCATAGCCAGTCCAGAAATAGTTGATGGTATGCTGGAGAGTTTAGGTGAGTGCTCTGTGCTTGATTCTTTCTACTTAATGCTACTTGTATTGTTTATATGCTTTTCACTTGTTACACCCTTGCTTTCTGTCGCACACATTCTCCTTGTCATTTGCACACCTGACATGTTTAATGAAAATATGAAATGCTTGATTGCCTTTCCAAGGACTTACCAGTATACCTGTAATCACATCTTAGGTGACTTGCTGAAGTTACTGGACATTACTTCTTCTAAAAATGTTTTGCCTACAACTTATGGATGTTTGCGTCCGCCTCTTGGAAAACACCGTTTGAAGGTATGCTCAGATGCTGTGGATCTCTTGTTTTTAGTTTGAGCATATATGATTAGTTTTCATTTGCTTAATGCTGCCTAGGGATTTTTAGACTTTACTATTATTTAATACCATGCATGAGGATATATGATGGGGTAATTTCAGAGAGAGATATGCTTTTAGAGAGAGCTATGATTAATCGTTTCCTTCATTCAACGTGTCTCTTCAGAGCCCTTTGCTGTCTATTTTATTTTAATAAATTATACTTCTGTTTCTTTTAGATTGTAGAGTTTGTCTCTATTTTGCTAACAATTGGTAGCGAAATTGCTGAGAAGGAGCTAATAAACCAATCAGTGATAAAGCATTGCATTGATTTATTTTTTCTGTAAGTGGGCTACTGTGTGTTTTATTCCTTAACAGTCACTGTTAATGGCAAATCCTCATACATTGCCTGGTGTTGTAGGTACCCTTATAATAACTTGAGTGAAATACACTAGCGGCCCTTTAACTTGTCGGCATGTGCCAATCCGGTCCACGAACTTATAAACGCAAAAAATAGGCCTCTGAACTTGTCAAGTAGTTCAACGTAGGTCCATTTCCCATCCGGCGCGGCCTCCAGACGACGTGGCAGTGCCAGCGTGGCGGACGAAGCACGTGAGCCGCATGTTTCAATGCCCTGCAATGCTCGCTTGCCGGTCGCCGCACATAGTGCCTACCAGACTCTCCTCCTCCTGAGTGGCTGAGCGCTAGCTGGTCTCCGATAGGCTAGCTATGTAGGTGCGCTGCGACGTCTGTGGCGCCGCACCGGCCACCGTGCTCTGCTGCGCCGACGAGGCCACGCTCTGCTCTGCCTACGACCGCCGCGTCCACTGCGCCAACAAGCTCGCCCACAAGCATCGCTGCATATCGCTCCTCCAGCCTGCCTCCAGTAATGATGACTCTGATGCTGCCGCAAACGCCGCTGCGCCGCTCTGCGACGTCTGTAAGGTCCAATGCATGCTTCGGCCGGAGAGGGAGAGGATCAGATTCGGAGCTGCTGCTGCTGCTGACATGGTTGGTGCGCCTTGTAGGAGCAGAGGGGCCTCATGTTCTGCATGGAAGACCGTGCCTTCCTGTGGCTCGACTGTAACGATCCCATCCATAGTGCCAACGACCTGTTCTATTCTATTCGCAACCATCGTCGCCGCACTCTATTCTATTCTATCCGCAGCCGAATCATGCTAGCTAACAGATCGACCTCGCGGTGGTTTGTTCTTAGAAGCAGAAGGCCGGCTACAGCAACGACGGCCGCTCGTGTCCACCATGATGACATCGCACCCCTCCTGGTTCTTGAATCTGTCCATGCCCTCCAAGTGTGGCTCCCATAGAACGGGATGCTAGCTTTTGCCGTGCTCTGCTTCAGCTGGTCCAAGGCACCCGTGCAGAACATGTCAGCGCAGACACTACTAGAAATGTGTTCATCAATGACGATTCAGTCGTGACGCTTACAAATTTCATCACAGAACAAGTGACGGAGCTTTGGCACAAAGAATAATGATGAAAACAATAGAATCATCATAAAACAACAAAACTAAATTGTCATAGATCGTTTGTCTCATGTACCACCTCGAGGACGTGGTGCCATGGTCCCACCAGCAGGTCCCACCTCGAGGATGTGGCGATGTGGTCCCACCATTAGGTCCCAACCTCGAAGACGTGGCGATGTGGTCCCACCAGCGGGTCTCCACCTGAGGACGTGGCGGTGAACAAGTGGGGCAGCGTGGCCCACATGGTCCAGCTGGACTTGCATCCTTCTGCCTCCCTTTTTTTTGCCAAAAAATAGCACATGCAGGGAGATTCAAACCCACGACCTGCTGCTAGACATGTTGGTGCGTTACCACTGGAGCACTCGCCGTTTTGTGATAAAGGCATGCATGTTTTCTATTTGTAAACGTATACCATGATAATTGAAACTTGGTTCCCTAAATTGAATTGATCACAGTTCATGGGCCCTAAACCCATGATCGCATGGACGTGGGCGTAGATAAACCCTCGCGCTGTGAGAGTAGCATCGGGCGAGCACAGCAGATCAGCGCTGGCGATCGTCGGGCAGGCAGAGCAGCGCCGGCGAGCATGGGGCGAGGAGAGCAGCACCAGGCAGTGGCGGCGCGTGTGGGACAGTGCGGCAGCACCGGCGAGCGTGGGGCTGGCAGAGCAGCGTGTGGCGCACAAGCTGAGGAGCGCTGGGTAGCGGCGGCGCTCATGGGACAGAGCAGCGGTGGCGCGCGTGGGTCAGTGCACCAGTGTCGGCGATCGTGGGGCGGTCAGAGCAGCGCCGATGATCGTGGGGCGAGGAGAGCAGCGCCAGGCAGTGGCAACTTGTGTGGGACAGGGCAGCGGCGGTTTGCGTGGGACAGAGGAGCGCCGACGTTCATGGGATAGAGCAGCGGCGGTGCGTGGGACAGAGCAGTACAATGTTTGATTTGTTTTTGAATTTCTTTATATATATGCATGTGTTGGATGTGTTTTTGAATTTTGTTGAGTTTACTCTAATTTTAGGACTGAGTGTAAGGTTTATTTTACTCTCAAAATAGATGGATAGAAGCTGGATTTATGGGACACAATTCACACCTGCATATGTGAAAGGAGTTGAAGTGTTCATGAAATTTGTTAGTGAAAGATACCCCGAAGATAGCCACATACTTTGTCCATGCAGCAAATGTCTTAATCAAAGTTTATGGCCTCAGGATGATGTAAATGACCATATACACATTTATGGAATGTCAGCTGCATACACCAGGTGGATTCATCATGGAGAGTCGGCAGATATTGTAGTAGTTGAAAATTTGGAGCAGGAGGTCGAAGGAAGTGATCATGACTTTGGGATACATGTGGATGTGGCCGATGATGATTATGATGAGGATCACAGAGTACTAGAGATGATAGGAGATCTGTATGCTACGGCAGAGGCTGATGGAGAACAACCAAGGTTTGCAAGAGTCCTTGAAGATGCGAAGAAGTCACTTAGCCCGGGATCTAGCCATTCAAAATTCTCTTTTCTGGTAAGGATGTTGTATATCAAGTCTCGTTATTGAATTGGCAATATAGCATTTTCCACAATGCTAAAGTTGTTGTCATCAGGATACCCTCAGAGTGAATTGCCAAAATCATATGATGAGGCCAAGAAATATCTTGGAGAACTAGGCCTTGGTTTCAAAAACATCCATGGAAGAGGTATTATAAAGAGAATGTGTGCCCAGTATGCAAGGCGTCTAGATGGCAAGATGAAACTAGGAACAAGTGGGTTCCACACAAGGTATTGAGGCATTTTCCACTTTTACCAAGGTTGAAAAGAATTTTTGCTTCAAAGTGCACTTCTGAGGAAACATAATGGCACAAGAAAACGAGGACGCCAGTCGACAATGTAATGAGCCATCCAGCTAATGGAGAAGCATGGAAGGAGTTCGACACAAGGGAACCAACCTTTGTAGATGATTTGTGGAACCTGAGGCTTGCCTTAGCTACCGATGGATTCAATCCATTTGGCAACATGAGTATGCAGTACAGTATGTGGCGAGTGCTTCTGACACCACTGAATCTCCCACCATGGGAATGCATGAATCCAGCAAACTGCTTTATGTCTTTACTCATCCCAGGTCCAAAATCTCCAGGAAAGGATTTTGATTTGTTCCTTGAGCCCCTAATTGAAGAACTGCTCGATCTATGGAAGGGTGTTAGTACCTACGATGCATGTACTGGTTGGAAGTTTAACCTTCGTGCTGCCGTGCTATGGTGTATACATGATTTTCCAGCGTTGAGCACGTTATCAAGGCGAACAACAAAAGGGTATTATGCATGTATTCATTGCGACAAGGATCCGTTGTCTCGGGCAATAAGGAGTAAAATATGTTACATTGGACATCGTCGTTACCTTCCAAGGACACATGCATGGTGGAGAAGCTTGGCTTTCAATGGTAAGCATGAAAACAAAGATCAGCTA
Source organism: Miscanthus floridulus (assembly GCF_019320115.1). NCBI lineage: Eukaryota > Viridiplantae > Streptophyta > Magnoliopsida > Poales > Poaceae > Miscanthus > Miscanthus floridulus. The sequence continues at coordinate 86,555,883 of NC_089594.1, read as the reverse complement.
GGCAAGTTCACTTTGGAGGAGGTCCTAGAGGAGCTAGAGAAGGTGAAAGATGTCAGGCCAGGGAAGCATCCTGAAATTATTGGAAATAAAAGGAAGCGCAATGAGGGTCCAAGGATTTATAGCCGCAAAGTTGGGTTGTGGAGATTGCCATATTGGAAACATTTGAAGCTTCCACATAATCTCGATGTGATGCACATAGAGAAAAACATATGTGAAAACATTCTTGGCACATTACTCAATGTGTAGGGCAAGACCAAGGACACAACCAATACTAGGCTAGATTTGCATGATATGGGCATAAGACATGAATTGCACTTACAGCAGCATGGCAGCTCAGTCACTGCTCCACCTGCTCCGTATGTCTTGGGGAAGGATTAGAAAATCGAGTTCTACAAGTTTCTCAAAGGTATCAAGTTTCTTGATGGATATGCGACTAACCTAGCAAGATACATAAGTGAAGATGGTTCGAAGGTGCAGGGAAAGCTAAAAACACATTCTTGCCACATACTCCTGCAAAGAATCATACCTGTTGGCCAAAGAGGACTGGTGAGGAAGGATGTATATGAAGCAGTTGCAGAGCTCGGGACCTTCTTTAGGGAACTATGCAGTAGAAATCTAAGGATTGATGTTGTCAAATGGCTAAAAGAAGAAATTCCATTGATCCTATGCAAGCTTGAGAAAATCTTTCCACCTGCCTTCTTTGATGTCATGGTGCACTTGGCTGTCCATCTTCCTGATGAGGCACTGCTAAGAGGACCTGTTCAGTACGGATGGATGTACCCAATAGAAAGGCGGCTAGGCACTTTGAAGAATTTTGTAAGGAACAAGGCTAGGCCAGAAGGATCAATTGTTGAGGCATATATGGCAAGTGACACCTTGACTTTTTGTTCTAGGTATATGGAGGATATTGATAATAGATTTAACCATGATGATGGTAGTGATGGCGAGATGCCATTGCCTGATGACATCTCTGTTTTTAAGCATGGTGTTACTCTTGTTGGATCTAATAGGAGCCAGTACATTGATGATGTTGACCTCAATAAGTTAGTTTGGTATGTGCTAAATAATTGTGAAGAAGCTGAGGAATATTTGGAGTAAGCATCTATTAGATGTTTTGGGGATTAGTTTTTGTTTTATTTCTAATTTTTCAAATTATTCTTATGACTTAACTTTGCCCTGCATCTTGTACAGGGATGATCTTGAGCAGCAAGGTGCACTTCATGTTGATAAAATGGTTGAACAAGGATTTGCAAAGTGGTTTAGGTGCCATGTAAGTCACTACACATTGTGTTTCTAGGTTCAGTAAATGCATTAGTATCCATATGTAATTAGTTAACTGAGTACTTTTGTTGCAACAGATTGAGAACAAACGCAAGGAGAATCCAGAATCAGGTTAGCGAAGGATTGTGGGCACTGTCATGTGGCCCAGATCTGCGAGTTAAGACTTGTGCAGCTTGCAAGGTTAATGGAGTGCGGTATAGCACTGTGGATCATGAGAATTTCCTTCTGACACAAAATAGTGGTGTAATGACTGAAGGTTCACATGATGGGAACAACATAGATTTTTATGGAGTCCTTAAAGAGGTAATTGAGTTGCAATATAACTCAAATCTTCAAGTCCATCGGATGGTTGTTCTATTTCTATGCGATTGGTTCAAGCAAGAAGGCAAGACGATAGGCCTTCGAGATGACGGACATTTCAAATCCATCAATGTGCAGTCATTATGGTACAAGACTGATCCTTTCATCTTAGCAACTCAATCGAAAAAGATATTTTACCTGCAAGACACATCTTTAGGTAAAGATTGGCGAGTTGTGCAGAAATTTGAACATAGGAATATTTATGATGTCGCTGAAAAAGATGAGGCCAGTCATGATGTGCATCAGGATGATTATTGTTCTGATACTGAACATGTAGTGCAAGCAGGGGCGGATAATGAGGTTACACACAATATTCAAGGTGGAGAAGCTAGTATAATTGAAGGAAATTTACAAGACCTTATAAGCAGCAAGAAGCAACCTATTGTTCGTGAAGATAGTGAGGATGAGGAGGAAGATGAGATAGTACTGCAGTACTGTAGTGATGGTGGCAATGATAACAATGATGACATGTCCCTAGACGATGAAGATGATGATTTCTAGTATGGACCTTGATGTACTATTTTGATTTCTAGTATGGACCACTAACATGTCCCTAGACTGCACTATTGTTTTGTTTTCCCTGGACATGTTATCTAAACCTGTAATCTGAACATGTAATCTAGACATGTTATCTCAGCCTATCATGTTATCTGGACCTATGTTACTGTAACTTAAGTGCTACCTATCTATTGTATGAACCTATATGTCCAAATTCTATTGAAATTGTATCCACTTTCATGTAGAACTGCATACAACCAGTGAAAAATACTCTGTCAAAATTATTCCTAAATTGTAGCATGACTCTTTCAAATCAGACCACATGAACTAATCTCGCAATGCCAAAAAAGGGCCATACCATTGCGCTACTCAAGTGGTTTTATTAGTTCTCGAGCGTAGTCTTTGATAAACAGATCCCGCAATGCCAAAAAAAGAAGACCGCAACCTCTCGCGCCTCAAGGCGCCAAAACAATTTCCCTCGTCAAAAAATTCCACCAAAAACACCAGTATATTTACTCATTTCCCGCACTCGTCACCTCCTCGGCCACTCGTTCTCTCTCCCCCCCATTTCTCGAACCCTATCCACCACCGCTGGGACACAACCGCCGTCGACGAGCTACGTCCCCACCCACGAGCTGCGTCCTCGCCGACATCAATTGCCGCATCCCCCTCTCTCTCATCGCCCCATGCACCTATCTCGCCCCATCCACCTCTTTCTCGCCTCAACCTAACCCTAACCACCATCGGATTGTGGGTCATCACCGCACTGGATCTGCTTCCCCGTCGACTAGGGTTCACCGCACCAGGGTTGCTTCCCCTTTGACGACCACTGACGACGAGCACGTGGTCTACATCCGCAACCTAGCCACAACCGCAATGGTGGCAACAAGGGGGCAAGGTAGGAAGCGACCTGCAGAACAAGAACTAAGGTAAGCAAAACTCTTGTGTATTGATGAATTCTGTTGTACAATTCTATTGCCCTGGTATCTAGTTAGCTCCATAAGCAATTCTTTTGCAGTGCCTCTAGCTATGGGACTACCACGCACTGTCCCATATGTGCTTGTAAAAATGTAGGTTCAGTTCAGACTTAGTTGTATCTGGTGTAGTCAGACAATCAGTCCTTGTTTTTGCAAGAGAACCTGATCTGTTTTAGTTCCTGGATGAAATGCTTTGCTGAATGAATCTTGGTTTGCTAACCATTCAGTCAAATTGTATGAATAGTACCCACTGTCCCATATCTGCCTGTACAAGTGTGTTGCTATATACTCTGCTGTGTATGAATAGTACCCTAGTCTTGGTTTGCTAACCATTCAGTCAAATTGTATTCTGAATCTTGGATCTGTATTTATGTATTGATGTGCAATTAGTAATCTATTTTGCACTTGTATTTGTCTGAAATAGAAGCAACAGTGATGTTTTCTGAAAGCAATTGTAGTACAATTCTGAAAGTAGCTATGACTCTTGACTTCAAATAGATTTTGACTGGTCTGTTTGACCATTTTAATGATATGGATTTGGATGTAGCAGAGTGCATGCATGTGTGTTGATAGGAAAAGAGTAGTTTAGTACAAGCTATCTTCAAAATTTTCAGATAATTTAGAGTATTTGTGCTTCAGTACAAAAAAAGTTGTACCTCTTACCTCTGACCTATTACTTGTTGCCTATAACCTATCACCTCTTATCCCTTAGCTCTTCAGCAGGCACTACTAGCTCCTACCTCTTATCTATCTAGCATCTAGTATTACTACCTCTTAGTACTTAGTTCACTCCTTTTTATTTTCTAATAGACACAATTTGCTTGTTTTTGTAAGAACCTCCAAAAACTTATTATGAGAGACGCCAGGATACACGCATGGCGAACAATTTAAAGAAGATGCAAGAATTCGGCCTAAAAAATCTATCTACTGAATTTAATAACTCTGTATCACAATCTGCATCAAAGAAGGGGGAAAATCAGCAAACAAGAAAACAAATAGTGAAGATTCAGATTCATCGGAGTATCTCCTTGAAGATGATGATCAAGGAGATAGTGATGATGATGACACTAAATCTGATGAGCAGCCACAACCCCTGGCAACTAAGGTGCTTCTTCTATCTTCAAAGTACTGGATGGGGAATATTTGCATTGCATTTGAATGTTTTTAATATGTTCTTTAATATATGCCCTTACTTTTAGATGCATCTTGTTTCTTGCATACCTGTTCTTTAATATATGGTCTTGCTTATTAATGCACATGACTTACTTGATTTTTTTCCACAGTATCCTGCTGGGCATAGTCAGAAAGTCCTAGCTTCAAAGAAGAAGAAGATAGGTCCCACCATGGCGCCAGGAGTTAGGGCTAGTAAGAGAGTGAGGGCATCTCAAGGATCACAGGTGCAACCTCCTGAATCCCAAACAAGATCATCAAAAAGGCTTCAACCTTCAGCGAGAGATGGCCAGAATGTAGAGGATCCTATAGATGGTCATGATGAAATACCACCACAAAGGTCTTATATAGATGTAGAGGAAGGCAATGGAGCTGGTGGTCAGGACAATACAGTTGCAGAGGAAGTCAGTGGAGCTGGTGCTCAAGATAGTACTAGGTGCTGATGAAGACAATGTAGCTAGAGAGGAAGACACTGAAGGCAAGTTATAGTTTCTTTGTCATTCAAATATGTCATCTGTTTTGCTTATCTGCATGAAACTAAATCATTTTAATGCAAATTCTATTTTGTAGCTCCTGCACAGCGAGCTCCAAGGAGACCCTAGGCCACCCACCAAGGGAACACAGCTGGACAGGATGACAAAAGCTATGGGAAGGAGAATGCCCATAGCTGTTGCTGAAGGCAAAAGAAGGCCTCATGAACCTGTTCAAGCAGCCAAGTTTGCATCTGAGGCTGGTGTCATCATTCGGGATAAGGTTCCTGTCCTACCTCATTGGAAAGAATACAAGAGAGACGATCAATATTACAAAAACTTTGTGGGAAAGCTCTCTGTAAGTGCATTACTGTTTCTATGGTTAACATGTATATCTGTTTAACCTGAATTGACTAACTAAATATGGAATTGTCATATGACTAGGGGCGCTTGGCCATTAACCCTGACGACAAGCCAACAGAGGAAGCTTGCACCGATATGCTGTGCTCTAGGGTGCGACAAATGCGTTATCGGCTCAAGAATAAATACTTCAATGGTGTACCTGCAAATGAGATTAGGACAACTTCTCCAGTTGCATGCATGACTGATGAACAGTGGAAGGCACTAGTTGCAAAGTGGTCTGATCCAAAAAACATGGTATGGGTATCTTCTCATATATTCTTTCTCATTCAGTTTCCAAAGGATCTTCTCATTTTAAACATATCATCTCATCAATCCTTCTTGCTATACCCAGGCCCTTCAATGAAAAGCAGTGTAACACATAAATATTTTCAAACATAAAGATTCCCTAAGCTCCTAAATTGGAGCAATTAGCAGAATGTACTTGGGAAAAAAGGTTGGTCATATATATCCTACAAACAAAAAGGATTACAAATATGCCCTTAAATATCAGTCCATTCATCAAAGGATAGAATAACATATTCTAAAGGACAAAATCATGAACAGAACAATAGAAAGGCAGTTCATGGTGAGCATTCAAACAATTTGAGATGTACATTTCATAGAAGTTGTATAGGGGCATAAAAGAGTAGACAACTCTGCAGGAGTTGAAAAATTACCATCTTACTGTTTTTCAGATAAATAGGTATCTTATCATATATTCTTTCTCAATCAGTTTCCAAAGGATCTTCTCATTTTAAACCTATGATCTCATCTGACATGTTCATTATCTTGTAGGAATCAAGTGAAAAGAACAAGCAGAATCGCCGTAAAGTCAAGTATCATCAAGCTACGGGTTCTCGCAGCTATGTGGCACACTTACATGCATATGTAAGTAAAGAGTACCCTGTACATATTTGCACTAAACAACTTATTTTGCATTTCATCTGAGAAAACTTTGTTGTAATTGGTTATCTATGAAACAGAAGAAGAAGAAAAACAATGCAGAACCAAGCACAGAACAAAATGAAGAACTTGATGCGGTGGAGGCCTTCAAGACCTGCCATACCAGCTCCAAACATGGTCTGACTGAACTAGCAAGAGAAGCAGTTGTAAGTCACGACATCTAGTTTCGCTGTGCCAACAACTATTCATTAATTGGATAATATGTCTTGTTTCAAACATTTTGTATTCTGTCTTTTGCTCAAAACTGGTCATAATCCAATATAGCTAGACATACTTGCTAAATAATAATCCTATGTTGTTGACTTCTACTTGTATTCAGTTACCTGACAACAAATAAATGACTCATGATTGCATACCTATTTGGCATCAGTTTCTGTCAATGCAGCATAGGTTTTTATTTTTTAAAATACATCTTGTGTGATATTTCCTCCTCAAATTAATGCAATAAGTATCAACTAATGATGGGTCATTGCTGTTTCAGTCAAATATGGAAGCTTTGAGGACAGAACCTGTTGCTGAAGGTGAGACATCAGTGTCCTAGTGTGCAGGTTGTGTCCTAGGTGCTCTCCCTAGAACAGCTCAAACCTTTTCCTGAAGAGTGATGGCATCAAACCAGTGCCATCCTCCAAATCATCATCATCAAATGAAAGCGAGCTTCGAGGAGCAACTAGCAGCTGAAGCTACGGCTGCTGTACAAGGTGAAATCGATGAACTCAGGAAGAGAAATGAAGAAGCTGAGGAAAAGCTGGCGAGGACACAAAAGGAGATGGAGGAGTACAAGAAGCTGACAGAGATAAACAACAAGGCAATGGAGGAGAACAATGCGCTGCTCAAGCGTATCTTGGCCATCAACAATGCTTCTTCGACATGAGCGCTGCTCGTAGCTGCTGGTTCATTAAGCAAGGGGTCTGCTGGTGATTTTTTTATGTAGTAACTTATGTTGCTGGTGGTTGGCAACTTTTTATTATTTCTTGTGATGTTAATGTGAACTGAGATGAAACTAGTAGTTCAAATGTGATGTCTAGTGAGTTATATGAACCGAGTTTAGAATTGTTGATTAAGTTGTTGGTCATTGGAATACTGGATCTGTTAATTTATGGAAGCTTTTGGTCATTCTAGTATTATTTGCATTCTGTAATGAAATCAGCATGTGCACTTATGATGAATTATCTGACCTTTCTGTGACGATTTGGTAATTGATTCTGTGATGAATTTCTATTTACTTCAGTGACGAAAATGAGAACCTATCACAGCAAGCCTTGTGGCCCAATAAAAAGTGGACACGTGGACCATCCACATCACTGGCCACGTCAGCTGCCACGTGGTCGGACACGTCACCTGCAATGTGGACGCGCCACGTGGACAAGACACGTCAGCTGCCAGTGTGGCAGACGTCGTCTGGCCGCCTAACAGACGGCAAGTCATGACAAAAAAGGGGCTATATCAATGACGAAAATAGATCGTCATAGAAAGAATACACTTCTATGACGACGGCCATTTCGTCATAGAACAAATGCACATCTATGACGAAAATAGACGTTTCGTCACGGTAGGTAAAATATGACGCGCATTCAATGACGAATACCATATCGTCACAAATTCATCATAAAATAATATATGTGACGATTTTGGAGTCTTCAGTGACGAAAGAAGAGCATCATTGATGTACACATCCCTAGTAGTGAGAGCAACGCCGGGCTGAACCCCTTGGTCCGGCGGTGGTAGTCCGCGTACTTGGCATAAGTGGTGGTCTTCCCGGAGCCCTGCAGGCCGACAAACATCACCACACTGGCCGGCTTCCTCCCTTTGCCCGGGGTGAAGGACGGCTTCCCGGTCCTAGGGTCCAGCATCCACCACAGCTCGGCCACGATGGCCCGATGGATGACGCGGCGCTTATTGGTGCCACCGCGCTCGCTCGCTGGCACCGTGTGCGCTCCTCCGCGGCACGACGCTCGCTCGCTGGGCGCTGGCTCCACCACCTCCACCGGCACCATCTGCCTCGCCCACCTTGTGGACAGATCCAGCCAACCGACGCCGCAGAGCTCGACTGCTCTGCTTCGGCACAAGGACGCCTCCATCCGCTTTGGGGCAAAGATGCCATAGGTCAAGCTCCACCACCTCCCACCGACGAGGAAGAGGAAGGCTTCATGGTGGTGGTGGTGGCGTCTCAATGAACTCCGACCAAATGCAGTTGGCACCAGCAGCGTCAGAGGAGGAGGATTTGGGGGATTGAGGTCTCGCTCAAGGTGGAGCTCATCGGCGGGAGGTCAGGCGGCGTCGGGCGAGCATGCAGGCGACCGTGGCAGGGAGCACTGCAGCGAGCATGCGAGCATGTGGAGCCAGCGACCGAGCGCGGTGCCGCGACCGAGCGCACGCGGTGCCGGCAGGCGAGCGTGGCGGCGCCGGCGAGTGGCGCGGCACGACAGGCGTGGCCGAGCGGGGTTTGCGCGACCGGCAAGCGAGCATGGCAGGCTAAATGTGCGGCTCACGTGCTTCGTCCCGCCACGCTGGCACTGCCACATCGCCTGGAGGCCGCGCCGGATGGGAAATGGACCTGCGTTGAACAACTTGACAAGTTCAGGGGCCTATTTTCCGCATTTACAAGTTCATGGACCGGATTGGCACAGGCCGACAAGTTAAAGGGCCACCAGTGTATTTCACTCTAATAACTTTTTGCATCATCATGTTGAGAACATTATTGTTTCTTGCCTTGAGGTTAAAAGAAATCAATTGACTGACCTGTATCCTTAATGACTGCAGGCCTTGTCGGTAAAGTCCGTTGCCGCTGAAAAAAGGTCCATCTCTGCTAGTGGAGTCTAATGGGGTAAATCTATTTCTTGATACTTGTCATCTTGTTTTTTTCTTTGGTGGGCTATGTCGCCAGTATTTTGATTGTGCCTTGTGTTTGTAGCCAACGTTACCGTCAGAAGGGAAAGAACCTCCAAGAATTGGGAATATTGGACACATAACTCGAATAGCGAATAAGCTCATTCAGTTGGGAAATAGTAACAGCATGATACATAGTCACTTGCAGGTATTTCCAATTTCTGTTTCATCTTTGGCCAACAATTTGGAACTATTGTGTCATGCTCATTTACATTTATAAACTTGTTTTTATATGAGAACAACGAGTGGGCTGTATGGCAAACAGATGTCCTGGTCAAACGCAATGAGGTGGAGAACGTTTACCATTGGGCATGTGGGTATGTTTTTTTCCATCCTGGGCTTTCTTATTCTTGTGTACACTGCTAAAACACTTGTGATTTCTCTGTGGTAACTTGTATATTTCTTCCTGACCGTTGACTAATGTTTTATGTTGAAGCTGTCCAACTTCTCTACATGATCGTGGGAGGGATAGCGATGATGACGACTTCCGAGACAGAGACTATGATGTGGCAGCACTTGCTAATAATCTGAGTCAGGCATTTCGATATGGGATATACAGCAATGACAAAGGCTTTGTTGTTGTTGTTCTCTTGAGTTTTGAACATCATGTTCTTTTGTAGCATGCTATAATTTTGAAGAGTGGTATTTAGAAAAAAAGGTTGTGTTCAATTTCTGAATCTGTTATAATATCTTCACTGTTGCTGTTTTACAACTAAACATTTCAACCATGTAAAAATAAAACCTTGGGATTCTCCCAAATAACTGTAATATACTAATATTACCTTCATTGCTAACATTATAATGTATTTCATGTTTGATTATTGCAGGCACAAGGATCCCACGAACGAGATGATGAGATATGCTTACAGTACTACTTATGTAAATATTTCTATTGTTTTACTTCAATACAGTCAACGTAAGATTGGTAAATGGTCAATACTTTTGATTTGATAATTAAAAACATATTGTATCGTGCTATAACAAACATGGATTATCTATGAGCTTATTCCTGTCCATGTATTTCAGGATGTCTACTTTGATGATGAGTCAGCTGAAGTAGTAATATCTTCATTGCGTTTGGGGGATGATCAGGACAGGTAATTAATATTTTTCAGTGACCTAAATCTTACAAGAAGATGGCTTATAGTGTGCGCATTGTGCAGCAGTTCCTCTTCACGAATTCAAACTGGTTCACGTTTGATGGTGATGGAGGAATCAATGATCACCTAGCTGCCTCAGTTCCTTCATCATCCCCCAATTCTGAAGAGATATCCTTGAACGCAGAGGAAACTGATGAAGTGCTAACTGGTGAAACCACTGGCACCGAGTCACTGCTGGAAAGTGCATCCCTTGAAAATGGTCCTGTTGAGGAGGCCAAGGAACTAGCAGAAGTTGCTAATGACAGTGATGCTACCACGGTCAGTGAGAAAATTTTGTGTACAGAAGAGGATAGTGCATCCCATGAGCATGAAACCTCTGAGCGGCCTGTGGATGCTCAAGAGGGCCAGACTGGAGGTGCGGCTGAAGGGTCAAGCACAGAGGGAGCAGCGAATGAACCTTGCAGCTCCTTAAAAACGTATGCTATCTTATGCTAAAACACATGGTTTCTTCTCTCTTGGAAATCATATGTTATGCAAACAACCAACAACCATGTGCTAGCTTGTGCTAAAATACATGGTTTTTCCTCTGTTACAAATTATGTGTTTTGTAGCTAGCAAACAACCATGTGCTACCTTTTGTTGAAACACATGATTGTTAGATAGACACACTCATTAAAATAAGGAAAAGTCTAAATAACTCTATGACGTATTATATGTGGTCTACTTAACCCCAAATCTATAAAACTGGATATCCAACCCATTAAACTTTGCAAAACCAGCCATTTTACCCTGGGCGGTTTTGGGCATCTGGTTTTGCCTACGTGGCGCTGGTTTGGCTTACGTGGCAGCGCCAGGAAGGAGAAGGCTGAGCAGATGCTGCGTATCGCGGCGGGGGCCTCCCCCACTCCAGCTGCGCGATCCCGCAGAAGACGTCGGAGCCCGCCACTAGCACGAACTGCGGCACCTACCACGCGATGGTCATCGGCCCGCTCCCTCCGTGGATGGCGCGGAGCCGGCGCCTCTCAACGAGCGCGGCCGTCCCAGGGCCAGCACCACCAGGAACCGCCCCACGCCCATGCGCTGCAGCTGCGTCAGCCCGCCGGGGCGCCCCGTAAGCCGCCGCGCCGCCGGGATGATGGCGGCGTCATGCAACACCACCCATAGGAGCATGAACACAACCTCGACGGACACCAGCGACACCACGTACGGGCACCTTGAACCGCCCGCCCAGCCGCGTGTCCATGGCCATCCCCTGCTGGATGAAGGTGGTGGTCATCTGCCCCAGCGACGCCGCGTACAGCACGAACGTCACCCAGATGGGCAGCATCCGCACCAGGATCTTCATGCCCTCCACCTCGTTCACAGTGCACAGAGACCATTCGCCCTCCTGCTCCTTGTCTCCGTCCTTGACGACGATCGCGGCAGCCTTGTCAAGGCACCGCAGACCCTTGGTGCGTGACAGCAGCTGCCGCTCGCCGTCGTTGTTGACGTCGTCTTCCTTGAGCAGCACTACCGCGCCGTCGTCCCTTTCCATCCTCACGTCGCGCTTCCTGAAAGCGGCGACGAGCACCCTGATGATGTCCTTGAGCGGGTTGCCCGTCGGCATCTGCACCCTATAGTCGGCGCTGCGGAAGCTTGGCACGACGCGTGATGGAGCGGCAGGTCATCTTTGCGGGAACGGCGGCGGCGCCGTGGCGCTTGCGGCGGAGGAGATGAGCCTCAAGCGTTTTGTGGTGGAGCAACGAGGTTCTGGGGCGGTGGCCTACGACTTCAAGGACGCCGGGCGGCGCTGCCCCTGACCACGATCAGCAAAGAAGAGGGCGCTGGGGCAGGCAACTGGGCCTGCTACTTTCTGTGCCCCATCTCTCGCTGGAGCACGTACGGGGACAGGTCGATGAAGCAGAGCACGTACATGAGAAGTTTAGTTCTGAGTCATGCAAAGTCTTTTGTAATCCCATTGAAAGTTTTGAGTAGAGTCGCAGTTAGTTTTGTTGGGCGTAGATTCATGGGTGGCAGGTGATGTGCCCTGGCCACGCCGTGACCGTCAGGAGTCTGTCCCCGCCACGACGGCACGTGCTGCGCGTCCCACAACGATCTGATGGAAACGGGCTTTGTGGAGCCGTCGCTGATCCAGGAGCAGAGCTCGGTCTCTGTTCCAACAGTACAGCACCGGTGGGAGCACCAGCTGGAGCAGCCGCGTGGCCACCGCCTCGCCGCCGCACGATGCTGGCTCGTCAATGTCGGTGCTAGACCACCTGTGCGGCTGTGCTGGTGCGCGCCGAGCTGGTGGCACACGACGCGGGAGTGGCGGCCGTGGGCACTGAGGGTGTTGGAGGCACAGATGGCCGCCACTTCCGCCCCCTGGAAGAACCTGTGCCCAGTCATCTGTGACGCCGCCGGCGCCCGACTCTGGGAGCTCGATCCCATCGGCCCCGACTCCGTGGCCAAGGGGGCATTTCCTAGAGCCGCGACAAGGAGCAGACCCATGAGCGGCGCCGTGTGAGTCACCGTCGGGCCGCACTATTTGATCTGACGCGCGCCTGTGCGCGAGCAGCCGTCGGGCCGCCCTGCTCGAGCCACCACGGGCCCGCGAGAGAGACACCGGCGGCTGGCCACGCGTGAGGCGCCTCCGCAACACGCTGCTCGAGCCGACGGGATGCCCTGCTCGATGCACACTACCGGGCCGCCATCCGCTACCGGTGCGACTTGCATCTTCCACTGCAGCTCTCACGGAGAAACCAGGTAGGAGGATGAAGCGAGACCCGCGTCTGCCCCTGAGCCCCTCTGTCTCGTCCACGTCCATGTCCTCGCCTTCGGTACTACACTCACATCTTTCACAGTCACATCATAATCCCTATCACAATCTAATTTCAGCCTCGGCAGTAAGCTGGCGGCAATGATAGTCATAGCCATCGTCGTTGCTATCAGGCATCTAATTTAGGGTCCTGTGTGCATCATGTATCAGTCCCTGCATAAGTAGCTGATACGCACAATTCGAACAAGATTGATATCAAAAACCATACTTTTATTGCTAATGGAGAAAAATATATTACATGGTTAGGGTTTACATGGCTTGGGCTATTAGCCTTATAACATACATTAGAGTTTTAAGACAACGGTCCTATGTCAACTTAGCTCCATTCCTACAGACAACTTAGAGTGCGGACGTAACCCTAGACTTATTCCTTAAGCGTACTCCTATATTCCAATCGTCGTAGTCCTAGCGTAGCTTCTTCGTGTAGCTGTACGGCTCCGTCTTCGAGTATACTCCGGGTGTCCTATTCTTGCGTAGTCATCGATAGCTCCATATATACTCATACGTTTTCCTATTGTCCTATCCTTAGGTAGCTTCAATAGTCCCATCCTGATATGTACTTATGTAGCTTTACTCCTAAAAACATATAATGGATGGGGTTGAGTACATAAAGTACTCAGCAAGCCCTAAACTTTGAATGGAGGGGAGGTAGAAGAGGAAGGCTATATGTGGAGGTGGTTAAGGTGGTTGAGATAAAAGTGGTAGGGTGAAGTAATTATAATTATAGGTTGGGCCCTAGCAGAGTATTACCATTCTCACTAGTTCCCGGGGTTAGTTATAATTTACCAGATTAGTAAAATGCGTCTTACCAGATTATCACCATTTTAGAAGTCTAATCATAGTATCTCATCCCAGCATCTGTCTATTCCAAGGACGTGGCTATTCGAATAGATTCAATAAACTCCTGCAAAGGTGTACAGATTTTCCCACATGATAGACACAGTCCGACACCATCGTCATGGCTTAGACAGGTCTAACGAGATCCCGTACCTGAATGTACGCGACCTTAGATGTCCATATAACTCTACCGCAGCTCCTCAGGGGTTGGAAAACACACTAAACTCGGAAGGATATACCAAATTGTCCCATCTCATAATCTCGGATGATACCACATCATCCCATCATATAATCTCGGGCGATACCAAATCATCCCAACATAATAGTGCCTGATGATATCAAATCATCAATAATATGGGCTCGAACACGACCAAACATACAATAACATGGGCTCGAACGCGAACAAAAAATCAAAGGGCTTAACGTGGAGGATCACATAGCAACCGCGCTGACCGAGCCACAGAAGATCACATAGCATCTATGCCTGCTCCTGATATTCTGCTACCAACACTGGCCTCCTAGTAGAAATTATACTTCTATCTAACGGGGTGTGAGATCAAGTCTACCCATATAGACATGTGACTGTACGTAATATCTCACTAGACGAGAGGGACTACGAACCGGTCCTTATGTGACCGAGACGAGTATCTCCCACAGAAATCCCTCACCGGGCGATCCTGCCAAGGTAATTTACCTCCATAAATTACCCCACTCGCCCCCTATCGGGGTTTAGTCCAGTTTTATCAGTTTTAAGTTCCATAGTTATTAATCTTAGGTTCATAGAGCTCATCTCATATCAAGGTAACCATTACCTCATCACAATATCATAGTCAAACTTATATCATATCAAGATAATTATCATCAATGTTCACATTATCATAACCGAGCTCATGATCCATTATAACTCCATTAATTCATAAGAGAGAATTTAAGTACTATAAGTTAAGTTGATTAATTAGTGGGGATGGAAAGGTGGAGGGTTTGTTGTGGAGGCTAGCATGATGTAGTGGTGGTGAAAGGGGGGGTGGTTAAGGGATGGCATGTAATGTAGAGGGAAGGAGTAGGTGGGTATTAGGACTTGCCTCCATTCGCTGACGATTATATCCTTCTCCGATTCCTGTGTCTCCTGTTCCTGTCTTCTGGACTCCATCGGGTTCTCTCCACGCCTTCTATCCTACGCAGTCTAGCGTCGACAAGCAAAACACAAACAAGAAAAATAACAAGCAAGACGTGTAAAACAAGCATTGGTAATCAAGGTGAAAGAATTGACCCTACATGGGTTGGTCCTATTGGGTGATTGGTTATTGTCTAAGGTTATCATTATTATGTCAATTTGAAGTAAGGTTTGGATGAAGGGATTTCGTCCATAGGGTAGGGCTTTTACGGGTTAGGTTAAGGTGGTGGTGATCTGGTGGAAACCAGACCACATTATTAGGCTTCACTATTATGTGAACCTGAAAGAGGAAGCTTGACCAAGTCATCATAGATGACCCATCTGGCTTCTACAAGTCCACCTGGGTTAGTGACACATACGCGCATGCATATGTATGTATCCAAGTTTAGTTTGGGTGAAAAAAGACGAAAAGCAAAGTTAGCCATACATAGGTGTATACCCGGATATCGGGCATATCCATGTATGTATATATATGGATGGTTACTATTTTATGTGATTGGGTACGGACATATTTGGGTAGGTGGCATGGTACATGCACCTACACGAATATGCAGGGTCAACTACTACTACGGGGATGGGCTATCACTATGGTTAGTTTTTAAATAAATGAAAAGGAAACATATCTAGAATTTAAATGGGCACCAAAAATTAGGAAAAGACATTTTAATATGTACGGTTTTATCTTAAAATATTTTTAGCGAAAGAATTACGGAATTCGGAATTAACACGGGCGAGATATAAATTATTAAAGTTTATCGGCTAAACGCGAATGGAAAGTAGCATGCAAATTATTTCTACAATTTTAGCTAATGAAAATGAGTGGCAATCATCTAGGTATCATCTAGGGTGACTCTAGTTTATTTTAGAAATTTTCTGAGAATTTTTCTATAACTAAAAAGCTTACCTTTTAATATCCTCTGTACAATTTCCGTGTGTACGTAGCAGTTTCACTGTCTTTCACTGTCTGCTGACGTGTGGGTCCAGTCAGCTGTCCAGCTAACCGGTCCTGTGCTTGTGAGCCGATCGGTGGACTCGCTCGTGCGCCTGAACTCGCGTTGCTGAGAGTGGTTCACGAGAGCCAAGCCTGAAAGAGGGGTTCAAGCCACTTGCATCCGGGCCCCCATCGTAGTGACGTGGCGTGCTCCTATTGGAAGAAGCACGTGGCCACCAGCAGCCCTGAAGGACTCGGTCGGCGTCCTCATCCATTCGCTGCGCCTTGGAAGAGAGAGGGAAAGAAACAGAGAGAGCGAGAGAGGGGAGAGAAAGAGAGAGAGAGGGGAGGGAGAGAGAAGGGGGAAGCAGGGAAGAAGAAGGGCACCGGGCGGCGGCAGAGGTGCAGGTCCGTCTGGGCGGCGGCGCTGCTTGGTGGAGTCGCAGCGAGGTCGGCAGGAACAGAGCAGAGAGAAGAAGGAAGAGGAGGGATGGAGGTAGAGACAGGGAGCGCGGAGCGGAGGATGGGGACGAGGGAGCAGGGCAGCACGACGGCGCCCAGCGGCGGCTCGGTGCTGCGACGGCAGCGGCCGAGCGGCGTCGGCAGCAAGCGCGAGCGCGGCGGTGCTCGGCCTCGGGCGGAGCTGGCTGGGTAGCGGGGCTCCTGCGCGGAGAGCGCGGGAGTGGCTCCGGCCACGTCGGGCGCTGGCTTGAGCTCGAACCTCCGACCTTCTTCTTTTCCTTCCCTCCGATGATCCTCGACAGCGACCATGGCCGGCCTATTTATAGCCGGAGCAGGTCGGTTCGGCGGGGAAATATCTTGGCGGCCAAGGGAGCGTTGCCAGTAGCCATGGTTGAGCTGTCGACGGAAATCTCAGAGCGGATGAGATCGACCGCGGAAGACGACGACGGACAGAGGCAGTTCACGGGAAATATCTTCGGCAGCCCTGTTTCACGTGCTCGAGGAGGAAGACGGCGTCCGCGGAGACGACACGGCACGGACGCGGCCTCGCGTGCACGCACGCGGTGCGGCCTGGGCCAAGCCAAGGGGGCACATGGGCTGGGCTTATTCGGGATGGTGGAGAGTACACAGGATACATTCTATACTTTCTAGTTCCCAGAAAATGTATAACAATATATACATTCCTATATGTATTATAGATAGACGATGTATTTTCTAGAAAAAGGAATGTAATATAGGTATATTGTAATCGTGATATAGTTCTAAATATTTCTGAAAATGTAACCATGTATATATATTATTTCCTTTTGTAATTGATAGTTAGATGATATATTTCTAGTTACTAGAAAATTAGAGAATGTAATGAAATATATTTGTGTTCATGATCTATTTCTAAATATTAAGAAATTATATACTATGATAATGACTTCATTAATTCCTGGGTAATTAAGAAAACATAACATAATTATGGAGTGCTTCGAAGAAAGGATTCTAAATAATTCAAGCATGGAATTGAAAATTCAAAGGAAACTTTTGGCGCCGCAAAATAAATTCTAGGAGGCAAACATACAAGCACTCAAGCAAGCATTCAAACATCAAGCATTTTGTCATTCCAAGAAGCAAGCAAACAGGCAAGCATCACATCATACAAACAATCATTCTCACATTCTAATCTAAATGCATATAGTGAATTTTGATGCATGGTTTTGGAAAACATTTTGTATTAAAAGTGGTTTTGCAGGAAATAAACTAATCAAGTTTTAACTTGTTGTAAAGTTTGAAAAAGTTCAAATTTTTAGTGGATTTTAACATAATGCAAACACACACGGGTGTTATAGTCGCTATTTGAGACCGACTGGGATATTCACTACACCGCCGTTTTAGCTTATCATCCGTCCATGATAAGGTCCTTACTTCTATCGCATTGGAGCACGGCTCGCCTTTGTGGGTATGCACTAACACCGCCGCATGGCTTATGATCCATCCGTGATCAGATCCTTCTTCCGTCGCATTGAGGCCCGACCCGCCTGTATAGGTGTACACTAACACTGTCGTGTTGGCTTATAACCCATCCGTGATCAGGTCCTTGTTTTCGTCGCATTAGGAGCTCAGGCTAGGCCGATGAGGTCGTAACCTTCCTCGCTTTCCATGAGCTCAGGCTAGGGTATCATGCGCACTGGTTCCTGCACAGGCTTCTCAATGAGTGGGGTCTAGAGTTGCAGCACCTCAACTCAACTAGGGTGTTGCACATCGCCGGCTTCATCACCATCTGTGAGGCTTTCCTCGAGATGGAGCCAGCACATGGACCTCTTCCGGTGGATCTTCAGTGGGCGAGCCCTATCCGAGAGGAGGCCACCTAGAATCACACTGGTTGGGGGATTCACTTTGTAGAAGAAGCCAAAGCTGTTGGCCCCCTACCCTATGTACTCCCCTTGCAACTCCAACCGGGGGTGGCACAGTGAGTGGTTCTACATTAGGAACCTGGTGGACTCGCCATTCCTGAAAGTTCATCGAAAAAAGGCCAGGAGAAGAGGGACAACTGGTCGTGGGGTCTCGCCGGTCGGTAGAACAAGTTGGAGGTTATCAAGACTGGAGCTTCAGAAGCTTGTGCAGCATGGCCTTGATGGGTTGTGGGTCTTCCTATACCTTCTTCCACCATCGGGTCGCCCCATTGGCGGAGAGAAGGCAGCCGATGTGGGAGTACTCCTGGCCTGATGGATCCCGACCGCGCATCGCCATAGGAGTTATCGAAGGATGAAGTCTGGAGTCAACTCGATCAGGTGCTGCAACTGAGGAATAAAGACTCCCTCAAAGGGACGCTCAGACCTCTTCACGCCACAAAGCTGTCCAATCTAGGTATGCTTATTTTTTCGATGACCTTATCCTCCTTGTTTTGATGTTTTGATTGGTTTTGAGTTGCTTGTTTCAAAGGGACTCACGGGCTATAAATCCTAGTCGCATCTTCCGAGGGGGCCAGAGGGCATAGCTCAGCAAGCTACCCAGAGGGAGACGACGCTTGCCTAAGAAGAAGAAGAAAGCTAAGAAGGCCTAGAGGAGGTTCAAAAAGGAGAAGGAGATCAACTAGTGGGTCTAGGGGGTGAGAGCTAGAGCGACGTGGAGGCAGAGCTCGAGTCGGAGGAGCCCACTGGAGATGGGTGGTGATGCGAGTGCCTCCAAATACGAAGGAGATAGGGGAGCTGTTGTGACCTCGGTGGAGCATCATGAGCCCACGGCTGCATCCGTCGGTGGCGGGCATGATACAGAGATGCACTGGTGACTTTCCTGAGTCAGGGAAGCGCGCCATGAGTGAAGACACCACCCTCGAACGAGAGGCAAAGCAGGTGCTATAGGCACGCCCTTCGGAGGTGTCAGTCGGGTTCGCGCCACCCCTGCTCTGAGTGTGGTGGAGCACGCTGGTCGGTCGGGGCGACATAACCATTCCCCTATAGCTTTAGGGTTAGCAGCATGTGCACGACCCCCAATGGGGAGATTTCTTGCCAGTTGCTCTAGTGGTTTCGCCACTGAGCTGGCGATCACGGTCGTTCATGGGGCGATCGGGGACCTGACCGGGTCGGCTCCTCCCTCGATCGATACGAGGTCTCGCAGGGTCATGACCCATGAGTAGTCCTAGTTTCGGTCAGCTTGTCGTCAGCCGGTCAGGGCTTCAGGGCTCTGCTGTTTTCATCCAAGTATGAATCCATGCTCCCTTTTATTCTCGTAGTTGAGTTTTTGAGTGTGACTAACCTACGCTTGTTTGATAGCAGTCAGGGGCTAGTGGGACTAGGACTCTCCCCACCTCCCGTGTGAGAGGAGTGGAGACCCTAGCCTACCATAGGTCATGACTAGTGGCAGAGGAACCTAGCTAGGCGGTGGCGCGACCTTCCTTACTAGGGGTTACGTCTTCTCGGCCTAGTTGTGAGCACGACAGCAGCTGGCAGCGATGATGATGGAGGTGATCCCCATAGCGATGGTGGATGTTGGGTCAGAGGTGACTCTCGTGGTCCCTCCCCCAATGGCTATAGAGGAGGAGAGGAGGGAAACTAGGCTCCCTGCCTCACCCGATGGAGGAGCACACAGTTTCGCTCGCCTGGTCAGGAGCTGGAGGTGTCCGGAAGGAACTGTGGTCAGACCGAAGGTAGGGCAGCCACCAGGTAGGCCATGGAGTCCTAGTGGTGGTCATCCTGCCATCATGATAGTTGGTGATGATCCAGTCATCGCGTAATACTATGATGGCTGGATCTTCTAAGCGGCTCGGGGGCGAACCTAGGGAGCTGGTGTGGCCTTGCCCCAGATGAGCTAGGAAAGTCCTGGTTCATCCTTCGCGATGAGGAGAAGGTGAAGCTTTGGCACCTGCTCAGGGAGAGAGGGCTATCAATGGAGTCCAATCTCGCCCTTACCAAGGCGAGGCTCAAGAGGCCACTAAGAGGGTTGAGCTCGTCCATCGGGCCATGACAGTCGACCTGCCACTCATTGCTAAGGTTAAGTTCTCTACATCTTTGGTGTTTGTACTTGACTCCTTGGCCTTTCAATGGTTGTCTCAGCATGTCTGCTTCTTGTCTCATAGGATCTGGAGATGATGTTGATCCGTAAGTCCTGATTTCTTTAGGAGGAGCATGGTCGGATGGAGCAGGAAGCAATGGCATCATGGTGGCTCGATGAGCTTAGGCACCAGCTAGAGTCCACCCACCATGAGTCCCAAGACTGGGTGGCCAAGGCAACAGGAGCACGAGCGGTGGAACTGCTTGCGGTCGAGTGGGCGACTATCGCCGAATGGGAACTTGATGCAGCAAAGGTCCACTTGGTGAAGACCAAGGTGGCGCTTCAGAAGTCCTTGGAGGATCTAGAGGTGGAGCAGAAGGCCTGGTTGGACGCCGAACAAGAAGTGGTTGCACTCTAGGGGTAGATGCTCGGGGCTGAGGAGTCAAACGCTTGACTGCTTGAAAGGGTGACCCGGCAAGAGGAAGGGCTCTCCATTCTTGAAAGCACTTGCATTGGTACGTATTTGTTCAACCCTTGGTTGATACCTTGATCTTTCCTTTCTTTTGCTTCTGAATTTGTCATCTTTTTCTAGAACTGGGTGGAAAGATCAGCTCTCTAGAGCAAGAGCCTAGTCCCTTGAGGAGCGACGCGCTGTCAAGGGAGAACTCGACCAAATTCACAACATCATGCAAGTGGTTATCTCTGAGGTGTTTGGGTCAGGACCGAGCACCAAGTATGCCCCGCTGTCCAGCTGGCGGAGGTCTCGAATGAAGTTTGGGCCATCTCTGACAGCTTGTTCTATGGGACAATGGGGGTGCTGACCTCGGTGGTGACCCATCACCCCGATCTAGACTTCGCGGCCATCTATAGAGGATATGCTGATGGGTGGAGCATAGATGAAATTCATGCGCTAGGGGAGAGTGTGGTGCCTCATGCATAGATGGTCGTGGAGCAAGTCACCACACAGTGGGTGATGGAGGCTCACTGTTCGATCATGGGAGAAGACATGCACCGAGAAGATGTCGTCCAGCCTACGGAGGGAGCAAAGGTTGGGTCAGAGGTGAGCATTGGTCTACCCCCAACTGAGCTGAATGTCGTCCCGACGGGAAGCGAGCTGCCTTCATCCTCATCAACCATACCATCAGCCGATGCCGCTGGGGGGCCACAATATGGTTAGAGTAAAAGTAGTCAGTTCATGTAAGAAATGAAGTTGTGGGGGAGCCCCGTGTGAACAGTTTACATTCGTGAATGTTTTAAGTTCGTTTTGTGATGAAATCACTAGTGAGGGGAAGCTTGTCCCATCTGCCCTTATTTTTACCCTTACGTAACTTTGTTTCTTGTCCTTTCTTTTTTGCACCTGCCCGTTGACCCATAGGCTACAACCTTAAGAACCTAGGTGTGGCCCGCAAGGCTCAGCTGCTTGTAACTGTAGGTCGTGGTGGGGTGTGATCGGTCGGGAGGTTAAAATGCAAGTTACGTAGGGTAATCAAAGGAACATAATGCCCTTTTGTTTAGGCGATGCCCCTTCGTTTGGGCAAAAAGTATTACTATATGATAGTAAAAAAGGAGGATGGTATCGTACCCCCGTGGAGCCCCCGAGCGACCCAGGCCAAGAGTGCTCGGGCTGGGGTGCTGTTGGAGCAAATGTTGAATGGATAGAAATGAAAGACCGAGCTTTAGGGAAAGAAATGACATAACTATTTGATGTTCCATGTGTTGGTAGAACATTGCCATTGTCGTCCTTCAGGTGGTAGGCGCCTGGTCGGATCACCTCGGTCATTGTATAGGGTCCTTCCCATGGTGGAGGGAGTTTATGTTTCTCTTTGGTTGACTGGGTCCTTTAGAGTATTAGATCATTGACCTCGAGGATCCTCTCCCTGATTTTTCTTTCATGGTACCTGTGGAGAGTTTGCTGGTAATTAGCGGAGCAGATGATGATTGTGTCACGAGCCTCCTCGAATAGGTCAACCATGTCCTACTGAGCCTCCATAGCTTGGTCTTGGTCGAAGGCCCTTACTCTTGGGGCACCATGATCGAGGTGGGAGGGCAACACTACTTTGGCTCTGTATGCAAGGAATAAAGGGGTGAACCCTATGGACCAGTTCAGGGGTCAGTTCTTAGGCTCCAAAGGATCGCTAGGACCTATGCATCCCATCGCCTAACATACTTTTTGAGTCGGTTGAAGATGCGGGCCTTGAGTCCTTGTAGGACCATGCCGTTAGCCCGTTCGACCTGACCGTTGGTACGCGGGTGTCCGACCGAGGCCCAATCGATCTTGATGCCATATTGTGGCAGAACCTTCTAAATTATAGGGCCCACATGCATCTGTCACTGTCCAATGACCTCTAACGACTATGCATATGTTCCCAATAACTTAAGAAGACTGTCGGGTGTCCTCGGAGAACCCCGAATCATCCACGATTTTTCCGAGCAGGATCCCATTACAGAGTCATTACAGTATTACAACAGTTTATTCATTAATATACATTAGAGTAAAATAATGGAAGTCTTACAATAACTTAGTTACAAAACATTTGTTTCACAAACTAAGTATGATTATTATTACAAACCATAGTAGTGGAGTGGCATTAGTAACATAAAACAAAACACGCAATTTAAGTACCCTGGCCAAGGGTCACGCATTTACTTATCATCATCGATTTGAACAACAGTCTTGCAGCATGGTCCAAAGCAGACCAGCTCATGAGGCTCACCTGCAACAAGGGTTAATGAACCCTAAGTACAAAAGTACTCAACAAGACTTAACCGAAATAAAAACTGATAAGACTCAGGAATGCAGGCTCAGGGATTCAAGGTATGGCTTTAGCAATAATCAAAATTCTTTTGCGTAAAAGCTTTCTAACAAGATTCTTTCATTCAACATTTAAATCTTTCTCAAAATCGTATATGAATCTACCACGATCCGTAATGAGATCCTGAACTCCATATCAAACTCTTTCTCAAATCCAGGTCAAGTTTCATTTGTTAACTATGATGATGAACAGTGAGTTGAGTCTCCATAACCGAGGAGCAATGATGATTCAAACCGATTAAAACCTAGCTGGGGATTCCCAACCACATGACATATGTAGGTCCCTGACCTACATATACCAACCTACCCTCAGATCCTCTAAAATAAGAATGGGTCCGCACCACCCGAGAATACAGTACTCCACCAATCCAGCCCATTGCCACGTGGGTACATGCTACTCTCGCCATCTCTCCACTCCTAGTGCGCGAGTAGCCATTCTCGTAATAGAATAGCCAAGTTAAGGCTTACTGGAGTATGTGATCAGTACTACAAAGTCTCACCTCATGCAATTCAACAATAGACGGTTCTTAATCGACATAGGCAGAAAGAACCCGCTCATAAGACCTCCATGTCTTGTGGCACCCATACACCGAGTCCGCCCGGTCTAGATTTATTACTCCACATGCTCATATCTCATGATCACATAAATAACCAGTCGTATCCAAGAAACCATTTATATCTCGCATGTAACACCCTAGGTGTTTGGCTCCCACAAAATTGCATTTCATTTCATAAACATGTGCATCATCTATGTCATCATGCCATTGTACTGAAACATGTATATGCAACATTCTCAATTATGTTTGTTTCATACTTGATTGCTTGTGAATGGTAGTAGTGCAACATGTGAATGCAACATGAGTTTCTCATACCTTGAAACATGGCAACATGGTAGTAATATGATAAGTTTAAAATTACAACAAAGTCATGAAACATGTGAAACATGGAATTGCAACATTAGAGTAAAATTGAGTGTTTTGTTGCTTCATCACATGTGATCCTTAGAAGTTGGAGTAGCACTTGTGTAGAGTGGTTAATTATGGTCTAATACACCTTAACTACACTTATGGTAATTGATGGGACACTGTTCATGTGGACCAAAATGACTAAATTGCCCTCTAGGGGAGGTTTGACTTAGAATGACCCATAGAGTGACTCTATTTGACTTATTAAAAAGTCCAACCTAGAGATCTTGCATGGATGTGCACCCTTTACCAAAGTTGTAGCCAATTCACCAAGGAACAAAAGTCTCAATATGGCCATCTCATGAAAATGGCTAGAACATACTCAAACAGGGCCCACAAGTCATGTTTCCCTGCTGATTTCATACTTAGAAAAATTGCTAAGTCATAAATACAGTTTCAGTTGGATCGAGCCAACTTTGGCTTGATGTAACTTCTGATTCGTGGTGAGTTAGACTATGATCCTTGAATAGAAGTTGAAGATGGAAGGTAGGGCTACAATTTTCATGTACACAGTTTTCACGATGGATCAATGGTTTAGTCGTTTTAACGCGTTGAAGTTGCAGTGTCAGGCCTGATGGGATTACTGAATGGCGAGCTACAATGCTCGACAGGTTCAGAGTCCGACGCCGCATGTGTGCCGCACGTCGCTGGTCGCCTGATCACGATGCCACGCACCGCGGATGCCCTGGCACGGCCAACCACGACATGAGCACCCCATGCGCCTGCCAATCGGTTCACAGCCCATTTGCTCCATTCCTTCGCCTCCACCGCGTGCAGCAACGGAGCCACAGCAGCTCCGCCATTACCGACCGAGCTTTGCCATCACCTAGCTTGCACGCCTCCACAAAAACGCATCAGCTAGCTCGTCCATAGCTTCGCCATGTTCTCCTCTACCTCCTCCACCTCTCAGCCATGTCGATTGGGGCTTGGTAAGGGCACATTCGCCGTTTCCACCACCGCCGCCATGACGGGACCTCGCCAGAGTTGGT
Source organism: Miscanthus floridulus (assembly GCF_019320115.1). Lineage (NCBI taxonomy): Eukaryota > Viridiplantae > Streptophyta > Magnoliopsida > Poales > Poaceae > Miscanthus > Miscanthus floridulus. Next base: position 86,530,813 of record NC_089594.1, on the reverse strand, counting down.
GCTCCACATGGCCAACCACCACCAAGGCCTTCCCATCCCCTTCTCTTTGCTTGGTTAGCATGGTAGCGACCTCCAGAAGCTCGTACCGAGCTTAGCCACGCCCTATGGGGTCGGACCTTGCCGGAGTCGGCCAACCCGTGGCCGTGCGCCGCCATGGCCATCGCCACTTCCTCTAGCCGCTGGAGTAGCTACAATTGATGGTATCCCTAGGTGCGCATGGGTGAGGCAAACACGTTGGCACCGATGGCCTCACCGGAGCTACCACCAGCGATGAGCTACGTCGTCGTCCTTCTTTCCTCCCATGTCTGTCTCTCTGACCGGTGAACCCCGCTCGTCAACCGCCGAGCGTAGGCGGGAGCCAGCATGGGCCGCGCCATTTCTGGGCCACGCTAAGCGATGAGCGCTGACGCGCGCTGCGTGTCGTGGGCCGCCGAGCTTTTCTGGGCTAGGCCAGCAGTAGTGGTTAGGTTTCCATTTTTATTTTGTTTTATTCTTTTTCATAGATTTGAGTACATATTCAAAAATGTATATCTCTTGGTTGGTAGATCCAAATGATGTGGTTCCAATTTTGTTGAGTTTCTGGTAATGTCTAGTTTATATTAAAAATATAATTTATGCCATGTTCTATTATGAAAAATGGAGTTGCTAATTATCTCTTTTAATCATGTGGGAAATAGGGGCTAATTATATCTTTTTCTTTGTAGCTCCAAATGGCATGAAATTTTTATGGTGTACTGCTCATATCATGAATAGCTTGTAGTTAAATTTTTATACATTTTGGACACTATAGGAAAGAGTTAGGTAATTCTCTTGTTTGCATGGATGGATCTTGTGTGAATTTTCATAATTTTTATATAGATCCAGTAAAGGTAAAATTTAGTGAGTGCTATTCTTATGCTAGAATTATAGTAGGAAAAATGTGAAATTTGTTGCTTGACATCCTTTCAATAGGGTTTCCTAATTATGCTAGAAACAAGCCCTGCCATCTGTTATTTTTGATACAACAAGTTCTGCTTGACCAATTGCCTTGAAATTTTTATGGTAGTCTATGTGAAGCATGAGGTAGCTACTGTAATTTTTGTAGATTTTTCTGTATAGTTTTACTATATGTTGCTTTAATCACCTAATTAACTAAATAAATTAGAAAAGGACATTAAATAATCTATTTAGAAGTTGGCACTATACTTTCTGATGTTCCTCTGGTATGCACAACAAGGTGGTAAACTTGGTTTGGTCCAATTATGCTTTTGGATCATCACTAAATGTTTAATTTAGTAAACCTGCCATTTCTGGACAGATTCTAGGTTTACTTGAATTCGAATTCGATTAACGTAAGAATCAGGCTTTGATGTTTATAAATGATTTGTAGAGAATTTCATAAGCTTTCCAGAATGTCCTTCTTGCAAGTCATTTGAAATTATAGAACTCTTGTTGTGATTGAATTAAGGAACTGCTCATTTGCATATGAAACTTTAACTGTTGATTTAAGTATGCCATTACTATTCCTAAGCTTGTGGTAATGTTTCTAGGTATTAGGTCTTTAACTGAAGATGAGCATCTTTATCTTAGGTTATGCAAGTTAGGTAAGTTGATCTTGTTCTTCAAGTTAAGTTAGATATATGTTTTAAAGTGATTTGAATAGAGCTGTTCTTAATCGGTAAACGAGTGTCCAGTGATGTTTTCGTGAAACACTTACTGTGATCCATTCATCATGAGCATCATACCATTCCTTATGCATCCATGATATTTATCTTGTGCATCGGCATGCAATAGGTGTACCGGAAGGAGTGACACTACTGGAATTCGAGGAACCAAGCGGGGAGCAGCAGCAGCCAACCCCGGAGGTTCAGGAGGTGCAGCCCTTGGGAGAAGTGCCAGACGAGGTCGCCGTTGAGTGCCCGAATCACCGTCCGTGCAACTTTGTGAAAGGCAAGCCGCGGAGCATATTAAGCCTCCTAATTTCCGAAATGCAGTTCAAGTATTATTGTTACATATATATATATTGTTGCATTAAGTTTAGGTGTTGGATGCAAACACTTGCTATATTGGTTATCCAATCCTTGTCCAGATATTGATACCCTGAATCCTATGTACCTCAGGTTCACGTAGTGCTTAGGCCTGCTTAAACGTGGTAGAAGTCAGGTGATTTCCTGTCACCTGTGAGATATAGGAATATACATATGGCACGGTTGGCTATATTTGCTATCGTGGAAAAGAACTTGTCTTAATTTGAAATGAAGACCGGGCAGAGGCTTGCCGGTTTGTAGTGACTCCGTCTGTGTTGCTTAAGGACTGAATCTTAGAGCCTTTCCTGTTCATGTTGAATGCATGCCTCTCTCTTAGTTGGCCATGTCTGAAGATCGACCACGAAGCCGAGTAGCTCACCTCATGCCAGGAGTCGATAAGTATAAAGTATGCCTCGGAAGGGAGCCGTAGGCGTGAGTCCAAGGGCATGGTGATTTAAAAGTCCTGATCGTCCTGGCAGAAGGGTAATCCCTGAGAGTGCTGGCGCTAATTGAACCCACGAATTTGGTTCCTGAGTTGTCCCAAAGGTGACCCACGACTACTCTTACAAAGTATGCCAGGGTGAGAGTTAGGAATACCCCCTCAGCTGAGTTGTAATTCGATTTGAGTCGCCGTCTCTCCCTGGTTAGTGAGAACTTGACTGGGCTTATCTCCAAAGTAGATACACTAAATAACATAATTGGTTCAGGAATGATGATATGATGATAACAACCTTATTATATCCTACTATGGTTAATATTGATTGCTCCTAATAAGTGAGTGCTCTAGTATAGGTGCAAATCTAGTGGACAGGTAAATGATGATAAACTTGATGCGAAGTTTAAATAGGTTACTATATTCATAAGCTCTTTTATGCAACTAGTGTCAAGATAGCCCACCTCATAAGCCTTGCATGACCCTTGGTGTCTTTTATTTCTAGGTTTTGATAGGGTAAGTCTAGCTGAGTACCTTCTCGTACTCAGGGTTTATCTCCCACCTGTTGCAGATGACCAGTTCTACTTTGGTTGCTGCAAGTATTGCCTTCTCCCGGCAGGGGATGAAGACTAGACCGTTGGGCGTGGTCTCTCCTAGTTCTCATACCTGAAGATGCTTTTGTGGGACATGACTAGATCTAGGCAATGTATTTGAAACTATGAAGTTATGTACTAAACTATGTTGCTTCCGCAAATTTGAACTTGGTTTGTAATATTTTATTTGCACTCTAATGGATGTAATCCGGATGCCACTATGCAAATGTTGTAACGAATGATGTGTTGTGTTGAATCACTATAGGTCTTGGTTTGTATGTCGAGAGTTGTTTGAAATCCTTCATGATTTCCGGACTACCGGGATTATGGGAGCTTAAGTACAGGAATTTGATCACTACGGTGATTGTTTTTGTACTTACATTTTTATAATTTGGTCGGTTCTATTACAGCTGGCATCAGAGCAAGATTCGACACTAAACATATCATTTGTGTATTTAAAACAAAAGTATTTGTGAAAATTCTAAATTAAATACTAAGTATTGCCAGTGGTCATATCCCTTATGCCCAAATAAGGACTCTTAGGTGGCTTATTAAAGTACTAACTTGGGGGTTCCTACTTGTTTCTGTTTCGTTATCCATATGGCGTGCTATTGTATGGATGACATCCGCTTAGGTGGTAATGTATGGATCAAAATACCTCTACGCTCTGGTAAGTAGGAGTTATGAGAGCATGACCGTCCAACCGTCGGTCTAGGGGAGAGTAGTTATGGTTGCTCTCATACTTACATGTTCGATCATGTATCTATGAGAGTACTTAAGTGTGGGTATCTCTGTCGGGTAGCTGTGATACTAGAGTATATACATCGGGGGATGTATATATGAAAGTATTTAGTTTACTGCTTACTTTACATGCCTTTTTGGGAAATTATTGGGCTGAAATGAAATTTGTTGCAGGTACACTAACAACTGTATTGTTGTAGATCGACTAGCTACCGTATATGAGAGAACGTATGTATGCCACCATATATTTCGCTAGCCTTTAAATTTTTCTAAGTTTGTGAGGACGTATGGATCGTGCATGCATCATGTTCAAGCATACATGGCATTTCTTGCATTACTCCCTCCTTTAAAATTTGATGGTCTCGACTAATTAAATTTCATATCCCTTAAATGATTCTTCTCTTATGTTGCAACTTTTTGCTATAGATGGCGCACATGAAATGCACCTGCTCGCAAGTCCTGCTAGGAGGTAGGGCATAATGGGGACGAGGATCCCGATCTTCCGTCAGGTGATGATAACTATCGTTGTGGTGGAGAATGACACACCGATCCGGCTTCAGATCGAAAGATCAAACCCTGCAATCTTAGCACCACAGCTCCTCTGGTTATCAACCAAGTCTCGAACCAGGTTGACCTCGCCAAGAAGGCTAATCCCTGCCTACGCAACGAAGAACACAAGCAAGAACAAGAAAGATCGCAACCAAATTGCAGATGTATGATTAATCTCATAAGTTGGGGTCTCACAAACCGATGAACGGTGAAACTGTTCTTAACAGAATAATCTAAGCAAAACCCAAAACCTAATGACTGGTGGTGGCGTATGATTATAAAGGTCTTAGGGTCGTCGCCTACCCTAGACTGCGCCCCCTAATGGGCCCAAACACGATACACGGTCCAACGGACCAAAAGTAGGTGTCGCAGCACCCTAGACAGATTCTGGACGCTGACTTGTTTCAACTATTCCCGTTGATTCCGAAGAGGTTTTGACTGTGAAACCACTTGGCTTCCTTATCAAATTATCTTTCCATCCATATATGGATCATCGAAAACAGAGTTTGGATGCGTCCTGGGCGTCCGTTTTATTGCAGACTGGTCCTGACGGCCGAGGCAGACTCGAACTCGGATTGGACTGGGCCTCTAGGCTTGGCTTGGACGTCCTTGCTGGCCTCTTAAGGTGGTGGCCAAGGAGGAGGACGTCCAAGGCCATCTCTTAAGTGTTCTCCATCTTCTTGGGGCGTGCTTCAACTTGGGCCTAGGTCCCAAGGATGTCTAACAAGCCCATGACGATAGTGTAGCTCCCGCCAGAAATAGTGACAGAATATGTTGATGATTTGGAGGCCTTGCCGACTGTGATATTGAGATGGGACCAGATCTATTTGAAAGCTTATCAAACAAGCTTTCCATCAAGTGCTCATTGACCTCGATCGCACTCCGGATGGATGAGTTATGGCCTTCCCAATGAGGCACTATCGGGCTGCCGATGAACCAAAAGTTCAACTTTGATGAACTTCCATTATGAAACACATTTGAACCTACAATCAAATAGTGACATGTACATGTGGAACCAAGTGAATTATAACCAAAGCCACTATGCAAATATAGGAACGAGCGCACCTTATAATCATTGTTCGTATCCGAAGGTGCCATGTCCTCATCATCCTCCCCTTCTTGACAACAAACCGTCCTCGGTTTGGGATTAGCTGAAGGAAACGTTGTTGGTAGTAGCCAACATTGCTCCTCTTCTTGAAATTTAACATGTTTCTTTATAACAAAACTAGGGAAACTCGACATGACAAGATTATAGCAATTGGAATCCTTTGGTTGATCATACTTTTGCGCAATATTAGGAGATTTCAGAGTTGAACAAATATAGACACGATGCACCATGTACTCTCCTTTACAATTATATTTTCCAATAAAATGATATGTACAAGTAGACAACCATGACAATTCAACACATTTAAGTTTCTCTTCTAAACTACTAAGAGCATATAAAGTATCAAACTCAATAGAACCCAAAGTATTTGAAGAATACAATAATTTCTTTTCTTTTTTTTCGGTAGCAATGGGAAGCAAACGTTTATGTTCAGCATAAGTAATTGGTTCCAAAACATGGAAAACTGAAGCATCATCAACTAATTCATCTTTATCACAAGGAACATCAAGCAAATTATCACTGGGACAAAGATAAATCAAGAGAGGGTTCCACTAACAATTGCTCTATGATAGCATGGTTTGTTGAAAAATTTAGTACATTAAGACAATTTTCACCTTCCGTGAGTGTAGCACCATGGGCATTACTTGTGTTCTCAGCAGGAGTAATAGGTGCATTGTGAAGTGATGGTTCTGAATTTGCATATGAGGTTGTGAGCTCCTCATTTTCTTCCATGTCATCCTCTCGCTTATGGATATTATCCTGCAGAAGGTTAGTCATAGCAAGAGGAATAACAACAGATTCTTCCTCCAAATGGTGCACCTCATCATATGAAATCAAAACAGGAGGTGGATTAACAAAAGTTTCTCGCATAAGAAGTTTCATATCATTCCAAGTTTGAGGTTTATCAGAAGGATCTAAAGACTCCCACCAAGATAAAGCAGAATGTCACAAAACACTAGCTGCATTTTTTACCTTCCTCCTTGGACACATAAAGCGAGTAGCAAATATGTTGTCGATGGCAATTTCCCACTCCATGTACTCATCAGCACCTATACCATCATAAGTCGGTGGATACAAACAACCTGTCATTGTTAGAAGACAACAAAAGACAATACAAAAATATTATCCCTATCAAATGACTACGTGGTTGCATTGGTATCACTTTTGACAGCAAGTGGAAGCGTCTTACCAAGCTCTTACAAAGTTCTTACCAATACAAGCAGTGGGCGGTACAACCGGCGGCTAGTTCGTGATACCTATGAGGCAGTGGTACCGAGATTGCAAGGACCTTTTTTCTGTACTGATCTGAAGTATATATGTAGAGCTTGGGAGGCACGAAAATATATATATATATATATATATATATATATATATGTGGCACACAAGTCAGTGACAGACAACAATATTGAATAAATGTCCAGAGCACTTGTCCTAGTTGCTGGCCTATACGTGTTCCTATCACCAGTTGTGATAAACAAGAGAGGAAACAAGGATGAAAGGAAACAAGTATTAAATGTAGCAACGGATATGAACAATGCAAAAGGTACCACAAACAATAGAGCTATTGAGTGTTCCTTATGTGCTCCTTTTCAATATCTTCTATTCTCTTTTACTATTTTTTTTCTTTTATTTTTTTGTCCAATCTTTTTTGCTTCCTTTTGATCTTTTGATATTTTTTTCTCAGCAAGGAGCACACAAGAATAAACCACAAAAAATTTGAGCTCAATTGAATAAAAGATGTGGCCTATAGAAAATTAGGACTATGCTCTAAAAAGCATACCAAAACTTTTGGCCCAGAAACTCAATTTTCCTAATCGAATTTTGTAAATCTAATTTTTGCAAACCCAGCAACGCTGGGATGAAATAGATCTAAAATTTTCTGGCGTTCTCCGTAGATATAAAATTTGTCCCATTTCGAGTTCGGATGCAAAAGTTATGACTGTTTTAAGGAAGCTGCTCGAATCAGGGATTTAGTGGACACAAGATGCAAACCGATGGTGATACGGAATAGCGGCGGGTGGAGGTATCAACACAAACTAGAAAAGAACACAATCTAAACCAGCTAACAAGACTTTGACCTAGGACATAAACTCAACAAAGCAGGACTCTGAAACTGAATCATGCAAAGGCTATGGCGCGGATGGTTATAGGATAGGAAATAAAAGTATGGCACTAGGACTATAGGACGAATGCAAAACTCTCAAACTATGGAATAAAAGTGAACCTGACAGTATACCTTAGCTCTGATTACCACTTAATGGGGATGAGGATCCCGATCTTCCTGTCAGGTGATGATAACTATCGTTGTGGCGGAGAATGACACACCGATCCGGCTTCAGATCGAAAGATCGAACCCTACAATCTTAGCACCACAGCTCCTCTGGTTATCAACCAAGTCTCGGACCTAGGTTGACCTCGCCAAGAAGGCTAATCCTTGCCTGCGCAACGAAAAACACAAGCAAGAACAAGAAAGATCGCAACCAAATTGCAGATGTATGATTAATCTCACGAGTTGGGGTTTCACAAACCGATGAACGGCGAAACTGTTCTTGATAGAATAATCTAAGCAAAACCCAAAACCTAATGACGGCGGTGGCGTATGATTATAAAGGTCTTAGGGTCATCGTCTACCCTAGACACGCCCCCTAATGGGCCCAAACACGATACATGGTCCAACGGACCAAAAGTAGGTGTCGTAGCACCCTAGTAGATTCTGGATGCTAACTTGTTTCAACTATTCCTGTTGATTTCGAAGAGGTTTTGATGTAAAACCACTTGAATTGGCTTCCTTATCAAATTATCTTTCCATCCATATATGGATCATCGAAAACAGAGTTCGGATGCGTCCTGGGCGTCCGTTTTATTGCAGACTGGTCCTGATGGCCAAGGCAGACTCGAACTCAGATTGGACTGGGCCTCTGGCTTGGCTTGGACGTCCTTGCTGGCCTCCTAAGGTGGTGGCCAAGGAGGACGTCCAAGGCCATCTCTTAAGTGTTCTCCATCTTCTTAGGGCGTGCTCCAACTTGGGCCTGGGTCCCAAGGATGTCTAACAAGCCCATGACGATAGTGTAGCTCCCGCCAGAAATAGCGACAGAATATATTGATGATTTGGAGGCCTTACCGATGTGATATTGAGATGGGACAAGATCTATTTGAAAGCTTATTAAACAAGCTTTCCATCAAGTGCTCATTGACCTCGATCGCACTCCGGATGGATGAGTTATGGCCTTCCCAATGAGGCACTATCGGGCTGCCGACGAACCAAAAGTTCAACTTTGATGAACTTCCATTATGAAACACATTTGAACCTACAATCAAATAGTGATATGTACATGTGGAACCAAGTGAATTATAACCAAAGCCACTATGCAAATATAGGAACGAGCGCACCTTATAATCATTGTTCATATTCGAAGGTGCCATGTCCTCATCAGGGCGCCTTGTCACCAGTTAGCTCCTTATGAGCCTCGTCCTGAGCCTACTGTGGAGGAAAGGCTGAGGGCAGAGCTAGCCCAGGTGACTACTGAGAGGAGTGCGGCTTAGCACCATTTGGAGCAAGTAACACAGGAACGAGATCAAGAAACCCTAGAGGTTCAGAGGTTGACAGTTGCTCACCGCAACTGTGAGCGCATGTTGATTCACATACTGAACCAGCGGAATGAAGCCTGGAATGAAGAGAATGCGTTGAGAGCGTGACAGGTTGAGCTGGAGTAGTAGTTGGCAGCTGCCGAAGAGTACAATGACCATCTCCATGAGGAGGTTCACCTGTTACACAATCAGCTTCACCCTCTCCTACCCCCTGATGATGAGAATGACAATGAGGATGAGATGGGCTCTGGTGTCATCATGGCTGAAGATGATGATGACATTGAGATTAATGGACCTAGGGATGTTCCACCTAGAGAGGAGGAAGATGAGGAGTTAGAACCTGCTAGTGATGAAGATGGAGGAGAGATCTTCGACACTGACTCCTGAGGACGATGCATAGTTTAGCTTACTACTTAGCTAATGCACTAGAGCTAGTCTTTTGTTGAATCCTCATGCATGAATGAGTAGCTTTGTAATCAGTTAATTGTTGGGATGTAATATCGAACCCTATGATATCTTTGATGTCAGTTTGGAACCTCTATGGCTTGGATGTAACCTATCAAACGTGTTATGCTCCACATATGTGAGCCTTTGATAATTTTCGTCTGTGTGGTCTATAGATCTCATTGTTGGTTAAGTTCATTGCATTAATGTGTCAATTGATGCACTTGATGAGTTGTGTGATTGTGATGAATGATTGTGCCTCTAGTTGATTGTATAAATTCATTCTCTCCAATGGACTCAGTTGGGCATAATTATACAATTCATCTACAAAATTTCCACATCAGTCAGTGCTCATTGGCTATACATTTTGTAGATGGTGATATAATCTTCATCGCAGGTCGTAGCCTTGGACATGAGGAATAACCTCCTCCTCCACCGCCCACACCAACTGAGCTAATGCAGATAGTCGTCGAAAGTCAGTGCATGCTAGCTGAGGCTATGCGCCAACTGGCTAACCGCGATGACCGACATGTCCGCCAGGGACCCAAGCCGAATCAGTATAGCAGCTTTAAGGACTTCATGGACATAAAGCCTCCTATCTTTAGAGAGGCAGAAGAACCATTACAAGCTAATGAATGGTTGAGTATGATAGAGCAAAGGTTTGGATTGCTCCGATTGACAGAAGGTATGAAGGCCTCATATGCAGGACACCAGCTCCAAGGCCTTGCAGGCATCTAGTGGACCCATCATAGGACCACCTTCCCTACAAATGTCAAGGTAGTTTGGGACCAGTTCCAAGCAGCTTTCAGGGGACATTTTATCCCTCCTGGTCTCATGGCTATCAAGCATACCGAGTTCATGAAGCTAACTCAAGGCAACAAGAGTCTTAATGAATTCCTCCAGGCATTTAATAACCTGGCGAGGTATGCTCCTGAGTTCATTGATACTGATGCCAAAAAGATAGCTAGTTTTAAGAGGGGACTTTCCCCTAAACTGATGAAGTCTATGGGCAACTATAAGTGTGTCACCTTCAATGAGTTTATCAGTGACACCCTAACTCAGGAGAATAATGATAAGGTATATGCTGCTTCCAAGACCCGTAAAAGAAACTTTGAGGCAGGTGCTTCTTAGTCTAAAGCACCAGTGGTATCCAAAACCCAATATCATCCACCCAATGCTAATGTCCTGGTACCTCCCACCTCAGAAGAAGAATCAAGTTAAAACTAATTTCCGCAAGGGGTATACAGTTTCCTTACCAAAGAACACCTCTGGGAAGGGTAGCTCCAATGTCCCACCAGCTAACAGGCCGTGCTAGAACTATAACAAGCCTGGTCACTGGACTAGTACTTGTCCCTATCCTCCCAAGAATGCTTAGGAAAACGTCCGTCAGGGGCGTGTTCACTACACTACTGTGGAGGAAATTCCTGCTGGTGAAGTGGTCACTGCTGGTAAGTTTCTTGTTAATGATCACCCTGCAGTTGTGCTCTTTGATTCAGGTGCTTTGCATTCCTTTGTGAGTTCTACTTTTACATCTAAGCATAAGATGAATGTGATTACAATTGTCAAGGGTGGTTATTGTATTAGTGCTGCTGGAAATAATATCATGACTAACCAAGTAGTTAAAGATGTAAAGATTGAGATTGGGGATCGAGAGTTCCTTATGGATCTTGTAGTTCTACCGGGGGTAGGAATCGATGTAATCCTAGGGATGAAGTGGATGAGCGGGAATGGAGTGTTGATCAATACATCAACCCGTGTGATAATGTTGAGAGATCCTATGGATAAGAAGGGTTTTCTAGCACAGTTGCCTCATGATATCGCTATCCACAATACAGCCAATGCTACCCTAGCCAAAGCCATTGAAGATATACCAGTTGTTTGTGAGTTTCTAGATGTCTTCCCTGATGACTTGTCTGGATTACCTCCGGACTGAGAAGTAGAATTCAAGATAGAACTCATTCCAGGGTACAGCTCCTATTTCTTGAAGGCCCTATAGAATGCTGCCCAATGAGTTGGCTGAGCTGAAGATTTAGTTGAATGAGCTATTAAAGTAAGGTTTTATTCGGCCTAGTTCTTCTCCTTGGGGTTGTTCGGCTATCTTTGTGAAGAAGAAGGATGAGTCTCTGCGCATGTGCATGGATTATCGCCCCCTTAATGCTGTTACCATCAAGAACAAATACCCTCTTCCTCGCATCGATATTCTATTTGATCAGCTCTCCAAAGCTAAGGTATTCTCCAAGATCGATTTGAGGTCTGGCTACCATCAGATCAAAATCCGTCTTGAAGATATACCTAAGACAGCTTTCTCTACTCGTTATGGCTTGTTCGAATATCTTGTCATGTCCTTTGGGTTGACAAATGCTCCGGCACACTTTATGTACCTGATGAATTCGGTATTCATGTTGGAATTGGACAAGTTTGTCATCGTGTTCATTGATGATATCCTTGTATATTCTCAGAATGAAGAAGAGCATGCTGAACATCTGAGAATTGTTTTAACTCGATTATGTGACAACTAGCTTTATGCTAAGTTTAGCAAGTGCGAATTCTGGTTGAACAAGGTACCTTTTCTAGGTCATGTGTTATCTAGTGATGGAATTTTGGTTGACCCTACTAAGGTGCAAGAAGTCCTAGATTGGAAGGCACCTACTATGGTCACAGAAGTCCAAAGTTTCCTAGATTTGGCTGGCTATTATCGTCAATTCATCCTGGATTTCTCTAAAATCGCCAAGCCCATGACTTGACTACTTCAAAAGGATGAGAAGTTTGTGTGGACTCTGAAGTGTGAAGAGGCTTTCCACACTTTGCGGACCTTACTAACTGCTGCTCCTATATTGGCACAACCTGACATCGAGAAGCCTTTTGATGTCTACTATGATGCATGTGGCACTGATTTGGGGTGTGTTCTTATGCAGGAGGGCCGAGTCATTGCTTATGCTTCGCGCCAGCTTCGAAAGCATGAAATCAATTATCCTACCCATGACTTAGAGCTAGCCGTGGTTGTTCATGCCCTGAAGATTTGGAGACATTACTTGCTAGGTAATGTGTGCAACATCTATACTAACCATAAAAGTCTCAAGTATATCTTTACTCAACCCGAGTTGAACATGCGTCAACGATGATGGTTAGAATTAATCAAAGACTACAACCTTCAAGTGCACTATCATCCTGGCAAGGCAAATGTGGTTGCTGATACCTTAAGCAGAAAGGCCCATTGCAATTCCTTAGTTAGTGAAAACTTTCATCTAGCACACCTCCTTCATCCTGTAGTACTCCACAATATCACTGTGGATTGCTCTCTTAGAAGTCGAATTATCGAACTCCAGAAGACTGATGTGGGTGTGTTTCATATCAAGTGGAAGATGAAAGAGAAGGAGACCAAGCACTTTAGGGTCGATGACAAAGGAATTCTCTGGTTTAATGATAGATTTGTAGTACCCAAAGACAAAGAACTTAGAAATCAAATTATGGCTGAAGCCCATTCTTCTAGATTGTCCATCCATCCTGGTAGCAGTAAAATATATCAAGATCTCAAGCTATATTATTGGTGGACCAAGATGAAGAAAGAAATCGTAGCCTACGTGGCAAGCTATGATAACTATTGCAGAGTCAAGGCTATTCACATGAGGCCCAGGTTATTGCAGCCACTCTCTATTCCTGGCTGGAAGTGGGAAGAAATTGTTATGGATTTTATTGTTGGGTTACCCACTACCAAAAAGGGTTGTGATTCCATCTGGGTTATCGTAGATCGTCTAACCAAATCCACTCACTTTATTCCGGTCAAGTCTACCTATCACCCTCATAATTATGCTGATATTTATTTTCATCAAGTGGTACGTCTCCATGGTGTACCCAAATCCATTGTTTCAGATAGAGGACCACAATTCATGGCTCACTTTTGGGAGTGCTTACATCAAAATCTTAGCACTCATCTAATCCATAGTTCTACCTATCATCCACAAACATCAGGGACAGACTGAGCATGTTAATCAAATTCTTGAAGACATGCTTAGAGCTTGTCTTATCTCTTGCAAAGGCTCTTGGGAGGAATGGTTGCCTCTCGCTAAATTCTCTTATAACAATAGTTACCAAGAGAGTATCAAAATGGCTCCTTTTGAAGCTCTTTATGGCCACAAGTGTAGGACTCCTTTAAACTGGGTGGAACCCAGAGAAAAAAGATTCTATGGTATTGATTTTGTAAAAGAAGCCAAAGAGCAAGTCCGAACTATCTAGAAGAATATGACTGCCGCACAGGCTAGACAAAAGAGCTATGCTGACAAGAGAAGAAAACCTATTGAGTTTGAAGTAGGTGACCATGTTTATCTGAAGGTATCCCCTATGAAAGGAGTAAAACGTTTTGGAATTAAAAGGAAGCTTGAGCCTCGATATATTGGACCTTACCAAATTATCGAGAAAAGTGGAAGAGTAGCCTATAAACTCGATCTACCATGTGAAATGGGAGCTATATTCCTAGTATTCCATGTGTCCCAGCTGAAGAAGTGTCTTCGTATTCCCGAGGAAAGAGTAGCAACGAGGAGAATCGAATTGAAATCTGATCTTTCTTATGAGGAGAAGCTCGTGCAGGTTTTGGATACTCAAGAAAGGGTGACTCGTAGGCGAGTAGTTAAGTTATACAAGGTAGTTTGGAGTAATCATAGTGATCGGGATGCAACATGGGAGCAGTTTGGAGTAATCATAGTGATCGGGATGCAACATGGGAGCGGGAAGATTATCTAAAGGAAAATTATCCGGCTTTCTATATTAAATGGTACGCTTTCCAAATCTTGGGACAAGATTTTTCTAAGGGGGGAGGGCTGTAACACCCTAGGTGTTTGGCTCCCATAAAATTGCATTTTATTTCATAAACATGTGCATCATCTATCTCATCATGCAATTGTACTGAAACATGTATATGCAACATTCTCAATTATGTTTGTTTCATACTTGATTGCTTGTGAATGGTAGTAGTGCAACATGTGAATGCAACATGAGTTTCTCATACCTTGAAACATGGCAACATGGTAGTAATATGACAAGTTTAAAATTACAACAAAGTCATGAAACATGTGAAACATGGAATTGCAACATTAGAGTAAAATTGAGTGTTTTGTTGCTTCATCACATGTGATCCTTAGAAGTTGGAGTAGCACTTGTGTAGAGTGGTTAATTATGGTCTAATACACCTTAACTACACTTAGGGTAATTGATGGGACATTGTTCATGTGGACCAAAATGACTAAATTGCCCTCTAGGGGAGGTTTGACTTAGAATGACCCATAGAGTGACTCTATTTGACTGATTAAAAAGTCCAACCTAGAGATCTTGCATGGATGTGCACCCTTTACCAAAGTTGTAGACAATTTATCAAGGAACAAAAGTCTCAATATGATCATCTCATGAAAATGGTTAGAACATACTCAAACAGGGCCCACAAGTCATGTTTCCCTGCTGATTTCATACTTAGAAAAATTGCTAAGTCATAAATACAGTTTTAGTTGGATCGAGCCAACTTTGGCTTGATGTAACTTCTGATTCGTGGTGAATTAGACTATGATCCTTGAATAGAAGTTGAAGATCGAAGGTAGGGCTACAATTTTCATGTACACGGTTTTCACGATGGATCAACGGTTTAGTCGTTTTAACGTGTTGAAGTTGCACTATCAGGCCTGATGGGATTGCTGAATGGCGAGCTACAGTGCTCGACAGGTTCAGAGTCCGACTGGCCACATGTGCGCCATGCGTCGCCGGTTGCCTAATCATGCTGCCACGTGCTGTGGATGCCCTGGCACTGGCCAACCATGACATGAGCACCCCATGCGCCTGCCGACTGGTTCACAGCCCATTTGCTCCATTCCTTCACCTCCACCATGCGCAGCAATGGAGCCAGTAGCAGCTCCACCGTTACCTGACCGAGCTTCACCAGTCGCCTAGCTCAGTGCGCCTCCACAAAAACATGTCGGCCAGCTCATCCATAGCTTCTACCGTCTTCTCCTCTACCTCCTCCACCTCTCAGCCGTGTCGATTGGGGCTTGGTAAGGGCGCATTCACCGTTTCCACCACCGCCGCCATGACTGGGACCTCACTAGAGTTGGCACTCCACAGGGGCCAACCACCACCAAGGCCTTCCCATCCCCTCCTCTTTGCTTGGTTAGCATGGTAGCGACCTCCGAAAGCTCATACCGAGCTTAGCCGCGCCCTACGAGGTCAGACCTCGCCGGAGCCGGCCAACCCGTGGCCAGTGCGCCGCCATGGCCGTCGCCACTTCCTCTAGCCAGCTGGAATAGCTACAATTGATGGTATCCCTAGGTGCACGTGGGTGAGGCGAACACATTAGCACCAATGGCCTTGCCGGAGCTACCACCGGTGATGAGCTACGCTGTCGTCCTTCTTTCCTCCCCTGTCTGTCTCTCTGACCGGCGAACCCCGCTCGTTAGCCGCCAAGCGCAGGCGGGAGCCGGCATGGGCCATGCTGTTTCTAGGCCGCACTGAGTGCTGAGCGCTGACTGCGCGTGCACGTCGCGGGCCACCGAGCTTTTCCAGGCCGGCCCAACAGTAGTGGTTAGGTTTCCATTTTTATTTTGTTTTATTCTTTTTCACAGATTTGAGTACATATTCAAAAATGTATATCTCTTGGTTGGTAGATCCAAATGATGTGGTTCCAATTTTGTTGAGTTTATGGTAATGTCTAGTTTATATTAAAAATATAATTTATGCCATGTTCTATTATAAAAAATGGAGTTGCTAATTATCTCTTTTAATCATGTGGGAAATAGGGGTAATTATATCTTTTTCTTTGTAGCTCCAAATGGCATGAAATTTTTATGGTGTACTGCTCATATCATGAATAGCTTGTAGTTAAATTTTCATACATTTTGGACACTATAGGAAAGAGTTAGGTAATTCTCTTGTTTGCATGGATGGATCTTATGTGAATTTTCATAATTTTTCTATAGATCCAGTAAAAGTAAAATTTGGTGAGTGCTATTCTTATACTAGAATGATACTATGAAAAATGTGAAATCTATTGCTTGACACCTTTCAATAAGGTTTCCTAATTATGATAGAAATAGCCCTACCATCTGTTATTTTTGATACAGCAAGTTCTGCTTGACCAATTGCTTTGAAATTTTTATGGTTAGTCTATGTGAAGCATGAGGTAGCTACTGTAATTTTGTAGATTTTTCTATACAGTTTTACTATATGTTGCTTTAATCACCTAATTAACTAAATAAATTAGAAAAGGACATTAAATAATCTATTTAGAAGTTGGCACTATACTTTTTGATGTTCCTCTGGTATGCACAACAAGTTGGTAAACTTGGTTTGGTCCAATTATGGTTTTGCATCATCACTAAATAACCTACCATTTCTAGATAGATTCTAGGTTTACTTGAATTCGATTCGATTAACGTAAGAATCATGCTTTGATGTTTATAAATGATTTGTAGAGAATTTCATAAGCTTTCTAGAATGTCCTCTTGCAAGTCATTTGAAATTAGAGAACTCTTGTTGTGATTGAATTAAGGAACTACTCGTTTGCATATGAACTTTAACTGTTGATTTAAGTATGCCTTTACTATTCCTAAGCTTGTGATAATGTTCCTAGGTATTAGGCCTTTAACTGAAGATGAGCATCTTTATCTTAGGTTATGCAAGTTAGGTAAGTTGATCTTGTTCTTCAAGTTAAGTTAGATACATGTTTTAAAGTGATTTGAATAGAGCTGTTCTTAATCGGTAAACGAGTGTCCAGTGATGTTTTCGTGAAACACTTACTATGATCCATTCATCATGAGCATCATGTCATTCCTTATGCATCCATGATATTTATCTTGTGCATCGGCATGCAATAGGTGTACCAGAAGGAGTGACACTGCTGGAATTCAAGGAACCGAGCGGGGAGCAGCAGCAGCCAACACCGAGGTTCAGGAGGTGCAGCCCTCGGGAGAAGTGCGAGACGAGGTCGCCGTTGAGTGCCCAGATCACCGTCCATACAACTTTGTGAAAGGCAAGCCCCGGAGCATATTAAGCCTCCTAATTTCCAAAATGCAATTAAAGTATTATTGTTCCATATATATATTGTTGCATTAAGTTTAGGTGTTGGATGCAAACACTTGCTGCATTGGTTATCCAATCCTTGTCCAGATATTGATACCCTGAATCCTATGTAGCTCAGGTTCACGTAGTGCTTAGCCCTGCTTAAACGCGGTAGAAGTTAGGTGATTTCCTGTCACCTGTGAGATATAGGAATATGCATATGGCACGGTTGGCTATATTTGCTATCATGGAAAAGAACCTGTCTTAATTTGAAATGAAGATCGGGCGGAGGCTTGCCGGTTTGTAGTGACTCCGTCTATGTCGCTTAAGGACTGAATCTTGGAGCCTTTCCTGTTCATGTTGAATGCATGCCTCTCTCTTAGTTGGCCGTGTCTGAAGACCGACCACGAAGCTGAGTAGCTCACCTCAGGCCAGGAGTCAATAAGTATAAAGTACGCCTCAGAAGGGAGCCGTAGGCATGAGTCCAAGGGCTGGTGATTTAAAAGTCCTAATCGTCCTGGTAGAAGGGTAATCCCTGAGAGTGCTGGCGCTGATCGAACCCACGAATTTGGTTTCTGAGTTGTCTCAAAGGTGACCCACGACTACCCTTGCAAAGTATGCTAGGGTGAGAGTTAGGAATACCCCCTCAGCTGAGTTGTAATTCGATTCGAGTCACCGTCTCTCCCGGTTAGTGAGAACTTGACAGGCTTATCTCCAAAGTAGATACACTAAATAACATAATGGTTTAGGAATGATGATATGATGATAACAACCTTATTATACCTGCTATGGTTAATATTGATTGCTCCTAATAAGTGAGTGCTCTAGTACAGGTGCAAATCTAGTGGACAGGTAAATGATGACAAACTTGATGCGAAGTTTAAATAGGTTACTATATTCATAATCTCTTTTATGCAACTATGTCAAGCTAGCCCACCTCATAAGCCTTGCATGACCCTTGGTGTCTTTTATTTTTGGTTTTGACGGGTAAGTCTAGCTGAGTAGCTTCTCGTACTCAGGGTTTATCTCCCACCTATTGTAGATGACCAGTTCTACTTTGGTTGCTACAAGTATTGCCTTCTTCCGGCTGGGGATGAAGACTAGACCGTTGGGCATTGTCTCTCCTAGTTCTCGTACCTGAAGATGCTTTTGTGGGACATGACTAGATCTGGCAATGTATTTGAAACTATGAAGTTATGTACTAAACTATGTTGCTTCCGCAAATTTGAACTTGGTTTGTAATATTTTATTTGCACTCTGATGGATGTAATCCGGATACCACTTGTGAAATGTTGTAACTGAATGATGTGTTGTGTTGAATCACTACGGTCTTGGTTTGTATGTCGAGAGTTGTTTGAAATCCTTCGTGATTTCTGGATTACCGGGATTATGGGAGCTTAAGTATAGGAATTTGATCACTATGGTGATTGTTTTTGTACTTACGTTTTTATAATTTGGTCGGTTCTATTACATCGTAGGTGACCGATGATCACCCAACTTTTATCGTTCTAAGCATGGCTAAGCATAAATAAGCATTCTCGGATTGAAACGGGTAACAAGGTTGATATTAAAAACAAGGTTGGTAATGCATCAATTAGGTTTTCACTCAACTCCTAATCACTTAATGCAGTATTGAAAAGCAAAAGCGATATAAATTTGTAAAACACAAGGTAGGTTTAAATGCATCCGGGGCATGCCTTGGTTGTCGGAAAAGTCAGGTTCAGGAGATGTTCCACAGATATCAAACCCGACCTCAACAGATGGATTAACTTCCTCCACAACTTGATTGACTACCACGTTATCGCTTTTGTTCACTACACGTAGTAATAATGCCATGTTTAAAATGAAGCGAGATATAAAATATGATGCTTGACGATGGATGCAAAAGTTAATAACTTGAATACAACTTTCCTTCGTGGTACAGTTGCAAATCAACAACTAACTAAACCTTTTCATAAACTCAAACACATACTTTAAGTACCAAGAATTATTTTATACTAATGACCCAAGGTCATCACTCAATCCAAAATTCAAACAAACCTAAGTCATTAAGGTTTACTATTTGCTTTTATGAATTAATTATTTAATTCAAAATTATGAAATAAATCAACTTCTTCCAAATGATCTCAAAATTTTTGTGAAGACTCATCATATGATAACTAAGTGGCAAAACAATTTTCATAATTTTTGGATAATTATTTAAGCCTAGAAAAATCATGGAAACCCATTTATCAATTAATTTGAGCAATTTTAGTCACATTCAAAATATATTGAAAAATATCATTTAATATTTTTCCTAAATTGTTTACATCTCAGAGAGGTCACACAAAAATTTTCATAATTTTTGGAGCTCTATTTAATTCTACACAAAAATAACAAAACATAACACTATTTAAACAATTCTACAAAATAGAAAAATTCATTTTCGAATACACAGTCACTAATAGAGTGACCGCACATGTCGGCATAGTGTTCCTGCGCTGACCACGGCGGCAAGGCTTGCTGACCGGCGATTTCTCGCCAATGGCGAAGGTACCATCGTGATCCCTACGACAAGGCGCACCTAGTGGTGGCACTAATTGCACCAGTTGTGCACAACTTGAGCTCGACACCAGCCTTGGCGGACACAGCGGTGCGGCTGTGCTATGCCGGCGAAGAGAAGCCGTTAATGGTCAAACAAAAGGCTCGGGAAGACACAGTGGCTCACCCTAAACTTGCTTGAGCTGATGGCTGAACCGGTGGAGCAACGGAGAAGCGGGTCGGCGATCAGAGCAAACACGGTGGAGCAAGCTGCATCGACGGCGGTGTTCTGGTGGCTGCGGTGGACGAAAGGATCAATCAACAGGGCACAAAGCATCATGGCAACATGGCAAAGCTGGAGCTATGCTGAGCAAGAGCAAAGACACACCGTAGAGTGCTAGCCATGGTGACGCGTACTCGATGGCGATGCTGCCGGTTGCGAGGAAGAAAGGCAACGCGCAGCATTTCCCGGCGGAGTCAGGCTTCAAGGACTGGTCGGCTAGGTGTGCAAGGAGCAGGTAGAGCTGTGATAGGCTTTGCTGCGACTAGGAAGACGCTATGGCGACGGCACGGGCTCATTGGAGCTGGGCGACGGCGTCAGAAAAAACAGAGGAGAAGAACGGAGAAGAACGACGACGGCGTAGGCCTTATAGTGTGGCTCAGAAGCAAGAAGAAGCCACATAGCAGCCTTCCCCTATTAGCGCAAAGCCAAAGATGGCCACATGCATGCCTGGAAGACGTCGGAAGCTCACCGACGGTGAGGTGTCGCCCGCGGGTACTGTTCCAGGTAATTACCGAATTGCCACTCGATTTAAATCACAAATTACTCCCAAATTTATATGGTGACTCAAAAATCTCCAAAAATAAAAGTTGTTCCAAATTCAAAGTTCTACAACTTTGCTTTAATAACCATACCCAAATTATGTCTACATTTTGAAATGCAAGTTTAAAATCAAAAGGGGACACTTTAAGAACATATCGCCTTTTCAAATTAATTCAAAATTTATATAACAACTTTGAAAACTCCAAAAACCAAATTTGTACACCTTGACAAGCTCTACACTTTTTCTTTTAAGCTCAACCCCATAATGTGTTTAGATTTTGAATTAGGTTTCAAGGGTAGAATTTAAATGCTGAAAATTAGGGTTTTCGGAAATTCCAATTCAATACAAAGATTTTGAACTTGATTCAAACCATACAAGTCAACACATATAACATAAAAGTAAACTTGTTTTAGTGGATGCATATCAAAGTTTTCACTAACACATGAATGATGTGCAATGCATATGATGACATGGCATGTTTTAGGGTTCAAAACACCAGAGGTGTTACACATATCCATCATAGAAGTCTAGGAACTTCTTCCTGATGAAGTTTGTTCCGTGGTCGGTGATGATATAGTTTGGAACACCAAACCGATAGATGATGTCGAGGAAGAACTTGGCCACCTCTTTTGTGTAGATATTGGTGATGGGCTTTGCCTCTATTCACTTGGTGAACTTGTCCACTACAACAAGTAGGTGAGTGAAGCCGCCCGGAGCTTTTTGAGGGGTCCTACCATGTCGAGGCCCTAGACCATGAATGACCAGGTGATAGGGATGGTCTGAAGCTTCTATGTCGGCAAATGAGTTCGCCGAGCATAGAATTGGCATCCTTCACACCTCCGGACAACCTCCTCTACGTCTCACAGCATAGTGGGCCAGTAAAAACCTTGGTAAAAGGCTTTCCCGACTAGCGACCTTGGGGCTGCATGATGTCCATAGATTTCGGCATGGACCATGAGGAGGAGTTGTTCCCCTTGGTAGGTCAGGATGCACTTCATGAGTACTCCTGATGGACTCCGCTTGTAAAGTTTGTCACCGATGGCGATGAATGTCTTGACGCATCAAGCGATTCATCGCACTTCAGTCCTTCCCGGTGGGAGAACATGCTTGAGGAGGTAAGTGAGTAGTGGTGCTCTCTAGTCGACTAGATCGAGTGCCATCATGGCAATGTCGGTAGGCGATGTTGCCATGGTGGTGCCTAGGTTGGAGCCCCCGAGCACTTGGTCAGGGTCGAGGCACATCGGGAGGTCAGAGCCTCAACGTGCCAAATCGGTGTTGGAGTGCGTCTGGATCGGATCCTCTAGAATGTGGGTAGACGGATCAAGGAGATAGTTGATGAAGACCCCATCTGGAGATGGCACCCGCCTGGCAGCCAATTTTGCAAGGAAGTCGGTAGCATCGTTGTCCTTTCGAGGGGCATGATGTAGTTCGATCCCTCAAAACTTGTACTAGAGCTTGCGCACCTCTTGACAGTATGCTGTCATGTGAGGGCTCTTGCAGGAGGACTCCTTCATGACTTGGTTGATGATCAACTCCGAATGGCCATGGACATACAGCCGCATGGCATCAAGCTCGATGGCGATGCACATTCCATTAATGAGGGCCTCATACTCCATGGCATTGTTTGAGGCTAAAAATGGAGACAGATTGCGTAGCAGAGCCCGCTCCCATCCGGGGAGATTAGAACCACTCTAGCCCCTAAGTTGGCCACCTTGACTGACCCATTGAAGTACATCATCCAGTACTCATGGGTGACATCCAGGGTCATGAGCTAGACTTCCATCCATTCAGGTGATAAAGTCAGGTGAGAGCCTAAGACTTAATAGCGGTGTGAGGGACATACCTGATGTCATGGCCCATGAGCTCAAGAGCCCACTTGGAGATCCATCTCATGGCATCATGGTTGTGGACGATGTCTCCCAGCAGGTATGAAGTGACGACCATGACTTCTTGGTCGGTGAAGTAGTGCTGGAGCTTCCAGGTCAACATCAGCATGGCATATAGAAGCTTCTAAACCTAGGGGTATCAAACCTTGGCATTGGTGAGTACCTCACTAATGAAGTACACTATTCGTTGGACCTTCAGGGGGTGTCCTGGCTCCTCCCTTTCGATGACTAGGGCGACACTCACAACTTGGTTGTTTGCCACGATGTAGAGGAGGGGTTCTCCCCATTCGGGAGCGACCAGGACTAGGGCTGACATCAATGATGTTTTGAGGCTTTCCAAAGCCTACTGTGCCTCCTTAGTCTATACGAATGCATCTATCTTCTTGATAAGTTTATAGAGAGGCATCCCTCGCTTGCCTAGTCAGGAGATGAACCAGCTTAGGGCGGCCAAACAGCCAGTGAGCCTTTATATGCCCTTGACATTGTGTATAGGGCCCATGTTGGAGATGGCCATGATTTTTTTGGGGTTGGCTTTGATGCCACGCTCAGACATAATGTATCCGAGCAGCTTCCCCTTCGGAACCCCAAAAACACATTTTTTGGGATTCAATTTGATGCTGAACCTTCGGAGGTTCGTGAATGTTGCGATCAAGTTTGCGATCAGGTCACTAGTTTGAATTGTTTTCACCACTATGTCATCTACACAGATGGCAGTTGTTGGTTTTAGCTGGTTGGGCAGGTTGATTTGGTCAGCAAAGCATCACTGCATGCACCGTTGATAGGTGGTGCCAGCGTTCTTTAGATCAAAAGGCATGGTTACATAGCAGTATAAAGCATATGGGGTGATGATTGAAGTCGTGACCTGGTTAGACTCTTTCATCATGATCTAGTGGTAGCCTGAGTAGGCATCCAGAAAGGAGAGGATCTTGCATCCTAAGGTGGAGTCGACTATCTAGTCTATGCATGGCAAAGGAAAATGGTCCTGTGGACATGCCTTGTTGAGGTCAGTATAATCAACACATATTCTCCATTTCCCAGTCTTCTTTTTCACAAGAATAGGATTAGCTAGCTAGTCAGAGTGGTATACCTCTTTGATGAATCTGGCTGCTAGGAGTTTGGTGATCTCCTTGCCTATGGCCCTATGCCTCTCGTCGTCAAAGCGACGCAAGCATTGTTTGGTGGGCTTCAAGCCTAGGACGAGGTGTAGTGCGTGCTCGGTGACCTCCCTTGGTATGCCTGGCATGTCAAAAGGTTTCCACATGAAGACATCACAATTGGTGTGTAGGAAGTCAGCGAGCTCACTCTCCTATTTGGCCAGGAGCTTCGTCCTGATCTGCACCATCTTGGTCGGGTCAGTGGGGTTGATCCCCATCGCCTTGGTTTCCTCGGTCGGGTGGAAGGCACTCAATGAGGTTGGCTCATTGTAGTCTGGGACTGCTGGAGTCGATGAATTCCCAAAGCTTTAGGAGCTTGGCGGAATTGATGATGGCAGTGGCGAGCTCGTAATGCTCGTGGTAGCATGTGTGGGCATGCAAAAAGGTGCTACCCACGGTGATGATGCCATTCGGTCCCGACATCTTCAACTTGAGGTAGGTGTAGTTGCGGTTCACCATGAACTTGGCGTAGCATGGCCGCCCCAAGATAGCATGGTAAGACCCTAGAAAGTCCACCACTTCGAAGGTGAGGACCTCTGAGTAGAAGTTGGCTCGATCACCAAATGTGATGGGCTAGGTCGATCTACCCGAGCGGGTATGCCTGCATCCCTAGGATCACACCGTGGAAGGGAGAGCTCACTGGGTGGAGCTCCGATTGGGGGATACGCATGGTGTCGAGGGTGTCGATGTAGAGGATGTTGAGGCCACTGCCTCCGTCCATCAGCACCTTAGTGAGGTGCTTCTTACGGATGATGGGGTCGATGATGAGCGGGCAGTGACCTGGTTAGGCAACGTTGGGTGGATGGTCTCTCTAATCAAAAGTGATTGGGGAGCCTGAACCAGGTAAGGAAAGAGGAGATGACCAACTCAGTGGCGCAAGCCTCTCTATAGCATACCTTGTACTGGCGCTTGGAGTGGATGGCGTCGGATCCCCCAAAGATCATGAGGCATTCCTCGAGGTTAGGGAAGCTATCATCATTCTTGCCTGCCAGTGCCTCCTTTCTTGGCCACCTCCTCCTTGCCTTTCCCTTCCTTTGGCTTGCCAGCCTACCATAATAAGCACTTGAGGAGCTCGCAATCCTTATAGAGGTGTTTGATGGGATAGATGAGGTTGGTGCATGGACTCTCCATGAGCTTATTGAAGTGGTCGGGCTGGCCCTGCTGGAGCTGCTTGCCCACATGATCGGCCACTGATGACCAAGGCTGGGTTGGCTGGTCAGGTGCCAATCCTTCTTGGTCTTCTTGCCCTTTTGCGTGGAGGGGCCCTCGCCTTGGTCCTTGCGCTTGGCCTTGCCCCTGTCTCTACCATAGCTAAAGACTACCTCCTCGCTAGAGGCATCATTCATGGTGATGTCGAGCAGGTCATAGGTGGTATGGGGCTTCACACAACAGAGCTTGTGGATCAAGGACTCATAGGTTGTCCTAGAGAGGAATGCACTGATGATGTCCACGTTGATGACATCAGGAAGAGAGTAGCACCACTTTGAGAACCTATAGATGTAATCCCATAGGGACTTGTTGGGCTCCTGCTAGTAGCTCTTGAGGTCCTAGGAATTCCTAGGATGGACATACATCCCCTAAAAAATCCCGATGAAGACCCTCTTGAGATCCACCCAGTCGCAGATGTTGTTGAGTAGAAGGAATTCGAGCCATGCTCGAACATACTCCCCACGCAGATGGGGAGGTACTAGATGATGAAGTGGTCATCATCCACTCCTTCCGGCTCAGTAGGCTGAGCTAGAAGTCTTCGAGCCATATATTAGGGTTGGTCTCCCTAGTTTATCTAGCGATGTTGGTGGGTGGTTGGAAGCGCTGTGGGAATGACGCTCTCTGGATGTGACAACCAAAGGCCCATGTCCCTAGGCCGTCCAGGCTAGGGCTCTAGGTTGTTTGGTCGGCCACCATGCCTAGGGTGCATGTCCCCACACTCCTCGATGGTCAGGACTGAGATCCGCGCCACCTGCTTTTGTCGCCACTCGATAGATGTCATCATCGTGCCGGGCATGGCATCGATTGTTGATGATGTTGCGAGCATCACGGTTTGGCCCGAGATGTTCAGTGCATAGGTGGTCGGTGTGGAGCAAGTGCCAGGTTAGGCTATGATGCAGCCACGGACTTCCTACCCCACACCTAGCAACTATAGTGGTGAGTGGATAGAGCGATTCGACTGGTGTGGCCCTAGTCCCCCTGGTGGGGCAAGAGGTTGTGAGCCGGTGTCACAACACGGAGTTCTCCACCTATTGAACTGGTGGTGGTCTCCACCAGTGCCCTAGAGATTCTGGTGGATTGCCTATTCCTAGGGGTCAGCAGGCTCAGGGAGGCCACACAGGAGCATCACCGCAGCAGCGATGTTCTAGCTAGCCTGAGCAAACTAAGGGGGATCGTTCCCTCCATCTAGGTTGTTACATTGGACCCAATGGGCAGTGGCCTCGAGCAGCCGCTCGTTGGGTGATGAGCATGTGGCGGCATGGTGCAGCATGCTACGCCGAGCGCGCCAGCGCAAGTGGCGACTTGACTCTGCCTCTTTGTCGTAACTCCTTGCCATGCTCCTGCACACATGTGAGGGCCTTTGCATGGGGGTTTGGAGGGGTGTGAGTCTACAGAGGCTCCACTACCATCGGTGGCTGTCTCAAGGCATCCGCCATGGCACACTCCTAGGATAAAGGGTGGCCAAGTGCCATGATGTCGCCGATGCTGGAGCCATCGCTTTCAACCTCATCATTGATGAGGTCATAAAAGGAGGCAGGAGCAGTATCCCGCCATCCCCATGAACTTAGATGCGGGAGCGGGCGGTGTCAGCAGCCTTCGGAACCCCCGCGCATATGTGTCCCTAGGGGACGCAAAGCCATAGGGGAACCAGTCGCACGCCGGTCGTAGTGGGGACAATGGGTCCCCTAGGAGAGTCAACGGAAGGTATTAAATAGTGAGTAAAGAACAAAATGTACATCACTCACCATGGGGTTTGAGTCTAGCATGGGCTCAAGGTGAAGCGTGAGAGTTTCGATGTTGGGGTCATCAAGTGGTCCTAGGGCCAATGGAGAGCGTTCCTCCTCCAGTGGACGCTAGGACAGGCGCCTCCTCGTGGAGGCGCAATACACCGAGCCAATCGGCGACGAAGTCCTAGACTTCCAAAGAGGAAAGTCTGGAGTGGCTAGAAGATGGGAGGAACCCACATCCCAATAGGTGGGAATGTAGGAAACTCCAGCAAGCTGAAGCAAATCGTATCAGCTCAAGCCCACCATGACGAACCATGTTTGCCTGGTATGGCAAACGTCGGTGCCTACTGTACTGTTTTGTGCTCTGACACACCTAGCAGCACCATTGTGGGGGGTACAACGCTGGATACCCACGACAAACCACATGGGCTATGCCCCCAGGGGTGGCCCTAGCCCACAAGACTGAAGCCTTGTGGGGTATGACTCTACTCAGCTCCTCCCGCAAGACACCGAGAAGATATCCTAAAGATACTACAATATTTGTTAGGATATATATGATCCTAAGATTTCTGTAATCAGTTATTACTTTTTGGTTATCTCTTAGATCTAACCGACTTATAACCCTACTCCTCGGACTATATAAGGCAGGCAGGGACCCCCTCCAAATTCACTGCAATATCATACAATAGCTAATACAAACCAACATACCATAGGAGTAGGGTATTACATCATACTGGCAGTCCTAAACCTATCTAACTCATGTGTCTCTGTTGCCTTCTTGTTCTTAATCACACGCTTCTCTACCGATCAATCTACCTTTATGGGAAACCCCTTGGAGGACTGCCGATGATATTCTATCGACAGTTGGCGCGCTAGGTAGGGGTTTGCATGCTATTTCCTTGTCGAATAAGATGGCTTTTTCCACAAGGCTCTTCGTTCCGCCCGCAGCCCGGTCAGATCTTCACAGATGGATCTATCTCATGGATCATCAACACTGATGGAGTCAAAGAGCTCCTCTAGCCTGGCATAGATTGATTCTATGCCTGATCACCCCTACACCTGTGACTAGTAGATCTAATCTTGGAACCACCTCTAAGGTCACCTTCATCAACAACTCACCACCCGCTTCCTCGCTACCAGAGGAGGCAGATCAACAACGACTGATCTGATCGCATTAATCATTCAGGTTGGTCAGAAGCTCGCTGATTGCCTCTCCATCACCGAATCGACTTCAGGACACTCTAGTCTAGCGCTGACCATCCTCCAATATAGATCTGCTGAAGGTTGCTCAGAAAACTCTAGGAGTTGCGGCTCTACCCTTCGGGCTCACCAACTGTCGCCGCCACCTTCCAAGATGCCCTAAGGGGCAAATTCACCAACCAGGTGGGAGACGTCTATCCTCACGCTGACTAGATCACCGACTAGTCATCAACATGCTCCATGTCGGCTGATTCTCTGGAGCGTCCCTCCAGACCATCCTAGAGGAGAATCTAGGCTCCGAGTCCTAGGGCTCTACGGAGACCCTCGCCGAAACCTTCACTAAGCAACTTCCTCTCCCTCTGTTCCATGGTGGTGCATCTTCAACGTCAGCGTCGACAGCCCCCCTCAGATGAGTGAAACCAAGGAGGAACACGCTGCTCATGAGAACCAAAACGTCAACTGCACACAACGCCGAGCAAAAAAGATTACCCTTGTGATGGCCGAGCAACAGCTTGACTCGCAAGAAAGGCTGCTCCAGCACAACCTCGATGATGAGTTTCTCCGCATTGATGGCCACAACGTCTAGAAGACTCCAAGCACCAACTTGCCTGTGGCCGCCAATGAGTTCACCCGACTCCAGCAGAAACCAGAGGGAGCTAGGGTCGCCGCAATGCTCAAAGCGGTGCATTGTTAGGTCAATGAAATCCGCTAGGATCAAAGACTTTCCTCCTCCACAACCTCGATTCGCCGATCAGTCGCCACAAGATTCGATCATCGCCCCAAGTCGCTTCACCGACCAGCGCCACAATGATAGGCAACCCCTACAGGGCGGAGCTAGGGGAGACCACATCAAACATCACCACCAACCTAACTAGGAGGTCGACCTAGGACGTCCAAGTGCACCTCAATAATCTCCGAGATGCACAATGACGTATCGATGAACGCCACTTCGGTCGCCATGAAGATGAAGTATGCTACCGGCAGGAGTATGAGCAAGAGTACGCTAACCCGGACTCAGCTCTCGTGCTGCTCGCTAATGGCAGCGCTACAGACGATGACACCGACAACCCTGAGGGCCCCCCAGCATTCACAAGGGCGTTCTGAACACTCTAGTGGCCCTGTGGTTTCAAGATCACTAGGGTCGAGCCCTACTGAAGGAAGGATGAACCCAACACAGTGGCTGTAGGCTTACGCCACTGCTGTTCATGCCACTGGAGGAGACACCAGTGTCATGGCAAACTATCTTCCCATCATGCTTATGCTAGCTACCATGAGTTGGTTTACAAGCCTTACCCCAGACTCCATTGGATCCTGGGAAGAGTTGAAAAAAGTCTTCACCAGTCAATTACATGGCTACATGTACTCGGTCGGGCACCTAAGCATGATCTAAACCTGTATCAACCAGAAGCCATCTGAGCTCCTCCATAGCCACATCCAATGCTTTTCCAAGATGAGGAATTCTATTCCCAATATCATGGAAGCTGAGGTCATCACCGCCTTCATACGAGGACTCCACCACCGCTGAGCTTCGCTCCAAGTTTAACTGCAAATCGCCTACCTAGGATTAGCTGAGATGATCACGACCGCTAACTAGTACTGCTGATGCTGAGGAAGCTGAGGTGCACTTCAACGAGGATGTGGGCACTCATTGCCCAACACACCATTATAATGACCGCCCCAATGACTGATGCCACAATGATCGCCGCTACGATGACTGAAGTTACCATCATGACAGCGGCCGTGATCAGCCTGAAGGACCCAAGCCTAGCCAAAATCACCACCACCGGCCAGACCACATTGTCACCGCCGTCAATGAACCTCAGGCCAAGTGCAACTACGATGAGCAATATAAGAAGATCCTTGATAGCCTGTGCCCTCTCCACAAGAATGCCAAGCATAAGATGAAGAACTGCCTCAGGTTGGCTAAGGAGTTCCAGGACAAAAAGCTAGACAATGACACCAACGACAAAGCCGGAGGTCGCCTACCACCTAAGGGCAATGACAATGCCTTCTAGGACCATGACAAGGTGGTTGCCACCATCTTCAGGGGACTTACCTCTACCGAGAGTAGAAGGGAATGGAAGCTCGCCACACGATGGGTGCTCGCCATCACTACAGAAGATGCCATCGCCAACCCTAGCTATCGTGCATGGTCTGAGGTCCCCATCACCTTTCAGCAGGGCCTGACCAAGTGGGTAGACATTCCCTACATAGGGTATTTCCCCCTCATCCTCGACACAACCGCCCTCGAATGGTGCTTTTCAAAAAAGTGCTCATCGACTGGTGGGAGAGCTCTGAATCTCCTGTTCGCCGGAGCCCTAAAGGAGCTGGGCCTCAGTGTTAGCAGATCTCACACCCACCAACTCCTCCTTTTAGGGGTGTGGTACCTGGCAGGGTCTCCAAACCTCTTGGAGAGATCACACTACTAGTACAGTTCGGCATGGCAAGCAACTATCGCAGTTGAACACATCAATTTCTACATTGCCGACTTCAACACCACCTACCATGCCATACTTGGTCGGCTAGCTCTAGCCAAGTTCATGGCTATACCACACTATGTGTATCTAGTGCTGAAGTTGCCTTTGCCAGTAGAAGTTCTAGCCCTGTGAGCCAACCTCTCCATTGCCTACGCCTATGAGATAGAGAGTCTCGCCCTCGCTGAAGCCACTGACCTCCCCATCCTAGATGGCTAGCAGTGGTCACTGAAGCCAAGATGGTGCCCACTGATGACATGGAGATCCTAGAGCTAGAGCCTCCTGGCACCTCCACCAAGTCCAAGGAAATCAAGGAGGTCGGCCTCGGCCTCGATGACCCCTCCAAGACTGTGAAGATTGGGGCTCACCTTGACCCCAAATAGGAAAGCGCGCTCATCTCTTTCCTATGTACCAACGCCAATGTGTTTGCTTGGAAACCTGCAGACATGCCGGGGGTACCACAGGAGAAGATCGAGCACTCCTTGAATGTCTTGCCGACCGCCAAACTGATCAAGTAGAAACTCCGCCGATTCGCACCAGACAAGGAGGCTATTAGGGTAGAAATAAAATGGCTTTTACCTACCTGAATTCATAAAAGAAGTGTATCATCCTGAGTGGTTAGCAAACCCTATTCTCGTTCGAAAAAAGAATAAAGAGTGGAGAATGTGCTTTGATTACACTAATCTTAACAAACACTGCCCTAAAGACCCCTTCGGTCTGCCTTGGATAGACAAGGTCGTAGACTCCACCACCGGCTGCGAACTACTGTCCTTCCTTGATTGTTACTCTGGCTATCATCAGATCTACCTTAAGGAAGAAGACCAGATCAAGACATCGTTCATCACGCCCTTTGATTACACTAATCTTAACAAACATTGCCCTAAAGACACCAATGGAAGTTGAACCCTTCAAAGTGCATCTTTGGAGTTCCATCCGGTATACTCCTAGGCTACATTGTCAGCACACGAGGCATTGAGCCCAATCCTGACAAGGTCTCTGCCATCACCAACATGAAATGGCCAACATGCGTCAAGGATATATAGAAGCTTACAGGTTGCATGGCTACTTTAAGCCACTTCATATCATGCCTCGGCAAAAAAGGGCTACCGTTCTTCAAACTCCTCAAGGCCTTCAAGCGTTTTTCCTAGTTGGAAGAGGCAGACACAACTTTTGAGCAGCTTAAGTTGTTCCTAACAAAGCCTTCAATCATGATGGTGCTATGGCCAGATGAAACTCTCCTGATCTATATCGCCGCTACTTCTCGCAGTCGTTAGCACAACCATTGTGGTCGAACATGAGGAGGCCAGGCACCCCTATAAGATGCAACATCCAGTATATTTCATTAGTGAGGTTCTTAATGAGCCCAAGACTCATTATCCTTAGGTCTAGAAGCTGCTGTACGCCGTCCTGATTACTTCGCGCAAGCTTCGTCACTACTTCGAGTATTACAAGATCACCATGTTCACTGAGTTCCCTCTGGGGGACATCCTCTACAACAAAGAGGCCAACAACCATATCATCAAGTGGGTTGTCAAGCTTGGCACTTACTCCATTGAATTCAGAAATAGGCCTACCATCAAGTCTCATATGCTTGCTGATTTTGTCGCTGAGTGGACTGAGATCCAAGAGCCCATCTCCTGCCACCTACCTCGAGCACTAGGTGATGTACTTCGATGGCGCCCTTAACATCAATGGTGCTGGTGTGGGCATTCTTTTCATTACGCCGACCAAGGATAAGCTTTGATACGTTCTCCAGATACAATTTCCTGGCCTCCAATAACACCACCAAATATGAAGCATGT
The DNA here is from genome assembly GCF_019320115.1 of Miscanthus floridulus. Taxonomy (NCBI): domain Eukaryota; kingdom Viridiplantae; phylum Streptophyta; class Magnoliopsida; order Poales; family Poaceae; genus Miscanthus; species Miscanthus floridulus. The sequence goes on along the minus strand of NC_089594.1, from coordinate 86,498,521 downwards.
CTCCACTGGACTCCATATAGCCGTTGAGCTCGGCATCAAATGCCTCATGGTATATGGGGACTCCACGCTGGTCATCAACAAAGACTGGTCTTGCTCTAGCGAGATGATGGATGCATATTGCGCCAAAATCAGGAAGCTTGAAGGGAAGTTCTACTGGTATCAAGTACCACCACATGGTACGCAATTCAAAATCAGCTCGCCTGATCACCTATCCTAAGTTAGGCTCCTCTCAGCGCTGTGATTTCACCGAAGGTCTTCGTTCAAGATCTTCTAGTGCTATCCATTAAGGAAGATAAGGAAATTCAGGAAGTTCCCCCCACCGAGCAGTTGGTACTTACTGGTACCTTTGCCGGTCGCCGATTGGAGGGAACAGTTCATCAAGTACCTCTCCAGCATCCGAAGTACTCGCCAATAAGACTGAAATCAAATGCCTAATCCATCAAAGCAAGCATTACATGCTGGTGGATGACAACTTGATGAGGAAAAGTGCCAAGGAAGGGATACTGCAAAAATGCATCACCCAAGAAGATGGAGTGAAGCTACTTCTCGAAATTCACTCTGGTTCCTGCGACAACCACATGGCCTCAAGATCACTAGTCGGAAAAGCTTTCTAAGCTGGTTTTTATTGGCCCACGGCCATCTCCGATGCAGAAGACCTCGTTCGTCATTGTGAAGGATGCCAATTTTCACCAAGCAGATACACGTGCCGGCACAAGAGCTACAGACCATCCTAGCTTCCTGGCCCTTCACATGCTGGGGATTGGATATGATTGGGCCTTTCAAGCCAGCACCATGTGGTTTCCGGTACGTATACATCACCATTGATAAGTTCTCCAAGTGGATCGAGTATAAACCGCTTGTCTCGGCTACTGCAAAGAAAGATGTCGAGCTCTTTGAAGATATCATCCACAGATTCAGTCTCCCGAATAGCATCATCACCGACCTCAGAACTACGTTTACTGGCCACCAATTTTGGGACTTCTATGAAGACCGATGCATCTCCATCAAGTACATCTCTGTTGCCCATCCTAGAGCCAATGGCCAAGTCGAATGGGTGAACGGCATGATCCTTGATGCCCTCAAAAATAGGCTATATCAGAAAGAAGAAAAGCATCCGGGCAGATGGTTCAAGGAGCTACCAGCTATAGTCTGGGGATTGTGCACTCAAGCTAGTCGCAGCACCAGGGTATATCTATATTTCTTGGTCTATGGCTCAAAAGCCATACTACCAGCGGACATTGCCTTCCGAGCACCTAGGGTGGAAAATTATGATGAAGAGCAAGCCGCAGCTGTTCGAATAGAGGACGTCGACAGGGTCGAGGAAGAATGCCTAATCACTTGTGTCTGCACAGCCAAGTATCTAGAAGGCTTATGGAGGTACTACAACTACAACATTAAAAGTCATTCATTCGCTGTTGGCGACCTCGTTCTCCATAGGAAACAAAAAACCAAAGGGATGCACAAACTCTCCTCCCCATGGGAAGGGCCTTACGTCATCAAAGAGGTTACCCGACCTAGGGTCTTATCGCATATGTGACTTAGATGGAATCGATGTTCCCAACTCATGGTACATCAAGCACCTCATACGTTTCTATCCTTGAAACGCCCCAGATATGTACTCTCCACTTTATGATGAATAAAGTTTTGGTCTTCGTAATTTGTCTCCACTTTTTCTTCCATTATAGGTTTAATCTCCACTTACTGGTCACCAAGCTCTATGCTACTCCATGACGAACTCCAATACGAAATCGCCATAACCGTGCCGATCATGTTTCTCCAAATCTCCAACGTTATCACCGAACACATTTTCTCCAAATCGCTGAACATGTTTTCTCCAAACCACCAACATATTTCGCCAAACATGTTTCTCCAAATCACCGAACATTTTGCTCCAAATCTCCAAGATATTTCGCCGATCAACGAGCAACATACTTTCTGTTATGTTGTCTTCAGAGAAGACCCAGTCTCCAATCTCTCCCTACACATGCCATAGGCTCCGCACTCTGCTGTTATGGACTATGGACTATGGTCGGCTGTGGTTCCTTGGTCATGCATGTTCCTCCTACATGTCCACAGGCTCCGCGCTCGACATTATGGACTATGGGCTAGCCAAGGCCGAGAGCTCAGTAAAGAACTAATTGCTCAGACTGACACTTATACTACATTTATTTCCAAGTTATTTTTGCCAACCGCTGAGCAGCAGACGTTCCGCTCTGTGCTCTATGGAGAAGACGCAGTCTCCGATCTCTCCCTACACAGTGCTACGGGCTCCGCACTCTACGTTATGGGTGGTCGGCTGTGGTTCCTTGGTCACACCTACAACTCCTACATATGCAGGGCTCCACGCTCGATGTTATGGACTATGGGCTAGCCTGAGGCCTTAGGGCTCAGTAGCGAGCCAATTGCTCGAACGCTACTTATACTATGTATAATTGCGTTATGGTTAAAACTATGAAGATTTTTCACCTGAAATGCCAGCAAACTGCATGTAGATGCACTTTATAACATTTATACAGATACATAAATGTTTTCTGAGCTCTCGCGCATTCTAACAATCCTCTAAAGATGTTACAGACAATACCCTCCGAGCAGATCACTATGCTCCACCATCACCATCCATCTCGCCGAATAGGTCTATATCGTCGGCCAGCTTTTTAGCTGTGTCCTCCACCTCATCCTCTAGTTGTTGGGTCTCCACCTCACTTAGCTCTTTGGCAAACCCGCCCCCTATCACCTGAAGGTCGATGGCCGGGTAGTGGGACCGAACTACCGTAAGGGCGTGAGTAGCGGCGGTCATAATGGCATCATGGTTGAAGCTTTTGGAGTTCTCCCACACTGCTTTGCACCTCTGGATGATGGTGTCCGAACGTTGTCACCTACCATCGGGCTGAGGAGCCAGGTTCTAGGTCAATGCAGTCGAGCACCGGTTTAACTATAGTAACTATAGCATCGAAGTTATCCCTTTGGGTCCTGGCCTCCTACACCTAGCACATCAAACTATGCTTTGGCTTTATGATGGTAGCCTGCAAGCATTACAATGTTCCATCATACAAGGAAACTACTTCAATAGTAACTCCAACCAGGAGGTATTCACCTTTTAGCTCCTGGGCCAATTTGTCTGCTCGCTCCAACTCCTTTGCCTTCTCCTCTCAGAGTTGTTCAAGGGCCTAGCGTAGTTGGCTGAGCTCTGTGTCTTGCTCTACAAGAACAACATTCATCACCAAAGATATAGCTATTCACAATCCAAAGCACATTTGCCAATATGACATACCTTTCTTCTGCTCGGAAACTTTCTATAGCAGCTCCAACTGCTTGGAAGCACCGGTCAGTTGCTCGGAGACAGTGGCCAGCTGCTCGGACTTGCTCCATAGCTGCTCGAACGTGGTTGCCAGTTGCTTGGATAGGATGCCCTTCTGGTACTCCAGGTCCCGCATGTTGGACTCTACTAGGTCTCTGCTCATGTTGGGCCTTCTAGATGTTTCTCTCCATGAGGTTCATCGTCGCCTTGAGTTTTTTGTTCTCCTCAGTGAGGGGCTCCATCCTCTTTATCAGCCGGTGCCACTGCTCGATAGTCTGGGTTAAACCCTGCAAATGCACAAAGATAATGATGAACTCCGATCTCCAACATCGAAGACAAGCTCTCCAGATGCAGTACTAACCTCGATTTGTTTCATCACGCCTAGCAATGGCGAACTTCAGTCTCCTCATCTCCCTGGTGGTTTCCACCTCCTCAACAACCACCACCTCATCGCCGCGCTTGCAGAGGATTCTGAACAAATTGGGGTCGAGGTTCAGCACGCTCGATCTCTTCCACCTCATCCTCCTCCACCATAGCTAGATGCACCACCTAGGGGCTCAGTTGCTAGATAGTGTGTCCAATCACGCCCTCCGAACACCTCAGACAGGGCCACCTGCTCCTTCGACACCAGTAGGCCCCTCTGTTCCAAACACCAGTGCAGCATCGGTAGCTCCAGCCTCTACTCCTGAAGATCCAGTGATTTCCACCATTGCCCCAGGCACCATCGCCAATCCGTCAGCCAACCTCTCGTTGTTGCCAAGTCCGCCAGTAGTTGCAGTTGACACCTCCACTAGGTCATCGAGCAACTTGGGACTCCGACGTGGGGTCAACTAGCACCTTTTCTACTCCTGAGACCTAGCCTTCGATTGCTCGGTAGTTCAGATAGGCAGGGTCAGCACCTCCGCACGCTTTGCACTGCATCAGATCATCTCGTCAATCGCCAAAAAAGCTATGAAATGATAGCAAAGAAACTCCAAGGCAAATATACTTACGGTTTGGTTTGCCGGTATAATTTCTTGAACCGGTGTTGCCCACTTGAGCCCCTAGGCATGGCCGTGGGGCCAACTCCCATGCTTTGGGGTGGAGGTGCTGTCTCCTCCACCGTTAGCCTTTATTCCACCCGTCACTCTGGGACTTCCTACAGTATGCTGCTCGGGGACTCCCGTCACATGCTCCGTGGAGGCCTCCATCGCCTGCTATGTAGGGACTCTCCTCGCCCACTACTCAGGGACTTCTTCACCTCCCTTTGATTGTTCTTCTACGTGCCTATTGTGTGGAGGTGCTTTAGTGCTCAATGGAGCAGCCACTAGAATTTTGTCATCATCCGACCACTCGAACACCATGGTCCTTCGTGTTCAAGTGGTTTGGTCACCACAAAGCAAGATGCCGCCCGGTTTGAGGGGAGTGGCGGCCATCGTCTTTCTCTTTTTCTGGGCTGGCTCATCTGCCGCTGCCCTTTTCAATCGGATTTTCTTCGACACTAGGGATGGACTCTCCGATGAGATGCTGATGGTGTCCACCTCTGGCCACGGCGGTGGTCGAGAATCTACTCCTTTTGGCCATTCGTGCCTTGACACGCCTGAGAAGTACACTGTCCTATCCTATGAGTGGATCTTCGCATAAGTGAATCAGTCCAATGCTCGGAAATGACAATAGGTACAAAGCATCAAGAGCTTACAACTGTGATATTTACTTGAGGAGGTAGATTCTTGCAGTTAAAGGGCTTCATATACCCTGACATATTGAATGAGGCAAACAGAGCGAATAGCTCTATAGCCCGCTCTTCCACAACATCCCTTGACATCATCTTCGGCCTCTCCTGGGTACCGTCAGTCTCCTTTGAATTCAAAGGTAGGATGGGATCTCTCCTTACAGGGCTAAATACTGGTGCACTATAAAGCCTGTCCGCAACTAATCTGCTTGTTGGTCTTCACACCCTTTATTAAGTTAAGGAGCTCCCTTACTTGCTCCATGTCAGCGCTGCTGGGCATCTCTGACCAGCTCTTCTGGCTCTCTAGGATATGGTCGGGTGTCGCAGCGGACAGCCAGGTGGCTCTGTCTCATGTAGAACCACTTGGTGTTCTAGTTCTTTTGTGACGTGTTTAGCAGCACAGTAAGGTACTCTCCCGCCATTCCATCGCGTAGCTGAAGGTACACTCTGCCGACCACCTTGGCACCACCGTCACCTCTCTTCTTTAGCCAAAACAGGTGACAGAAGAGGTTGAAGTGGGGAAGGATTCCAAGATATGCCTCATAGAAATGGATGAAGATAGAGATATGTAAAATGGTATTTGGGTGGAGATTGCACTAGACTAACCACCCAAAGCTCCATCAAATCCCTCAGGAATGGATGAACAAGAAATCCCAACCCACGCCAGAAATAATCCTTGAATACCACCACTTCATCAGTATGAGGTGTTGGGAAGGGCTCAACGAGGGCCGGCCGCCATCCAGGCGGTAGCACAGTCAGGAAGAATGCCTAGCTTCCACCATCTGTTGAGCTCTGCTGCTCCCATTCGCGATAGCACCCACTCTTCATCACTGCTGGGCTTCAGCGCTCAGCTTTCTTGAGGCTCGTCTTCTTTGATTTGGCAGCTCCCTTCTTTGGCGCCATCTCTCATATCTAATTAGGGTTTGATGATGAAAGCAAGTGTGGATGCGAATCTGGAAATGTGAGGGTTGAGGAGGAAGACAAAATGGCAAAATGGCAAAGGTATGAACATGGGATGTGGCGGTGCAGTTATAAAGCACTTTCCCCACCTTTTCACATTCGAGGGTTTTTGGGGAATCGTTCCCACAATTTCTGCCACCCCGAATCCTCCGCAACTAAAGGTGGGCCGTTACCTGGGCCTTCGTGCAACCTTGGCTCGTATCGCTGACTTATCTCCGCAATATGTTATGGCTCACCGAATATTCAATGACTTCTCCGACAACCGTTACGCTTCAGTAATTGCTACTATATAGCCGTTACTCTAGTGATTTCTCCATGATTTCATTTTCTACAAGTTGACTGCTGTTTCTGACTCTGGCACCACATGACTATGTCATCTACTATCAGGCCTAGGGACTAAGTGGGCACACTTCACCTTGCAGTGAATGTGCTTTTTGGGGCTACACCCAAGGACTGGTTGTCTACTTGGCTAGTCTTCTATTATTCTTCTACTTTGGACCCTGGCACCACATGACTACGTCATCTACTGTTAGGCTTAGGGACTAAGTGGGCACACTTCACCTTGCGGTGAGTGTGTTTGCTTAAATCTGGAAGACTTCACGCCTCTTGAAGTTGAAGAAGACTATCTCCTATTCTCATGGTCAGGACTCTAAGTGGGCACAATTGGTCCACTGCAAAGAAAATTTTGATTCTGAACTTGAGCTCCTTACACCCTTATGGCAAGCCATATTTGGGTTATGCTGCTTGGCAACTGCTCACAACTGCTTGGCAATTACTCACAACTGCTTGGCAATTGCTCACAACTACTCGATAACTCATCATGGTGGTCGGACCATGAGTTTGACTACTCGGCTTTGTTTGCACCTGCTTGGACAAGCTCAGGATGGCAGTTGCACAATGGGTATAAGGCACTCAGGGACTAGCTATGGGGGTACAACCCCGGATACCCACGGCAGACCATATGGGCTACGCCCCTAGGGGTGGCCTGGCCCACAAGACGAAGCCATGCGGGGTACAACTCTTCTCGGCTCCTCCCGCAAGACACCGGGAAGATATCCTGAAGATACTACGAGATCTATTAGGATATGTATAATCCCAAGATTCCTGTAATCAGTTATTACTTTCCAGTTATCTCTTAGATCTAACTGACTTGTAACCCTGCTCCCCAGACTATATAAGGCGGGCAGGGACCCCCTCCAAATTCACACAATATCATACGATAGCTAATACAAACCAACAGACCATAGGAGTAGGTTATTACGTCATACTGACGACCTAAACCTGTCTAACTCGTGTGTCTCTATTGCCTTCTTGTTCTTGATCACACGCTTCTCTGCCGATCAATCTACCTTCATGGGATACCCCTTGGAGGACTATCGATGATATTCTATCGATAATCATCCTAAAGGCGCGCAGGGTATGGTGAGGTACGGTCATCAGTATTGTGGTTGATTTGAGCGCCTTACCTTATCTGCTCCGCCATACCCCTAGGCCCTCATCGAGCGGGTGTCCCTGATTGGTTGTTCCTAGTCGACCCCGGCCGTGTCGGTCAGGGAAGAGCTACGAGCAGAGGTCCGACGTATCCCTAGTTAGAAAAGGAGGTCAGAGTTGGACTGTATCCCCACTTTGGCTAGGCCTACCAGTCGGGGACCAGATCATAATCCTGGCCTATCATTTATGTATCTAGGTGGGAGGCGCGCGTTGTCGCAGCACCATTTGCTAGGCTGAGTTTTTGTAGGGAAGCAGGTCCATTGGGGACCCCGAGTTTATGAACCCGACACTTACTTTCAATGTTTTTGCTATGTATTAAGTCATTACCAGTATCTAGTTTGCACCTAATCTAGATCAATCACTTCATTAGTCATCTCATCTCCTATCCATAAGTAACCATGTTTCATTGATTAACTACAATGCAGTTCAGTTGATTGTGTCTCCTGTTACCGTGGAGCAAACGACGATTCATATTGATTTGGCCCAGCTTGGGGTTTCCTTACCACATGACATATGTAGGTCCCAGTTTTGGACTTACATATATCAACCTTCACTTGGATCCTCCAAAACATGAACCAGTCTATGCTACCTAGGAGCACAGTACTCCACCTCCCTACGCCACTCCTGGTGGATTCACATGATGGTTACATGCTACTCTCACAATATCCCACATCCCAGTGTGCAGTTGTCTTTTCACATAATGAAATAGCCGAGGTATCAGGCTTACCAGAGTATGTGGCCAGTACTGCAAGTCATGATCACAAGCGGCCCTACAACGATCGGTCCTTAATTGACACAGGCGGGACGAGCATGACCAGGCGAACCTGTCTGCCCAAGAACACTTACCTTAACATCAATTCCTGCCCGGTCTCAATTTAAGTATTAACATGTATCATGGTATTCTCGTGACCCAAAAGTAGAGCCGAGAAGAGCCAGGTAAATCCTATCTCCCACGAATGATGAAACCATCATTCGACTTCTATCAAAGTCTAAGCATTACTAAGCATAAGAGATATCGACCTATTCATACTAACATGGTAGAACTAAGGATACCTAAATCAAGGTAATCATGCAGCAACAGTATTCGACCAACTCCTAATCACTTAATGCACATCTCATAAGACTTAAAGTGTAATAAGGATTTGTAAATACAGAGGATCTAGAAGTTAGACTAGGCACCAACACCACTGGTGGATGGATCTTCTCCGAAACTTGATCAACACGAGTCTTCTCACTCTCATATAAAGTACACGTAATAAATGATGCTTACTTAATATGATGGAATGCATGACATGATGCATGATGAAACACACAAGTGCATAATAGAACGTAAACTAACCTAAGAAAGTTGAGTACAACTTTCCTTCATGGTACAACTAGGGTAACATCTCACAAAACATTTTAATCATTTGATTAACAAGTCAATCATGTACTTATTAAGAAAGCAACACTTATCACATTACAAAAGTCAAGCAAGTCAAGGGCAAGACCACATCATATTAACTTAGACACCAGAAACCAAGTTATTTAATTAAGCATTACACAAACCTATCATGCTAAGATAGCAAAGCATCCCAAGCTCACATACAAGCTATTGGATTGATCTACAGCAAGGCATGTAATTATTAAAGCTAGTTAAGATTAGCTTCTTAAAAGAGCTCTAGTGTTGCCATGATTCACTTAGCAAAAGCAAGATCAAAGAACAACTCTAGGTACACATACTTCGAGGACAGCAGCACAACAGCTACTTCTAGCAACCATAACTGATGATTTAGATATCCAGCAAGGGTCATAATAGACTTTCTGAAAAGCTTAAGAACTTTCCTACAACTTTCTTATTATCATCAAAAGGTGATTAAGCAACTAGCAAGGTCATACAGCTCAAAGAAGCAACTCTGTCCAGAATTGGACAGAATCTGGCATCAAGATTAAAACATTTATAACTGGAATTCTAGATCACCAAAAGTTGTGATCCTTAACATTTTGGTAAGCTTATGAAAATTACTGCAACTTTTTAGTTGTTACCAAAAGGTTATTAACATGTTAACTAAGCCAAAAAGCATCATCTTTCAGGCCTGTTCATAAAGTAAACAGAAACTGACAGCGAACTTGGAAAAGGCATAAATCCCAAACCAGTAGGCCTAAAATCATGAAATTCTAGAACAAGCAAGATATGGAAGTTATCTACAACTTTTGTATTTAACACATTTACAGAAAATGTGATTTGAATGATGGAAACAACCATTTAACAAAAACTGCTCATGCAGTCATTTCAGCATACAAGTGCAACCTAGTGCTTCACTTGGTCTATTAACAAGATCATGTATGAGAAACTAATTACAAGGATTATCAACCACTATTTAGCATAGCTACTTATCATAAGTCAATACTATCATGAAACACTTAAAACATATCTTAAACATGGAGACCACATGTGGGTATTTTATTCACTAGCAACTTGCATGAACAACTCACTTAATTATCATATTAGCAAGAGATCATGTATACATGCTATCTCAAAAGGTTAATCTAGCATTAACATACTTGAGCAGCCATATTAGATTATTGCATACAAACAATAATCACAAGACTTACACACATGCATTTACTAACTAAACAATTGGGTAAATCATTTTAATTATTAACCAACAAGTGAATTGCAATTAAATCATGAAAGTAATTAAGTTGCCAAGGAACAGCAGGGGTTTGGGTGTTCCAAGGTGCACAAACAATGCTCAAAATTCACCAAAGCCATTTAAGCATTTATCTAGTTCATTTTAATAATTATCAATTATGGAAAAGGCATTTATATACACTTAAATTAATTAACCAAGTTCCATTTATCAAAACAGTACCGAACTTTTTGTGAAGGTAGGTATAAGCATGTAAAGCATGCACAAAAAGTTTCATGATTAAAGGATTATTATTTTTATCTACAAAAATCATGCAAGGTCCATTTTATAATTAAAAGAGGTAATTGTTAAGCACAGAAAAACTACTAATTTTGGGAAACTCATATTTTTTTCATGATTAAGCACATCATAACAAAGCTACGCAAAAAATCATAATTTTATCAGCTCTAATTATTTAGTTATGAATTAAATAATAATCAACACACAATTAGCATTTTCTAAAAATAAAAAAGAACAAAACCCTTTTCTCACCCGTCGGTCCCCGCATCAGTGCACAGTGCGCCCGCGCTGACCGCGGCGCACTCGACGTTGATAGGCGGGTAAATCACCGGCGGCGATACCTACCCCGGTGCACTCCCCTCTTCCCCGCACATCCACGGGTGGTACTGGTTGATCACCAGGAGCACAGCAGCACCCACGCTGGGCCATGGTGGCCCGGCAGATCCCCGGCGTGGTGGACAAGATCAACGACGAGCTCTCCAGCATCGCGAAGGTTACCAACACACTCCTCATCCACGTGAGCACGATGGTGATACTAGCTGAGGCTCTAACGCGCTGTAGCACACATATCTACGACCATGGCGGCACAACGGTGCTCCAGCAAGACAGAGATGGCCAACAGTGAGATCACCGGCACCGGGAACTACTTCTACACATTCCACTTGACCACATGAACCCGCCCAAGGGGTTGGTTGGGCGGATTAGGGCTAGCAACAAACTTGCCCGCGGCCATGGTGGCACTGCGAGGCAGAGCACACCGGCGCAGCGGCGTTCCGGCCAAACCTGGCCCTAATTGGCCTAGCTAAGGGCGTCAACACATCCAGGATGCTCACCGCGATTTGTTCGACCTTGCTGATGGAGCGGAGGCAGAGCAGAGGCGGCTGCCGGTGTCGATGGCGGACGCGGCGGCATGAACTGGGCGATGAAGCAGCGTTCTGGCATGACCTACATATGAACGGCAAAACGGCCAAGTCGATGATTATCACATCATGATAAGGAAGCCAAAACAACAAGAGAGGGGGCGAAAACTACTTCGGAGGAGCCTGGCCACAGTGAGGCGCACGCGACGGATATGGCGGTGCGACCGCGGTGGAATTCCAGTGCATGGCCGATTTTGGTAGAGACAGGTGACACGAGCGGGTCAAGGAGGGGCACGAGGGCATTACAAAGCTACATGTACGAGCAACTGGGTTGAGGTGGAGCAGGCACGATGAATTACGCCGGTGAAGCAAGGCTCGACGACGGCGACGGGAAGGAAAGAAGGATGGGGCGGTGGCTGGCTCAGCGCTAAAAGGACGAGGGTGAAGCTTCAAGGCGTATAGATCCTGCTTGTGACGTGCCTACAGAAGCAGCTGCATGCCCAAGTGTGAGTATGTGGTGGAAAACGGTCGGCGGGCGGCCACCGACGGTGAAGCAGGCAAGCAGCTCAACTGGTGGCACTGTAGCAGCCTAAAACCGATCTTCTTCTTCCTTTTTCTCCCAATTCCATATAGCAGCTCGATGATTACCAAAAATAAAAGTTGTTCATCTTCATGTGGTCTTCATCTTTGTTTAAAGGATCGAGCTCTGATTCTCACTAGATTAGAAGATCTAAACCCAAAAACAAGGATAGGATGAAACTGAACTTTGAGTTTTCAGTTAGGGTTTTGAAAACTTGTTTTAGTTAAACATATTTGAGCATTTAATTAGAGACTAATTACTGTTCCATTAACACAAACAAGGATACATTAACATAGATCAAACATCACACCAATCAAAGGAACAAAAGTTGGACAAATTTTATTCATGAAAATTCCTTTATTAATCCTCCAAAAATTGAACTTAACAACCAAAAATCAGGGACTTAGTCAAAATGGTTAAGTATGATAAATAGCTATTGAATCCAATCTTTGAGATCAAATTTAAACATGTTTAATTTAGGAACATCATCAATTTTTAATTCCATATTATAAAGCACACTTTGAACCACCAAGTTTATTTTAACAAAATTTTAATTGTTTAAGCAACTTCACATATATAAAATCACAAAGGCCTCAATTACTATTGTTGTTAACATTTCATGCAACATATGAAACACCATAGATGCAACATAGCAATGCTATAACTGAAACATAAAATGCATTAATGAAACAATACTTGATGATTATGCTTCATGATACTCATGATCAAAATTTCAATTGCTTTTTAACATCTGGGATGTTACACAAAACAAAGATGGCACACTAGTTTAACTGAAATAATGACAACATCTATCATTGAGGAAATTAACATGTCCATAGACAAGCAAGGTCCATTTAAAATGCATGACAGAGAGATACATCAAATGCAGCTTTATTTACTGCTCTACTAATGATTCCAAGAACAAGGGAACATAAGGAAGATAGAATGGTTTGCAGTTGAACTCTTTTTTAATGCTGCGTCTAACATACCGAAAGATATGGGCAGGGATGACATGAACTCTTCTGCGGTCCATGTCATATGCGATGATTGTTCCATCCTCCCTAGCAAAGAAAATCATATTCTACTCTAGGTGAACTGTAATTACTGTGTACTCGGCAACCCAATCCATGAAACCAAATCTAATATTAATCCTTCCAAACAGGATCCACATGCTGACCATATACTTCAATGTCCAATTATTAGTACCATAGTCTTCAAGGATCCAGATTGAAAGCTTAGAATCATTGGGACCAGCGACAGTATATACACACAAGTGACCCTAAGCTTGATGCATGGAGTGTTGAAGAGCACTAGGCCTATAAATTTTCCTTCTACCTCCATATCCACAGCAAGTATCATAGAGTACTCCTTAATTAGAGTGCCCCATAATATGCAGTCAAGCTATTAAGAAACACACTTGGTTGTCTGTAAAATGTCACATTAGTATCCTCGCCCCATTCAGATTCCTTATAGATACATGTTGAAGTTTCAGATGAGTTGATCTCCACACATGCGTAGAAACCATCAACATCCACATACTCAATCACATGGAAGTGCGATGAGGCTGTCGGATCGAACCCCAAGCAAGCCTCACCAACAGAATGGCCAACATCATGGGTACTAGGTAGCAATATATTAAACTTTTGGGTCATTGGATTGTAGATGACATAGCGGTATCCATCGGCCCCAAGGCACCAGCATAGGATAAGGTCGTTGTAGCAATCTGAGATAGCTATACTATCAGGGTTGAAGGGCAAGAATTAGAAGGAGGGGGCATACACTAGAGATGCTAGGTGAAGTTTCGATTGCCATTCTCACTGTCGTAGAAGCCAGCCACAGTCTAGGGTAGCACCTTACGGTTATCAGAGATGAGGCGGTTCCAGGAGCGACAGACACATTTGCAAGAAAACAAGGTGCGAGCGGGGAGGCGACGGAGGATCTCGAGAACAAGATCCTCTGTGAGGCTGGCCTATGCGTTCCTATTGTTTGGGGCCACCTCCATTTCAAAGAGCCTACGATCGTCATTGTGTAGTAGGATGAGAGCTTCCTTAGTAATGAGATCACTAGAGAGGAAAATAATCCGACAAAGATCCATCAGTGAAGTACGAAAGCATACCCTTGCCTTTGGATCTGGCGGCGGCGCGGCGCGAGGCGTGTAATGGTTCACACAAATTGCTGAGTGGAACAATGCACCGGCCATGTAGGAGGTGGCGGCGGCGCGGCGCGAGGCGTGCAATGGAGAGAGGAACAATGCACCAACCTTGAAGATAGAGAAGTTGAATGGTGATGTAACTGTGTTATGGGTAGTTGGGAAAAATGGGAAATAACTCATGCTGAATTTACTACCACCGGTAGACCAAATGGTCGTGTAGGGCCGACGGCCAGAACGCCTATCCAGTTGGCTCGGCTTTTCATGTGATGGAGAAAATACCACTGCCACATCTACTGTTAACCCATCGGTGGTAGAAGTCTCAACTGGTAGAAGTCTCAACTGTCGGTTTCCATCATCAGGAGGCCTCGCTATCAGTCCAACTAGTGGTGGAAGTAAAACGCAGTCACTTCTATTGCTACGGCAGGGAAAGTGGCAATAGTGATAAGTCAATCTATAGTAGTGCTTGCTCCAACATCGCCAGGAGCTCGGTCCTGGCAGCACCCGCGCCGCAGTCTAGCCCCAGCGCCGGGCCCGTGCTCGCCACCACACAGACCGCGCATGTGTAGCAGCATTGAGAGGCGCAGGACCCTTGGCCGCGATGCTTCAGAGGAGCGCGACGGCCAAGGGAGCATCTAATGGACGCACCTGTGCAGGGCGAGGTCCGCCAGCAGCGCGGCCGGGTCGGTGATGCCGGAGAAGACGACCTGGGCGCGATCAGAGCTTTTAATGGTGCTGTCATCTAGGCTGATAGGTGGGCCTAGATGCCACATCATCAAAACCACCCAACGTGGATTGCCACATCAGCAAAACCACCTCCCAATACCACTCTAGGGGGTTATTTGACCGGTTTTACAAAGTTTAATGTGTAGAATACCTGTTTTGTAGTTTAGGGGGTTATGTGGACCACACTCGATACGTTGGGGGTTATATAGATTTTTTCCATTAAAATAACTAGGAACACAACAATCTCTCTAAGAGCATCTCTAAAAATTTGGTAAAGCCCTTCGTAATCTTGATCTCTTGATTGTTTGGCAGAATAGAAAAAAATCTTCTTCCAACAACTCTCTATCCTAGTAACACCCAATCTATCTGCTCTTCGGCTGATCTTTTTTTTTTCTTCGACACTTGCAATCGTCTTGACGGCCACCACGTTGAGGTTCACCGGAATTGAATATCTGCCCACTATTTTTAGATGAGAATATTGGAAAGTATGGACCTAGTTTTAAATTAAAAATAAAGGCTAAAAATAAAGACTAAAATTTTTCACCGGTCAGTATTTGTTTATTTTAACAAAAGGCTAAAAAACTATTGGTTTCTAGAAACATAGTCACTAGTAGGCTATAGGTTTTCACAAGCAGGCTGCTCTCCGACCTCTAAACAGAGATGTCTATTTGATAATAAATAACTCAGGCAGGTGAGCATGCCCACCTCATTAAATGGAATAAGAATCCTCGTCCAGCACCATGACGAAGCATAAATGGGCTCGGCCCCATTGAGAAATTTCAGTTATTTCAAATAAATCTCAAAGGCACATTCATATATGCATATAGAGTGTGGAAATTTAATCCCAGCTTGCTAGTTGAATTGAAGGATGTCATGCTTAAATATGGAAACTCTCTACTTCACCAAGTCTAGTGTGGGGAGAGAAAGGAAATCCGCATGCACGTGCTCGAGGTGGGGCAAATGATGCATGACACCTAAGTGAATGGTCCACCAAAATTTGGCCTGTGACCTTGTGGTAGCGCAACATCCCTTTTATGGTTTTATTTTTTTTAGTTTCTTGACCTTAAAGTCTGAGAGTCCGAAACCTAATCGGTATAGATCGTGATCACAATGCGAGATCCTGTGGGTTTTCCCTATATATATAACCTACCAACCACTATTAGAAACACATCTATTCGAGCTAGGATTTTTTCTCTATCGAGAGAGTAGGTCTCAAGAACTGCTCACCCTTACGATCTTGCATCAGGAGAGAATACATACGTGTTTCGGGAAGCATCTTGACACGACCACTCGCAATCTACACGATGACTGGTCTTCCATCCAAAGTTAGGTGGTGTTGTGTACTGTTGTCTCCCCTCGTGACTGCTTCGACCTATCTTGGCCAACGTCATCAATAAAATCATTGCTCATCAACCACTACTCATAGTGCTCAATCTACAAATGAAAAGTATATAAGCCGTGAACCATATGTTATTTCAATATATCTGTTGTTTGCCTCATGCTGCTATTCATGTTGATATCGATCAGTTCAACTAGTATGGTAGATTTTGACATGCTAGTATGTGCTTTTGTCATAATTTATGTCCTGAAATTAATCATGAAATTATCTAATTAATTATCCATCAATTGTGTCCGTATTGGATGCCTTCCATATGGTTACTAAATTACTTGTTCTAAACAGAGACTAATAATTAATTGAAAGGCAAGCCACCTACCAACAATTCTAGTTGAATATGATCACTAAGCACTCAATGGCTATGTCACTACACACTACACTAGTTGAGCTAACTAGAAACTAATTACAACTAATTAAACTAAGCTACTCAACTAGCTAAGCTACCACAAGCACTACACAAGATAAATACAAAATGTAATGCAAGAGAAGGGTAGTGATGATATACGACATGGCAAGTGACAATCAATCAATATATCAATGAAATCCACGGAGACAAGATGACACAATGATTTTTTCCTCCGAGGTTCACTTGCTTGCCAGCAAGGTAGTCTCCGTTGTAGCATTCACCCACTTGGAGGTTCACGAACTAATAGGCATCACACGCCTAACCCACAACTGGGTGCCACACAACCAACACAAGATGGAGATCCACAAGCTACAAGCAATCCACTAGAGTTGCTTCCGTAATCTCCCACGGGGAAGGCACAAGAACCCCTCGGAATCCACCGATCAGAGCTAGAGACAAACACCACCCTCCGCTCAATGATCCTCGCTGCTCCAAGCCGTCTAGGTGTCGACAACCACCAAGAGTAACAACAAGAGAAATCCGCAATGAAACACAATCACCAAGTGCCTCTAGATGCAATCACTCAAGCAATGCACTTGGATGCTCTCCAATCTCACCAAATGATGAATCAATCAAGAAAGATGAGTGAGAGAGGAATGACTAGGCTCAAAAGGTTGTATTCTTAGTAGAAATGGCCAACAGTGTGAGCCCAAGCCAGCCAACAAGTATTTATAGAGGCCCCAACAAAATAGAGCCATTGTACCCCTTCACTGGGTACACTCTGCGTACAGACCGGACTCGCCTCTACAAAGTGACCAGATGCACCCTAGCAAGGTCCGGTCGTAGGATGTCAGCCACGTGTCCCTCGCGTTTAACCTCGGTTGTTCGATCCCAACGGCTAGTTCACATTCGCGCGCATGTTAAAGTTGGATCGGACTCACCAGAGGTCGACCAGACACACCAGAGGGGAGTCCGGTCACGTGCACATCTATGCCTACGAACCTCTGACCGGACTCGTATCTTGATGACCGAACTCATGCCCAGTCGGAGTCCGGTCCAAAACAGAAAGGTTCCAGAGCGCTAAATTGGTGACTGGACGTGTCCTGTCAAGCATGACCGGACTCGCCCCAGAGTCTGGTCCTCCCTGCTCAAGCGCCCGAGGGCCACGCGGTGCCATCTCACTCTGACCGGACTCGGTGAACAGTTGCAGGGCCGAGTCCAGTCCTTCTTCTCCATCAGAGTCCAGTCAAGGAGGCAGAGCTGCGAGCTCTCTAAGTTATTAGTGACCGAACTCGCCCCTCAGGGTTCGGTCCTAGCCGATGCCAGGGTTCGGTCACCCCAGCAACCTCTTCTCCTTTTGCAACTTCTTCACCCTTGCTCCCAAGTGCTAACCACAAAGTGTCTCACCATTGTGCACGTGTGTTAGCATATTTTCAAAGCATTTTCAAGGGTGTTAGCACTCACTAGAATCTAAATGCATATGCAATGAGTTAGAATATCTAGTGGCCCTTTGATAACTGCATTTCACAATGAATTTCTCCCCTCTTCATAGTACGGCTATCTATCCTAAACCCACTCACACTCACTTAGTGTCTTGAGCGGCAAAACAAAATATCCCTATCAAATATACCTTTGCCTTGAGCCCATTTTATTTTTCTCTTTCTTCTTTTCCAAGTTTAGAGCTTGATCATCATCACATGTCCACCAACATCAACATGGACTTCATCTTGCTCCAACACTTGGTCTTGGACCATCCTAACTTATCTACACACTTAAGCCAAGGATTAGTCCAATAGGTTTCATCAATTATCTAAAACCAAACTAGGGCTTTCACCTCCCTAGATACATATGGCAATATCGGATGACAATCCTAAACTACCAAATATACTCAAACATCACAGTCGTGGTGGGAGCACTACAGACAGTTAGTGTTGACAAAATACGTCCGGCAATCTACCGAGGGGTATGCCCATGGTAGTAGATGAATCGGTGGAGGTGCGCGTGAGGGAGCCGGATAGTGACACATAATGCAAGAGACAGCGATTAGACAGGTTCGGGCCGTCAGCTTGACTTAATACCCTACAGTCATGTGTCTTTATGGGTTGTATTATGAGAGATGAGACCTCTTAGGCTAAACCTAGGATCCGTATGGGGATATCGAGTAGGGGACCCCTGCCCCTCCTTATATACTCTAGAGGGATAGGGTTACAAGAAAAGTATTCTATTTGGTATTGTACAATATCTAATAAATCACATCTTCTTGTAGCCTTGTGGTGGATGCCGACCAATGCAGTGTGCCACACGCCTTGATCTTGTGGGCTGCGCCACTTCTGATGGTGCGGCCCATGTCTTGTCCTATGGGTACCAAGGGTCATGCCCCCATAACTAGTCCTTGAGTATCTTGTATCCGTTGAGCAACACCGTCTTGAGCTTGTTCGAGCTGTCCAACTTGCTACTGACCATCAGGAGCAGGCTTTCGACTAGTTTCATTGGGAGCCGAGCTGTTGAAGCGAGTATCCGAGTAGTTGAACGAGCGTCCGAGCTGTTATCTAAGCAGTGGGAAAGGCATCCGAGCAGTTCAACTGTGAGCAAGCCCAGACTTACTCGAAGCTGAGGTTTGCTAGAAGGATGTAAGGGGCTCATGATAAAAAATGTTGAAGTCTCCATCTTGGATGAAGTGTGCCCACTTAGGTTCCGGGCGTCGAAGCTAGACACTTAGCCTTCTTGACTTAGTCAGCACGGAGGAACTTAGTCACTTTGTAGAAGATTAAGTCAAAAATAAGCACATTCACCATGAGGTGAAGTGTGCCCACTTAGTCCTTAAGTCTGGCAGTAAATGAAGTAGTCACGTGCTGCTAGGGTCCAAAGTAGTATTCTTTAGGTGCTGGCCCAGTCCCCAATGCCGCTGGAAACCAGTGTAGAAATAAATACAGTCATCGCGAGATGACGTGTACACACGTAGTCCCCGAGCCTGCTGGAAGATTTTGAAGATATCTTGTAGCAGGGTCAAAGAATTTTTAATGAAAGCTTGCCAACGTCATCTGCCATGTACTTCACAAGACCACAAACGTGTAGCCCAAGATCAGCACCCTGATCCGAATAGCATGGAGCAACTTGATAGCACACCGATGAGACATAGTAAGATCCGACCACCAATGGAGTCCCCAGCTTAGCTGGCAACGCTTGCACAAAGAATCCAAACACCGAGGAGTCCCCAGCATAGCTAGCGAGCCCTAGCATAGCTAACGATGAAGCCCATGCAATGAGAAGTCCAACCAACTGGTCGGCGGCGAAGTGAATACCGAGCAGGAGTGAGTGCCAAGCAGTCCGACTAGTTGGTTGGCGGTAAAGTCCGTCCGATAGGTGGTTCGACCACCCGAACGATAATCATCTTGTCTAGTCCCTGAACGTAAGCTCGTTGAACGAACCGTGCCCCTACGAAACAAATGTGTAGAATGGATAGTACATGATGTAAAAATAAAATATATGAACTCCGAAGAAGAATCAGTAATGGTGATGAAATAGCGTATGTAGCTCGACAATCAGTTGGTGTGAACACTTAGTGTTATTCTGAAGATGTGTTTATATTTAATATGAACCGTCCGACCATTTAGTGTGTAGTTGAGTCTCCAGCCCTAGCTAGCATGTTAACCATAATGCGGAGTGCGGAGCCTGTGTACGTGTATGAAGAGCAGGGCGTCGCTAAGGAGGTGTTGCCAACCACCCCTAATGCAGAGGGCAGGCGCTCGTGCACGTGTAGGGAGAAGCCAGAGACAGGGCCGTCTCTGGGAACATCCGAGCGTCAACATGACTGTTCGGGGATTTATTGAGTCAGAAGCGTGTGTCTTCTTTAAGATGGTATACGCAAAAGAAAATCGTTTGGAGAACAAACATGAAGAAAATAGCTCAAAGAAACATCATGGAGATATATGAAGGTTGAGGAATATTTAGAAAATATTAAAGCATGATTTAGCTTTAGACAGAACGTCTGATCGGCGTCGACGAAATTGCTCAGCCCTTGAGCTTTTTGGCCTATCGTCATGGTGGCAGTTGCTGTTGTCACAGCGTCGTTCTTCACGGCGATCATCATTGCGACGTGGTAGGGTGGTCGGATTGAGTAGTCCGGGCGATGGCGTACTCATGCTGCTGGTTGGCCTTAGGCCGATCAAATTCAGAGAGATCGGTTGACGTAGCATGTCATGATGTCCGAGTAGGTGGCTCGCTTACGACTCGGGACAGCTCGCTTAGCGGCTCGGACTGGCTCGGGTGGCTCGCTTAGCGGCTCAGCTCGGTGGCTGTTGATCCCGTACATTGGAGTCCGCCGCATTTGCTTGCATGTAGTGCTTCAGCTAGAGTCGATGCAGGTTACGTGCCCAATGGACTTCGGACTCGGAACTGCATTTCTTTCAGGTGTTGAGCCACCGTATTAGGAGATTGGACTTGTGACGGATCATGCAAAGCATAGGCAAGCATGGAAAAATTATTCATGCCTTGCATACCTGACGTACATGCATGATCGTCAATATCTTTATTATTTCCTTAATTAGCTTTCTTGCTTGGCATCTTTGGTCCTGGTCGGATCCGACTCCACCCGATGCAGATGGGGCAGCGGATCCGCAGCCGATCGTCCTTGACGTAGCGCGCCTCCAGTTTGTGGAACGCCTCGGGAGCGTCGACCGCAGTAGGAGCGGGAGTTGGTGGGTGAACACCATGTCCTCGTCCTCCTCTCTGCTTCTGGTCTTCGTGGGCTTCTCCGCACTGCATAGACGAACAAGGCCATCAGCCAGACCTCCGTGTATTAGACCGTGCTTGTTCGAGTTGCGCTTCGGCATCGAATTCGATGCTCTCACGAACGAGACAGAGGCTTGCCGATGAGATCCGTGTCACCAATGCGAAACGACGCAGAACGACGATGAGCGTAGTTGGATTCCTGCCAAAATAATCATGAGCATATGCAGATATCTAGACACGTGCTATATCATAGGAATATTAAATTGAAGATTAAAAAATTGACTTAGCTTTGCGAGGTCAAGCGGAGGAGCCGACCGATCAACTGCTGGAGAATTGCTCCAAGGATGACATACATGTATACGCATGCATTGCTTCACTCTGGTTGGCCTGCATGGCATGCATAGCGGCCCGAAAAACTAATCTGGAACTTGCCGCCAGATCCTGTCCGTCAGGGGTGTAGATGCCGTAAAAGACTCGGTCAGCTCGAAACTGGCTCCAGATCATATACGTCCTTCTCCGAGCCATACGAAGCGAGTCCAATTTAGATGAAACGCCGACTAGCCTCCGCGCAAGACGTATGATGGTCCATCACCTGATGACATTGCTACGCTAATCCATCGAGTTACTGCGGGATGCTAGATCAACGTAGTTCTCCAAGTGCAGCTTTGAATTTCTTCGAGACGAATTCCATCGTGGGCCACGGAAGGATACTGCACACACACGACATTGTGAGATGCCGCCTCGAGCCGACGAGTCGCTGTGATGGTCGAGGGACCAAAGATCAAAGTCGATCCCGCCGAGTACAAGGCGCCGCAAATCGCCTAGAGACGTCGAACCCTTAACAGGAGTTGAAGGATGCCGCCGTAGGAAGTCGAGTTTGCGACGTGTTGCGCCATGATATTGTTGAAGAAGAAAATTCCCATCTGGTTTGTAGAGGATAAGCACGCACATCCCCATACCTGGCGCACCACGGTCGACGAAATACATCTGATAGTCTACCGAGTGGTATGCCCATGGTAGTAGATGAATCGGTGGAGGTGCGCGCGAGGTAGCTGGATGGTGATATAAAACACAAGAGACAACGATTACACAGGTTTGGTATGCTCACGATAGTAGATGAATCGGTGAAGGTGCGCGTGAGGTAGCCGGATGGTGACACGGACCGCAAGAGACAGCGATTACACAGGTTCGGGCCGTCAGCTTGATGTAATACCCTACGTCGTGTGTCTTTGTGGGTTGTATTATGAGAGATAAGATCTCTTAGGCTAAACCTAGGATCCATATAAGGATGTCGACTAGGGGACCCTGCCCCTCCTTATATGCTCTGGAGGGATAGGGTTACAAGAAACTATTCTATTTGGTGTTATACAATATCTAATAAATCATATCTCCTTGTAGCCTTACGGTGCACGCCGACCAGTGCCGTGTGCCACATGCCTTGATCTTGTGGGCTAGGTCACTTCTGATGGTGTAGCCCATGTCTTGTCCTGTGGGTACCGGGGATCAGGCCCCCACAGTTAGACTAGAAAAGAAATTGAAGACTAACATCCTCTCAATCATAGCAACATCGAGTAGAGTTGAAACCCCATGAATAGCTCATGTAGACAACAACCCTTTTTGTTACCGAAGTAGCCGAGGTACAGGTAGACGTAGTTGAAGCCATGTGAAAGGATCGAGATGTCGCCAAGAGGGGTGAATAGGTGGCATTCCTGAAATACAAAAGTTGTAGCAGATAACAGGACAAGAAATTCCTTCCAAGCTTGAAATTTTTGAACTTCCCAGGACCGAAAATTCTAGTTTGGATTGGAATTCCTATACTAGATAATAAATCACAAATCAACAACAATTATGCCTATTTGATCGATTTGCTACCAAGGGTTGTTGGACATGTAGTAGGTTGATTCCTCCCAAAACTACAACAAAAAACACAAGAACAAATTGATTGGGGTGAATCACCCAAAAGTACACTTGGACAATATGAACACAAGACAAATAGTGATGACACTGATTTGTTTACTAAAGTCTAGATTCACCTCCATGAATTCTACATCTCGGTTGAGGAGCTCCCAAGGGTGCTGGATCTCTTTCAATCACTTTTCTTGCTACACTACCTTCTTCCCTTGTAGAGATGAGATCAAAACCTTCACAAACTTCCTGTGGCTCACCACAAGCATAGGGGCTCGCCAGACAACTTCGAGCTATCTAGGAGGTTTCACCTCTAAGAGTAACAAACATTTTGCCAAATGCTTGATGAAGTCTACAAGTGCTCAAGGATGGGATTGCTCTTTCTTGCTCTTAATCACTCAATCTCTGAACCCAAGTCTCTAGATCCCACAAGAATTAAACAATCATCACAAAGAGGGAGGGGAGAGCTCCAAAGGCCTCTAGGAGAGTGTTCTTCATCGTTGTAAAGGGCTCTAAGGAGAGAGGGGGGGTTGTTGACGATAGTTATCATACATATTTTATCCGTTAATTAAACATGCATAAGAGTATAAATGAATCACTAAAGTAGACTTAGGGGTTTAAACTGATAAATTCCATGAGTTTTGGTGAATCTATGTTTCCAGCAAGATTTAATCAGAAAACCACCAAGGATGACCTAATTGTCAAAGGAAAACATAGAATTCCGCCGTGGTATCTACATGGGAAGACTCTAGAAGGATCCAAGAGCCACGTCACCGAAGCAGAGGACTATAGGATGACATGTGGGCTGCCCAGCCCCACTGCCAGGCCTCCCGGCCCTTGGTAGGCCCACCTGTCAGCCATCTTTCTACGTCAGTTTCCCACCGCCTTTGAGGATGCATCTAGGCCATTGCTTAAGTTGGTTTGATCCAAGGGCTCATGTTGGACCCTTAGGGCTATATAATCCAGCCCCTACCTCTCCCCCCAGGCATAAGCCTCATTTGATCCTAAGAGCTGAGAAGCCAGAAACCCTAATTCATATGTCCACCAGGATCAAGGCTAGCAATCAAGAGAAGATTAGTCCTTGATAAGATCTAGTCTAATTCTAGAAATTGAGAGATAGAGTGTGAGGGAAGAGTTCTGGAGGAGTCCCAGCCTATCGGTGCTCACTCTATAGTTTGTACCTAGAGGAATCAAGTTCTTCTTGAGCTTGCTTCTGAGATTTCTCTAGTAATCGACTTCTAATTCAAGTAAACATCTTGTTCATATTATTATTCAGGTTTGTGACTCTCTTTTGAGTACTTTAATCCTTGTAGCTCCTGGGTTAAAGTAGTATTCATAGTGTAAGCATGGTGCTTAGACTCGGTTACTCGTGGATGTACCCTATTTTCTGGATCGGCGGTAGCTCACGAGGGTGACTTTTATAGCCTCGTTGAATCCTTTGTAGTCCACCTCCCGTTAGTAGGCCTAGTAGGACAATATTGCTATAGGAAACATAATATGTCTATGTTTTCTCTAGTATTATCCCTAGAATTGAACAATAGAAGACAAAGCTTACCGAATGGCTCGTGGTAGCACAACCGAATGTGAGTCAGACCCTCGTGGTAGCACATCCTCGGAAGCAGAGTCCTCCTCATAATACCATCAAGAAGCCGAGCTATAGGAGTAAGGTCACATGGTGTCCTACTCGACCCCTCGCCAAATGGCTCTGTGAAGTATGGTCTAACAAGGTCTGTAGGTGGCACAAGTCCACTATAAGGGCGTCTCAGAGGCTCTATCTATCTATAGCAAACCACATGAAGACAAATAAGAGACTCTAAAATCCTAAGAATCTCTCTGACCCTCGAGCTCTAGAGCCTGTAGTCAGGGCCTCTAAATATAAAGTGAATGAATCTGTGCCTTGAGTCAATCCAAAGAGAGGAGTAGAACTCACGGACCCATGACGGAACAAAGTAGCCAATCCATCCAAGAAGATCTGTCAAGCCTGACAGATAGGAAAGGTGAGGATGGATCTGCTCGCCTGTAGTTGCAACAAGAGACTCTATGGAGCAGACTCTCTGAGATCTAAAGGCAACCCCACTATTAAGATAAGCATTATAGAAATCCTCCTGTAGTACCATGTAGAAGTGCTTTGACACACGCTCATCCCGCCTCAGCGAAAACCAGTCCTCAAACTGCACAAAGCGGAGCTGCTGCACTTGTCTAGCTGTGGCTGCCCTAAGGTCAAGGTGAACCATGGGAGGTGGACCCTATGGTCTAGGAGGTGGACGAAAGCCCCTCCTCTATGTCTTAGGCCTCAGTGACACCTAAGTACATGTGCGACCAGAGCGATGAAGCAGTGGCTATGCTGCCTGCTCTGTCTCCTCAACCTGCTCTGCCTACTGAGTACCCTCTATCTACACTGTTGGCTACTTCTCAGTCTCCCCCTAAGGCTAACTCTACTCCAAAGAGACACATCGTCCTCCTAGCATGACAGTCCCAGGTGGACTACCATGATGAGTCTCAACCCTCTCGACGGTGGCCCTCTATGCTCGTGATAACTGATCAGCTATGCGAACACCACTCCTAGCTCTACCTCTCTCTGCTCGCTCTACAGCGGCTGCCACTGCTGCTACTATCTCTGTCTCAACATCAACAAACTTGTGCTTCTTTGTTATAGTCTTTTTTGCCTTTCCTTTTTCTTGAGCAGTCAGGCGAGGCGGAGGCCTTGGATCCTCATCGCCGAGACCACCTCCGGCATTCTTACAACATGCCATGTCTAAGAATTACTGCCTCTAACAAGAAACAACTACCGACTAACACTCATGAGGCTTGGCCTCAATCCGTACTCGTGGGCTTGGCCCCGAGTTTACTGACAACTGCCAAATCAACCACAAGAGCACCGACTCGTTGCACGATATAATAGATAGGGAATATAAATAATCACTATATTCATCTAGAGGTGTGAAACCCTAAGATGCAAGTAGTAGATATGAAATTGAAGGCGATGGCTTGCTACCGGACGAAAATCTGACGAACCAGCGACCAACGAGCAAAGGAGAGAAACACAGGGCACCACCAGGATTGACAATCTTACTCCTAGGGTTAGGGTTCCAACGCCTAGACTAAAATCATTATGGCACAGTGGTGCGGTCAAAGTGCAGGCAAGGTCATGGCGTAGTGGAGCAGAGCAGCCCGATGACGGGTGAGATCGCAGGTGCGAGCATGGCGGAGCAGAGCAGCGCGGTAGCGACGTGGTGGTGGCGTGATGGCATGGAGTAGTGCGGCGTGGGTGTGGTTGGCTGCATGTGGCATGGCAGTGTGGATGTCGGGCACGGGAGCGTGGGTTCGGTGGCTCGATTAGGGCAAACGTGAGCGCGGCACGAGCGTGGATGCGGTAGCTGGCGCGGGCGAGATGGCGCGGTGGCTGGCACAGGTGAGATGACACGATGGCATGGCTAGGGAAAGCACAGGCGCTGCTAGGTCAATGGCGGTGCGGGTGCGGGATTGAGGAAGATAAATAGTCCCCCCGTGTCAGATAAGAAAAGGGAAGGAATTTGAGATCCACACGATTTCAACTGACTGGACGCACTGGTGGCAATGACCGGACGCTGCCACCCGGAGTCCGGTCGACAATAGAGAGGTCCAAAATCCCTCAAGTCACGGCTAGACGCGTCTGGTCCCACATGATCGGACACACACAAAGTCAGATCGGTTCTGACAGCTTCTCCTTCGTTTGACCGAATGCTAGGACAACTTCACACTGGATGCATGATGAGCATTGTGCAGCGTCCGGTCACTCCTACGCTGCACCTGTTCACCTCCTATGAGCTAACCGGACACTAGAAGCAGAGTCCGGTGTAGCGTTCAGTCACCATTTTTTAGCGAATCTTCAAAGTTCCTTCGCGCTGCCTTTTCCCAATCAAGTCCCAACTTCAATAAGACGCAAATAAGCACCAATTGGGACTGGTTTGAGAGACCTCTTTCAAACCCTCAAATTTTTCAAATATTTTGCCTTAGGCTATAATTCTTTTTTAAGAAAATATGCAATAAAAGGGCGAGGAGTCACATGTGGTCACACAATAGGGTTTTATGACCAATAGGAGCTTCGAATGCTCTCCCTATTTGTGGATAAACACGGTGAGTGCTCAAAAGATAACCAAAAAGAAATGACAAAGCAACACATATGCACATGCAATGCAATACTTGAAAGTAATTCTAGTTGCTTGTCAAGTTTGATCCAAGGTTAAGCTTCTTCACACTTTTCGGCGGTTATCTTAACCATGTTAGACAAGCCCTAAGTGCATTTCTAAAAATTAAACATGTTGTATATTACAATGCAATGCAAGGGACAACACAAGCTTATTTTTTAGTGAAGTTACTAAAATCAAGCACATTGAGCTCATTCCTTAACCGACAAAATGTAGCCTCATCTAGTGATTTAGTGAAGATATCTGCTAACTGATCCTTGGTCCTTACACCTTCTAGTGATATATCTTTTTTAGCAACATGATCTCTAAGAAATTGATGGCGGATATCTATGTGCTTGGTGCGAGAGTGTTGAACCGGATTATTAGCAAGCTTTACCACGCTCTCATTGTCACACAAAAGAGATACCTTTTCTAGAACTACACCATAGTCTAGCAAAGTTTGCTTCATATAAAGAATTTGTGCACAACAAGCACCCGCAGCAATGTATTCCGCTTCGGCGGTGGACAAAGCCACACTATTTTGCTTCTTTAAGGACCAAGACACTAGTGACCTATCAAGCAAATGGCACCCACCGGATGTGCTTTTTCTATCAATTTTGCAACCGGCATAATCCGAATTGGAATAGCCAACTAGTTGGAATTTGGCTCCTTTGGGATACCAAAGACCAATGCTTGGTGTGTGCTTAAGGTACCTAAGGATTCTTTTAATGGCAACCATGTGAGCCTCCTTAGGATTAGCTTGAAATCTAGCACACATACACATACTAAACATGATGTCAAGCCTAGATGCGGTCAAGTATAATAAACTACCAATCATAGAACGGTAGAGAGTTTGATCAACCGATTTACCTCCCTCATCTAGGTCGAGATGTCCAGTAGATGGCATTGGTGTCTTGATTGGCTTACATTCATCCATTTTGAACCTCTTGAGAAGGTCCTTGGTATACTTTTCTTGAGAGATGAAAATCCCTTCTCTCATTTGCTTGACTTGAAAACCAAGAAAGAATGTAAGCTCTCCAATCATAGACATCTCGAACTACTTCGACATCAATTCACCAAACTCTTTGCAATAGTCTTCATTTGATGATCCAAATATGATATCATCAACATAGACTTGACAAATGAAGATCTCTCCATCAAGCTTCTTGGTGAATAGTGTGGTGTCAACATTCCCAATGGTGAAGCCCTTCTCAATGAGGAAATCATGAATGAGCTCATACCAAGCTCTTGAGGCTTGCTTAAGCCCATATAGCGCCTTGGACAATCTATAAACATGATTAGGATATCTAGGGTCTTTAAACCTGGGAGGTTGATCAACATAGACTAGTTCATTTATGAAACCATTTAAAAATGCACTTTTAACATCCATTTGATATAATTTCATTTCATGATGTGATGCATATGCAAGGAGGATACGAATGGCTTCAAGTCTTGCAACCAGTGCAAAGGTCTCTCCAAAATCTAATCTTTCAACTTGAGAGAACCCCTTTGCAACTAGCCTTGCTTTGTTCCTCACAACAATGCCTTGATCATCTTGCTTGTTGTGGAATACCCACTTTGTTCCAATGACTCTTGCACCTTGTGGTCACTCTGCAAGAGTCCAAATTTTATTGCGGGTGAAGTTGTTCAACTCTTCATGTAAGGCATTTATCCAATCCAAATCTTGAAGAGCTTCTTCTACATTCTTAGGTTCAACGCAAGAGACAAAAGAGTGATGTTCAATAAATGAAGCAAGTTTTTGAGAGCGAGTCATTACACCCTTTGAAGGACTCCCTATGATGAGATCTTGTGAATGTGCTTATAGTAGGGGTGGATTTCTTCTATCAACGACTTGAGGGGGAGGTTGTGGAGCATCAACATCTTGAGCTTGTGCTACCATTTGATCATGAGAGACATGAGTATCTTCATTTTCTACTCTCCTATCTTTATCACCATCTTGTGGCACATTTGATGAAGAAGGTGGATCAATCACTTGTACATCATCTTTGTGCTTGATGTCTCCAACCGGAATGTTCTTCATGGCCTCCCTCAATGGTTCATCACCTACATCATTAAGATTCTCATGTGCTCCTTGGGAGCCGTTAGATTCATCAAATTCCACATCATATGTTTCTTCAACCAAGCCGATGGCATGATTAAATACTTGATATGCTTTGGACTTTGATGAGTAACCAACAAGAAAGCCAATATCACAATGTCTTTGAAACTTCCCTAGGTGTTGCTGCTTCTTGTAGATGTAGCATTTGCAACTAAACACCTAGAAGAATGATACGTCCGGCTTCTTCCCATTGAGCAACTCATAAGGGGTCTTGCCAAGAAACTTTTGAAGAAATAGGCGGTTGGATGCATAACATGTGGTGTTGATAGCTTCTGCCCATAGAGCTTCGGGTGTGTTGTACTCATCAAGCATAGTTCTTGTAAGTGTGATAAGTGTCCGGTTCTTTCTCTCTACTACACCATTTTGTTGAGGAGTATATGTTGCGGAGACCTCATGCTTGATTCCAACTTCATCACAATATGCTTTAATGTTTGTGTTGTCAAATTCTTTTCCATTGTCACTTCTTATCTTCTTGAGCTTCACTTCAAATTTATTTTGTGCTCTCTTGGCAAACTTCTTGAAATATGATGCAACTCCGGTCTTGTCATGAAGGAAGAACACCCAAGTATATCTAGAGTAGTCATCAACAATCATAAGACAATAGAGATTTTCTCCCAAACTCTTGTAAGTTGTTGGTCCAAATAGGTCCATGTGAAGGAGCTCTAGCACTCTTGTTGTTGACATGTAAGCTTTTGTAGGATGAGTGTTTGCAACTTGCTTGCCGGCTTGACATGCACTACAAAGCTTGTCCTTCTCAAATTTCACATCCTTCAAACCTCTCACCAATTTATTCTTCATTAGCTTCTTGAGTGAGCTCATCCCAACATGTGCAAGTCTTCTATGCCATAGCCACTCAAGTGGTGTTTTGGTGAATAGGTATGTCTTCAAGTTTGCATCTTTGGAGGTGAAATCCACTAGATGTAGGTTGTTGTATCTAAAGCCCTTGAATATGACTTGATCATCATCTTTCTTTGATACTACCACTTCCTTCTCGGTAAACAAGTATTGAAAGCGAAGATCACACAATTGACCAACGGATAGCAAGTTGAAGCTCAATGAAGCAACATATAACACATTTGATATTGAATGATCATTTGATATTGCAACTTTGCCCAATCCTTGAACTTTGCCCTTTGAATTGTCACCAAATGTTATCCTTTCTTGGCCATCTACTTCTTCATCTAATGAGGTGAACATACGAGGATCACCGGTCATATGTTGAGTGCAACCACTATCAATAACACAATGACTTCCACTGGTCTTGTAGTTCACCTACACACAAGAGATCAAGCTTGATGTTTAGGGACCCAAACTTGATTGGGGCCCTTGACTTTCTCAACTAGTGACTTTGCAACCCAGATTTTCTTAGGCCTATTCTTGTTGGGAGGACCTAAGAACATGACTTTCATTTTTCCACTAGAATCCTTTCTAAGCATGTAATGAGTATTGAAAGCAAAGGGTCTAGCATGCTTGGGCAAGGGTTGTGGTGGTGGAGTTTGACACTCATGGGCAAAGTGACCTTCTTGTCCACATTCAACACATCTCTTTGGCTTAGGCTTTAACTTGTGTTGTTGTTGATGTTGAGCTTAAGCTTTCTTCTCTTGATGTGCCAAGTACCCAATGCCACTTCTATCCATCTTTATTATGGTGTTTATGAGTAGCTCACTTTGGAGATATTGGCCTCTTGTGAATTTGCTCAACCCGGTCTTGAGATGTTCTTTCGCTAACTTGAGCTTCTTATTTTCTTCTCTAAGTTGATCATGATTTTTCTCCATCTTGAGTCTCTTGTTCTCTTCTTTAAGCTTCTCGTTCTCAAGAGCTATATCACAATCATGATCAAGGTTCTCTACCACAATTATGATGGTGGTTGATAGCTTTTCAAGATCTTTCTTGAGCTTCTCATTCTCATTCTTGATCTTGATCTTGACATACTCATCATAGTTGTCGGACTCAACCACTTTCTTGCCTTTGCTACTAGAACCTTGCTCAATGCTCTCAATAATCAAGTCATCACATGATGCAGCTATATCAATCTTAACAACATTGTTAGTAGCATCATGTGGCTCATTGGATAATAACTCATGAGAAACAACAAGATTATCATGATTAACTTTGAGATTGGTATACTCTTCTCTTAGCAAATTGTAGCTAATGGTTAGCTCATTATGTATCCCCTTAAGTTTATCATGTTTTTCTTTAAGCTCCTTTTTAGAGGATTTGAGCTCCTTGAGTTTGGATGACATAGTTTTATTTTCTTCTTATCGACACAGAATTTCATCCCGTGCCGAGGACACACGCAACAAGTCGGAAGGGTCTGCTCAATGGAGCAGATCCGCCTAGCTTCAACGTAGGGGTGGTCGATCCTGCGCAATCCTCCCGAGGCGTGCCAGTCAATTTGACCCTACAATTGATAAGGAGAGAAAGTTCATCAGTAATTAAGGGTGGAACTTGCCGGTGTTGCCAGACAGTCCCGAATGTACAGCTATGAGAGCCGATATGAAAGGAAATCGGCTAAATAGCCGATTCCAGTATATTCATGAGAATAAGTCAGTTAGAGCTCATGGGGTCGTGTGAAGAGAATCGGTTATCATTCAGGATAAACATCATTTAAACAAATATTAATCAATGGCAATAAGATATCAATGATGATCGGTCCATACTGAGCCAATGATTACGAGTAACCGAACTCCTTTTTATATAAAGAAACAATTCAACATCACTTAATCATTTAATAAAGATAAATCTAATGAACATGTTAGTTCTCATCTATCGCCATGACCAGTGAGGCATGAGGCAGAATCATGCAGGTCATAGAAACAACAATAGACTCGACGACCCTAACTCATTACTAATATCAGTGGGGCATGAGGCAGAATCATGTAGGCCGTAATACAATAACAAGATCATGGGGCTAACACATCTTTCAACTTATCTCTACTTGAAGGATCTCATGATGTGAACTGTTCGTGAAAGCATTCGATATCGACTAAATAGCCGATTCAGGCATAGCGCACAGTTAAGGTCAAGTCTTCTTAGGAATGGGTCTATCAACCAACGATCCCCACTCCACGGTGCCAACAGTGGGGTGAAAGGCAGAATCCCATAGGCTGTGATGACGGACCATGAAACGGTTCTCGCTAACCGATAGATCTACTCAAGATCGAACATGCCTTAACTGCATGCTATGCATGATTAAGATTGACGCAAAACAGCCGATAAAAACATAACTCATCGCTTAAGATGTAGATTAGATCAGTTTTTAGATTAGCAAACGATGAGTTAAACAAGATATAAGGCCGATCCAGATCAATCTCAATCGGGCAGAGTGATATTGCTATAATTAGATAAACAATGAAAGCAATAAGCAATATCGGTAACTTAATGAATCTACCAAAGACTGCCACTCTAAGATAGAGCTGATAACTTGACCTTGATCCAATTCAAGCAGTGGGGTGTGAGGCAGAATCACACAGGCCATACTTGAATTAGGCAAGAGTCGATAACTAGCTTATACTAGAGTCGCAGTGGGGGTCGACCGGATCGATGCAGCCATACGAATAGAGATATAAACCATGACGGTACTTACAACAAGCAGTGGAGGTCGATCGGATCGATGCAGCCATACTTGCCGAAGAACTCACTGAGATCTACTCTACTCCTACTCCTAAGGGATGGCCGGAGCTGAAAAAATAATTGACTTATATTTGATTGATTAATTGATTCTTACAGTAGCCGGGGTTTGGTATTTATACCCAGAGGCTAAATATGAATCCTACTCGAGCATGATTTGTTACAAACTTTGGCATAAAATGAAAACATTCCTAATTTAAGATAACTTGGACTCTAATCTTTCCCTTTTTTGTAGAGTCCAACATGTTTTCTTCCTGGTGTCGAGCGTAGCCTCTGTCGTTATCTGCTGGCGCTGTTCGAAGAAAGCCGATTCCTAGATTTTGCATCTGAATCGGTTGTTTCTGATCCACCCACAACTGATCCCTTGATGATGCGATCCTAGGAGCTTCTGGGTCCCTGTGACTCTCCTTCCAAATTTTGGTGTAAACACATGCCCCCCAATTTTGGGACAAAAAAAATTTTGTTCCAAAATTACCATGTCCGTGCTCTCTATAGGCTCGTAGTCATGGGTAAGGAATCTTGATCTGGGGTCTACTATTCATCACCGTCCATATCAACCCATGAGCCCATGCTTCAAAACTTTTTCAGAGCATTATTGCTTCACGTGCGTTTGGATTCATCCTTCCAAGCCGGCTATAAAAATGGCTATCCGACCCTGGTGAAAGCAAACTCAACAATTCAGCCATGTTTCGCTTTTATCTGCCCCCTCAGGTGTCCATTTTTGTGCTGGAGGCGATACCTTTCCGACATCGGCTATTAAAAGTCATCGACCGAATCAAATCTCTTGTTAAGTATTGATCCAAACGCTAGGATAATATTTCTTCAAATATTTCCCATTGATTGCTCAGCTCAATTCTTCCTTTCCTTTCAGTGTTTCCAAAATGTAAGCATTACCAAGCGCACAACGTTTGATTCGATAAGGTCCTTCCCAGTTGGGCGACCATTTGCTGAATTTATTATCCTTTGACCTGATCGGCAATTTCACTTTCCAGACCAAGTCTCCTTTAGAGAATTGCTTAACCTTAACCTTTTTATTGTAATATTTTGCAACCCTCAACTTATTGGCTTCGATGTTTTCGAGAGCGCGCATCCGAAGGCAACTCAAGTCCTCCAAGTTGTCTATCATGAGATTCTTGTATACTTCTATCGACAAATCATTCTGCAGTGTGACACGCCTTGATCCCGTCCGAACTTCCCAAGGAAGAACTGCATTATGGCCATACACAAGTTCATAGGGTGATGCTTTAATTGACCCATGGCAGGCCATCCTATAAGCCCACAACGCCTCACTTAGCATCAAATGCCACTTCCTTGGCTGTTCCTCAATCTTCTTCTTGATCAACTTGATCATAATCTGGTTGGATGCCTCTGCCTGGCCATTAGCCTGAGCATAGTAAGGAGAGGAATTTAGTAGCTTGACACCCATACTGACAGTAAAGTCCCTGAATTCTTCCGATGTGAACATTGTCCCTTGATCAGTAGTTATAGTTTGAGGGATCCCAAAACGATATACAATATGTTCCCTGACAAAATTAATCATGTCCTTTGAGGTTACCGTCTTCAAAGGAATTGCCTCAACCCATTTGGTGAAGTAATCTGTTGCTACCAATATACATTTATGCCCTTTGCTCGAAGGCGGAAAAATATGGCCGATCAGATCAACTCCCCAACCTCGAAACGGCCATGGCTTAATTATTGGATTCATGGCCGATGCAGGCGATCTCTGGACATTGCCAAAGCGTTGACAATCCTGGCACCCCTTGTAATATTCAAAACAATCTTCCAGCATCGTTGGCCAAAAATATCCGGCTCTGCGGATAATCCATTTCATCTTATAAGTCGATTGATGAGCTCCACATATCCCTTCATGCACTTCTCCCATCAATATCTTAGCTTCTTCTTGGTTTAAGCATTTGAGCAACACTCCATCGACTGTTTTATAATATAACTGCTCATCCAACAAAACATATTTAGTCGACTTATACCTTAGCTTCCTAGTAACTTTCTGAGATGGATCCCTAAGGTAATTGGCTATTTCAACTCTCCAATCATCAATTGAGGCTTCACTACTCAATATTTCCCAAAATACTCAATACCCTGATGCACTTTGAGCTAGACAGTTAGCTTCTTGGTTTTGCGCTCTCGGGATATGTTGGAAAGAGACGTGAAGAAACCCCTTGATTAACTTTTGGTAGCCATCATAGTATTCTTTCAAAGTCTCTTCTTTGTACTCATATAGGCCGATCAACTGATTAATAATTAACTGTGAATCTCCAAATACCTCAATTGCTTCGGCCTTTACTTTGTGGAGAAGTTGAAGTCCTTTGAGAATAGCCTCATACTCCGCTTGATTGTTAGTAACCATTGGTTTAGTTGGGAAAGCAAACTCAAAGATTGCCCCCTGAGGCAAATGATAACAATACCAATGCCACCACCCTGCTTGCATGATGATCCATCAAAGAACAGTGTCCAGGGCATTGGCTCTACATAATTAATGCTTGGCTTGTGATGCTGAGTGATAAAATTGGCCATTACCTGTCTTTTGACTGCTTTAGCCGATTCACACTTCAAGTCAAATTCCGATAACGCAAGAATCCACTTTCCCATTCTATTTAGTATTGGCATTAATAACATGTGCTTAACCACATCAGCCTTGGAAATAACCGTGCACTCGGCCGATAATAAGTAGTGTCGTAATTTAGTGCAAGAGAAATATAAACATAAGCATAACCTTTCGGTAGGAGAATATCTTGTTTCTGGATCCAGTAGCCTCCTACTTAGATAGAAAACAACCCTCTCTTTTCCTTCGAATTATTGCATCAAGGCTGATCCAATTGTCTTGTTGTCAGCCAATATGTACAACTTAAATGGCTTACCTTGCTGAGGAGGGACTCTCAGCAAGGGAGAAAACGGTAGGATCCTTCCCGACAAATTTGAAATGAATCTTCTGATGAAATTAATCTTTCCCAGCAGAGACTGTAACTCTGTTTTGGTGGTTGGGGGAACCGCTTTGTCAATTGCCTTTACACTTTTTGACCAACTTCGATTCCTCTTTCATGAACCATGAATCCCAAAAATTGTCCGGCTGATACTCCAAAAGCACACTTGTTAGGATTCATCTTCAAACCATGCTTTCTCATGCATTCTAAGGTTTCTCACAAGTCAGCTAGGTGTTCTTTGTATCCCTTGGATTTTACCATCACATCATCGATGTAAATCTCAACAATCCTGCCGATCAACTTATAGAAAATATAATTCATTGCCCTTTGATAAGTTGCACCGGCATTCTTCAAACCAAAGGTCATTACGACCCATTCAAATAGACCAATTGCACCGGGGCACCTGAAAGCGGTCTTTGCTATGTCTTCCTCAGCCATAAAAATTTGGTTATATCCTGCATTACCGTCCATGAACCTATAACCTTGTGTCCGGCTGCTGCATCCACTAACATATTAGCTATCAGCATTGGATAACTGTCCATAGGTGTGGCTCTGTTTAGATCCCTGAAATCAATGCAAACCCTCAATTTCTCATTCTTCTTATATATAGGGACAACATTTGATATCCACTCCGCATATCGACACGGTCGGATAAATTTTGCTTCCAGCAACCTTTCAGTCTCCTTTTTGATGTCATCAAGCACATTCGGGTTGAATCTTCTTGGAGCTTGTTTAAACGGCCGATGTCCAGGTTTGATTGGCAACCGATGTTCGACAATCGATCGGTCCAAACTAGGCATCTCATAGTATTCCCAAGCAAAGCAATCTTTGAATTCCTTTAATAAATCAATCAATTCTCAGTTTATACTCAGGATCCAACTTGGTACTTACGTATGTCAGCCTAGGTCTATCTCAGGACCAATATCTATCTCTTCTAATTCATCGGCCTGACATGAAGCCCTGTCCTAGTTTGCCATTTGTGGCATCTATTGGATTATCCAAATTCTCAAAGCCGACTACTTGGATCGGCTGTTGGCTTTCACCACTGACTTTGAATTCTGATGGCAACAGAAAACCATTTGGATATTAGCCAATGGTGGCTTTCTATCGGCTATTTGCTTGGTACGCCACACTTGAGTTTTACCGGGTGCCTGAGCCTACTCCATCTCTCTGTTCCTTAGGCGCTGCACCTTCCTCTTTTGGCTTCTCGTCAAATCTCCTGGGTGCCACTGGCCTTCCTGCCATGTGTATCTTCTTTTAGTGCCTTCCTCTTCATGATCAGCCCAGTCCTATCCAATGACTCTTTTTCCCAACCGATCATAAACACTTTTGTTTTTTAAGCGCCGATCCATGTTGTTATGAGATATGCATCTTGAGCATAGATAGACTGGTGGTTGGTTCGAGATTGCCTATACTCCTGATATTGATTGCTACATTCTAGACAGTCGTGTCTGGTAGGCAACTTCAAACCTTTATTTCAGCAATGCCTAAAGAAGGGACAATTCCAATGTAATTTAGCTTGTTCTCTTTCATACCTCTCTTCTTCTAATTGATGCTGGTATGCTTGATCTTTTAACCAACATTGATAATCCTTTCCTTCTGTCGCTACCATTATTCAACAGAATCTAAGATGTGAGCCACGGACTTTGACATCTCTGCTTTTGATGTCTCCTCTGCTCGTATCGGCTCTTGTTGTTTCAGCACGATGTCTTCTATCTCTCTGTACTCATCAGCCGATATTTGCTATTTTGGGATCGAACTATCCTAGCTTCTCTCGATTTGGTCAATGTTAGGGGACCTTGATTTTTCCTTTGAACTAGCCCAGCATCAACCATGTTCTGATCTCCTGGGAAAGGATTATCATCGACTTTCATCTTCCAAGGTGTATCTAATTTGAGCCTCCCTTGCTAAATATCTCTCTGTATATACTGCCTGAAGATTCTGCATTCATTAGTGGAATAACAACATGGACTTCATCTTGCTCCAACACTTGGTCTTGGACCATCCTAACTTATCTACACACTTAAGCCAAGGATTAGTCCAATAGGTTTCATCAATTATCTAAAACCAAACTAGGGCTTTCACCTCCCTAGATACATATGGCAATATCGGATGACAATCCTAAACTACCAAATATACTCAAACATCACAGTCGTGGTGGGAGCACTACAGACAGTTAGTGTTGACAAAATACGTCCGGCAATCTACCGAGGGGTATGCCCATGGTAGTAGATGAATCGGTGGAGGTGCGCGTGAGGGAGCCGGATAGTGACACATAATGCAAGAGACAAGCGATTAGACAGGTTCGGGCCGTCAGCTTGACTTAATACCCTACGTCATGTGTCTTTATGGGTTGTATTATGAGAGATGAGACCTCTTAGGCTAAACCTAGGATCCGTATGGGGATATCGAGTAGGGGACCCCTGCCCCTCCTTATATACTCTAGAGGGATAGGGTTACAAGAAAAGTATTCTATTTGGTATTGTACAATATCTAATAAATCACATCTTCTTGTAGCCTTGTGGTGGATGCCGACCAATGCAGTGTGCCACACGCCTTGATCTTGTGGGCTGCGCCACTTCTGATGGTGCGGCCCATGTCTTGTCCTATGGGTACCAAGGGTCATGCCCCCATAACTAGTCCTTGAGTATCTTGTATCCGTTGAGCAACACCGTCTTGAGCTTGTTCGAGCTGTCCAACTTGCTACTGACCATCAGGAGCAGGCTTTCGACTAGTTTCATTGGGAGCCGAGCTGTTGAAGCGAGTATCCGAGTAGTTGAACGAGCGTCCGAGCTGTTATCTAAGCAGTGGGAAAGGGCATCCGAGCAGTTCAACTGTGAGCAAGCCCAGACTTACTCGAAGCTGAGGTTTGCTAGAAGGATGTAAGGGGCTCATGATAAAAAATGTTGAAGTCTCCATCTTGGATGAAGTGTGCCCACTTAGGTTCCGGGCGTCGAAGCTAGACACTTAGCCTTCTTGACTTAGTCAGCACGGAGGAACTTAGTCACTTTGTAGAAGATTAAGTCAAAAATAAGCACATTCACCATGAGGTGAAGTGTGCCCACTTAGTCCTTAAGTCTGGCAGTAAATGAAGTAGTCACGTGCTGCTAGGGTCCAAAGTAGTATTCTTTAGGTGCTGGCCCAGTCCCCAATGCCGCTGGAAACCAGTGTAGAAATAAATACAGTCATCGCGAGATGACGTGTACACACGTAGTCCCCGAGCCTGCTGGAAGATTTTGAAGATATCTTGTAGCAGGGTCAAAGAATTTTTAATGAAAGCTTGCCAACGTCATCTGCCATGTACTTCACAAGACCACAAACGTGTAGCCCAAGATCAGCACCCTGATCCGAATAGCATGGAGCAACTTGATAGCACACCGATGAGACATAGTAAGATCCGACCACCAATGGAGTCCCCAGCTTAGCTGGCAACGCTTGCACAAAGAATCCAAACACCGAGGAGTCCCCAGCATAGCTAGCGAGCCCTAGCATAGCTAACGATGAAGCCCATGCAATGAGAAGTCCAACCAACTGGTCGGCGGCGAAGTGAATACCGAGCAGGAGTGAGTGCCAAGCAGTCCGACTAGTTGGTTGGCGGTAAAGTCCGTCCGATAGGTGGTTCGACCACCCGAACGATAATCATCTTGTCTAGTCCCTGAACGTAAGCTCGTTGAACGAACCGTGCCCCTACGAAACAAATGTGTAGAATGGATAGTACATGATGTAAAAATAAAATATATGAACTCCGAAGAAGAATCAGTAATGGTGATGAAATAGCGTATGTAGCTCGACAATCAGTTGGTGTGAACACTTAGTGTTATTCTGAAGATGTGTTTATATTTAATATGAACCGTCCGACCATTTAGTGTGT
Source organism: Miscanthus floridulus (assembly GCF_019320115.1). Taxonomy (NCBI): domain Eukaryota; kingdom Viridiplantae; phylum Streptophyta; class Magnoliopsida; order Poales; family Poaceae; genus Miscanthus; species Miscanthus floridulus. The sequence goes on along the minus strand of NC_089594.1, from coordinate 86,458,731 downwards.
AGTTGAGTCTCCAGCCCTAGCTAGCATGTTAACCATAATGCGGAGTGCGGAGCCTGTGTACGTGTATGAAGAGCAGGGCGTCGCTAAGGAGGTGTTGCCAACCACCCCTAATGCAGAGGGCAGGCGCTCGTGCACGTGTAGGGAGAAGCCAGAGACAGGGCCGTCTCTGGGAACATCCGAGCGTCAACATGACTGTTCGGGGATTTATTGAGTCAGAAGCGTGTGTCTTCTTTAAGATGGTATACGCAAAAGAAAATCGTTTGGAGAACAAACATGAAGAAAATAGCTCAAAGAAACATCATGGAGATATATGAAGGTTGAGGAATATTTAGAAAATATTAAAGCATGATTTAGCTTTAGACAGAACGTCTGATCGGCGTCGACGAAATTGCTCAGCCCTTGAGCTTTTTGGCCTATCGTCATGGTGGCAGTTGCTGTTGTCACAGCGTCGTTCTTCACGGCGATCATCATTGCGACGTGGTAGGTGGTCGGATTGAGTAGTCCGGGCGATGGCGTACTCATGCTGCTGGTTGGCCTTAGGCCGATCAAATTCAGAGAGATGGTTGACGTAGCATGTCATGATGTCCGAGTAGGTGGCTCGCTTACGACTCGGACAGCTCGTTTAGCGGCTCGGATGGCTCGGGTGGCTCGCTTAGCGGCTCAGCTCGGTGGCTGTTGATCCCGTACATTGGAGTCCGCCGCATTTGCTTGCATGTAGTGCTTCAGCTAGAGTCGATGCAGGTTACGTGCCCAATGGACTCGGACTCGGAACTGCATTTCTTTCAGGTGTTGAGCCACCGTATTAGGAGATTGGACTTGTGACGGATCATGCAAAGCATAAGCAAGCATGGAAAAATTATTTCATGCCTTGCATACCTGACGTACATGCATGATCGTCAATATCTTTATTATTTCCTTAATTAGCTTTCTTGCTTGGCATCTTTGGTCCTGGTCGGATCCGACTCCACCCGATGCAGATGGGGCAGCGGATCCGCAGCCGATCGTCCTTGACGTAGCGCGCCTCCAGTTTGTGGAACGCCTCGGGAGCGTCGACCGCATAGGAGCGGGAGTTGGTGGGTGAACACCATGTCCTCGTCCTCCTCTCTGCTTCTGGTCTTCGTGGGCTTCTCCGCACTGCATAGACGAACAAGGCCATCACCAGACCTCCGTGTATTAGACCGTGCTTGTTCGAGTTGCGCTTCGGCATCGAATTCGATGCTCTCACGAACGAGACAGAGGCTTGCCGATGAGATCCGTGTCACCAATGCGAAACGACGCAGAACGACGATGAGCGTAGTTGGATTCCTGCCAAAATAATCATGAGCATATGCAGATATCTAGACACGTGCTATATCATAGGAATATTAAATTGAAGATTAAAAAATTGACTTAAGCTTTGCGAGGTCAAGCGGAGGAGCCGACCGATCAACTGCTGGAGAATTGCTCCAAGGATGACATACATGTATACGCATGCATTGCTTCACTCTGGTTGGCCTGCATGGCATGCATAGCGGCCCGAAAAACTAATCTGGAACTTGCCGCCAGATCCTGTCCGTCAGGGGTGTAGATGCCGTAAAAGACTCGGTCAGCTCGAAACTGGCTCCAGATCATATACGTCCTTCTCCGAGCCATACGAAGCGAGTCCAATTTAGATGAAACGCCGACTAGCCTCCGCGCAAGACGTATGATGGTCCATCACCTGATGACATTGCTACGCTAATCCATCGAGTTACTGCGGGATGCTAGATCAACGTAGTTCTCCAAGTGCAGCTTTGAATTTCTTCGAGACGAATTCCATCGTGGGCCACGGAAGGATACTGCACACACACGACATTGTGAGATGCCGCCTCGAGCCGACGAGTCGCTGTGATGGTCGAGGGACCAAAGATCAAAGTCGATCCCGCCGAGTACAAGGCGCCGCAAATCGCCTAGAGACGTCGAACCCTTAACAGGAGTTGAAGGATGCCGCCGTAGGAAGTCGAGTTTGCGACGTGTTGCGCCATGATATTGTTGAAGAAGAAAATTCCCATCTGGTTTGTAGAGGATAAGCACGCACATCCCCATACCTGGCGCACCACGGTCGACGAAATACATCTGATAGTCTACCGAGTGGTATGCCCATGGTAGTAGATGAATCGGTGGAGGTGCGCGCGAGGTAGCTGGATGGTGATATAAAACACAAGAGACAACGATTACACAGGTTTGGTATGCTCACGATAGTAGATGAATCGGTGAAGGTGCGCGTGAGGTAGCCGGATGGTGACACGGACCGCAAGAGACAGCGATTACACAGGTTCGGGCCGTCAGCTTGATGTAATACCCTACGTCGTGTGTCTTTGTGGGTTGTATTATGAGAGATAAGATCTCTTAGGCTAAACCTAGGATCCATATAAGGATGTCGACTAGGGGACCCTGCCCCTCCTTATATGCTCTGGAGGGATAGGGTTACAAGAAACTATTCTATTTGGTGTTATACAATATCTAATAAATCATATCTCCTTGTAGCCTTACGGTGCACGCCGACCAGTGCCGTGTGCCACATGCCTTGATCTTGTGGGCTAGGTCACTTCTGATGGTGTAGCCCATGTCTTGTCCTGTGGGTACCGGGGATCAGGCCCCCACAGTTAGACTAGAAAAGAAATTGAAGACTAACATCCTCTCAATCATAGCAACATCGAGTAGAGTTGAAACCCCATGAATAGCTCATGTAGACAACAACCCTTTTTGTTACCGAAGTAGCCGAGGTACAGGTAGACGTAGTTGAAGCCATGTGAAAGGATCGAGATGTCGCCAAGAGGGGTGAATAGGTGGCATTCCTGAAATACAAAAGTTGTAGCAGATAACAGGACAAGAAATTCCTTCCAAGCTTGAAATTTTTGAACTTCCCAGGACCGAAAATTCTAGTTTGGATTGGAATTCCTATACTAGATAATAAATCACAAATCAACAACAATTATGCCTATTTGATCGATTTGCTACCAAGGGTTGTTGGACATGTAGTAGGTTGATTCCTCCCAAAACTACAACAAAAAACACAAGAACAAATTGATTGGGGTGAATCACCCAAAAGTACACTTGGACAATATGAACACAAGACAAATAGTGATGACACTGATTTGTTTACTAAAGTCTAGATTCACCTCCATGAATTCTACATCTCGGTTGAGGAGCTCCCAAGGGTGCTGGATCTCTTTCAATCACTTTTCTTGCTACACTACCTTCTTCCCTTGTAGAGATGAGATCAAAACCTTCACAAACTTCCTGTGGCTCACCACAAGCATAGGGGCTCGCCAGACAACTTCGAGCTATCTAGGAGGTTTCACCTCTAAGAGTAACAAACATTTTGCCAAATGCTTGATGAAGTCTACAAGTGCTCAAGGATGGGATTGCTCTTTCTTGCTCTTAATCACTCAATCTCTGAACCCAAGTCTCTAGATCCCACAAGAATTAAACAATCATCACAAAGAGGGAGGGGAGAGCTCCAAAGGCCTCTAGGAGAGTGTTCTTCATCGTTGTAAAGGGCTCTAAGGAGAGAGGGGGGGTTGTTGACGATAGTTATCATACATATTTTATCCGTTAATTAAACATGCATAAGAGTATAAATGAATCACTAAAGTAGACTTAGGGGTTTAAACTGATAAATTCCATGAGTTTTGGTGAATCTATGTTTCCAGCAAGATTTAATCAGAAAACCACCAAGGATGACCTAATTGTCAAAGGAAAACATAGAATTCCGCCGTGGTATCTACATGGGAAGACTCTAGAAGGATCCAAGAGCCACGTCACCGAAGCAGAGGACTATAGGATGACATGTGGGCTGCCCAGCCCCACTGCCAGGCCTCCCGGCCCTTGGTAGGCCCACCTGTCAGCCATCTTTCTACGTCAGTTTCCCACCGCCTTTGAGGATGCATCTAGGCCATTGCTTAAGTTGGTTTGATCCAAGGGCTCATGTTGGACCCTTAGGGCTATATAATCCAGCCCCTACCTCTCCCCCCAGGCATAAGCCTCATTTGATCCTAAGAGCTGAGAAGCCAGAAACCCTAATTCATATGTCCACCAGGATCAAGGCTAGCAATCAAGAGAAGATTAGTCCTTGATAAGATCTAGTCTAATTCTAGAAATTGAGAGATAGAGTGTGAGGGAAGAGTTCTGGAGGAGTCCCAGCCTATCGGTGCTCACTCTATAGTTTGTACCTAGAGGAATCAAGTTCTTCTTGAGCTTGCTTCTGAGATTTCTCTAGTAATCGACTTCTAATTCAAGTAAACATCTTGTTCATATTATTATTCAGGTTTGTGACTCTCTTTTGAGTACTTTAATCCTTGTAGCTCCTGGGTTAAAGTAGTATTCATAGTGTAAGCATGGTGCTTAGACTCGGTTACTCGTGGATGTACCCTATTTTCTGGATCGGCGGTAGCTCACGAGGGTGACTTTTATAGCCTCGTTGAATCCTTGTAGTCCACCTCCCGTTAGTAGGCCTAGTAGGACAATATTGCTATAGGAAACATAATATGTCTATGTTTTCTCTAGTATTATCCCTAGAATTGAACAATAGAAGACAAAGCTTACCGAATGGCTCGTGGTAGCACAACCGAATGTGAGTCAGACCCTCGTGGTAGCACATCCTCGGAAGCAGAGTCCTCCTCATAATACCATCAAGAAGCCGAGCTATAGGAGTAAGGTCACATGGTGTCCTACTCGACCCCTCGCCAAATGGCTCTGTGAAGTATGGTCTAACAAGGTCTGTAGGTGGCACAAGTCCACTATAAGGGCGTCTCAGAGGCTCTATCTATCTATAGCAAACCACATGAAGACAAATAAGAGACTCTAAAATCCTAAGAATCTCTCTGACCCTCGAGCTCTAGAGCCTGTAGTCAGGGCCTCTAAATATAAAGTGAATGAATATGTGCCTTGAGTCAATCCAAAGAGAGGAGTAGAACTCACGGACCCATGACGGAACAAAGTAGCCAATCCATCCAAGAAGATCTAGTCAAGCCTGACAGATAGGAAAGGTGAGGATGGATCTGCTCGCCTGTAGTTGCAACAAGAGACTCTATGGAGCAGACTCTCTGAGATCTAAAGGCAACCCCACTATTAAGATAAGCATTATAGAAATCCTCCTGTAGTACCATGTAGAAGTGCTTTGACACACGCTCATCCCGCCTCAGCGAAAACCAGTCCTCAAACTGCACAAAGCGGAGCTGCTGCACTTGTCTAGCTGTGGCTGCCCTAAGGTCAAGGTGAACCATGGGAGGTGGACCCTATGGTCTAGGAGGTGGACGAAAGCCCCTCCTCTATGTCTTAGGCCTCAGTGACACCTAAGTACATGTGCGACCAGAGCGATGAAGCAGTGGCTATGCTGCCTGCTCTGTCTCCTCAACCTGCTCTGCCTACTGAGTACCCTCTATCTACACTGTTGGCTACTTCATCAGTCTCCCCCTAAGGCTAACTCTACTCCAAAGAGACACATCGTCCTCCTAGCATGACAGTCCCAGGTGGACTACCATGATGAGTCTCAACCCTCTCGACGGTGGCCCTCTATGCTCGTGATAACTGATCAGCTATGCGAACACCACTCCTAGCTCTACCTCTCTCTGCTCGCTCTACAGCGGCTGCCACTGCTGCTACTATCTCTGTCTCAACATCAACAAACTTGTGCTTCTTTGTTATAGTCTTTTTTGCCTTTCCTTTTTCTTGAGCAGTCAGGCGAGGCGGAGGCCTTGGATCCTCATCGCCGAGACCACCTCCGGCATTCTTACAACATGCCATGTCTAAGAATTACTGCCTCTAACAAGAAACAACTACCGACTAACACTCATGAGGCTTGGCCTCAATCCGTACTCGTGGGCTTGGCCCCGAGTTTACTGACAACTGCCAAATCAACCACAAGAGCACCGACTCGTTGCACGATATAATAGATAGGGAATATAAATAATCACTATATTCATCTAGAGGTGTGAAACCCTAAGATGCAAGTAGTAGATATGAAATTGAAGGCGATGGCTTGCTACCGGACGAAAATCTGACGAACCAGCGACCAACGAGCAAAGGAGAGAAACACAGGGCACCACCAGGATTGACAATCTTACTCCTAGGGTTAGGGTTCCAACGCCTAGACTAAAATCATTATGGCACAGTGGTGCGGTCAAAGTGCAGGCAAGGTCATGGCGTAGTGGAGCAGAGCAGCCCGATGACGGGTGAGATCGCAGGTGCGAGCATGGCGGAGCAGAGCAGCGCGGTAGCGACGTGGTGGTGGCGTGATGGCATGGAGTAGTGCGGCGTGGGTGTGGTTGGCTGCATGTGGCATGGCAGTGTGGATGTCGGGCACGGGAGCGTGGGTTCGGTGGCTCGATTAGGGCAAACGTGAGCGCGGCACGAGCGTGGATGCGGTAGCTGGCGCGGGCGAGATGGCGCGGTGGCTGGCACAGGTGAGATGACACGATGGCATGGCTAGGGAAAGCACAGGCGCTGCTAGGTCAATGGCGGTGCGGGTGCGGGATTGAGGAAGATAAATAGTCCCCCCGTGTCAGATAAGAAAAGGGAAGGAATTTGAGATCCACACGATTTCAACTGACTGGACGCACTGGTGGCAATGACCGGACGCTGCCACCCGGAGTCCGGTCGACAATAGAGAGGTCCAAAATCCCTCAAGTCACGGCTAGACGCGTCTGGTCCCACATGATCGGACACACACAAAGTCAGATCGGTTCTGACAGCTTCTCCTTCGTTTGACCGAATGCTAGGACAACTTCACACTGGATGCATGATGAGCATTGTGCAGCGTCCGGTCACTCCTACGCTGCACCTGTTCACCTCCTATGAGCTAACCGGACACTAGAAGCAGAGTCCGGTGTAGCGTTCAGTCACCATTTTTTAGCGAATCTTCAAAGTTCCTTCGCGCTGCCTTTTCCCAATCAAGTCCCAACTTCAATAAGACGCAAATAAGCACCAATTGGGACTGGTTTGAGAGACCTCTTTCAAACCCTCAAATTTTTCAAATATTTTGCCTTAGGCTATAATTCTTTTTTAAGAAAATATGCAATAAAAGGGCGAGGAGTCACATGTGGTCACACAATAGGGTTTTATGACCAATAGGAGCTTCGAATGCTCTCCCTATTTGTGGATAAACACGGTGAGTGCTCAAAAGATAACCAAAAAGAAATGACAAAGCAACACATATGCACATGCAATGCAATACTTGAAAGTAATTCTAGTTGCTTGTCAAGTTTGATCCAAGGTTAAGCTTCTTCACACTTTTCGGCGGTTATCTTAACCATGTTAGACAAGCCCTAAGTGCATTTCTAAAAATTAAACATGTTGTATATTACAATGCAATGCAAGGGACAACACAAGCTTATTTTTTAGTGAAGTTACTAAAATCAAGCACATTGAGCTCATTCCTTAACCGACAAAATGTAGCCTCATCTAGTGATTTAGTGAAGATATCTGCTAACTGATCCTTGGTCCTTACACCTTCTAGTGATATATCTTTTTTAGCAACATGATCTCTAAGAAATTGATGGCGGATATCTATGTGCTTGGTGCGAGAGTGTTGAACCGGATTATTAGCAAGCTTTACCACGCTCTCATTGTCACACAAAAGAGATACCTTTTCTAGAACTACACCATAGTCTAGCAAAGTTTGCTTCATATAAAGAATTTGTGCACAACAAGCACCCGCAGCAATGTATTCCGCTTCGGCGGTGGACAAAGCCACACTATTTTGCTTCTTTAAGGACCAAGACACTAGTGACCTATCAAGCAAATGGCACCCACCGGATGTGCTTTTTCTATCAATTTTGCAACCGGCATAATCCGAATTGGAATAGCCAACTAGTTGGAATTCTGGCTCCTTTGGGATACCAAAGACCAATGCTTGGTGTGTGCTTAAGGTACCTAAGGATTCTTTTAATGGCAACCATGTGAGCCTCCTTAGGATTAGCTTGAAATCTAGCACACATACACATACTAAACATGATGTCAAGGCCTAGATGCGGTCAAGTATAATAAACTACCAATCATAGAACGGTAGAGAGTTTGATCAACCGATTTACCTCCCTCATCTAGGTCGAGATGTCCAGTAGATGGCATTGGTGTCTTGATTGGCTTACATTCATCCATTTTGAACCTCTTGAGAAGGTCCTTGGTATACTTTTCTTGAGAGATGAAAATCCCTTCTCTCATTTGCTTGACTTGAAAACCAAGAAGAATGTAAGCTCTCCAATCATAGACATCTCGAACTACTTCGACATCAATTCACCAAACTCTTTGCAATAGTCTTCATTTGATGATCCAAATATGATATCATCAACATAGACTTGACAAATGAAGATCTCTCCATCAAGCTTCTTAGGTGAATAGTGTGGTGTCAACATTCCCAATGGTGAAGCCCTTCTCAATGAGGAAATCATGAATGAGCTCATACCAAGCTCTTGAGGCTTGCTTAAGCCCATATAGCGCCTTGGACAATCTATAAACATGATTAGGATATCTAGGGTCTTTAAACCTGGGAGGTTGATCAACATAGACTAGTTCATTTATGAAACCATTTAAAAATGCACTTTTAACATCCATTTGATATAATTTCATTTCATGATGTGATGCATATGCAAGGAGGATACGAATGGCTTCAAGTCTTGCAACCAGTGCAAAGGTCTCTCCAAAATCTAATCTTTCAACTTGAGAGAACCCCTTTGCAACTAGCCTTGCTTTGTTCCTCACAACAATGCCTTGATCATCTTGCTTGTTGTGGAATACCCACTTTGTTCCAATGACTCTTGCACCTTGTGGTCACTCTGCAAGAGTCCAAATTTTATTGCGGGTGAAGTTGTTCAACTCTTCATGTAAGGCATTTATCCAATCCAAATCTTGAAGAGCTTCTTCTACATTCTTAGGTTCAACGCAAGAGACAAAAGAGTGATGTTCAATAAATGAAGCAAGTTTTTGAGAGCGAGTCATTACACCCTTTGAAGGACTCCCTATGATGAGATCTTGTGAATGTGCTTATAGTAGGGGTGGATTTCTTCTATCAACGACTTGAGGGGGAGGTTGTGGAGCATCAACATCTTGAGCTTGTGCTACCATTTGATCATGAGAGACATGAGTATCTTCATTTTCTACTCTTCCTATCTTTATCACCATCTTGTGGCACATTTGATGAAGAAGGTGGATCAATCACTTGTACATCATCTTTGTGCTTGATGTCTCCAACCTGGAATGTTCTTCATGGCCTCCCTCAATGGTTCATCACCTACATCATTAAGATTCTCATGTGCTCCTTGGGAGCCGTTAGATTCATCAAATTCCACATCATATGTTTCTTCAACCAAGCCGATGGCATGATTAAATACTTGATATGCTTTGGACTTTGATGAGTAACCAACAAGAAAGCCAATATCACAATGTCTTTGAAACTTCCCTAGGTGTTGCTGCTTCTTGTAGATGTAGCATTTGCAACTAAACACCTAGAAGAATGATACGTCCGGCTTCTTCCCATTGAGCAACTCATAAGGGGTCTTGCCAAGAAACTTTTGAAGAAATAGGCGGTTGGATGCATAACATGTGGTGTTGATAGCTTCCTGCCCATAGAGCTTCGGGTGTGTTGTACTCATCAAGCATAGTTCTTGTAAGTGTGATAAGTGTCCGGTTCTTTCTCTCTACTACACCATTTTGTTGAGGAGTATATGTTGCGGAGACCTCATGCTTGATTCCAACTTCATCACAATATGCTTTAATGTTTGTGTTGTCAAATTCTTTTCCATTGTCACTTCTTATCTTCTTGAGCTTCACTTCAAATTTATTTTGTGCTCTCTTGGCAAACTTCTTGAAATATGATGCAACTCCAGGTCTTGTCATGAAGGAAGAACACCCAAGTATATCTAGAGTAGTCATCAACAATCATAAGACAATAGAGATTTTCTCCCAAACTCTTGTAAGTTGTTGGTCCAAATAGGTCCATGTGAAGGAGCTCTAGCACTCTTGTTGTTGACATGTAAGCTTTTGTAGGATGAGTGTTTGCAACTTGCTTGCCGGCTTGACATGCACTACAAAGCTTGTCCTTCTCAAATTTCACATCCTTCAAACCTCTCACCAATTTATTCTTCATTAGCTTCTTGAGTGAGCTCATCCCAACATGTGCAAGTCTTCTATGCCATAGCCACTCAAGTGATGTTTTGGTGAATAGGTATGTCTTCAAGTTTGCATCTTTGGAGGTGAAATCCACTAGATGTAGGTTGTTGTATCTAAAGCCCTTGAATATGACTTGATCATCATCTTTCTTTGATACTACCACTTCCTTCTCGGTAAACAAGTATTGAAAGCGAAGATCACACAATTGACCAACTGGATAGCAAGTTGAAGCTCAATGAAGCAACATATAACACATTTGATATTGAATGATCATTTGATATTGCAACTTTGCCCAATCCTTGAACTTTGCCCTTTGAATTGTCACCAAATGTTATCCTTTCTTGGCCATCTACTTCTTCATCTAATGAGGTGAACATACGAGGATCACCGGTCATATGTTGAGTGCAACCACTATCAATAACACAATGACTTCCACTGGTCTTGTAGTTCACCTACACACAAGAGATCAAGCTTGATGTTTAGGTACCCAAACTTGATTGGGGCCCTTGACTTTCTCAACTAGTGACTTTGCAACCCAGATTTTCTTAGGCCTATTCTTGTTGGGAGGACCTAAGAACATGACTTTCATTTTTCCACTAGAATCCTTTCTAAGCATGTAATGAGTATTGAAAGCAAAGGGTCTAGCATGCTTGGGCAAGGGTTGTGGTGGTGGAGTTTGACACTCATGGGCAAAGTGACCTTCTTGTCCACATTCAACACATCTCTTTGGCTTAGGCTTTAACTTGTGTTGTTGTTGATGTTGAGCTTAAGCTTTCTTCTCTTGATGTGCCAAGTACCCAATGCCACTTCTATCCATCTTTATTATGGTGTTTATGAGTAGCTCACTTTGGAGATATTGGCCTCTTGTGAATTTGCTCAACCCGGTCTTGAGATGTTCTTTCGCTAACTTGAGCTTCTTATTTTCTTCTCTAAGTTGATCATGATTTTTCTCCATCTTGAGTCTCTTGTTCTCTTCTTTAAGCTTCTCGTTCTCAAGAGCTATATCACAATCATGATCAAGGTTCTCTACCACAATTATGATGGTGGTTGATAGCTTTTCAAGATCTTTCTTGAGCTTCTCATTCTCATTCTTGATCTTGATCTTGACATACTCATCATAGTTGTCGGACTCAACCACTTTCTTGCCTTTGCTACTAGAACCTTGCTCAATGCTCTCAATAATCAAGTCATCACATGATGCAGCTATATCAATCTTAACAACATTGTTAGTAGCATCATGTGGCTCATTGGATAATAACTCATGAGAAACAACAAGATTATCATGATTAACTTTGAGATTGGTATACTCTTCTCTTAGCAAATTGTAGCTAATGGTTAGCTCATTATGTATCCCCTTAAGTTTATCATGTTTTTCTTTAAGCTCCTTTTTAGAGGATTTGAGCTCCTTGAGTTTGGATGACATAGTTTTATTTTCTTCTTGTCGACACAGAATTTTGTCCCATGCCGAGGACACACGCAGCAAGCCGGAAGGGTCTGCTCAATGGAGCAGATCCGCCTAGCTTCAACGCAGGGGTGGTCGATCCTGTGCAATCCTCCTGAGGCGTGCCAGTCAATTTGACCCTACAATTGACAAGGAGAGAAAGTTCATCAGTAATTAAGGGCGGAACTTGTCGGTGTTGCCAGACAGTCCCGAATGTACAGCTATGAGAGCCGATATGAAAGGAAATCGGCTAAATAGCCGATTCCAGTATATTCATGAGAATAAGTCAGTTAGAGCTCATGGGGTCGTGTGAAGAGAATCGGTTATCATTCAGGATAAACATCATTTAAACAAATATTAATCAATGGCAATAAGATATCAATGATGATCGGTCCATACTGAGCCAATGATTACGAGTAACCGAACTCCTTTTTATATAAAGAAACAATTCAACATCACTTAATCATTTAATAAAGATAAATCTAATGAACATGTTAGTTCTCATCTATCGCCATGACCAGTGAGGCATGAGGCAGAATCATGCAGGTCATAGAAACAACAATAGACTCGACGACCCTAACTCATTACTAATATCAGTGGGGCATGAGGCAGAATCATGTAGGCCGTAATACAATAACAAGATCATGGGGCTAACACATCTTTCAACTTATCTCTACTTGAAGGATCTCATGATGTGAACTGTTCGTGAAAGCATTCGATATCGACTAAATAGCCGATTCAGGCATAGCGCACAGTTAAGGTCAAGTCTTCTTAGGAATGGGTCTATCAACCAACGATCCCCACTCCACGGTGCCAACAGTGGGGTGAAAGGCAGAATCCCATAGGCTGTGATGACGGACCATGAAACGGTTCTCGCTAACCGATAGATCTACTCAAGATCGAACATGCCTTAACTGCATGCTATGCATGATTAAGATTGACGCAAAACAGCCGATAAAAACATAACTCATCGCTTAAGATGTAGATTAGATCAGTTTTAGATTAGCAAACGATGAGTTAAACAAGATATAAGGCCGATCCAGATCAATCTCAATCGGGCAGAGTGATATTGCTATAATTAGATAAACAATGAAAGCAATAAGCAATATCGGTAACTTAATGAATCTACCAAAGACTGCCACTCTAAGATAGAGCTGATAACTTGACCTTGATCCAATTCAAGCAGTGGGGTGTGAGGCAGAATCACACAGGCCATACTTGAATTAGGCAAGAGTCGATAACTAGCTTATACTAGAGTCGCAGTGGGGGTCGACCGGATCGATGCAGCCATACGAATAGAGATATAAACCATGACGGTACTTACAACAAGCAGTGGAGGTCGATCGGATCGATGCAGCCATACTTGCCGAAGAACTCACTGAGATCTACTCTACTCCTACTCCTAAGGGATGGCCGGAGCTGAAAAAATAATTGACTTATATTTGATTGATTAATTGATTCTTACAGTAGCCGGGGTTTGGTATTTATACCCAGAGGCTAAATATGAATCCTACTCGAGCATGATTTGTTACAAACTTTGGCATAAAATGAAAACATTCCTAATTTAAGATAACTTGGACTCTAATCTTTCCCTTTTTTGTAGAGTCCAACATGTTTTCTTCCTGGTGTCGAGCGTAGCCTCTGTCGTTATCTGCTGGCGCTGTTCGAAGAAAGCCGATTCCTAGATTTTGCATCTGAATCGGTTGTTTCTGATCCACCCACAACTGATCCCTTGATGATGCGATCCTAGGAGCTTCTGGGTCCCTGTGACTCTCCTTCCAAATTTTGGTGTAAACACATGCCCCCCAATTTTGGGACAAAAAAAATTTTGTTCCAAAATTACCATGTCCGTGCTCTCTATAGGCTCGTAGTCATGGGTAAGGAATCTTGATCTGGGGTCTACTATTCATCACCGTCCATATCAACCCATGAGCCCATGCTTCAAAACTTTTTCAGAGCATTATTGCTTCACGTGCGTTTGGATTCATCCTTCCAAGCCGGCTATAAAAATGGCTATCCGACCCTGGTGAAAGCAAACTCAACAATTCAGCCATGTTTCGCTTTTATCTGCCCCCTCAGGTGTCCATTTTTGTGCTGGAGGCGATACCTTTCCGACATCGGCTATTAAAAGTCATCGACCGAATCAAATCTCTTGTTAAGTATTGATCCAAACTGCTAGGATAATATTTCTTCAAATATTTCCCATTGATTGCTCAGCTCAATTCTTCCTTTCCTTTCAGTGTTTCCAAAATGTAAGCATTACCAAGCGCACAACGTTTGATTCGATAAGGTCCTTCCCAGTTGGGCGACCATTTGCTGAATTTATTATCCTTTGACCTGATCGGCAATTTCACTTTCCAGACCAAGTCTCCTTTAGAGAATTGCTTAACCTTAACCTTTTTATTGTAATATTTTGCAACCCTCAACTTATTGGCTTCGATGTTTTCGAGAGCGCGCATCCGAAGGCAACTCAAGTCCTCCAAGTTGTCTATCATGAGATTCTTGTATACTTCTATCGACAAATCATTCTGCAGTGTGACACGCCTTGATCCCGTCCGAACTTCCCAAGGAAGAACTGCATTATGGCCATACACAAGTTCATAGGGTGATGCTTTAATTGACCCATGGCAGGCCATCCTATATGCCCACAACGCCTCACTTAGCATCAAATGCCACTTCCTTGGCTGTTCCTCAATCTTCTTCTTGATCAACTTGATCATAATCTGGTTGGATGCCTCTGCCTAGCCATTAGCCTGAGCATAGTAAGGAGAGGAATTTAGTAGCTTGACACCCATACTGACAGTAAAGTCCCTGAATTCTTCCGATGTGAACATTGTCCCTTGATCAGTAGTTATAGTTTGAGGGATCCCAAAACGATATACAATATGTTCCCTGACAAAATTAATCATGTCCTTTGAGGTTACCGTCTTCAAAGGAATTGCCTCAACCCATTTGGTGAAGTAATCTGTTGCTACCAATATACATTTATGCCCTTTGCTCGAAGGCGGAAAAATATGGCCGATCAGATCAACTCCCCAACCTCGAAACTGGCCATGGCTTAATTATTGGATTCATGGCCGATGCAGGCGATCTCTGGACATTGCCAAAGCGTTGACAATCCTGGCACCCCTTGTAATATTCAAAACAATCTTCCAGCATCGTTGGCCTAAAAATATCCGGCTCTGCGGATAATCCATTTCATCTTATAAGTCGATTGATGAGCTCCACATATCCCTTCATGCACTTCTCCCATCAATATCTTAGCTTCTTCTTGGTTTAAGCATTTGAGCAACACTCCATCGACTGTTTTATAATATAACTGCTCATCCAACAAAACATATTTAGTCGACTTATACCTTAGCTTCCTAGTAACTTTCTGAGATGGATCCCTAAGGTAATTGGCTATTTCAACTCTCCAATCATCAATTGAGGCTTCACTACTCAATATTTCCCAAAATACTCAATACCCTGATGCACTTTGAAGCTAGACAGTTAGCTTCTTGGTTTTGCGCTCTCGGGATATGTTGGAAAGAGACGTGAAGAAACCCCTTGATTAACTTTTGGTAGCCATCATAGTATTCTTTCAAAGTCTCTTCTTTGTACTCATATAGGCCAATCAACTGATTAATAATTAACTGTGAATCTCCAAATACCTCAATTGCTTCGGCCTTTACTTTGTGGAGAAGTTGAAGTCCTTTGAGAATAGCCTCATACTCCGCTTGATTGTTAGTAACCATTGGTTCAGTTGGGAAAGCAAACTCAAAGATTGCCCCCTGAGGCGAAATGATAACAATACCAATGCCACCACCCTGCTTGCATGATGATCCATCAAAGAACAGTGTCCAGGGCATCGGCTCTACATAATTAATGCTTGGCTTGTGATGCTGAGTGATAAAATCAGCCATTACCTATCTTTTGACTGCTTTAGCCGATTCAGTACTTCAAGTCAAATTCCGATAACGCAAGAATCCACTTTCCCATTCTATTTAGTATTGGCATTAATAACATGTGCTTAACCACATCAGCCTTGGAAACAACCATGCACTCGGCCAATAATAAGTAGTGTCGTAATTTAGTGCAAGAGAAATATAAACATAAGCATAACCTTTCGGTAGGAGAATATCTTGTTTCTGGATCCAGTAGCCTCCTACTTAGATAGAAAACAACCCTCTCTTTTCCTTCGAATTCTTGCATTAAGGTTGATCCAATTGTCATGTTGTCAGCCAATATGTACAACTTAAATGGCTTACCTTGCTGAGGAGGGACTCTCAGCAAGGGAGAAAATGGTAGGATCCTTCCCGACAAATTTGAAATGAATCTTCTGATGAAATTAATCTTTCCCAGCAGAGACTGTAACTCTGTTTTGGTGGTTGGGGGAACCGCTTCATCAATTGCCTTTACACTTTTTGACCAACTTCGATTCCTCTTTCATGAACCATGAATCCCAAAAATTGTCCGGCTGATACTCCAAAAGCACACTTGTTAGGATTCATCTTCAAACCATGCTTTCTCGTGCATTCTAAGGTTTCTCACAAGTCAGCTAGGTGTTCTTTGTATCCCTTGGATTTTACCATCACATCATTGATGTAAATCTCAACAATCCTGCCGATCAACTTATGGAAAATGTAATTAATTGCCCTTTGATAAGTTGCACCGGCATTCTTCAAACCAAAGGTCATTACGACCCATTCAAATAGACCAATTGCACCGGCGCACCTGAAAGCGGTCTTTGCTATGTCTTCCTTAGCCATAAAATTTTGGTTATATCCTGCATTACCGTCCATGAACCTATAACCTTGTGTCCAGCTGCTGCATCCACTAACATATCAGCTATCGGCATTGGATAACCATCCATAGGTGTGGCTCTGTTCAGATCCCTGAAATCAATGCAAACCCTCAATTTCCCATTCTTCTTATATATAGGGACAACATTTGATATCCACTCTGCATATCGACACGGTCGGATAAATTTTGCTTCCAGCAACCTTTCAGTCTCCTTTTTGATGTCATCAAGCACATTCGGGTTGAATCTTCTTGGAGCTTGTTTAAACGGCCGATGTCCAGGTTTGATTGACAACCGATGTTCGACAATCGATCGGTCCTAAACCAGGCATCTCATAGTATTCCCAAGCAAAGCAATCTTTGAATTCCTTTAATAAATCAATCAATTCTCATTTATACTCAGGATCCAACTTGGTACTTACGTATGTCAGCCTAGGTCTATCTCCAGGACCAATATCTATCTCTTCTAATTCATCGGCCGACATGAAGCCCTATCCTAGTTTGCCATTTGTGGCATCTATTGGATTATCCAAATTCTCAAAGCCGACTACTTGGATCGGCTATTGGCTTTCACCACTGACTTTGAATTCTGATGGCAATAGAAAAACCATTTGGATATTAGCCGATGGTTGCTTTCTATCGGCTATTTGCTTGGTACGCCACACTTGAGTTTTACCGGGTGCCTGAGCCTGTTCCATCTCTCTATTCCCTAGGCGATGCACCTTCCTCTTTTGGCTTCTCGTCAAATCTCCTAGGCGCCACTGGCCTTCCTGCCACGTGTATCTTCTTTTAGTGCCTTCCTCTTCATGATCAGCCCAGTCCTATCCAATGACTCTTTTTCCCAACCGATCATGAACACTTTTGGTTTTTAAGCGCCTGATCCATGTTGTTACTGATGATATGCATCTTGAGCATAGGATAGACCTGGTGGTTGGTTCGAGATTGCCTATACTCCTGATATTGATTGCTACATTCTAGACAGTCGTGTCTAGTAGGCAACTTCAAACCTTCATTCCAACAATGCCTAAAGAAGGGACAATTCCAATGTAATTCAGCTTGTTCTCTTTCATACCTCTCTTCTTCTAATTGATGCTGGTATGCTTGATCTTTTAACCAACATTGATAATCCTTTTCCTTCTGTCGCTAGCCATTTATTCAACATAATCTAAGATGTGAGCCTACGGCTTTGACATCTCTGCTTTTGATGTCTTCCTCTGCTCGTATCGGCTCTTTTGTTCAGCACGATGTCTTCTAATCTCTCTGTACTCATCAGCCGATATTTGCATTTTGGGATCGACTATCCTAGCTTCTCTCGATTTGGTCAATGTTAGGACCTTGATTTTTCCTTTGAACAGCCCAACATCAACCATGTTCTGATCTCCTGGGAAAGGATTATCATCGACTTTCATCTTCCAAGGTGTATCTAATTTGAGCCTCCCTTGCTAAATATCTCTCTGTATATACTGCCTGAAGATTCTGCATTCATTAGTGGAATAAGAAGTAGCATTATGGAATTTGCAGAACTTCTTGTTCTTCAACTGATCAGGGGGCAACATGACATGACCATCGGGCAACTTGATCTGCCCCTTCTCAAGCAAGAAATCGAAGAGCTTGTCCGATTTGGTAACATCAAAGTCATAACTCTCCTCAACTCCTCTTCCCTAAGGATTTGGCACCATCACTGTCTTCTTGCCCCAATTCCATTCAGCTGCAGCAATCTCTTCTTCTTCATCTTCATAGCCGTCATCGACTGAATATGGATCGTAAGCTTCGGCCACTGAGGTACTCTTCTAGAATCAGGTATCTCTGCGTATGCTCTAGAATTGGCTATTAAGTGTTGCCACTCATTGAGCCAATTGACCTAAGTTGTCAAATTCCTATCCCAGTAGTTTCTCTTTCCACATCGGCAGCATTCCTTGGATGGCTAAAGCAGCTAGTTGATCATCGGCCAAGCTCAACGAGAAACACAGATTCTTAGTCTCTCGAAATCTTTGAAGAATCTCAGTGCCCAATTCATTAGTCCTCTGTCTCATGGTTGTCAAATTGGTTATTTTCTTCTCTCCAGTCCTAGTGCAAAAATATGTATAAAACTTCTTCTCCAGGTCAGCCCAATTGGCAATGGAGTTGACTGGTAGTGACGAGAACCAAGTGAAGGTTGACCCTGATAGGGATAAGGAGAAGAAACGAACTCGATGGGCATCCTCAACTGACGCTTCGCCCAATTGTGTAAGATACCGACTGACATGTTCTATTGTACTTGTACCGTCTTGACTAGTGAACTTGGTGAATTCCGGAAGCCTGTAATTTGTAGGAAGGGCTGACCAAATCATACCATTCTGCATATGGGCATTTGTACGAAAAAGTCATTCCTTTTAGCTTCAGACCGAATTGATTCTTCATCATCTCGGTCACCTTGAGCAGCAACTCAGTCAGCTTGTGGATTTGGATTTCTCGGTACTTGCTGACCCATCTGTGGATTGAAATCCCACGTGCCTTGATATCCTGGATTTGGTATCATGTGTAGGGTGTTATAATCTGTGCCATAATGATAGCCTTGTGGAATCTCAATCTGTTGGGTCATTTGCTGGCTTGCTGCTTGAAGTCCTCTGATTATAGACATAAGGATCTATATCTCTACGGATCCTCTAAACAGATGGTGCTATCTTCTGAGCCAACGATGGTATGTGGCCTGATGTGCCAAAATTGATCATTTGGTTTTGACTTTGCCCCACCGACTGCTGCACATGTTGTACTGACGGTCTAGGATTGTACTATATCTGATTTGTAGTAGTACCCGGAGTTTGTTTAGATGAACCATGAAGTGTCTGGACGTCACCATTACCAGTTGGTGCTACTTCTTGATGGCTGGTACCAACTTGATTAGTCCCTTGGGTTGATGGATCTGGAATATTATAATAAGTCGATCCAACCTGACCAACTAGGAATTCCATGAATCGCCTCTTTCATGGCATTATGAAATGCATCAACGAAAGCTTCATTGCAGGCTTGATAGAGCATCACGAACAGACTTGTCTATGGCTTCCGTAAAGAAGCGTCTTTCTTCAGCTTTGACTATATCTGTCTGTCCAGTGTAGTAGAACTCTTGGTAGTGGAAATTTCTGAATAATTGTGCTATCACGTGTTTTGGTGTAGGACAACAAACACTTCTTCTAAAATTCTTCTATAGCTTTGTTGATGGTATCCTTATCTTCATCAGGTAGGTCTTCATAATGTACCATAAGGATGTTGTCATTGTTATGAACCGCCATGACGATTGTGGTGTCCCACCGGGTGTGCTAGAAACATGTGTCGACACAGAATTTCATCCCATGCCGAGGACACACGCAGCAAGCCGAAAGGGTCCGCTCGATGGAGCAGATCCGCCTAGCTTCAGTGCAGGGGTGGTCGATCCTGTGAAATCCTCCTAATACGTGCTAGTCAATTTGACCCTGCAATTGATAAAGAGAGAAAGTTCATCACTAATTAAGGGCGGAACTTGCCGGTGTTGCCAGATAGTCCTGAATGTACGGCTGTGAGAGCCGATATGAAAGGAAATCGACTAAATAGCTGATTCCAGTATATTCATGAGAATAAGTCAGTTAGAGCTCATAGGGTCATGTGAAGAGAATCGGTTATCATTCAGGATAAACATCATTTAAACAAATATTAATCAATGGCAATAAGATATCAATGATGATCGATCCATACTGAGCCAATGATTACGAGTAACCGAACTCCTTTTTATATAAAGAAACAATTCAATATCACTTAATCATTTAATAAAGATAAATCTAATGAACATGTTAGATCTCATCTATCGCCATGACCAGTGAGGCATGAGGCAGAATCATGCAGGCCATAGAAACAATAATAGACTCGACGACCCTAACACATTACTAATATTAGTGGGGCATGAGATAGAATCATGCAGGCTGTAATACAATAACAAGATCATGGGGCTAACACATCTTTCAACTTATCTCTACTTCAATGATCTCGTGATGTGAACTGTTCGTGAAAGCATTCGATATCGGCTAAACAGTCGATTCAGGCATAGCGCACAGTTAAGGTCATGTCTTCTCAGGAACGGGTCTATCAACCAACGATCCCCACTCCACGGTGCCAATAGTAGGGGTGAGAGGCAGAATCCCACAGGCTATGATGATGGGCCATGAAATGGTTCTCGCTAACCGATAGATCTACTCAAGATCGAACATGCCTTAACCGCACGCTATGCACGATTAAGATTGATGTAAAATAGCCGATAAAAACATAACTCATCGCTTAAGATGTAGATTAGATCAGTTTTAGATTAGCAAATGATGAGTTAAACAAGATATAAGGTCGATCCAGATCAATCTCAATCAGGCAGAGTGATATTACTGTAATTAGATAAACAATGAAAGCAATAGGCAATATCAGTAACTTAATAAATTTACCAAAGACTGCCACTCTAAGATAGAGCCGATAACTTGACCTTGATTCAATTCAAGCAGTGGGGTGTGAGGCAGAATCACATAGGACATACTTAAATTAGGCAAGAGTCGATAACTAGCTTATACTAGAGCCATAGTGGGGGTCGACGGATCGATGCAGCCATGCGAACAGAAGTATAAACTATGACGGTACTTACAACAAGCAGTGGAGGTCGACCGGATCGATGCAACCGTACTTGCCAAAGAACTCGCCGAGATCTACTCTACTCCTACTCCTAAGGGGTGGCCAGAGCAAAAAAAAGTAATTGACTTGTATTTGATTGATTGATTGATTCTTACAATAGCCGGGGTTTGGTATTTATACCCGGAGCCTAAACATGAATCCTACTCAAGCACGATTTGTTACAAACTTTGGCATAAAATGAAAACATTCCTAATTTAAGATAATTTGGACTCTAATATTTCCCTTTTTTGTAGAGTCCAACACGTTTTCTTCCTGGCGTCGAGCGTAGCCTCTGTCGTTATCTGCTAGCGTTGTCCGAAGAAAGCCGATTCCTAGATTTTGCATCTGAATTAGCTGTTTCTGATCCACCCGCAACTGATCCCTTGATGATGCGATCCTAGGAGCTTCTAGGGTCCCTGTGACTCTCCTTCCAAATTTTGGTGTAAACACTTCTCTAAGCTCAACACTAGCTTTTTTCGGCTATGTCACATTTTGCTAAGAGTGAATCATTCTCAAGTTCTAGCTTTTCATTTTTAGCTCTTGTCTTTCTAATGATTTTAGTGTATTGGTTTAGCAACTTGACAAGATCATCATAAGAAGGTGATTCAAATTCATCATCACTATCACTACCACTTTCATCATTGCTAGTATTATCATCACCACTACTATCATCACCCTTTTGTACCTTTCATTCACCCTTGGCCATAAGGCATAGGTGTGTAGAGGATGACGGCGGCTGTGTCGGTGAAGATAGTGAAGAATCAATTACAATAGCGGCCACCTTCTCGTTCTCACTTTCATCATTGGATGAGTCACTTGATGACTCAATATCCGTGAGCCAATCACCAACAATGTATGCTTTTCCATTCTTCTTCTTGTGATATTCCTTCTTCTTGTCATCCTTCTTCTTGTATGGCTTGTTTTTCTTCTTCTCATCATCATCTTCGTCACTTGAGACATCTTTCTTGCCCTTGTACTTCTTCTTGTATTTGTCTTTCTTGGATTTGGGGCATTGATGAGCTAGATGACCAAGTTCTCCACAATTATAGCAATCCATCTCGAAGATGGGCTTTCTTCTATTGCTAGTGAAGAATTTCTTTTTCTTGCCATCAAACTTGATACCGTTCTTGTTGAGCTTCTTGAGCATCTTGGCAGTTTTTCTCACCATGAGAGCAAGACTTGCATCATTAATTTCATCATCACTTGAGCTATCATGATCAACCCTTGTTTTGCCCTTCTTCTCTTGGCTAGCCTTGAATGCCAAGTCTTTCTTCTTGGTGGAAGAAGAGTCATCTTATGGTGTGATATGCATGTACATCTCATGTGCATTGATCTTTCTCAATATTTGAGTTGGTGTAGTGGTGGAAAGATCACCTTGATGAAGCACCATCACAATATGCCCATATTTATCAATGGGGAGGACACTCAAGATTTTTCTTACAACATCAGAGGGTTGCATTTGTGTGAGTCCAAGCCCATTGACTTTCTCTACAAGAACATTCAAGTGTGAGTACATCATATTATCACTTTCTCTAGAAAGCATCTCAAATGAATTAAGCTTTTTCATAACAAGGTGGTAGTGTTCCTCACGCTCACTCTTTGTTCGCTCATGGAGCGCACAAATGTCCGACCATAGTGTATGGGCGTCTTTGTGGTTCCGCACACGGTTAAACACATCTTTGCAAAGGCCTCTAAAGAGGGTGTTTTAGCTTTTGCATTCCATTTATCATAATTAACTTCATCACCTTAAAGGTGTGTGGGATCCTTAGGTTTTGGAAAGCCTTGAGAGACGGCTCTAAGAACTCCAATATTTAAAGCTTCTAAGTAAGCTTCCATGCAGATTTCCAATAAGGAAAATCATCTCCTCAAAGATAGGAGGGGGTCCATCCCCGTGGGACATATTTCTCTAGGCGGTTAAGCCTAATTAAGTGAGCACGAGGCTTTGATACCAATTGAAAGGATCAAGATGCCCAAGAGAGAGGTGAATTGGGCTAATTCTAAATTATCTGCAATAATTAAATCCTACACTTGGCCCACTTCACCCCTTATGCCTAGAGTATGTTTCTATTATTCTTACGGACAAAAGTTTTGCACCCTAGGTTCCAATCCTACTCTAGCATGGCAATTCTAGGAATATAAAGATATAAAATGAATTGCTCAAATGTAAATGCTCAAAGTAAAGAGAGGAAAAAGAACGCGGCGGTGTTTTCCTGAGGTATCGGAGAGTCGCCACTCTCCACTAGTCCTCGTTGGAGCACCCGCACAAGGGTGTAGCTCCCTCTTGATCCATGCAAGGATCAAGTACTCTCTACGGGCTGATTCTTCGACACTCCGTCGTGGTGAATCGCCCACAACCGCTCACAACTTGAGTTGGGTCATCCACAAGCTCCGTCGGATGATCACCAAACCCCCAATCACCACCGAGCCATCTAGGTGATGGCGATCACCAAGAGTAACAAGCACAAACTCTCACTTGACCATGACAAGCCTAACGAGAAGGGTGGATGCACATTTGCTACTCTCCTTGCACTAATGAGGACATTAATCTTAGATTCTCAAATCTCAATCACCTCACTAGGCTCTTGCTCTCCCTTACACTCTCAAGGTGTTTCTCAGCTGAACAAATGGGCAAGAGACCTCCCTTGGACGAGTGGAGTAAGTATTTATACCCCCCCTCATTCAAAACATAATGTTTGGAGGCTGAGTCAGCACTCTGCTGGGTGACCGGACGCTCCGGTCAGGGTGACCGGACGCTCTAGTCAGTTATACCCACTACTATGTCAGAAAAAGCCGTTATGCTCTGACCAGACTCTGACCAGCGTCCGGTCAAGAAAAATGCGCTCTGGAACCTTACTGATGTTGACCAAACGCTGACACCCAGAGTCCAGTCACTTCACTGTTCAGCGTCCGGTCAATTACCGGAACCTGACTAGCGTCCGATCATCACTGACCGGACGCGTCCAGTCACTAAAATCCCTCTCTGGAACCTCTCTGGAGTTGACCGAATGTAGGACCCCAGCGTTCGATCGACTTCCACTCAGCGTCCGGTCAGTACTAGATGACTCCAGTTGATCAAATGAACTGACCGAACTCACCCTCCAGCGTCCGGTCACAACTAGACCAGCGTCCGATCAGTCATTTGACCCTCCATTCACTTCCAACTCGAAATCCTATGTGAATAAAGTTTGCTCCAATTGATCTTAGGGCTATTCTTGAGCTACCTAGTGCTAGGTTTGACAAGTGTGCACCACACCTAACCCACTAGACTCACCTAGTTCAAGCTACTAGTCGATACCCCCTTAATAGTACGGCCAAAGGAAAACACAAAGTCCTAAACTACTCTAAGTGTCTCTTCAATACCAAACGACACTTAGAACTAGTCCGTCCTTAACCTTGTCGTCTATCCTTTGAAAACCGAAATGATTTCCATCGATAGGGGCATGACAACCATGATTGCCCAATCGATTGCCATTACCATGACCTAACTTAAATTATCTCTGCAAAACACACGTTAGTCATAGTAATCTCGTGTCGTCATTAATCATCGAAACCCAACTAGGGGCCTAGATGCTTTCAGCATTGCTAAGATTGCTTTGTTTATTTGGGCTGTGAAGTCTCAAGGTGTAAATCCAAATATCAAGGCTTTTTGTGCTCTTCATGAAACGCATACGCAATTTAGAAACAAGCCTGTGGATGGAAAGAAGGCTATTCAGTATTTTGGCTATTGCAGTTTTAAGCCGACAAGGAATGCAAAACAGATTCCAACAGCTTCAAAAAAATAAATGGAGTGAAGACGGGTACAAATATTGCTTCTATTATTCTGTTTCGCTTGTTGAAGAGAGGGATGGATCAAAAAAGTTGTTGAAGAGGTACCCATTGGCAGCGAAGATGGGGAAAATGCTTTTGAATGTAAGCCAACTCTTGGTAGCTCTAAAAATTCCAAGACTTGTGAGAAGGCTTATAAGCTGACTGATAGTTTGCAAGGCGCCAGGGACCTCTACGAAGAGTATCTTGCTGCTCATGTGTGGCTGCTTAAGAAAGGTTGGGAATTTGTTCGATTTCACATGAAGACTGTTCGAGGAAAAGAGTACTTATTTCGTGATAAAGAAGTTGTTAGACCAGTAAATTTGACTCTAATGAAGAATTTGTTGCTGCTGTCGAAAGGAAAGCTCTTGTAATTCTTGGAAAAAATTTTGAATAAGAAAAAAGATTTGCTGGATAAGCTCATAGGAAAAGATTATAAGCGTCTGAGTAGAGTTTTTTACCTTGCTAACATCAAGTATAATGAGAGGCCTCCACCAGCTCATACTCGTGGCACGAAGCTTGGTATAGAAAATGTTACCAAAAAAAGAAAGTTGGGGCCAATCTTACCAAGAAAGTTAGTAAGAAGATAAAGACTACTACTACTGCTTCTAGTTGGAGTAAAAGTGGTGATGTTGAAGAAAATTTAGGTCAGAATGTTGAGAGTCAGGAGACTCTTAGTCAACAAGCTCGCGATACTGAGGTGAGAATGATTAGTTAAGTTTTTACTTCTAGTGGAATGACTCCACCGATATTGACTCCGCTTGGTGAATATTTCCAGAACTTGGGGGGCCACTCTTTCTTCTGATGTGAATATTGTCGGAACCACTTCTAGGCAAAAATCATTAATTTTACAGGCAACACTTTTTGCCCGAAAAAATCGTTCAGGGCTCTAACCAAACAGGCCCCAGAGGCGTGGGAGAGTTGATGAGGCACATGAACGGAAGGGAGGGCTCCAACCAATCAGGCCCTAGAAGCATGGGAGAGTTGATGAGGCACATGAACAGAAGGGGCGACGTGGGTACAGGCGGGCGGGGTACGGCGAGAGATGGGTGAAAAAAATCACGAGCCAAAGTCTCGGTTGTGCACGAAACACGCGTGTTTCATATGTAAGTGTCCTCCTGGTCCTAATAGATATTTTCCAAATCCTTCGCTCCTTTATAGAATAGTCCTTCACTCCTTTTATAGAATAGATAGATATAACACGTTAAAAAAATCTAAAAGCCTTTGCAAGTCCCATAATTTAAGATGCGTTCCATGGTCTCTAAACCAGATGTGGTTACATCTTATATTATATGACAGGAAGGAGTAATTTTTTGGTTAAAGATAAGAAGATTCTTCTACAACCTTCGTGTTCTCTGATGTAAGCTTCACAAACGATACTTCTCTAGTCTACTCCATTTTCCTGTTCTTTAATTTGTATATACCCAGTTTTATCATATATGTTTTGCTCCCGATGGACTCCGAGTGAGGAGCTGCCTCTGATGGGATCCGTCGTATTGTTTTGCTCACCATCGGATGGACAATATATTAAAGGCCGACGTGGCCGGACGAGGGGCAAGAAGTGGTGTAGGAAAACAAAGAGGAAGGCCGCCTCTGCTCCGTGGAGACGTGGTGCGTGCAGTGCAGAGCAGAGCAGCTCTTGTCCTTGCCCCCTCCACTCCTTCCTCTCCTCCCCGACCCGAATCGAATTCGAATCAAAATCAAAATAAAAATCAAAGCAACTCAGCGATTCGATTAGCGGCGCGTGAAGCGGGATGCCGCCGCGCACGGCTCCGCCGGCGACGGCGACCCCGACCCCGCCGCGGAAGGTGCCCCTCCGGAAGCTGCTGCGTGCGGCGTCGGTCGCCTGCGGGGTGCAGTTCGGCTGGGCGCTTCAGCTGTCGCTGCTGACCCCGTACGTGCAGGAGCTGGGCATCCCGCACGCCTTCGCCAGCCTCGTCTGGCTGTGCGGCCCGCTGTCGGGCCTCCTCGTCCAGCCCCTCGTCGGCCACCTCTCCGACCGCATCGCCCCCGCCGCCTCGCCGCTCGGGCGCCGCAGGCCCTTCATCGCCGCCGGCGCCGCGTCCATCGCCGCAGCCGTGCTCACCGTAGGCTTCTCCGCCGACCTCGGCCGACTCTTCGGCGACGACATCACCCCGGGCTCAACGCGCCTCGGCGCCATCTGCGTCTACCTCGTCGGATTCTGGCTGCTCGACCTCGGCAACAACGCCACGCAGGGGCCCTGCAGGGCGTTCCTCGCCGACCTCACAGGTAGGCAACCGTCCGTCCGTCCCACTTCTCCTCCTTTAGCTTGATTCATTGCTTGCTTGTTTTGTGTTCCTTCATTCATATTCAGACGACGGAGAGGAGAGGAACTTATTTTAGGATAAGAAATTATATAAGAATGCGATTGCAATTTCCCTCGTGCAATTGCAACTGCCTGGGCTAGATTTTGCTTCGATCGCGGACGGGACGCTTCCTCGGTTCCTCCTGTCTGTCACTCGATTCACGCATCCGATTTCGCTTCCGCCGCACGCGATCCTCCTTCCTTAGATTTTTTTCCCTTTAACTATTATTAAAAAAAAAAGTGTACCCAGGGAAAGGGCATCAGCGGCGAGCCTTATTCTCGCCCGTACCATGCGGGGACAGGCTATGTCGCGTGCAACGGGTCCGTCCTTCCATTTAATTGTTATTATTATTAAAATTAAAATTTCTGATCACGTACGGTAAGACTCTGGCGCGGGCAAGCACCCCGTCCTTCCCTTTAATTATTATTATAATTAAAATTAAAATTTCGCCAACTCACACCTGCCTGCCTTCCTTGCCTGATGATGCCATGCGTCGCGTAACCAACAAACAAAGCAATTTGGCACATGACGAGGGCCAAGCGAAAAACGGCCTCCGATATTTGTTTCTCTGCTGCGGTCCGGTCCGGTCCGTTGCGGTGCTCAGTTGCCCCTGCGTCGTCGTCCCTTGGTCACATCATCATCACAGTATTTGCAAGACAACAAGAGACTCCTCTGCCTGCCCCTGCCCGTTGCTTTCCCCTTTAGCACCAGATTCTTTGCTCCGATGCTCACCTTGCTCGCCGTGCCTACCTGCTCATTTTACACGACTGCCAAATAAAGCTCCAAATTATGATGAGTGGCAGTTTCCTTGCCAGCTGGCACGGTCATTAGCATCAGGTTTTGGCAGACCTGGACAACAAGCAAATAACAATGTGCCAATCCCTCCTCTCTTTTCTAATAGAGTGATGAGTGTAAGCAGGTCAGGGGATCGCTTTCGTGCTGTGCTAGTGGTAGGCCTACATATACATTAATAGTACTACATAGGGAGAGAGAGATATTCAAGCGTTACACCATTATTATTCCAAGCTTGGAATCGGCATCTTTTGCCAACAGCCAGGTATTTAAGGGCCCTCGTTAATAATTGCAAGGCTCGGATTGGCCTGTGGCTGCTATCAGCTTGTACGCAGAGAGGCAACATCTGATGTGACATTACTCTGTGCTCTTGGTGATACGACAAAAAAAAATTCTTTTGTAAAAATAAATACTCCTAGACTAGATGATTGTTTTCTGCTTACGCGTTTTTTTTTTAGTTTCGGCCTGTTCTGATCCGGGCTTGTGGGCACCTTAAATTTCTTAAAAGAGTTTTCCACTATTTGTTTATCAAAAAGAAAAATGACTCCCTTCTAACCCTTCATATGGCAGAGAACGACCCAAGGAGGACTCGGATCGCTAATGCATACTTTTCACTCTTCATGGCCCTGGGAAACATACTTGGATATGCCACTGGAGCATACAGTGGATGGTATTCGATATTTCCTTTCACTGTTACAGAGTCCTGCGGCGTCAGTTGTGCCAACCTTAAGTCTGCCTTTCTTCTTGACATTATTATTCTGGTGATTACAACGTACATGACTGTATCATCCGTGCAAGAGCCTCAAACTTTTGGAAGTGATGAAGCACAAAACCCGGGTGCTGAACAGGAAGCTTTCCTCTGGGAACTTTTTGGGTCTTTAAGATACTTCACCTTACCAATTTGGATGGTCTTAATTGTCACTGCCCTTACGTGGATCGCATGGTTTCCTTTTACCCTCTTTGATACTGATTGGATGGGCCGAGAAATCTACCGAGGAAGCCCAGACAACCCAGGAGAGACCCAAAGGTACCATGATGGTGTGAGGATGGGCTCTTTTGGTCTCATGCTCAACTCTGTCGTCCTTGGATTCACCTCTGTTGTGCTAGAAAAGTTATGTAGGAAGTGGGGAGCTGGACTTGTATGGGGTGTCTCCAATATTATAATGACTTTGTGCTTCTTGGCAATGCTTGTAATAACATATGTTGCACAGAACATGGATTATCCATCCAGTGGTGAACCTCCGACTGGCATTATCATTGCCTCTTTGGTGGTTTTTACAATTTTAGGGGCACCCCTGGCGGTGAGTAACAGACTGCTTTTTCTTTTTCATCATAATGATTTCTGTCCACCTCCAGCTCTATCGTATATTGTCCATGTGGTATATTCAATTCATTTCCTTATTTGCAGATCACATACAGTATACCATATGCAATGGCTGCTAGTCGTGTTGAAAATCTCGGTCTCGGCCAAGGTATGTCCATTTTGAGTTTGTATTATCATCATGATTGCACTTCTTAAAACTCGTGTTTCTGCTTGCAGGTCTAGCAATGGGTATTCTCAATTTAGCTATTGTCATACCACAGGTAATTACCTTTGATGTTTTTTTTTTCCTTGGCTTTGGTTCAGTCCTATACACATTTCGAGTCCAGTCATAGTGTAATTAACTCTCACACTAACCAGTAGATAATGGATCTGAGCAATCCTTACCCATTAACATTTGCTCTAAAGTGATAATTGGTTCCAGAACCCATTTTTTAAAAATTGTTTATATTCTTAGCGTACTATGAAGGCAAATGATGTTGTGTCTATATCTTTTTTATATATAGTGCCAAATTGTAGATAGAGCAGATTTTTAATTGTAACACATGGCCACATAGACAAACATGAGACAGAACAAGAAGCACAGTGAAATCACTAAGCGTTTGATATCTTCCTCTTGCAACCTCTTCTTACCTCCAAGTGGAGGTAAGTAGGCTGCATTGCACGGGGTTCTTCACCCCACTTTTCCTCTCTCTTTAATATAAAGATACACAACTCTCCTAAGCGTTCGAGAAAATAAACTATATAATTGAATTTTTTTTAACGCAAACTATATAATTGAATAGCGTAGAAGCAGTGGTGTTGCAATTGCAATGGCTGTATCTCAATTCTCAACACGTGGATTCCCTATTGGAGAAAATTTCACGGATAGTCTAGAATTTGCGTAGGAAGGGCGGGCCTGGTGCAAGCGGTAGAGTCTTACCGCCTGTGACCGGAAGGTCCCGGGTTTGAGTCGCAGGTCTCCTCGCATTGCACAGGCGAGGGTAAGGCTTGCCACTAACACCCTTCCACAGACCCCGCACAGAGCGGGAGCTCTCTGCACTGGGTACGCCCCCCTTAGTCTAGAATTTGGGTCATAATTTAACAATCTCCACGTTGAGTGAAATTCCCATATGTGATCCAAATCATGAGCCCTCACTAACCAACCATGTGCAATTGTGCATCCAAAGTCATAGGAATAATCCATGCGTGAGATCATCTTTGTCTTTTCCAAAAGCTAACACGAAACCAAATTGAGGAAACAATTAGCAGGTCTGGAACCAGCCTGAGATATCGAAGTATTTGAACAATTCACAATGCAAACGAAGCCTCAATACGTGCTGCTGACCTCTAATTGAAGTGAAAGCAATGCTTGATAAATGATGACATGGGGCCAAGATAAGCCTGAGTCAATAGCAAACACCCATAATTAGCCTATTGATGAAACTGAAGGTCTAAAACTCTAAATTCTAATCAGCATATGTTGAAATCCAATGTTAAGTTTAGAAAAGCAATCAGGTTTTCACTCCCTTTCTTGTAACACAACTCACCAAGAAAATTGACGACTTCATTGTGATGGAAATTAGCTGAAGAAACCGACAGTTATATAATGTATATAAGCTAGCAAAATAAGCTAGATTCACAATTAAGATCAGCCGTGCAAGGCACTGAGAATTTGTGTATTTGTACTGCTACTGTTTATATAAAAAAAATGTGGTCCACATTGGTACAAATCAATCCCTGAAAAACTTGTGTGTATATAAAAGTAAAAGAAAACATAACCACTTTCACGAAGTTTAGCGTGAGCGTAAATTGGTAAACTGCAGCATGACAACTTTTGAGGGTAGATGTTAGATGATGATGCAACTTTTGAGGATATCACTAACTGACACCTGTTGCAGGTTATTGTGTCACTTGGTAGTGGGCCATGGGATCAAATGTTCGGCGGTGGAAATGCACCGGCTTTTGCAGGTGGCAGCCGGTTCATCTTTCATCGGTGGGCTGGTGGCTATTCTGGGGCTTCCTCGGGCACGCATTGCATCCTCGTCCTCCTCGAGGAGGAGAGGCGGGACACACCGATAAGTTTGCTCATTACCATTACAGACATCATGTGTATGCTTTGGAAGAGTTGCAGCTTGCAACAATTCTTTGCGGTTGGTTGGGCACATCAAGCCCGGCACGCGTGGAAACTCTCGTGGGTTGGAGAAGAGCACGCAGGGAGCTCTTGAATGCTGTCCTTTTTGGTGGTTTGCATTGCCCCGTTGAGCTATTTTTGCCTTGTCTCCAAATCTTTTGTTGTTTAAATTCACATCGAATGTATGTATGTATTTGTATGTATGTGGGTCATTTGTAGAGAGGTTAATCAATAAATAAAAGTTACAGGAGTTACGTTTAGGGGCTGCAGATGGTATAAAATCATTATTCTGGCTGATTATATAGATGGATGTTGTTATATGAATACTCCATGATATAGAGAGAGCAGTATCCCTAAACTCTTTTTTTTGTGAACAAGTATCCCTAAACTCTGAGAATGTATGTATATATGTAGAGAGATGCTATGATTCTGGCTGAAGATGCTATATATTTATATGCACAGACAGGTACGCCTTGTGGCGTCGATCTGTGCTCATTGCCCATCATCGATCTATGATGTCCAGCTGCAGTTGAACTTGGAGCGGCACGCCGGGCGTGGGTTCGAGGACCTGCGCCTGGGGAAGCGCCTCCGACAGCAAGGCCTGGAAGGACTGCGTCGTCCCCTGTTTGGTGAGCACGGTTGCCAGGAGTCCGCCGGCGTCGACGTCGCCGTTGCTCATGGGTACCACGTACCTGGCTCGCAGCAGCCTGGCCAGGTCGACGGCGTCCTCCTGGCCGGAGACGAGGGTGAAGTTGGCTGGAAGGAGCTGCTTCACCACCGGCGTGATGACGACGTCCGCCCGCAGCCGCTTGTCCTCCAGGAAGGACCTGTCGTAGACGCAGTGCGGCTCGTAGTAGAGGAGGCCGGGGCCGCTCTCATCACCATCACAATCACCTGCGGCGGCCATGAGGATGTAGCCGTTCTCGGGGCGCTGCCACGGCGGCCCCAGGACGGGGCCTGCGGTGGCCAGCACCCGGACCTGCTGGTTGACGACGGTGGACTGGCCGGGGTCGAGGTAGGTGACACGGCGGAAGGGCGTGGGCAGGGAGTCGAGCACTGGCTGCGCGTTGGGGGTGGTCACCACCGGCAGGTCAGGCGCCCTGGCGGACAGCTGCGTCAGCGTCCGGACGTGGCAGTGGTCGTCCAGGCTCTGCGTGATGAGCAGCAGGTCCGGCCTCGCCTCCGGCGCCAGCAGGTCGTCCACCCCTAGGGCCTTCACCTTGGGATTCTTCTTGGCGCCGTCGAACAGCCAGGGCGCGCCGAAGTCGAGGTTGCCGACGACCAGGGGATCCACCAGGATGCGCACAGGGGCTCGGGCTTGGCCTTGCTGCTGCACCTCCCACACCCAGCTGTTGATCTCCAGGTACGTCAGCTTCAGCGTCACCTGCTGCTTGCTCTCGCGGATGGTGGTGCTGGAGGATTGCAGTTGCTGGGGCCGCCGGGACCGGGAGGATGGAGACGACGACCCGCCGCCGGCTGCGGCTGCTACAATTGATCTTGGATCTGGAGGACGCCGGCTCCAAGGTACAATTGAATTGGAGGAGGTACGATGGGTGGTGTACAGTAGCAGCAGAGGACTCCACGTCTCCACCGAATTTTTTACAATTTAACCATTATTTTTTAGAAGTTTCTAACAAAAAGACTCCTGATGAAAAGAATTCAAAAAATATACCCTTAGCTCGGCGCTATTGATGTTGGCGCCGAGCTAACACGTCTTGGCGCCATGGCTCGGTGGATGACATGGCAGGGAGCTCGGCGCCAGTCACTCTGGCGCCGACCTCGACGCCAGTAGATCTTAGCGCCGAGCTCCCTGCCATATAACCCCGGCCCAACCTTCCTGCTTGAGCGTTCTTCCTCTTCTTTCTCCTCTCTCTCAGATTTTTCTCTCTCCACTTGATTTGATCCGTAGATCTTCAAGAGCAAGGTATCCTCGCTCCCCTCCTAGTTTTTTTTTGCATCGATTCGGTATATATTAGTCGGATTTTACTTAGGGTTTTATTCTATCCCTCAATATATGTATTATACAACCTTAGGATGATACCAAGGCATGAAAAAAGCTAGCAAACCTAGGCGCATGTAGTTATGTTATTGGTTCATTGTTGTCCATCAAATAGGAAACCCTAGGTTTATGGTTTAATGTTAACTGCTTTTGGTTCTTAGAACGAAATTGGTTGTATTGTAGTTATGGTTCTCGTTGACATTTATTTGTGATGTTTTGATCTAAGTTTGTTAAATTACATCCGTTTTGTTAGATGCAAGAAATGTTTTGGGAGGAGTTTTGACGAAAACAGGGTCGTCCTCGATAATTATACCCCGATGCATCTAGCAAAGATGTCCCTATCCCTCCTCACCTCCTTGTCCCTAACTGTGACTGTGGTTTCTCGGCCCATGTTTTTCAATCGAAACATCCGGACATAGCGACGCGTTGCTTCTACACATGCAATCGTTTTAATGTAAGAAATTATTTCCACTATCATTTTTCTTTATTTATGTAAGTATGCTACTAATATTTTATTGGAATCTCATTGTGTAGGACCATGAGGTACTTTTTCTTTCAGTGGATCGATGGTGCAGATAAGTTTGATCCTAGGTACCTCCTTTTCGATGATTGGTTTAGAGGGAGACATCCACGTGAGCACTTCAAGCGGTGGATTCTACCCCCCTAACCCTCCGCCAATGACGACTAAGGAGAAGCACCTAGGCGCAGTTAGATGACTCGAGGAACCTCCTCTGTGCGATTGTAGAAATCGAGCTATGATAAATCCTGAGAATACATTGGAGTTTGTGTATCCAAACAAGCATGAAGTAAGTGCAAAGTGTATGTATTCAAATCTTGATCTATATGTGTTCATGTACTCATGTCTCATTATTTAGGTGTTTTCAATGGTGAAGTGTCGTTTCAAGGAATGGTTGTATGGTCCTAAGAACCAATGACCGGAAGAACTACGGAGGGTTAAGAAAAAGAAGAAAAAAGGGTAATCTACAAAGCACCTCCTGTCATGTGCGAATGTGGTGTTAAATCTAATTATGGCCTAGTCCCTTCGGAGCTTGAAATAGGCCATTATTGCGGCCATATGATTGAGTATGATGAGGTTCATTATTTTTGTGGTAAACATGAAATCGTATTTTGTTTCTTTTGCTAAGAATATATGATATAATATTTCTTTTGAACAGAACACTAAAAAATGCAGGTGGGAATGTTATGATGGTCAAGCTAAGTTCTTGGATGAACTAAAGAAGATGCAACTAATTGCATGGAAGAGGGGATATGGACCTGACTACGTCAACCTATTCGTTAAACATCACAAAGAAAATATGCGTGAGTTTGCTAGACAGCGCAGTATTTATAACCCGATCGATGTTGGGTTTAACAAATGGGGATTGGAGAGGCGAATGACATTAAAGGAGGATAGGGCAAGGAATGAGGCAAGGGAAGAGACAAGAGTACAGATACAGGTCTTGAACGAGCATGTTGCTACATTATGTGCCAGTGAGTGCTTGAAAGCCTTTTTTCGTTGCCTGATTTTAAATGTAATATAATCACGTTGCTAACTGATTGTATTTTATACATGAAGGGATTGGTTGCAGCGAGGAACATGCCGTAGAGGTGGCTCGTGCAAGGTATGAGGAGAAGAAGTTAGATGAGCATAGATCGTGAGCTGGTCGCACCGTTCAATCACCGATTGTGTTGTCTGATGAGGGGGACGAGGATGAGAACGACACTGGTAGATTGAGTGAGCTCATTGCTCTAGCAGAGACGGGCATGCAGGCTCAGGAGGCTGAGGACAACACTGGCAGACTAAGCGAGCTCATCGCTCTAGCAGAGGCGGGCATGCAAGCGAAGGAGGCTGAGGACGACACTAGCAGACTGAGCGAGCTCATCGCTCTAGCAGAGGCGGGCTTACAGGCGGAGGAGAATGACGACGTGTTCTTCACTCAGGCCACAGCGGCCACAGATGAAGCGGAGGCCACTTACTACAGGTGACAGGCAGGTCAGAGCAACGCAGGTGAGCCTAGCCACAGCAACAGGGTTGTGGTAGAGGACTGGTACTCGGATGATGAGTTGCTTACTCAGTACGTTTTAGACTAAGGATTTGGAAGTGTATTTGCCCCTATGTCTACTGTCGACACGTACTTCTAGTATTAATATGTTGTGTAATGTGGTATAGTATTGAACTTTTTATTATGTGGTTGTTTTCATTATTTATGGTCTTAATATTCTGCTTAATGATACAGACGTATTGAAATATGAACACTTGCTGCAAAAAAACCTAACGACGTACGGCATTATATAAATCAACACATGAAACACATGAAATGGCATGTGACTACATGTATCGAACCTGGGTACAGAGTTTCCTTTGACTAAACCTAACATGCCTTAGGTAATTAAACCAAACAACAAACACATAGATGTGGTATGTGAAAAAGATAGTCATCCTAGTAGTGTGGCCACATAGCAAATTGTGTTGCACCTTCTCCATAGTAGCCTCCCGTTGTTGTTGTTGGTGGTGGGGGTGACAGGGGAGGCCCCTTGTTGTTGTGGTTAGGGTAGGTGCAATATGGATCATTGCAAAGTGCCTCCTATGAATCGGCACCATTATTGTTGTCGTATTGTCCGTCGTCTTTCTAACCGCTGCTAACTTCCCTTTCTAGATCGAAGATACGGTCCTGTAGGTAGTAGATTGTAACATCTCGGGTGTTAGCCTTGCATAACTTGACTTGCATAACATGAGCATGATCATCAAGCATTCATAAACAAGCATTTACAATCGAAACATTAGACTGAAACATCTGCAACGTTTGCTTGTTATTGCATGTTTCTTAACATATGCAACTTTTCTCATTATTTCATGTCTCCATGTGTCTATGCATATGATCATGAGTGGACACATGTACTTGGTGGATGTGAGTCACATAAACATATAGCAACACCTAGGTTAGCAAATAGGACTTTGTCATGGTCACATTTCATGAACCAACACTTAAGCTTCATGTGATTACACTAGCTAGCCCTATGAGTGACTACTACATGAAGTGATTGAATGACCTTGCAAATTGCTTAAACATGTTTAGAGTATCATTATGAACAATTTTGATATTCATAGTTAGGGGTAAATAGGTCATTAAGCCATGCTTTGATGTGTATCATCATTTAAATGTGTCATGTTTGACCAGGTTTGAACTAGGTGTTAGAGACCTTGCATGGAGGAGATCACTAAAGCAAAGTTGTAGTATTTGACATAAGGAACAACTTTTATTTTTGGGTCATTGACTAATTTAGCTCCTAACATGCTTGAATTGAGATCACAAAAATCAGCAAAATCAACATTTCAACACTTGTGAAATTTTCTAAGTCTTTGTTCGACTGACAGCCTGACAAACCCATCTTGGTGATGACATTACTCGTTATTGGTTGCGAATTAGAGCATACTCCCTTAACCAAAGTTGAAGCTGGTACATAGGGCTATGATTTTTGTTTAGATGGTTTATGCTTTGGAGCCACGGATTAGCGGTGAAATGGCCGAGAAAACTCGATGTCAGGCTGTTCCTTGCGCGACTGAATCGGTTGATTCAGTGGCCAACCGGAGCAGAGTCCGCGCGCCGCGTGGACATCGCGGCTGGCCGCGCATCACCGGCGCCCTGCCCCGCGCGGTAAAGCCAGGCCAGAGCGCGCCTTCAACTCCCCAGCGTCCGCCCGCACTCAGCCGCGCCCTCATTTCCCCATTTTGCCTCCTCCTTCCTCGCCGTAGCGATAGCCGAGCTCGTCCTGCCTCCGCCGTTGCCATAGCTAGCTCCAGCTAGCGTTGAGCCGCTCATTCGCCATCACAACAGCATCACCATCTTCCTAGCAACTCCCTGCGCTAGCCAGTGCCCGCTATTCAAGCTCGGTAAGCCACCGCGCCGTGCAAAGCCTCGTCGGAGCTCTGCCGCTAGCCCCGTCGTCGTGGCCACATCGCCACCGTCCACCCCAGGCCATGATAGAGCACTAGCTAGGTCCGCTGTAGCTCTGTGATGCTCAGTGTGGCATTTGTTTGAGCCGTCGTAGCTTCCACCGGCGTCTCGCCGTCGTCCCGCGCCACCGCTCCGCCATGAGCACCGCCGCCGTGCATAGCCCCAACGAGAGGTCCCACAGAGTAGCTCAACCGGTGCGCTAGGTCACATAGGTCACATGGTGAAGACCTCACCGCCATCAAACTCGCCGTCGACGAGCCGTGGCCACGCAAGCTTGCGCAAGCGCCGCTGCTCTGTTTTCGCGTCGCTGACGCGTGGGTCCAACTGGCGCGTGGGTCCCTGCTGTCAGCGACCCTTTATTCTAAAGCTAGTTCAAAAATTCCAGATTTGAGTGTGTTTTGTAATTTTTAGATCTCTAGTTTGGTAGCTTCAAAAATTGTGAAATAAATTTGGTAGTGTTCCTTAGGAAGTGTAGTATTTAGAAAAAATATGTTCTTGACATTTACAGTAGAAATTTTGGGAGATTTAAATAGAGATTTGAAATGTATTTTTGAATGCATGCAAACTTGTTTATTTTATATCTAGAGTTCCTGTGCTCCAAAAATATGAAATTTTTGTGGTAAGCTATTCTTGTCATGTATGAACTCTGGTAAAAATTTGAGGATCAGTGCATGTGTAGATTCATAGTTATAGATTTTTCTTTTATAAATAGTTAATCCTTGTATGAATTTTTATAAATTATTTATGAATCCAAAATTCATGAAATTTGTTGGGGGTAATCCTAGTACCATAAGGATGCTAAGAAAAATAGGAAATCTGTTGCTTGATACTTTTCACTAGGGTTTTCTATTTATGCTACTTTAAGCCTTTCTGTCTTGTCATTTTTGTATATAGTGTTTTATTGAATGAAATGGCATGAAACTTTTACAGTAGTCCTTTGATAGCATTAGTAAGGCACTGTAAATTTTCAAGATTTTTTTATGCACATTTGATATATGTTTATTATTTAACCTAAATATCTAACTAAAATAATAAAGGCATTTAAATAAATAGTTTGGGCTTCACCATTATATTGTCTTGAATGTATTTGGTATGCTTAAACTGTGGGTAGGCTTTATGTTGTCAAATTGTGAGTGATTACATGAAGTAGAAGTATCATTGCTTTGAAATGCAAATTTAAAAGGATTCCAGACAGATTCTGTAGTTTGATAAGTTGCATGATAGGGATGATGTTTGCTGTAAAAATGGTTCATAACAAAGTTGTAGATAACTTGATAAGCTTTCTAGAAAGTCTAGGATCACTGCATTTGGATTAGTAGAACTCCAGTTATGAGTGAAACATGTAGCTGCTGTTTTGTGATATAGTCGATACATTGTGGAAGTAGTTAATTAAATAATCGAGAAGAGATATGCACCTACTCAATAAACATGATGCACTTGTTAACATATATGCATTCGTAATACTTATGTCATATTCATGCATCTAGGGTCGGAGGAAGAAATAACATTGCTGGACTTCGAAGAAGTAGAGGAAGGGGACCAGCAGGAGAATCCTCAAGCCGCAGCTCCCGAAGGCGTG
This sequence comes from Miscanthus floridulus, assembly GCF_019320115.1. Lineage (NCBI taxonomy): Eukaryota > Viridiplantae > Streptophyta > Magnoliopsida > Poales > Poaceae > Miscanthus > Miscanthus floridulus. The sequence continues at coordinate 86,419,833 of NC_089594.1, read as the reverse complement.
GAGCAGAATCCTGAAGAGCTTCCGGAGTGTCCTGACCATCGCCCTACTTCTTTTCTGAAAGGCAAGCCTCGGAGCATTCTAAGTCTCCCAGTATTTTACAAATGTTTACTTAAGTACTTATGATTGATGCATTAGGTTATAAGGGTTGAATGAAACTACTTGGTGCATGTACATTCCTTGTCCAGATATTACACCTTTAACCGGTATAGGTCTAGGATCAAATATATGCTTAGCCATGCTTAGACCGGTAGAAGTCGGGTGATGTCCTGTCACCTGCGAGATATAGGTGGATACCAGAGCACGATTGGCTATATTTGCTATCGTGGAACAGAACCATGGGGTAAAAGAAAATCAAGACCAGACGGGATGACAATAGAGAAGCAACAAGACATGGAGGTCTTGGGTGTGGATCTATCCCCGTCTGTGTCGGTTAAGGACCGTATCGTTGTTGACGCTTCTGATAAGATTGAACGCATGCCTCTCACTTAGCTGGCCGGATAACTTGTTCCGACCGCGAAGCTAAGTAATTCAACTCAGGCTAGGACCCGTTCTGTTGTGCACTCCTTTCGGGGAACGATTAGACTGAGCCCAAGGGCAGGCTAGGCCTTAACGTCCTGGCATCTGGTGTTCCAGATTGTGCGGCATGGTACAGACCCGCGAAATGTGTACCTAAGTTGTACCATAGGTGACCTAAGGCTATCGTGGCTGGTAGACCTAGGTTTGTGTTAGGAATAAATTCTCAGCTGGTTGAAATCGATTCGAATCGTCGTCTCTCCCGAATAGTGAGAAACTTGGCTAGTCCCAACATCGTAGTAACTGTGTTATGAAACATGATGGTTCGGATGAATATGGAATTACAATACCTGCTATGGTTACTATTGTATGCTTTTAAATTGATATACCACATGTTTGGCATAGGATAGTTGCTAATCTAGAAATGGATAGTTATAATTAACTTAATAAAGGAATCGTAATTATACAATGAGTCAATTGTCTTTATGCAAAATGTTGTCGAGTTACGTCCACTTATACAGCCTTGCATAATCCTTGGAGTTATTTTATTTCTAGTTCATGACGGGTAAGTCTAGCTAAGTACCTTCTCGTACTTAGGGTTTTATTTCCCATTGTTGCAGATGACACTGTGTATCATGGTTATTGCAAGAGTTGCTTCTATCCCGCCGTGGATGAAGAGTAAGCCTTGGGTAGGCTTCTTTATTAAATCCCTATCTTTGCTTTTGTGGACCATGATCCTACTTGGCACTGTATCAAACTATGTTGGAAACTTTATTTTTGAACTTAATTGCTTCCGCTTTATCTATCAAACTTGGTTTGTAATAACTTTTATTCGTACTCTGATGATGAAATGTATCTATGAACTTTATGTAATATATGGCATGTATGTTGAATCATGTACGATATTGGTTGTTGTAAATCGTTTATTGAGACCCGTCGTGGTACTCGATGGACTATCGGGTTTATATGGGTTCAAGTATAACAGTGCGACTGCTTGCGGGCTGCCATTGTACTTGTACTCTTATAAATTGGTCGGTTCGGCGACAGCTGGCATCAGAGTAAGATTCAACGTGAATTGTCACATGTGTATTTAAAACAAAAGTTTTTGTTTTACAAACACCCTTCTCTAGCAACTAATAGTTATATAATAGGTATTTAAAATCTAAAGTGTGTCAATGATCACTTTCCTTATGCCCAAATTAAGGACTATTAGGTGGCTATTTAAGTACTAACATGGGGGTCTTTACTTCATCGTCCATACGGCGTGCTATTGTATGGATACCATTCGCTTGAGTGGTAATGTATGGATCAATTGCCTCTACGCCAAGGTAAGATGATAAGTGACATGACCGCAAGATATGAGCGTGCGGTCGGGGAGAGTTAGCTTTGGTACGGCTATGTATGTATGCCTTGCATGTGTATATGGTACGTATTTAATTGTGGGTTTAAATTATTGTCGGGTAGATTGATACGGAAGTATATGTATGGGTATACATATATGGAAGTATTTACAATTACATTCTGCATATTTCATTATGGGTTTAGGGCTGAAATGAAATTTTATGCAGGTACACTAACAACGAAACATGTAGCTCGACTAGTTACGCTAATTATGAGAGAACGTATGTATGCCACCGTGTCTACCGTTAGAAACAAATTTTTTCTAAGTTTGTGAGGACGTACGGAATGAGCATGCATCATGATAATTACCATTCACATAATTAAATTGTTCCTCCCCTTATAAAATTCTTACTCGGTTATGTAACTCTTATCCATTATGGCATTGTCTCACCAAGGGGTACATGTTAATGGTGCAGATGGCACTCACCAAGCAGATCGCTCGCAAGTCCACCAGAGGCAGAGCTCCTAGTCGTCAGCTTGCTCCATGTACCCATCAACGTCACACATTTCTTGGAGAGTTTGGGATGCCTACACTCTTGTGGAGAGTGCTCAGCTATGTAGTCTATTCTGATGGAATGGAACCCTGCTACATCTGGGTGAATGAGCAGTTGGGAGAAGGTCTCTTGGTTACTATGGAGGCCATTGTTCGTCCCTGAGGTGATGATTCTGTGTGGACAGGTTGGTGTTATGAGTCAACTGGCAGGACTGCTGAAGAAGCAGCTGGCAGGGCAGCCTTTGGGATCCTAAGGGATATCATGGATCGTTTTCCTCAGGAGCTGGCAGCCGCTTTGGTTGGAGTCTTTTCGAGGGGCAACCCCTCCACTGACTCATGGCAGCTAGGTAAGAGGAAGATCTTTGGAGATTGGTGCAGCAGAAGGGCAGAACAATGGATAACTCTGCCATGAGCGCCATGTTTGCAGTGATGAAGGTGTTAGATGGAGTAGAAGATAGCCTCAGACGTGTGTCTAGTGCTCTTGGTCATGCCCACGAGGACCCATGTCAGCTTTAGAGGGAGCACGACGCTGAGATTGAGAGGCTCAATGTAGAGATGGCTCAGTTAACTCATCAGAGGAATGCAGCCTGGTCCAGAGAAGATGTTCTGAGAGCTCGACAGTTTGAGCTGGAGCAGCAGCTGGCCAATGCGAAAGAATACAACGATAACCTACATGAAGAGGTTCATCTGCTGAATAACCAGCTCCACCCTTATGTTCCGCCTGGAGCCATAGAGATGGATCTAGAGGAGGACGAGGAAGAGGAAGAAGTGGAGCCTGAAGGAGATGATCCTACGTCTGACCACTGATAGTGATCATGATGAGGATTAGATCACTTAGTACTTAGTGGAAGGACCAATGTATCACCTTTATTCATGTAATGGACCTATAGCTCGAATTTGGTAGTAGTAATCCGACTATCATGTAATGTTGTTAATCGCACGACTATCGCACGTTTGGTTGAACATTAATAGCAATTCCTAGTCCTTTGTTGGTAATCACGATTTAAATTTGCATGCGTTATGAGCGCGATAAGTGGTCAAATTGGGGATATCATGTTGTGAGAATGAATTGTTATGCCTCTATTTTTATTGTGATTTTGAGAATTTTCTCCAGTAATTTCAGTTTGACATGAGTACATAATTCATCTGCAATCTCTTAACATCAACCAATAATCGCTTATTGTTGCAACTTCGCAGATGACGCGCACCCGTGCTGGAGTTGGTGGTAGCCAGGATGGCAACCATGATGACTTGCCACCCCCACCGCCACCGTCCGCTCAGGAGTTCTTTACCCAATTCTTGGGGAGCCAAAGGACAATGGAAGAAGCTTTGCGTCTCATCACGCAAAACACCGCTCGGGGCCACCCACATCAACCAGGGGCTGAGCCAAATCAGCACAGTACATTCAAGGAGTTTCTGGATACGAAGCCTCCAATCTTCAAGGTGGCTGAGGAACCACTGTAGGCTGACGAGTGGCTAAATACCATTGAGCAGAATTTTGTCTGCTGAGGGTCATAGAGCATCTGAAAGCTGAGTATGCTTCTCATCAATTGCAAGGACCAGTAGGGATCTGGTGGACACATTTCCTATCAGTCTTTGCCTACTAACTGCGTGAGTGACCTAGGAACAGTTCAAGCTGGCTTTTAGGGGACATCATATTCCCCCTGGGCCTGATGCGCATGAAAGCGGCCGAATTTATGAGGCTCACTCAAGGAACGAAGACACTCACAGAATATATGCACGCATTCAACAACCTATCTAGATATGCTCTAGGTTTTGTGGATACTAAGAGAAAAAGATAGAGAGTTTCAAGCGAGGTCTGGGTACCAAACTGATGAAGACCATGGCCAATTCTAGGTGTGCCACGTACAATGAGTTTATTAGTGATGCCTTGACCCAAGAAAACCACAACAACATGCATGCAGTTGCTAAGGGTCGCAAGAGGGCATATGAGGCCGGTGCCTCTGGATCTTTCCAGTCAAAAGCGCCTATCACAGCTAGGCCACAATTCCATCCACCTGCACCCAAGTTTAGGCCTCCACCACCTAAAGCTCTTCATTGTGATGGAAATTAGCTGAAGAAACCGACAGTTATATAATGTATATAAGCTAGCAAAATAAGCTAGATTCACAATTAAGATCAGCCGTGCAAGGCACTGAGAATTTGTGTATTTGTACTGCTACTGTTTATATAAAAAAAATGTGGTCCACATTGGTACAAATCAATCCCTGAAAAACTTGTGTGTATATAAAAGTAAAAGAAAACATAACCACTTTCACGAAGTTTAGCGTGAGCGTAAATTGGTAAACTGCAGCATGACAACTTTTGAGGGTAGATGTTAGATGATGATGCAACTTTTGAGGATATCACTAACTGACACCTGTTGCAGGTTATTGTGTCACTTGGTAGTGGGCCATGGGATCAAATGTTCGGCGGTGGAAATGCACCGGCTTTTGCAGGTGGCAGCCGGTTCATCTTTCATCGGTGGGCTGGTGGCTATTCTGGGGCTTCCTCGGGCACGCATTGCATCCTCGTCCTCCTCGAGGAGGAGAGGCGGGACACACCGATAAGTTTGCTCATTACCATTACAGACATCATGTGTATGCTTTGGAAGAGTTGCAGCTTGCAACAATTCTTTGCGGTTGGTTGGGCACATCAAGCCCGGCACGCGTGGAAACTCTCGTGGGTTGGAGAAGAGCACGCAGGGAGCTCTTGAATGCTGTCCTTTTTGGTGGTTTGCATTGCCCCGTTGAGCTATTTTTGCCTTGTCTCCAAATCTTTTGTTGTTTAAATTCACATCGAATGTATGTATGTATTTGTATGTATGTGGGTCATTTGTAGAGAGGTTAATCAATAAATAAAAGTTACAGGAGTTACGTTTAGGGGCTGCAGATGGTATAAAATCATTATTCTGGCTGATTATATAGATGGATGTTGTTATATGAATACTCCATGATATAGAGAGAGCAGTATCCCTAAACTCTTTTTTTTGTGAACAAGTATCCCTAAACTCTGAGAATGTATGTATATATGTAGAGAGATGCTATGATTCTGGCTGAAGATGCTATATATTTATATGCACAGACAGGTACGCCTTGTGGCGTCGATCTGTGCTCATTGCCCATCATCGATCTATGATGTCCAGCTGCAGTTGAACTTGGAGCGGCACGCCGGGCGTGGGTTCGAGGACCTGCGCCTGGGGAAGCGCCTCCGACAGCAAGGCCTGGAAGGACTGCGTCGTCCCCTGTTTGGTGAGCACGGTTGCCAGGAGTCCGCCGGCGTCGACGTCGCCGTTGCTCATGGGTACCACGTACCTGGCTCGCAGCAGCCTGGCCAGGTCGACGGCGTCCTCCTGGCCGGAGACGAGGGTGAAGTTGGCTGGAAGGAGCTGCTTCACCACCGGCGTGATGACGACGTCCGCCCGCAGCCGCTTGTCCTCCAGGAAGGACCTGTCGTAGACGCAGTGCGGCTCGTAGTAGAGGAGGCCGGGGCCGCTCTCATCACCATCACAATCACCTGCGGCGGCCATGAGGATGTAGCCGTTCTCGGGGCGCTGCCACGGCGGCCCCAGGACGGGGCCTGCGGTGGCCAGCACCCGGACCTGCTGGTTGACGACGGTGGACTGGCCGGGGTCGAGGTAGGTGACACGGCGGAAGGGCGTGGGCAGGGAGTCGAGCACTGGCTGCGCGTTGGGGGTGGTCACCACCGGCAGGTCAGGCGCCCTGGCGGACAGCTGCGTCAGCGTCCGGACGTGGCAGTGGTCGTCCAGGCTCTGCGTGATGAGCAGCAGGTCCGGCCTCGCCTCCGGCGCCAGCAGGTCGTCCACCCCTAGGGCCTTCACCTTGGGATTCTTCTTGGCGCCGTCGAACAGCCAGGGCGCGCCGAAGTCGAGGTTGCCGACGACCAGGGGATCCACCAGGATGCGCACAGGGGCTCGGGCTTGGCCTTGCTGCTGCACCTCCCACACCCAGCTGTTGATCTCCAGGTACGTCAGCTTCAGCGTCACCTGCTGCTTGCTCTCGCGGATGGTGGTGCTGGAGGATTGCAGTTGCTGGGGCCGCCGGGACCGGGAGGATGGAGACGACGACCCGCCGCCGGCTGCGGCTGCTACAATTGATCTTGGATCTGGAGGACGCCGGCTCCAAGGTACAATTGAATTGGAGGAGGTACGATGGGTGGTGTACAGTAGCAGCAGAGGACTCCACGTCTCCACCGAATTTTTTACAATTTAACCATTATTTTTTAGAAGTTTCTAACAAAAAGACTCCTGATGAAAAGAATTCAAAAAATATACCCTTAGCTCGGCGCTATTGATGTTGGCGCCGAGCTAACACGTCTTGGCGCCATGGCTCGGTGGATGACATGGCAGGGAGCTCGGCGCCAGTCACTCTGGCGCCGACCTCGACGCCAGTAGATCTTAGCGCCGAGCTCCCTGCCATATAACCCCGGCCCAACCTTCCTGCTTGAGCGTTCTTCCTCTTCTTTCTCCTCTCTCTCAGATTTTTCTCTCTCCACTTGATTTGATCCGTAGATCTTCAAGAGCAAGGTATCCTCGCTCCCCTCCTAGTTTTTTTTTGCATCGATTCGGTATATATTAGTCGGATTTTACTTAGGGTTTTATTCTATCCCTCAATATATGTATTATACAACCTTAGGATGATACCAAGGCATGAAAAAAGCTAGCAAACCTAGGCGCATGTAGTTATGTTATTGGTTCATTGTTGTCCATCAAATAGGAAACCCTAGGTTTATGGTTTAATGTTAACTGCTTTTGGTTCTTAGAACGAAATTGGTTGTATTGTAGTTATGGTTCTCGTTGACATTTATTTGTGATGTTTTGATCTAAGTTTGTTAAATTACATCCGTTTTGTTAGATGCAAGAAATGTTTTGGGAGGAGTTTTGACGAAAACAGGGTCGTCCTCGATAATTATACCCCGATGCATCTAGCAAAGATGTCCCTATCCCTCCTCACCTCCTTGTCCCTAACTGTGACTGTGGTTTCTCGGCCCATGTTTTTCAATCGAAACATCCGGACATAGCGACGCGTTGCTTCTACACATGCAATCGTTTTAATGTAAGAAATTATTTCCACTATCATTTTTCTTTATTTATGTAAGTATGCTACTAATATTTTATTGGAATCTCATTGTGTAGGACCATGAGGTACTTTTTCTTTCAGTGGATCGATGGTGCAGATAAGTTTGATCCTAGGTACCTCCTTTTCGATGATTGGTTTAGAGGGAGACATCCACGTGAGCACTTCAAGCGGTGGATTCTACCCCCCTAACCCTCCGCCAATGACGACTAAGGAGAAGCACCTAGGCGCAGTTAGATGACTCGAGGAACCTCCTCTGTGCGATTGTAGAAATCGAGCTATGATAAATCCTGAGAATACATTGGAGTTTGTGTATCCAAACAAGCATGAAGTAAGTGCAAAGTGTATGTATTCAAATCTTGATCTATATGTGTTCATGTACTCATGTCTCATTATTTAGGTGTTTTCAATGGTGAAGTGTCGTTTCAAGGAATGGTTGTATGGTCCTAAGAACCAATGACCGGAAGAACTACGGAGGGTTAAGAAAAAGAAGAAAAAAGGGTAATCTACAAAGCACCTCCTGTCATGTGCGAATGTGGTGTTAAATCTAATTATGGCCTAGTCCCTTCGGAGCTTGAAATAGGCCATTATTGCGGCCATATGATTGAGTATGATGAGGTTCATTATTTTTGTGGTAAACATGAAATCGTATTTTGTTTCTTTTGCTAAGAATATATGATATAATATTTCTTTTGAACAGAACACTAAAAAATGCAGGTGGGAATGTTATGATGGTCAAGCTAAGTTCTTGGATGAACTAAAGAAGATGCAACTAATTGCATGGAAGAGGGGATATGGACCTGACTACGTCAACCTATTCGTTAAACATCACAAAGAAAATATGCGTGAGTTTGCTAGACAGCGCAGTATTTATAACCCGATCGATGTTGGGTTTAACAAATGGGGATTGGAGAGGCGAATGACATTAAAGGAGGATAGGGCAAGGAATGAGGCAAGGGAAGAGACAAGAGTACAGATACAGGTCTTGAACGAGCATGTTGCTACATTATGTGCCAGTGAGTGCTTGAAAGCCTTTTTTCGTTGCCTGATTTTAAATGTAATATAATCACGTTGCTAACTGATTGTATTTTATACATGAAGGGATTGGTTGCAGCGAGGAACATGCCGTAGAGGTGGCTCGTGCAAGGTATGAGGAGAAGAAGTTAGATGAGCATAGATCGTGAGCTGGTCGCACCGTTCAATCACCGATTGTGTTGTCTGATGAGGGGGACGAGGATGAGAACGACACTGGTAGATTGAGTGAGCTCATTGCTCTAGCAGAGACGGGCATGCAGGCTCAGGAGGCTGAGGACAACACTGGCAGACTAAGCGAGCTCATCGCTCTAGCAGAGGCGGGCATGCAAGCGAAGGAGGCTGAGGACGACACTAGCAGACTGAGCGAGCTCATCGCTCTAGCAGAGGCGGGCTTACAGGCGGAGGAGAATGACGACGTGTTCTTCACTCAGGCCACAGCGGCCACAGATGAAGCGGAGGCCACTTACTACAGGTGACAGGCAGGTCAGAGCAACGCAGGTGAGCCTAGCCACAGCAACAGGGTTGTGGTAGAGGACTGGTACTCGGATGATGAGTTGCTTACTCAGTACGTTTTAGACTAAGGATTTGGAAGTGTATTTGCCCCTATGTCTACTGTCGACACGTACTTCTAGTATTAATATGTTGTGTAATGTGGTATAGTATTGAACTTTTTATTATGTGGTTGTTTTCATTATTTATGGTCTTAATATTCTGCTTAATGATACAGACGTATTGAAATATGAACACTTGCTGCAAAAAAACCTAACGACGTACGGCATTATATAAATCAACACATGAAACACATGAAATGGCATGTGACTACATGTATCGAACCTGGGTACAGAGTTTCCTTTGACTAAACCTAACATGCCTTAGGTAATTAAACCAAACAACAAACACATAGATGTGGTATGTGAAAAAGATAGTCATCCTAGTAGTGTGGCCACATAGCAAATTGTGTTGCACCTTCTCCATAGTAGCCTCCCGTTGTTGTTGTTGGTGGTGGGGGTGACAGGGGAGGCCCCTTGTTGTTGTGGTTAGGGTAGGTGCAATATGGATCATTGCAAAGTGCCTCCTATGAATCGGCACCATTATTGTTGTCGTATTGTCCGTCGTCTTTCTAACCGCTGCTAACTTCCCTTTCTAGATCGAAGATACGGTCCTGTAGGTAGTAGATTGTAACATCTCGGGTGTTAGCCTTGCATAACTTGACTTGCATAACATGAGCATGATCATCAAGCATTCATAAACAAGCATTTACAATCGAAACATTAGACTGAAACATCTGCAACGTTTGCTTGTTATTGCATGTTTCTTAACATATGCAACTTTTCTCATTATTTCATGTCTCCATGTGTCTATGCATATGATCATGAGTGGACACATGTACTTGGTGGATGTGAGTCACATAAACATATAGCAACACCTAGGTTAGCAAATAGGACTTTGTCATGGTCACATTTCATGAACCAACACTTAAGCTTCATGTGATTACACTAGCTAGCCCTATGAGTGACTACTACATGAAGTGATTGAATGACCTTGCAAATTGCTTAAACATGTTTAGAGTATCATTATGAACAATTTTGATATTCATAGTTAGGGGTAAATAGGTCATTAAGCCATGCTTTGATGTGTATCATCATTTAAATGTGTCATGTTTGACCAGGTTTGAACTAGGTGTTAGAGACCTTGCATGGAGGAGATCACTAAAGCAAAGTTGTAGTATTTGACATAAGGAACAACTTTTATTTTTGGGTCATTGACTAATTTAGCTCCTAACATGCTTGAATTGAGATCACAAAAATCAGCAAAATCAACATTTCAACACTTGTGAAATTTTCTAAGTCTTTGTTCGACTGACAGCCTGACAAACCCATCTTGGTGATGACATTACTCGTTATTGGTTGCGAATTAGAGCATACTCCCTTAACCAAAGTTGAAGCTGGTACATAGGGCTATGATTTTTGTTTAGATGGTTTATGCTTTGGAGCCACGGATTAGCGGTGAAATGGCCGAGAAAACTCGATGTCAGGCTGTTCCTTGCGCGACTGAATCGGTTGATTCAGTGGCCAACCGGAGCAGAGTCCGCGCGCCGCGTGGACATCGCGGCTGGCCGCGCATCACCGGCGCCCTGCCCCGCGCGGTAAAGCCAGGCCAGAGCGCGCCTTCAACTCCCCAGCGTCCGCCCGCACTCAGCCGCGCCCTCATTTCCCCATTTTGCCTCCTCCTTCCTCGCCGTAGCGATAGCCGAGCTCGTCCTGCCTCCGCCGTTGCCATAGCTAGCTCCAGCTAGCGTTGAGCCGCTCATTCGCCATCACAACAGCATCACCATCTTCCTAGCAACTCCCTGCGCTAGCCAGTGCCCGCTATTCAAGCTCGGTAAGCCACCGCGCCGTGCAAAGCCTCGTCGGAGCTCTGCCGCTAGCCCCGTCGTCGTGGCCACATCGCCACCGTCCACCCCAGGCCATGATAGAGCACTAGCTAGGTCCGCTGTAGCTCTGTGATGCTCAGTGTGGCATTTGTTTGAGCCGTCGTAGCTTCCACCGGCGTCTCGCCGTCGTCCCGCGCCACCGCTCCGCCATGAGCACCGCCGCCGTGCATAGCCCCAACGAGAGGTCCCACAGAGTAGCTCAACCGGTGCGCTAGGTCACATAGGTCACATGGTGAAGACCTCACCGCCATCAAACTCGCCGTCGACGAGCCGTGGCCACGCAAGCTTGCGCAAGCGCCGCTGCTCTGTTTTCGCGTCGCTGACGCGTGGGTCCAACTGGCGCGTGGGTCCCTGCTGTCAGCGACCCTTTATTCTAAAGCTAGTTCAAAAATTCCAGATTTGAGTGTGTTTTGTAATTTTTAGATCTCTAGTTTGGTAGCTTCAAAAATTGTGAAATAAATTTGGTAGTGTTCCTTAGGAAGTGTAGTATTTAGAAAAAATATGTTCTTGACATTTACAGTAGAAATTTTGGGAGATTTAAATAGAGATTTGAAATGTATTTTTGAATGCATGCAAACTTGTTTATTTTATATCTAGAGTTCCTGTGCTCCAAAAATATGAAATTTTTGTGGTAAGCTATTCTTGTCATGTATGAACTCTGGTAAAAATTTGAGGATCAGTGCATGTGTAGATTCATAGTTATAGATTTTTCTTTTATAAATAGTTAATCCTTGTATGAATTTTTATAAATTATTTATGAATCCAAAATTCATGAAATTTGTTGGGGGTAATCCTAGTACCATAAGGATGCTAAGAAAAATAGGAAATCTGTTGCTTGATACTTTTCACTAGGGTTTTCTATTTATGCTACTTTAAGCCTTTCTGTCTTGTCATTTTTGTATATAGTGTTTTATTGAATGAAATGGCATGAAACTTTTACAGTAGTCCTTTGATAGCATTAGTAAGGCACTGTAAATTTTCAAGATTTTTTTATGCACATTTGATATATGTTTATTATTTAACCTAAATATCTAACTAAAATAATAAAGGCATTTAAATAAATAGTTTGGGCTTCACCATTATATTGTCTTGAATGTATTTGGTATGCTTAAACTGTGGGTAGGCTTTATGTTGTCAAATTGTGAGTGATTACATGAAGTAGAAGTATCATTGCTTTGAAATGCAAATTTAAAAGGATTCCAGACAGATTCTGTAGTTTGATAAGTTGCATGATAGGGATGATGTTTGCTGTAAAAATGGTTCATAACAAAGTTGTAGATAACTTGATAAGCTTTCTAGAAAGTCTAGGATCACTGCATTTGGATTAGTAGAACTCCAGTTATGAGTGAAACATGTAGCTGCTGTTTTGTGATATAGTCGATACATTGTGGAAGTAGTTAATTAAATAATCGAGAAGAGATATGCACCTACTCAATAAACATGATGCACTTGTTAACATATATGCATTCGTAATACTTATGTCATATTCATGCATCTAGGGTCGGAGGAAGAAATAACATTGCTGGACTTCGAAGAAGTAGAGGAAGGGGACCAGCAGGAGAATCCTCAAGCCGCAGCTCCCGAAGGCGTGGAGCAGAATCCTGAAGAGCTTCCGGAGTGTCCTGACCATCGCCCTACTTCTTTTCTGAAAGGCAAGCCTCGGAGCATTCTAAGTCTCCCAGTATTTTACAAATGTTTACTTAAGTACTTATGATTGATGCATTAGGTTATAAGGGTTGAATGAAACTACTTGGTGCATGTACATTCCTTGTCCAGATATTACACCTTTAACCGGTATAGGTCTAGGATCAAATATATGCTTAGCCATGCTTAGACCGGTAGAAGTCGGGTGATGTCCTGTCACCTGCGAGATATAGGTGGATACCAGAGCACGATTGGCTATATTTGCTATCGTGGAACAGAACCATGGGGTAAAAGAAAATCAAGACCAGACGGGATGACAATAGAGAAGCAACAAGACATGGAGGTCTTGGGTGTGGATCTATCCCCGTCTGTGTCGGTTAAGGACCGTATCGTTGTTGACGCTTCTGATAAGATTGAACGCATGCCTCTCACTTAGCTGGCCGGATAACTTGTTCCGACCGCGAAGCTAAGTAATTCAACTCAGGCTAGGACCCGTTCTGTTGTGCACTCCTTTCGGGGAACGATTAGACTGAGCCCAAGGGCAGGCTAGGCCTTAACGTCCTGGCATCTGGTGTTCCAGATTGTGCGGCATGGTACAGACCCGCGAAATGTGTACCTAAGTTGTACCATAGGTGACCTAAGGCTATCGTGGCTGGTAGACCTAGGTTTGTGTTAGGAATAAATTCTCAGCTGGTTGAAATCGATTCGAATCGTCGTCTCTCCCGAATAGTGAGAAACTTGGCTAGTCCCAACATCGTAGTAACTGTGTTATGAAACATGATGGTTCGGATGAATATGGAATTACAATACCTGCTATGGTTACTATTGTATGCTTTTAAATTGATATACCACATGTTTGGCATAGGATAGTTGCTAATCTAGAAATGGATAGTTATAATTAACTTAATAAAGGAATCGTAATTATACAATGAGTCAATTGTCTTTATGCAAAATGTTGTCGAGTTACGTCCACTTATACAGCCTTGCATAATCCTTGGAGTTATTTTATTTCTAGTTCATGACGGGTAAGTCTAGCTAAGTACCTTCTCGTACTTAGGGTTTTATTTCCCATTGTTGCAGATGACACTGTGTATCATGGTTATTGCAAGAGTTGCTTCTATCCCGCCGTGGATGAAGAGTAAGCCTTGGGTAGGCTTCTTTATTAAATCCCTATCTTTGCTTTTGTGGACCATGATCCTACTTGGCACTGTATCAAACTATGTTGGAAACTTTATTTTTGAACTTAATTGCTTCCGCTTTATCTATCAAACTTGGTTTGTAATAACTTTTATTCGTACTCTGATGATGAAATGTATCTATGAACTTTATGTAATATATGGCATGTATGTTGAATCATGTACGATATTGGTTGTTGTAAATCGTTTATTGAGACCCGTCGTGGTACTCGATGGACTATCGGGTTTATATGGGTTCAAGTATAACAGTGCGACTGCTTGCGGGCTGCCATTGTACTTGTACTCTTATAAATTGGTCGGTTCGGCGACAGCTGGCATCAGAGTAAGATTCAACGTGAATTGTCACATGTGTATTTAAAACAAAAGTTTTTGTTTTACAAACACCCTTCTCTAGCAACTAATAGTTATATAATAGGTATTTAAAATCTAAAGTGTGTCAATGATCACTTTCCTTATGCCCAAATTAAGGACTATTAGGTGGCTATTTAAGTACTAACATGGGGGTCTTTACTTCATCGTCCATACGGCGTGCTATTGTATGGATACCATTCGCTTGAGTGGTAATGTATGGATCAATTGCCTCTACGCCAAGGTAAGATGATAAGTGACATGACCGCAAGATATGAGCGTGCGGTCGGGGAGAGTTAGCTTTGGTACGGCTATGTATGTATGCCTTGCATGTGTATATGGTACGTATTTAATTGTGGGTTTAAATTATTGTCGGGTAGATTGATACGGAAGTATATGTATGGGTATACATATATGGAAGTATTTACAATTACATTCTGCATATTTCATTATGGGTTTAGGGCTGAAATGAAATTTTATGCAGGTACACTAACAACGAAACATGTAGCTCGACTAGTTACGCTAATTATGAGAGAACGTATGTATGCCACCGTGTCTACCGTTAGAAACAAATTTTTTCTAAGTTTGTGAGGACGTACGGAATGAGCATGCATCATGATAATTACCATTCACATAATTAAATTGTTCCTCCCCTTATAAAATTCTTACTCGGTTATGTAACTCTTATCCATTATGGCATTGTCTCACCAAGGGGTACATGTTAATGGTGCAGATGGCACTCACCAAGCAGATCGCTCGCAAGTCCACCAGAGGCAGAGCTCCTAGTCGTCAGCTTGCTCCATGTACCCATCAACGTCACACATTTCTTGGAGAGTTTGGGATGCCTACACTCTTGTGGAGAGTGCTCAGCTATGTAGTCTATTCTGATGGAATGGAACCCTGCTACATCTGGGTGAATGAGCAGTTGGGAGAAGGTCTCTTGGTTACTATGGAGGCCATTGTTCGTCCCTGAGGTGATGATTCTGTGTGGACAGGTTGGTGTTATGAGTCAACTGGCAGGACTGCTGAAGAAGCAGCTGGCAGGGCAGCCTTTGGGATCCTAAGGGATATCATGGATCGTTTTCCTCAGGAGCTGGCAGCCGCTTTGGTTGGAGTCTTTTCGAGGGGCAACCCCTCCACTGACTCATGGCAGCTAGGTAAGAGGAAGATCTTTGGAGATTGGTGCAGCAGAAGGGCAGAACAATGGATAACTCTGCCATGAGCGCCATGTTTGCAGTGATGAAGGTGTTAGATGGAGTAGAAGATAGCCTCAGACGTGTGTCTAGTGCTCTTGGTCATGCCCACGAGGACCCATGTCAGCTTTAGAGGGAGCACGACGCTGAGATTGAGAGGCTCAATGTAGAGATGGCTCAGTTAACTCATCAGAGGAATGCAGCCTGGTCCAGAGAAGATGTTCTGAGAGCTCGACAGTTTGAGCTGGAGCAGCAGCTGGCCAATGCGAAAGAATACAACGATAACCTACATGAAGAGGTTCATCTGCTGAATAACCAGCTCCACCCTTATGTTCCGCCTGGAGCCATAGAGATGGATCTAGAGGAGGACGAGGAAGAGGAAGAAGTGGAGCCTGAAGGAGATGATCCTACGTCTGACCACTGATAGTGATCATGATGAGGATTAGATCACTTAGTACTTAGTGGAAGGACCAATGTATCACCTTTATTCATGTAATGGACCTATAGCTCGAATTTGGTAGTAGTAATCCGACTATCATGTAATGTTGTTAATCGCACGACTATCGCACGTTTGGTTGAACATTAATAGCAATTCCTAGTCCTTTGTTGGTAATCACGATTTAAATTTGCATGCGTTATGAGCGCGATAAGTGGTCAAATTGGGGATATCATGTTGTGAGAATGAATTGTTATGCCTCTATTTTTATTGTGATTTTGAGAATTTTCTCCAGTAATTTCAGTTTGACATGAGTACATAATTCATCTGCAATCTCTTAACATCAACCAATAATCGCTTATTGTTGCAACTTCGCAGATGACGCGCACCCGTGCTGGAGTTGGTGGTAGCCAGGATGGCAACCATGATGACTTGCCACCCCCACCGCCACCGTCCGCTCAGGAGTTCTTTACCCAATTCTTGGGGAGCCAAAGGACAATGGAAGAAGCTTTGCGTCTCATCACGCAAAACACCGCTCGGGGCCACCCACATCAACCAGGGGCTGAGCCAAATCAGCACAGTACATTCAAGGAGTTTCTGGATACGAAGCCTCCAATCTTCAAGGTGGCTGAGGAACCACTGTAGGCTGACGAGTGGCTAAATACCATTGAGCAGAATTTTGTCTGCTGAGGGTCATAGAGCATCTGAAAGCTGAGTATGCTTCTCATCAATTGCAAGGACCAGTAGGGATCTGGTGGACACATTTCCTATCAGTCTTTGCCTACTAACTGCGTGAGTGACCTAGGAACAGTTCAAGCTGGCTTTTAGGGGACATCATATTCCCCCTGGGCCTGATGCGCATGAAAGCGGCCGAATTTATGAGGCTCACTCAAGGAACGAAGACACTCACAGAATATATGCACGCATTCAACAACCTATCTAGATATGCTCTAGGTTTTGTGGATACTAAGAGAAAAAGATAGAGAGTTTCAAGCGAGGTCTGGGTACCAAACTGATGAAGACCATGGCCAATTCTAGGTGTGCCACGTACAATGAGTTTATTAGTGATGCCTTGACCCAAGAAAACCACAACAACATGCATGCAGTTGCTAAGGGTCGCAAGAGGGCATATGAGGCCGGTGCCTCTGGATCTTTCCAGTCAAAAGCGCCTATCACAGCTAGGCCACAATTCCATCCACCTGCACCCAAGTTTAGGCCTCCACCACCTAAAGCTTAGAATAACAGGCCATAGAAACTATTCCATAAGGCGTTCACTATTGCCTTGCCAAAAGGAAATGGTAGTTAGGACAGCTCCACCGGATTCAGAAATAATCAACCATGTTTCAACTGCAACCAACTGGGTCATTGGTCCAAGGAATGCCCCCACCCCAAGAAGAATGGCAACCCAAATCAGAACAATCAGAGGCAGGCGAACGCAAGGGCACGTCCGGGACACTGCATTATACCGTTGTTGAGGAAGTGCTCGCTGGAGAAGTTGTCATGGCTGGTATGTTTCTTGTCAACAAGCATCCTGCTGTTGTTTTATTTGATTCGGGAGCTTCTCATTCATTTATGAGTCAAGCATTTGCATCTAGACATGATCAAGAAATAATTGAAGTAAGCAAAGGGGGTTATAACATAAGTTCAGCAGGGGGTACTGTTACTACCAAAAAGATAGTCAAAAATGTACTCATCTCTATACAAGGGAGGGAGTACACCATGGATTTGATAATATTGCCCGGGTTATCGATAAGTGTAATCTTAGGCATGAATTGGATGAAGGATCATGGTGTTCTTATTGACACTAGCACCCGCACTATTATGTTGAGGGAACCCACGGGAGGGAATGATTTTCTAGTACCACTCTCCCTGCAATTTTGAACTCCAACATTTAGCTTGTGCTATCCAAACCACCACACTATGTGATATCCTAGTGGTTTGTGAGTTTCCGGATGTATTTCCAGAGGAATTATCAGGCTTACCACCGGATAGGGACATGGAATTTAAGATCGAGTTAGTGACAGGTACGGCACCCATATCAAGAAGGCCCTATAGAATGCCACCCAATGAGTTCACTAGAACTTAAGGTTCAATTGCAAGATCTATTGGACAAGGGTCTTATCCAACCTAGCTCATCTCCATGGGGATGTCCAGCCTTGTTTGTGAAAAAGAAGGACAAGTCATTGAGAATGTGTGTAGATTACAGACCACTCAATGCTGTGATCATCAAGAACAAATATCCGTTGCCCCGCATCGACATTTTGTTCGATCAGCTAGCGAAGGCAAAGGTATTCTCCAAAATTGACTTGAGATCAGGCTACCATCAGATAAAGATCAGACCAGAGGATATACCTAAAACTGCTTTCTCTACTAGGTACGGCTTATACGAGTATTTGGTTATGTCTTTCGGACTAACAAATGCTCCAGCCTACTTCATGTACCTGATGAACTCGGTATTCATGCCCGAGCTCGACAAGTTCATGGTCGTGTTTATCGATGATATATTGATTTATTCAGAAAATGAGACTGATCATGAAGAACATCTGAGGATTGTCCTATCTAGACTGAGGGAGCATAAGCTATATGCAAAGTTTAGCAAATGTGAATTTTGGTTGAGCAAAGTACCTTTCTTAGGTCACATCTTATCAAGAGATGGAATCTCTGTAGACCCATCAAAAGTACAAGAGGTTATGGATTGGAAAGACCCAACTTTGGTTTATGAAGTTCGGAGTTTTCTAGGGTTAGCAGGATATTATCGTCGTTTCATTCTAGATTTCTCAAAGATAGCTAAGCCTATGACCAGACTACATCAGAAAGATGAGAAGTACAATTGGACACCAGAATGTGAAGCAGCTTTTCACACCCTCAGAACTTTGTTGACTACAGCACCTATGCTAGCACAACCAGACATTGAAAAGCCTTTTGATGTATTTTGTGATGCATCAGGAATAGGTTTGGGATGTGTGCTTATGCAAGATGGAAGCGTTATTGCATATGCTTCTCGGCAATTGAGAAAACATGAAGTCAACTACCCTACACATGATTTAGAACTTGCAACAGTTGTTCATGCATTAAACATATAGGAGACATTATTTGTTGGGCAATGTATGTCATATATATACTAACCACAAAAGTCTCAAGTACATCTTTACCCAGCCAGAACTGAACATGAGACAAAGAAGATGGTTGGAATTGATTAAGGACTACAATTTAGAAGTGCATTACCATCTGGGTAAAGCAAATGTAGTAGCCGATGCACTTAGTCAAAAGTCTCATTGCAACACTATGGAAACATTGTTGGAAGATGGATTCAACTTGTTACATCCTACTGTACTACACAATATCACGATCAGTTATTCACTTGAGAGCAAAATCATAGAGCTACAGCAGACAGATGTAGGAATAAGTCACATCAAGAGAAAAATGCAAGAGTAGGAAACCAAACATTTTAGATTGGATGAAAGAGGTGTATTATGGTTTGAGGACCGACTTGTGGTACCAAAAGACCGTGAGCTAAGGAATCAAATTTTAGATGAAGCTCACTCATCCAAATTGTCCATCCATCCAGGTAGTAGTAAGATGTATCAAGATTTGAAAACCCGCTTTTGGTGGACTAAGATGAAGAAAGAGATCGCAGCCTATGTTGCTAGGTGTGATAACTGCAGCAGAGTAAAAGCTGTCCATATGAAATCTACCAGACTACTTCAGCCATTGCCTATACCAGGATGGAAATGGGAGGAAATCAGCATGGACTTTATCACAAGCCTTCCAATGACGCCACAAGGTCACGATTCAATATGGGTTATTGTTGATCGTCTCACCAAGTCAGCACACTTTATACCCATGAACACACGGTATATAGTTGGAAAATACGCTGAGATATATGTTTCCTAGATCATGAGACTGCATGGAGTACTCAGGACTATAATCTCAGATCGAGGACCACAGTTCATAGCTCATTTCTAGGAGCACTTACACCAGGCTTTGGGAACCAAGCTAATCAGAAGTTCGGCATACCATCCGCAAACTTCAGGACAGACAGAGCGAGTGAATCAAATCCTAGAAGATTTACTTAGAGCTTGTGTTATATCTTCAAAGGGTTCATGGGAGAAATGGTTACCTTTAGCTGAATTCTCCTATAACAACAGTTATCAAGCGAGTATCAAGATGGCTCCATTTGAAGTCTTGTATGGCAGAAAGTGTAGAACTCCATTGAATTGGATTGAGCCCGGTGAAAGGAGATACTTTGGTATTGACTTTGTCAATGAAGCCAAAGAACAAGTACGTATCATCCAACAACATATGAAGGCAGCTCAATCGATACAGAAGAGTTATGCCGACAGAAGAAGAAGACCACTGACTTTTGAAGTGGGTGACTATGTATACTTGAAAGTATCGCCCATGAAAGGTGTGAAGAGATTTGGGATGAAAAAGAAGCTTTCACCAAGATATGTAGGGCCATACAAAATTTTGGAACAAAAAGGAAATGTTGCGTATAAGTTACAACTTCCACCAGAGATGAGTGCAATATTTGATGTGTTCCATGTTTCTTAGTTGAAGAGATGTCTTCGAGTACCTGAAGAAGCTATTGCACCCACCAACGTGCAGCTTCAATCGGATTTGACCTACGAAGAAAAGCCAATTCGAGTATTAGAGGAGATGGAGAGAGTAACACAGAGTAAGATTATTAAGTTCTATAAAGAGGTGTGGAACAATCATAGTGAACAAGATGCTACGTGGGAAAGAGAAGATTATCTATGAGAAGTTTATCCCGCCTTTTTCCAAGAATGGTAGGTCTTGCAAATCTTGGGACGAGATTTTTATAAGGGGGAGGGGCTATAACACCTCGGGTGTTAGCCTTGCATAACTTGACTTGCATAACATGAGCATGATCATCAAGCATTCATAAACAAGCATTTACAATTGAAACATTGGATTGAAACATCTACAATGTTTCCTTGTTATCGCATGTTTCTTAACATATGCAACTTTTCTTGTTATTTCATGTCTCCATGTGTCTATGCATATGATCATGAGTGGACACATGTACTTGGTGGATGTGAGTCACACAAACATATAGCAACACCTAGGTTAGCAAATAGGACTTTGTCATGGTCACATTTCATGAACCAACACTTAAGCTTCTTGTGATTACACTAACTAGCCCTATGAGTGACTACTACATGAAGTGATTGAATGACCTTGCAAATTGCTTAAACATGTTTAGAGTATCATTATGAACAACTTTGATATTCATGGTTAGGGGTAAATAGGTCATTAAGCCATGCTTTGATGTGTATCATCATTTAAATGTGTCATGTTTGACCAGGTTTGAACTAGGTGTTAGAGACCTTGCATGGAGGAGATCACTAAAGCAAAGTTGTAGTATTTGACATAAGGAACAACTTTTATTTTTGGGTCATTGACTGATTTAGCTCCTAACATGCTTTAATTGAGATCACAAAAATCAGCAAAATCAACATTTCAACACCTGTGAAAATTTCTAAGTCTTTGTTCGACTGACAGCCTGACAAACCCATCTTGGTGATGACATTACTCGTTATTGGTTGCGAATTAGAGCATACTCCCTTAACCAAAGTTGAAGCTGGTACATAGGGCTATGATTTTTATTTAGACGGTTTATGCTTTGGAGCCACGGATTAGCGGTGAAATGGCCGAGAAAACTCATTGTCAGGCTGCTCCTTGTGCGACTGAACTGACTGAATCGGTTGATTCAGTGGCCAACCGAAACAGAGTCCACGTGCCGCATGGACGCCGTGGCTGGCCGCGCGTCACCGGCGTCCTACCCCGCGCGACAAAGCTAGGCCAGAGTGCGCCTTCAACTCCCCAGCGTCCGCCCGCACACAGCCGCGCCCTCATTTCCCCATTTCGCCTCCTCCTTCCTCGCCGCAGTGATAGCTGAGCTCGTCCCGCCTCCGCCGTCGCCATAGCCAGCTCCAGCTAGCGCTGAGCCGCCCATTCGCCATCGCAATAGCATCACCGTCTTCCCAGCAACTCCCTGCGCTAGCCAGTGCCCCCTGTTCAAGCTCGGTAAGCCGCCGCGCCGTGCAAAGCCTCGTCGGAGCTTCGCTGCCAGCCCCGTCGTCGTGGCCACGTCGCCACCGTCCACCCCAGGCCATGATAGAGCGCTAGCTAGGTCCGCCGTAGCTCTATGATGCTCGGCGTGGTGTTTGTTTGAGCTACCGTAGCTTCCACCGGCGTCTCGCCATCGTCCTGTGCCACCGCTCCGCCATGAGCGCCGCCACCGTGCATAGCCCCGATGAGAGGTCCCACCGAGTAGCTCAACCGGTGCGCTAGGTCACGTAGGTCACGCGGTGAAGACCTCAGCGCCGGTGAACTCACCGTCGACGAGCCATGGCCACGCAAGCTTGCGCAAGCGCCGCTGCTCTGTTTTTGCGTCGCTGACACGTGGGTCCAACTGGCGCGTGGGTCCCTACTATCAGCGACCCTTTATTCTAAAGCTAGTTCAAAAATTCCAGATTTGAGTGTGTTTTGTAATTTTTAGATCTCTAGTTTGGTAGCATCAAAAATTGTGAAATAAATTTGGTAGTGTTCCTTAGGAAGTGTAGTATTTAGGAAAAATATGTTCTTGGCATTTACAGTAGAAATTTTGGGAGATTTAAATAGAGATTTGAAATGTGTTTTTGAATGCATGCAAACTTGTTTATTTTATATCTAGAGTTCCTGTGCTCCAAAAATTATGAAATTTTTGTGGTAAGCTATTCTTGTCATGTATGAATTCTGGTAAAAATTTGAGGATCAGTGCATGTGTAGATTCATAGTTATAGATTTTTCTTTTATAAATAGTTAATCCTTGTATGAATTTTTATAAATTATTTATGAATCCAAAATTCATGAAATTTGTTGGGGGTAATCCTAGTACTATAAGGATGCTGAGAAAAATAGGAAATCTGTTGCTTGACACTTTTCACTAGGGTTTTCTATTTATGTTACTTTAAGCCTTTCTGTCTTGTCATTTTTGTATATAGTGTTTTATTGAATGAAATGGCATGAAACTTTTATAGTAGTCCTTTGATAGAATTAGTAAGGCACTGTAAATTTTCAAGAATTTTTTATGCACATTTGATATATATTTATTATTTAACCTAAATATCTAACTAAAATAATAAAGGCATTTAAATAAATAGTTTGGGCTTCACCATTATATTGTCTTGAATGTATTTGGTATGCTTCAACTGTGGGTAGGCTTTATGTTGTCAAATTGTGAGTGATTACATGAAGTAGAAGTATCATTGCTTTAAAATGCAAATTTAAAAGGATTCCAAATAGATTCTGTAGTTTGATAAGTTGCATGATAGGGATGATGTTTGCTGTAAAAATGGTTAATAACAAAGTTGTAGATAATTTGATAAGCTTTCTAGAAAGTCTAGGATCACTGCATTTGGATTAGTAGAACTCCAGTTATGAGTGAAACAAGTAGCTATTGTTTTGTGATATAGTCATGCATTGTGGAAGTAGTTAATTAAATAATCGAGAAGAGATATGCACCTACTCAATAAACATGATGCACTTGTTAACATATATGCATTCGTAATACTTATGCCATATTCATGCATCTAGGGTCAGAGGAAGAAATAACGTTGCTGGACTTCGAAGAAGTAGAGGAAGGGGACCAGCAGGAGAATCCTCAAGCCACAGCTCCCGAAGGCATGGAGCAGAATCCTGAAGAGCTTCCGGAGTGTCCTGACCACCGCCCTACTTCTTTTCTGAAAGGCAAGCCCCGAAGCATTCTAAGTCTCCCAGTATTTTACAAATGTTTACTTAAGTACTTATGATTGATGCATTAGGTTATAAGGGTTGAATGGAACCACTTGGTGCATGTACATTCCTTGTCCAGATATTACACCTTTAACTGGTATAGGTCTAGGATTGAATATATGCTTAGCCATGCTTAGACCAGTAGAAGTCGGGTGATGTCCTATCACCTGCGAGATATAGGTGGATACTGGAGCACGGTTGGCTATATTTGCTATCGTGGAACAGAACCATGGGGTAAAAGAAAATCGAGACCAGGTGGGACGACGATAGAGAAGCAACAAGACATGGAGGTCTTGGGTGTGGATCTATCCCCGTCTGTGTCAGTTAGGGACCGTACCGTTGTTGGCGCTTCTGACAAGATTGAACGCATGCCTCTCACTTAGCTGGCCGGATAACTCGTTCCGACTGCGAAGCCGAGTAATTCAACTTAGGACAGGACCCGTTCTGTTGTGTGCTCCTTTCGGGGAACGATCAGACTGAGCCCAAGGGCAGGCTAGGCCTAAACGTCCTAGCATCTGGTGTTCTAGATTGTGCGGCGTGGTATAGACCCATGAAATGTGTACCTGAGTTGTACCAAAGGTTACCTAAGGCTATCATGGTTGGTAGACCTAGGTTTGTGTTAGGAATAAATTTCCAGCTGGTTGAAATCGATTCGAATCGCCATCTCTCCTGGATAGTGAGAAACTTGGCTAGTCCCAACATCGTAGTAACTGTGTTATGAAACATGATGGCTCTGATGAATATGGAATTACAATACCTGCTATGGTTACTATTGTATGCTTTTAAATTGATATACCACATGTTTGGCATAGGATAGTTGCTAATCTAGAAATGGATAGTTATAATTAACTTAATAAAGGAATCGTAATTATACAATGAGTCAATTGCCTTTATGCAAAATGTTGTCAAGTTACATCCACTTATACAGCCTTGCATAATCCTTGGAGTCGTTTTATTTCTGGTTCATGATGGGTAAGTCTAGCTGAGTACCTTCTCATACTCAGGGTTTTATTTTCCATTGTTGCAGATGGCACTGTGTATCATGGTATTGCAAAAGTTGCTTCTATCCCGCAATGGATGAAGAGTAAGCCTTGGGCAAGCTTCTTTATTAAATCCCTATCTTTGCTTTTGTGGACCGTGATCCTACTTGGCACTGTATCAAACTATGTTAGAAACTTTATTTTCAAACTTAATTGCTTCCGCTTTATCTATCAAACTTGGTTTGTAATAACTTTTATTCGTACTCTGATGATGAAATGTATCTGTGAACTTTATGTAATATGTGGCATGTATGTTGAATCATGTATGATCTTGGTTGTTGTAAATCGTTTATCGAGACCCGTCGTGGTACTCGACGGACTACCAGGTTTATATGGGTTCAAGTATAACAGTGCGACTGCTTGCGAGCTGCCATTGTACTTGTACTCTTATAAATTGATTAGTTCTACGACATAGATGTACTCTGCATGTGGATAAATAGGTCGAGGATCGACCCACCTACTGAACCCACAGTTTTCTTCGACCAAGAAGATTACAATAAGTATGTCATGTAAGTTATATACAAGAGAAACATATTGAAGAAACAAATAGTAATAGCAATTACCCATGCTTACGGGCATTTGAAGAAACAACGACCTCCATCTATTCCCTCGGTGAACATCTGCACTAGGCAGTCCTCACCATGCATGCATTTTGGTCACTCTTCTTTCCTTTCATCGTATCCTCTCAGTGGTGCCTCTTTGGTGAAATCACTTTTGCTCTCAACTAGGAACCTCTCATAAAGAGCTTCCTCAAAGAAATTGGGACCAAGAGGACCCTCCCACCCCCAAATAGTTCCCTTCCCCTTTCCTCTCCCTCTAGACGACCCTCTAGATATTGGTACTACAACAAAAGAAAATGCTAAGGAGTGTTCTTCTTCCTTGTTGTGTGTGTGAATGAGAGGGAGTGAGTGGTTATTTATAGGTTGAGAGGAGGAATGGAGGCCTCTTAGTGTGCCATGTCAGCGATCCATGTGCTTCTTCACCTAAGCCCTTGGATCAAACAGTCATAAGATGGATGGTGGAGATAGAGTGGAGTTGTGCTTCCTTGCATGCCAGTACTATGTCAGTGATGTGATAAATCGTTGTTGTCCCTGTATCTAAAAAGTTGATTTTTATTATCTGAAAAGCATAGAATCGTTCACTGTTGCTTGGTAACCCTAGATTCATCTACAAAGCATATGTACGATATGTTTGGATTATACACTTTCTAATAAATTTATAGTTAATTTGTGTACTACATTTGTGCCTTTTTAGCAGTGTAGTATGATTATTGTTTCACGGTGTTGACACCGTTTTTTTACACATGTTAAAATGTTTGGAGTGGACTAATCAGCAAGGGGAAAGTTACTGTATACTTTGATAGCCGATGAAAGCCAGCTTGTAAAGATGGTTGCCGATAGCTGATGATGCCGATGAAGGGAGGCTTGAAGACTTCTGCCGATGAAACAGGGAGTATGCTGATGAAGGGAGATTTGAAGACTGCTGCCGATGAAACAAGGAGTATGCTGATGAGGGAAGACTTGAAGTAATTAAGGCGGACAGGGAAATAGATAGGAGTTGGTTTCCTTTTCTATATTTGTTAGAGTATGATTCATGTAAGAGTCACGTGTTTCCTTAGATATGGGCTTGGTGTCCTAGTTGTGTTTGGTTATGTCTCTTTAGATCAGGGTATAAATATGGAGTGAGGGGCAATGTAAATAGATCAATCAATATCAAAACCAATTTTTACTCCTATTTGCATCTACTTACTTTTCGGCGACTTCGTCAATTTGCATTATTTTCTTTTTACGAGTTCTCATTGATTCGGCGAGCTGCATCGCTTCAGTGCGACCTTCGGCGATCCTCGAGTTCCGCGTGAGTACCTCTTGGCCATGACTTCCGGGCGTATCGCTGTTGTTAGGACCAAAGTGCTCGTATCTTCATCCTTGTCGATTAACAGGTCAAATCGACTGGCACGCCTTGGATACCGATTCGGGTATTAGCCCTTTGTGTTTGCAGATCCACTTTTGCATCAACACATCTTTTGGCACGCCTAGTGGAACCAATCAATCCGATCAATATGTTCAATTCCGAGATCGATGCGGGGAATATTATCGCGGTATCAGAAGAAGATCTTAAGGAAGAACAGAGGCAGGCTATGGAAAAGGCCGTAGAAGAATACAGGTAGCTTTGTCTGAAATCGTTTAGCCTGAACAAGAGTGGACAAGTCATCCAGAAGCAAGATTTGCCGTTGCCTCGGCAGGTTACCTTTGACTCCAATCCTGGTAAACTTCAAGAGATGGTTAATTCTACGGTAAATCATGCTTTGATTAATCATTCCAATGTGTTGTCCAATACTATTCATAATGCTGTGGTTCGAACTCTCAAAGAAGGACAAGCGTCACCGCATTATGTTGGGCCTGCCTATCACCAACCAGAGCTGGCATCTGTCAATACTCCATCGGCTCCCTCGGCCGTTGTGGGTACAGAAGTTACTTCTTCTCCAGTATCGGTAGGCTTACCTAATATTCAATCTACACCGATACGATCAGATCTGATACTACCAGGAGGACGAATTCAGCTTAGTACGGATCTATCGGCATCAGCTATGTCAGGCCCTGTGTCTCAGAATAGCCAGATTCCTACTAATTGGTGGGGATATGGTATGCCTCCGGAGTCATCTGCTTTCAATCCTGGATTACCTCAAGTGTTTGACGCAGTAGGTAAAGCTCCTATACCATCGGCTGTTTCACCGATGGCCCAAGTGCCTCAATATGCCACAACAACTACTGTGCAACCAACTCCAGGGGGTTTCCAAATGCCTTTGGTTCAAACGCCCAATTCAAGTCCATCGGCAAGCTTACTGCCGATACAGCAGAAAGCCCCTGTTATGAGTCAAACTGGGGTTCAGTTTATGCCTCAAGCTGGTTATAATTATCCAATAATGTCAGCAAATTACCAGCCATCGGTGAGTTTTGTACCGATGGGTTCTAATAATGGTTGGTCAGGACAGTTACCTGCTCAACACACAGTTCAGCAAAATCAACAGATTGCAGGGATTCAACAAGGTTATATGCAAGCTGGTGTTCAGAATCAAGCATCGGTAGCTCAGCCGATGAATCCTTTCCAACAGGTTAATGGACCGCAAGTAACGGCAAATATGCCGATTGCTGGAGATCGTGGGCCACAAAGATATGTGGAAGGATATCAGCAGGTACCTCCTATAGAAATTCAGCCAGTTTGTCAGCAGGAAGCTGATGCTTTTTGGGCTGATAGGATAGCAGAAATTATGAAGGATCAGTTTGAGATAAAGTCCAAGGTCAATACTTATTCTTATCGGACTCTATATCCTCCTGCATATGATTTAATTCCTCTCCCAAATCGGTACAAGGTACCAGATTTCACTAAATTCTCTGGGCAGGATGATACATCAACAATGGAACACGTCAATCGCTTCATTATTCAATGTGGAGAGGCAGCTAGCAGAGATGAATTAAGAGTTCGATTATTTTCATCATCTTTGTCTGGATCGGCGTTTACGTGGTTCATTTCATTACCACCAAATTCTATTATTACCTGGGCTGATCTAGAAAAACAATTTCATAAGTATTTCTTTGCTGGAATCCATGAGAAGAAGCTTACCGATTTAGTAAGATTGAGACAGCGCAATGATGAATCGATAGAGAGCTTTGTGCAAAGATTACGAGATGTAAAAAATAAGTGCTACAGTCTGGTGCTGGATGATCGGCAGCTTGCCGATCTGGCTTTCCAAGGGTTATTGCCACATCTTAAAGACAGATATGCTTCTCAAGAATTTGAAAGCCTCAGTCATCTTGTGCAAAGGATCTCCGATCAAGATACTAGGGTTTTTGAATCTAAAAAGAATTGGAGTAAAAAGGTATCATTTGTTGAAGAAGTAGGAGATTCTGATTCTGATGAAGAACCAGTTATCGGCTTAGCTGAGTGGGTTAAGAATAAAAAGCCGATATATTGTCCCTTTGGTCAAAAAGAGCCAGAAAAGTTTACCTTTGATATCACCAAGGCTGACAAAATATTTGATCTTCTGCTTCAAGAGGGCCAAATTAAGCTGTCACCTAATCACGTGATCCCATCAGCAGAAGAGTTGAAGAAGATCTTGTACTGCAAATGGCACAATGCAACTTCACACAGTACAAATGAGTGCAAGGTGTTTAAGCAATAGTTACAATCGGCTATTGAATCTGGAAGAATTAAGTTTGGTACTTCTAATGCCCAAAGGCCGATGAAAATTGATCAACACCCCTTTCCAGCAAATATGTTGGAGGCCAAAGGGAAGACCAAGGTATTGACGTCCGAGGCTGCTGAGAAAAACGCATCAGTGGATCCCCAACATCGGATAACTACCGATGATGCAAGAAGTAAGGGGTTGCTGGGAGAAAGCAGTAGTTCCAAAAAACCTCCTCGACCTGGCATTGTGATTACTCATCGAAGGCAGCAGGAGGGTTGGCGTCAGCGTAATGATCGATATCGACAACAGCAAGAAGAAAGGCGTCGGGAAGAGTGGCATCGGCATAAAGATCATTGGAGGTGCCCGTTTTTTATCCATTGCTGGGAGGAAGGTATTAAATTGCCAACTGTTGAAAATTGCCCTGAGTGCAATGGTTATTATGGGGTCAATCGGTCAGAAAGAAGATTTCAACCTGGCAATCGGGGTTTATTTATCAATGAGCCGATTAGAAGCAGAGCATCAGTACATGATCGGCTGGGGGGCAGACTTAGTGTACATGAAAGGCTTGGTAAACGCGCTGGATGTTTTCCGAGGAATCAAGAGGAGCTTGAGGAAATGGCAAATGCAAGAGTTCCCGATGAGGAAATATTCTACAGGGACCCTAATATACGCCGTGTGGAATCGACTAGGACCTGTTATCAGCCGGTTTGGAAAACCAAGTTTCCTCGATGGTGCCCGGAGGGTCTAACAAAAACACAGAGAAGGAGGATGCAACGTGAGCGTCAGGAGGATTTATACCAAGAGGAAAATTCCTCCAATAAGAAGTCCAGTCATCAGCAGTGGCAGGTAAAACACAAAAATAAGGGTCCATCGGCAGATGTTAATATGGTATTCATGTTGCCGATGGAATTTTTGGCACTATCTGATAATGAGGAAGAAGTTGTTCTCTCTGATCAAGTAGCTCAGTTGACACTAGATCCAATGATGGCTGTTTTTGAGAAACCTACCGATGACGAGAGACAGCATCTTAAGGCTTTGTTTAGTAGAAGTAGATATCGGTAATGGCGATAGGCCAAGACCTACTTTTATTAGTGCTAAGTTAGATTCCAAATGTAAGCAGCAAATAATTGATGTGTTAAAGGAGTATAAAGATTGTTTTGCTTGGGATTATACTGAGATGCCTGGACTAGACCGATCGGTAGTTGAACATCGGTTACCTATCAAGTCTGGATTTCGGCCACATCAGCAGCCAGCGCGCCGATGCAACCCTAATATACTTCCTGATATTAAGGCCGAAATAACTAAATTAATTGAGGCAAAGTTTATTCGGCAGTG
The DNA here is from genome assembly GCF_019320115.1 of Miscanthus floridulus. Classification (NCBI taxonomy): domain Eukaryota; kingdom Viridiplantae; phylum Streptophyta; class Magnoliopsida; order Poales; family Poaceae; genus Miscanthus; species Miscanthus floridulus. The sequence continues at coordinate 86,389,683 of NC_089594.1, read as the reverse complement.
TCGATATGCAGAGTGGATCTCTAATGTGGTTCCTGTTTATAAGAAAAATGGAAAACTTCGTGTTTGTATTGATTTCAGGAATCTCAACAATGCCACACCGATGGATAGCTATCCAATGCCGATTGCTGATTTATTGATTGATGCTGCAGTCGGACATCAGATTATCAGCTTTATGGATGGTAATGCAGGCTACAATCAAATATTCATGACTGAAGAAGATATTCCCAAGACTGCTTTCAGATGTCCAGGTTATGTAGGGTTGTTTGAATGGGTAGTCATGACGTTTGGCTTGAAAAATGCTGGTGCTACTTATCAGAGAGCTATGAACTTTATTTTTCATGAATACATCGGCACATTAGTGGAGATCTACATTGATGATGTGGTGATTAAGTCTGGAGATATCACAAAACATCTAGCCGGTCTGCGAAAGATATTGGAGTGCACAAGGAAGCATGGATTGAGGATGAATCCTAATAAATGTGCATTTGGTGTATCGGCAGGTCAATTCTTGGGTTTTATGGTGCATCAGCGGGGCATCGAAATCAGTAGGAAGTCTATTGATGCAATTAGCAAGGTGGTTGCTCCTACCAATAAGACTGAATTACAATCGTTGATCGGTAAGATTAATTTCATTAGAAGATTCATATCTAATCTGTCGGGTAAGATCAAGGCTTTCAGTCCATTACTTAAATTGAAAGCCGATTAGGAATTTGTATGGGGAACTGAGCAGCAGTTAGCCCTCGATGAAATTAAGAAATATTTAACAAATCCTCCAGTGCTAGTTCCACCTCAACACGGGAAGCCTTTCAGGTTATATTTATCAACTGATAATACAGTTATTGGTTCAGCTCTTATTCAAGAATTTGAAGGGAAAGAACGTGTTATTTATTATTTGAGCAGAAGACTAGTGGATGCTGAGACGAGGTATTCGGCCATTGAAAAATTATGTCTATGTTTATACTTTTCGTGTGTCAAATTAAGGCATTATTTGTTATCTGCCGAATGTACGGTCGTATGCAAAGACGATGTAGTCAAGTATATGCTGTCGATGCCGATATTAAGTGGTAGAATCTGCAAGTGGATTTTAGCATTATCAGAATTTGAACTACGTTACGAATCAACTAAGGCAGTTAAAGGGCAAGTGATGGCTGATTTGGTCACTCAGCATTATGATTCAGTGGACTCTTTGGAAGTTGCTCCCTAGACACTTTTCTTCGATGGGTCCACATGTGGTGAAGGAGCAGGTATCGGCATTGTGTTAATTTCACCTCAAGGAAGGAAGTATGAGTTTTCATTGCCGATTGTTGCTACATCGACGAATAATCAGGCTGAATACCAAGCCTTGGTAAAAGGGTTAGAATTACTGAAGGAGATACGTGCCGATGCTGTTGAAATCTTTGGTGATTCTATGCTAGTTATAAATCAATTGGCTAGACTTTATGAATGCCGAAGTGAAGCTTTGATTTCGTATTATGAAAAATGTGTGCAATTGTTGAAAGGATTTAGGGATTTTCGTCTTGAACATATCCCTCGATTGCATAATGAGGAAGCTAATCGACTAGCTTAGCATGCTTCAGGGTATCAACTTATTCAGGAAGTGCTAACATCGGCAGTTAATACCGATGACTGGAGAAAGGAGATTGTCGATTATTTAAAGGATCCATATAAAAAGGTTGAAAGACGTATAAGATTCCAAGCTACCAAGTATGTGCTCCTCGATGATGAATTATATTATCGAACTATAGATGGAGTTTTACTCAGATGTGTTGGTAGTGATGAATCGAAAACTTTGATGGGTGAAATTCATGAAGGAGTGTGTGGTGCGCATCAATCGGCTTTCAAGATAAAGTGGATGATCAGAAGGAATGGATACTATTGGCCGACTATTCTTGAAGATTGTTTTAAATATTTTAAAGGATGTCAAGGATGTCAAAAGTTTGGTAATATTCAAAGAGCGCCTGCATCGGCTATGAACCCTACAATCAAACCGTGGCCGTTCCGGGGATGGGCTATTGATCTCATTGGTCAGATTTATCCGCCATCGAGTAAGGGACATAAATTTATTCTGGTTGCTACCGATTATTTCACAAAATGGGCTGAGGCAATTCCTTTGAAAAAGGTGACATCGGTTAATATGATTGATTTTGTGAAAGAGCATATTGTTTACCGATTTGGTATTCCTCAGACTATCACTACCGATCAGGGCACTATGTTTACATCAGGAGAATTTGATGAGTTTGCTGTAGGTATGGGAATTAAAGTTTTAAATTCTTCTCTATATTATGCTCAAGCTAATGGTCAAGCTGAGGCTTCTAACAAAGGGATCATCAAACTCATTAAGCGCAAAATTGAAGAAAATCCTAGGAGGTGGCATACAGTATTAAATGAAGCCTTGTGGTCATATCGGATGTCATGTCATGGTGCAACCAAAGTAACGCCTTATCAGTTAGTATATGGACACGATGCAGTATTGCCTTGGGAAATTAAAGTTGGCTCTAGGCGAATACATTCTCAAGATCAGCTGACAGTCGATGATTATAATACTCTTATGAAGGATGAGTTGGAAGATGTGGCGGGTCATCGGTTAAGGGCTTTAGTTAGCATCGAAGAAAATAAGAAAAGAGTAGCCAGATGGTATGACAAGAAGGTGAAGATAAAGGAGTTTGCCGATGGAGATCTGGTCTGGAAACTGGTTTTACCGATTGGGACTAAAAGTTCAAAGTTTGGAAAGTGGTCTCCTAATTGGGAAGGTCCATATCGGATAAATCAGTTTGTTCCTAGTAACGCGTATATTCTAGAAACCCTCGAAGGGGTTGTGTTTCCTAGAGCATTAAATGGAAAATATTTAAAGAAATATTACCCTAGTATCTGGATGGATGCATAAAAGTATAAGTGCCAATAACAGTTCTATCGGCTAGAATTATGCAAGGATGTCAATGTCTCATAAAGTGCCGATACGATAAACAAGATTACAAGTTCAACAAGGATTGGATAGCTAATATCGCACGCAGGCGAATCTGCTTGGCTTCCTCTATTTCTTTGATATCGTCATCGGCAGTACCCTCCACGGGCTTGAGTTTTTTCTTCATGGCCAAAGCTTTGCGAGCCTGGGTATCTCTTTCTTGCTGAAGGGTTTTGATGGCATTGGGTAGCTGGCTTTCTTCTTGTTGAGCATGAGTTAAAGCGGACTCGATTTCCTTCAATTCAGCCAATAGAGCCATTTTCCTTGCTGATAAATCCAAGATTTTCTGCTTAAGTTCAGCACCCGAAGTCTGCAAGTTGCCGATGCCCTTGTGCTTCTCATCGGCAATTTGTTTCAGTTGTAGCATCTCTTCCTTGAGTTGAGCCTAAGCTGCTCTATCGGCAATACGTTGGGTAGCCCGTTGATATTGTAGTTGGCGACTCTCTAAATGGGCTGCTGGGAAGAGTACTTCTTCAACATCGGCAGGGACCTGGCCACGGATTGTTTTGAAAATTGCCTTGGCGGGGTCCGAGTCATCTACAAGTTGGGCGGTATCCTGCTGTAGCAAGTTCAGGAGAGCTTCCAACCTGGACTTAGTTTCTGCTGATATTGTTCCCAGTACAAGGGAAGAACTTGTTTCCTCTCCATCATCGTCAGAGATGTCAATAGCAAAGGAGAATAGGCTGTTTGGGGAGTCTTGTTCCTGAGAAAAAGAAAAGGAGGTCGGTTAAGGATAAGTTTGAATATTGTAAATCAGCTAGGTTAATCGGTTTACCTGTTTCAAGGCAATTTCCTGTGCTTGACTGGAAGAAACAACCTGGAGTGTGCCGTGTGAGGGATCGACTGAGCTTGCCGATGGGATGTCCTCTGTGACTTCATCAGTGGTTGGCTCTTGAGGTATGATGACTGATGACATTGGGGCAGATGTAGGGATCGGCATGGACCTTTGTCGTTTTGGCTGTGCCTCGGCATCTGTTAAAGCTTTGCGCTTTGCTTGGGCATCGGCAATGATTGGCTGGGGGGCATCGACACTTGTTGGTTGTGAAGCTTGGACGTTTGGTACGCTTGCCGATGTACCCAATTGTTGCTGCAAAACAAGTGTAAGGTATGATATTTAACGGATAAAATGAGAAGTCAAGAGAATACCTCTGAAGGTTTGTCAAAAGAAGTGGTGCTTGATATCGGAGGAATTGCCGATGATGATCCAGTGGCAGCTCTTACCCCCTGGTGATTAATGTTAATACAGTTTGTAATCGGTATAAGTAGAAATAAACAAGGTTGTTACCTTGAATGCCTTGACCAAGGTTGTGGCAGCAGCCGATGGAGTGGCCCTAGCTGTAGCCAATCTGGACTTAGAGGTGATGGTCTTGGTACGGATCCTCTGGTGGGTCAAAGCAGTTAAGGTGGGGGCGTTGTAGCCGATCGGTGATATCGGGGAAATAGGCTGAAGATCGAAGGGTTTCCCACTTTTGCTCACCGATGGTGCTGGGTTGTTAACCTGTCATGAGAGAGTCAGTTACTGATATATGTAGGGAAAAAGCAAAAAGGAGTTAAAAGAAACTTACTGTGTCGTCAGGGATGGCATATTCAGGGTCGATCATGTGCCGATATGTGTGAGCAGAAGTTGCAAACAGTTGTTCCTTCCACTCTCGCCACCATTGCTTGTATGACTCGGTGATGAAGGATACTGGCGTCCAGGTGGATATATCAACATCTGTGATATCGGCATCGGGGGAGAGTTGTACCACCTTGTTCCAATCTGTTCCACAGGTGATTGTTTCCCTGGGTTTGATCACATCGGCAAAGCAAAGTTTGATCGGCAGTTGCCCAAAAGCCAATTGACGGGATACTGCTGATGGGTTGTAAAATTCATATGAAATGTTGGTGTTTTTTCCGCTACCAAATGTATTCACTGGAATTGCCCTGGGAGTAATGATGGCCATCATGAGTTCCTTATCCTGATTCAGGGTGTCATCGGCAAAGTTGAAAAGAAGGGGAAATCTGTTGTCCTCGTCAATATAAGGTACCCAGGCCCTATGATCACGAGAAAGACCATTGTAGAAGTTTTGGAAGAATCTGCCGATCTGGTCTTCATTGGCCTCTGTTCCGGGAAGGACAATTATGGCTTCACCAAAATTAAGGGGTGAGCGTGTTGCTGAAGCACATGGTCTTCAGCAATTTCTCATGGGAATTGTTGGGCAAAAAAGTCCCATTGCAAGCGTTTGTGCATATGGTCATTCAACCACATGTTGATAAACCACCACGGGCCTCCTAGGTTGCTGATGGGTTCGCCAAGCAGAAGTTTCTGAGATACTTGATGAAGAAGATGATAAGTGGAGCTCAGAAGGTATCGGCCAAGAGGAAACCTTACGCCATTAGCCAAAAGTTCAGCTGCGGGGAGGAAGGCGTTGGTTGGTCCTACTGATCGACCACAGAAAATAAATTTTTCTAACCACATATTCAAGAATGTGGCATGTTCCCTCTGGTTAAGTGTCCCAGTCTTCTGGTATTCTTGAATGTATCCCGTCCAACCGCCGATGTTGCGAGTATTCACCCTATATTCAGATTTTCTACCATAAATGGAGCCTTCATCGGCAGTTGAAATATCCAAGCCAGTGAGCATGTGGACATCGGCAAGTGTAGGAGTAGCTGGGCCATGTCCAAACATAAAAGTGTTTGTTGTGTCTGACCAGAATATACTTGCATCGATCTATTAACCCTCAAGTACCAATCTTTCCACCCTTTGGTGGTTTTGGGCCAAGATCGGAATGTGTCTTTCCATAAATTCAGAGAGAAATTTTGGGCTCTAAAGGGGATTCTGTTAACTTCTGCATTAATCAGATCAGTTGGATCTGGGTTGCCCATTGGTCCTAGGCATTGGACATGCGGCTGATCGGTTGGAATAACTAGTTTGTTGCGCAGTTCCTAAAGTTTAAAGGATCCGGAGAACAAAAGAAAGGAAAAATCACCAACTGTGTAGACTTGCAAAAACTAGGGGAATCAAAGTAAAAGGTAATGGAAGTGAAGCGAACCACGGGGACGTCGAAGTTAATTGCCATTATCTTGAGGAAGATGAGGGCACGAGCTGGAGACTTGAGGTAACGCTAGAGAAGGGTTCCTGTTGGTTGAGGTCGTGCAGTGGTTCGTCGGAGTCGCCGCCGGAGAGAGAAAATGTCAAAGAATGGAGTCTGAGGGTAGAAGACAAGTGTTCTGGAGGAATCTATTTATAAGCCGCTTGGAGTAGGGGTATTTCGAACTTATCTCTATACCGCGCGCATGTAGGTCGAAGTGGTTCAGATGGATATGGTAACTGTTTGCATGATGATCAGGGGATTGTACAGATCGGTTGATGGCAAATAATCATGACTTGGAAGAGATATCGGTGCAGGATATTTTAATTCTGAAAATGACAGCATTATCATGTTAAGATCTTGCCGATGGGTTATTGTTTCAGTATCTTAACCATAATCAAGGCAAGAGTGGTTGGTGATTGTGCGATATTTACTGAAGTGCGTGAATCAGGATTAGATTTGATTGGATTTGATAACAGATCAGGTTTTGGCTTGGAGAATAAGTTACGGTAATCTGGAGTAAATTTCGGAGCATTAATGGTTTTATACTCCGAAATTGGGGGGCATGTGTTGACACCGTTTTTTTACACGTGTTAAAATGTTCGGAGTGGACTAATCGGCAAGGGGAAAGTTACTGTATACTTTGATAGCCGATGAAAGCCAGCTTGTAAAGATGGTTGCCGATAGCTGATGATGCCGATGAAGGGAGGCTTGAAGACTTCTGCCGATGAAACAGGGAGTATGCCGATAAAGGGAGATTTGAAGACTACTGCCGATGAAACAAGGAGTATGCTGATGAGGGAAGACTTGAAGTAATTAAGGCGGACAGGGAAATAGATAGGAGTTGGTTTCCTTTTCTATATTTGTTAGAGTATGATTCATGTAAGAGTCACGTGTTTCCTTAGATATGGGCTTGGTGTCCTAGTTGTGTTTGGTTGTGTCTCTTTAGATTAGGGTATAAATATGGAGTGAGGGGCAATGTAAATAGATCAATCAATATCAAAACCAATTTTTACTCCTATTTGCATCTACTTACTTTTCGGCGACTTCGTCAATTTGCATTATTTTCTTTTTACGAGTTCTCATTGATTCGGCGAGCTGCATCGCTTCAGTGCGACCTTCGGCGATCCTCGAGTTCCGCGTGAGTACCTCTTGGCCGTGACTTCCGGGCGTATCGCTGTTGTTAGGACCAAAGTGCTCGTATCTTCATCCTTGTCGATTAACAGGTCAAATTGACTGGCACGCCTTGGATACCGATTCGGGTATTAGCCCGTTGTGTTTGCAGATCCACTTTTGCATCAACACACGGAAAAAATTCGCAAGAGTTTCCCTTATTTTAGGAGCGTCCACAGTTACAAACAGAGACATCATTATATATTCCAAACATTTAATCATCCAAGGAGTAAAATGCAACCACAACCAACATAATATGTCCTGCGTAGTCCAGATAGTCCACAATGTCCATATAGTCCCAAATAGTTATAGAAAAGTAAATACAAAATCCATAATAGTGCATACTAACAACTACCACATCCCTCACTACCTCCTACTCTTGCCCTTACCCTTGTGACCAAGAGCGCTCGTACCTAGAGTATAAGGGTCACGCAGACGGCGTCGCCTAGTACCTAGAGGCGGTGTAGGATGAGTCAAGGGAGCATCATGGAGCTAAGAGGGGCCAAGCTCCTCGTGCCTCTTGTCCACGTCCACATCGTCGTCGTCTTCCTCGTCCTCATCCCTGTCCCCTATAGCTGCTTGACTAGAGGAACCCAAGCCTCCTCTACCTGTGGAAGGAATGTACGCATCTTGCGTCGTGTCTGTCCTGCAACCACAACGACCAGCCGTATGGCGTAGACGATGTGACATCCTCTTTTGTACAAAACTATGTTAACTGAAAGAATCTAACGTATTAATGATATGTTTGAAAGAATATTTTTAATCTTACGTCCAGGAAGCCAAGTATGTAGTCGTCATTGACTCTCGGCCGAACACGCTCGATCTCTTCAACTAAGCATTTGAGTGTATTGCCCTGCAACAAAGTTCTCAGTAATAATACTTCTGAATAGATAGCAATAGGTTTTGTTTTCTTTTGTACAAGAATCTAACGTATTATAAGGGTGATACGGCTCGAAGGTGGCACTAACTATAATAGATAACTCCTAATGTCGGTCCAATAATGTCTAATGTATTGTTAAGCAATTTAATGTACAAAAATAAGGCAATTGGCTTACCACTTTGTCTAAGATTGGTCCTACCTCCACCCGCCTTCCTGCACGAGTCGACTGGTCGTACGCCGTGTCTTCATCGTCGGAGGACTCGATGTCGGCATAGTCAGCTTCGGTCCACTGTACCCTCAGCCTGCAACATGTCGCACGCTGGTACCAAGCTTGGTACCGCCTAAACTCATGGTTCGTGTGCGTCTCATTGTTGTCGTCCATCTCCTCCCATTCCTCAATGAAGGACTAGTGGTGCCTCTTCCAGTCAAAAATCTTCTTGTTCCTCTGACGATCGAACTTGCATGTATGTCATTGTTACTTGAATCCATGTACATGCCACCATATTAATAGAAATGGACCATCATCATGAGACATTTGAAATATCAAAACACTTATTTGTGTAAGTCAACGCCAGTCGAGAACAGAGCCGTAGGCCAAAGCTATCTCACTCCAAATTGGCGTGCAACCCTATCTGGCAGGTGGAACTCGACAGCATAGAAGCATATTAGAGGACACCTCATCCTATAGAAGTCATCATTGACCCCACAAACGTTGCTCAGCTAAAAAAGAAGTGCGTCCTCTCCACCGTATGGCTCCCACTCCACCTACAACATGTCCAAACAAGATATTAGATGGTATACTAATCCTTTTCAATCCAGCATGGGAAATAAAATTTACTTACACTAGACACCGTCAGCGTGTCTAGCTCGTTGGTGAACTCAATGTACGCTCAGTCTAACCTCGCGTACGAAACCCTGGCCTGGTCCCAAAGGTACACCCACATCGGCTGCCGTCTTAGAGGCTGACCTTGGAACCACTCATGACGAGCCAAAACCTCGGGACGACCAACTAGAAGACGAGCCCACATCCACAGCTGTAACAGGTGCATGCATCCACCAAGTGATGGGTTGGACGAAGACCGACGACACCCCTCACACAGCTATCGATATAGAAAATATAAGACTGCAGAGCCCCAGCTGTAGTGACCTGCCTAGTACCAGTCACTAAGGCAGTGGATCCACATCCAGGATGCACTGTCACCCATGGCGTCAGGGAAGAGAACGTAGGCAAACAGGTGTAGGATCCATGCCCTGCAGTAGTACCCAACTGTCTCCTCATCTGCCTCCTCGGGGCACTGTGCGAACTCCTCCCGTAGCTAGGAGATGGGAACTCTAGAAGTGCAAGCCACTTGCTCACCAAGCTCACGCCCAAGGAAGGCCTCCACTCGTGCTCTCCAGCCCTCTGACCTGCACTGTCTAGTGACTGGGTTGCCGTGAATCCTTAGGCCTAGCATCTTCTGATAGTCCTAGAGCGTGACTGCCATCTCCTTGAAAGGTAGGTGGAAGCTGTGAGTCTCCAGCCACCACCTATATTTAAGACAAAGCAATATTAATTGTCAAAAAGTCAGTCACATGAACAAATGGCCATGAATGGGGGCAATGATTCAATTTAATACCTATCAACCAACGTAGTTATGGCCGCTGAGTTGAACTTGGGCAACCCACGACGAACCTAAAAAGAGATGATATCCAGGCCAGCTCTTTGCAGGAAAGGAGTGTAGCTGTCGTCATACCGCATGTCTAAGAACCCACTGTGGGTTCTAGGACGAAGGAGCAGAAGGTCCTACATCAAATAAAATAGTCTCCTGTTACTTCACAAACACATGTACGCTCACCAAATTTAAACAAAACTTATAGATTATTACCTGCCCCAGCACTATAAGACATCCTCGGTGGGTTGCCTCGTACGTCGAGTCGAGCAGGTGGAATTGCTCCATCCTACAAAAAAAGTGAATGAATTCGAATTTGAATATACAATGAAACATGAACTTAGAAATACATAAGTAATTGACACAAATACAAGCATAAAAATAAACATGCATAATTAATTAAATGAAGACGACAAATATAAAATAACAAAATGAACTAATAGTCGTACCTCACTAATCTGTCAATGGCAACTTCATGAATTGTGGCCAAGTCTACCGCACTTGCCACACTCGTACTACTCGGGGTCAGTAACAAATGGAGTTCCTCTCCCATGCCTCATTCTTCTGGGTATCTGATCCATAACCATCCTATGCCTCGTCCTCGGCCTTGATCCACGCTTGTTCCAATGGTAAGCTGGATCCGTAATATACTTCGGCCCATTATATGGAGGCCACTCTCTAGGGTCCTGCAAAGGCACAAAGCGGGGGCTCCATGTGTGCACAAGCGTGTCAACACTGAACTTGTGAGGTATCCTCCTCTCGATATTATAGTTGCGATGCCTAGCTACTGCCACCAAATGAGAACATAGAAAGTGGTACTGTCTTGGTTTACCACAAGTGCACTTGAAATCTTGGAGGACAACCACATGTATCCTCGACTCTCGAACCTCGCTGTCAGACGTTGTCGACAAAAGATGCTCGACAGTCCACCAAGGGGTATCCCATGATGGTAGATTTGTCGGTGGGGATGCACGTAATTAGGAACCAAATGGTGACACAAGGCGCAGAGACAATGATTTAGATAGGTTCGGGCCGTCTAATCGACGTAATACCCTACGTCCTGTGTCTTTGGTGTATTGTATTGAATACATGATGTCGAGTAGAGGACCCCTGCCTCTCCTTATATACTCTAGAGGGGCAGGGTTACAAGTAAAGTATCCTATTTGGTATTATACAATGTCTTGCGGTGCACGCCGAGCAGCGCCGTGCACGCCTTGACCTTGTGGGCTGGGCCACCTCTGATGGTGTGGCCCATGTCTTGGGGGCCATACCCCCACAGTTAGTCCCCAAGCCTAACAGTAAGTGATGCAGTCATGTGGTGCTAGGGTCATAAAGTAGAAGACTAGCCGAGCAAGCAACTAGTCCCTAGGCATAGCCTCGAGATGAGAATAAGCACATTCACCGCAAGGTGAAGTGTGCCCACTTAGTCCCCGAGCCTGCTGGAAGATGAAGAATGAATCTTATAGCAGGGTCAAAGGAAAAGAAGTCTGAAAGCTTGCCGACGTCGTCTGACATGTGCATATCAAGACCCTAGATGTGCTGCCCAAGATCAGCACCCTTATCCGAACAGCATGGAGTAGCTTGATAGCACACCAACGAGACATAACAAGATCCAAGCACCAAGGAGTCCCTAGCGCAGCCAGTGATGTACGACCAACCAAGGAGTTCTCGGCGTAGCTAGCGATAACCGAGAATCGAGGAGCAAGGAGTCCCCGATGTCGCTGGCGATGACCGAGCATCGAGGAGCGGGGAGTCCCCGGTGTCGCTGGTGATGACCGAGCACCATGGAGCGAGGAGTCCCTGGCGTTGGTGGCGATGACCGAGCACCGAGAAGCAAGGAGCGAGGAGTCCCCAGCGTCGCTGGCGATGATCGAGCACTGAGGAGCGAGGAGTCCCTGGTGTTGGCGGCGATGACCGAGCACCGAGGAGCGAGGAGCGAGGAGTCCCCGGCATAGGTGGCGATGACCGAGCACCAAGGAGCGAGGAGTCCCCGGCGTCGCTGGCAATGACCGAGCACCGAGGAACGAGGAGTCCCCGGCGTCGCTGGTGATGACCGAGCACCGAGGAGTGAGGAGTCCCCAGCGTTGGCGGCGATGACCGAGCACTGAGGAGCGAGGAGCGAGGAGTCCCCGGCTTAGGCAACGATGACCGAGCACTAAGGAGCGAGGAGTCCTCGACGTCGCTGGAGATGACCGAGAACCAAGGAGTGAGGAGTCCTCGGCGTAGGCAACGATGACTGAGCATTGAGGAGCGAGAAGTCCCCGACGTCACTAGCAATGACCGAGCATCGAGGAGCGAGGAGTCCCCAGCGTCGCTGGTGATGACCGAGCACCGAGGAGCGAGGAGTCCTCAGCGTTGGCGGTGATGACCGAGCACCGAGGAGCAAGGAGCGAGGAGTCCCCGGCATAGGCGGCGATGATCGAGCACCGAGGAGCGAGGAGTCCCCAGCGTCGCTGGTGATGATCGAGCACCGAGGAGCGAGGAGTCTGTCGATGTGGGACCCACGGGATACCCCGCAAGGAAGGGAGAAGAACTAGCCTGACTAGGATTCTTCCCCTGTAATCTTAGTAGTAGTATTATCCTGTAATCCTACTAGGAACTCTCATTATAAACCGACTAGGACTCTGGCCTCCTAACTATATAAAGGAGGGCAGGGCTCCTTGAATCAAGGGGTGAAGGCAACAATTGTACAACGCAACACTTTACAATCAATCCAACGCAAAGGCTAACGCCGACTAGACATAAGGCTATTACTCGATCTATGATCGAGGGCCCGAACTAGGATAAATCGACTGTCTCTTGCGTTAACCGTCGAGTTCTGCATATACTGAAGCCCGAACATACTGCCCTGGGTACCCCCATGGCAGGCTATCGGTGGTCAAACACCGATAGCTGGTGCACCAGGTAGGGGCTTTCAGTGAATTTGCATCCGAGAGCTCGACGGACCTCGACAACATGATCTTCTTGACAGGATCAACCTTCATCTTCGGTTCATGGATCTACGAGGCAGGCGACAACGGCAAGCTCTAAGGCCGTCTCCTCAAAGATTCAGATCATCATCAGAACTTTTTCATTTCGACGACAACAATAGATCAGCTTGCTAGAAGATTCGTGCAGCTCGTGATTTCCAATCCAACTCGGATTCTGCGACTTCACGCATCTGATTCGAACTCAAGTTCCGCTTCTGAGATGAAGTCTTATCCGAGTTCTTTTGGAAAACCGAGTTCTTTTTTGACAAAGCTTCGGAACATGATGTCAATCTATCAAGAATACTACTCGGAATACACTCAGAATACTTCAATGAAGTCGGGTCCTCTTTCGTTCGGACTCCACAACATGGCAACGTCTAATTAGACATGGCCTGAAGGATTCCTCGATCCGGTGCTCAGAATGCCACTAAAGGGAGGCCAGGAAGGTCTTGTTCTAACTATAACTTCTCAAGACTAAATCGTTCACTGTCTAGGTACCATTCCTGAGGATGATGGCACCCAACTAGTCGATGATATGATGACAAAAACTCTACCCTACCAAGAAGGAGATTCGATCTATGAGCTTGAAGCATCTACTAAAGTTATCAACAGCTCTGGCAGTACGGAAATCAACGATGATGACAGAACAACTCACGCTAGAGAAGTATTCATGATTCGCCGTCCTCAATCACCATTGATCCCCCTAGAAGTACCTGATGTGAGGTCTTTAGATGAATCCGAATCCAACATATCACCATTTATCTAGGGGCACAATGGTGAGACTGAGAGTCAGAGGCAAGCGAGAGAAAGAAAGAACAAATTGAAACAAGGACGTCAACACCGTGCTAAGCAGCAAAAGGACACTTGGATCAAATATGAATCAGACCAAGCCGAGTACAATAGAAGAAAATCAGAACGAGAGGTTGAAGAAGGACGAGCAACAAATACACCCTACGATAAGATCCGAGAAGCACTAGAAGAACTCAGGGCGACCCCATATCCCAATGAAAAACAAGAACAACTCCAAGATTTTCTCCGATCAATAGTCCTTAAAACGCACGACAGAAGGGCAACATCTCATGAACTAGGAAGATCAAAATCAAAGGAAGTCTGCTTTCAAAAGACTTGGACCAAGTGGAAGTCACAACGGAGAGAGCCGAAGAAATCACTAGTCTAAACAACCGAGTCGAGCAACCAAGAAAGACTAGAAGCAAAGCACCTACTCTGACAACCACGCAGAGCTACTCTCACCAAGACGACAGTTGGCAAGAAGGGGGCATAGAATCAGAATATACGGAAGCCAGAACGCACGATAGATTCCCCTATTTTGCGAACAGACTTGCTTCAATACGACTACCTCACAATTTCAAGCCGTCCAACCACTCCAAGTATGATGGCAAGACCGAACCAAAGTAATGGCTCAGGATTTACTCACAATCGATTGAATTGGCCGGAGGAGATGATGACATCAAAACCTTGTTCTTTCCCATGGCCCTAGAAACCATGCCACTCCAATGGTTTGACAAATTAAATCCAGGATCAATCAGAAATTGGGAAGACTTGCAAAGAGCTTTCTGTGAAAATTTTGCGGGAATTATTACACATCCAATCACCCACGCAGAGTTAAAAGGACTCAAGCAGAAAGGGGGTAAAAGTCTTAGAAATTACTATCGACAATTTGGCGAACTACGAGCTCAAGTACATGACATCACACAACAAGAAGTAATCGAAGCCTTCTCTCATGGAATCATGGCTAGGTGGCAATTTCAAGACTTCTACAAAGAAAACCCAAGAAACAATGAAGAATTCAGAAGAACAGTGGAAAAGATGATTACTGCAGAGGAGAAGACATGAGAAAGATTCTCGGATAGAAATAACAGAGACAACCTGGACAGACAAATTCCTCAAAACAGCAGACATCAGGAGAGAAAGCATGGTCCAAACGACAAAGTAGCAATGGCTGACAAATCAAAGAAATTTACCAAGCCTAGAAGATATGACGACATTGAGAACATACGTTGCGCCTTGCACCCCAACGGAAAGCACACCATCGGAAATTGCTACACCTTCAATGAAAGATACACTAGAAAAGATAGCAAGGGAAACAATAAAGAAGACAATCAGAAAAAAGAAGGAGACAACCTTGAAGACAAGGGATTCAAAAAATCTAGGGGAACAGTGGTAGTAATCTTTGCTGGGGTTCTAGATTCTAGAAGCAAACATCAAGAAAAACTAGTGTTACGAACCATCATGGCAGCAGAACCTGCTACACCAAGATATCTCAATTAGTCAGAGTATCCAATCCAATTTTCAAGAGAAGACCAATGGACCAGTGTAGAAAACGCAGGCCATTACTCACTGGTTCTAGATCCAACCATTGCCGGTATGACTATTACAAAAGTACTAATCGACTGGAGGAGCCAGGACTCAACATCATTTTTTTAGAAACTCTAAGGAAGATGGGACTACAACTCGCCGGGATGATCACACCAACAAGCACACCTTTTTATGGCATAGTGCCCAGCAAGGTAGCAATGCCACTTGGACAAATCACTGTACTAGTTACCTTTGGAACTCCCTCAAACTACCATACAGAGTTCATAAAGTTTGAAGTCGTAGACTTCGATTCATCATATCATGCAATCCTCGGGCGCCTGGCACTAGCAAAATTCATGGAAATACCGCATTATCCAGTACCTGTTGCTTAAGATGCCAAGGCCTAACTGGTGTTCTTTCTCTTTGGAGTGATTTAAAGCACGCATTTGACTGTGATGTTTAGGCTATTCAAATTGCAGCAAGAGCACAAGCAAATGATGGAAGAAAAGAAATAGCCACTATTGCCGTAGAAATAAGTCAAGAAGAACTAGAGATACCGGCTAAAAAGCCAAGCATCCTAGCACCACCAAAAGAAGCTGACGTCAAGCAAATCGACCTGGGCACTGGTGATCCCTCAAAAACGGCAACCATCAGTGCACACCTATCAGCAAAATAGGAACTCGTGCTCACCAACTTTCTTCGGGACAACAAAGATATCTTCGCTTGAAAGTCGGCCGACATGCCAGGGGTCCCAAGAGAGTTGGCTGAGCACAGAATTGATATCAATGAAGGCTCCAAGCCTGTGAAACAATGACTACGACGATTCTCTCCCGGCAAGAAGGCAGCAATTAAAAAGGAAATTACAAAACTAGTGGCAGCCGGATTCATCAGGAGAAATCATTCATCCAGATTGGCTAGCAAACCCAGTTCTAGTACAGAAAAAGAATACGGACGAGTGGCGCATGTGTGTCGACTACATAGATCTCAACAAATACTTCCCGAAAGATCCATTCGGACTACCATGCATTGATTAGATAGTTGATTCAACAGCAGGATCTGCCCTGTTATCCTTTCTAGACTGCTATTCCGGATATCACCAGATCGCATTAAAAGAACAGGACCAAAGTAAGACATCTTTCATCACTCCGTTCGGCGCCTACTGCTACAAGACCATGTCGTTTGGACTCAAGAATGCTGGAGCCACTTACCAAAGAGCTATCCAAACGTGCCTTGGAGATCAGATCGGCGAAAATGTAGAAGCATACGTGGATGACGTGGTTGTAAAAACAAAGAACCCAGATGCACTGATTAAAGACTTAAAACAAACCTTCGAGAATCTGAAAAGATAGAGGTGGAAATTGAACCCAAACAAGTGTGTATTCGGAGTTCCTTCAAGACAACTACTCAGATTCTTGGTCAGTCATCGTGGAATCGAAGCAAGCGCCAAGCAAATTCTAGCCATAACAGAGATGGGCCCTCCTCGAAGCGTCAAAGACGTACAAAAACTAACAGGCTGCATGGCGGAACTCAATCGTTTCATTTCAAGACTCGGTGAAAAAGGGTTACCTTTCTTTAAATTGCTAAAGAAGACAGACAAGTTCGAGTAGACGGAAGAAGCCAATAAAGCTTTCAAGAAACTTAAGGCATACCTCACATCCTCACCAGTCCTAACACCTCCAAAGAAAGACGAAGACATGATGTTATACATTGCGGCAACTTCTACTGTAGTCAGCACAGGCAATAGTAGTGGAAAGAGAAGAAGAAGGGCGCGTGTATAAAGTACAATGCCCAGTATACTAGATCAGCGAAGTACTGTCAGAATCAAAAATCTGGTACCCGCATGTGCAAAAACTACTATACGCCCTACTGATCACTTCACGCAAACTTCATCACTATTTTGAAAGCCACAAGATTATCGTGGTGACAGATTTCCCACTAGGAGACATCTTACACAACAAAGACGCAACAGGGCACATATCCAAGTGGGTAGTTGAACTCGGTGCTCTCAACATCGATTTCACCCTGCGAAAAGCAATTAAATCCCAAGCCCTTGCTGATTTTGTTGCCGAATGGACAGAAATTCAACAACCCATGTCAAGCACCATCCTTGATCATTGGAAGATGTACTTTGATGGATCACTCAAGCTAGGCAGAGCCGATGTAGGCGTCCTCCTAATTTCTCTAGGACTGGAAAACAACTCAAGTATGTCCTTCAAATATTATGGCAAGCTACCAACAATGAAGCAGAATACTGAAGCTCTCATCCACAGTCTACGAGTGGCAATTACCCTCGGAATCAAGCGATTACTAGTATATGGTGATTCGGCAGTAGTCATCAACCAAGTAAACAAAGATTGGGATTGCACCAAAGAAAACATGGGTGCTTACTAGTGCTAAAATCCAAAAACTCGAAAAACATTTCCAAGGATTAGAAATTCTACATGTCCTGTGAGATTCTAATATTGCGGCAGACATCCTCGCTAAGCTTGGATCAGACAGGGCGAAGGTCCCACCCGGTGTATTCATAGAGGAGCTATCAGCTCCCTCTATCAAACAACCCAGTGAGATAACCCCTGAAATCTCAGCCAAAGACAACTAGGTCTTGGTAATCACCACTTCATGAACCCAGGTTTTTATTGATTACATGAAAGAGAATAAGTTGCTAGCGGAAAAATAGGAAGCCACACAAGTTATCCGCAGAAGTAAGAATTACGTCCTAGTAGGAGACAAGCTCTACAAAAGAGTCGTATCATCAGGAGTACTCCTAAAATGCGTCTCATTTGAAGAAGGCAAACAAATCCTAGACGAAATACACTCAGGATGCTGTGGAAATCATGCCGCTTCAAGAACACTAGTCGACAAAGCATTTCACACTGGTTTCTACTGGCCAACCGCTTTGAAAGACACAGAAGAACTCGTCAAAAGATGCAAAAGTTGTCAGATGTTCGCAAGACAGGCTCATGTGTCAGCCCACAACCTCATCTGCATACCACCTGCTTGGCCCTTCTCCTGCTAGGGGCTGGATCAAGTAGGACCTCTCAAGAAAGCAAAAGGTGGATTTGAGTACATCTTCATGGCAATTGATAAGTTCACCTAAGTGGATCGAATACAAACCACTCACAAAATACAGCGCAGCCAAAGCAGTCGAGTTCATCCAAGACATTATGCACCGCTTTGGCATGCCCAATCGAATCATCACAGACTTGGGTTCTCCTTTCACAGCTACAGAATTCAAAAGTTGGGCACAGGATTATGGCTTCAGCATAGATTACTGCATCAGTCGCACATCCAGAAGCCAACGGACAGTTAGAAAGGGCTAACGGACTCATACTAGCCGGATTGAAACCAAGACTGTATGAAGAGCTAGTAGACTATGGATCAAGATAGATTGAAGAATTACCCAAAGTAGTATGGGGGCTACGAACTCAAATAAGCAGAGCCACCAGATATTCGCCTTTCTTCCTAGTTTATGGATCAGAAGCTGTACTACCTACCGACTTGATTTGGACATCACCAAGGATAGAACAGTATGACGAAGGAGAAGCAGAACACACCAGAAGATTAGAACTCGACAGTACAGAAGAAGTTAGAATAAACGCTACCCTGCAATCAGTAAGATACCTCCAAGGACTAAGGCGCCACTACAACAAGAATACCTAGTCTTGATCATTACAAGTTGGAGACCTAGTACTAAGAAGAATACAAAAAACCAACAGATGCCACAAACTACTCAGTCCATAGGAAGGTCCTTTTATCGTCAAAAAAGTCATCGGACCTGGCACATACAAGCTTGTAACTGAAGACGGAAAAGAAGTCAACAATACATGGCACATCAATCAACTACGAAGATTCTACGCATGAAAACAACTCAAGGGAAAATATGTATACAAGACACAAGAGATCAACAAAGATAGCGCTCACCAAAAACATATGTATCATTGTGAAATATCAATATTCATGATCAATAAAGATGATTCCTTCTCGACAAATATATGTCTCATCATGACTTTCCCCGAGTTGTTTCTTAAAATGCAAAATGGCTGAAAAGACGCCTGAGCATACCAGCCGAGAGCAAAATAGCTAAAAAGGTGCTTGAGCCCGTCGATGAGGGTAGCTAACAAGCTAACACCTGAAATAAAATGCAAAATGGTTGAAAAGACGCCTGAACATCCCGGCCGAGAGCAAAATAGCTAAAAAGACGCTTGAGCCCGCCGATGAGGGTAGCTAACAAGCTAAAACCCGAAATAAAAAGCAAAATGGCTAAAAAGACGCCTGAGCATCCTGGCCGAGAGCAAAATAGCTAAAAAGATGATTGAGCCCACCGATGAGGGTAGCTAACAAGCTAACAACCAAAATAAATTGCAAAATGGCTGAAAAGATGCTTGAGCATCCTGGCCGAGAGCAAAATAGCTGAAAAGACGCTTGAGCCCGCCGATGAGGGTAGCTAACAAAGCTAAAACCCAAAATAAAAAGCAAAATGACTGAAAAGACGCCTGAGCATCCTGGCCTAAGAGCAAAATAGCTAAAAAGATGCTTGAGCCCGCCAATGACGGGTAGCTAACAAGCTAACACCCAAAATAAAAAGCAAAATGGCTAAAAAGACGCCTGAGCATCCCGGTCGAGAGCAAAATAGCTGAAAAGATGCTTGAGCCCGCCGATGAGGGTAGCTAACAAGCTAACACTCGAAATAAAAAGCAAAATGGCTGAAAATACGCCTGAGCATCCCTGGCCAAAGCAAAATAGCTAAAAAGATGCTTGAGCCCGCCGATGAGGGTGTTAGCTTGTTAGCCTTCGTTCCTTTTGGCCAACTGAATGAGACATTGGAAGTAAATAGGTCCATGGCACGGTCTATTACTTCTTTCTTCATCAGACGGTCTGTGTTTTCCTAGGGTACCGTTGTTGTCACCTTTATAGTCAAATGCTAGGTGGGCCCTCTCTTTGCAGGGCTGAACGCGCCGCACTATGAAGCTAGCCGCCACCAGTTCACCCCTAAGCTCCACGCCCTTAATCAAGTCTAGCAATTCCATTACATGCTCCATGTCAGCATTGTTGGGTCTCTCCGACCAGTTACTATGATTAACCGGGATGTGGTGGACGTCACATCAAATCATTGGGTGACTTTGTTTGATATAGAACCATCTGGCATTCCAACCTTTAAGGGAGGTATTTAGCGGTACGCTGATATATTCGCTGGCCATCCCATCCCTGAGTTGTAGGTACACGCCGTCGACCACCTTGGAACCGCTGCCCCCCTTCTTCTTCAGATAGAACAGGTGCCTAAAGAGGTTGAAGTGCAGAAGAACACCGAGAAACGCCTCGCAGAAATGGATAAAGATAGACACATGCATAATGGTGTTGGGATGCAGATTACAGAGGCTAATCGCCCAAAACTCCATAAGATCCCTCAAAAAGGGGTGGATAGGAAACCCTAATCCTCGCCAGAAATAATCTTCAAATACTACAACCTCATCAGTATGTGGTGTCGGGAAGGGCTCACCACTAGCCAGCCGCCATCCAGCAGTGAGGTGATCTGGGAGAACGCCCGCCGGCACCATCCTATTGAGATCCGCCGCCGACGTCTTCGACGGCACCCACTCCTCATCGTGGCTGGCTCCGGTGGCCACTTTCTTTGACTTTGCGGCTCCTTTTTTCAGCGCCATTTTCTCTGGATTCGAACTGGGTTGGAGGTGAGTGCTCACGATGGTGCGGAATGTGGAGCGTAGGGTTTGCGAAGGAAGGAAGAAAGGCAAACTGAGTGAGGTAGGAGGCGATGTATGTGGCGGCGTGGTTATAAAGCGCTTCCTCCAGTTTTCATTGCGCCTGAGGGTTTTTGGGAAACCATTCTCGCCATTAGCGCTATTTCGACTCCACCAAAGCAGTTTAATGGGCCACAAGTTGGGCCATCACGCAACAGTAGCCCACGTCGCTCATTTATCGCCACCAAATATTCACCAATTTCTCCGCAATTTAATGAGGCTCAGCACCCGATGCTGCACAGCCATTACTCCGATTTTTTCTCCACGGTTTGATTTATCCGATATCTACGCCCGACACACGGGGACTGGCTACTTGCTCGGTTGGATTACTTTTTTCTGAGCCTGGCACCACATGACTACGTCACCTACTATTAGGCTCAGAGACTAAGTGGGCACACTTCACCTTGTGGTGAATGTGTTTGTTTTTCATCTCGAGGCTACGCTCAGGGACTAGTAACCTGCTCGGATGGTTCAATATTTTCTTAGCCTGGCACCACCTGACTATGTCACCTACTGTCAGGCTCGGGGACTAAGTGGGCACACTTCACCTTGCGATGAATGTGTTTGTTTTTTCTTAAAGATTCTGAGCCTCTAAAAGTTAAACCAAGGTTTCTTTAACCTCGTGGTCGGACTCTAAGTGGGCACACTTCATTTTACCACGCGGGAATTTTCAATTCTGAATTGAGCTCCTTACACCCTTATGACAAGCCGTGCTCAGAACACACTGGTCGGCGATGGTGCACGTTGCTCGGCAACTGCTCACAACTGATCGGTGATTCGTTATGGTGGTCGGACCATGATCTGGACAGCTCGGTTTTTGTTCGCACCTACTCGGGAAAGTTCAAGACGGCGTTGCTCAACGGGTATAAGGCGCTCGGGGACTAGCTGTGGGGGGTATGACCCTGGATACCCATGGCAGGCCACATGGGCTACGCCTCCAGGGGTGGTCCAGCCCACGAGAAGGAGCCTTGCGGGGCACGATTCTGCTCGGCGCCTCCCGCAAGGTATGGGAAGGATATCCGGAAGATGTCACGTAGTCTGATAGGATATGCACGATCCCGTGTTTCTTGTAATCTGTTATTACTTTCTGGTTATCTCTTAGATCTAACCGTCTTGTAACCTTGCCCCCCAGACTATATAAGGTGGGCAAGGACCCCCTACGAAATCACGGTAAATCATACGATAGCTAATACAAACCAACAGACCACAGGAGTAAGGTATTACGTCATACTGACGGCCTGAACCTGTATAACTCGTGTGTCTCTGTTGCCTTCTTGTTCTTGATTACATGCTCCTCTGCCGATCAATCTACCATTGTGGGATACCCCTCGGTGGACTGCCGATGATATTCTGTCGACATGGGCCCGATGGTAATCACCAATCATTGTGCACGTATCAAACTGGAGCAGGACTCCTATGCATGTCCGATCGGGTCGGAGTAGGATTTCTGTATTCCCGTGCGGATGCAGCTCGGCATGTTTGTCGAAGCCAAGTGAGACTAATCGGAGGAGGATGAGAGTCACGCCGTCATGTAGTTTGTTGTCCTGTGATTGGATCTGGAGAACTATGATATCGCTGTCGCCGTTGTAGATGGAGCGCTCGAGCCGAGGGATATCAAGCCTGTCAGGCTGTTGAAGCACGCCGCCGTAGGAAGTTAGGTTGCCACGAGCGGTGTCGATCTTGAGATCCCATCTGGTTCGCCATAGATCAGCACGCACGAGCCCCTACCTGGCGCGCCAACTGTCGACAAAAGATGCTCGGTAGTCCACCGAGGGGTATCCCACGATGGTAGATTTGTCGGTGGGGATGCGCGTAATCAAAAACCGGATGGTGACACAAGGCGCAGAGACAACTATTTAGACAGGTTCGGGCCGTCTGACCGACGTAATACCCTACGTCCTTTGTCTTTGGTGTATTATATTGAATACATGATGTCGAGTAGAGGACCCCTGCCTCTCCTTATATACTCTGGAGAGGCAGGGTTACAAGTAAAGTATCATATTTGGTATTATACAATATCTTGCGGTGCACGCCAAGCAGCGTCGTGCACGCCTTGACCTTGTGGGTCGGGCCACCTCCGATGGTGCGGCCTATGTCTTGGGGGCCATACCCCCACAGACGTTGAACCGCCCCTATGCTCGACCTGATAAGTCCCTGTAGCGTGGTCAAAGCATGTAACCTCATGTGTGCTAGCTCTTTCTCTTGCCTGCTCTAGGTGTGCCTTTGGTTTCGGAGCCCATATCTCTCCATCACTCCGCAACTGCAATGCATGGGTGTATCTATCGTTGAACCAGGCAACAAACTTATAGAAGGTGAATTGAACGATTGCATTCACGGTAAGGATGAAAACGGTCGAACTCGGTTGAAAAACTCTTCAACCGTTTTCTACTTTTACATTTGAAATACGAAAGCGAAAGCGAAAGCGGACAAGCCGGACACGAAAACGAACACGAACTTACGGAATATCTAGAATTTCGAAAACGAACTAATTCGAGCGGAATTATGTCGAACACGGTCGGTATGCGAAAATTCAATACGAAATACCGACCCACAGTGCATAGCATTAAACAAGTGCACGACCAAATACATAACAAGTTCACAACTAACAAGTGCATGATCTAGTTCAAGTGCATAACATTAAACAAGTGCACGATCAAATACATAATAAGAGAGATGAGGCTGGGCGCCATCTATAAGAGATGGCAGCTAGCCACCGGTAGAAAGAACACAGCTGCGTGGTGAGCAGCCTGTAATTGGGCTGTATGACCTGTGCAGTTGGCCAAATTCGATTTAAACCGAATTTTGAATTCGGAATATTTCAAATTAAAAGTAGAAAAGTAGAAAACGGTCGAAAAATGTGTAAACCGTTTTCTACTTTTACATTCGAAATACGAAACATCTCAAATGCGAAAGCGAAAACGGTAAAGTCGGACAAGAAAATACGGATTCGGTCGGATTAAATATAGAAAACGATGCGGTTCGGTTCGGGATATTTCCGTTCCGTTTTCATCCTTAATTCACGGGCATACCACGTATCCTCAATGGCAACTTATTGAATGACTCTGCCATGTTGGTACACTGAAACTCGTACCTCCATCCACCGGCGTCGTGAGCTCTCGTTCATTTCTCCAAATCCCTCATTAAACCTGTGAGCCATTGTCTACCTTCTGCATTTGATGCGGTTCTGACCTGCTCCAACTTTTCCTTAAAGTACTTGTTATTAAGTTGTCGAGCAGCCTCCTGGAACAGATCAAAGTTACCTTTGACACCATCCTTTCGGAGTAGATTCTCGGTAAGGTGCTGAGTACACAAACGATGGTGCAAAGGTACATATCCCTCTATCTGCTCTCGCACGGCATTAAGTATGCCCTGATGCCCATCAGATATGACGCCAACCTCCCTGTCAGGCCCAACCACGTGTATCCGGGCGCGGACGCGGCGTGGCGCGGGCACCGAGAGAGAGGGAGAGGAAGAGAGGCACGGGGCCCATAGGTAGGCGCCGAGCTCGGCGCCAAGATGTACGGCGCCGAGCTCGGTGCCAGAGTGACTGGCGCCGAGCTCCCTGCCATGTCATCCACCGAGCCCAGGACCTCGGCGCCAGGGATGCTGGCGCCGAGACGTGTTAGCTCGGCGCCAGCATCAATGACGCCGAGCTAATGGTTTATTTTCTGAATTCTTTTCGTTAGGGATTTATTTATAAGAAACTTTTAAAAGAAAGACTAAATTGTAAAAAATTGGGACGTCTCCGCTCCATCGGTTCCCACCACCAGGAAAAGATGCCACAGACAAGTGGTTCTGGTGGCCTAGGCTATAACACGTGTTCCGTCTCGAGCACTTTCCTGCTTTTTCTTGGTCAGTCGTCGGCTACAGGCCCGCCCGCCTCACGCTTCGGCTTCCCTGCACAGAATGATAGAACCCACGCCGCTCGCGGCCAGTAGCAGGCGCGCCACTCCCAGGAGCCTAGAGCAGGAACCCGGTGAGCTCGCACCCGGCATGGACGACAGCAGACGGCTCGCCGATGCCGATGCCGACGGCGAAGAACAGGACCACCGACGCGCCGAGCAGCATGAGCGGAAGGTGGCCGTGGGCCGGGCGTGGACCTGCCATGGATTTTGCTTGCGTTGCGTGGGATACCGTGCTTGACCTGCCTGGTACGTCGTCGCCGTTACGGGTTTGTTTCTCTTATAATTCGTATTTTTAATTTATTTTTTTAATTAAAAGAGTGTTTTTTTTCTTACAATAAATTTACCAAAATAATATTTCAATTTGCTTTTTCAACGAAGCTGAACGGGGCCATTATATAGACGCCGAACCGCGATTCCGCCGACCGACGGACGGAAAGAACCGGTTTCACGGACCAATGGCCCACACGTGAACAAGGGTCAGGGATCAAATCCGCAACTAACCATTATCATTAAGGACTGATAACAATTATTTATCTCTTACATGTTTTCTATTTCACATGCTATGAATTCCTATTCCTATGTTCCAAGTCATATCCATCCACGGCCGGCCGCCAACATGCCCGGACTTCCACTATTGTGTGTGTTAAATTATGATTAATTTAGCATCGTTGTTAATTTAGTATTTGTTTTAATTTCTCATCGATTACAAAAACTAAAAGTGTTCCAATTTTTTCATTCAACTTTGATAGTTGACCCTTGCATAGTAACTTGAGAAGTATAACGTGTATCCAAAGAAACAGATATCCTCATCACTACTAGACTTTGTTAGGCCATCTGGATGGCACATACAAAGCAAATTATCATCCTAGCTGGCTCAAAGCATGCATACCGGAGAAAAGCGAATCTTTTGATGAATCAACTCAAGATCTTTGCATAGGTTCATGCTGAGTACTATAGTCTAGATGGTCCCATATGTAAGATTATCTCTAATAAGGAGACCCAAACCCAAAATGGATAGTGAGAGACCCAAAATCAGCCTTCAACAGAGTACCTATATGTGAGATCTATTTTGGGTTGTCTGAGAGACACAACCTAAATATGGGTATCCTCTCTCCTGAAAACACATTTGCAGAAAGGATTCTCTTTTGGGTCTTGTTGTTAGAGAAGATATCAAATAGGTATTGAACATTTTGTCTATAACGCTAGCAAAAGTATGAATGGGTTTTGTATTTTAGGTGGTATTGTTGGAGGTAGCCTAAGAGCTAGTAGGGGATGGTGGCTTTACTTTCTACTTTTCTTTTATTAGTGGGTCCCAATTTGTCCCACGAGGCCAAAAAGTATATAAGTGTTATTATCCGAATTTATTTCCACCCCAACTCACATCTCTTGAAGCTAGGCAAAATGTATATAAGTGTTATTATGTGTTAATTTTTCATACATTTTAACTAAGCTATCATACATTTTAATTTTTTTCATCGATGAAAATGAAAAAAAAAAGTGTATTAAGTATTGTTATGTGTGTTAATCAATTCTTTATTATGTATGCTATTTAGAGATCGCCTCCACTTCCACTATTTAAAAGGGATACTTCCTTCGTCCACAAAAGAATGCAATTCTAACATAACACTATGTTAAATATCTTGAGTCTTGTTCACAAAGAAAAAATTATACTAACTATAAATACAAAAGTATTAAAATTTATAATATAAAATAAATATCATTAAATTTGTCATGCTATACTTATTTGGAGTAGTATATAGTTGGTCAAACTTTAACACTTTAACAAAAAAAGTATAGAGTTATATTCTTTGTTGAATAGAGGTAATACTTGTTCTGAAAATAATGTAACTCTAGATGCATTCTCAATTAAAATATTCAAAGTATGACTAAATACATATAAAAATAGTATTGTTTTTATACGATATAAATATTATTATAAAAATGTATCTAATTATATTTATTTGATATTATAATTATTTTATAAATCTTCATATATAATTAGTCAAAATTCTTTTGAGGACGGAGGGAGTGGTTGATAATTTAGCAGCTGTGACGATATACACGAGGTATATTCGACTCGATCGGTTTGGCTGGGTTCCATGTATCATCACTTCATCAGTGCCAAACTGCGAATCCAGCTAGGATGAGCAGATCTGTTCTTTTTGTTATATATATATTTGTTGTACGTAGCTGCAGACACGACACGACAGGATAGGTGTTTGAGAAATTAACATTATCATCGTCGTCTTCCTCTCTTTTTTTTACAACAGTCGTCTTTCTCTTTGCTTGTTCGCTTGGTCAAACAAGAAACATCAGATGATGTAATGCATTGATAGTCTCTCCCTCCCCCGCGTCGTCCATATAGGGCAGCTCGGGGGCGACCCCTACCACCACCGCCGGTCCCCCGCCTCGCCGGCTTCTCGGCCACCGCCGCCGCCCCCTAGCTAGCGATGGCGGCGGCCCGCTGCGGGTGCTCAAAAAGGCTTCCCGCAGCAGCTCCCGTCTCCCTCTCGCTTCTCCCTTCCTCTGCACTTCTCTTTCCCCTCCGCACTTTGAACTACTGGCAGCTAGGGGGCCGCCGGCGAGCTTGGGGGCTCGGATCCAGGGTCCCTGGGCACGGGATACGGCCACCCCTAGCCCGTATCTGGCTTGCGGGCGGCTGAGCGGGTGGCCGACAAGGCGGTGCCCTCCCTCTCCCCTTTCGGCGGCGCAGGGTGGCCCGCGAGGTGCGCTCGGTGGCGCGGGTGCTCTGCATGGCTAGATTTCACGACTACGGCGGCGCGGCTCATGTGAGCTGTCGCGCGGCATCTGGGCAGGTCCGCGGGTCTTGCTCGGCGCCCTGCTCCAACTTCCTCGAGTCGTGGAGGCCCGCGACTTCTGGGCGATCTCCTTGGGCGTCTCAGGCGTGGTGTCTGGGTGGCGGCGCGGCTCACTTCCCCGCCCCGAACCTCCCGGACATCCTCATCTGCTCCAGGTGTGTGGAGCAGATCTGGGGTGCGTCGGGTGCTGGCTTCTGCTGAGGCCCTAGCGTCGTGTGCACAACTGTCGAGGACCAATACTAGGGTATCCAAAGAGGAGCTAATAACCATCTATATTTATTCATCCGAGCAGTTAAGAGCGCCTTACAGCTCCAACCAACCCCCAGGTGCGCAAGCTCCGCCTCACCCGCCCTCTGAGGGCGGGCTCCACCTCGTCTGACCTCTGGGGCGGACTCCGCCTCACCCAACCTCTGAGGGTTGGCTCCAACTTGCCCGACCTCTGAGGGTTGGCTCTGCCTCGCCCAACCCCAAAGCCACAGGCTCTGCCTCGTCCTGACCCTTGGGTTCACGCTCTGCCTCGCCCTGACCCTAAGGTCGTGGGCTCCGCCTTGCCCTACCCTTGGGTTCACGCTCTGCCTCACCCGACCCCAAGGTCATGGGCTCCACCTTGCCCGGCCCTTGGGTTCGTGCTCTGCCTTACCCGACCCTAAGGCCGCGGGCTCTACCTCGTTCGACCCTTGGGTTCGTGCTCCGCCTCGCCCGACCCTAAGGACCACGGGCTCCGCCTTGCCCGACCCTTGGGTTCACGCTCCGCCTTGCCCAACCCCAAGGCCATGGGCTCCACCTCGCCTGACCCTTGGGTTCATGCTTCGCCTTGCCCAACCCTTGGGTTCATGCTCTGCCTCACCAGACCTCTGCTCACTACTCTTTCCCTACCGACATGGTCGGGGCCAACTGGGAGCAACCGATCGGGGACAGCCGCTCGGTGTGGGCCTAGGGAGCAGGCAGACCAGATAAGATAAGGTGCTCAAGTCAACCGCAATACCGAGGACCATACCCTACCATGCCTTGTGCACCTGCTGGAATGGTGCTGACGGGGCATGACAGACGAACACGGTAGAGCCTGCCAGATAAGTCAGGGCATAAACAGTGTTGTGGGCGCCGTCGTTTGCCGTACCAGACAAACACAATAGAGCCTGCCAGATGTGTCAGAGCATAAATAGTGTTGTGGGCATCGTCGTTTGCCGTACCAGACGAACACGGTAGAGCCTGCTAGGTGGGTCAGAGCATAAACAGTGCTGTGGGCGTTGGCAGCAATCCCATACCCGATGGCGTGAGCAACAAGACTAGGCAACACACGTATACACCCTCATTCTCATCTTTTCCCTCTACTATAACTGGTGCTTTCCCTTGGCCTATAAATGGGAGAGCAGGGTGTCCCATGAAGGGGACTGGAATCAGATAAAATCATACTGAACCGATCAGAACACAACTACATAGCCGAGCAGCAACCGAGCTCTCAGCACCCGTTCGCTCCTTTCACCAGAGACTTGAGACATGTCGCTCTCTCGCCCGTTTGTAACCCCTACTACAAATTTTTAGTGCTAGTAACACGAGTAGGAGCAATGAACTAGATGTAGGGACATTCAGCTCGAATCCAGTATAAACTTTGTATCCTCTAAGCACACCATCTAAGCTAGACGCGCAATATTAGAAATTTACTAATTGGTGGTAACTCGAAACACCAATAGCTGGTGTGCCAGGTAGGGGCCTTTTGCGCGTCTTGACATACACACCAGACCTCGGATGGCTAGTCATGACATCAGCTAGGTCCTAGGCATGCACGTGCGCCTCGGGGACCTGGACTTCATTGTCATGATGGAGAGAGAATTGGTGCGGGCTTCCACCATCGTCCAATCTCTTCACTTCTCCAGCTTCGATGAGATCACCGAGGTGCTTGAGGAGCTGCAGCTGTATGCACCGGAGGCCTGTGCCCCCGGAGGTGACTAGCTCCCTGACTTCAACTACTGGGAGGTTAGAGCACCAGCTCAGCGCCTTCTTAGGACCCCGACCATTCTGGGAGGACCTATGCCACCTCACCTTCTCGTTCGCTAACATAGTGGCACAACTTGCTGGTGGAGAGCCGCTCTCCCTGGAATACCTCTTCCGGAGCGCCCCGACAGCACTTCCGTTTGGTCTTCGCAATGCCACAGAGACCATTTGCCGCCTTGTGGTGTAGCGCGCATCTCGGTCCCCTACGAACGATGAGTTTGTGGGAGTGGCCAAATATGTTGCGAAATCTTTCCATGACCTCCTTGTAGAGGAGTCAGAGTCACCCCCCAGCTCTTACTCTAGTAGGGGGAGCCATCACCCCTCTCGTGAATGCTTCATGGTAGGTACCCCCGAGGGACACGTCAAAATCATCCATGAGGAGGAGGCTACCCCGATGAACGACCTCGACGACAAAGTCGAGGGGGATGCAGCGGCCCCACCCCGCTTGCGGGTGGAGCAGCTAAAGGCCCAACACCTAGAGCTCGAGGAAGCATGACACCAGCTCAAATAGAAACGCATGGAGCTTAATCGAGAGATCGAGCACCATAGAGACTATGGGCGCGCCATGGCCCACAACGTGAACCGGAGGATCGTCGAGGACGATGAAGCACTCCCACACTTCGCCCGAGCAAGCTAGAACATTGCTGCTATGGTAGCCTTGCTCTGGGGGCTTCTAGGGCCTACAACGCCTGAAGATCATTGGGTCCATCATGAGATTTGCACGCTGCTCGAGCGTACGGCGGTGCAGCAGGCCGAGAGCTCGCTATCTCGATGACGCGAGCTCAAAGCTAGCCAGCATGTGCCCTTAGAGTGACCAGATAAGGATGTGTCAGTCCTCTAGGCACCGCAAGGTGGCAAGCCACGCATCGTAGTTCTGGTGCATGAGCATCTCGATCATAACCGTGACACGCGCGACACGCTCAACGCCCAGCAAACATGCCCACGACGATCCGAGGGAGGGAGCTAGCCACGGCTACCACCCTCATCGTGGTGGATGCTATGACTGCGGTGAGGACCAAAGCCCAAGCCCTGGCCTACCGGGATCTCAGGCCTTCGGCCGACACATCCTCAACGCCGCCTTCCCACCACAGGTGCCGACCACCAACCAACATCTCGAAATACTCTGGGGAAATGAACCTCGGACTGTGGCTCGAGGATTATCAGCTTGCCTGCCAAGCCGATGGAGCGAATAATGACAATTTCATTATTTGCAACCTTCCATTGTTCCTAGCCAATTTAGACGCGAACATGGTTGGAACACCTTCCACCCAACAGAATTCAAAGTTGGGCAGACCTAAAAGAGATCTTTATGGAGAATTTCTAGGGCACGTATAAGCGTCCTAGGAACCCCTGGGATCTCAAAAACTACCGATAGAAGGCCAGAGAAACCCTTCATGGGTATATCCGGTGCTTCTCTCAGTAGTGCAATGAGCTGCCCAACATCACCGATGTCGACGTCATAGGAGCCTTCTTATCTAGGACCACCTATGAGTCCCTAGTTCACAAACTAGGACATAAGGGCTTGTGAACTACTAAGGAGCTTCTCGACATCGCCACCAGCCATGCCTCAGGCGAGGAGGCGGTCAGAGCAATCTTTGACTGTCTCAAGGGCAAGGCAAAGCAGGACTGAGGACACCAGCAAAGGTGCCTCCAACTGTCCTAGCAAGAAGAAGAACAAGTAGCGACACGAGGGTTCACTCGTGGCCGCCGCCGACCGTAGGGGGTCGAAATCCCATGGAGGGTACCTCGGACCACTTCAAGAAGTTGCTCGAAGGGACATGCTTGAACCATGCCTTCCATGTCAAGCATATGTATAAGGACTGCAGCCTCATGAAGCTGGTTCTTAACTGGAGTCTTCAACTAGGGGGAGCATGGAAAGGACCCTAAGCCAACCATGGATGATGCTAAGGGGATGGATGGTGGCTTCTAGACGCTAGATGGCCACCTTATGATCTTTGGAGGGTCTTTCTGTATTCCCGTGCGGATGCAGCTCGGCATGTTTGTCGAAGCCAAGTGAGACTGATCGGAGGAGGATGAGAGTCACGCCGTCGTGTAGTTTGTTGTCCTGTGATTGGATCTGGAGAACTATGATATCGCTGTCGCCGTTGTAGATGGAGCGCTCGAGCCGAGGGATATCAAGCCTGTCAGGCTGTTGAAGCACGCCGCCGTAGGAAGTTAGGTTGCCACGAGCGGTGTTGATCTTGAGATCCCATCTGGTTCGCCATAGATCAGCACGCACGAGCCCCTACCTGGCGCACCAACTGTCGATAAAAGATGCTCGGCAGTCCACCGAGGGGTATCCCACGATGGTAGATTTGTCGGTGGGGATGCGCGTAATCAAAAACCGGATGGTGACACAAGGCGCAGAGACAACGATTTAGACAGGTTCGGGCCGTCTGACCGACGTAATACCCTACGTCCTGTGTCTTTGGTGTATTGTATTGAATACATGATGTCGAGTAGAGGACCCCTGCCCCTCCTTATATACTCTAGAGAGGCAGGGTTACAAGTAAAGTATCATATTTGGTATTATACAATGTCTTGCGGTGCACGCCAAGCAGCGTCGTGCACGCCTTGACCTTGTGGGTCGGGCCACCTCCGATGGTGCGGCCCATGTCTTGGGGGCCATACCCCCACAGACGTTGAACCGCCCCTATGCTTGACCTGATAAGTCCCTGTAGCGTGGTCAAAGCATGTAACCTCATGTGTGCTAGCTCTTTCTCTTGCCTGCTCTAGGTGTGCCTTTGGTTTCGGAGCCCATATCTCTCCATCACTCCGCAACTGCAATGCATGGGTGTATCTATCGTTGAACCAGGCAACAAACTTATAGAAGGTGAATTGAATGATTGCATTCACGGGCATACCACGTATCCTCAATAGCAACTTATTGAATGACTCTGCCATGTTGCTACACTAAAACTCGTACCTCCATCCACCGGCGTCGTGAGCTCTCGTTCATTTCTCCAAATCCCTCATTAAACCTGTGAGCCATTGTCTACCTTCTGCATTTGATGCGGTTCTGACCTGCTCCAACTTTTCCTTAAAGTACTTGTTATTAAGCTGTCGAGCAGCCTCCTGGAACAGATCAAAGTTACCTTTGACACCATCCTTTCGGAGTAGATTCTCGGTAAGGTGCTGAGTACATAAACGATGGTGCAAAGGTGCATACCCCTCTATCTGCTCTCGCACGGCATTAAGTATGCCCTGATGCCCATCAGATATGACGCCAACCTCCCTGTCAGGCCCAACCACGTGTATCCAGGCGCGGACGCGGCGTGGCGCGGGCATCGAGAGAGAGGGAGAGGAAGAGAGGCGCGGGGCCCATAGATAGGCGCCGAGCTCGGCGCCAAGATGTACGGCGCCGAGCTCGGTGCCAGAGTGACTGGCGCCGAGCTCCCTGCCATGTCATCCACCGAGCCCAGGACCTCGGCGCCAGAGATGCTGGCGCCGAGACGTGTTAGCTCGGCGCCAGCATCATTGACGCCGAGCTAATGGTCTATTTTCTGAATTCTTTTCGTTAGGAATTTATTTGTAAGAAACTTTTAAAAGAAAAACTAAATTGTAAAAAATTGGGACGTCTCCACTCCATCGGTTCCCACCACCAGGAAAAGATGCCACAGACAAGTGGTTCTGGTGGCCTAGGCTATAACACGTGTTCCGTCTCGAGCACTTTCCTGCTTTTTCTTGGTCAGTCGTCGGCTACAGGCCCGCCCGCCTCACGCTTCGGCTTCCCTGCACAGAATGATAGAACCCACGCCGCTCGCGGCCAGTAGCAGGCGCGCCACTCCCAGGAGCCTAGAGCAGGAACCCGGTGAGCTCGCACCCGGCATGGACGACAGCAGACGGCTCGCCGATGCCGATGCCGACGGCGAAGAACAGGACCACCGACGCGCCGAGCAGCATGAGCGGAAGGTGGCCGTGGGCCGGGCGTGGACCTGCCATGGATTTTGCTTGCGTTGCGTGGGATACCGTGCTTGACCTGCCTGGTACGTCGTCGCCGTTACGGCTCCATTTGTTTATCTTATAATTCGTATTTTTCAATTTATTTTTTTAATTAAAAAGTGTTTTTTTTCTCACAATAAATTTATCAGAATAATATTTCAATTTGCTTTTTCAACGAAGCTGAACGGGGCCATTATATAGACGCCGAACCGCGATTCCGCCGACCGACGGACGGAAAGAACCGGTTTCACGGACCAATGGCCCACACGTGAACAAGGGTCAGGGATCAAATCCGCAACTAACCATTATCATTAAGGACTGATAACAATTATTTATCTCTTACATGTTTTCTATTTCACATGCTATGAATTCCTATTCCTATGTTCCAAGTCATATCCATCCACGGCCGGCCGCCAACATGCCCGGACTTCCACTATTGTGTGTGTTAAATTATGATTAATTTAGCATCGTTGTTAATTTAGTATTTGTTTTAATTTCTCATCGATTACAAAAACTAAAAGTGTTCCAATTTTTTCATTCAACTTTGATAGTTGACCCTTGCATAGTAACTTGAGAAGTATAACGTGTATCCAAAGAAACAGATATCCTCATCACTACTAGACTTTGTTAGGCCATCTGGATGGCACATACAAAGCAAATTATCATCCTAGCTGGCTCAAAGCATGCATACCGGAGAAAAGCGAATCTTTTGATGAATCAACTCAAGATCTTTGCATAGGTTCATGCTGAGTACTATAGTCTAGATGGTCCCATATGTAAGATTATCTCTAATAAGGAGATCCAAACCCAAAATGGATAGTGAGAGACCTAAAATCAGCCTTCAACAGAGTACCTATATGTGAGATCTATTTTGGGTTGTCTGAGAGACACAACCTAAATATGGGTATCCTCTCTCCTGAAAACACGTTTGCAGAAAGGATTCTCTTTTGGGTCTTGTTGTTAGAGAAGATGTCAAATAGGTATTGAACATTTTGTCTATAACGCTAGCAAAAGTACGAATGAGTTTTGTATTTTAGGTGGTGTTGTTGGAGGTAGCCTAAGAGCTAGTAGGGGATGGTGGCTTTACTTTCTACTTTTCTTTTATTAGTGGGTCCCAATTTGTCCCACGAGGCCAAAAAGTATATAAGTGTTATTATCCGAATTTATTTCCACCCCAACTCACATCTCTTGAAGCTAGGCAAAATGTATATAAGTGTTATTATGTGTTAATTTTTCATACATTTTAACTAAGCTATCATACATTTTAATTTTTTTCATCGATGAAAATGAAAAAAAAAATGTGTATTAAGTATTGTTATGTGTGTTAATCAATTCTTTATTATGTATGCTATTTAGAGATCGCCTCCACTTCCACTATTTAAAAGGGATACTTCCTTCGTCCACAAAAGAATGCAATTCTAACATAACACTATGTTAAATATCTTGAGTCTTGTTCACAAAGAAAAAATTATACTAACTATAAATACAAAAGTATTAAAATTTATAATATAAAATAAATATCATTAAATTTGTCATGCTATACTTATTTGGAGTAGTATATAGTTGGTCAAACTTTAACACTTTAACAAAAAAAGTATAGAGTTATATTCTTTGTTGAATAGAGGTAATACTTGTTCTGAAAATAATGTAACTCTAGATGCATTCTCAATTAAAATATTCAAAGTTTGACTAAATACATATAAAAATAGTATTGTTTTTATACGATATAAATATTATTATAAAAATGTATCTAATTATATTTATTTGATATTATAATTATTTTATAAATCTTCATATATAATTAGTCAAAATTCTTTTGAGGACGGAAGGAGTGGTTGATAATTTAGCAGCTGTGACGATATACACGAGGTATATTCGACTCGATCGGTTTGGCTGGGTTCCATGTATCATCACTTCATCAGTGCCAAACTGCGAATCCAGCTAGGATGAGCAGATCTGTTCTTTTTGTTATATATATATTTGTTGTACGTAGCTGCAGACACGACACGACAGGATAGGTGTTTGAGAAATTAACATTATCATCGTCGTCTTCCTCACTTTTTTTTACAACAGTCGTCTTTCTCTTTGCTTGTTCGCTTGGTCAAACAAGAAACATCAGATGATGTAATGCATTGATAGTCTCTCCCTCCCCCGCGTCGTCCATATAGGGCAGCTCGGGGGCGACCCTTACCACCACCGCCGGTCCCCCGCCTCGCCGGCTTCTCGGCCACCGCCGCCGCCCCCTAGCTAGCGATGGCGGCGGCCCGCTGCGGGTGCTCAAAAAGGCTTCCCGCAGCAGCTCCCGTCTCCCTCTCGCTTCTCCCTTCCTCTGCACTTCTCTTTCCCCTCCGCACTTTGAACTACTGGCAGCTAGGGGGCCGCCGGCGAGCTTGGGGGCTCGGATCCAGGGTCCCTGGGCACGGGATACGGCCACCCCTAGCCCGTATCTGGCTTGCGGGCGGCTGAGCGGGTGGCCGACGAGGCGGTGCCCTCCCTCTCCCCTTTTGGCGGCGCAGGTGGCCCGCGAGGTGCGCTCGGTGGCGCGGGTGCTCTGCATGGCTAGATTTCACGACTACGGCGGCGCGGCTCATGTGAGCTGTCGCGCGGCATCTGGGCAGGTCCGCGGGTCTTGCTCGGCGCCCTGCTCCAACTTCCTCGAGTCGTGGAGGCCCGCGACTTCTGGGCGATCTCCTTGGGCGTCTCAGGCGTGGTGTCTGGGTGGCGGCGCGGCTCACTTCCCCGCCCCGAACCTCCCGGACATCCTCGTCTGCTCCAGGTGTGTGGAGCAGATCTAGGGTGCGTCGGGTGCTAGGCTTCTGCTGGGCCCTAGCGTCGTGTGCACAACTGTCGAGGACCAATACTAGGGTATCCAAAGAGGAGCTAATAACCATCTATATTTATTCATCCGAGCAGTTAAGAGCGCCTTACAGCTCCAACCAACCCCCAGGTGCGCAAGCTCCGCCTCGCCCGCCCTCTGAGGGCGGGCTCCACCTCGTCTGACCTCTGGGGCGGACTCCGCCTCACCCAACCTCTGAGGGTTGGCTCCAACTTGCCCGACCTCTGAGGGTTGGCTCTGCCTCGCCCAACCCCAAAGCCACAGGCTCTGCCTCGTCCGGCCCTTGGGTTCACGCTCTACCTCGCCTGACCCTAAGGTCGTGGGCTCCGCCTTGCCCTACCCTTGGGTTCACGCTCTGCCTCACCCGACCCCAAGGTCATGGGCTCCACCTTGCCCGGCCCTTGGGTTCGTGCTCTGCCTTACCCGACCCTAAGGCCGCGGGCTCTACCTCGTTCGACCCTTGGGTTCGTGCTCCGCCTCGCCCGACCCTAAGGCCACGGGCTCCGCCTTGCCCGACCCTTGGGTTCACGCTCCGCCTTGCCCAACCCCAAGGCCATGGGCTCCACCTCGCCTGACCCTTGGGTTCATGCTTCGCCTTGCCCAACCCTTGGGTTCATGCTCTGCCTCACCAGACCTCTGCTCACTACTCTTTCCCTACCGACATGGTCGGGGCCAACTGGGAGCAACCGATCGGGGACAGCCGCTCGGTGTGGGCCTAGGGAGCAGGCAGACCAGATAAGATAAGGTGCTCAAGTCAACCGCAATACCGAGGACCATACCCTACCATGCCTTGTGCACCTGCTGAATGGTGCTGACGGGGCATGACAGACGAACACGGTAGAGCCTGCCGGATAAGTCAGAGCATAAACAGTGTTGTGGGCGCCGTCGTTTGCCGTACCAGACAAACACAATAGAGCCTGCCAGATGCATCAGAGCATAAATAGTGTTGTGGGCATCGTCGTTTGCCGTACCAGACGAACACGGTAGAGCCTGCCAGGTGGGTCAGAGCATAAACAGTGCTATGGGCGTTGGCAGCAATCCCATACCCGATGGCGTGAGCAACAAGACTAGGCAACACACGTATACACCCTCATTCTCATCTTTTCCCTCTACTATAACTGGTGCTTTCCCTTGGCCTATAAATGGGAGAGCAGGGCGTCCCATGAAGGGGACTGGAATCAGATAAAATCATACCGAACCGATCAGAACACAACTACATAGCCGAGCAGCAACCGAGCTCTCAGCACCCGTTCGCTCCTTTCACCAGAGACTTGAGACATGTCGCTCTCTCGCCCGTTTGTAACCCCTACTACAAATTTTTAGTGCTAGTAACACGAGTAGGAGCAATGAACTAGATGTAGGGACATTCAGCTCGATCCAGTATAAACCTTGTATCCTCTAAGCACACCATCTGAGCTAGACGCGCAATATTAGAAATTTACTAATTGGTGGTAACTCGAAACACCAATAGCTGGTGTGCCAGGTAGGGGCCTTTTGCGCGTCTTGACATACACACCAGACCTCGGATGGCTAGTCACGACATCAGCTAGGTCCTAGGCATGCACGTGCGCCTCGGGGACCTGGACTTCATTGTCATGATGGAGGGAGAATTGGTGCGGGCTTCCACCGTCGTCCAATCTCTCCACTTCTCCGGCTTCGATGAGATCATCGAGGTGCTTGAGGAGCTGCAGCTGTATGCACCGGAGGCCTGTGCCCCCGGAGGTGACTAGCTCCCTGACTTCAACTATGGGAGGTTAGAGCACCAGCTCAGCGCCTTCTTAGGACCCCGACCATTCCGGGAGGACCTATGCCACCTCACCTTCTCGTTCGCTAACATAGTGGCACAACTTGCCGGCGGAGAGCCGCTCTCCCTGGAATACCTCTTCCGGAGCGCCCTGACAGCACTTCCGTTTGGTCTTCGCAATGCCACAGAGACCGTTTGCCGCCTTGTGGTGTAGCGCGCATCTCGGTCCCCTACGAACAATGAGTTTGTGGGAGTGGCCAAATATGTTGCGAAATCTTTCCACGACCTCCTTGTAGAGGAGTCAGAGTCACCCCCCAGCTCTTACTCTAGTAGGGGGAGCCATCACCCCTCTCGTGAATGCTTCATGGTAGGTACCCCCGAGGGACACGTCAAAATCATCCATGAGGAGGAGGCTACCCC
Source organism: Miscanthus floridulus (assembly GCF_019320115.1). NCBI lineage: Eukaryota > Viridiplantae > Streptophyta > Magnoliopsida > Poales > Poaceae > Miscanthus > Miscanthus floridulus. Next base: position 86,351,249 of record NC_089594.1, on the reverse strand, counting down.
GATGAACGACCTCGACGACAAAGTCGAGGGGGATGCAGCGGCCCCACCCCGCTTGTGGGTGGAGCAGCTAAAGGCCCAACACCTAGAGCTCGAGGAAGCATGACACCAGCTCAAATAGAAACGCATGGAGCTCAATCGAGAGATCGAGCACCATAGAGACTATGGGCGCGCCATGGCCCACAACGTGAACCGGAGGATCGTCGAGGACGATGAAGCACTCCCACACTTCGCCCGAGCAAGCTAGAACATTGCTGCTATGGTAGCCTTGCTCTGGGGGCTTCTAAGGCCTACAACGCCTGAAGATCATTGGGTCCATCATGAGATTCGCACGCTGCTCGAGCGTACGACGGCGCAGCAGGCCGAGAGCTCGCTATCTCGATGACGCGAGCTCAAAGCTAGCCAGCATGTGCCCTTAGAGTGACCAGATAAGGATGCGTTAGTCCTCCAGGCACCGCAAGGTGGCAAGCCACGCATCGTAGTTCCGGTGCATGAGCATCTCGGTCATAACCGTGACACGCGCGACACGCTCGACGCCCACAAACATGCCCACGACGATCCGAGGGAGGGAGCTAGCCACGGCTACCACCCTCATCGTGGTGGATGCTATGACTGCGGCGAGGACCAAAGCCCAAGCCCTAGCCTACCGGGATCTCAGGCCTTCGGCCGACACATCCTCAACACCACCTTCCCACCACAGTGCCGACCACCAACCAACATCTCAAAATACTCTGGGGAAATGAACCTCGGACTGTGGCTCGAGGATTATCAGCTTGCCTGCCAAGCCGATGGAGCGGATAATGACAATTTCATTATTTGCAACCTTCCATTGTTCCTAGCCAATTTAGCGCGAACATGGTTGGAACACCTTCCACCCAACAGAATTCAAAGTTGGGCAGACCTAAAAGAGATCTTTATGGAGAATTTCCAGGGCACGTATAAGCGTCCTAGGAACCCCTGGGATCTCAAAAACTACCGATAGAAGGCCAGAGAAACCCTTCATGGGTATATCCGGTGCTTCTCTCAGTAGTGCAATGAGCTGCCCAACATCACCGATGTCGACGTCATAGGAGCCTTCTTATCTAGGACCACCTATGAGTCTCTAGTTCACAAACTAGGATGTAAGGGCCCGTGAACTACTAAGGAGCTTCTCGACATCGCCACCAGCCATGCCTCAGGCGAGGAGGCGGTCAGAGCAATCTTTGACTGTCTCAAGGGCAAGGCAAAGTAGGACGAGGACACCAGCAAAGGTGCCTCCAACTGTCCCAGCAAGAAGAAGAACAAGTAGCGACACAAGGGTTCACTCGTGGCCGCCGCCGACCGTAGGGGGTCGAAAGCCCATGGAGGGTACCTCGGACCACTTCAAGAAGTTGCTCGAAGGGACATGCTTGAACCATGCCTTCCATGTCAAGCATATGTATAAGGACTGCAGCCTCATGAAGTGGTTCTTAACTGGAGTCTTCAATAGGGGGAGCATGGAAAGGACCCTAAGCCAACCACGGATGATGCTAAGGGGATGGATGGCGGCTTCTCGACGCTAGATGGCCGCCTTATGATCTTTGGAGGGTCAATGGCCTATGACTCCAAGCGTTGTTAGAAGCTCACACGTTGTGAGGTCTATATGGCCGACATGGCCGTGCCTACCTTCCTCTGGTGGTCAGAGTCCACGATAACCTTTGATTGGACCGACCATCCGGAGAGCATCCAACAACCAGGGAGATATCCGCTTGTGGTTGACCCGATCATCGACACGAAGTGGCTCACCAAGGTACTGATGGACAAAGGCAGCAGCCTCAACATCATGTACGCTGAGATGATCGACGCCATGGGCATCGATCGGTCATGCATTCGACCGATCGGAGTGCCTTTCCATGGCATCATGCCTGGAAAGTAGGTTGTGCCACTTGGGTAGATCGATCTGTCCATTACCTTTGGGGATCCATCCAATTATAGGACAGAGACCCTCACCTTCGAGGTGGTTGGGTTCCATAGAACCTACCACACCATCCTAGGATGTCCATGCTATGTGAAGTTCATGGTTGTCCCCAACTACACCCACCTAAAGTTGAAGGTGCTGGGCCTAGGTGAGGTCATTACCATCGGCACCTCCTTCCAGCGCACCTACAAGTGTGAGGTCGAGTGCTGCGAACATGCCGCAACGATTGTCGCCTCCAAAGAGCTCGTGGCCATCAGGAAGGAGGTCACTGAAGAAGCAACTGACCCAAGCGCTTGACCGGGTCTTTCGAGCCAGTGGAGGGTGCCAAGGAGGTCCTTATAGACCCTAGTGGCTCCAAGAGAAAAGTGGTATGCATTGACACCACACTTTCATCCAAATACAAAAGTGTGCTCATCGACTTCCTTCACGCCAACAGAGACATTTTTGTGTGGAAACCCTTGGACTTCCCTGGCATTCTGAGAGAAGTCGCCGAACATACCTTGAAGATCACGCTAGGCTCTAAGCCAGTAAAGTAGCGCCCACATGGCTGCATCACTTTAATGAGGGGAAACATAGGGCCATTGGCGAGGAGATCACAAAGCTTTTGGAGGCCAGGTTCATCAAGGAAGTATACCAACCTAAGTGGTTAGCCAATCCCATTCTTGTACGAAAAAAGAGTGGGAAAAGGAGAATGTGTGTTGACTACACGGGTCTCAACAAAGTGTGTCCGAAGGATCCATTTTCTTTGCCATGCATAGACCAAGTAGTCGACTCTACCTCAGGGTGTGAAACCCTTTGCTTCCTTGATGCGTACTCTAGGTACCATCAAATCGTGATGAAAGGATTCGACCTGCTCACGACATCTTTCATCACCCCAATCGGATCATTCTGCTACATCGCACTGTTGTTCGGTCTAAAGAACGCTGGGGCTATGTACCAGTGCTATATGCTCAAGTGTTTTAGAGACCTCATCGGCCGAACCTTTGAGGCCTACATAGACAACATCGTGGTCAAGTCTAAACGGGCTGACCAGGCCGTAGCTGACCTTGAGCAGACCTTCTCAAAGCTCTGAGCAAACGGCATTAAGCTTAACCTCGAGAAGTGTGTTTTTAGGGTCCCGAGGGGTATGCTATTGGGTTTCATCGTCTCCAAGCATGGCATCAAAGCCAACCTAGAAAAGATTTTGGCCATCATAAGGACGGGCCCGATTTAGAACATAAAGGGGGTACAATGAGTTACAGGGTGCCTTGCCGCGCTCGACCGCTTCATCTCACGCCTTGGTGAAGGAGGTCTCCCCCTCTATCAGCTTCTAAAGAAGGCTGACCGTTTTGAGTGGACACCCAAGGCTGAGGAGGCGCTTGACACGGTCAAGCAGCTTCTGACGAAGGCCTTGATCCTAGTTCCTACAACCGACGGAGAACCACTTCTGCTCTACATTGTGGCCACCATGCTAGTGGTCAGCGCCACCCTAGTGGTGGAGCAAGAAAAAGAGGGGCACACCCTCAAAATACAGCGCCATGTGTACTTCATTAGTGAGGTTCTATTTGATTCCAAGACCCGCTACCCCCAAATCCAGAAGCTCATGTACGTCATCCTCATCATATAAGGAAGCTGTGCCACTACTTCAAGTCACATCCGGTGATGGTCATGACATCCTTCCCCTCGGTGAGGTCATCCAAATCCAAGATGCCACGGGAAGAATCATAAAGTGGGCACTCGAACTGATGGGTCAAGGCATTTCATATGCCTCCTGAATGACCATCAAGTCCCAAGTACTAGTTGATTTCATCGTAGAGTAGACCGAGATCCAAATGCCATCAGTAGTCGTCGACCAGGAGTACTAGACGATGTACTTCAATGGATCACTGATGAAGAAAGGCACCGACGCGGGGGTGGTCTTCGTTTCACCCCTTGGGGTATGCATGAGGTACATGGTTCACATTCATTTCCTCTCCTCCAACAACATAGCCGAATATGAGGTGCTCATCAATGGCCTACGCATTACCATCAAGTTGGGTATCTGATGCCTCGACATCTAGGGTGACTCCCAGCTGGTCATCGACCAAGTCATGAAGGAGTCAAGCTATGACGACACCAAGATGGCTGCATACTGCCAAGAAGTCCGCTAGCTAGAGGACAATTTTGATGGCCTCAAGCTCAACCACATCCCGAGGCATTTCAAAGAGGCGGCCGATGCACTAGCGAAAGCAGCGTCCGGTCGAGAGCCAGTGCCAATGGGCATCTTCGACGACGATCAGCACAAGCCCTTGGTCCGCTATGAGGAACCAGAACAAGCCAGTGATGAGCCGCTCGCCCTAGGCTCAGGGGCTAGCCAACCATCAGCTCCATCCGACCCCAAATTCATGGAGCTTAACAAGGATCCAGCAATAGAGCCTGACCTCTGGTCAACTGGAGGATGCTCTACCTCGGCTACCTCCTCCGTGAGACGCTTGAAGGGACCATGATGCCTAAGAGGGGGGGTGAATTAGGCAACTTAAAAAATCTAACTCTAAACTATGGCCTCTTCTTCTAACCTTAGCAAAACCTATGCAAAAGATAAACTATCTAAATGTGCAACTACGGTTTTGCTAGTGTGTTGCTATCTCTACCGCAAACGTAGTAAAGTAATCAATGTAAATGCGGAAGCTAAAGAGCAAGGTAGAGATATGCAAACTCCCATCGATGACTCCGATATTTTTACCGAGGTATCGAGAAGCACGCAAGCTTCCCCCTAGTCCTCATTGGAGCCCCTCGCAAGGGCCAAGCTCCTGATGGGGTAACTCCATGGATAGCCTTGGGCCTTCCCCACGCGCAAGTAGGTCTCCGACGTGCCTTCCGGCAAGCCTCTCCCAGATGCTCCCCGCCGTCTTCACTATCAAGCTTCCGGCCGAAACACCATGGGCCTTGTTCCCTCCGGTACACAGTGGCGGCCACACCACAAACGCGATTGGTGTGATCTCGCAAGACTTCAAGCCCCTATAATGTACAACAATGGTGCTCGCAAGCACCGGGTGGTAAGAGGTATGCAAACCTCACTAAACACTAGGCCTAAACCTAGAGCAAGCGCATAAACGGTGGTCTAATCAACCTAAGCACTTCGTAAAGCACCTACGCTAATCACCTGATGAAACACTAAGCACTATGCAAGTGGAGATCACTAAAATGATGTATCAACACCCTTGGTATGTTTCCTTAGCTCCACACACCTCAAATGCCCGGTTGGGGGTTGTATTTATAAGCCCCACTGAGAAAGTAGCCGTTGGGGTCGAATTCCCGCGCAACTGCTACTGACTGGACGCTGAAGCGTCCTGACCGGACGCGTCCGGTCGTCCCAACCATTGAGCCGGCAATATACTGATCGAACGCTAGCCAGCGTCTGGTCACTTGCCACCAGACGCGTCCAGCCATAGATTTGCCGCTCAAGAACCTTATTGTAATTGATCGGACGCTGCTGTCCTGCGTCTGGTCGGTTGCCACCAGCATCCGGTCTAGGATCCGGTCGCCTGTCTGCCGAGCCACTTGCCCAGTGTCTAGTCATAGCGTCCGGTTGCTTGTCCAGCGTCCGGTCCTACATCCGATCACCACAGTGAGCTCATTTCTTCGCGATCTTGCGTACGGCTTGGTTCCAATCTTTGTGCTTAGACTTTGCTTGATATCTTAGGTCTTCTCTTGTGCTTCTAAGGTCTTTCTTAAAGTGTTGATCATCGGATCACCATGTCGCCTTCGTCCAAGTTACGTCTTGCGACCTATTGAACTACAAAATAAACACTTGTAAATTCATTAGTCCAATTTGGTTGTGTTGTTCATCAAACACCAAAATCCAAAGTAAATGGGCCAAAGGTCCATTTTCCTTACAACGCTGCCAACGGACAAGACAAAGGCTCGGTGGCTCACATGTCGCACCAAGTCTTTTGTCCTTGTTGGGGGCGAACTCTACAAGCGATGCCACACTAGGATTCTATAGCGCTGCATCCCCATCAAATAGGGGAAGCGGTTGCTGAGCAATATCCACATTAGATTTTGCGGTCACCATGCCACGCCAAGAACCCTCGTTGAAAATGAATTCTGACAAGGATTCTACTGGCCGACCGTAGTCGCCAACGCCAAACAGATTGTGCGCACCTGCGAAGGATGCCAATACTACGTTTGGTAGAACCACCTACCAGCCCAAGCACTCCAAACGATCCCCATCACGTGGCCATTTGTGATCTAGGGGCTCAATCTAGTCGGACCTCTCAAAAGAGTGCTCATTGGCTATACCCACTTGCTTGTCACCGTAGATAAGTTTACAAAGTGGATAGAAGCCTGGCTGATCTCTGTGATCAAGTTCGAGCAAGCCATGTTGTTCTTCCTTGATATCATCCATCGCTTTGGGGTCCCGAGCCCCATCATCATGGATAATGGCATGCTGTTCACCAGAAAGAAGTTCCTCTGATTCTATGATGAATACCACTGCCGCGTTGATTGGGTCACCGTGGCACACCCCCACATGAATGGGCAGGTTGAGCACGCAAACGACATGGTCCTACAAGGCCTCAAGCCTAGGATCTTCAACCGATTGAACAAGTTTGGCAGACGATGGGTTACGGAGCTTCCCATGATGCTCTAGAGCCTGAGGAAGACTCCTAATTAGGCCACTGGCAACACGCCGTTCTTCATGGTCTATAGCCCCGAGGCTGTCCTCTTGACCAACCTCGACTATGGAGCACTGAGGGTCAGGGCGTACGACGAACAGGGAGCCAAGGCATCCCACAAGGATGCCTTGGACTAGCTAGATGAAGCGCATGACATCACCCTCCTCTGCTCAGCCAAATACTAGCAAGCATTGCGCTGGTATCATAGCCATCGAGTACGGGGTTGGTCCTTCAACATCGTATACCTGGTGCTTCATGTTGTCCAGAGCAACAAGGACCATCACAAGCTCTCTCCACCATGGGAGGGACCATACGTCATCGTAGAGGTGCTCTGACCAAGCACCTACAAGCTCAAGACCTTCAACAGCAAAGTCTGTAACACCCTAGGTGTTTGGCTTCTACTAATTGCATTTCATTTCATAAACATGTGCATCATCTATCTCATCATGCCTTTGTTACTAAAACATGCATATGCAACATTTTTCAAATTGTGTATGTTTCATACTTGAGTGTTGTGAATAGTAATGGTGTAACATGTGAATGCAACCTGAGTTTCTCATACCTTGAAACTTGGCAACATGGTAGTAATATGACAAGTATAAAATAACCACAAGGTCATGAAACATGTGAAACATGGAATTGAAACATATGAATGAATTGCTTGTTTTAATTGCTTTATCACATGTGATATTTAGAAGTGGTATAACAATTTTGTAAAGTGGTTGATCATGGTCTATTACACCTTAACTACACTTAGGTTACTTGTTGGGACATTGTTCATGTAGATCAAAATTACCAAAATGACCTCAAGTGAAGGTTTGACTAGAATTGACCCTTGGAGTGTCACTGTTTGACTGATTTAAAAGACCAACTTATAAACCTTGCATGGCTTTACACTATTTACAAAAGTTGTAGCTAATTTATTAAGGAACAAAGGTTGTTTTATGACCAACTCATGAAAATGTGTGGAACATGTTCAAACAAGGCCCACAAGTCAGATGTCCATGCTGATTTCACTAAAAATTTTGTCTAAGTCTTAAACTACATTTTCAGTTGGATCAGGCCAACTTGGGCTTCATTTAACTTCTGATCCATGGCGAATTAGATGATGGTCCTTGAAAATAAATGGTAGATGGATGGTAGGCCTACAATTGTCATGTACACTATTTTTGCAAACGAGCAACGAATTAGTCAGGATAATGCGTTGAAGTCGCGGTGTCAGGCTGATCAAATCGACTGAATGGCGTGCTACAGTGTTTCGACAAGTTCAAATTTTCACCGCCGCGTGGCGCCACCCATCGCCGATCACCTGATCATGCAGGCCACACGCCGCGGGCGCCCTGGCACAGCCAGCCGCGTCATGAAGCACCCCAGCGCCTGCCCGACCGAGTTGGCCGCTCCATTTCTCATCTCTCGCCTCCCACAGCGCACAGCACCGAAGCCATCCACCATTGCCAGCCAGACCTTCGCCCTCGCCTAGCTCCCGCGTCCTGGCAAAAATGCGTCACCCAGCTCACCCAGAGCCTCGCCGTGTTTCCCTCTACCTCCTCCACCCCACCATCGTGCCAATTTCGCCTTGGTAAGGATGAAATCGCCGTTTTTCCCCACCACCATCTTGTCGAACCACGCCAGAGTTAGCGCTCCACGTGGCTAGCTCTCCTCACGTCCTTGCCATCCCTCCTCTGCCTCGTGCTAGATCCTAGGTGCACTGCTAAAGCTCGTAGAGCCTCACGTTCGAGACGTAGCGCCGTAGCCTCGTCGAAGCCGGCCGCGCCATGGCTGAGCGTCGCCGTGGCCATCGCCACCCCCTCTAGCTACGTCAGTAGCTGCAAATAAGGGTTCCCCTAGGTCCGCTAGGGTGAGGCGAACATGTAGGCACCGTTGCCTTCGCCGGAGAAGCCACCGGCGGCGAGTTGCGCCGTCGTCTTCCTCCGCTCCCCTATTTCTCTCACTGGCACGTGGGCCCCTCTCGTTAATCGCCGTGGCTGAGGCGAGAGCCCAGCGTGGGCCACGCCGTTGTCTGGGCCACGCCAGCGTTGCTCGCGGGCCGCCGTTTCCTTGGGCTGGCCCAGTAGCTGTGTAGGTTTTTCCATTTTGTTTTGTTTAATTGTTTTTCACAGTTTTGGGTATAGATTCAAAAATGTGTAACTCAAGTTTGGTAGATCCAAATGTGATGGTTCCAATTTTGTTAAGTTCCTGGTCATGTCTAGTATTTAATAAAAATATTATATGAGCACATGTTTTAGAAATTCTAGATAAATTAAATAGGACTTTGAAATGTGTTTTTGGATACATGCAAACTTGTGTGAATTTTATCTTGAGTTTCTGTGGTCCAAAAATGATGAAATTTTATGGGTAATCTATTATTGCTTAGTAGAATCTCTGGTTAAAATTTCAGAGCTAGTGCATGTATAGTTTTTGAGTTATAGAATTTCTTTTTATCAATGGATGGATCTTGTGTGAATTTTCATAATTTTTCTATAGATCCAGTATAGGTAAAATTTGGTGAGTAAGGTTCTTATGCTAGAATGATACTAGGAAAATTGTGAAATCTATTGTTTGACACTTTTCATTAGGGTTTCCTAATTATGCTAAAAATAGGCATGCCACCTGTTATTTTGGATACAGCAAGTTTTGCTTGCTCAATGGCTTTGAAATTTTTATGGTAGTCTATGTGAAGCATGAGATAGCTACTGTAATTTTTGTAGATTTTTATGAACAGTTTTGCTATATATTGCTTTAATCACTTAATTAACTAAATAAATTAGAAAAAGATATTAAATAATTTATTTAGAAGTTGGCACTATACTTTCTAGTGTTTCTCTAGTATGCAAAACATGTTGGTTAACTTGGCTTGGTCAAATTATGCTTTTGCATCATCATTAAATAATTAAGCTAGTAACCCTGTTATTTCTGGAACAGAATCTAGGTTTACTAGAAATTGATTTGGTTAACATAAGAATCGTGCTTTGCTGTTTACAATTGATTGTAGAGAATTTCATAAGCTTTCCAGAATGCCCTCATGCAAATCATTTGGAATTGTAGAGCTCTGGCTGTGATTGAATTAAGGGACTACTTGTATACATATGAAACTTTAAATGTTAAATTATGTATACCTTTACTATTTCTAAGTTGTGGTAATGTTCCTAGGTGTTAGGCCTTTAACTGAAGATGAGCATCTTTATCTTAGGTTATGCAAATTAGGTAAGTTGATCTTGTTCTTTAAGTTAAGTTAGATACATGCTTAAAGTGATTTGAATAGAGCTATTTACTCGGTAAACGAGTGTCCAGTGATGCTTTCGTAAACACTTACTGTGATTCATTCATCATGAGCATCATGTCATTCTTATGCATCCATGATATTTATCTCGTGCATCGGCATGCAATAGGTGTACCGGAGGGAGTAACACTGCTGGAATTCGAGGAACCGAGCGAGCAGCAGCAGCCGACACCGAAGATTCAGGAGGAGCAGCCTTCAGGAGAAGTGCCAGACGAGGTCGCCGTTGAGTGCCCGGATCACCATCCTTGCAACTTTGTGAAAGGCAAGCCCCGGAGCATATTAAGCCTCCTAATTTCCAAAATGCAGTTACAGTATTATTATTACATATATTGTTGCATTAAGTTTAGGTGTTGGATGCAAACACTTGCTGCATTGGTTACCCAATCCTTGTCCAGATATTGTTACCCTAAATCCTATGTAGCTCAGGCTCGTGTAGTGCTTAGCCCTGCTTAAACACGGTAGAAGTCAGGTGATTTCCTGTCACCTGCGAGATATAGGAAGATACATGTGGCACGGTTGGCTATATTTGCTATCGTGGAAAAGAACCAATCTTAATTTGAAATGAAGACCGGACGGAGGCTTGCCGGTTTATAGTGACTCCATCTGTATCACTTAAGGACTGGTTCTTGGAGCCTTTCCTGTTCATGTTGAACGCATGCCTCTCTCTTAGTTGGCCATGTCCGATGACCGACCGCGAAGCCGAGTAGCTCAACTCAGGCCGGGAGTCGATAAGTATAAAGTACGCCTCAGAAGGGAGCCGTAGGCGTGAGTCCAAGGGCAGGTGATTTAAAAGTCCTGATCGTCCTGGCAGAAGGGTAATCCCTAAGAGCGCTGGCGCTGATCGAACCCGCGAATTTGGTTCCTGAGTTGTACCAAAGGTAACCCACGGCTACCCTTGCTAAGTATGCCAGGGTGAGAGTTAGGAATACCCCCTCAGCTGAGTTGTAATTCGATTCGAGTCGCCGTCTCTCCCGGTTAGTGAGAACTTGATGGGCTTATCTCCAATGTAGATACACTAAGTAACATAATGGTTCAGAAATGATGCTATGATGATGACAACCTTATTATACCTGCTATGGTTAATATTGTTTGCTCCTAATAAGTGAGTGCTCTAGTACATGTGTTAATCTAGTGGACAGGTAAATAATGATAAGCTTGATGCTAAGTTTAAATTGGTTACTATATTCATAAGCTCTTTTATGCAACTGTGTCAAGCTAACCCACCTGAAAAGCCTTGCATGATCCTTGGTGTCTTTTATTTCTAGTTTTGATGGGTAAGTCTAGCTGAGTACCTTCTCGTACTCAGGGTTTATCTCCCACCTATTGCAGATGACCAGTTCTACTTTGGTTACTGTAAGTACTGCCTTCTCCTAGCTAGGGATGAAGACTAGACCGTTGGACACGGTCTCTACTAGTTCTCGTACCTAATAATGCTTTTGTGGGACATGACTCAGACTTGGCAATGTATTTGAAAACTATGATGTTTTGTACTAAACTATGTTGCTTCCGCACACTCAAACTTGGTTTGTAATATTCTATTGAAACTCTGATGGATGTAGCCGAATGCTTATTTTGAAATGTTGTAACGGATGATGTGTGTGTGTTGAATCACTACGATCTTGGTTTGTATGTCAAGAGTTGGTTGAAATCCTTTGTGATTTTCGGACTACCGGGATTATGGGAGCTTAAGTATAGGAATTTGATCACTTCGGTAATTGTTTTTGTACTTACATTCTTATGATTTGGTCAGTTCTATTACAAAGTCTTCGTCAATGCCTAGAACATTGAGCAGCTATGTCGCTTTTACCCTTAATAAATGCATACTTTCTCTTATCAGCTTCGTTGTTGGACTCCCCGACCTTTAGTGACACCCGACCCTAGCAATGGTGGGGGGTCGAACCTCACTCGAGTGCTAATAAGAGCGTGCCTATCTGGTAGACATTCTCTATGTCTGACCCTCTCTCACGTTAAGACCCAGAAGTGAGGTTTGCGGAAACAAATGCTGAGTAAAGCTGGTCAGACTATGAGAAACCTATGCCCTAGCGGCTACAGCGCCTTTGCTCACCAGCTTGATCAGAGTTTTTTCCGCACCCTAGGCTTTTTGGCCTTAGCTACGAAAAGTGTCGGTACACGTCTAAGAGTTTATCCACCCGGCAAACTTTCTCTATGTCCGACCCCCTCTCACATTAAGACCTAGGAGCTAGGGTTGTGGAGATAAACTCTGAGTATAACTGGTCAGACTATGAGAAACCTATGCCCTAGTGGCTATGGCACCTTTGCTCACCAGTGTGATCAGAATTTGCTCACCCGCACCCCAAGCTTTATGGCCTTAACAACCGAAAAGGGTCGGAACACACTAACCTTTTTATACGATAGAGGGGAGAAGGGCTAAAAATCTATTAGGCTATAATGAAATTTAAGAGCTTGTCTGTTTATTACAAGTTCACCATCTGGCTTATTTGCCTAACTAAATTCTTGCACAGGATGTTCTAATCCTCTATCTCCATAGGTAAGTCCTATCCTAGCAGGTCATACAAGTCAACCGGATGGCTCAACCACTGTCGAGGGACAGGTAGGGAGCAGCGGCACGCCCCACGCAGGTTAGGCCAACCCCGTCATGAATGATAGACTTGAACTCCGCTTGAACATATCCAGTAAGAGCTCCTTGAACCCGTCACTCGCGCCTTTGAGGTAAATCTTATGCCCAAGTCGATCGCACTATTTGGGTCACTGCCGAGAGACGGGTCACCCTTACTTTACGCGCATTTTCTCGTATTAATTTCGCTATCGAGCCCCTGACCCCAGCAATGATAGGGAGTCAGACCATACTCAAGGGCTGGTAGGAGTGTCTGTTTGGTAGACATTCCCTATGCCTGACCCCTTTCTCACGCTAAGACCTAGAGGCAAGGTGTGCCAAAACAAACTCTGAGTAAAACTGGTTGGACTGCAACCTAAGCCCCAGTGGCTACGACATTTTTGCTCACTAGCGTGATCAGAGTTTCTGTTCCTATATCCCAAGCCTTAGCCTCCACCTTCCCAGGAAGGGTTTGGAGGGGCCCACCTATGGAATCTCCATCGAGGAGAGGCCGGCAGGTTGCCCAAAGTCAATCGGACGACCCGAGCCATGGCCAAGAGATGGGTGAGGAGTAGTGGGATGCCCCATGCAGGTTATGCCAACTCCATCACGAATGATGAACCTAGACCCCACATGGACATATCCAGTAAGAGCTCCCCGAACCCGTCACTTCAGCCATCGAGGTAACTTACTAACCCGCTTTTCATTTCCAATGCATGAATATTCATTCATCCATTCTCATGCACACATTCATACATTTAGTCAAACGTTCATCCATACATCCAAGCATTGCATATGCAAATCATTGCATCACATCGCTTCATGTCGCATCATGAACCGGTAGTTGTCTCATTCGATATGAGCGATGACTAACCGAGGTTCAAAGGCCAGACCACGAAGGGCTCGAGGCCGCCTTGCATTAACTAGAGCTAGGGGAGAAAAACTTAGATAAGCCCTAGCGGCCTTGCCGACCCCACTTAGAAGTGGATAGGGACATCTAGACCTTTCTCGTTCGATCCTGACCTCAAGCCAAGCCTATAGAATCTCCATCGAGGAGAGGCCAGTGGGCCACCTGAGTCGCTCTTTGGAGCGATACGGGCATCTGCCGAGAGGTAGGTTAAGGAGTAGTGGAATGCCCCATGTGGGCTATGCTGACCCCATCAGCGAACGACGAACCCAGATTCCACTTGAACATGCCCGTTAGCGAGCTCATCGAGCGTGACACTCGAGCCATTGAGGCAAGTGTTGTTAGCTCAACCTCTCTGGTTGCGGAAACCGAAATGGGGTGATGCATGAAATTTGGTTGACCCCTACCAAGCCTAATGAAGCTCGGGGGCTTGAGCCGCTCAACCCCAGTTTGGGAATCCAATTGACCGAGGTTCAAAGGCCAGCCCATGAAGGGCTCGAGGCCGCCTCGGATCGAACAGAGCTAGGGGAGAAAATGTAGATGAGCCCTAGTGGCCTTCTCTCGATTTGCTTAGAAGCAGATAGGGTCATCTCAACCTTCTCATTCGATCCTAACCTCAAGCCGAGCCCACAGAATCTCCATCGAGGAGAGGCTAGTGGGCCACCTAAGTCACTCTTCGGAGCGACATGGGCATCTACCGGGAGGAGGGTCAAGGAGCAATGGAATGCCACATGAGGGCTATACCGATCCCGTCATGAACGATGGACCTAGATTCCACTCAAACATGCCCGTTAGCGAGCTCACTGAGCGTGTCACTTGAGCCACCGAGGCAAGTGACGCTAGCTCAACCCCTCCGGTTGTGGAAACTACAGATAGGGCAATGATCACAAAGATGAGCCGACCCTCGACCGGACCCCTACTATGCGTAGGGGCTTGAGGAAAGTTGGACTCATAAGGAGACCGAACACGTGGTCATAGAACAATGGCTTAGATCCTAGGGAGGGAGTACGCACAAAAACAAGAGACACCTTCTCCTACTAGTTTCACTATCCTCTCCTCGATCTTTAGTGACACCCAACCCCAACAACGGCAAGGGGTCAGGTCTCACTTGGGGGATGATAAGGGTATATATACACCCTTTCTAAAACAATCACCGCACCCAACCTCCTCTTCATGTTAAACATAGTGGCTAGGTCTGGGGAAATGAATGACTGAGTAAGGCTGGTCGGACTACAAGAAACCTATGCCCTAGCGGCTATGGCACTCTTACTTACTAGCCTAATCAGAGTTTCCCTCCTACACCTAGAACCCTATGGTCTTAACAAACGGAAGGGTAGGAACGCATTAACCCCTTTTCACACATAAAAAGAGAGAATGAACAAACTTTGTCAAACGAAACAAAATGACAAGTTTGTTTAAAATGATACACAGGGGCTGACACTTGTCCGCTTGTTACAAGAATGATCGCCCAATCTATCTCGCTAACTAACCGCTCCAAGGGAGAACTATGCTCTCATTTATGTCCGCCAGGTCCTGCGAAAGAGGAGCCACCGCTGCCTCTATCTCCTCCAGCTCATGGGCTTCATAGCTAGGCACGTAGCCATGGCTCATTGTCTCTAGATTGATGCTGCCCTCATAATGAGAATGAGCAATCACAAAGGGCATTTCTCTCGAGCTGGCGCACCTGAGCCATCATCTCGATGGCACGGGCCACGAGCGAGCTGGTGCCCTCCGACCACACCACCTCAAGGTTGTCATAGACCACTCCAAGGGCGGTGCTCAGGATAATGAGCTTGTCGCTTTTTGCCCAAAGATTCCTCCTCGCGTCGGCAAGATCCACGGCCAACCTAGTAGAAATGCCCTCGACCTCCATCTTCTAGGTCGCCATGCTTTTGAGCTCAGCCTGGAGGGAGCCAACCTTCTGTTGTGTGTCATCGCACTCTTGGTAGGCCTGGTCACGCTCTCAGAAGGCCTAGTCACGCTCCTCACAAGCGCACCACACTCTGAGCAGAGCCTCTCCAAAGTTTGGAGTAGCTCATCCCGCTCCTTGTGCAGTCGAGCGACTGCTACAGCATCCGAGCTCGCCCTCTTCTCTAGGGCCATGAGCTTCTCCTTGGCCTCCAGCTTCAGCTCCCTTTCCTTCTTGACCCCGGCTAGAAGGTCGAGGATCTTCTAGTGGGCCTTGGCGTCCCTCTAGAGCAGCTCATCCCGCTCCTTCCTAACCTTGGCGGCCTCCTCGTTGTCTCTCCATGACCTCGCCGATAGGGCCTCAAACGCCTTCTCGGCCTCATCAGCATGAAGATGGGCCTTGGCCACCCATGACCAAATACTGTCTACCTCCTTAGCAAGAGGAGTCAACTCAGCCACCCACTGTTGGGCAGCAACAAGCTAAGCGGTCACCTCCCCATGTAGCCATGCCTCCTTGATAAGGCGGTCCTAGGTTTCCTTCTATTCATGAAGGAACCGAGACTTCCCCTAGCTATGAGCGACGAGGGACTACAGGAAGATGATGGTCAGAATACAAAAAATAGGAGGGCATAGGCACCACCATGGGTAGCTCCTGACCAGCCAGAGATGTTATCGCACTGGCGCCACCCCTACCCAAAATAGAAGGGGCACCAGCCGATGGTTGCTGCCTCACTTAAAGGGCGACACTCTTCTTCGGTGCCAGCGCCAAAGGATTACGCTGCCTCCCTGTAAGAGATGAAAGGCTTAAGTCATAATGAAATCCAGCTAAACTAGGGGAAAACAAAGGAAGTGACAACTCACCTCAGCGCTAGTCAGGCAATAGATGTGTTTGGGGGGTGAATTCCCCGACCTTTGCTCTACCTCATCGGAGCGAGGCCATTTAGAACCCGCCCCCTGCTCTTGGGTAGAGGGGCTCTCTTCCCCTGACTCTTGGGGCATGATGGTGGAGGTGCCCGCCTCCACCGGTATCTCAAGCCCAGCGGTAGAGCCATCCACCCCTGCTGGCTCCTAGGGCGGGCCGATGGTATGGCCCAGTCTCTAGCTGGCTCCTTGGATGTACCCTCTCCCTTCATGGAATGGGAAGGGTCCCGACTCCTACAAGGATGAACCGATACCTATCAGCACATCCTCGTTCTTCAGGTCATCCCACTTGCTATCGTCGACTACCCCATCAGTCGTCTCTGTCATCATCATCATCGTCGTTGTTGGTGTCCTCCCCTCGCTCTCGTGCCTACAACTTTTGCTGCTTCTTCTTCCTTTTGTCCTCATTCGCCTTCCCTAGCTGCTCACCCTCAGCGTGATTTGCTGCCCTCATGGATGGATCCCTCGGCAATGGCACTGGGTGATCTATGAAGATGAGGTCCCTTGGCTGACCCCGCCCCTCTCAAAGTTAGTATTAAGGGGTCAAGAAATCAATTGAAGAGAAGGCTAGAGAAGGAGAAACTTACGAAGATGACGTGGCCTAGTTCTGGCCACATCGGAGGATGCCCCGGCACTAGATAGACGAAGTCGAGGGGGACACCCACATCATCCCACGAAGGCTCCATCGCCTCCTTGATGTGTTGCGTGATCTCAAAGTTGGGGAGCGCCACCTCGGTGAGCGCCGTTCCATTGAACGATGCCTCAGGGCGCCATCACGTACAGTGGGAGCGCACATGTTATCAACGGCGCCACCCTCCTTGCGTGGTAGGCCCCGATGACGCCCTGACCCCCTTAGGCCGCTCTCCTTTAGGATGAGGAAGGTGGTGATATGGTCCTAGATCTTCTTATTATCCTTCTTCGGGAGCCCCACTTCCTCCATGACTCCGAGGCCTCTTCGATCAGGCGCCCGATGAAGTCTGGCAGAGGGGTAGGCGGTATTGTTTTTGATGTAGAACCACTATGAGTGCCACCCCTTGTTAGACATTGACAGCCGCATCGATAGGTACTCGCCGACCTAATTGTTCTAGAGTTGGATGCCGACACACCTAAAAGCTCTAGTTTGGTTTTGGTGAATTGATGAAACCCTAAGTGCTAACCTAGTTTATCAAGTGATCATGAGATAGGTAGCACATTCCAAGTGGTGAAGCAAATGAAGATCATGACATGATGATGGTGATGCCATGGTGATGATCAAGTGCTTGGACTTGAAAAGAAGAAAGAGAAAAACAAAAGGCTCAAGGCAAAGGTATAAATGGTAGGAGCTATTTTGTTTTGGTGATCAAGACACTTAGAGAGTGTGATCACATTTAGATTCGATAGCTATACTATTAAGAGGGGTGAAACTCGTATTGAAATGCGGTTATCAAAGTGCCACTAGATGCTCTAACTCATTGCATATGCATTTAGGATCTAGTGGAGTGGTAACACCCTTGAAAATGTTTGTGAAAATATGCTAATACATGTGCACAAGGTGATACACTTAGTGGTTGGCACATTTGGCACTACATTTCTGATCAGCAAAGCATGACCTCCCTTCCTTGGCTGCCTTGCACAGCTGTGGATCCATGGGCACCTTACCAAGGAAGTGCGGACATTCCGACAGTGCCACCGGTGCCCTAGATAGAAAAGACAAAGGTCACTGTAAGTGACCAGGACGCTGGTCTCGGTCGGACCGGTGCGTCCGATCAGTGGCAGTAGAGGGCGCGCAGCGTAGGTCTCTGACTGAATGCTAGGTCACTTAGTGACCGGACGCTGATAGGGTGCGTCCGGTCCTACTAACATGGCAGCGCATAGGAGAGTCGGCGTGTGACCGAACGCTGGGTGTGTCCGGTTGAGCATGACCAGACATGTTTGGTCGTGAAAAATCATTTCTAGATGATTACTAGAAACAAAGGGACACTGAGGTCCAGCGTTCGGTCACTTCGAAGCAGAGCGTCCGGTCATCACTTGACCATTGGGATCGAGCGCTAAATATTTGAAGAGAGGAGACACATGGCAGTGCATCGCGTGACTGAACGCTGAGGTCCAGTGTCTGGTCAATATGATCGACAGTGTCCGGTCGGCCCATGTTCAGTGCTAGAGAGGAGCCCAATAGCTCTATTTGTGGGGGCTCTCAATTTAAGCCCCTATGGTCGGCTCAAGCTCACTCTCTTGGCCATTTGCATTGAACATAGCAACCTTGTGAGCTTAGCCAAAGCCCTCCCACTCATCTCCATCATTGATTCATCATCTTTATGAGATTGGGAGAGAATCCAAGTGCATTGCTTGAGTGTTTACATCTAGAGGCACTTGGTGTTCATGTTTTGCTAGTGGGATTCAGCTTGTTACTCTTGGTGGTTGCCGCCATCCTAAACGGCTTGGAGCAGCGAGGATCGTCGAGCGGAGGTTGGTGTTTGTCTTCGGCTCCGATTGTGGTGATTGTGAGAGGTTCTTGACCTTTTCCCAGGCGAAGAGCCAAAAGGTACTCTAGTGGATTGCTCGTGGCTTGTGTGATCGTCATCTTGTGTTGGTTGTGTGGCACCCTATTGAGGGTTTGGCATGTGATGCCAATTAGCGCGTGAACCTCCAAGTGAGTGAATCACCACAACGAGGAGTAGCTTGCCGGCAAGCAAGTGAACCTCGGTAAAAAATCATTGTGTTCATCATTTGATTCCAAGGTGATTGGTCTTCATTGATATTGATTCTTGTGATTGATTGGCTCACTCCTTGACACGGCGGTATAACTATCTTGCTCTCTCTCTCTCTCTCTTTACCTTACCGTAAACTAGTTGTCAAGCTCTTTAGTGTAGCTAGTTGTGAGAGCTTATTAGTTTGGTTAGTGTGGCTCTTTAGTTAGCTTTTGAGAGCACACTAACTTAGTGTAGTGACATAGCTTTTGTGTGGATAGAAACTATATAAATTAGAATTGTGGTAGGTGGCTTGCATTTTTAGAAGGCTAGCGCAACACTTGCTTCACCTCATAATTGTCTAACCAGTTTGTTAAGTGTTGTTGTAGAAATTTTTAATGGGCTATTCACTCTCCCCTCTAGCCATTAGGACCTTTCAAGTGGTATCAAAGCTGAGGTCACCTGTGATTTGAGGCTTAACAACCTTCGGTGTAAAAATGGCTCAAATCAACAACACTAAAAAGCCACCCTAATTTGATGGCATAAATTATCCATATTGGAAATCAAAGATGACCACACATATCAAGTCAATCAATAGAAAAGTGTGGAAGGTGGTAGAAACCAAAATTGAGATTGATGATCTAGAGAATCCCACCGCGGCCGAAGAAGTGCTTCTCCAAAATAATGACATTGCTCTAAGTGCCATTCATGATGCAATTGATGAGAGAACATTTGAGCAAATCAAGAATATTGAGATGGCTCGTGAGGCTTGGAAGAATCATTTGAGGGCACTGAAGCCAGTGAAGAGTGCAAAGGCATATATTCTCAAAGAGAGGTTTGCAAGCTTCAAGATCAAGGAGGATGAGAGTGTGCCAGAGATGTTCCATATGCTTCAAGTGCTTGTTAATTATCTCAAAGCACTTGGAGAAGAGGTGAAGGACAAGGACTTCTCCCACAAGTTCTTGAGATGTTTGCCTTCAAGATTTGGCACATTGGTCACTATTCTAGTGAGGAGTGGTTTGGGACACCATGACACCAAACCAAGTGTTGGGAGATATAATGACCGATGATACATATAGAGATGATGATGAGAAGGAAGAAAAAAAGGAGAAGAAAGAGGAGAAGAAGGATGAGAAGAAGAAGAGTGTGGCATTCAAGGCCACATCATCTAAGGGCAAGGCTAAGCAAGAAACATCAAGTGAAGATGATGGCTCATGGGATGATGATGATGATGAGAAGATGGCTCTCTTTGTCAAAAAATTTGGCAAGTTCATGATGAAGAAAGGGTACCATGCTAGAAGAAAGAAATCTTCATCCAAGAACAAGGAAGACTCAAGAAGGTGCTTCAAATGTGGAAGCAAAGATCATCTTGTTGATCAATGTCCATACAATAGCGACAATGATGATGACAACAAGAAGAACAAAAAGAAGGACAAGAAGGAAAAGAAAGAGAAGAAGGACAAGATGACCTTCAAGAAAAAGAAGGGTGGTTCATATGTGGTCACTTGGGATAGTGATGCCTCCTCAAGTGATGATGATCATAGTGATGATGACAAGATCATCAAGAAAAAGGCACTTGCAAGCATTGCTATCAATGAGAAGCCTTCTCTCTTCGACACTCCATCATGCTTCATGGCTAAGGCCACTAAGGTGCAAACTTGTGATGATGATGGAAGTGATGATGAACATGATAATGAAAATGATAGTGATAGTGATGATGATGAACCTACTAAAGATGAATTATTTGACATGCTAAAAGATGCCAAAGAACACTTTGACATTAAGAGAAGGGAATGCAAGAGCTTGAATAAGGAGGTAAAAGCCCTTAAGCAAGCCCTTGATGAGCTCAAAGCAACTCATGAGAGGCTAGAGGAAACCTATGAGAAGCTTGGCAAGGCTCACAAAAAGCTTGAAAAGGCTCATTCCTCTTTGCTTAATGAGCAAGATAAAAAGAAGCATGTTGAGACTTGTGATGTAGGATTAACTTGTGATATAATTGATGAATCATTATCTATGCCTATCATTGTTGCTCCCACTAACATTTCTTGTAGTACTTCTACTTCCACCTCATCTAGTAGTGATGGTCTCACTTGTGATGCCTCACTAATGGTTGAGAATGAGAACCTCAAGAAGGAGGTCAATAAGCTCACCCACACCTTGGCTAAGGCCTATGGTGGTGAGGACCGCTTGCTTATGTGCTTGGGTACCAAAGAGCTTCTCTCTACAAAGAGGTATTGGGCTATACCCCCAAGAAAGGCAAGGCGGCCTTTGCTCCTCACAAGACTAGTTTTGTGAAGAATAATGGTCGGTTTTGCACTAGTTGCAAGCAAGTTGGTCATAAAGAGCATGAGTGCAAGAACAAGAGCAAAAATGCTAATATATCCTCAATTAAGATTAATTCTTTCTATATGCTTACTAAGGGTACAAATAGTGTGAAGGCTAAGTTCATTGGTAAACCATGGATGGGCTCAAAGAAGAAAGTCATTTGGGTACCAAAGTGCTTAGTAACTAACCTTCAAGGACCCAAGCAAGTTTGGGTACCTAAAAGGAATTGATCTTCTTTTGTAGGTTAATTACAAAGCCAGAGGAAAGGCATTGGGTTCTTGATAGTGGGTGCACTCAACACATGACCAGTGATGCAAGAATGTTCAACTCAATCAGCACCAATGGCAATGATGGTTATGATAGTATCACATTTGGTGATAATGGCAAAGGCAAGGTCAAAGGGCTTGGTAAGATTGCAATATCCAATGACATGAGCATTTCCAATGTGTTGCTAGTAGAGAGCTTAAACTTCAATTTGCTATCCATGTCTCAATTGTGTGATCTTGGATTCAAATGCATATTTGGGGTAGATGATGTAGAGATCATAAGTGTAGATGGCTCTAATTCGATCTTCAAAGGCTTTAGATATGAGAATCTATACTTGGTTGATTTCAATGCTAGTGAAGCTAAATTATCTACATACTTGTTCACTAAGTCTAGCATGGGTTGGTTATGGCATAGAAGGCTTGGTCATGTTGGAATGAAACAATTGAATAGATTGGTTAAGCATGACTTGGTTAGAGGCTTCAAAGATGTTGTGTTTGAAAAGGATAAGCTTTGTAGCTCTTGTCAAGACGGAAAACAAGTTGAAAACACACATCCTAAGAAACATATGATGAGCGCTAGTAAAGCATTTGAGTTATTGCACATGGATTTGTTTGGGCCAACTCAATATACTAGCATTGATGGAAACAAATATGGCTTTGTGATAGTGGATGATTATACTAGATACACATGGGTATTCTTTCTAGTGGACAAAAGTGATGTGTTTGCAACATTCAAATCATTTGTCAAGGGCATTCATAATGAGTTTGAAACAACCATCAAGAGAGTTAGAAGTGACAATGGTAGTGAGTTCAAGAACACTAGAATTGATGAGTTGTGTGATGAATTTGGAATTAGACATCAATTCTCGGCCAAATACACTCCACAATCAAATGGCCTTGTTAAGAGGAAGAATAGAACACTCATTGATATGGTAAGGTCTATGCTTAGTGAGTACAATGTGAGTCAATCTTTTTGGGCCAAAACTATCAACACATCTTGCTATTATAGCAACCGCCTCTATTGTCACCCATTGAAAGAGAAGACACCATATGAGCTCTTGAATGGTAGAAAGCCCAACATTGCATATTTTCGGGTCTTTGGTTGCAAATGCTATATCTTGAAGAAAGGAACTAGATAGGGAAGTTTGACAAGAAATGTGATGAAGGATTCCTACTTGGTTATTCCACTACAAGCAAAGCATATAGAGTCTGGAATTTTGATAGTGGTACTCTTGAGGAAGTTTATGATGTTGAATTTGATAAAACCAAGGGTTCACAAGTAGAGAATGAGAACTTAGAAGATGTTAGAGGCATTCAACTTTCAAATACCATGAAGAACATGAATGTTGGTGAATTGAGGCCTAGGCAAGTGAATGATGATGAAGATGATCAAGTGCAAGTGCTCTCCAACTCAAATGTGCAAGATGATACAAATCAAGCTAGTACAAGTGGCTCTCATGATAATAAACAAGATCAAGTGGATAGTACATCATCTCAACCCAATGATCAAGCAAGTGCAAGCAATCAAGTTCCAATACTCCAACCAACCAATATTGCAAGGGATCATCCATTGGACACTATCATTGGTGATATTTCTAGAGGTGTACAAACAAGATTATGATTGGCATCATTTTGTGAGCATTTCTCATTTGTGTCATCCATTGAACCAAAGAAGATAGATGAAGCATTGAAGGATGTTGATTGGGTGAATGCTATGCATGAAGAATTGAATAACTTCACAAGAAATCAAGTATGGGAATTAGTAGAGAGACCAAAGAGACACAATATGATTGGAACCAAATGGGTCTTTAGAAATAAGCAAGATCAAGATGGGATAGTGGTAAGGAACAAAGCAAGATTAGTAGCACAAGGATATACACAAGTTGAAGGTCTTGACTTTGGAGAAACATATGCCCTAGTTGCTAGATTGGAAGCAATTAGAATCTTGCTAGCCTATGCTTGTGCTCACAACATCAAACTCTATCAAATGGATGTCAAGAGTGCATTTCTCAATGGTTACATCAATGAAGAAGTGTATGTTGAGCAACCTCTCGGTTTTGAAGATGACAAGAAGCCCGACCATGTGTATAAGTTGAAGAAGGCATGTATGGCTTGAAACAAGCACCTAGAGCATGGTATGAGAGATTGAGGGACTTCCTTACTCTCTAAAGGGTTCATAATGGGCAAGGTTGACACCACTCTTTTCATCAAGAAGATTGGAAAAGATTTATTTATGTTGCAAATCTATGTTGATGACATCATATTTGGATCAACCAATCAAGACTTTTGTGATTTGTTTGGAAAGATGATGGCTAATAAGTTTGAGATGTCCATGATTGGAGAGCTAAGTTACTTCCTTGGTCTTCAAATCAAGCAATTAAAGAATGGTACTTTTGTGAGTCAAGGCAAGTATATCAAGGACATGATCAAGAAGTTTGGCATGAGTGATAGTAAAGTCATTAGTACACTAATGGGAACAAATGGCAACTTGGATAGTGATGCAAGTGAAAATATGGTGGATCAAAAGTTGTATCGGTCTATCATTGGAAGCCTACTCTATGTGACCGCATCAAGGCCGGATGTCATGCTTAGTGTATGCATGTGTGCAAGATTTCAAGCCTCACCAAGAGAAAGTCATTTGAAAGCTACAAAGAGAATATTGAGGTACTTGAAGCATACACAAAATATTGGTTTGTGGTATCCCAAAGGAGCAAAGTTTAAGCTAGTTGGTTACTCTGGCTCGGATTATGCGGGATACAATATTGAAAGGAAGAGTACCCCGGGCACATGTCAATTGTTGTGAAGATCACTTGTTTCATGGTCATCAAAGAAGCAAAATAGTGTTGAATTATCAACCGCCAAAGCCGAATACATATCCGTCGGTAGTTGTTGTGCACAAATACTTTGGATGAAGGCCACTTTGAGTGACTTTGGAATCAAGTTCAAGAAAGTGCCATTGCTATGTGACAATGAGAGTGCAATCAAGTTGACCAACAATCTAGTTCAACATGCAAGAACAAAGCACATCGATGTCCGCCACCATTTCATAAGAGATCACCAACAAAAAGGGGATATTTGCACTGAGAGTGTAGGCACCGAAGATCAACTTGTCAATATATTCACCAAGCCATTGGATGAGAAAAGGTTTTGTAAGCTAAGGAATGAGTTGAACATATTGGATTTCTCAAATATGTGTTGATGCACCCCCACTTATATGACATGCCTCTCCTTCGAGCAATCCAAGGTAAAAGTTGATTGGCATGGCATACATCCTTGCTAAGGACATGATTAGTGCATCTAGTCATCTCTCAATTTTAATAGGCTCATTCATGAAAATCAAATGAATTTGATGTTTGTATGGTACCACTATTGCTTCTATGCTTGACTTGATCTAGTGGTAGCATATGACATGTTTATGGGCTTGTAAACCTAATGTTTAATCTAAAAAATGAGCTCTAAGTGTTTAACTCAACATGGTACAAGATAACCCTTATTTGGAGGTGTGAAGAAGCTTGTCCTTGGATCAAACCAAGTTAAATATCCTTGGCAAATAATCTAGATTAGACCAAATTTGGGAATATTATCCTCACCCCATTGATTGGCATTGATAATCTCAACCTATCTATAATTTAAGCCTTTGTGGTCATTGATGACAAAGGGGGAGAAATAGTGTACAAAGATAGTGAAAAGACAATAAAGAGGGAGAATTTGACATAGGGGGAGAGATATGATAAAGGAAAGGGGTCAATTAATGAGCACACAAGTAGGGGGAGCAAGCTCATGAACTTGTATGGTGCATTTGAATGTGCATTTCATGTGCTTGCTTGCATTGCACAAGTTCTTAAATTCAATATGCATACTTATGTGAAGTATGCTAGTTGTAGAATTTGATTGATGAAATAAAAACTAGCATGCATAGGATGATAGCCTAGACACTTGGTATGCTTTTCAAGTAATGCTAGTACCTTGGTTTTAATGTTGATCTCACGAGGTATCTAGTAATTTTATTTTCAAGTGATATCTAGCTAACCATGGTGCTAAGGATGAACTTAAAGGTGCACTCTGATTAGTATCATGCTTCAAAGGTCCATCCTTTATACCTTAGCATCATTGGGTAGACATTGTCTCCTATATGTCCTATCTAAGCATATGTGCAACCTACAATCCAAACTCTTAGCATATCTGTAGGGGGAGCAATTGCTACAATTTGGGGTTCATGAAACTTGTCCATATGCTTTTACACATGGTAAATATGCTTGGGCAAGTAACATGGTTTCAATTGAATTTCAATTCATATCTTTATGAAAGGGTTGTCATCAATTACAAAAAAGGGGGAGATTGAAAGCTCTAGTTTGGTTTTGGTGAATTGATGAAACCCTAAGTGATAACCTAGTTTATCAAGTGATCCTGAGATAGGTAGCACATTCCAAGTGGTGAAGCAAATGAAGATCGTGACATGATGGTGGTGATGCCATGGTGATGATCAAGTGCTTGGACTTGAAAAGAAGAATGAGAAAAACAAAAGGCTCAAGGCAAAGGTATAAATGGTAGGAGCTATTTTATTTTGATGATCAAGACACTTAGAGAGTATGATCACATTTAGGTTCGATAGCCATACTATTAAGAGGGGTGAAACTTGTATCGAAATGCGGTTATCAAAGTGCCACTAGATGCTCTAACTCATTGCATATGCATTTAGGATCTAGTGGAGTGGTAACACCCCTGAAAATGTTTGTAAAAATATGCTAACACATGTGCACAAGGTGATACACTTGGTGGTTGGCACATTTGAGCAAGGGTTAGGAACTTCAACAGTGGAGTATCTGCCTATAGAGTGCGGACAGTCCGACGGTGCCATCGGCGCCCTAGACAGAAAAGATAGAGGTCACTATAAGTGACCGGACACTGGTCTCGGTCGGACCGACATGTCCGATCAGTGGCAGTAGAGGACGCGCAGTGTCGGTCTCTGATCGGATGCTGGGTCACTTAGTGACCGGACGCTGACAGGGTGTGTCCAGGTCCTGCTGATGTGGCAACACATAGGGGAGTCGCCGTGTGACCGGACACTGGGTGTGTCCGGTCGAGCATGACCGGACACAGTCTGGTCAAGAAAAATCATTTCTGGATGCTTACTGGAAACAACCGGACGCTGAGGTCTAGCGTCCGGTCACTTTGAAGCAGAGCGTCTGATCATCACTTGACCGTTGGGATCGAGCGCTCAATATTTGAAGAGAGGGGACACGTGGCGTGCATTGCGCGACCGGATGCTGAGGTCCAGCGTCCGGTCAATATGACCGGCGCGTCCGGTCGGCCCATGTTCAGTGCAGAGAGGAGCCCAACAGCTCTATTCATGGGGGCTCTCTATTTAAGCCCCATGGCTGGCTCAAGCTCACTCTCTTGGCCATTTGCATTGACATAGCAACCTTGTGAGCTTAGCCAAAGCCCTCCCACTCATCTCCATCATTGATTCAAAATCTTTGTGGGATTGGGAGAGAATCCAAGTGCATTGCTTGAGTGTTTGCATCTAGAGGCACTTGGTGTTCGTGTTTCACTGTGGGATTTGCTTGTTACTCTTGGTGGTTGCCGCCACCTAGATGGCTTGGAGCAGCGAGGATCATTGAGTGGAGGTTGGTGTTTGTCTTTGGCTCTGATCGTGGTGATTGTGAGGGGTTCTTGACCTTTCACCGGTGGAGAGCCAAAAGGTACTCTAGTGGATTGCTCGTGGCTTATGTGATCCTCATCTTGTGTTGGTTGTGTGACACCCTATTGAGGGTTTGGTGTGTGATGCCAATTAGTGCATGAACCTCCAAGTGAGTGAATCGCCACAACGAGAAGTAGCTTGCCGGCAAGCAAGTGAACCTCGGTAAAAAATCATTGTGTTCATCATTTGATTCTGAGGTGATTGGTCTTCATTGATATTGATTCTTGTGATTGATTGGCTCACTCCTCGACATGGCGGTATAACTATCTTGCTCTCTCTCTTTACCTTACCGCAAACTAGTTGTCAAGCTCTTTAGTGTAACTAGTTGTGAGAGCTTGTTAGTTTGGTTAGTGTGGCTCTTTAGTTAGCTTTTGAGAGCACACTAACTTAGTGTAGCGACATAGCTTTTGTGTGGATAGAAACTATATAAACTAGAATTATGATAGGTGACTTGTATTTTTAGTAGGCTAGCGCAACACTTGTTTCGCCTCATAATTGTTTAACCAGTTTGTTAAGTGTTGTTGTAGAAATTTTTAATAGGCTATTCACCGCCTCTAGCCATTAGGACCATTTAGCACCCCATCAGCATATGTAGCTCCTGCCTATCGCTCTTCTCCCTCTTCTTCTAGTGGGTGACAGTGAAGAAGTGCCTCCACAGATCAAAGTGGGGGCTGATCCCTAGGAATCCCTCGCATATGGTGATGAACGCTGTCATGTGCTAGATCCAATTGGGGTTGAGATATTGCAACTCGATCTTATAGTAGTGCAGTAGCCCTCAGAGAAATCAATGGGCGGGGGTCACAAACCCACACTCATGGAAGTGGGCAAATGACACAACTTAGTCGTCAGGCAGCGAAGGCAGATCCTCCTTGCTAGGCAGCAGCCACTCCTCGGCCAAGGTCCACACGCGAAGAAGACCACGATGGACAAGGCCCTCCATGAGCTGGAAGGTGATGTTAGAGAGACCATAGATCCATTAGGGACATGGGGCGGGTGGATGCGAGCATGACGGCGATGGAGATGCGGAGGCAGGAAACATAGGTGATTGGCGGTGGTGGTCATGGTTGCGGAGGCAAGGATGCAAGGTATGAAACTCAGGGGGCGAACCCTTTGGTTTTATAGGGGCGACAGGTGCGAGGAAACCAACCAATCGCCTGGATCTCCGCGCCTACCATGATCTACCACAATGTCTCGCCATGGGACATACGCACGCAATCTCTGTCCATTCCTCTCGGACCATGACCCATCATGAGAAAAAGGGATACGGATCTAAAAACACCTCTATGGCCCGTCTGGGCCTAGGAGTTCGAAGGTTGGCCCATCGATGGGTTCAACAACTGCTCCGAGCATCCTTAGAGTAAGGGATGGAAAGGGATGGGCTGGCTAGCGGCTAGTACCCAGGTGCGCGAATGCCACGGGCATCTCGGCCCACGATCGAGTCTCAGCTAGGTATGATCCATGGTTTTTTCCTCGAGGAAAGATAGAGAGCCCTTGGGACTGGTCGAACGGGCCCAAGAACTATGTGGATTGACCACTGAGAATTTGGGATCAATCACTAGCTAACACAAACTGGATCCCCATGAATGGGGAGCTAGGGCCCCACTCGAACTAACCAGCTAACAACTCACCAAGCACCATGGCTCGTCCATGAAGGACAATCGTGGCATGACTCGGCCCCTCTGTTTTTATCAGAAAAAAATGCTTGAGGGAAGACAATCGTAAAGACGAACTGATCCTCGATAGGACCCCTGCTACGGGAGGAGGCTCAAGGAAGGGGAATCATCGTCCCCAGGTCACGCTATGAGCGACAAAAGAAGGCCAAGGCCTTTGGCGTCTTCCCAATCAGAAAAGCCTCCAAAGGAGTATTTTACTCCTCCGTAGGCTCGAGGGCTACTGTGGGGACCAATACTAGGGTACCCAAAGAGGAGGAGCTAATAACCATCAATATTGATTCATTCGAGCAGTTAAGAGCATGACTATAGCTCCAACCAACCCCTAGGTGCGCAAGCTCCGCCTCGTTCGGCCTCTGAGGGCGGGCTCCACCTCGTCCGACCTCTAGGGCGGACTCCGCCTCGCCCGACCTCTAAGGGCTGGCTCTGCCTCGTCCGACCCTTGGGTTCATGCTCCTTCTCGCCCAACCCTTGGGTTCGCGCTCCACCTCACCAGACCTCTGCTCGCTGCTCTTTCCCTATCGATACGGTCGGGGCCAACTAGGAGCAACCGACCAGGGTCACGCGC
Source organism: Miscanthus floridulus (assembly GCF_019320115.1). Taxonomy (NCBI): domain Eukaryota; kingdom Viridiplantae; phylum Streptophyta; class Magnoliopsida; order Poales; family Poaceae; genus Miscanthus; species Miscanthus floridulus. The sequence continues at coordinate 86,321,895 of NC_089594.1, read as the reverse complement.
TCGGTGTGGGCCTTAGGGGTAGGTAGAGCAGATATGATAAAGTGCTCAAGTCAACCGCAATACCGAGGACCATACCCTATCATGCCCTGTGCACCTGCTGTATGGTGCTGATGGGGCATGATAGACGAACACGATAGAGCCTACCAGATGCGTCAGAGCATAAATAGTGTTCTGGGCACCGTCGTTTGCCATATTAGATGAACATGGTAGAGCCTGCCTAGATGCATCAGAGCATAAACAGTGTTGTGGGCGCCATCGTTTGCCATACCAGACGAAACACAGGTAGAGCCTACCAAGTGCGTCAGAGCATAAATAGTGTTGTGGGCGTTGGCTGTAATCCCGTACCCGAAGGCATGAGTAACAAGACTAGGCAACACACGTATACACCCTTCCTTCTCATTCTCATCTTTTTCCTCCGCTGTAACTGGTGCTTTCTCTTGGTCTATAAAAGGGAGAGCAGGATGTCCCATGAAGGAGACTGGAATCGGATAAAATCATATCGAACCGATCAGAACACAACTACATAGCCGAGCAGCAACCGAGTTCTCAACACCCGTTCGCTCCTTTCACCAGAGACTTAGGACCTATCCCTCTCTTGCTCGTTTGTAACCCCTATTACAAATTTTCAGTGCTAGTAACACGAGTAGCAGCAACGAATTGGACGTAGGGACATTCAGCTCAAACCAGTATAAACCTCGTGTCCTCTAAGCACACCATCCAAGCTAGACGCGCAATATTAGAAATTTACTAGTCGGTGGTAACTCAAAACACCGACAATGACCGTGTGGAGCGTTGCGCGGCGCTGGCGGGTTTGGGCGGCTACGTGCGCGTATGCCATGTTGCTCGAGTGGCTCGAGTTCTTAGATAGTGTCGCGCTCCAGACGGGGACACCACCCTCTTCTTGGCCTCCATCCTCGCCGCCCCCCGCGGCAGCGGTCCAAACTCGCCCTCTGCTTGCATCCGGTGTAGACCAACCTGTGGATCTGGCCGAGCAGGGGCGGGGCAAGCCGCGCCTGTGGGGGTCGGTGGCCGGGGCCAAGGGACACCCCAGCGGCCATGGTCGAACAAGCTCCTAGGTGAAAACTCTGCCCAGCTTCTCGCTTCGGGCCGGCGGTAGTGGCGTAGCTTGCGTCATCCACCTTCCTGAAGGCGTCGTCGAAGGATCAGTTCGTCGCGCGAGTCGTTGGGGCCTGTTCTAGGACGAAAGTCCTTCTTGTGCCCTCTTCAACGTTGTTGGTGTCTGTGGACGCCATTCCCTCCTTGGAGGCTACATTGTTGGCCACCATCCGTCGGCCGCTCCTAGCTTGTGTTGTGCCTGCTTGTGCTTTAGCTTTCTCTTCGCTTTCGTCTGTCCACCTCGGGTGTTGGTGCTGCCGCAGTCATCTTCTTCTCCGCAGCGGCTACCTGGTCGCTAGAGGACATGTCGTCTTCTTCGCAGCGGCTACCTGGTCGCTGGCGGATACTTCTACTTCGCAGCGGCTACCTGGTCGCTTGCGGATCTACCGGTTGATGCTTTGCCATCACGGCTTCATCCCTCTCTGTTGGCGACCATTGTGCTGATGTATTTTCTTTTGCAGGCATAGTCGGTTCGTGTTTTGTGGTGGAGGTACCTGTGTTTTCTTGCTGCTTGTTTGTGTCTTTAGGATTCTGCAGGTGATCATAGGATTACTTGTGAGTCCTTTGCATCCATGTTTCGGCCTTTCTATTGGCATGTCTTAATGAAAAACGGGTTAAAACCTTGATGGAGAAAAGGAATATGATGCAGTGCAATTTGTACTGGTATTCATTTTTAATAAATAGACAACATAGTCGACGGATGTACTGCATGCAGCACAAGAGGTACTTAAGTGGACTTTGTCGATAACAACGAATTGCGTACTCTTACTGGCTACTCAATCCATTTGTCGATAACAACAAATCGCATCGAGTTTGCAACGTGTCCTTGCATTTATTTAACCTTTTGATTTGACAGTAACCCGAGAGCCATTTATTTATATGTAATAAGGCAGTCTTAGCGGTGAGTTTTTGTGACGTTGTTTTTAAGACTATGAAATAAAATGAAACATAGATGAAACACTCATTTTCAATAGTGAGTTTTATTCTTTGATTTCAATGACATTTAATTTTATTACTCATATAGAGTTGGTAATCGTGGCACGAGAGTTTTAGTCCCATCCACATGAAACTCACTACTTCTCTCTCTAGATGAAACACTCATTTTCAATAGAGAGTTTTATTCTTTGATTTCATTGACATTTAATTTTATTACTCATATAGAGTTGGTAATCGTGGCACGAGAGTTTCAGTCCCATCTACATGAAACTCACTTCTTCTCTCTCTAATTAAAAACATTGTCACATCATAAAAACGCTTACGTGGCATCTTATTAAATGTAAATGTAAATGAAACTATGATAAAACTCTCGCTAACACTGGTTATATTGTCACAACTCGCCCGAGTATATTCAATTCGTTAATCAGCCAGCCATATCATATCAAGCAGTGACATGACACCACATGCGTTTTCTCTTCAATTAATTAATACCCTACGATGATAGGAGACATGTAGATGGAGCTAATAAGCTAGCCTTTTTTTCCCCTGTATGTATGTTGTTTGTGCTCCTTGTTTTGCAGTGTCTACGGAGTTTTTTTTACCACTCTCCCTTCATATACGTGCTGAAATATGCATATTGCTAGCGCATAGAATACAAACATTATAAAAGCTACAAACTTTAATATTTAGAAGTTTTTTTTCTAGGCCTCGTTTAGTTTCCCTAAATCGGCGCCGCCGAAAGCACTGTACATTCCTGTAGCGCACTGTAGCATTCCGTTTGTATTTGATAATAATTGTCCGATCGTTGACTAATTAGGCTCAAAATGTTCGTCTCGCAAAGTACAACCAAACTGTGCAATTAGTTTTTGATTTCGTCAACATTTAGTACTCTATGCATGTACCGCAAATTTAATGTGACGGAGAATATTCTTTTTTATAGTGTCAAAGTTTGGATTTCGGTGGAAACTAAACATGGCCCTAGACAGACAGACATAAGTAGTACAACTATGCCATGTCTGTAAAAAGAAAGGTGAAGTGCAAGCTGTTAGGATGATAAGTGCTTATAAGTTTAAGCGAACGCCGTACCACGGCTGATATAGAAAGTTACATTAGTAAAGTCAAACGGGTCGATCAGCTCTGTACGGTACTCTTCTCAACTGAAATTGAAATAAAAGAGCGAGCGGTTCTACTTCTCTGCTTGTCTCTCTTCTTTGTTGGTTAAATTAACAGATATTATAGTAACTAATAGCTGGAAACGAAGGGAGGAGCCAATGCCATTGAGCCTTTTCTCTGTGTGCCATTATAAAAGATGTTCCATTTCTACGTGCCACTAAAAAATTCACATAGACCCTGGTGCCATGACACTAAACTCTTTTGTCCAACACGACATTTCGTCTCCATTCTGTTTGGTTTTGACAGTTTGGCAGCTCTTACATGTGGGACCGGGCAGGAAAAATGTCCATGTTGCCTTCTCAGTCACGGGCATATGTGGAGGCTGTGTTGACCGATATTGACCGGCATCTCCTTCAGTCTCTCAATCTCTCTTCTCGTTCAACTCCCTTAGTTCCTTAACCCTAGCGGCGGTAGATTCGGCGGGGGAGGCTGTAGCGGCGGCTGGGAGAGAAGACAACGAATCCCCTGTACTTGTGGCGGCGCATGGGGTAGTGGAGCATGGATTCGATCGTGGATCCAGAGGATAGGTGTGGCATGGCGGGGAACAAGGGCGTGGCGAGCGACCGGATTGGCTTCCGGACAGGTGAGTTCACTGCTTTCCCCCCTTGGTTTCGTGGTGCCCCGTGTTTGTAGTGTTGATTGGTATTTAGTGCCCTGCATTTGTGCCCCGTGTTTGTAGTGTTGATTGCATGCTCCTTGTTCATCTATAGGATGGACGCAGAAAGTAGCTAGCAACTTAGAAATCTGGATTGTTGCTCCCAATTTTCATGCACGGTAGTTTTCGTTGAACAAAGTCGTGGATGCTGACCGCACTAACTTCACAGACCTAGTTGCTGAAGTTGTTGACAAGTATCCTCATGACTACGGTGACATAGTGAGATTATTTTATTTCTACATGGATAGTAAAGTGAATATCCAAGTCTGCACTGACCAAGATTTGGTTGAAATATTTGCAAACCATAAGGCTTCCAAATGTTGCTTGTTGACTGTTGCATATCATAGCCCAAGTAGTGAGCCCCTTGTGATTCCTGATTGGGATTCTGGTAGCACTGTGAACTCTGTTGAACCCCCATTCACCCCTTCAATTGCTTGTCCAAGCTTAGTAGAACCAAGTCATGCCACACACACTCAATCTGCTGAATCTGAATACCTGGCTAACCCAAACCCAATGAATGAGCATGTGGGTGTTGATGAGGAAGGGTTGTATATTGACCTTGGTCCCCAATATCCCTCCACCTCCTCCCAATCCTCAGAGCCAAGGTGGGAGTAAAGAAAGGGAAGGTGAGAGTTCTGGTGCTGATGAATCCTCTGAGATAGACTCTGATGATGAATCCTCTAATGATGAAGTAGAAGACATAGATGATATGGTTAAAGATAGGGAGCCTGAACATATGCCTGATGTTGATTATGACAAGAAGGACCCTCCTATGTTAGTAGGAATAGTGTATTCAGACATGGATGCTTTTAAGATCGCTTTAGCTACTCATGCTGTTAAACATGAGTTCAACTATGACATTGAGAAGAGTGATACATGGAGGTATAGGGTGAACTGCTCACAGCAGAGTGAGGGCTACAGGTGGATACTTCATGCCTCAACTCTAAGAGATGGGCACACTATTAAGGTAATGTGTTAGTACATTGTTTTCATTGATTGCTCCCTATTTTTTGCATTGTGTGGCTTGTAATAAGTGCATTACTTGATTGTTTTGCAGGTGAAAAGGAACCCCTACCCTCATGAGTGTCAGAGCACTAGGAGACAAGGAATCTGTGTAGGGGTAACATAGTTCTAGGTGTGCAGTCAGGTGATTGATTGGCTGAAGGAAGATGGAACTCTAGGTGCAACAGAACTATAAAGGAGGTTGAAGGATGCACACAAAATTGTGGTGCTCTACAAGAGAGTGTATAAAGGTAGAAATCTTGCCATGCATAAGATTTATGGGCCTTGGGGCAAAAGTTTTGATAACCTATATAGGCTTAAGGCCTAGTTAGAAGAATCAAGTCCTGAATCATTTCTTGTCATTGATAATCACACCATCAACAATAAGATCAGGTTCAATAGTCTATTCTTTGCATTGAAACCATGTGTTGATGGATTTTCTCAGAGGCTGTATACCATATCTTATAGTAGATAACACATTTTTAACAGGAAGGTTTAGGGGACAGTTGTGCATTGCTTGTGTAGTAGATGGGCACAACTGGATGTATCTAGTAGCTATTGGTGTAATTGACTAAGAAACCAATGAGAATTGGGTGTGGTTCATGGAGAGGTTGAAGGAAGCAATAGGCACCCCAGAGGGCCTGACATTCTACACAGATTGTGGCCAGACAGTCATGAATGGGGTTAGTGAAGTTTTTCCAAATGCTGAACATAGAGAGTGTATGTATCACTTAGTACAAAATTTCAAGAAGATGTACAGTGGGAAGGTATTTGAAGATCACTTGTGGGCTTCTTCATATTTATGGAGCCCTTACATGTTTGGGAAGCACTATCAAGCAATGGCTGCAGCCAAACCTGAGGCAATGAAGTATCTGCAAGAAACTCACAAGAAACTTTAGGACCAGGAACCAGTACAGGACATTATCAAAGGTTGATTATGTGACTAATAATTTGGCTGAGTCATTCAATAATTGGATCAAGCCTGTGAAGGTAAAGCATTAGGATGACTTGCTGGACACTATAAGACAAAAGATTTTGATCAAATGGAACCATAGAAAGAAGATAGCCAAGAAGTTGGAAGGAAAGGTTCTACCTCACATCCTGTAGAAGCTAAGGGAAGATAGTTACAACCTGGATATTGAAGTGATCACAGCCTCCCCTAATGGTGTGGCAGAACTGTGTGCTAAGGGAGGTAGTGGCTTCACATTTGTGGTCAGCCTACCTGACAGAACCTATTCCTGTAGGGTTTGGTAGGGGTCAGGAATCCTATGTAAGCATGCATAGCCTACATTACTTCAATTCCTGGTGAAAACTGGAAGACCATGTGGATGATTACTTCTCTGTCAACAAATTCAGAGCTGTATATGAGGGTTTCATCTCTTGTATTCCTAACAAGAGCATGTGGCCCAAAGCTACTCATGGCTTTTTCATGCACCCACCCTATCTTAGGTCCACAGGAGGTAGAAGGAAGAATATGATGAAATCATCACTTGAGGGAGGGAGCAGCAAGAAGAGGGCAAAGAAACATGAGTGCCCCATCTACCATGAGTTAGGACATCACTAGTACACTTGCAATAATGGGAATCTAGAAGATATAGCTACAATGGAGGCTAAAAGGTACGCTATGTAACTAAATTACTTTGCAGATACATGTACAGCTTCAATAACTTAGTTAACTAATGTAACTTTTCCTATGAAGCGGTCTTCTAAAGAAAAGGCTAAAAAAGCAACAAGCTATAACACAGAGGCTAGCATTGTGGTTGCTACTCCATCCCAGATGGTGTTCCCACACAATGAGGCAGTGGTCAATGCTACACACAAGAAAAGGAAGAGGAAATCTTCTTCTTCTTCTTCTGGTGATAAGAAGTGCAAGGGACAGCTAGCGCTATTACTTCATGCTCAGGTCCAAACAGTGTGTCTAATAGGTATGTTTACCAGCTCTTCAATTTATCACAACACTTCTATTATGACTGCTAATGCTAAAGCACAATTTGCCTTTTTGCCACAAGGTCTAGAACTAGGTTCCAATGACCCAATTACAATCCAAACTGTGCACCTGGCCCCTTTCCATGAAGACTCAATTACAATAGAGACAGAGCCACTAGAGATTGTATTGTGTGGCAGAACTGCCTTATCTAATGCCCTCCCAAGGGTACTTGTCTTCCATTAGACACTAAGTACCCAAGAGAGAGCACTTAACTATGTAGTTCTGTCGAGCACACCACAAGGGAGGACTCAAAAATCCACATTTTTACATCAACATCATAAATAAGAGGATAAAGCTTACAATATTTTTAGTCATTTCTTACATCTCTTAATACAACAGCAGAATATTACCTCAATTGATTATAAGCATCAGAATATAACAATGTTATCAGAGTTTTTAGCAGGAAACCAAAATTTAGGTAATGACAAGTTCAAACGATAACATGAGGAGCATCTATATACATGGAATGATAACAAATTGTAACTCTTTCCTTTGTAAACTATTTTTGGGTGAAAGTTATAAATAACTCTATGTCGACATCGTAAGGAAATCCTTGTTGAGCCCACCAGAAGGTTTCCACATACAAGTGTCAGCCCTAGCTTCACCTGTCACCTACAACAGGGGGAATAAAACCTGAGTACTTGATTGTACTCAGCAAGGCTTACTCGATAGGAGAAAAATAAAAGACTCCAAGGATATAAAAGGTTATTTGGCTTGTGGGTTATTGCATTGCAGGAAGCATTACTAAACGTTCATCCTTATATTCAAACTTTTATTAGCGGTCATCATTAGTTCTTTAACTAACCATTCTATGTAAGCACATATGCTACTTTCAAGTAGGTGGTAAGCAATCAAAACCATTTTATCATCTTTCATGTTCCAATTCTTACTATGGTGCTATATAATAGTCAAGTCGTACTGTCACGTAGAAACAGTGATTCATGAATCAATGTAGCCTAGCTAGGTACCCCGAAACATATGCTCCGCTTGTACCCTAGGCACAAGTAAGACCAATCCACCACTCTCCTGTCACAGGGTCCTAGGTCCCCGTCCAAACTTGGACTCCAAGCCCCCAACACCTGAGACCTGGTCTCAGTATGGTGCTTAGACCTCCACCTAATACCCACCCCTAAAAGCCAGTTCGAAAAGAGCCGGAACCTACGACAAGAGAGTAACAAGTCTTTCCTCTCCCATAAGCAAGTATGTGCTCAGGATAATAAGTCTATGACCTGACTACCATCCACTAGTAACGGACGGTCCTCAATCGACATAGGCGGAACAAGTGCAATCCGAGCCTCGCTCGAATGCCTATCCAAGTCTAGATCCCAAGTACCATTCCGCCTGGTCTTCAATTATTCTTCATATATATTCCATGTGATAGTAATATAAGAACAACAATAATATATTTCCTATCTTTCACTGAGTGACAGGTAATCACTCGACTTCTACTGGATCCTATAGCATAGCAATCTACATGATCTTGACATACTAGTAGGACTCATAGGATAAGGATATATATATATATATATATATATATATATATATATATATATATATATATATATATATAGTATGTATATAGTAGTGTGTGTGTGTGTGTGTGTGTGTGTGTGTGTGTGTGGATTTCATTCAACTCCTTAAAACTTAATGCATCAGCATAAAATAAAGTGCAGAATAATAGGGGTTATGCACCAAGGCTTGACTGGGTAAGATGTAAACAAGGATTAGCATTCCATCATGGTGACACGATCATCAAGGCACCATATTTTCCGCTACTCCAGATGACTTCGCAATCCATCGTTGTTCCTATTATGATGATACGTGGATGCAACGCAGAAAACGTAATTAATCAACGACAACCGTAACTCTTAAAATACGTTGACGCCTCTCAAGCTAACGAGCTAGCTCTAACGGCTAATGCACCAGGCTACGTGTCCACGTGGTCGAGTAAGGCGTCGTTTCCTAGAAAATGTTTTAGTTCTACGATCCCCAAGATGTTTCGGCATTTTATTGATTATATTATATATATATATATATATATATATATATATATATATATATATATATATATTTGAACTAGGACTCATTTAGCTACATTAGTAAACTAATTATTATGGAGCTACAAAAATTGCAGCGAGCCTATAATAATACTAGGAACTTACTGTAGATTTTTAGAATTAACACTAGCACAGATTGATCATAAAAATTTCTACAAGTTTATATTTTAATAATATTAAAGCATGTTAAAGTATTTAGAGCAACCTTGAAATATTTTAGAGTTATGTGAACCAAATATACTAACCGATAGATTATGATTTTAGGAACCTAACAAAATTAGTTTCATAATTTTTTTGGACTCCTAAATGATTTTATATTTAAATAACAAAATCAGCCCAGAATTTATTTTAGAAAATCTTTACTAATTCATTAAAAAAGAAAAGGGCACCGTGGCCCACTCGGCCCCAGCGCGGGGTGTGGCCGCGCGCGGCATCGCCGGCCCAGCAACAGCCCAAGGCGAGGAGCCCGCGCACATTGGTAATCTTGCAAAAGGGCCCCTGGCTACTAGAAGAACTACGCAACACAACGTGTCCCTATTCCAACAGAGAGAGGGTTTGCGCTCAGCACCCTGCAAAGACTCATCTTTGCAACGGGCATGCCCTCGGGCGCGCGTGCGCGACGGCGCGACGCACCGACGGCATACAACGATTACACCAGCCAACGCAGGGTTAGTCGGCAGCCAGAAAGGGGTCGAATACCTAAACCTAAACAAAGCTGGACCCTAGAAAGGTGGTTTGGTGACTAGCAGGGCCCTACAGCAGCCTAGCCATGATGGCAGGTGGAATAGCGCCATTCACGGCGTGGGCGCGGCTACTCCAGTAAGCTAGAGTGGTGGTAAGACAAACGGGGAGGCATGGGAGCACCATGAGCTTACCACGGTTCTAGCCAATGTGCTGGTCGGGGACGAGGAAGGTGAAGCCGCGCTGGCCACGTACGAGCGGGCGGTGCGATGGCACTTCGAGCACAGCACCTCCAGGTCAGCACGTCGTTGACAGTGCTTCCAGTGGAACTAGCGTGACCATGAGGACAAGGGGGTCAAGGTAGGCTCGAGGAGCAAGTAATCGAATCGCTACCGAAGCATACCGGCTTACCCCTGACCAAGTTAAGGCACAACGGTGGAGGTAACCGACGGTAAGGAAAACATGAAATTGGTCAGCAATGGAGCTTGGCTATGGCCCGAGGCTGGTGGCTCAGCTAGACAAGGGAGGGGTCAGGCTTTTACATGGCTCATCCTTGCCTCGGCGATGCGTGGTTGGTTACTAGTGAGGTCAAGCACACGTGCAACAGCAAGTGTGCACACCGACATGAGATGTGTGCTTGGCTGGAAGCGGCGTGAGCGATGTGACCAAAGGATGAGCGATGGCATGCTTGCGCTGTGGCACTTGGCCAATGGTGGCATGGTCAGACAGCCGTATGGCCTCTTGCCACTTGGTGTACGATGGTTCAGACATCGAGGACGACAGTGATGCGGTAGCGGCAGCAGCGATAGCGGCATGATCCTGAGGCCATGGCCCGACATCATAGCGATGCACACAGCGAACAGCGTAGGCTATGACGAAGGGAGGGAGGGAGGGAGAGAGTAGCACAATAGCGCCACAGTGGAGACAACGACAGCGGCATAGAGCGCTGCAGCGTGGTAGCAGTAGTGGCGGTCAGCCGGGCCAAGGCCAGCCAACACCATGGCTCGGGCAACCACAGCCGGCCAGCGCATGGCCAAGCATGGCGTTGCCGAGTTAGGGCATGGTGACCATGGCCAGAAGGCCCATAAGCCGCACCTAAACACAATTTAGACTATTTAAAACTTTTAATTGGCGACTAAAACCATCACTAGCACGACTAACCCTTCTACCATTGCAAAGCACTCGTCAAGATGCAAGTCACCAGGTCAAAACATGACACTAGTTTTTAATTCCATTTTTCGAGATTTGAATGCCAAAATGGCATTGTCATTATAATTTTAGACTTAAGAGAAATCTAGGGCTCAGTTTGAACTAACAATCCTTAACACTTTTGCCTAAACTTTTAAAAAGGTCTAAACCCTATTTATTTCACCTAACAAGCATCTCATGCAATAGTCCATACTTTATACTAATCTTATGAAAACAAAATATTTAGGCACTATTTAATTAGTTTGCTTAATATAATTTGACAAAATTCGCACTTTAAACATAAGTTCAAATGTTTGCCGACTTAACGAAAAGAGTTTATCTTAATTTTAAATTGGGATTTTGAACTCCCAAAAATATTAGTTAACAATATTTATTCTCAAAAATCCAAGTTGCATTTTTATCTAAACTTACACTTTGAATTTTATTTAAGTACTATATACAAGTCGTATTTTATATTTGTTTATAAAAATTATTTTTCGTGCCAAACAATTAAAATAACCTATCCCATTTTTCTTGTTAGGATTTTCATTAGCACTTTTATGCACTAAGTAAGTTAACTTGGGATATTTAGTTGAGTCCACAAAAGTGAGTCACATAGGATTCGCTTATTATTTTATGTGCGTTTTAAAATTTTAAAACCCAAAAACTTGTTTGGCTAATCCCTCTTAGGCCTCAATTTCGGTGCTAAGCAAGCTCGTAACACCAGGGGTGTTACATGCTGCCCCAGGCTTCACTAAGGAGGAAGATATGGATCAAGAAAAAGCTTACACCAAAGAAACTCGAAGTTGTAGAAGCCAGCCCATCCAGCCTAGCTAGCCCTGCTTCAAATACCAGAAGCAAGAAGAAGCTATAACTACAGTGAAAGATGCCTGCTCAATGTTCTTTTGGTGACGTGGTTTTGAAAAAAGCACATGCTATGTGACGGCATGATTGTTCTTTTGCTTTGTGATGAATGTTTTGTGATGGCATGATAGTACTTAGCTGTAGATGAAAACCAGTAACTTAGCTGCTATGTGATGAATGTTGGTGACATGTTGGTGCCATAAAACCTTTGTGATAAAAAACAGTAAGGTAGCTACTGTTATGTCATGAATGTTTGTTTACTATTGTAGTACTCTAATTGTTGTTATATTGTTCTCATGTGTTGTTGCATTCTGGACAAATGAACAATCTTCATATTCATCATTCAACATTGATTCATTCATTCCATCCATCCATTCATTCATGACTACTCACACACATAGACACCTACTTGTTCAAAATAGCATACAAAGCAAGAAATATGCAAACATAGACCATCTTTTCAATCCACCTAAGCTGTTGTAGAACCCTATTGTCAATCCTATTCTCCACTTGTGCAACTCCAGCAGACTAGGGAATCTTTCTAGTTGATGGCCAGAGGAGCTGCAGTAAGGAAACCACTAGGTGGTGCCACTGCCTATAGTGGAGCAGGGGCTATAGGTGTCTGCACTTCAGTGTCCTCCATTTCATCCTCCCACTGATAATACTGACAACCTCCAATCTAAAACCCAAAGCATCAACATATTGTCACCAAACAACAAAAAAGAAATAGGTAAAGAAAAGAAATAAGCAGAGAAAAAACACAAAATATAAAATAGGGGCATTTGTGAAAGGCGCGATTGTTGTTCTTCCTGGTCATCGAGATGAACTGATTGGCAAGCACATGATAGTTGGGGCAAATCACCCGCTTGACCCCTACCACCATAGCTGCTAGAAGCTTGAGACATGGCTGTGGCAGGAGAGAGGTGAAGGAGATAGAGCTCAAGTTGAATGAGTGACAACAGATAGGGCTGAGGACCTCTCTCTCTCTCTCTCTCTATATATATATATATATATATATATATATACTTCCCTCCATTTTTGTTTACTTGTCACCAACCTTTTACCATAGCAGATTTGACCAACCCTTTTTTTCTTCTAAAAAATCTTAGATACTTCAAAGTATATACCAATAATCAAGTATGTAAAATGAAGAATCATATATGTGAAAACTTGATGTATCTAAAAAATTTTTGCAGAAAAAAACGCATGGTCAAAATTGATACAGTAAAAGTTCGGTGACAAGTAAACGAAAAGAGAGGGAAGTATATATATATATGAGTTAAATGCATCATTGATCCATTAACTTTTACCCATGTTTCACTTAGGGTCCATCAACTACGAAAGCGACTTTTTAGGTTCATAAACTTTTGAAGTGATGCATCTCTAATCCATACCCCTTTGTTTATCTTTTTAATCTGACGTGGCAGTCCACGATGTTGAGTTCACAGGTCAGCAAAGGCAGCGGCGCAGCAGATGGGGGAGAAAGGCTGGCGACGTCCCATGCGAGACCCAGTTCCTGCTCGTCGAGTCCAAGGGCGCCGCCGGTGACGAGGCCACGACGGCGTACGTCGTGTTCCTGCCCCTCGTTGAGGGCGCGTTCTGTGCCAGCCTCCAAGGCGGCGCCAGGCGACGCTCTAGAGCTCTACGTCGAGAGCGGGGACGCCGACACGCGCGCTGCGTCCTTCGAGCGCAGTGCTCTTCAGTGGGCGCCGCGGAGTCCGAGCTAGGGTGCCTAGGGTGTCCGTGGTAGCAGGTTCACCGGGAAGTAGGCCGTCCCGGCAATGCTGTGGAAGGCGGCGTCCATGGCGGTGTGGTTGGTGTAGGTGAAGTGCGAGAAGGCCCGCGACCGCACCACCCGCTCGATGGCCTCGATGCCCCGCGCGCACCGCTCCACGTCCTACGGGTCTCGGAAGTAGTTGAACGTCAATGACCGGGTTGGCGTGCGCGTCCACGGACCGCAGCTCGATGTGTCCGGCATCCTCTCCTTCGGTGGCACCCTGCCCAGCTATCCAGTCTGTTGCACCGCACCGTTCAAGTTCATCATCATCGACGACGGCTAGCAGTCTATCGGCACCAACAAGTCCACCACCGACACCGATGAACCTACCGGAGAGGACAAGCTGCCCCTCCTGTCTCGTCTCACCGGCATCAAGGAGAACAGCAAGTTCCAGAAAGTGGACGACCCGGCCGCCGACATCAAGATGATGGTGCGCGCGGTGAAGGAGGAGTATGGGCTCAACTACGTCTACATCTAGCACGCGATCACCGGCTACTGGGGCGGCGTCCGTCCCGGTGAGCCCAAGACTGGAGCACGTCCGCTCCAGCATGTAGTTCCCCAAGGTCTCGCTGGGCGTCATGGAGAACGAGCCTGGCATGAAGACCGACGTGCTCACCGTGCAGGGGCTTGCCCTCATGCACCCGTGAGCCATGTACCTCTTCTACGATGAGCTCCACGCGTACCTCACCGCCGCCAGAGTCGACAGCGTCAAGGTGGACGTGCAGTGCATCCTAGAGACGCTTGGCGCGGGACACGGTGGCTGCGTGCAGCTCACCAGGCAGTACCTCGATCACAAAGAACTTCCTAGAGAACGGCATCATCGCCTGCATGAGCCCCTAGACGCCGACGACCGCGGAGAATGGGTGAAATTTTTGTATTTTGGTCTCTTTTGAAAACAATTTTTAGAAAAATACCAACGCCAAAATATTTTCTGAAAATAGACCATTTTTAGGCGTCTTAGCACATGACACCGAGATATGAGGCTCGGCGTTGTGTCACTCGATGCCGAGGTATTGCCACGTCACGGACGACCGGGGTCGTCGTCGACACATTGGCGCGTGGGTCCGAGACGTCGGCGTCGTGTCAGCCAATGCCAAGTCCCCAACCTCGGCGCGATTGGACTGTGCGCTGAGCTACTGGCCCCATCCAGAGCGCGGCCTAGGTGGCCCAACAAAGCACGGTGGCCCAGAAGCTCGGCGTTGGGTCACTTAACGCCGAGCCTCCAGACCTCGGCGTGGCCCGACTCAATGCCGAGGTCTGGACCCTTTAGGCCAAGGCCCCCTTCTTCTTCTTCCCTCCCCTCCTCCATTCCCCCGCCGGCTCCCAAATCCCCCACGGCCCCCATGAAACTCTAACCTCCAAAATCGACCCCCGGTGCCCGGATCTTGTCTCCCGAAGCTTCCTCGAGGTAATGGTCCCTCCCCTCCTCCATTCTATCCGCGTAGATGTGCTTACATTGTCCCTAATCATGTGGAATCATGATTGTTTGGTGATTTGTTATATTTGTGTTTGCATTTGCAAAATGTATGGCTTAGGATGATTGAGTGCATTGTTGTTTAACTGTTTTATGTGATGAACATGTTAGGTTAGTTTGGTTTCTAGTTATTTTGGTCATTAGGGTTATTTGTTTATTATAGGTGTCATTAGGGTTAGTTATTTGTTGGTCATTAGGGTTACTATGTATTTTATTTATTTGTTGGTCATTACATTTCAATTTGTTATGACCAAGGCGTTTTGCCAAGGTACTCCTCTTTCCCCTCTTTCAATTCATCCATTTAGATTCGTTTGTTTTTGAACTTGGCATTATAGGTTTGGTTCATGTTCATGTCATTTGTGCAATGTATGGTGGTTCAAATGATTGAATGACCCAAATGTATGGTTGTTGGTGTTGTTGTTGTTGTATATGTTATGGTTTATAATCATTGAGTTAAATTTTGTGTTTGTTGGGATTCAAATTTGTTTAGGGTTTGTAATGAAAAGCTTATTTGGGAGGTATGGTGATTTAGTGTTAGTACCTTTACATTCGTTGCAAGGTACTTTGGATTGATTTTTTTCTACGTAATGTTAGGATGCCAAGGCGTGGTAAAGCTCGTATTCCAAGGTAATCCCAATATTTATTCATTATCTGTGCAACAAATAGAAAACCCTAGGTTTAGGTTTGGTTCTCCGTTAATATGACTAAATTCTTTCAATTGTAGCTATGGTCGCCAGAGGGCAAATCCCTACGACCTAAAGCCTCTCCCTGAAGGTGTTCCTCGACCAATGTGCTTTTGTGGTGATCCTTGCAAGGTAGACATCTCTGAAGATGAGGAAACATATAGACAGAGGTACTGGATGTGTCCCAATTATGCATGGGAACCTACAAAGCAACAGCGCCGTGCATCGTTTGTGAGGAATTTTTATTGTGTTAATTAATTTTCTTGTGATATTAAGTATTGCTTATTTATTTGTTTTATAACAATTTGTTTTTCTTGTAGACCGTTCCACCATTGTGTGACTTTGAGCAGTGGATTGACACTGAGATCAAGGAGTCGGACAAGCAGCATCTAGAAGGCCTGAAAGAGTGGGATGCGGAGGTTAAGGAGAGGTTTGAGCAAAGACGTAGACTAGAGGCTATAGAAAAGGAGCATAAGGAAGAGGAGGAAAGGAGGCGTGTTGCTGCGTACAGGACAGAGAGGGAGAAGAAGCTTGAGCGTGTGCGCCGAGTGAAGGCAGCGATGGAGGAGAATCTCGATGCCGAGAGGAAGGGAAAGTGGCCTCGTTGCACTCAGTAGGTATTTGGTTCATTCACGAGCGATGTCGTGTAGCCCTGGACTTTTTTTACTATGTTGTAATGCACTCTGCTTTGATTTTAGATGAACTTATTCCCTGGACTTTTTTATTATGTTGTAATGCACTATGATTTTATTTCAGATGGTCTTATGCCCTGTACTTTGTTAACTATCCTAAGACTGTAGTGGTACTGTTTGTATCACTGAAAAGACTACTTGTGTTGTTGCAGTCACTGAAAGAGCTACAAGTACTGTTGTAGTCATTGAAAGGGCTACAAGTCTATTTGAAAACTCACTGAAAAGCCTAGATTCGTTTACTATTGTATCTGTATACGCAATGAATTAATATCAGAGTGATGTACTGCATTTAGATGAAGTGACAAAACACAGGTATATCCTTTTCAGATGAAATGACCAGTCATGGTTGTAGGCTTTTCAGATAAAGCATCTAGCCTTTGTAGATTCAATAAATGAGTATGCACACATGCTTTTTGTCAAGTAGCATTCATGGTGACCCTGCCTTCATCTCTATATATAGTGCTCCATGTCTTGCTCCACATCCACACAACTTGTTTTTTGGTTTAGTTTTAGCAAATGTCGAGCGGAGGTTCCTCGAGTGGAAAGGGTTTCGGCGGAGGGAGAGGAAAGGGGGTGAGGAAGGGACCTCCGATTATGTGGGAGGGTTCTCTGGGTCCTGATTCTTTTGAAGAACCAATAGAGGAATTTCCTTTGGAGAGGAAGAGTGACTTCACCTGTGAGAGACCTCTTAGATCATACGAGAAGCGCATTGAAGATTGGCCAAAATGCCGCCACGGTTTAGATTGCGTTGTGCAGATGTACAATGACTATGATGGTGGAGGCCGTCATTTCTTCAGATGTCTGCGAGGATTTGTATTGCCTTTGAACTCTCTCCTTTTTTAGATTTGCATTTGGTTTCTAGTAGTACTTATTGGTAGATGGGTTTTCAGGATTCAAGCTGTACAGATAACTGTGGCTTCACTAGATGGGTCGACCCTCCTCCTATCTATCCCCATCAACAGTACATCACATATCTATAGGGACGCATCTTTGACCTAGAGTATGGCCCTAGAAGTGGTAACAGGGACAAGTCGGACAACGACAACAGCAATGATGCAGAGAAGGCACTATGCAATAATCCGTACTGTGAGTGCCCGTACCATAAGAAGTACGGACCTCCTTCTCCACCGGCACTGCCACCACCACCGCCTTCGTCAACTGGAGGATACTATGGGGAAGGCGCAACTCAGTTCAATATGTGGGAGCATTATTAGGAACAACCTTTGTTAGTCAATCCGAATGTGGAATGCTTGTATGAGTTTTTATGTGAGTGTGTACCCTTTGCAATGTCTGTATCACTTGTTTCTTTCAATCCCCTAAGGCATGCTAGGTTTAGTTTGCGACATGCCATTGTTACTTTTGATGTGAGTGTAATCATTGTGCATTCGCTATTTCATAAATTGCAGTTTACCTACCTCTAAGTTTCATGTACTATGGTTGATTCCCAAACTGAAAAAAAAGATTTGAGTCTCTCTAAAAATAGGGGATTGAAATCGAACCAACATTCGGTTTTTCCTACAGGAACAAACATACAAACATAAATATAGCATGTCTACTCTTATTAGTATAACTCGTGTTAGTCGAAGAGGAATCGTTGAGAAAGATTTTTCATTTGAATCATGCAAATAGGATCGCAACATATACCAAATGGTTTGGGTCAGCGTTTATGTGTTGGGAGGCTCGGCGTTGAGTCGGCCCACGCCGACCCTAGGGTTTGGCTCGGCCGTGTGTGAGGTGGGCTGAGGCTCAGCGTTGAGTCGTCCCACGCCAACCCTAGGGTTTGGCTCGGCCATTTGCGAGTTGGGCCGAGGCTCGGCGTCGAGTCAGCCCATGGCAACCCTAGGGTTTGGCAATGGACATGGCCCGGTTTGGGCCTAACCTCGGTGCTTAGTCGTCCCACGCCGAGGTTAATGGCTCGGCGTCAATTTACCGCACGCCGAGCTTGGGCACCTCGGCACTTCGATGCAAGGGTGACTAAACGCCGAGGTTGGGCACCTCGGCGCTTTGATGCAATGGTTTCCAGTATGTACCAGGGGTCGGCGTCAAATGACTAAACGTTGAGCTCCTGGGTTCACCAAAATATATCATCCGACTGATTTGCTTCGATTTTGCCCACTACTCTAATTAGCCGACGATGACCTTGTGCCAACAACGGACCTGAGCTCACTAGCTCCCTGACTCTCCTAAGCCGCTTTGTCCCCTTTGTGTGCTTGCCATGTCACCAGTGGATCCAACAGAGGTTGATCGTAACATGGAGGATGGGGATGATGACACCCCTTCTTCCTTGTGAGTTGCGACGGAGGCCCTTAATAGCTAGAAACATGAAACATGGCAACGTTCCACACATTCACATAACACATGACCACACTGACATACACATTCATTCAACATCCATACATACATAAGGTCCAACACATTCAACATCCAACATAGTCCAACACATTCAACATCCAACATAGTCCATACATATGCTTCATCAATCAACAAACATAGTCCAAACATAGTACAAGGTCCAATGCATACATAGTCCATGCACAAAATAAAGCATATGAAGTCTTTGGATCTTTTATCGCTCCTTGTACGTTAACGTGGATGGCGAGCATAACACTTTTCCCTCCCAAACAGATAGGTACCTGGAGTGTACCTGTCCACTGGTCTGAGCGTCCTCTGTGGACGTCCAGAACCGGAGGGGCCTTGAGTTCCTTGGGGTGCATCTCCAAGCTGGGACATGCCAATCTCATCATACTTATGATCATAGTACTCTCCCTGTCCTTCATCATCTTCATCATCATAATGACAATGTCCTTGACCACCCTCTACAGTAGTTGCTGCACCATGTGAAGAAGAAGTCCTGCCACCATGTGCACCATGTGAAGATGAAGTCCCTCCAACATGTGCAGTAGAAGGTCCAGCACCAAGCTGTTGTGGGACTATCACATCTGGGGAACATCTACATCCAAGGCGTGCAGCTACCTTTCGTAGGTGATGCATGGCACGTTGCATTTTGAAAGCACTATTAGTAAGTGGGGTTGGTCGCAAAACTATACAAAGATGTAACATCAACTGAATGAGAGGAGACTACCTGAATGTGCTGTCGTAACATGGAGGCCTCATCAGGATTGCTCACAAGAATCATCAATGCCCTTCCTTGGTCGGCCACTGTCCTCATTATCTCCATGCTCTATGCAACAAAAACAATAATTTAAGTCTCCATCACAGTAAAGACCTTAGAGATGGAAATAGTTGTATCACTTACAACTCTGGCTAACGCAGGGGCGATCTCAACTTGCCTGCCTTCTCGAGTAGCTTGGTCATATGGGTTGTTGCCCTCATCCTCAGCTCGCAATGTCAGCAATGTCTTACTCCTGTCCAAGCGGGCCTCAATTGAAGCCTTGTTCGTTGACCAAACCAAACAAGGTAATCATGGAATGCCTTGCCATGATGGACGGCGTGGATGCCCATGTTGTTCTGCTCCATCAACATCCACTCATCAATGTAGCGCTAGTGCTCCAGCTACCAGTTGGTGATCTTCTTATTTTTTTGTCTGTTGAACCTACAAATTTTACACCAAATCGGCAATATGAAGGCCTACTCAATGATTCTTTCATGTGAAACGAACAAAATATTGCATGTTACGTACTTGTGGAGCTACCAACCGGTGGAGAAATCATCGAGCAGAGAAGGCTGCAGCCTACCAAACTGCCGTGCTACACGGTGAGGGAGATGGTACTCCACTGCATAGAAACAAATAAGGGGGGTCCTCATCATCCTAGACGTCCTCGTCTGCCATGCACAAGGCGCTCAAGTTGAGATCCGTTACTTGCCTCCACCGATATGGGCGCCATTGAACCTGTACACAACGTCGTCATCAACTAGTCAACGCTCAATTTGTGCACATATCCTCGATTAGGACAAAAGGGTGGGAAACTTACATGCTGTGGCAAAAGGGTGTCCAGCTCGTTGGTGAAGCTGATGTACGCGTGGCGTGACACGTGGTATGTTCCATGGGCTCGCTCGTAGAGGTGTGCCACTGGTAGGGGCGACAACTGCGTCTCCTTGAGGAAACCAAGGTTGTGGGGGATCAAGCTGATGCGGTCTCCCAACTGGAAGCCTCTCCCACATCTAAATCTGCAAAAAAAGAGTGGAAACATGAATGTTAATCACTTTTGTTAAGAAAAAACATTGAATTGTAGTGGAAACTTGTACAACTTTGCTTTATTACCTACAACAGTGTGATGCACCCTAACATTGTAGCGTGCGCAGCCTCCAGGACGGTGGCAAGCCTCGCAAAGCTGACGGTACAGGAAGGCAAGTATAGCCGAGCCCCAACTCCTATTGCCGGCATCCTCTCAGTTCAAAAGGCACGGGATGTACATCCAGGACGCCGTGTCTCCAAGTGCCATCAGGGAAGAGAACCGTACCTAACATGTGGAGGACGTAGGCCCAACAGTAGTATGTCATGGTCTCAGGCGTCTACGTTGGGTGGGTACTCCCGAAACTGCTGATGAAGCCACCTCAGGGACACCCCACTGCTAGTGCCATTTCTTGCCAGCCTCAACTGCCGCTAGGGGCCTGTCCCAAGAAGTGCTCAACCCGCTGCTACCATCCTTCAGACTCCGTGTCTCCTGTCACTGGGAATCCTCGGAATTTTGACTCCAAGGATCATGGCAACGTCCTCGAGAGTGACCGTCATCTCCCCGCATGGTAGGTGAAAGCTGTGTGTCTCCGGACACCACCGATCTATCGATGCCGTCAGCTGCCGCTGGGTTGAAAGGTGGCGTGCCTCGACGACATACACGAGCAACGGTAGCAAGGTTCGCCAGCTTCAGGAGGGGCATGTACCTCTCAGTCATAGACCATGGTCGTAGAGGCCTCATGTGTCATTGGCCTCAGCACATTCAAAACCTGTAAAAAAAAGACAAGCATGAAAAAGTATTAGTTCATGTCACTTTATAAAGAGCATGGACTATAGAGCAAAACATGAACAATGCAATGTTTTCATACGAATTGTTGAATATACCTCTCCGTTCTCGATCCTCCGAGCCTGGTGGTGCTCATCGAACCTTGGATCAAGAAGGGGGAACCGATCCATCCTGCAACATAAGCAATGCCAAACCATTAGTATAAGTTAAAGCATGTGTATGTGGTACGAAGTAACATAAAAATAAAAAAACAAAAGTAAACCAATGTACCATTACACAAAGCAATTCTAGTAGCTAGCTTGGTGGATACCTGTTGTCTAAGTAGTTCAGGACATTTTCTCTTATTGTGGCCCGGCTTATGGCAACCAGAGCAACGGCTCTTTTGGGTGTCCTCTACAAAATGTCTCCCAACCTTACTCGTGGTTGATCTACCTTTCGTGGCTCGGTCCATGTCCATCCTGAACCGCTTCCACCGCCTAGGTCCTCTACTCTTCCAGAGTAAACCAAGATCAACCACATACTTGGGGCCATCATAAGTAGGTCATTGACTCTCGTCAAGAAATGGCTCGAACTGAGGATTCCTAGGTGCTCATTAGGTTCCTCAAAGAGAACTCCGCGGCCATACTGGGGAGTGACCTCAGGGCCAACACGTCTAAGGCAACAGGCTGTAATCATGTGGGAGCAAGGCCTATGGTATATGATCGGTTTTCCACATGTACACTTGTTCTCATTGATCACTACTTTATGTTTTCGAGCACCCCGGTCTTCACCACCAATGTTAGTTCCGCCACCCTCTAGAATCTCATATCCATGGTTGATCGGATCGAAACATGAACCCTTCTGTCAGTTTAGACTTTTTCTTTGAGAAAGCTAGTTCCTGAGATGCTAAAAGTGGCCAAGCTTTGCCTGCTGTCCATAGAGACCTCGCATGCTTCTTCCTTGAAACGAACCAAGAATTCAACTTGTAGAAGGTGAATGAGGCAATAGCAGTCATAGGTAGACCACGACAACCTCTTAGAAGGCTTGTTGAACATCTCTGCCATGTTACTAGTCATGAAGCCCCATCTCCAACCACCCGTGTCATATGCAAGTGACCACTTATCCTTCGACGCCATCAACTCACTCAAGAATTGCCTGCCATCAACATTTGTGGCTAACTTCAGGGCATCTAACTTGTCTTTGAATAATTGAACCTCTTGCTGCCTGCAAACCTCCTCAAATAATTTGAAGTTGTCCTTTGTGTGATCACGCCTTATAAGATTCTGAGCAAGGTGTCTGGTGCACCACCGGTGATGTATTTGGCCGTAACCAGGAATATCTTGTTCTACGACATTCAGAATGCCTAGCATGCCTATCGGATATCACACAAACATCACGTCCCAGACCAATTACCACTTGTCTTACTAGCCTGAGAAACCAACACCAACTATCCGTGTCCTCCTTCCGAACAATCGCAAAGGCCAATGGCACAAGCTGGTCCTCTGCATCTGTCCCAATACAAATAAGCATTGTGCCTTCAAATTTCCCTGTAAGAAAGGTCCCGTCAATTGAGACGATGGGCCTACAATGCTTGAATGCTTCGATGCTCTGCCCGAACGCCCAAAACTGCCCTTCCAAATACCTGGCTACCATTCCTTGTTTCACTCTCCTTAGGTAAATACTCGAAGTGCATCCCAGGATTTACTAGCCCTCATTGCGTTCAACATTACAGGGAGGCTCTTATAAGCTTCTTCCCTAATTTCCAAATATTATTTCTAGTGTACGCTGCTTTGCCCTCCATGCTTTCCCATACTTGACATAGTAATTGTACCATTGGAAGATGATCTCAACCAACGCAGACACCATAATGGTTGGCATATGCTTCACCACGGGGCATAATTGCCTTGCAATGAACCTAGAATTGAGCTGCAGATGGTTCTCTTCTGCCTCAGCAGTGGCACAAACATGTGGTTGCTTCACTGAGGTAATCTTCCATTTGCCTGCCTTCGTCTTCCTAGCACATACTCTCCAATCCACACTGTTGTTCTTCACAAGCAACAGTGTACCTCTTCTCCTTGAATGAATTGATGACCCTAAAAGGTCGGTTGTGTACAATGGAGTACTCTTGCAACCATGATTTCAACTCATCCATGGTAGCAAACAATATGCCCTTCCGTATGATGAGGCAACCGCTAACATCAGGCACAGTTGTATCACTTGGCCCACCATTAGCTACTGCCCTATGACCATGGCTAAGGTCCTCGAAATCACCAACTAGTGGATCTCTCCAAGGCAAGACCCTAGACAATATCTCTATTTCCCTAAAATTCAGACGACCAATAGGGCGATCGTCATCAGAGTCTTCGGCTATCTCCTCTACAAAGGACTCATCATCTCCAGCTATCTCCATGTCAAAACGGTTCGTAGCCCTAGCATCACCAAAGTCTTCTTCACTACTAAGATCATCTTCGTCGCTAAGCTCATCCTCAATAGAAAAGTCTCCGCTAGCGTCGTCCAAACCTTCTTCTGCATCAACAATTACATAATCATCATCCTCTTCATCACTATCATGATTGCCCTCACCATCGGCAACCGGATTCTCTTCCTCATCTCCACCATAGCCTAGTTGTGTGACAAGTATTTCTTCTTCAGGCAAAGGATCATAACCTATGTGAGCAGGGGGAAGATGGCCATGCTTCGAAGTTATTATTTCCTAAGCCGGCCTCCTTACTTACTACTAAATCCAAAGATCGCACTTCTGAGGCCAATACAACTGCCTTATAATCATTCCATTCAGTCTCGCTTGTAATTTTGAGCAACCGCTTGATCCGAGAATCCTGCGATGACCCAACATCTATGACACCTTCAAACTGAACATGCACATCTTCCTTCATTCCAGCCTAACATAACCTTCACTCGCTCCACTAACTGGGTCAAAGATGGTGTTTCAGAAAAAAATCAACAACTCCTCACACATGTCCAGAAATTCCAAACTATCATCTCTTGTCTTAACAATACGGCCTCCATGATGCAACCTCACTAATTTATCCATCTACAGCCATCACACAACAAGTAGTGTAACATATGAATATATTTCAATCCAATAAGTAGAAACTAAAATATATCATTTCATCGTTTTTCAACCCCAACAACATAATCATTTCTAGTCATAACAAATTGAAATGTAATGACCAACAAATAAATAAAATACATAGTAACCCTAATGACCAACAAATAACTAACCCTAATGACACCTACAATAAACAAATAACCCTAATGACCAAAATAACTAGAAATCCAAACTAACCTAACATGTTCATCACATAAAACAGTTAAACAACAATGCACTCAATCATCCTAAGCCATACATTTTGCAAATGCAAACACAAATATAACAAATCACCAAATAACCATGATTCCACATGATTAGGGACAATGTAAGCACATCTACGCAGATAGAATGGAGGAGGGGAGGGACCATTACCTCGAGGAAGCTTCGGGAGCCAAGATCGTGGCACCGGGGGTCGATTTTGGTGGTTAGGGTTTGCTGGCGGCGCGGGGGAGAAGAGAAAGAGAGGGAGGCCGGCGGTTTCAGAATGAAGGGAGGAAGAAGAAGGGGCCTCGGCGTGGCCTAAAGGGTCCAGACCTCGGCTGTTGAGTCGGGCCACGCCGAGGTCTGGAGGCTCGGCGTTAAGTGACCCAACGCCGAGCTTCTGGGCCACCGTGCTTTGTTGGGCCGCCTGGGCCGCGCTCCGGATGGAGCCAGTAGCTCGGCGCGCAGTCCAACCGCGCCGAGGTTGGGGACTTGGCGTTGGCTGACACGACGCCGACGTCTCGGACCCACGCGCCAACGTGTCGACGACGACCCCGGTCGTCCGTGATGTGGCAATACCTCGGCGTCGAGTGACACGACGCCGAGCCTTATATCTCGGCATCATGTGCTAAGACACCTAAAAATGGTCTATTTTTAGAAAATGTTTTGGCGTTGGTATTTTTCTAAAAATTGTTTTCAAAAGAGACCAAAATACGAAAATTTCACAGGAGAACGGCTGCAAAGAACTTCCCGGAGAACAGCTGCAAAGAACGACATCACCGCGTGCAAAGAACTTCCTGGAGAACAGCTCGCAGTTCGGCATCCCGTTGCACGGCCGCGGCGCCGCCCACCACGCCGCCGGCAACTTCGGCATGTTGTCCCCCATGGTACATGCGGTGCGGGCGATCGAGTATTCAAGTTCACCTGCAGCCCCGCCTTCATCATAACGAAACATTCGCCATGCATGCATCCAATGTAACAGACTGGACAGCTGGGCACGGTGCTGCCGAAGGAGCGGACGCCGGACACATCGAGCTGCGGTCCGCGGACGCGCACTGCCAACCCGGCCGTGACGTTCAACTACTTCCGGGACCCGCGGGACGTGGAGCGGTGCACGCGGGGCATCGAGGCCATCGAGCGGGTGGTGCGGTCGCGGGCCTTCTCGCGCTTCACCTACGCCAACCACACCGCCATGGACGTCCGCCTTCTGCAGCGCCGCCGGGACAGCCTACTTCTCGGTGAACCTGCTGCCGCGGCACCCCAGGCACCCAGCTCGGACTCCGCGGCGCCCATGAAGAGCGCGCACTCGAAGGACGCTGGCGCGCATGTCGGCGTCCCCGCTCTCGACGTAGAGCTCCAGCGCGTCGCCGGCGCCGCCTTGGAGGCTGGCACGGAACGCACCCTCCACGAGGAGCAGGAACACGACGTACGCCGTCGTGGCCTCGTCGCCGGCTGCGCCCTTGGACTCGACAAGCAAGAACTGGGTCTCGCACGGGACGTCGCTGCCTTTCTCCCCCATCCGCTGTGCCGCTGCCTGTGCTGACCGTGGACTCGACACCGTGGACTGCCACGTCAGATTAAAAAGATAAACAAAGGGGTATGGATTAGAGATGCATCACTTCAAAAGTTTATGGACCTGAAAAGTCACTTTCGTAGTTGATAGACCTAAGTGAAACATGGGTAAAAGTTAATGGATCAATGATGCATTTAACTCTCTCTCTCTCTCTCTATATATATATATATATATATATATATATATATATATATATATATATATATATATATATATATATATAATATTATTCTACAGCTGGCCATAGAATAACTTATTCTATGGCCACTTTGAGTTACGATAATTACCATACTAATTTACGAGATTACAATAACTCCTTACTAAGTGATTTACTATAACATTATCGTAAATATCACCGTGAGTTGTAGTAACACGAGTATCGTAAATGCATATTTATGTTATCGTAAATTGGTACAAATATTATCGTAAATCAAGGTGGCTATAGAATAAGTTATTCTATGACAAGCTACAGAATAACCTTACCCATATATATATATATATATATATATATATATATATTCAGTATGTCCTTCCCTACCCTACCAGCATGAAATGACAGGGCAAAATAATGCCTAAACCCTCGCCTCGCTGCCCAATAAACCATTATTTGCTGCTCAAGACATCGGCCAATGTGTGGCTCCACCATCTGTCATTTCGACAACAACCTGGCTTTGGCGCCAACACCGTAGCCTCTTTCGTTACGGCACAGAAGGAAAAGGCTAATGCCATTGCTCCTGCTCTCTTGTTCCTCTTGCTCTTCCTCCTGTCCCGGGTCGTGCTCGCGCAAGCAGAGCTCCTCTCCATCCGATTGGAGAGAGAGAGAGAGAGAGAGGAATGGGGGGCAAGGCTGAGCCTGAGCCTGACGACGCGGTGCTCTTCGTTGGGGTGTCGCTGGTGCTGGGCATCGCCTCCCGCCACTTCCTCCGCGGGACCCGCGTCCCCTACACCGTCGCCCTTCTCGTCCTCGGAGTCGCGCTTGGATCCCTCGGTAAGCTAGCTTAGGTTGCTTTCCATTCCATCCCCCCCCTTCATTTGCCTGTCTTATTCATCTATTCTCTTGGGCTCGGCAGATGGAATTGGGATTTCCAAAACTGAATCCAATCCAACAATGCCCCCTTTCGCTTTCGTAATTAAATCTGCATCTGCCAGGACCAGGAGCTCTCAATTCAGTCGCTCCGATCCTTGTTCCAGTAAACACCCTTTGATTGCCACCAATAATTGATAACAATAGAGCGCAGCTGCTGTTGCTACAGTAGGAGTGACTTTTTATTTACGATCAGGATACTACTACTAAGTACTTTTTATTTCAGTCAGTCAGCACTTCTTTTTATGGAAATACTCCCTCGATCCCTAAATAAATCAAAGAGTTGTCATAAGTTAAACTTTCGTAACTTTGACCAACTTTATAGATCTATGAGATTAAATAAGCACGCTATAAAAATATAGTTTATGGTGTATCTAATGACACTAATTTTGAAAATGGCACTAATTTTGTCTCATAAATGTTGGTATTCTCTTCTATAGATTCGGTCAAACTTATAAAATTGTCACTTAGTAAAACTGTAGAAGTTGATTTATTTAGGGCACCCACAATGGTTAGAGCTAGTTATTAGCTCTAAGCCAACTTCTCCAATAATACTAACTTTTAGCATATAGCTTTTATCATGGATAGCCCCCACATGACACTCTCACACAACCTTGATCAAGATCTAGCTTTTCTCTCTCCTCTATTAAAATATGAGAAAAATGCTTAGAGCTAGCTTAAAAGTCAATTGTTGGAGCTGCCCTTAGGGACGGAGGTAGCAATATAATGGCCCCTGCCCCAGTTTTCTCTCTTTATTATACTTGCTCTGCTACTAAGTAGTAGTATTTTCTTTCTCTGATAACCTCCAGAATATGGGACACAACATGGTCTAGGCAAACTTGGAGCTGGAATTCGTATCTGTAAGTTTCTTATACCGCTATTCGTTCTCATTGATTGATACTTCAGTTCCTTCCACATGTATGTGTAGGTACCTAATTAATTCAATTCCCTACCTGGTTTTATTTTATTCATCATTCAGTTAATTACTTACCTTCCAATTAATTTGCAGGGGCTAACATAAACCCTGATCTTCTGCTGGCTGTTTTTTTACCTGCCCTCCTCTTTGAAAGCTCCTTCTCCATGGAAGTACACCAAATAAAGGTACATCATCTGATGTCTGTTTATCCTCCGTGCACGCACGATGTGGGATTATATGATCACAATAATGCTTGTTCACACCCGAAAGTTTTCTTTTCTGTCTAAATCATTTCAGTTTCTCTCTTAAATCGTTACTGTCAACACTGGATGGCCCTTACTTCTGCCTACTGTACCTCTCTGTTATGCTGTTCATTACTTCATTTCTGTGCTAATCCTCAGTTATTACTTCTGGCTTTAGACACTCTATGCTTCCTAGCAGACAACCACTTTGGTACTAAAAGATTCAAAATCTGTAACGAGAGTAGCACCTTCATATTCAGCTAACTCACCCCAAAGCCTCCTAGCCACTACACATTCAAAGAAATGATGACAAATATTCACCAAACCTCCACAAAAGAGACGGTTACCGTCCTCCACCATCCTCCTTTTGGCTAAGTTATCTCTAGACAAGAGCTTGTTCTTCGATAAGAGCACAAAAAGACATGAACGCTCGGGGAGATCCTAAGTTTCAAAACTGCAGGGGTGTACGCAGGAGTCACACCCCAGAAACTGATGATCCTAAATAAAGATTGCGAGGAGTAAACCCCATCTGAGGTGTATTGCCAAATAATTTCATCCTCATTATCTGTTCGGACAAGGGTGGAGGCTATCTGAATCAGCTCATCCCATTGCCTCATGAGCTTATGGTCAACACATCCTCTAGAGGTACATTTAAGGTTAGTGCTATCCTACAGATCGGCAATTGTTGTCGCATGCTCGTTCAGAATCACATAAAGCTCCGAAAACATAAGGGCCAAATTACATGGCCCTAACTAATTGTCCTTGATACTAACCTTGGGATTTCAGAAGATCATCTCCACAGGTGAAGGAGTCACTATATATAGATAGCCTCATGGCTATATATAGGCATATAGGCCTATTAGATAGGATCTTCACACTTAACACCCCCCTTCAAACTCAAGGTGGAAATGGAGGATCTGAAGCATTGAGTTTGAGCAAATGAAGCCGATGTTGCTCTCTAGTTTGCGCTTTAGTGAAGAAGTCAGCTAATTGCAGCTCGGATGGCACATATTGAAGAGCAATGGTATGCTGATTACAATGAGAGCGAGTGAAGAAAGCATCGACGCCAATATGCTTGGTAAGTTCATGCTTCACAGGATCATTGGCAATCTGTATAGCTCCTGTATTATCGCATAGAAGAGGTGTGGCAGCATCACAAGAAATTCCGAAATCAGTCAACAACCATCGAAGCCATACGATTTCTGCAGTAGTGGTGGCAAGTGCTCGAAGTTCTGCCTCTGCACTAGAACGAGATACAGCAGCTTGTTTCTTGGACTTCCATGCAATAGGAGAGGATCCAAGAAGAATACAGTACCCTGTGATAGAGCAACGATCTGTTGGGTCACTCGTCCAAGTGGAGTCCGAGTAAGCATGAAGCTGAAGCGGACTGTCACGGGCATAGAATAAGCTGCGAGATGATGTCCCCCTCAAGTACCGCAAGACACGAAGTAAATGGCCAAAATGAACGGTCGTAGGAGCACTCACAAACTGACTCAAAATATGGACGGCATGGGCAATATCAGGTCGAGTAACAGTGAGATAAACAAGGCTGCCCACAATATGCCGATATCGAGATGGATCCTTAAGAGGAGTACCATCAGTGGGACGAAGCTGCAAATGAAGATCCATAGGTGTCGCAGCTGTCCGATGGTCAGTGATGCCTGAACGAGTAATAAGGTCTTGTATGTACTTGGACTGAGAAAGATAGCAACCCTTTGCAGACTGTTTGACCTCAATGCCTAGGAAATAACTGAGAGGACCTAAATCCGACATTTGAAATTGTGCACCAAGTTGCTGCTTGACATAAGAAATGTGGTCTGCATCGTCACCCGTAATCAATATATCATCAACATATAAAAGAAGCAAAGTACGTCCACGTGAGGAGAGGTGGATAAATAAGGCAGGGTCATGATCACTAGGTGAAAAACCAGCAGCCCGAATGACAAGAGACAAAGCGCTCAAACCAAGCACGAGGAGCCTGTTTAAGACCATATAAAGCGCGACGAAGACGACAAACATAACCTGGAGGGGCACTAACACCTGGAGGTGGTTGCATGTAAACTTCTTCATTTAAATCACCATGAAGAAAGGCATTTTTAACATCCATTGAGAGATTGTCCAAGAAGAAGCAGCAGCCACTGCAATTAAAGTACGAACAGTAGTCATATGAGCAACAGGTGCAAATGTCTCATCATAATCTCGGCCCTGAGTTTGCTGAAAACCTCTAGCAACTAGACGGGCCTTATATCGCTCAATAGAACCATCCGACTTGGTTTCAATCTTGAAGACCCACTTGGATGTAATAGGCACAGCATGCGATGGTAATGGAACAATATCCTAGGTCCCTGTACGATCAAGTGCAGCAAGTTCCTCACACATAGCAAGTTGCCATTCTGGAATGCTAGAGGCCTCTCGATAAGTGGTTGGCTCTTCCACAACAGCAGTGACACGAGGAAAACCATATTTGTCAGGAGGCCCAATAGTAGCACGGTCTCGTAGATTATATCTCAGACCACCCTGTGATTCATCAGAAAAAGCACATGACTCATCAGAATTAACAGAACTATCAACATCGGGAGTAGCAGGACTGGCCGAAGAAGTGGCTGTGGGGATTTGGGGACGACGAGTGTAGTATTTGTGGACAGGTGGTTTGTCAAAGGATGGGAGCTGCTGGACCGGAGGTTGACAAGACAAAGGTTCAGAAAGTGGGGGAGGATCGACATTGGTAAGTGGAGGGTCGACATGAGTAAGTGGAGGAGTTTCAAAAGTGTCAGGAGAAGATACAGAAGTGTTAGGTGGGCTGGAAGACACGGGTTGTATAGGAGGGTCAACATCACTAAGTATAGGAGGAAGACACAGAAAGGATGTTGACTCTGTACAACTACGGGATGGTTGAGTAGAAGGGTTATAAAAGAAAGGACGATCCTCAACGAAAGTGACATCACGAGATATACGAATGCGGCGAGAGGAGGCGTCATAACAACGATAACCCTTATGCTCAGGACTGTACCCCAGAAAAACACACTCAACTGACTGAGCAGTCAACTTAGTCCGCTCACGAGGTGCAAGTAGGACATAGCAAGTGCAGCCAAAAACCCGAAGGTGGTCATAGTCAGGAGGAGTACCAAAAAGAACCTCACCAGGACACTGACCAGACAATTTTGATGATGGTTGTCTGTTGATGAGATAAATAGAAGTGGACACAGCTTCTCCCCAAAAATGAGAAGGAACAAAAGATGCAATAAGAAGTGTGCGGGCAGTCTCTATGATATGGCGGTGTTTCCGTTCAGCAACCCCATTTTGAGCATGCGCGCCAGGACAAGAAAGCTGAGCAAGAGTGCCTTCAGAGGTCAAAAATTGGCGAAAGGTGTGAGATAAATACTCTCCACCAGAATCTGAACGAAAAACTCGAATGGGGGTGGAAAATTGTGTGTGCACCATGCGAGCAAAATTTTGATAAGTAGAGCACAACTGAGAGCGATGTTTCATAAAGTAAATCCAAGTATATCGAGAATGATCATCAACAAAAATAACATAGTATTTATGACCACCTTTGGAAGCGAAAGGTGCAGGACCCCATACATCAGAATGAATAATATCAAAAGGTCTGGCTGAATGAGAAGTACTAGTAGAATATGGGAGCTGCAGCTGTTTTCCAAGCTTGCAACCCTTACACTGAAAACTAGACTCAATGGATGTAGGACCTAAACAACCCTTGTTTATTAAGGTGGATAAACGAGACCCGCATAAATGACCAAGGCGATGATGCCACTTGGCGAAAGATGAAGTCGATGGCGATGTACTTGGTGAAGATGCAGTAGCGGCGGCGGATGACACATAGGCAGTAGAGTGAGGAAGACGTAAAGTGTCGAGAACATAGAGGCTATGAGAACCTCTACGGCGATGGCCAGTCCCAAGTACAGCCCCGGTGCGACGATCCTGAATAAAACAAGATGAGTCATCGAATCCAACAAAACAATTGTGATCCGTTAATTGACCAACTGAAAGAAGATTCATGGACAACTGAGGTACAAACGAGACATTAGGTATAGAAAAATTAGAGGTGCAAAGAGAACCCTGATGAGTAATGTAGCAGGATGTACCGTCTGCTGTCTGAATAGAGGCATCATCTGCAATTGGCTTGCAGGCAACAAGCTGTGACTGATCTGATGACACATGAAAAGAGGCTCCTGAATCAAGCACCCAAGAAGAAGGAGCAGTAACAGGTGATGCAGCAGCAACAGACACAGATCCTGTAGGGGTGGAACCTGCAGGCACAGAGCCTGTAGGGGTGGAACCGGCGCCACGACCACTCTGCTTGGGATGGCGTGAGCGATAAGCAGTTAACTTCTCAGGATACCGAACAAAGCAATTTTCTGAACGGTGAGTAGTCTTCTTGCAATGAACACAAGGCGAAAAAGAGTTGCCCTTCACTGTATTGGTCTTGTGGGAGGCTGCCAGAACACTGTGAGGTACTGATACAGGAGACTGAGAATTAAGTCGTGTCTCCTCAGCAATCAAGGCGGACAACACATCAGAAATAGACGGAGTGGTGGAAGCATTTAACAACTGTTTACGACTGGACTCAAAATCAGGCCGCAAACCATGACAAAACTGATATATAAGGAATTTTTCAATGAACTTATTCTTCTTATCACAGCAGCCTGAGCACCCTGCCTCACACTTAGGAACCATGGAAAGAAAAGGTCCCATCAGACGATCAAAAGCAGTATAATACTCCTCGATAGACATCTCATTCTGCTGAAGATCATGAAGTCCTTGCATTAGAGTAAGCAAAAGTGCACCTGCTGTTCTGAACATATCTCCCCTGCAAGTAGTCCCACATCTCCTTAGCAGATTGATGGTGCTCAAGGCTCATCATTAGTGAGGGTTTCATGCTGGTGACTATGGCACTCATGATTCGGCCATCATCCTTAGTCCAAGTCGTGACGGCAGCAGCACCAGAACCATCCTTCGACTTGTCAGTTGGAGGATCATCTGTCAGATGAGATGCAAGGCCATGTCCACGCAGTACAGTTTTGACAGAGAAAGCCCACTCTCGATAATTAGATGGACCATCAAGTTTCAGAGGAAAACAATGGCATTTGACAGTAATTGCGACTGCGACATTGTGCAAGATAAGCAGTAGCAGATGACAAGCACCACTGAATAGAAAAACAGAGCAGACCACCGCCAACAGAGGAGACCAGCAACAGCAGCAGCAGAGGAAAAACAGAGCAGAGCAGAGAAACCTCTGATGGACGAGCAGAACCTCTGATGGACGAGCAGGGCACGAAGTCCAGACGGAGCCACTCGTGCGGCACGACAAGGACGGCCTGGCCTCCTCTGCTCGCACGGAAGACCGAGCGGACAAGGCACGACGAAGACGATCTGGCGACGAATCGCGCGGATCAACGCGCGGAAGACCGACTCGCGCGGATCGACGAGTCGCGCGAATTGACGCGCGGAGGAGGACCGCACGGACGGCGCGGAGAATCGGCGACGGACGGGGGCCGCGCGAACGGCACGGAGGATCGACGACGGGCCACGCGAACGGCGCGGAGGATCGACGACCGCACGGACGGCGCGGAGAATCGGCGACGGACGGGGGCCGCGCGAACGGCGTGGAGGATCGATGACGGGCCGCGCGAACGGCGCGGAGGATCGACGACGGGCCGCGCGAACGCGACAAGGATCCGACGGGCCGCGCGAACGGCGCGGATGTGCGGCGATGAGCCGAACAGACGAGACGGACGACGCCGCGAAGAGACAGGATGGATCCCAAGGTAAAGAAAAATTGGATCGTGGGTGAATTAGAGTAGCCTAATCCTAACCCTAATCCATGTCTCTGATACCATGATACTAACCTTGGGATTTCAGAAGATCATCTCCACAGGTGAAGGAGTCACTATATATAGATAGCCTCATGGCTATATATAGGCATATAGGCCTATTAGATAGGATCTTCACACTTAACAGTCCTCCCAACATCTAACTTGCTTGCCATTATCAGCCAGCCATCTAAACCCCATTTTAGCAACCTCAGCAGCCCACTGGAAACCCTTCCGATGGAATTACGATTCATATTCCCTGTAAAATCAGCAGATCTATATGAAAGCAACCAATAGTCTTATAAATCCTGTTCTGCGGTTCTCAATCCGATCTTGTGTACTGCTGTATACTCCATCTTTATCTGATCTAGACAATCTTACACTCTCTTCTGATTATCTTGATTTTTCTACCACAATACATTATCATCTAAAGTGCCTTGTCTCTAAATAGAATCATGTGGGGAACTTCTCCTCTGTTTGTGCCAAAAAAAATGTCTGTGTGAACATCATATTTGATTTCTTTACTGACACTGCTTCTAATAAGTAATTAATAGTAGAGTACTCTTAATAGTACTTGCTATTGATCTTTTTGCTGTGATTTCCTTTAGTGACATAGCACAACTGGTCCATATATGTTTGTTGAGTCCTGACTACGATGCTTATTTTGCAGAGATGTATGGCACAGATGGTGTTACTTGCTGGACCAGGTGTGGTAATATCAACAGTTTTACTTGGCGCTGCTGTAAAGGTATGTGCTTAGAGAAACAATGAGACATTGGTTTTTAATATTCCAATGCTTCCTAATTGGTGTCCCACAGCTCACTTTTCCTTACAACTGGAGCTGGAAAACATCATTGTTGCTTGGCGGACTGCTTAGTGCAACTGATCCAGTTGCTGTGGTTGCACTGCTAAAAGAACTCGGAGCAAGTAAAAAGCTTAGTACAATCATTGAGGGTGAATCCTTAATGAATGATGGGTAAGCTACTGTAGTATTGGACTCTAGAAGAGGGTATGTAGATGAGCCCTATAGATTGGACTTTCTGTTCTAGTCACCACTATACATTAATAAATAAATCACGCTTCATGCTAAAGTTAAATTTGAAAGTATTTACACTACCGTGCTAATAACAGAAGTTGTCAAAGCTTTTATATTCAATAGTCATATTGGGAATATAAATTTTGTTACTCTGTTTATGTAAGTTAAAATATGGAATTCAAGATTTAGTTAACTATGCAATGACCTTGCCTCGTGTACTATGCGATTCGCTCTCCTCATTGTATGTATTAGCTACATATTAGATATTGTGGTACATATATGATACCTAGAAATAGAAAAGTTTTCAACTTCAGTTATATACAGTTATAAAATCAGTAAGAGTTCCGATAAAAAAAAATTCTGTAAGAGCTACCTCATGCTAAATGATCAGGCAGAACTCCTGCCAGTTGTTTAAACTCACTCTTCTTCTCTATTAATATATTGCCGGGCAGAACTCCTGCCAGTCATTTAAAAAAAAAACTCATGCTAAATGACCTCAAATTCTACAGGACCGCTATTGTTGTCTATCAGTTATTCTATCGAATGGTGCTTGGAAGAACCTTTGATGCTGGCTCAATAATAAAGTTCTTGTCTGAAGTTTCACTTGGAGCGTATGTGGATTTTCTTTGTTACATTCAAAATGAATTATATGGATATGTGTGTATAATGCTAATTAGTACCTTCTTTGATCAGTGTTGCTCTGGGCCTTGCCTTTGGAATCGTGTCAATACTGTGGCTGGGCTTTATTTTTAACGATACAATCATAGAGATTGCACTTACTCTTGCTGTCAGCTATATAGCTTTCTTCACTGTAAGACCATGCTACTCAGAAGTTCTTACTTCCCTCTATTTTCTCGGAGACTTTGCTTTTGCTAATGTTCATTTGTATCAGGCGCAAGACTTGCTGGAGGTCTCTGGTGTTTTGACTGTCATGACACTGGGAATGTTAGTAAACTTGTGTCAACAAATAGTTTTTGCATGTTTTTTAATATCATTTCTCTTGTATTGACCATGTTACCTGGCAGGTTCTATGCAGCTTTTGCAAAAACTGCTTTCAAGGGTGAAAGTCAGCAAAGTTTACACTATTTCTGGTATGTATCTTATAGAAACAAGTCAGCCTCCCATCTAGAAGTCCTACTGCCGTGCTATGCCGCTATCACTGTGTTTGCATAACTGGGGAAACTAAACAAGGTTGAGAGGTTGAGTCAGCCAGGGTGGTGGAATTGGAATTGCTGGTGAACTACTTATTGCACTACGGGAACTAATTTGAGGGTCTGCCATAGCTATTTACTAGCCATGTTTGGGATCTGTAACAACAAAAAGATTCATTATAAAAACTTGTAAAACCGTAACGACATAAATACACAATCATTAATTAATACCAATTTTTTGCATGGAACGATTCTGGTAGTCAGTGTCCCTGCGATTCCTATCCTAATTTTGTTGATGAATAATATGCCAGTGTTGGTTACCAAAAGTACTCATAGAGGATGAACATGTTAGGTTTCATGCACCAACCAGATGAACCCAAAAGCTTAAGCCATTGGGAAGAGGTGGGCAATCCACTTATACACTTCAAGAGAATAAGCTCGTAGTCCATTCATGTGGAGTAAACCAGATTACAGTTATTTAAATAGGAGCTAGACGCCTAGACTAACACAAGAGAGAGAGAGAGGGAAGCTCTCAGGCGACAGTCAGGAAAGATTCCCAGGCATCAGCAGACTAGCAGTAACTAGAGAAGTAAACACTAGCAGTAAAGAGGGGGAGTAAACAGGGGAGGTTCCTAGGCAACAGCCGGCTAGTAATAAAGGTAGCAGTAAACATGCTAACAAGTACCTTGAAATCTTTTCAGTTGACACTGAATTAAGATACCCTAATCTGGGTATTACTATGAACGCATCAAATTATTTACTTCTTTTCTTCTGTAAACCATGTACATGATCTTGCATATATGCTCTGCGAGATAGTTCTTTACTTTTCTGATATATGAGTATTCATCTGATCTGCGTTACATGTTTGCTTTGCTCTTATTCTGGTATTCAGGGAAATGGTTGCTTACATTGCAAACACACTTATTTTTATACTGAGGTATTGGCAGCTCTTCTGTACACATGGGGAAAAAACTTTCTCTGGTTTTGCTGTTTATGTCCACTTGTCCAGTTGGTTTGGACTACTAGTTGCTTTGATCTTATGCTTCATAATGACACAGTTGTAAAGTTTCTCACATGTGAATTCCCTTCAGTGGGGTTGTTATTGCAGATGGCGTTCTACAAAATAATGCCCACTTTGAGAGGCACGGTATGCATCATGTACATCCTGAAATTTATTTCTCTATGTCCTTTAGGTCGAGGTCGGGTTTTTCCAATCTGGTACTGGTGTGTCTGCTTTTATAAGCCTATGGGTTAGTGGGTCTGTGTTGTAAGGGTTTCTCCGAACCCCCTCTTCTCTTCTTAAATAATATAATGATACACAGCTCTCCTGCATATTCAGGAGAAAAAAAATTTATGTCCAAGTGAAATATACAAAAGCCACCTCACCCTTGACCATGGCATGTTCAAATAATTTCCATTTGGCTTCTACTGAATTGGCATTGATTTTTGTTACATGTTCTGATATGATGGTGAGTTGAACCTAATTGATCACTGCGTCCCATTCAATATACGAATATTGGATCTATTATAAATCAAATCACAGTTCACAGCAGAATAATATGAAATTGAAAGATCCAGTTGTTACTATGAGCAAATCAGTTTTCCTGTTTGTTATGGACTCGTTCAATGGCAAGACATTTGCTCAAAGAAGGATGAGAAAAAAGGCAGCATCTGCAGTTTAAGTTGTATCGTGCAGTTTTGCCTGTCAGTTCTAGTTTTGTTTGCTGCAAAAGCTTGGTTCCACAACCTGATGCTTCATTGTCTGTTGACTGGTGGGCATGCACTAATGACTCAGTTGACAACCAGGTGCTCCAAATTATGAATTCCGTTATAATTCTAGGAGCTTGGTCTCTGTGGAACCACTGGAATCTCGATGTATCTTTGATGGAGGAACACGAAACCTTGCTGTCATTTTGTCTCTGGCCAGCGAGGCGGCGACGAGCTCAAATTTTGGAGCTTACTGGGGGCTAAGGGGACCTCTCTCCTGATTTCCCCACAGCTATATTTGTAGTGTATCTGATTAGAGCCTAATCTGTTGCGTAGAGGGTATGAGTGCGAGGTGGCTGGGCGTGGCTTGAATGGTCGACGGCGAGGTGGCGGCGCCGTGCTCGGCGCCGAAAGCTAGGGCTGGAGACGAGAGAATGCGAGAACAATAGTGCCAGGGAGCGAGAGAGATTAACTCAAATCTCTGGCTGATTCTTCATTAAGCAACAATGTTCCATACTTATACCACAATCCTAACAAACTCATAGCTAACTTTAAGGAATAACAAAACACGGATAAATCTCTTTCCTAATCAAATGGATCGGCTAACAAATTCTTGGCGGCGAGGATGGCGCGCCCTGGTTGGTGACCGCGCACTGGCGTGGCATGGCGCGGCCCACTCCTCAGCCATGTCTCACCTTGCGCCGCTGATAGACATTTCCCACCATAACATGTCTCCCCCCCTCGACGAACAGCTCGTCCTCGAGCTGGAAGTCAGGGAAGAGAGTCTTGAGCTCGTCCCAAGTGGCCTCCGCTGCATCCATGCCCGCCTAGTGCACGAGGACATGCCAAGCCCCGCGGTGCAGCTGCAAGCGTAGAACGCATCCCGGGCGATGGAGTGGTCGAGCGTTGTGCAGCGGAGGCAGAGCCGGCGTCGTCGTCGGAGGAGTGCCGCGGAACGGCTTGAGCACACCAACGTGGAAGACATCGTGAATGCAGGCACCTTCAGGAAGACGCAGGCGGTAGGCGACGGGCCCGATGCTCTCGACCACCTGGAACGGCTCGGCGAAGCGTGGGCTAAGCTTGCCACGTGGACCCAGCAGGAGCGACTGCGCCGGCCGATGCAGGATGCGCAGCCACACCCAGTCATCGATGGCGAACTCCAGAGGACAATGATGGGCATCGTAGTGCTTCTTGGCATACTCCTGAGCTTGCAGCAGGCGGTCGCAGGACCTCCGCTAGGAAGACGTCGCGGTCCTTGAGGAGGGTGTCCACCGTTTCAGTCCACGCCAAACCTGTAGTGTATGGCAGCAATGCAGGCGGGGGACGCCTGTATACTACCTCGAAGGGTGTAGCTTGGAGCGCGGAGTGGTAGGACGTGTTATAGCAGTACTTCGCCCAGGGGAGCCAATCCAGCCATGCGTGCGGCCGGTCTCCAGTGCTGCAACGAAGATACATCGCGATCGTCTTGTTCACCACCTCGGACTGTGCGTCGGTCTGTGGGTGGAAGGCCGTACTGATCGGCAGCTGAACGCCGGCGAGCTTGAATATGTCGCACCAAATGTGCCCGGTGAACACTGGGTCGCGATCACTCACAATGGAGTTCGGGCAGCCATGGAATCGAACAATGGCCTCGAAGAACGCCTTCGCGACCGTGGTCGCCGTGTAGGTGTGACTCAGCGCGATGAAGTGAGCATGCTTGGAGAAGCGATCCACCACGGTCAAGATGACACTCTTGCCGTGGACGCGCGGGAGACCTTCAATGAAATCCATGGCGACGTCAGACCAAACTTGTGAGGGCACATCGAGGGGTTGCAGGAGGCCGGCAGGGCGTAGGGCGTCGGTCTTGTTGCGTTGACACGTCGGGCAAGCGCACACGAACTCGTGCACCAGCCGGCGATCATGATCGACGACGAACTCTTGGTGGAGGCGGTGCAGCGTCTTCTGGATGCCCTCATGACCGGCCGAGTGGGCCAACTGGAGGACCGCGGGCGGCGATGGCGAGGAGGCCAGAACAAAGATGTGGGCACCACGCAGGACCAGGCCATCCACCACGCGCCATGGCGCATCGTGGTCAGTGACCACCGAGTCGCGGAAGGCAAGAAGCGTGGCGTCCGTCTCCTGGCGGAGGTTGTCGTAGAGGCGGAACGAGGGCCCGATGAGCGCCCCAAGGGATGCGTTGTCGTCGCCGCGTCGAGACAAGGCATCGATGACGATGTTGAGGCGGCTCGGCCGGTATTCGATGTTGAAGTCGTAGACGAACAATTACTCACCCACTAATGCTGGGGCACAGTCGAGAGACGCTGATAGAGCATAAATTTGAGGGCGTAATGGTCTGTTCGTACGACGAAATGCCGACCCCAAAGATATGGGCACCTGTGGTGCACCGCCTGGACGAGGCCGATCAACTCGCGTTCGTAGGCGGCGAGCTTGAGATGGTATGCCACAATTGGCCTGCTGAAGAATGCAAGCGCGCCGTCGCCCTGATGAAGCACTGCCCCAAACCCAGAGCCCGACGTGTCGCAATCAACCAAGAAGGGCCGGTCGAAGTCTGGGAGCTGGAGTACAGGGGCGGTGGAAAGCGCCTGCTTGAGGCCGTCGAAGGCCACTGTGGCCTCAGGTGACCACGTGAAGCCGTCCTTCCTGATCAGCCGCGTGAGGGGAGTGGCGATGGCGCCATAGTCCTGAATGAACTGGCGGTAGTACCCCGCCAGGCCCAGGAAACCGCGGAGCCCGCGCGCCGAGTGGGATTGCGGCCAGGAGGCCACGGCCTCCACCTTCTCGCGATCCATGGTGACGTCGTCGGCTGTAATCACGTGGCCGAGGTACGCCACCGATGACTGAGCGAACGAGCACTTGCTGCGTTTGAGGCACAGGTGATGCTCGCGCAGGGCGGTGAGGACGGCGTTGACGTGCTGGAGGTGGGTCGACCACGACGGGCTGTAGATGAGGATGTCATCGAAAAACACCAAAACAAACTTACGCAGGAACGGCTGGAGAACGGAGTTCATCAAGCTTTGGAACGTTGCCGACGCGTTCGTGAGCCCAAAGGGCATAACCAAGAACTCGAAATGGCCTTCGTGAGTGCGGAACGCCGTTTTGTGCACATCCTCGACGTGTACCCGGACCTGATGGTAGCTGAAACGTGGAGATCCAACTTCGTGAAGAAGTGCGCCCCGTGCAACTCGTCGAGCAACTCCTCCACAACGGGGATCGGAAAATTGTCCTTCACTGTTTGCTGGTTCAAGGCACGATAGTCCACGCAGAAACGCCATGAGCCGTTGTGTTTCTTGACAAAGAGGACTGGGGCGGAGAATGCCGACGTGATCGGCCGGATGATGCCCTGCTCAAGCATCGCCGCACACTGAGTCTCCAGCTCGTCCTTCTGGAGTTGGGGATAGCGGTATGGGCGCACCGCCACCGGGGCTGCGTTCGGCAACAGGTGGATGCGGTGATCACATGGGCGAGCTGGTGGAAGTCCCTGCGGCGCGGCGAAGACATCCTCGAAGGAGCTAAGGAGGCGGTCGAGCATGGCCGGCTCGTTGTTGTGGATAGCATGCAGATGCTGGGTTGACTGCACGTTGTGCCTGGTGGAACCAATGCCGCGCCAAAAGACTCCCCGACCCTCGCACCAGAACGCCATACACAAGTCGTTGAAGTCCCACTGGATCAGCCCCAAAGTGCGAAGGAATGTGACGCCGAGGACCATGTCATAAGAGTCGATGGGGATGGAGTAGCAGTCGACGGAGAAGATCTCGTCGGCGATGCGAATCCCGACGTCACGAGTAAGACCATGGCACGCCACGCGATCGCCGTTGGCCACAATGACGCCTGCCCCCGGGCATGGCTGAAACTGGAGACCGACGCGGCGGGCGACGTCGCCACGGATGAAGTTATGGGTCGACCCGGAGTCGAGCAGAGCGACAAACTGCTCGTTGCCGACGGTGATGTAGAGCTGCATGGTGTCCTCGGTGTGGATGCCCGCTATGGCGTGTAGGGAAATCATTGGCGTCTCTGGGTCGAAAGCCGCGGGCTCAGCTGGCGTGGCTGGTTCCTCATCGTCATCGGGCTCCTCCACCACGTAGTCGGAGACCTCCAGATAGAATAAATGCGGACACCTATGGCCGCGGACATATGGTTCATCATAGTTGTAGCAAAGGCTGAGTTTGCGACGATCGGCCATCTCGGCTGGGGTGAGCCGCTTGAACGGACGAGGCGACGGCGGAGTTGACGACGACGACGCTCGGCTGGGTCCCGGTGGCGCCCGCGGCCGGTGGTGGCGCGGCCATGGCGGCAGGGGGGTGGAGCTGGGAGCGCGAGTGGTGGCGCGACATTGCGGCGCTCATAGGCGCGCGCCAGGCTCATGGCGCGTTGTAGATACTAAGGATCATGAAGCTCCACATTAATGCAAATGTGCTCTGGTAGACCCCCAGTGAAAAGCTGGGCCTGCTGGTATGGGATGAGGCGGCCCGCGTGCACCATCCGCTCCTAGAAGGTCTCCTGGTAAGCCGCGACGGTGGCCGGGAACGGCAGGCGAGCCAGATCCGCCAAGTGGTTGGTCCGGAGAGGCGGCCCAAAATGCTGGTGGCACAAGCGCTTGAACTCCTCCCATGCTGGCTCGCCGGCATCACGCTCCAGGATGTAGTACCACTGCTGTGTGGTACCCGTGAGGTGGAACGAGGCGAGCCACACCTTTTCGCCTTCGGGGGTGCGCTGGGCGCGAAAGAAGCAATCA
This sequence comes from Miscanthus floridulus, assembly GCF_019320115.1. NCBI lineage: Eukaryota > Viridiplantae > Streptophyta > Magnoliopsida > Poales > Poaceae > Miscanthus > Miscanthus floridulus. The sequence goes on along the minus strand of NC_089594.1, from coordinate 86,279,124 downwards.
CACCGGTTGAGCCAGCCCAGCGGATCATTCTTGTCATCATAGATGGGAAAGGACAGTTTGTGACAGCGGGGAATGGCCGCAGCCTCTGGTTCCGGCGGTACGTGTGGGAGGGGTGGCGGCATATGCATGGCGGCGGATGACAGAGGGTAGGACGCCTGCATGATCGATGAGAAGGAGGGCACAGGGGATGGGGAGTCTGGAAAGCAAATTTGGGTGATGGGCACGCCCATGGATGGCGCCTCAGACTAGGAGAGTGCGGCCATGGACGCCGTGACCGCCGGGGCAGCCCCCTAGATGGATGGCATGATCGGTGGCGCGGACGACAGCTCCGAAATGACCGGGACCGGGCCTGTGGCCGGAAGCTGGGGAATGCCGCCGTAGCCAGGCAGGCCGTACGACAGGAATGGCGGCGCGGAGAAAGATGGACGACTCTCGATGGCCGCCATGCGCGTGGTGATCTCCCCCATCTGGTGCTGCAGACCGTAGATGGCCGCGGTGAGCGCGTTGAGGGCGTCAGTCGGGATCGCGGTGAGTGGGGTTCGGAACGGCAAGCGGAGCGGTGGTGACGAGGACAGCGCTGGTTACTGCGGTGGATGGTGGTTTAGCAGAGGTGGTGGTGGTGGTGGTGGTGGGAATGACGGCGGGGGCGGAAGCTCCAGAACCTTACATGACTGATACCAGGTTGTTAGAGCCTAATCTGTTGCATAGAGGGTATGAGTGCGAGGTGGCTGGGCATGGCTTGAACGCCGGACGGTGAGGTGGCGGCGCTGAAAGCTAGGGCTAGAGACGAGAGAATGCGAGAACAATAGTGCCAAGGAGCGAGAGAGATTAACTCAAATCTCTAGCAGATTCTTCATTAAGCAACAATGTTCCACACTTATACCACAATCCTAACAAACTCATAGCTAACTTTAAGGAATAACAAAACAAGGATAAATCTCTTTCCTAATCAAATGTATCGGCTAACAAACTCCTGGCGGCGAGGATGGCGCGCCCTGGCTGGTGACCGCGCACTAGCGTGGCATGGCGCAGCCTACTCCTCAGCCACGTCTCACCTTGCGCCGCTGATAGACATTTCCCACCATAACAGTATCAGGTCCAGGTCAAGGTCGTTTTTGTCTTAGTCTGAAGGCGCCATTGTAATGATATAATTTTCTGGGGGGTGTGGGGTGTGTGGCTGTTGTACTGGTTTCTTATACCTTTTTCTTCTTATCAATATAATGATACGCAACTCTCCTAAAAAATAGGATATTGCTCACCTTTCATATTTGGTTTGGGGATTGTTAGGAACTCGTTTTTAATAGTTGGTTTGGTTATTAGCTTGAGATGATAAGCTTGGTGGGTTGATATTTTTGTTAGGCTGGCGGCCATACTAGACAATCATTGTTGAGAAACAAAGATATCACAATTCATCTAAATCACTGCTCAAAGCCTCCTCTTGGAGGGTGAGTACTCTTCATGTTTTGCGTTTGCATCTACTAAATCTCAGGCATAACATGGTTAGAATAGGAACCACCTCTTTTTATTTTTTTATTTTTCATTCTTTTATATTTACATTTTATTTTTAGCTCTCATTAGACAGATATGCACCTGAATTAATCAACATCATCTCAGTTTTGCTCGTAACCATTAACACCTTTGTGAACAAAACCTTGGTGGGCTAAAGAAAAAAAATTCTATTCTAGTTTTGACATGTGGTGTCCCATGTTCATCATAGTGGAATGCATAAAAGGCCAGTATTTATACAACATGTTACAACAACAACAACAACAAAGCCTTTAAGTCCCAAACAAGTTGGGGTAGACTAGAGTTGAAACCAGCAGAAGCAATCAAGGTTCAGACACGTGAATAGCTGTTTTCCAAGCACTCCTATCTAAGGCTTAAGTCTTTGGGTATATTCCATCCTTTCAAGTCTCCTTTTATTGCCTCTACCCAAGTCAACTTCGGTCTTCCTCTGTCTCTCTTCATATTACTATCCTGGCTTAGGATTTCACTACGCACCGGTGTCTCTGGAGGTCTCCGTTGGACATGTTCAAACCATCTCAACCGGTGTTGGACAAGCTTTTCTTCAATTGGTGCTACCCCTAATCTATCACGTATATCATCGTTTCAAACTCGATCCCTTTTTGTATGACCGCAAATCCAACGCAACATACGCATTTCCACGACACTTATCTGTTGAACATGTCATCTTTTCGTAGGCCAACATTCTGCACCATACAACATAGCAGGTCTAATCGCCGTCCTATAAAACTTGCCTTTTAGCTTCTGTGGTACCATTTTGTCACATAGGACACCAGATGCTTGGCGCCACTTCATCCACCCTGCTTTGATTCTATGGCTAACATCTTCATCAATATCCCCGTCTCTTTGTAGCACTGATCCTAAATATCGAAGGATATCCTTCCTAGGTACTACTTGACCTTCCAAACTAACATTTTCCTCCTCCCGAGTAGTAGTGCCGAAGTTACATCTCATATACTCAGTTTTAGTTCTACCGAGTCTAAAACCTTTGGACTACAAAGTCTTCCGCCATAACTCCAGTTTCTGATTCACTCCTGTCCGGCTTTCATCAACTAGCACTACATCGTCCGCGAAAAGCATACACAAGGGATGTCCCCTTGTATGTCCCTTGTGACCTCATCCATCACTAAGGCAAACAGATAAGGGCTCAAAGCTGACCCTTGATGTAGTCCTATCCTAATTAGAAAGTCATCCGTGTCTCCATCACTTGTTCGAACACTAGTCACAACATTGTTGTACATGTCCTTAATGAGCCCGACATACTTCGTTGGGACTTTATGTTTGTTCAAAGCCCGCCACATAACATTCCTTGGTAGTTTATCATAAACCTTTTCCAAGTCAATAAAAACCATGTGTAGGTCATTCTTCTTCTCCCTATACCGCTCCATAACTTGTTTTATTAAGAAAATGGCTTCCATGATTGACCTTCCGGGCATGAACCCAAATTGGTTCATAGAGACCCGCGTTATTGCTCTAAGCGATGCTCGATAACTCTCTCCCATAGCTTCATAGTATGGCTCATCAACTTAATTCTCCGGTAATTAGTACAACTTTGAATATCCCCTTTATTCTTGTAGATCGGTACCAATATACTTCTCCTCCACTCGTCAGACATCTTGTTCGATTGAAAAATATGGTTGAACAGCTTGGTTAGCCATACTATAGCTATGTCCCCGAGGCATCTCCACACCTCGATTGGGATACCATCCGATCCCATCGCCTTACCTCCTTTCATCCTTTTCAACGCCTCTCTGACCTCAGATTCTTGGATTCTCCTTATACAACATGTTAATGAGCTATATATAAAAGATAATTGTTGGACTAACCCTGTATTAGATTCCTCTGCCCTGCTTCTGAATTTTAATGCCGTAGGGAATTTCTGATTCTACTTCAGTTAGCCTATACTTCAAACACTTGGCATTTGATTACGAAAAACATATGCTTGAACGTTTCGTCTTGGCTTAGATATCATTGTGCAGCAAAATCATGTTTTGTGTATGATTTCAGATATAAAATTTCATAACATTTTTTAAAGTTTTGGTATGACCTTTCTGTTCTGAGCTTAATCCTTTTTTTTCTCGAACGACACAGGAGAGCTGTGTGTCATTTCATTAAGAAGATTATGAGCTTAATCCTATTAAATCATGTTGTGTACATTGATTTTATATCTTGCTCTTGTAGGCAGTTCATGGGGCTTCCTGCTGCTGCTCTATGTCTTTGTACAAATATCTCGACTTATAGTTGTTGGTGTTTTGTACCCATTGTTGCGTCACTTCGGGTATGGGTTGGACTGGAAAGAGGCCATGATTCTTGTTTGGTCAGGGCTGCGAGGGGCTGTTGCTCTGTCACTATCATTATCTGTTAAGGCAAGTTAGTTTCATTTGTGTATCAATAAACGTTTTTCTCTGTGCTTCATTTTCATGTAAGTACATTAGTTTACTGCAGGGTTTTCTAATGCATTTATTGGAATATTTTTACTAGTGTACCAGCGATGCAGTTCAACCTTACCTTAAACCAGAAGTCGGAACAATGGTATGCCCCTTTTGTGAGTGGAAGTGTCAAATGTCTAATATGGACTTCGCTAATGTTATACATTATGCAGTTTGTGTTCTTCACTGGTGGCATCGTGTTTCTGACATTGATTTTTAATGGCTCAACCACACAATTTTTGCTACATATGCTCGGCATGGACAAATTGACGGCCACAAAGGTTAATTTCATAAATTGTCATCTCCAATTCCAGCTTGGCATTTAAGGTGTTGCTTGTTTTTTATGAACCTCTGTATCTTCTTTTGTACCCATCTGTCCTCTCCCTTCAACTAATTGCTAGTGAAGTGGTGAAGGCAATGTTTTATGTGCTGCGAACCTGCCACTTAGCCTAGAGCCTCCAAGATCTCAAGGTTAATGGTCATCAATATACTCATCCCACAAAAGTTTGACACCCATGCTATGTCACAGACATTTACTTTATCTGTATGTATGCTAGCATGCCAAGTGTAAAATTACTTATGAATTGATTGAGATAATAGATCCTTTGCCAGCGATAGCAGAAGATGAAAAGAAGAAGCCCTAAACCTGACTTATGCCCTACTACCATTTTATGAATATAACTTGTATTGTATAATAGCCCCATGGGGGCAATATATATGAGTACATGAGGAGTACAAGAAAAGGACTCTTTACTCTTAATTTAACGCTGGTTTGAAGTCACATTAAAGCAATGTATTTTTCATCACAAAAGATACATTAGCAATTCTTGCAACAATATGATTCAAAGAGAACCCTGTGTTTAAGTATGCACTTCTTTTGACAACTGATCCCGAAATATTATCCCAAGTGATCTGACAAAAGTAGCAGAAAATCCAGAGCAATTGATTTTCCCCTCTTTAGCTGGAAATGTTTATAACAAACAGACCTGTTGCTCTGAAGAACACCACCACCATAACATTGTTCCATTTGTAAACTGTGATTCCTATCTGAACAAGATTAGCATCAGACCTTGTTGTGAAAAATAGATTAATAATTTCACACGTTGTGTTCAGGAAGCCTTTATCACTATCATGAACCATGCCTCTTATTCACCATCTTCTATCTGTCTAGGTTTGTTTTCTCTGCTCATTTATTGCTTTCATAAGCACAACTGGTTCTCATTTATGAAAATACATTCACTTATGCCCCAGATAAAGATTCCAATATGTTTTTTTTTGTAGCTTCGTATATTGAAATATACAAGATATGAAATGCTAAACAAAGCATTAGAGGCTTTTGGTGAGCTAAGGGATGACGAGGAACTGGGACCTGCTGACTGGATTACTGTAAAGAAATATATCACATGTTTGAATGACGTAGACAATGAGCCAGAGCATCCCCATGATGTTGGTGGCAAAGATGACCACATGCATATCATGAACTTAACAGATATCCGAGTGCGGCTTTTGAATGGTATGTTATCACTTATCAGGTTATCTGATGGAATTTGATGCAGATTTTTTTTTCGTGAACGCACCTGAGGGCATATTTCATTAAAAAGAAGAACAAAGGCAACCGCACATGTGCCTGAACCTGGAAGTGGCTCTGGCGGCACAGAGTTTAACAGTTTTTAATACACAAATTTGATACACGTATTTTTGATACAAATTTGATACAAATATTGCATAAAGGTATTGAATAATATATTATCATACCCAGTTTGCATAGATTCTCTTCTCTTTTTTGATTAAGGATTTTCCTAATCCCTTTTAGGCTTACACATGCGAGGGTCGCGGTCTCCTCGCATTACACATGCGAGGGTAAGACTTGCCACTAACACCCTTCCCCAGACCCCGCACAGAGCGGGAGCTTTCTGCAATGGGTACGCCCTTTTAGGCTTGATATACTGTAACTCTTTAGTTAACTTCCTACCACCTGTACTGTTCACATGCACTCCTGGAGTGAATAGCTGTGGCGAGTTAGTGGTATTTAGGCTTCAACGGTACAATTTTGTTCTGCCAGATCTTCCTGTCGTTTGGAGTTAGAAGTGGTTGTTTTTGAAATATAAAACTTTTGGTGTCAGCATTGATAATTGGTATGAGGAAAGATCCTCCACTGGCCTGCCAAAGACGAGTGTCCTACCATTGATGCCCAGACCTGCACCCATGCTCAGATCAGCTTTATTGCTCTACATTTCCCTTACTTATACCTTCTTCTCGAATCGCTAAAGTAAGTCCTTGCTACAGTACTCCCACTACCTCGTAGGATTTAAGATCTTAAATAGATCTTAGCCCTTGATTTTTGAATACATGCAACAAATAAGTCATAAATAAATAAATAAAGTATTTATAAAAAAAGAAAAAGAAAAAGGCAGGAAATCTCAATCGCTGAAACAGATTGATTTTTGTTCAATAGATTTCTAATTGCAATATTTATAACATGTGTGCTCAGGACATACTGACTATACATCATAGCTACACACCGATGTACGAGATGACCATCTGGCACGCAAATTAAAGGCCATGGAGTTTCTCTTAGTCAATTCTTTGAACAATGAGATGCTAATTTCGTGTTTCAGATTGCACATCATCTTTGTATTGTTAGAACTGTACTGTGCAACTATATTATTTTGGGTGAACAAAAACGTTAAAACTTTTCCGTACAATGGTACAAGCAAATTTGTCATGCATCTCAAATTAGTTTTTTGATGTTATGATAAAAAGTAATGTCACCCACATGTCACGTTAATCCCATAGAGAAGTTAAATCTAATAATGAAAGTTATATGCATGTGATATGGCTAGGGATCTTTGGGGGGGGGGGGGGGGGGGTGCTGTTTATTGATGAACTGGTGGTGATTACAGTGTCTGGATGAACTGAATACTCGATAGCAGCAGCAGCAGAGGAGATCGCCCTCCCTGGGAGGCTCTGATCAGTTAACTCTACTTCTGCCTAGTCCTAATGCCCAGCCGCACGAGTGGTTATAACCCCCACATGAGCGGCTAGGTACATCAGTTATGCATGTTCTACCTTGGACTAATCCTAGCCACTCCTATTATTCCTGCATGGTCTAATCTTAGCTAGCTGGGACTAATTCTAGCCACTAGAGGCAGCTGACGCCTTCTTCTTCCTCCTAGTGTACTGCTTTCCTATGAAAGCATCCACAACATTTCCACCCTCCTTTCGAAACAGCTCGTCCTCAAGCTGGAACTTGGGGTAGGTAGCCTTGAAGTCGTTGAGCAGCTCCCAGGTGGAAGCAGCAGGACTCTGGCTGAGCCATTGCACCAGAAGCTCCCACACACCATGGTTTAGGCGTGTGCGAACAATGTGACCGGGCTCCGGAACAGCGTGGCCGTGGACGACCGTGGGCAGAGGAACAATGTCCGTTGGTGCAGCGCCGTAGTACTTCTTCAGGAACACCACATGGAAAACATTGTGGATGCGCGCCTTGGCGGAAAGTTGGAGGCGATAAGCAACCGAGCCAATGCGCTCGATCACCTTGAAGGGCCCATAGTAGCGGGGTGCCAGCTTAGCATTCTGACTGCTCTTGATGGCCGTCGCAGCCTGCTGGTGTAGACGGAGCCACACCCAATCATCCACACTGAAGGAGACGTCCCGGTGAGTAGCGTCATGGCTTTGTTTCATGATGCTCTGAGCTTGAAGGAGCCGTTCCCGGACAGCAGCCAGGAATTCATCCCTGTTGGTCAGCTGCTTGTCCAAGGCAGCCACCCTGGAGAGGCCTGGCTGGTAAGAAGCCAATGTCGGTGGAGATCGGCCATAAACCACCTCGAACGGCGTCGCCTGCAGTGCCGTTTGGTGGGAGGAATTGTAGCAGAATTCGGCCCACGGCAGCCACCGCAGCCAGCTCCGCGGACGATCGCCGGCGAGGCAGCGCAGGTAGACATCGAGAACACGGTTGGTGACCTCCGACTGGGGGTGGAAGGCGGAGCTGAGGCGCAGTGTGACCCCCGACAAGCGGAAGAGCTCGGTCCAGGAGGCGCTGGTGAAGACCGGGTCCCTATCACTCACGATAGAGCACGGCAGCCCATGGAGCTGTACAATCTGATCGAAGAATGCTTGGGCGATGGACATGGCGCTGTAGGGGTGGCCCAGGGCGATGAAGTGGGCATACTTGGAGAAGCGGTCCACCACCGTGAGGACCACTGACTTGCCGCCGACCTTGGGGAACCCTTCAACGAAATCCAGGGCAATGTCAGCCCAGACGGCGTGTGGAACGTCTAGCGGCTGCAGCAGGCCAGCTGGATGGAGGTGCTCTGTCTTGTTCCGCTGGCAGACAGAGCAGCCCTGCACGAAGTCGCGGACAAGCCGGCTGGTGTGGGGGCTGTAGAAGGAGGCGCGCAGGCGATGCAGCGTCTTCTGGATGCCCTCGTGGCCGACGTCGTGCGTTGTGGCCAGGATCTGAGGCCACAGAGCTGACGTGTCAGGGACGAAGATGCGGCCCCAATGTAGAACGAAGCCGTCAGCAGTCGTCCAATTCACCCTAGCAAGGCCATGGGCGATCTCCTGGCGCTTGGCGATGATGTCCTGCAGGGTGTCGGCCTCGGTGCGGAACTCGTTGAACAAATCGAGGTCCGGCAGAGAGAGCGCGCAGGTGGACAATGCAGAGGCGTCCTCGTCGCGGCGTGACAGGGCATCAGCAGCCACGTTCTGGCGCCCGGGCTTGTACTCCACCTTGAAATCATAGCCAAATAGCTTACTTATCGATGTGTGTTTTGGGATGGTGGAGAGGCGCTCGTCCAGGAGTAACTTGAGGGCGAAGTGGTCGGTGCGGACAGTGAATGGTCGCGCCCAAACATACGGCCGCCAGTGCCGCACGATTTTCACCAAGCCGATGAGCTCACGCTCATAGGCAGCCAACTTGGCGTGCTGGGGAGCCACGGCGCGGCTGGAGGCGGCGTGTGGGGCGCGGACGTCGCTGGCGGTGGCTACGACCGAATCGGCGGGCTGGTGCGGGTCGTGACACGGGGTGCAGAAAGGTCCACGTCGTCGTCCAGGTCCAAGCGGTGCTCAAAGGCCCGCGCAAGGCCCATGGCGTCGTCGAGGGTCGCAGGGTGTTGGAGCCCGACGTCTGTCTGCAGCGGGTTGCAGTGGCCGACAGTGAAGATGTCGATTTGGTCCTGCTCCTGGGGAGGCCGGCAGCGCGCGAGCATGGGCAGGAACTGCACCTTGTACTCCTCGACCGTCCCGGTGCGGCGGAGCTTCATGAGGGCGCCGAGCGGGTTGCTGCACACCGGCGTCCATAGGAACAGAGAATTGGGCACTTGATTGATGAACTGGAGGGGAATTACACTAGCTGATCCTAGCAATGGCAGCAGTAGAAGAGCTAGTTCGCCCTCCCTGGGAGGCTCTGAACGTGACAACTCTTCTTCTGCTTGATCCTAATCCCCAGCCGCACCTGTGGTTATAACACCCACATGAGCGGTTGTGGTATTCCTATTATTCTTGCATGTTCTATTATTAGCTAGCTTGGACTAATTCTAGCCACTAGAGGCAGCCGACCCTTTCTTCTTCTTCCTATTATACTGCTGCCCAATGGAGTCCACAACACTTCTACCCTCCTTTCGAAATAGCTCGTCCTCGAGCTGTAGGCCTGCTCGGAACTGGGGCTGAGAAATACTGAAGGTGAGGAAGCACACTTGAGCAATCAGCTGCTGGAAGAGGACAATTGTGGCATCGACGGGAAATGAGGTCTGAAATTGCGCCACTGGAGTCAATTCAGCAAGCGGGGGTGCTGGCGCTGGTGTCGTTGGTGGTGCCATGGTGGTCGCAGGGGAAGGAGATGCCACTGTCATCAGGATGTGTTCGACAAAGGCAACCAATGCTGATGGGGCAGGCATGTCCACAACTAACGAACATGGCGGCAATGTCGGATACAGTGGCACATCTGGCAGCTGCAAAGATGGCGCTGATGCCGTGGGTGTCGCCACAATTGACAGAGTTGCTGTTGGCAAGCCTGCTGATGCAGAGGACAGTGGCAGTGTGGTGCCCAAGACTAACGAGAACACCCGCTTCAGTGGTGCAGACAATGAGGACAGATAGTTCGCCAGAGATGGCGTGCATGTCGGTGCCTCGTGAAGACGACCACAACCACGGAGACGCCATCGGTTGGTATGTGAGCCTGGGAGCCCCTGGATGCAGCGACGTTGCGGAGAACGCGTACATCCACGGTGGTGAGTGGAGGGGTCTAGAGGCATGTGGATTCCGCCAATCGTGTCCCACGGCCCCAGTCTTGGCAGTGTGGACATCATCACTACGGGTGGCGTTGCGAGGGCTCCAAGTGTTGTAGGCCTTGCCAATGAGGCGGCTAGGACCAAGCAGGATGCCTGCATAGGTGGGGATGGCGCTGATGGTGGAGGCGGTGGCGACGTTGTCAGTGGGGCGACAGCCATTGGTGGAGGTGGAGGGGAAGTGGTTGATGTAGCCGCAATTGTCGGTGGAGGTGAAGCTGTTGGCGATGCTGCCGGCGGGGAAGATGTGGCGGCTGCTGGCATAGCAGACTGAGCCATCACTGGTGGCGAAGAAGGCGGTGATGCCAGTGTCCCAAACGCCCGCTGCACCTTGTCGATGAAGTCCGGCCACGTGGGAGCGCCGTGGTTCTGCTCCAGGCGGTAGAGTACCAGTCCTGGGCAGCGCCTTCCATGTAGAAGGAGGCGAGCCACACCCACTCGTCGTCCGCCGTTCGATCGGTGCGGAAGAACTGCTCCGTCTTGTGTAGCCAGGTCACCAGATCGGCGCTGCCATCGTAGCGTGGAAACCGGAGTTTGTGCTCATGTGGAGGCGGAGGTGGAGGGGCGCCGTGGCCAGTGTCCTTGCCGCTGTGGGAGCGGCCGGAGGAGAGGTGGTCCGATTGCAGCTGGTTGACGGCGACGGTGAGGCGGCTCTGATCGCCCTTCATCGTCGTCATGTCTTTCTCAACGGCGGAGAGTTTGTTGAGGATGGCGAGCGGACTTGATATCATCACCCATATCAGGCGAGTGGATCGAGAGGCTCTTTGATACCAGATGATAGGAACAGAGAATTGGGCACTTGATTGATGAACTGGAGGGGAATTACACTAGCTGATCCTAGCAATGGCAGCAGCAGAAGAGCTAGTTCGCCCTCCCTGGGAGGCTCTGAACGTGACAACTCTTCTTCTGCTTGATCCTAATCCCCAGCCGCACCTGTGGTTATAACACCCACATGAGCAGCTGTGGTATTCCTATTATTCCTGCATGTTCTATTATTAGCTAGCTTGGACTAATTCTAGCCACTAGAGGCAGCCGACCCTTTCTTCTTCTTCCTATTATACTGCTGCCCAATGAAGGAGTCCACAACAGCTTGACATACATGTCAGATCTAATTGATAGATATCTAACCTGAAAATTTTCTTATCTTTCCTATTTATCAAAATAAAAAATTTATAAATATATATTAATTCTATTACCTCTTAGGATATAATGTGTGATAATAGTCATCTAGATCAACGGTCCAAGTAAAAATACTGTTATATTCACTAATTCTTGCTGGTAATTAACCTAAGCCTTTTTGTGTCCCAAGTAAGGTGGCAAATTTTCCCTACCCATCTGGCCATCTTTGTAGCTAGGCCCTTTCGTCTTTGTAATTTGATGGTATTTATCTGTCTTCTAAATGAATTGCTACTTTGTAGTGATTGGCCTCGATTACTTTTGATATGATTTCTTTTGTTGAGAAGTATTTTGTCAGTTTGATATGTTGGGGTTGTGACTGATGTCCATTTGTCTTTCCAATTTTACACCCTTCTCATTGCAATATGTGAAGGGCAGGCCTGGTGCAGTGGTGAGAGCTGTCTCACTGAGTCACCAGGTCGTGGGTTCGAAGCAGCATCTCTGTAGATTTTGCGGGAAAAGGCTTGCCTCGGTTTTTCCCTTCCCCAGACCTCACTCATGTGGGAGCCTCCGGCACTGGGTCTGCCCCATTTCTCATTGCAATATGTGTTTATCCATAAACTGTTTGCTTACTGTTCCCTCCATGGTTCTATCTTCTATACCTTTGCAACTTAATGTGCCTAGTGTTGTTATGAACGTTAGTTAAAGGAGACAATTTATAAGGACATATTTTATAACAGGTGTGCAAGCTGCTTACTGGGGAATGCTTGAAGAAGGACGAATAACTCAAGCTACAACAAATATTCTGTTGAGATCGGTTGATGAAGCTATGGATCTTGTTTCTGGACAAACATTATGTGATTGGAAAGGTTTAAAGTCTAATGTCCAGTTCCCAAATTACTATAGGTTCCTTCAGATGAGTAGGTTACCACGAAAGCTTGTCGCATACTTCACAGTCGAAAGATTAGAGTCTGGATGTTACATCTGTGCTGCATTTCTTCGTGCTCACAGAATCGCAAGGCGGCAGCTACATGATTTTCTTGGTAATATATTGGGAACTTGATGTGTTATTTCCTACAAATTGCCTATTATTTCTTTGGGGTGCTAGAAGAGAATCAGTACTAATTGCATATGTATGAGATTTACATGTATGGTGGACATTTTCTATAGCTGTACATTGTTGTTGCCATGTAGATCACAAATGGCAATAGAAAGCAGACTTTTAAGAAGGGTTTACCTTCACCACATAAATCTGATAGGGGCCGTTTGGATCCCTTCATTGTGGAGGAATTGAATTCTACTTAATGGATTAGGTTATTTGGTTTGGAATTTGACATTTCATAACTTTTTGCAAGCTCACAAATAAGACTCTCAAATTCATAGGGTGGGGGATGAAAATGGATTCTATAGATCATTATGCTATAATTCTACTCTCCAGCTTATAGCACTCTTCAACTCACTTCCCTATAATAGAAATGCAACGTATAAGTATGTCTCTTATATCCCTAACAATAAATATACAAATATATTCCATATATAACTATATTAGCTTAATTTATCTATGTCTAAATTATAATTATTAGAATAAATTTAGTTCCAAGGATCCAAATGGGCCCTTACAGTATTTTTTTTTGTCAAACTACTAGGTTATGAGTGGTGACAGCCTTACTTTGTAAGACATAATCTGCTGCTGATCTCTCTCTCTTTCCCTGCAGCAGAGTTGGCATTTTGGTCAGCTCATTGCTGTCCTTGGCCTTGTTCAAGTTGATGGGATAAGTCTCTGTGTTGGCTGGTCTTTGTGGGGCTGCAGCATATGGTCCTTGTGGCTGCATGGTAGTCTTGCTGTCCATCAAGGACAGCATCCTTGACTGGTTAGGACAGCATCTTAGCATCTAGGATAGCATCTGTTTTAGGACAACATGTTAACATCTAGCATCTTGACATATGCTTGGCTGGCTAGCAGCCTATAAATATGTATCCCCAACCCCTCAGGTTGGTATGGCATTTTATGTGAGAAATAAACCAGAAAATTGCTCCAACTCCTAGTGTCATCCTCTCTCGATGAGAGTAAGAATTCTGCTACTACCAAGAGTAAGAATTCAATGACTAACATCTAGTATCAGAGCCGTACTATCCTGTAGCATGAGCATCTCCTGCTCATCTCCTTTCCCAGCCTCGCAACAGCCCCAGCTGGGAGCAGCAGCAGCTCCGACCGCTCCTGCTCACTCCTCTCCCTCTGCGCGTCTGAAGCAGCCCTCTCCCCACGCAGCAGCCCCCCGGTAGCGCGTCATGTCCGCAGGACAGTCTCAGCGCTCGGTCGCCTCGAGCACGTGGCGTCAGCAAGAGGCCGAACTTGCCGCAGCAGAGGAACGCGGAGCTAGCGGCGGCGGCAAGGGTGTCGACGCTGGTAGCGGCGGAGCTGGCAGCAGCCAGAGCGGAGGCAGAAGCGGCGGCGGTGGCGGATGCAGCGCGTGCGGCGGTAGCGGAGGTCGAGGTTTTGCGCGGCAGCATCAGCAGCTCCATTTCTGCTGACGACAGCGCCGACGCGGACCTCGAGCTGCTGGGGAGGGAGGCAGCGCGAGCGCGGGCGACGCAGTGGGCAGCCGCGCACGCCCACGAGCGCGGCTGCAGCCCAGACAGGCGCGGACGTGCCGGCGGCGCTCCTGGAGGAGGCGCGCACGGCAACGGTGACGGACGGGTCGATGGAGAGCGCGGCCTTCACAGGCAGCATGGCTCTCTCTCCCCGGATCAGTGTCGTGGTTACCAAGGGCTCCAAGCTGTTGTCAGGGACGTCGGCCCCGATGGTGGGTGGCCTACCCTCACTAAAACCAACTACGTCGAGTGGGCTGCGGTGATGAGGGTAAAGCTCCAGGTGCGGCACATGTGGGAGGTTGTCCGGTACGGCGACATCGACTACAACCAGGATCGACTGGCACTGGATGCCCTCATCGCTGCAGTCTCGTCCGAGATGCAGTTCTCACTTACCAACAAGCGGACTGCCAAGGAGGCTTGGGACGCCATCGCTGCGGCACACATCGGCAGCGACCGCGCCCGTAAGTCCACACTGCAGGCACTTTGCAAGGAGTGGGAGAACATGGCCTTCAAGCCAGGTGAGGATGTTGATGACTTTGCTCTCCGTCTCAACACTCTATTGCAAAAGATGGTGCAGTTCGGCGATGACACCTACGGCGAGGAGAGAGCTGTCGAAAAGCTCTTCCGTTGCGTCCCCGAGAAGTACAAGCAGATGGCTTGCTCGATCGAGTCTCTGCTGGATCTCTCCACGATGTCGATCGAGGAGGCGATAGGTCACCTCAAGGTCGTCGACAGCGATGAGCCACAATCTCTCTTGGGGCCCATCACCACTGGCGGGAAGCTCCTTCTCACTCGGGAGCAGTGGGTTTCCTGCCAAGGTAACCGGAAGAAGGGGGAGCCTTCTTCCGTGACAGGCGGCCACAAGCGTGGCAAGGCGCGCAGAGACGCCCAGGCTAGGGCACGAGGACGTGCCGAGGGTGATGCCCGCGGAGGCTCCTAGGACGGCGTCGCCGGCAAGCACAGGCCAGCACGAAACGACACCTGTCGTAACTACGGCCAGCTTGGCCATTGGGCCAAGGACTGTCGACAGCCACGACGCGGCCAGGTCCATGTCACACAGGCGGAGGAGGAGCCGGCTCTATTCATGGCACATGCAAGCATCGAGCTACCTCCAGCGGCACCGGCCGTAGCGGCTCTCCTCCACCTTGACGAGCCAAAAGCACACGCCCTCCTCGGCGACGGCTTCGGCAATGACAAGACTGACGGGTGGTGCCTCGACACCGGCTCCACCCATCACATGACCGGTCGACGGGAGTTCTTCACCGAGCTTAACTCTAGTGTCTGAGGCTCCGTCAAGTTTGGGGATACCTCCGGCGTGGAGATCAAGGGTGTCGGCTCCACCTTCACCGCCGTGTCTGGTGAGCACAGGCTGCTCACCGGAGTCTACTACATCCTTGCGTTAAGGAACTCTATCATCAGCTTGGGACAGCTGGATGAGAACTGGTTCGCGCGTGGTGGTTGAGGATGGAGTCATGAGGATTTGGGATTGTCGTCGTCGCCTTCTTGTCAAGGTAACCAGAAGCGCAAATCGACTCTATGTCCTTAACGTGCAGGTGGCACAACCCCTCTGTCTCGCTGCTCGTCGGGATGACGTGGCGTGGCAGTGGCACGAGCGTTTCGGGCACCTTCACTTCGAGGCCCTGAAGCGGCTCAGTGCCATGGAGATGGTGCGAGGCTTGCTGTGCCTTGACCACGTGGAGCAGCTCTGCGACGTCTGCGTGTTGACGAAGCAGAGGCGACTCCCCTTTCCCCAGCGGGCGAGCTTTCGAGCCAAGGTATCGGTGTTTCGAACAAACACCGGCTAGTAATTTATGATTATTGCGCGTTAGGCCCGGATGGTGCACTAAAGGACACGAGGTTTATACTGGTTCGGGTTGAACGTCCCTATGTCCAGTTTGCTGCTGCTGCTCGTGTTATTAATACCGAAAATGGTTCGTAGTAGGGGTACAAACAGTCGAGAGAGGGACGAGTCCCAAGTCTCTATGGAATGATCGAAAAGGTCGCCGAGAGCTTGGTCGCTGCTCAGCTGTGTGTGAAGCGTTGTGTGTTCAACTTATATGTCAAGAGTCGATCCCTTTAGTGAGGGGCCCTGTCCTCCATTTTATAGACCAAGGGAGGAGCAGGGGTTATAGACGGGAGAAAAACCAGAAGCCAAGAAGTCCCTTTGAAGGTGTTGGACCCTCCTTTTCCGCTGAGCTAGCCTTGCTGACCCGGCCAGACGGTGTCAGGGATTAGCACGTTCGTCGGGTGTCCGTGTCCTGGCGACGCCATGCCCTTACCGGATCAGCAAGTGGCCATGTCCCGTCCTGTCCCTCCAGGCGGCGTGTCAGACAAGGGTATTGATCTGTGGCCCTATGGGGGGCGGGCGGTGCGGTGACAGTACATGCGTCACTATAGAGGGCGCGAGTCTCTTCCTGCATCGTAGTGGTTGTCGTATGTCTATGTCAGGTTCCGTGTTTGAGGCTGAAGGCGGCGCCTACAACACTATTCGGACTCTGCAATGCCGGAATGGTCTAAAGCATCCATCCCGCCATACCCTGGCGGTACTTTTCCTACCGCGGCGCAGGGCATGGTCCTTGGTGCTGCGTTTGACTCGAATGTCATGTCGTACCCTGTGCTCATCCTTATGAAGGCGCAGGGTGTACTTGTCGGGCGAGGCGGAGTCTGCCCTCGGCCGTCGGACGAGGCGGAGGAGGCCCTTGACCGTCGGGCGAGGCGGAGTCTGCCCTTGGCTGTCGGGCGAGGTGGAGCCTAGCCCTCGAGGGTCGGGCGAGGCGGAACCAGTCTTCCGTTGTTCGGACAAGAAATGCAGTGGCGTTCCTGTCTCTATGGCTCGAGTGACGGGTTCGGGGAGCTCTTATCGGATATGTTCGAGTGAAATCTGGGTCCATCATTCGTGACAGAGTTGGCATGACCCGCATGGAGCATCCTCCTGCTCCTTGCCTACCGAGCGGATATGCTTTGACTTGTGAGCCTTGCCTTGCTTTTCTCCGCATGTCTCCTGGTTCCTACCGAGCGGGCGTCCCCGGTCGGATGGCTCCAGTCGGCTCTGATTGTGCCGGTCGAAGAAGAGCGGTGAGCAGGGTTCCCACGAGCCCCAGTCGGAGAGACGTGGGGTCGGAGTCGGAAGTATCGCTTTGGGCCAGACCCTCCGATCGGAGAGGCCTTCCGATCGAAGAGGGCGTTCGGAGGCGTCTGGAGGACGAAGCGAGTGATCCGATCGGAACGGTGGGCCGAAGAGGTCGACAAGCGGGCGCCGCTCCTTTTGGTCCAGACCTTCTGGTCGGCGACTTGACCGTCCTTCCTGTCGTGTTGTAATTAGACTCTTGGGCCGAGCCTTGGCGCGGAAGCCGATCCCCGAGGGACCCCTGGGTTTATGAACTCGACAGAAGCCCCCAAGCCCCCGGGCGATTCGGGTGGAATCGTCCGGGGGGTGTTCCGGTTCGCCAGAGGGTGCGCGCGAGCGCACCCGACGGGTGTAGCCCCCGAGCCCCCGGGTGATTTGGGTAGAATCGCACGGGGGGTGTTCCCCTGAGCCCTCGGGGGGGGGGGTGTCTCGGACCCTTCGCGGGTAAGGATACGAGACTCGGTTTTTGTCAACTGGATAGTTTTTAAGGGGACCCTGGTATCTCGTTCGTGGGGATTTCATCCAGGGTCAGCCTGGCTGGGGCTCGACAGTAGACCGAGGCCCTACTGATGTTCGCGTACCTGGGTCTTAGTCGCCCGTGGGCCCGTCCCTCGTTGGGGTGGCCATCGAGACCGTCGGGCCGACCCTTGGTCTTTCTGGGCCCACCTGGGCCGGCGAAGAGATTTTCTGGCCCGTATCTCCTCCGCGGGGGGAGAGTCCGATCTGTTCGGGAAGGCGAACCGTCCGAGGGCGATTTTTGTGGGAAAGGATAGGGATAGCGGGCAGTGTATCCCGCGACGTGACGTGGCGGCATGTCGTGGTGGGCTTGGAGATCGAGGCGGATGGTTGCATTTCTCGCATCCGTCGCCCCTATAAAACCACAGGGTTCGCCCCCAGGGTTCCGTACTCCGCCTTTTCGCCTTCGTATCGCCAACCTCTGTCGCCAATCGCTAGGGCCTCCCGCACTAGTACTGCCACTGCCGTCGAGCTTGCATCCGCATCGCAGCCGCCGTCAAGCTTGCATCCACATCGTAACCGCCGTTTTAATGGAGCCGTGGTGCAGATCCAACATCGCCTCTCAGCGCCTGGAGGGCCTCGTCTGCCGCGGCCTCCTTCGCCCGTTGTCCGCCTTCGCGGAGTGGCTGCTGCCTGGTGATGAGGATGAGCCGTCGCCGCCTGAGGGATATGTCGTGTCCTTTGCTCTCTTCCATGAGCGGGGATTCGCCGTCCCTGCCCTTATGTTTCTTCGGGGGTTGTTGGATTACTACTAGGTGGAGTTGTAGCATCTTAATCCCAATGGGATCCAGCATATCGCGGCGTTTGTCGCCCTGTGTGAGGGGTTCCTGGGGATTAGTCCCCACTTCGATCTGTGGCGGCACTTCTTCGCCTGTTAGTCTGTCGAAGAAGCGGGTCGGGAAGCAGGAGCTGAGCACGCCGATAGGTTGTGCCAGCATTCATCTGCGCAACACCTGGGCGAATGACTACCCGTTGATGCGCTTGTTGACTTCCAACAAGGGGTGGCACTCGCAGTGGTTCTACATCAAGAACGACGTGATCGCCCCCTTGCCAGTGTACACCGGGCGCCTCATCGAACAGGCTCCAGGTCGTGGAGGTGGGGTGTCCTAGACAAAGACAAGAAGAGGATCAAGGACCACCTCGCCGCCCTCCAAATTCTGAAGAACAGGGGTGTGAAGGGGTCGGGGATCATCGGCGCCTACCACGCGCGGAGGGTAGAGCCGTTGCTGAGCCGCGCGCTCCCCCTGTATCTGATGGCGCCCGGGGCGTCGCTTGAAGGGACGACGCTTGCCGACGGAGCGCTCCCTCCCATCGAAGTGGCACAGCGAATCAAGGAGGCGATGGAGCCTTCGAAGGACACCGACGGTGTTGTCCTTGACTTTGTGTATCCGGTGCTGGGACATCCTCCGATGCGGCCGGAACCGAGGTTCATCGATTTCATAAGTTCTCCTTTCCCGTGTCTTTTTCTTTACTTGAACTTCCGACCCTTTGACGCTGACCTCGGGATAGCGGAACCAGCCGAGGAGTCTTGTCCTCACAGATAGCCTAGCTCTACTACCGAAGGATCGGATCCTGGCGGCCACGAATCAGTATCGCGGCTGCCTGGGACAAAAGGACGAGGGAGCTCAGAAGGAGCGGCTACGGATGCAGCAAGAGCGTGATCGAGGAGAGGAGACAGACAGTGACGACGACGATGAGGTAGCCGCTGGCGTGGATTAGGACGTCCTGGAGGATGAAGATATGCTGACAGTCGCCCACCGACCCATGCAGGGACCCCTCCCATTCCACGCGGAGGGAAGCGAGTCCTCGGGGCCGGTGGGAGCCGGAGAATCTACCGCCCCATCCAGGGTACCTGCGGAGGATCGGTGGATGGGGGAGACGGGTCGCCCACCGCCACACCCGAGGCATCGACAGAGAGGGGTGGCTCTGTTGCCGCGCCCTTGGAAATGAGGGAGACGAGCCCCCCTGCCCAGGAGCAGGGGGCAAGCTCGAGCGGTCCTGCCCAGACGAGTCGGAATGGGGGTCTGGGGGTTCGTCCCCAAAACGTTCCCGCCGCCCAAAGGCGTCAGAGTAGGCCATCGACTCCCCTGTTTTTTCCCTTTTTATTTTTCTGTTTCAACCTTATGCCTTTTTTCCTCTTGCAGATTCTTGCGATGGGGCCACTCTCTAGGGCTGGCGCCCAAGAAGAGCCTTGCCCTTCAGGCGGGACGGACGGCGCTGCCCGACGTCGCCCCTGTTTCGGGCAGGAGCGGCGCTGATGCTGCGGCCTCGTCGGCTGATCCGACGGCGCTCGTGGTGGCGCCTGTCCCCTCGGCGGTTGCCGAGTGGGCGGCGTCTTTCGTGACGGGTGCGGCACCGCCAGCTGAGGGTCCGGTGTCGTCAGTGCGGGTGGCTGCGACCGCGCCAAGCCAGGAGCAGCCGGACGCGGCCATGGTGGTGTCCGAGGGGGCGGCGCAATCCGTGCCTCCGGCGGCCCAAGCGACGCAGCCCTGACGTGGGCCGGGCGGAGGAGGACGTAGCCGGAGGGTCCCCAACCCCGACGAGCCAGGCACAGTCGGACGCAGCCGTGGTGGCATCCGAGGGGGCGGTGCAATCCGCGCCATCGGCGGCCCAGGCTGCGGTGCCCGAGGCGGGTCGGACAGAGGAGGACATGGCTGGAGGGTCTCCGGGCGTCGTGGCGGTGGTGGAGCGGACCCGCAGGAGGTCGCCCCCAGCCCTGTTATCGGGGGGCAGCCGCTCCCCCACGCGGGAGGAGCCGCCGCTCCAATGGATGGCCGCCTGAGGACCCAACATCGGCTCTTTTCTCGCTTGACGATGCTGCCGAGAGCTTGGAGCGGGAAAATCTTGACAGTTGTGTTCTCGGCTATGATGGATGCCTTGAGTCAGGCCAGTGGTGCCCTACGCGAAATCCTCGTTCCTACTGGCCGGGTATCCGCTTGATCTTCTCCCTCGTTTTCTTCTTTCTTCATGTATTTTTGTGTTTTCGTGTTCTGGATACCGGTCTTCTTTTCAGTGTATCGTTGCTCACAGCCGGAACAAGTCCCGGTTCCTCCGTGAGCAAAAGGCAGGAATGGGACCGCCTTACCGAGGAGGCCCGGCTGCGGGGAGATGTGGGCGCGCAGCTTGCTGCCGCCCAACAGCGGGAGGCCAAGGCGCGTCGGGACGCGGAGGAGATCCATGGGATATTCGAGGACTTGTCGGCGAGGGTGAAGCTGGACAAGGAGGCAGCCACCAGCATCCGAAAGGAGCGGGACAAGCTGCTCTAGAAGGATGTCGCGGACCAGTGAGCGGGCCGTTGAGGTCCTGGCTGAGCTAGAGACGGAGCGGGATCTCAGGCAGAAGGCCGAGGATAGGTCCGCGGCCCTGCAGCAGAGGGTGGACCGGGACGCCGAGGTGATCGCCCGGTTGCGCGGGGAGCGAGACGAGCTGCGCTGAACCGAAGAAGACTTTGCTCAGAGCGCGGCACGGCCCGCGAGGAGCACGACCGGGCCGTTCGAGAGAACGACGAGGCGCGTCAGGTGGTCAACTCCCTCTGGGCGGATCTCGGAACCGCGGTGAGCCGGAGGTTGGACGCCGAGAGTGTCTCGGCCAGGCTAGGCAAGGAGCTCACCGAAGTGCGAGGGATCCTTCGGACCGAGAGTGACGAGCACGACCTTCTGCAAGCCGCTGTCGGGGTGGTCATCGACGCCCTGAGGGTGGCGCAGCCAAAGGGAACCAGCTCGCTTGCGGCTCGTGCCGCGGGCATCACGGCGCGGGTAGGTCAACTTGAGGAGGACGCCTTTCACGTTGGGATCACCCAGGCCTTCGTCGTTGCCTGTTCTCGTTATGATCAGGAGCAACTTGGAGGTAATGAGCCAAGGCTTCGCGCCTGTCTATGAAGATGCTGAGCTGGATGAGATGGAGAAGGCGGTGACTCCCCTTGCGCGGAACCTAGCGAACAGGCTGAAAGAAACGGTTCTCCCTCCGTGGAAGTAGTTAGTTGAATCAGTTCGATAAGCATTTATCCGTAATATGTGAACAAGTGTCGGTTCTTTTGTGTCTGAAAACGGATTCGTGGCTTTGTTTCGTAATTTCGTTTCGATTGTTTTGATCTTACCTTCTTCCCTTTTTGCGATGAAAAAGATTTACGCGATCGACCCTTCCGTTTGTTAAGACCGTAGGGCCCGAGGTGTTTAGGAGAAATTTTGATTGTGCTGGTGAGCAAAATTACCATAGCCGTCTGGGCGTGGGCCTTTTGCGGTCTCGCCAATCTGTTCCCCCGAACCTTGCTGCCAGTCTTGATGCGAGGAAGAGGTCCGATGTAATGACTTTTTCAAAAAAAAGAAAGGAGGTACCCGTACCTTTATCAGCCCCCGAGTGAGATCCGACCCCTTGCGGTTGTTGGGGTCGGATGTTACTGGAGACCGGAGCGAGGGAAACGTAATTATGTTTGTATTCGCTCGTAGCCCTTACTTAGGATTTTGGCGATCGCTGCGTGACCGTGCGTTTGGTCTTATCGCTGGTCTGGCCTTCCCCGAGCCCCCGCGCATGTTGGGGATTCGGTCAAGGGTCGGTTCGTCTTGTGACTGTCGCCCCGTCCGCAGCTTTTTGCAGCTGGAGGGGTTAAGGCGACGTCACTTGCCTCAATGGCTCGAGTGACGTGCTTTATGAGCTTGCTAACGGGGATGTTCGGGCGGAATCCGATCCCGTCGCTTTGCGACAGAGTCGGCAAAGCCATCGGGTGGCATTCCGTTGCTCTTTGACCCACCTTCCAACAGATTCCCCCTCAATGGGGTTTCTATGGGCTCGGCTAGGGGCCGTGTTTCGCAGCGTTACCCTATCCTCGGTTTCCGCAACCGGAGGGGCTGAGTTGACGATACTTGCCTCGATGGCTCGAGTGTCGCGCTCAATGGGCTCGCTAACGGGTATATTCGTGTGAAATCCGGGTCCATCATTTGCTGACGGGGTTGGTAGAGCCCTCATGTGGCATTTCACTACTTCTTAACCCGCCTCTCGGCAGATGCCTGAGCCGTTCGATAGGCTCAGGTGGCCCGTTGGCCTCTCCTCGACGGAAATTCTGTGGGTTTGGCTCGGAGTTAGAATCGAACGAGAAAGGTCGAGACGTCCCTGTCCGCTTCTGAGCGGGGTCGGGCAAGGCCGCTGGGGCTCATCTCTGTTTTTCTCCCCTGGCTCTGTTTGACGCGAGGCGGCCTCGAGCCCTTCATGGGCCGGCCTTCGAACCTCGGTCGGTCACCACTCATATTGAATGAGGCGGTTGCCGCTTCGTGACGCGACACGAAGCGTTGAGATGCAGAGATTTGCATATGTAATGTTTGGACGTATAGATTTAGTGTATCACTTAATTGAAACGAAAGTGGGATTTGGTAATGTTACCTTGGCGATATGAGCGATGGGAAGCTCCTACCAGATGTGTCCGTGCGGGGTTCGGGCCCGATGTTTGCGACGAGGTTGGCGTAACCTGCATAAGCATCGCTATTATTCGTTTTTGTCTCTCGGCGGTGATTCGAGCCGCTCGATTGATTTAGTCGACCTGACAGCTTCTCCTCGAAGGAGGTTCTGCAGGGGACCCCTCCAAACCCTTCTTGGGAAGGCGGGAGCTGAGGCTTGCGGTACGGGGAACTGTGAGTTCGATTTATGCTAGAGAACAAAAAACACCGTAGTCACCGAGGTGTAGGGTCTGTCGGTTCGTCCAGTTGTATTCAAAGTTTTATACCCACACACCGCGCTTCCGTTTTTTTAAACATAAGGGGGGGTCGGGCGAAGAGGGTGTCTAAACAAATAGACACCCTCGGCAGCCCCCGAGCAATGTCCGTGCCTTTGCTGTTGCTGGGGTCGGAGGCTCGGTAAAGAAATTAACACTCAAAGTAAGTAAACAGAGGTGCTTATCTTTCAGCGGTCGTTCGTTCATTGTTTTGCCCGGGCCGCACGATCGACCCAGGAGGCCCGTTGGGCTCCCCCTGGACGGGGAGTTCTTATCCCAACTCTTCGCTAGCCTCTGAGCTGCCACCTCTTCTCCTTCCTTTCCACCGAATGCAGCGGTTCCTAAGTAAGAGAGGGTAATGCCAGGGAGAGAAGAACTCACAGATCCGTTCGTGAATCTGGAGCGCGATGTCGAGCTAGAGGTCATCTAACGTAGATGAGATTGTGCGGGTTGCCTGTGCTGAGGAGGAGCTGCTGCTGCCGAAGGAGGAGGAGCGCTGGAGGGTGCCGAACGTTGTCGGCTTTGCCGTCATGTGTTGCGGCCTTCCTTCGGTGGGAGGCACCCCCCGCCCAGACGCCATTGTCGGGGTTATGGCTGATGACGATGGCGTAGTCCCTGGATGCCTCGGTGGAGGGGCACCGCAGTCGCCGGCGTGGTGGTCGACGTTGCAGATGACGGCGCCTTCGAGGATCTCGTGGAGCGGTAGGACGTCGCCGATGGAGAGCATGGCGCGGCGACCGCAGTAGTACTCGTAGTAAAGCTAGGCAGAGACTGTAATTGAATAAGTTTGTGGGAGAGCCCCCGAGTGAACAGTCCTTTGAATTTAAGAGTACATTAGTTCTTTTCGTGATAAAATCACTTTGTAAGTGGCGAATTTGTGCAAAGAATGAACAAATTTTCATCCTTTGTTACGGCAAAAGTCTTTTCAGCTTCCTCTCTTTGTGGAAGTGGTTTCGGTGCCCTCCGACCCTTCCCATGGCTCACGTTGTAAAGGCTAGGAGTGCGAGGAAAACAGTTTTGATCACGCTGGCGAGCAAGGAGGTCGTAGCCGCTGGGGCGTGGGTTTCCCGCAGTCCTACCAGTTGTACTCAGAATTTGTTCCCGAAATCCTAGCCCTTAGGACTTGTTACGAAAAGGATGGAAGGCTTTAGAGAATGTTTGCAAATGTAACACAGTAAGTGTTTGCAAGATAAACGTACTTGTATTATTTGTATCAGCCCCCGAGTGAGGTCCGACTCTCGCAATTTGCAGGGGTCGGATGTCACTAAAGATCGGGGGATTGTACAGACAAAAACTGATAAGAAAAAGTATGCGTTTATTTAAGGGTAAAAACGACGTAGCTATTCAATGTTCTAGGCGTTGGTGAAGAAATCGTCGTTGATGGTTTTCAACTTGTAGGCGCCTGGGCGGAGTACTTCCACGACAACATACGGCCCCTCCCAGGGTGGGGAGAGATTGTGGCAGTCCTTGTTGTTCTGCACAAGGCGGAGGACAAGGTCCCCGACGTTGAAGGCTCGGTCCCACACCCGTCGGCTGTGGTACCGTCGCAACGCCTGCTGGTACTTGGCCGAATGGAGGAGGGCGATGTCGCGGGCTTCATCTAGTTGGTCCATGGCGTCTTGGTGGGATGCCTCGGCTCCCTGTTCGTCATATGCTCTAATTCTTGGCGCTCCATAGTCGAGGTCCGTTGGGAGAACGGCCTCAGAATTGTAGACCATGAAGAAAGGTGTGTAGCCGGTGGCTCGGCTGGGAGTTGTCCTTAGGCTCCAGAGCACCACTGGGAGCTCGGCGACCCAGCGCGCGCCGAACTTGTTCAACCAGTTGAAGATCCTGGGTTTGAGGCCCCGTAGAAGCATGTCGTTTGCGCGCTCGACCTGCCCATTCGTTCTGGAGTGTGCGATGGCCACCCAATCGATCCGGATGTGTTGTTCATCGTAGAATCGAATGAATTTTCTGCCGGTGAACTGCGTGTCGTTGTCTGTGATGATGGAGTTTGGTATTCCAAAGCGATGGATGATGTCGAGGAAGAACAGCACAGCTTGCTCGGATTTGATCATGGAGATCGGTCGAGCTTCGATCCATTTCGTAAACTTGTTTATGTTGACAAGCAGGTGGGTGAAACCTCCAGATGCCTTTTTGAGTGGCCCAACAGGTCGAGCCCACAGACCACGAAGGGCCACGTGATGGGGATCATCTGGAGTGCCTGGGCGGGGAGGTGAGTCTGCCGAGCGTAGTACTGGCACCCATCGCAGGTGCATACGATTTGCTCGGCGTCGGCTACTGTAGTGGGCCGGTAGAAGCCCTGTCGGAATGCGTTTCCAACCAAGGTCCTCGGCGCGGCATGGTGACCGTAGACCTCACCGTGGATGTCGCTCAGCAGAAGTCTTCCCTGTTCACTGGAGATGCAGAGCTGTAGGATCCCGGTGTGGCTCTGTCTGTAGAGTTCGTCCTCTACAAGAACGAAAGACTTAGCGCGACGTGCGAGCTGTCGAGCTTCCGTCTTGTCCGTTAGCAGTGTGTCGCGGAGGAGGTAGTCGAGGTAGGGCGTTCTCCAGTTGTCCAGAGGGTCGGGCTCTGCAGTTGGATCCTCTTCAAGCTCCATGACCTCGGGGTCGGACGGAGCAGTCGGCGGATCAGCCCTCGGGGCCAGATCAGACGGGCCATCTCCGGCCCGTTCTGACCCTTCGTAGCGCACCGAGGGTTTGTGTTGGTCGCTGACGAAGACGCCCGTTGGCACCGGCTCTTGACCGGATGCGGCCTTCGCGAGTGCGTCGGCCGCCTCGTTGAGGCGCCTCAGGACGTGATTAAGTTCGAGGCCGTCGAACTTGTCTTCCAGCCGTCGGACTTCTTGGCTGTACGTAGCCATCTTGGCGTCGTGGCAGCTGGACTCCTTTATGACTTGGTTAACGACCAGCTGAGAGTCACCCCGAATGTCGAGGCATCGGATGCCCAGCTCGATGGCGATGCGTAGGCCATTGACGAGTGCCTCGTATTCGGCCACATTATTTGATGAGGAAAAATGGAGCCGAATCATGTACCTCATGCGGACCCCGATGGGTGATACGAAGACCAGCCCCGCGTCGGCGCCCTTCTTCATTAGCGACCCATCGAAGTACATCATCCAGTACTCTTGATTGATGACCGCTAGTGGCATCTGGACCTCGGTCCACTCCACGATGAAGTCAGCCAGCACCTGGGACTTGATCGCAGTTTGGGGGGGCATACGCGATGCCTTGATCCATCAGCTCGAGTGCCCACTTCGCGGTTCTTCCCGTGGCGTCCTGGCTATAGACGACCTCGCTGAGGGGGAATGATGTTACGATAGTCATAGGGTGTGACTCAAAGTAATGGCACAGCTTCCTCTTGGTGATGAGGACGGCGTATAGGAGTTTCTGGATTTGGGAGTAGCGGGTTTTGGAGTCGGATAGCACCTCGCTGATGAAGTACACAGGGCGCTGCACCTTGAGGGCGTGTCCCTCTTCTTCCCGCTTACCACCAGGGAGGCGCTGACCACTTGCGTGGTGGCTGCTATGTACAGCAGGAGGGATTCTCTGTTGCTCGGAGGAACTAGGATCGGGGGTTTTGTTAGAAGTAGCTTGACCATGTCAAGCGCCTCCTGGGCCTCGGCTGTCCACTCGAAGCAGTCGGCTTTCTTAAGGAGTCGATAAAGGGGGAGTCCTCATTCGCCGAGGCGTGAGATGAATCGGCTGAGGGCGGCGAGGCACCCTGCGACCCGTTGAACCCCCTTTATGTTCTGGATCAGGCCCATCCTTGTGATGGCTGAGATTTTCTCTAGGTTGGCTTCGATGCCACGCTCGGAGACGATGAAGCCGAGCAGCATGCCCCTCGGGACCCCAAAAACACATTTCTCGGGATTGAGTTCGATGCAATTTGTCCAGAGTTTCGTAAAGGTTTGCTCAAGATCGGCGACAAGGTGGTCAGCCCGTTTGGACTTAACTACGATGTCGTCGACGTAGGCCTCAACGGTCCGCCCGATGAGGTCCCCGAAGCAATTGAGCATACAGCGCTGGTAAGTGGCCCCAACATTTTTCAGACCGAACGGCATTGAGATGTAGCAGAACGATCTGAAGGGGGTGATAAAAGACGTCACGAGTTGGTCAGACTCTTTCATCGCGATTTGGTGGTAGCCGGAGTACGTGTCAAGGAAGCTGAGGGTTTCGCACCCGGAGGAAGAGTCGACTATTTGGTCTATGAGTGGTAAAGGAAACGGGTCCTTTTGGGCACGCCTTGTTGAGACCCGTGTAGTCGACACACATTCTCCATTTTCCACTCTTCTTTCGTACAAGAACGGGATTTGCTAACCACTCTGGGTGGTGTACTTCCCTGATGAATCCGGCGGCCAACAGTTTTGCTATCTCTTCACCGATGGCCCTGCGCTTTTCCTCGTCGAAGCGGCGCAGGAGTTGCTTCACCGGCTTGAAGCTTGGGTGGATTTTCAAAGTATGCTTGGCGACCTCCCTCGGGATGCCTGGCATATCCGAGGGTTTCCACGCAAAGATGTCTTTGTTGTCGTAGAGGAAGTCGATGAGCGCGCTTTCCTACTCGGAGGAGAGAGCGGTACCAATGCGTACCGTTTTACTCTCGGAGCTGCTGGGGTCTATGAGGACCTCTTTGGAGCCCTCTGCCGATTCGAACAACCCAGTTGATTTTTTCGCGTCAGGCGCTTCTTCGGCGACCTTCTCCTTGAGGGCGGCGAGTTCCCCGGAGGCGACGATTGCTGTGGCGTGGCCGCAGCACTCGACCTCACACTCGTAGGCCCGCTGGAAGGAGGTGCCGACGGTGATGACCCCGTGTGGGCCTGGCATCTTCAGCTTGAGGTAGGTGTAGTTGGGGATGGCCATGAACTTCGCGTAGCATAGACGTCCCAGGATGGCGTGGAAATTTCCAGGGAACCCTACTACCTCGAAGGTGAGGGTCTCAGTCCTGTAATTGAACTGATCCCCAAAGGTAACGGGCAGATCCATCTGTCCGAGTGGCATGGCCTGCTTCCCGGGGATGATGCCATGGAAAGGCACTCAGATTGGGCGGAGGTGCGCTTGGTCGATGCCCATTTCGTCGAGCGTCTTTGCGTACATGATGTTGAGGCCGCTGTCTCCGTCCATCAGAACTTGGTGAGGTGCTTTGGGCCGACGATCAGGTCGACGATAAGTGGATACCTTTTCGGGTGCGGGATGGCGTCCAGATGGTCGGTCCGATCGAAGGTTATGGCGGACTCCGACCACCGGAGGAAAAGAGGTGTGGCCGGTTGGGCCATGTAGACTTGGTGGCGTGCGACCTTCTGATGATGTTTGGAGTCATAGGCCGTTGATCCTCCGAAGATCATGAGACAGCCGTCTGGCGTTGGAAAGCCATCGTCCTTCTCCTCGGCGTCGTCGGTAGTGGGGGCGGGTTTCTTCCCCTGCTCCCCCTTGTTGGCGCTTTCAGCCAAGAACTTCCGCATGAGGCCGCAGTCCTTGAGCAGATGCTTTATGGGGAAGGCGTGGTTCGGGCACGGCCCCTCGAACATTTTCTCGAAGTGGTTCGGAGCGCCCTCCGCAGGCTTCCGACCACCCTTGCGGTCAGCAGCGTCCACGAGTGGGTCCTCGCGTCGTTGCTTCTTATTTTTTCTGTTGGCGGAACGATTGGAGGTGCCTTCGCCGGCACCCTCGTCCCGCCTTGCCTTGCCCTCGAGGCGATCGAAGATCGCTCCGACCACCTCTTCTCCTGAGGCATGACTGGTGGCGATGTCTAGGAGCTCCTTGGTGGTCTGCGGGCCCTTGCGTCCCAGCTTGTGAACCAAGGACTCGCAGGTCGTTCCGGACAGGAAGGCTCCTATCACGTCGGCGTCGGCGACGTTGGGAAGCTCATTGCACTACCGGGAGAAGCTCGGATGTACCCACGAAGGGCCTCACCGGCCTTCTGGCGACAGTTCTTGAGGTCCCATGGGTTCCCAGGGCATTTGTACGTGTCCTGGAAGTTCCCCACAAAGATCTCCTTCTGATCCGCCCAACTCTGGATTGCGTTGGACGGCAGGTCTTCCAACCATGCCCGAGCCGAATCGGCCAAGAACAGTGGAAGGTTGTGGATAATGAAGTCGTCATTATCCGCACCACCGGCTTGACAGGCAAGCCGATAGTCTTCAAGCCAAAGCCCGGGGTTTGTCTCCCCAGAGTACTTAGGGATGTTGATAGGTGGTCGATATCTTGGTGGGAACGCGGCGTTGAGGATGTGCCGACCGAAGGCCTGAGGGCCTGGCAGGCCAGAGCTCGGGCTCCGGTCCTCGCCGCTGTCGTAGCGTCCGCCGCGTCAAGGATGATAGCCACGGTGGGCTCCTTCACTTGGGTCGTTGTAGGCGCATCTGCGGGCGTCGAGGGTGTTGCGTGCGTCGTGGTTGTGGCCGAGACGTCGATGCACCGGGATTGCAGCGTGCTGCCCGTCGCCCTGCGGCGCCTGGTGGATGGATGTGTCCCTGGCGGGACGTACCGAGGGCGTACGCTGGCTGGTGTCGGGCTCGCGTCGCCTAGACAACGAGCTCTCCGCCTGCTGTGCTGCCGCACGCTCAAGTAGCATGCGGATTTCGCGGTGGGCCCGGCGATCCTCGGGCGTCGTAGCCTCTGGAAGGCCACGGAGCAAGGCCATTGCGGCGGCGATGTTCTGGCTTGCCCAAGCAAAGTGGGGAAGGGTTTCATCATCGGCGATGATCCTTCGGTTTACGTCGCGGGCCACGGCGCGCGTGTGCCCTCCATCTCCGCGGCACTTGATCTCCTCGTCGATCTTCTCGTACTCCCAGATAAGTTGTTGTCCGGCCTCGTCTATCTCCCGCTTTCGGGCTCTTAGCTGCTCCACCCCAACATGAGGTGGGGCGGCTGTCCCTCTCTCGGTTGCGCTGCCGTGGTTGCCTCCCGGGGTAGTCTCCTCCGCGGAGACGCTTTCGACGTGTCCCTCGGAGGTTTCCGCCATGAAACATTCCCAGGAGGGATGATGGCTTCCCCTGCCAGAGTCAGAATCAGAGTCTGACCCCGGCCCCTTCGCGAGGAGGCCATGGAGGGATTCCGTAGCGCTCTCGATCATCCCTACAAACTCATTGTTCGCGGGAAACGGGATCGCGCGCTGGGCCACAAGGTGGCTTATGGTCGCCGCGGCGTTGCGGAGACCGAACGGAAACGCCATCGAGGCGCGTCGTGTGGAGCGTTTCGGAGAGAGGGTGATGCGGTGCGGGGCCTCCCTGGATGGCTGGGGTCCAAGGGAGAAGCCGGGCCAGCCCTCAAGCCTCCGGTAGCTGAAGTTGATGGAGGGGAGAGACTGGATGACCGTGTGGGCCAGCGCCAACTCTCCTCCCAATGTGACAATGAAGTCCAAGTCATCGAAATGCACGTGTGCGTCTGGGACCCAGCTGATTGCGTGGTTAGCCATCCGAGGCCTGATTTGAAACGCGCAAAGGCCCCTACCTGGCGTGCCAACTGTCGGTGTTTCGAACAAACACCGGCTAGTAAATTTATGATTATTGCGCGTTAGGACCCGGATGGTGCACTAAAGGACACGAGGTTTATACTAGTTCGGGCTGAACGTCCCTACGTCCAGTTTGCTGCTGCTGCTCGTGTTATTAATACCGAAAATGGTTCGTAGTAGGGGTACAAACAGTCGAGAAAGGGACGAGTCCCAAGTCTCTGATGGAATGATCGAAAAGGTCACCGAGAGCTTGGTTGCTGCTTAGCTGTCTGTGAAGCGTTGTGTGTTCAACTTATCTGTCAAGAGTCGATCCCTTTAGTGAGGGGTCCTGCCCTCCCTTTTATAGACCAAGGGAGGAGCAGGGGTTATAGATGGGAGAAAAACCAAAAGCCAAGAAGCCCCTTCGAAGGTGTTGGACCCTCCTTTTCCGTTGAGCCAGCCTTGCTGACCCGGCCAGATGGTGTCAAGGATTGGCACGTTCGCGCGGGTGTCCGTGTCCTGGCGACGACATGCCCTTACCGGATAAGCAAGTGGCCACGTCCCGTCCTGCCCCTCCGGGCGGCGTGTCAGACAAGGGTGTTGATCTGTGGCCCTTTAGGGGGTGGGCGGTGCGGTGACAGTACATCCATCACTGTAGAGGGCGCAAGTCTCTTCCTGGACCGTAGTGGTCGTCGTATGTCTATGTCAGGTTCCATGTCTGAGGGCTGAAGGCGGCGCCTACAACACTATTCGGACTCTACAATGCTGGAATGGTCTAAAGCGCCCATCCCGCCGTGCTCTGGCGGTACTTTTCCTGCCGCGGCGCAGGGCATGGTCCTTGGTGCTGCGTTTGACTCGAATGTCATGTCGTACCCTGTGCTCATCCTTATGAAGGCGCAGAGTGTACTTGTCGGGCGAGGCGGAGACTGCCCTCGGCCGTCGGGTGAGGCGGAGTCTGCCCTCGGCCGTCGGGTGAGGCGGAGGAGGCCCTTGGCCGTCGGGCGAGGTGGAGTCTGCCCTCGACCGTCGGGCGAGGTGGAGTCTAGCCCTCAGGGGTCGGGCAAGGCGGAACCAGTCTTCCGTCGTTCGGACAAGAAACGCAGTGGCGTTCCCATCTCGATGGCTCGAGTGACGGGTTCGGGGAGCTCTTATCGGATATGTTCGAGTGAAATCTGGGTCCATCGTTCGTGACGGAGTTGACATGACCCGCATGGAGCATCCTACTACTCCTTGCCTACCGAGCGGATATGCTTTGACTTGTGAGCCTTGCCTTGCTTTTCTCCGCACGTCTCCTGGTTCCTACCGAGCGGGCGTCCCCGGTCGGATGGCTCCAGTTGGCTCTAAGTGTGCCGGTCGGAGAAGAGTGGTGAGCATAGTTCCCACGAGCCCCGGTCAGAGAGACGCTGGGGTCGGAGTCAGAAGTATCGCTTTGGGCCAGGCCCTCCGATCAGAGAGGCCTTCAGATCAGAGAGGGCGTTCGGAGGCGTCTGGAGGCCGAAGCGAGTGCTCCGATTGGAACGGTGGGCCGAAGGGGTCGACGAGCGGGCGCCGCTCCTTTTGGTCCAGACCTTCTGGTCGGCGACTGTGCCGTCCTTCCGGCCTATTGTAATTAGACTCTTGGGCCGAGCCTTGGCACGGAAGCCGGTCCCCGAGGGACTTCGGGTTTATGAACCCGACACAAGAGGCTTGAGCTTGTGCACGGGGACTTGTGTGGCCCGGTGACACCGGCCACACTGGGAGGACGACGCTACTTCCTACTGCTCGTCGATGACCTCTCCCGCTACATGTGAGTGATGGTCCTCGGCAGCAAGGGAGAGGTTGCGGATGCCATCATGCGCACGCAGGCTGCTGCGGAGGCGGAGTGCGGCCGCAAGCTGCGCGTGCTATGCACCGACAATGGCGGCGAATTCACGGTGGCTGAATTCACGTCGTACTGTGCTGATAAGGGCATTCAGCGCCACTACTCCACGTCGCACAACCTGCAGCAGAACGACGTCGTCGAGCGGCGCAACCAGACGGTTGTGGGGATGGCTCGGGCCCTTCTCAAGCAGAGGGGGATAACGGCTGTCTTCTAGGGAGAGGCGGTGGTGTCGGCCGTCTACATCCTCAACTACTCGCCTACCAAGGCGCTCGACGGCAGGACGCCGTACGAGGCTTGGCATGGGCGCAAGCCGGCGGTCTCCCACTTGCGGGTCTTCGGCTGTCTCGCGTTCGCCAAGGAGCTTGGCCACATCAGCAAGCTCGACGACAGGAGTACTCTGGGAGTGTTCATTGGCTACGCGGAGGGCTCGAAGGCCTATCGCATCCTCGACCCAAAGACACAGCGTGTGTGCACGGTGCGCGACGTTGTGTTCAACGAAGGGCGATGATGGGCGTGGGACAAGGCAGTGGACGACGGCTCGGCTCCGACGTACGATGACTTCACTATCGAGTATAGTCACTTCGAGGGAGCTGGGGGAGTAGGCAGCTCTTCTTCGACGAGATCGTCTACCCCAGTCCCCGAGCCTCCACCGACCCCAGCGCCTGCTACTCCGATAGCACCACGCTCTCTAGCCAGGACCTCGGTTGCGATGAGTTCTTCGTCGGCTCCACCGTAGCCGGCACCGCCACGCACTCCAGCACCGATAGACACCTCTCCGGGCATGTCTACTCCAACACCAGCTCGTGTCGAGCATAGCCCGGTTGAGCTCGCTACTCCGCTCTCTCACGACGAGGAGCGCATCGACACGTACCACGACGGCGAGCCGTTGCGGTACCGTACGATGGAGAACCTTCTCGGCGACCAGCCGGTGCCGGGACTGGTGCCTCACGACCTGGAGGCGCAGTTGCACCTTGCGTGTGACGACGGCGAGCCTCGGTCGTTTGCTGAGGCCGAGAGACACACGGCATGGCGCACCGCGATGCAGTTGGAGATGGATGCGATTGAGAAGAACCGCACCTGGGAGCTTGCTGACCTTTCTCGTGGCCACCGCGCGATCACCCTTAAGTGGGTGTACAAGCTGAAGAGAAATGAAGCCGGCGCCATCGTCAAGCACAAGGCTCGCTTGGTGGCACGAGGTTTCATGCAGCAGGAAGGGGTTGACTTTGACGACGCCTTTGCTCCCGTGGCACGGATGGAGTCCATGCGACTCCTCCTTGCGCTAGTTGCCCAGAAGGGCTGGCGTGTTCATTACATGGACGTCAAGTCGGCGTTCCTTAACGGCGACTTGAAGGAGGAGGTCTACGTGCACCAGCCGTTGGGATTTGCGATCCCTGGCAAGGAGGACAAGGTGCTCCGCCTGCGCAAGACCCTCTATGGCTTGTGGCAGGCACCGAAGGCATGGAATGCCAAGTTGGATTCCACGCTAAAGGGGATGGGCTCCGAGCAAAGCCCGCACGAGGTGGCCATCTACCTACGGGGCAGTGGAGGAAATGCTCTGCTGGTGGGTGTCTACGTCGACGACTTGGTGATCACTGGCACCAAGGATGCGGAGGTGGCGGCATTCAAGAAAGAGATGAAGGCCACCTTTCATATGAGTGACCTGGGGCCTCTCTACTTCTACCTGGGAATCGAGGTGCACCAAGATGACTCCGGGATCACGCTTCGACAGACCGCCTACGTCAAGCGCGTCGTTGAGCTAGCTGGGCTCACCGACTGCAACCCAGCTTTCACTCCGATGGAGGAGAGGCTGAAGCTGAGCCGCGACAGCATGACGGAAGAGGTGGACGCTACGTAGTACCGGCGTCTTGTGGGGAGCCTTCGCTACCTCACCCACACACGACCGGACTTGGCATTCTCTGTCGGCTACGTTAGTCGGTTCATGCAGCGACCGACGACGGAGCACCAGCAGGCTATGAAGAGGATCATCCGCTACGTTGCGGGGACTCGACCACGGCCTCTACTACCCTAGGTGCCCTGGAGCGGCACACTTTGTCGGTACAGCGACAGCGACCACGTCGGCGACATCGACACCAGCAAGAGCACGAGCGGAATCCTCTTCCTCCTCGACAAGTGCCTCGTTAGCTGGCAGTCGGTCAAGCAGCAGGTGGTGGCCCTGTCCAGCTGCGAGGCCGAGTACATAGCGGCATCCACCGCTTCGACTCAGGCACTCTGGCTCGCTCGACTGCTTGGTGATCTCCTCGGCAGAGACACTAGAGCGGTGGAGCTCAAGGATGGACAGCAAGTCTGCTCTGGCCCTGGCAAAGAACCCCGTTTTCCATGAACGGAGTAAGCACATCCGGGTGAGATACCACTTCATCCGAGGCTGTTTGGAGGAAGGGAGCATCAAGGCAAGCTACATCAACACCAAGGACCAACTTGCGGACCTGCTTACCAAGCCTCTTGGGAGGATCAAGTTCTTTGAGCTCTGCTCCAGGATCGGGATGGTTCAGCTTTCCCACAAAACGACGCACAAGACTTAGGGAGAGAATGATGGGATAAATCTCTGTGTTGGCTGGTCTTTGTAGGGCTGCAGCATATGGTCCTTGTGGCTGCATGGTGGTCTTGCTGCCCATCAAAGACAGCATCCTTGACTGGTTAGGGCATCATCTTAGCATCTAGGACAGCATCTGTTTTAGGACAGCATGTTAGCATCTAGCATCTTGGCATATACTTGGCTGGCTAGCAGCCTATAAATATGTATCTCTAACCCCTCAGGTTGGTATGTCATTTTGTGTGAGAAATAAACCAGAAAATTGTCCCAACTTCTAGTGTCATCCTCTCTCGATGAGAATAAAAATTTTGCTACTACCAAGAGTAAGAATTCAGCGACTAACACAAGTATGTCAATAGGCCATCACTTGTACCAGGTTGTACCTTAGGTAGTAGTGGCTTAGCTCAGCCATACCTTAGTTGTTGAGGCTGACTTCAGCCATGTCCTAGAGGACATTGTAGTAGGTGTACTAGTGTACCTTAGGAGGTACTAGTAGCTTGTATATATACTACCTCTATGCAATGGAAAAGGACAGTTTAGTTGCCACATTTAGAGTTCAGAGCTGCTGCTGCAGCTCGTGCAGTGTGTGTGTGAGTGCTGAGCTCAACTCCTTCTACCTCTAGCCATAGTGAGTGTGTGGGTGTGCTGGCAAGCTAGCTGCTTACCTGTGCAGGGCAGCAAGGGACCAACATACTTCACTGCAAAGCCACTTTATAGGGTGAAATTGTGGTTGAGTGTTACTTCAATGAGGATGAACCTAGGGTAGCTCGATTTACTTATCAGTTTGAACTTTTTTTTTTTGGAACTACGCAGGAGAGCTGTGTCATTAAGATAGAAAAAGATGTAACGAACCGAGTTTATTTTATCAGTTTGAACTATGAAAGCTTGATTAAGGGTTCCACACTCTCTAGTCTCTATATGGTTTTGATTGAGTCCATCTTCCATCCTTCATTCTACCTAGGCTCAATCTTCTGGTACGATGCTAATGCATTTTGCCAGTTTCGGTATTTATTATTTGTTTTCTTCTCTCTTCAGGCGATAGTGAGGTTGCAAGAACTGTTATTGGTGAAAGTAACGCTGAGGGAGAGGAAGCTAGAAAATTCTTGGAAGATGTTCGAGTTACATTCCCGCAGGTTTGTGGTAACAATGTGCTTCTATCATTTCATTCAACTGCTGTTGCGCTTTCAGTTCCAACACAAAGTCTTTGTAACATATTCACCAAGCGGTCCTGCGTGTTTGAGGAAAAAAACAATCAGTTTTCTCTCCGTAAAACTTGAAGAAAGTACAAAACCAACATAATAACGAAGATAAAGATTATTGCATGAATAAACTAAAGAATCCTCCTGCTGATAAATTGCAGTGCCTTGGTTCTGAAATCATTTCCCCCCAAAATTTCAGGTGCTACGAGTGCTAAAGACACGACAAGTCACATATTCTGTGCTGACACACTTGAGTGAGTATATTCAAAACCTCCAGAAGACTGGGCTCCTGGAAGAGAAGGAAATGGTCCAGTTAGATGATGCTCTGCAGGTAGCTGGAATACTATTTTACCTAAATATGCCTATTAGCTCCAGTAAGCTAAGCTAATTCACTTGGCAGACAGACTTGAAGAAGTTGCAGAGGAATCCACCAATAGTGAAAATGCCAAGAGTCAGTGACCTTCTGAACACTCATCCTTTAGTTGGCGCGCTGCCTGCTGCTGTGCGCGATCCTTTGCTAAGCAATACAAAGGAAACCGTGCGAGGGCAGGGCACAACGCTGTATAGGGAAGGCTCCAGGCCAACCGGTATATGGCTTGTTTCTATTGGTGTAGTAAAGGTCAGTGTGCGTCTCAACAACACTCACAAAATTCTGTTGGGAACGAACTGTTCGTTCTAATGAGCATTTTATCCCCCCTTTTTATTTTACCAACAACAGTGGACAAGTCAGAGATTAAGCAGAAGGCATTGGTTAGATCCAATTCTATCACTTGGAAGCACTTTGGGTCTGTATGAGGTGCTGATTGGAAAGCCATATATCTGTGACATGACCACGGATTCGGTGGCACACTGTTTCTTCGTCGAAACTGAAAAGATAGAAGAGCTGCGCCATTCAGATCCTTCGATTGAGGTTTTCCTGTGGCAGGTAATATTAATACGTACTAACTCCTACTACACACATAGTAGTAGGAGTAAATAAAATAAATAAATGGTACTTCGATGGATCATGGATGGATGAATGTTGGCAGGAAAGCACTCTGGTGCTTGCTAGGCTTTTGCTCCCTCGCATATTCGAGAAAATGGGAATGCGTGAGATGAGGGTTCTCATAGCTGAAAGGTCGACGATGAACATATACATCAAGGGAGAAGGCACGGAAGTGGAGCAGAATTGCATTGGCATTTTGCTGGAAGGATTCTTGAAGGCCGAGAACCTGACTCTAATCACGCCTCCGGCGGTGCTTCTGCCATGGAATGCTGACTTGAGCTTATTCGGTCTCGAGTCCTCAGGTCTCTTTATTTATTATTACGTTTTTGCCTATTATAGAAGAAAGGCTCTGATCTGACTCCTTTCTCTGGTATAGACTACTGCCATACTGCACGCAGGTATCATGTGGAAGCTAGAGCGCGGATCATCTTCTTCGAGGAGGCAGAGGTCCATCTTCATCTTCATGGAAGTGCGTCGCGGCTGCTGCTGCCCCAAGGAGGAGGCCATGAGCCAGCACGGAGCATGAGCAAGGAGCACAGCGGCTTGCTCAGCTGGCCCGAGAGCTTCCGGAGGTCCCGTGGCAGCCTAGGCCTAGCTGCTGAGATGCAGGGTGGCTTGTCTTCCAGGGCCCTGCAGCTGAGTATGTACGGCAGCATGTTGAGCCTCTCCTCCGGCCAGGCAGGGTCACCAGCGGCAGAGGCGTCATCGCGTGCAGGCGACGACGACAAACCAGAAGCACAGCTCCTCCTACCCAAGGATGCCGTCAAAGGAGCGGCCTCTGCTCTCCGTGCGGTCGGAGGGCTCCAACATGAAACGAGTGGCAGCTCTACCTCCAAGAGACGCTGCTGAGGTAGCTGCCACCGCTCCTGGTCCGGCAGCCCAGCAGCAGCGGCGGCGGAAGGCTAAGCATTTGCAGGAGGGTGACAACTCGAGCGACGACTCCGCCAGCGAAGAAGTCATCGTCAGAGTTGACTCGCCCAGCATGCTCTCTTTCCGTCAGTCCTCCGCCGCCCCTCCGCCACAGGACCAGTAGTATTCTTCTCTTTGCGCTGTACCATATATCCATATTGTATTGTACAGAGAAAACAAATAAACACATTTCTCCGCTCTATATTTTTTCTCTTCATAATCCCTGAATAAAACAACAGAATTCTCCTTAACATGATGCAGAAAATGCGCTGCAAAAGCCACATTACAGACTCGTTTTATTGGATCGGACAGGTACGTTACTGCTGATCAGTAGCTACGCTATTCTGTCTGCACCCGCCTCTCCCGATTAACTTACGAGACCAAACCAAACCCAGAATCAGGTTCAGGTACATACATCGGAATTCATTCATCTTCTTCCATGGACTAGGACACTGCTGCCCTGTCCCCGTGGCTCATGCTGATGGAAACTCAAAAATATACATCAAACAACAGCTAGGTTAGCAACCGACGATGTTAGGCCACGGTTCGCCCATAGCATATCCCAGCAAGATAGAGATTTTTGGCCCACTTATCCTGCAACAGCCAAGAGGAACAAGTAAGGAAAAGGCACCGGTCAAGCTAAAGCAAGAGAGAGATCCACGGCTCTTTGTCCTACCTTGACATGTTGACTGGGGAACTGTGTAGTCCGCAGAGTCTCTTGTGTCTCGTCTCTCGGGCGACGCCTTGGCTTGCTTAGGATCAGCGCAGACTGATCCATTGTGGCAGCCATTGCAGTGATACGAAAGCCATTGTCCCAGCGTCTATGGATGCCCTCACTTGGGTACAAGAAGTCCAACTCCACGACCTGCAAGAATTGCAATGCTTTAAGTCCATCAAGATCAAGGCACCCTCATCTTAGATCATCACGCACATGTAGTAGCACATTCCTAAACTTCAAGGCCAAATAAAATACCAGACCTAACCATCACTGAAGATGCACCTGAACATCTTAGAAACTCACATTGCTACCAAAAGCACTTTCTACTGTCATTTGCAAACAGTGCGGCATGAAAGAAAATATTAAAACCTCTAGCATAAAACACTTGGCTTTTGTCTTTTGCTAACCATCCAAATGCTTCACGATGAAAATGAGAATCATATACGGCGTTATCTCTCTGTATGGAGTTCAGCATCGGTGCAAACCTGCTCAGAAAAACCAGCACTGCGGGACATGACTATAGCCCATCGATTGCCTGATGTTGCCATTGAAGTCACATGAAAACCTTCCTTCCACTTCTTGTTTATCCACTTAAATGGAAAGGAATCACTGACTTTGTAAGATTGTTGTGTATATGGTGTGCCTGGCCATCAAACATACTATATCAGACGACCAACAAAAAAAAACTGTCTCTGTCAAAGACGCACAATTGTGACAGGGTCTACATTACGAAAAGGAAAAGGACCAAGCAAGTGACAGGTAATTCGGATGACAGGTGCATATCAAGGGTGCTTGAGCAGATACTGTTCCTGCTGTCAGGCAACTGGTGAGACACTTGTGTTTTCCATTTTGCTGTTCAGGTTTACTTTTCAGGCTCAGTCAAGTGGGTACATTATAAACTACAAGATATAGAATAGTCACGGATATACTGCAGCTGTAGGGAAAAGAATGTAATGAATATATATGCAGCAAGCCAGCAACAGCGACAGCAAACAGTTCTTGTCACAAGCAAGTGGGGATACAGTAAGATAATGATATATGTCACATAAAAAATATTACATACCTTTTGACATCACTACAATAGAACTTCCATTGTTGGAGCCAGCAACAGAACTGATGTAGTAACTTTTATCCCATTGCTCCATAATCCATTCCTGTTTTTTTTTTTTGGCAAAATTGAGAACATCGAAAGAGAATGAATTACATGAGGTGCAGATGGGAAAGTCCTACCTTATGAAGAAAGTGTGAAGATAGCTCGTAGACTTGAGCTGAGAAGCCAGTTCCTGCATCCATAATGATTGCCCAAAGATTTGAGCATGATGATATTGAACTTATCAACAAACCATCCTCATTTCCTTTCTCCACATGTTGTGCTAACCTTGCGTCAGCCACATTATAGTGGTACCTATCAACAGCAGAAGTTAATCATCCTTTTACAGTGACAAAATACACAAAAAGAATGTCGGTGCATCGATGAATCTAAAAAACAGCGGAAGTATTATGGATTATCTTTGGTTCTCAAGGGATCAAACTATATTTTTCCATTTAAATTTGTTATCCCAGTAGAAATTATGATCTACATGCAGTCTTGCCATGTCGTTAACTTGGTTCCTTTCACTGAATGAATCAGATTTTTACACAAATATGAAAAAAAAATGGGAACTCGCTTTTAAAAGAAAGAACATTACAGAATGCACTATGATATTATAACTCTGCATGGATACTTGAAACACGATATACAGTCAACAGAAGAAAATTAACTTGAGAATTAACATTAACCTCTGCTTCATAGGTTGCCTGGAATTGTATACTGAAATCCACTGGGTTGCAGGGGCACCCAGCCGAATCTTCTTTTTTACATGGTCGTCGTCATCATTAAGCAACCTGGCACGCTTCTGCCCTACCTGCAGGGTGAGCATGTCCACAAAATACATAAGCCAGGTGTATCTAGATTTTTAAAGGTTCATTTCACTTGAACTCGCCAATGAAGTATGTGATGCCTGAAACAGACCTTTTGAGCTCCATCAGTATTGATTGGTCTAATGGAAGGGATTGGTCCAATTAAACTGTCAAACAATGAAATCAACTTGGAATAGTTTGGCTCTTCATCAAACTTCATGTTGACAACGATCTCAAGAAACTGCTTTGAAAGGTTGAGGACATATGCCACAAAGGGTCTCAGGTGAGGTACTCATCTTTCTCTTGCACACCAAAAATGATTTATTATCACCCTGTAAACACAGGCCCACACAAAAAAGATCAATGGTCAAACAAGACTACTCAAGAAAAAAAGTAGTTCTGATTTTATGGAAGAGAAAAGGATTAAAAGATTATACAGTAAAGTACCTGATATCCCTGCCATGGCAACCTGCCCCGGTGAAGGAATACTAGTGTATAGGCAAGTGACTCCAAATCATCTCTCCTGCTAGCGGTTCTTCCTAAATGTGCATGGACACTAGCATATCTAACTGTTCCTCTAGATTATAAAGGCAAGAGAGAAGTTTAGACATAGAACTAATGCCACAATTAGCAGACAAATATGAATATTATATTATGAAACATAAAAGACAAAGTGGCAAACCTAAAGGCATCAGGACGTTGATCATAACCAACATGCTGTCCACTAGCAGTATCTCTCCACTTTGTTGCTGGCAAGTGAAAATTAACACAGAAGCTGTTAAGATGGTCAAGACTGAATCCTCCAGACCACTAGTAATCCTAGCAGAAATAGGAAAGGGAAACGATTCCACAAAAAACCATGCAAGTTAATAACATATTGATTGGAACAGGCTTGTTTACCTAATCCAAGATCCACAAGATAAAGTTTCTTTTCTTGAGGCGTTGAAGGCTGCCCCAGAAGAAAGTTCTCAGGTTTGACGTCTCCATGCACATATCTGAAAAGCAAAGCACAGAAGCATAAAAAGAGACTGATGAATTAAACATTAGCCATTAAGCATGCTTGAGATGTCCGCTTACCCTTTAGAGTGCATGCTTTCCAAGATGGAAATGGACTCCATGGCAATAGCAAGCCACCATTTCCGATGACATGCTGGAAGTTTTTCAGCACAAGTTATTACAAACAGGAAGGGGAGAAAAAAAGGGTAGGAAAAAACAATGGCAACCGCTGGGAGAGGTCAGAGGTAGTAGAGTTAAGGAACTCACGATTGGCCTAATGAATTCCATGAATCCCACAAGCTAGGCCCCAGCATATCCATAATCTGGAGAGGTAAAAAGGAATCAAATAAATTACAAGTGATTCTTCAGTAGCAAAAATCCCAAAAGTTCCTCACTAAAATTCAGACCAGGCCCCCCTTCTCTCGATAAAGAAAGAGCACTGGTCCCAGAAGAGTCAATTCTCCATTAGCTAAACCCAGACAGGGTCAGTCCATTCTCCAAGATTAGCAGGAGGTGGAGGTGGCAGCAGGAAGGAGAAGAACGGTACCATGACATAGTAGTCACCCTGGCGACCTTTATAATGCACCTTGGGCACACCGTGTGTGCCTCCTAGAGCGCTGGTACATGATTAGAGGCAGTCACTTAGAACCATGAACAGTAGTGATAACATAGTATCTGACTATCTGTTGGTGGTAGTGGGAGATGAAAGACACGAACGATGATGAGCAGACTTACGTGTAGACTTGCCATTCAGCCGGAGGGCCGTAGGTACAGCC
This sequence comes from Miscanthus floridulus, assembly GCF_019320115.1. Lineage (NCBI taxonomy): Eukaryota > Viridiplantae > Streptophyta > Magnoliopsida > Poales > Poaceae > Miscanthus > Miscanthus floridulus. Next base: position 86,236,510 of record NC_089594.1, on the reverse strand, counting down.
CTTGCTGGTAGTGTGCTCAAATTTGATGGCAACCTCTTGGGCAGCAGACACCGCAGAGCGTCCAGCATGGCAGCAGTCAGACGTCGGCCAAGAAAGACATGGCCGAAGCCACCTTTGCCCAGCTTCCTCTCGACCTTGTACTCGGGAGATCCTCCGACCTGGACCTGTAAGGCAAGGGCAGTGGAGATTTGATTTGGGTGAGAATCAAACCAAGCAATCATCGAATCAGAGAGAATCAAAAGTGGATTGATGGGAGTATAGATAAAAACAAAGAATGTGTTAAGATACGACGGACCGTGTCGGGGAAAGGCGCAGTGTTGGCGTCGTCGTCTTCGTTGGCGGCGGCGGCGTTGTTGGCGCTGAGTCCGCCGCTATCGGCCATCGTGTTGCTCCGGTGGTGGTGGTTGGTGCGCACGGGCCGCTTGTGTTCTGGCTCTTATATAATCTTCCCGCGGGGAACCGGGGTCGGAGTCGGGGTTTGGGTTTGGTCAAGACGGCAGGGATGCGAAGGTGAGGGCGGCGGCCGGGGGGCATGGCGGCGGCGGTCCCACGCAGTCGCGGCGGAACATCGTCGAATCAATGGGCGTATGAACCCTATCTACTAACAGGTCGATGGAGCGATGAATCGAATCGATCGATTCGATCTACAATAAGAATCGAAAAAATCTAGTCTAGCTTGAGACGCAGCAACAACAAACTCACAATCGATGGGAGCGATTCGGATTTGGGGATTCCTCTACTTTGGTTTTGGAGGAGCGCCGCCGGCTCCACCCTCTGCAGCTCCGCCTGCCCGCGATTCGGAGGACGAGGAAGAGGAGCAGGAATCGAGGGCGAGGGGATGGATTGATCTGATTGGGATCGGAGGCGGAGGCGGCGGCGGCGGCGGAGGCGGGGACGCGGACGCGGACGCGGATGCAGTTGCAGCCCTGCACAGCGCACAGCAACAGCGAGCGCTAGTATTCCCTCTTCACTGCTCCCCTCTCTCGTAAGGGCTGCTGAGTATCGCTTCTAAAATTCATATCACATCGAATATTTAGATATTAATAAAAAACATTAAATACAGATTAATTACAAAACCAATTACATAGATAAAGATTAATTTCCGAAACGAATTTACTGTAGCACTATGCTGTCAAATTATGGATTAATTAGGCTTAAAAGATTTGTCTCGCAAATTAGCTACAAGTTGCACAATTAGTTTTATAATTAGTCTATATTTAATACTTTATACATGTGTCAAACATTCGATGTGATAAAAATTTTAGGCAAACAGAGCCTTAACCTCTTTTGGTTTTAGCCTTTTTGGGGAGCCCTGGACAGCAGCTCCTTTTCCCTCTCTTCCTCCTTAACCACAACACAAGCAGTCTGCAGTCAGCTCTATCTCCATTAGGGACATTCCTTTCACTCACCACAATTATCTCAGCATACTCACCTTGCCAAGTCAAGTCCAGCCCTTTTCATAATCTCACAAGAAAAAAACAAAGTAACAGCAGCTCAACTCCATTCATCTGGTGATCATCAGACATACTCCAATAATATGCAAGGGGACTATTGTCCGATGTGGTTTCTTCATCATCGGGCACAAGATCAAAATCACAAGAAAATCGTTACAACAGCCAGCTCAGTCATTCTCATCATGCTGGTTATCCACATCAACTTGCCTAACACTGACCAAAACAGGGGGGGAAAATGTCAGGCAAATTATAAGCAACTCTTCAGTTCATACATTTTACATTATAACGGACAGACTGGATATATATCAATCAAAGAAGAAAAAGAAGCATTGCCTCACCAAACCTATACAGCACCGACAAAGATCAAAGATCATCACATTGCCAAAAAAGAAAGAAAGAAAAGGAACAACAGCAATCACCACCAAATGACACGTCGTCAAAAGAAAAGGCAAGAAGAAAAAACACTAGCCGGAGCACACCCCTTCCACTAGCTTTGCCTGGTTAGACACAAAGTAGTTCATCCCCGCGACCACAAGATGTAGGCAGGAGAGGCTCTTCCGCGATGCCATCTTCTCCAGGACAACGAGAGGCTCCTTGTCACCAGTCCTAATCCAAGTAAGGATCCGCGTGCACCCATCCAAGGCATATTTGGCCACTTCCTACATGCCTTCACATGTTGCGCGCTGAGCCACTCCGAGGTAAAGTCCTGAGTAAAGATGCACGCAAATTTGGTCAATCACATACTACATGCTAGCCCCTCCACTACACATTCTTCACCAGCTGAAGATAGCAAACTAATCCTACCTGCCAGGTGGGAGCTGCGAACTGCTGCCAGAACCGCTTGAACTACCAAAGCGTTTCGCTCTGCTATCCTGCTCTTTCTCCATGCGCACAGCTGCCAACTCCTTCTCCATAGCAGCTAACTCACGCCTCGATTTCTTGGCATCTGACTCCATAGCTTTTGTCAAAGTATCTACTTTCTTTGCCAACATCTGTACAGCACATCACTTCATTATGAGAAGCAACAAACAAATGAAGAGACATCAAACCAGTCTCAAGACTAGTCCTTACCTCAACTGCGTCATCCTTGTCTTTCAGGCTTTGATCCTTTTCATGGCATGCCTTCCTTAGAGCAATGACCTCCTTCTGCAGCATATCATATAGAACACCTGACACCGAGTCCTCCGACTCAGCAGATGCAAACTCATTACACTTCTCATCTGAGTTGTTTGACTCCTTATCTTCACTGGAATCAGTAGATACGTTCATACCGTTCCCATTTACAAGGCCCTTATAGCGTTCAAGTGATCTACAGCCTCCATCAAACGACTTGGACGCTCCTTTTGCATGGTTAACTAGAGTTGTTGTGGTAGACACTGATGATCTCATCTGGAATGAGGGGCGTTTGGACAGGAAGCCATTGGCCTTAGACAAACCATCAGCACCACCAATAGACTGGCGGCGTGTGGCACTGACATTGGTTCGCGATGTAGACATTCTCAATCCTTCCTCAAGTACCTTAAGTCGTAGCTGGAACTTCTCCTGCAAAATTTGATACAGATCACAATGAAGAGACAGTGAAAAGACATGCAGGGTAGAAATTAGTCATGACCAGCATGAAGAGCAAAAGTATACTTTCAGTTGAGCTTCTGATCTTGCAGCCCTTTCTGCAATAGCAAGTTTGTCCCGGAGTTGCTGCATTTCTCCCTGCAAAAAAATAAAAAGACAATGCTCAACAAATAAAAAAAAATTCACCGCTGAGGAACTAGTACAGATCTACAAGAGCAACTCAGTAACACGTTGAAACTATAAGAAAAGAGACCTTTCACTTACTTGCAGAATCCTTCGCTTCCTCGAGCCATTGTTTAACAGGCATTACTTTATCATTGCCATCTTTCCACTCATTTGCCACCACAACTGCAACCCTATTTGCTGAAACCTTTGCACGAGCTAGCTCACGATCAAGAGTTTTCATTTCCTCCTAAGAATAGGAAACATTGTAAAACTTGCATTAGTCATAGTGCTTTCAGGTACATACATATCCTAAAAAGCATAATGCATATCCAAGGACATCATGATTCATGCATTACATTCATCTCCTGAACTTTCCGCTGATAGTCTCTGACAGCATTTGCAGCTGCACCACCAGCAAGAACAGATTCTTCTAGCTCTCTGACAGTCTGAGTGAGCTTTTCAACCTCAGCAACTTTCTGGCGGTGCATTCTATCCAAGATTTTGTTCTCTTCCTGTTAGGTGCAACAGCGAAAGCCTCATATACTGTTAGCTTAATCGGCAACAGAAGCTAGTAATAAAGTTACTAGTGTAAATAAATATTTCCATTGTTGCGTACCTGGCATATCTCAATCTGTTTCATCAATTCTTGGTTTTTGTTTTGCAGATCATCCACCAAAGAAGCTTTTGCCAGTGCCATCTGAACCGTCCTTTCCGCTTCAAGCAGAGCTGCTTCCTTAGACTTTGTAAGACGATCCAATGCCCGGTTGTCATCTTGTAATTTTGCAATCTGAACAAGAAGACTAACATGTTAGCATTTTCACGAGAAGTCTGCATTCAATCATAATGAGGATACATAGGCAACAATTAATCATGAAACTAACAGGTGAACATAAACCAAAGATAAAATATGCAGCCTATGCACCAACCCTGTACCCTTAGCAAGTTGCAGAACACAAGGTGCGCTGTATAAAACTTGTCAAGTACTCAAGTGATAACCTACGTTACACGGATACGTGAGGTAGGCCACTTATCCCGTATCGGATACGTATCCGATACGGATACGCTTGGGATACGCAACGGATACGTATCCGTGAAGTATCGGGAAAAAAATAATTGCAGAAAAAATCCGATACTTCCTCTGATACGTATCCACGCAATTTGATGAATAACGATACGTATCCGCCTTCCGCCACGGACGCCCGGCTGCACGAGCGCCGCCGCCTGATGCACCTCTGCCCACTTGCACGCGCGAGGGCTGAGTGGCTGACCGCACCTTCCGCTCGGAAGTGCTACCGCCCGCTCGGATGCACAGCGGCACGAGTGCCACAGCCCGACGCGCGGCTTCCTGCCAGTACACTCGAGCGCCAATGGCGCAGCCCGCCCGACGCCTCCCTCCTGGACACCCGCCTACCTCGGCAGCCGCAACGACCTCCAGCACTTCCTGGTGGCGATTCAGCGGAGACTTCCGGTGATCTTCCCTTCTTAATTTCTTTCTTCCCCTCCTGATCTAGTCACTTGTTGCTTCATTTCTTCTTCAACGACAACCTCTGTTCTGTTCCTGTTGCCTGATTTCTGTCTTCCCCTGTGGAAAGGGGTGAGAACTGGGGAAGCAAAGGATACAGACTGAGCGGTGGTGAGCTGTGCTGATTTTTACTGGTGTCGGGGGAACGAGTGGTGGAGATGGAAAGCTGCGTCAGTGCTTCTGTTGTACGAAGCCACTAGTCTAGAAGCAGTTAAATAATTGTAGATGTGGCTTCAGAGAGCGTTTGATTGGCTTCTACTAATTTTAACATGTCTTATTATTTTTTTTAAAAAAACATAAAACGTATCCGCATATTAGGTTTTTTTAGAAAAATGACGTATCCGCGAATCCATATCCGTCCGATACCGATACACGTATCCGTATCCGTGCTGCATAGGTGATAACTAGCAACATAGTAAAGCATACTAGGAAATATTAGCAAGTGTCAAGAAAGAAATATAGAAATAAGTAGGCATGTTGCAGCATTCGTCATTTGTAGAGCTGGAATTCCTTTGGGGAATAATAAGAGCTTGGTATGAACGAAAAAAGATAAATGATGTACATTGGTCATGAGTGAAGAAAAGAAAAGGAGCAAGGTGGGTATGCAGGCTTTGAGCCGCTTGGATCAAGTACCTCTTGACGAGCCAGTTTCAGCTCAGCTTCCAGTGGTGCGAGAATGGCCTCAATAGGAGGCATGTCATCATCCTTCTGTGCCGCATGAACCCTTCGTAGTGTTGCCTCAGCTGCAAACTGTGCGGCAAGTGCTGCTTTTTTTTCGTCGTTGATCTTCTTTGCTTCGAGGTTCTGCAACCTTGCATATTATCAAAATCTGTTCCTCCACACACACAAAAAAAAAAAGGAAATGAACAAGAGGGAAAAGGAAAGAGCTCCTCCATTACTTTGTTTTCGAGGAGAGACTCTGTGAGCTTCAGCTTCTCATCCACCTTTGCCAATTCTTCGGTAAGCTTACATTGATGCAGGAGGCAAAGTCAGAATTGTTTGTTACAAAATAATAAGTACGAAACAAAATCAACGGATGTGATTGCTCCTTAGCGGGACTAGAGATGGTAATAACGATATATAACCAGGAATGTAGGTCGCACGAAGGAGAAATCAGTTAAAGATTTGATTTTGTGCCCACCCCCTGCTATGTAAGCGAAAGTAGCTAGAGTGAAGTGAAGGACTTAGTTTGCACACAACACAGCGGAGGCAGATTTCAGTTTGAAGCTGAAAATGCGGATCACGAGTGAGTGACAATATGGTGGTGCTCTAGGCGGCAGCTGATGGTCGGTGCCGACAGACAGGAGGCGGGACGCAGGGCAGCTAGCTGGTTGTTGAAGAGTGGCAGAGGTAGCAAGCAGATTTACTACTAGTATAGCAGCAAGAAGCGGGGTGAGGATTACTGACATCCTGTACGGCCTTCTCGCGCGCGCGGTCCGACAGGCGGAGAGCCTTGATCTCCGCCTGCGCATCGCCCAGCTCCTTCTCCTTGACTGAAAAAAGAAGCGGAGGAGGTGAGATCCAACCCAATTCCGGGAATAATTCGGGGGTCCTCCTGCCAGGTGCTAGGTAGGTGGATGAGATCTGAGGAGGAGGCAGAGAGGGCTTGAAGATGTGGGCATACACTGCAGCTCGTTCTCGAGGCGGGTGAGCTCGACCCGGACTGGATCGGATCCGTGGAGGAGGTTGATGAGGTCCTCCATCTCGATGGCGGGCTTGAGGCGGGGGCCGGGGCGCGGCTGCTGGTTCTGGCTCTGGCTCTTGAGTGATGGGCCCTTGCCGTCGCCGTACGGATCGGCCATGGCAGCCGCAGCGCAATGCAGCGCCCTGCCAAGGCCCTGAGCTGCTCTGCGCTGCTGCCGATCTCTCTCACTCCCTCGCCGTTGGGGGTGGTGGCGGGTGACTGGAGGAGGAGAAAGAGGAGTGGGGGTGGGGTGGCCTGCTGCTCCTGCAGTAGCCCGCTCGCGCTCGCCTGGCCTGGATCAGGAACGAAACGAAATGATAGGAGCGAGAAAGAAAACAACCGGCCTCGAATCTGTTGTGGCTCTCTCTCTCTCTGAGTCTCGATCTCTCTCCCTCTTCCTCCCCCCCGCAGCGACAGCAACCGTGGCTGTGAGTCAGGTCACCCCACCCGCCAGCGCCCGTCACCGGTTGAGCTGACCAGAGTTTTTATTTCTAGGGCCAGAGTTCCTTCTAAAAAATAGATCGGCCATAGCTCCGTCTAAAAAAACAGATCCAAAACATCTAGCTAGATCTGTCACGGAGCAGCTTAATCCGCCGTAGAGCAGCTCGACGGTGAAACTGAGCTCCTACAAATTTGTTAAGATGTTATGTTAAGGAGAGCTTTAGATTTTAATCCGCCGTAGAGCAGCTCGACGGTGAAACTGAGCTCCTACAAATTTGTTAAGATGTTATGTTAAGGAGAGCTTTAGATTTTAATCCGCCGTAGAGCAGCTCGACGGTGAAACTGAGCTCCTACAAATTTGTTAAGATGTTATGTTAAGGAGAGCTTTAGATTTGAGATAGGAAAAAGTCTATTTAACTCCTCACCTTTCATACTTGGTCTACTTCACTTCCCAACTATGAAACCGTCTGTTTTACCCCCTGAATTCTTCAAAACCGTCTATTTTACCCCCTGGGCGGTTTTCAGCGGCGGTTTTGCTACAGTAAACAGCATGTCTGCTACAATAACGGTGGGTTTGCTACTAGTGCCATCGGTTTTGAATTTCCTTTTTTTTTACTTATTTTCGGTGAATTTTTGAAAAATCATAAAATGAAAAATCTAATTTTATTGGACTCCACATGAGTAAATCTACACAGTGAATATATAATACAGGTATGCTTTAGTACAAATATTTTTTTGTAGCTTTAGATTAAATGGAAAATCCAATTTTGTCTGTAATTAATTGGAATAATTCATAGCTGCAGCTTCTATGGTCCAATTATGGTGAATTTTTTATGGTACACTAATTATTGTATGCTTGAACTATAGTAAAAAATTCGTACTCATTGGACTATGTATAACTTAGTTATAGATATATTCTAATTAATTACAGACAAAATTGGATTTTCCAATTAATCTAAAGCTATAAAAAAATTTGTACTAAAGCATACCGTATTATATATTCACTGTGTAGATCTACTCATGCAGAGTCTAATAAAATTATATTTTTCATTTTATGATTTTTCTATAATTTACTATGATTTTTCAAAAATTCACCGAAAATAAGTAAAAAAAAGAAAATTACAAAACCACCGGACACTGTAGCAAACACATCGTTACTGTAGCAGACCCGCTGTTGCTTGTAGCAAAAACCGCCGCTAAAAACCGCCCAGGGGGTAAAATAGACGGTTTTGGAAAGTTCAGGGGGTAAAACAGACGGTTTCATAGTTGGGGGGTGAAGTAGACCAAGTATGAAAGGTGGGGGGTTAAGTAGACTTTTTCCATTTGAGATAGGTCCTGTTCGCTGAAAAAATAAGCCAAAACACTGTTTCAGGCTGATTTGTTATGAGAGAAAAAATACTGTTTCGGCTGAAAAAAACAAGCCGAAAAAAATAGATTATAAGAGAAGCGAACATGGCCTATAGACTCACATGTAATATTAAAAATTATTTAATAGTCAAAATGAAATAAGCTCCATCTTAGGAGGTCGCGCATCCGGCCAGAGCTCGCGCAATGTGTGGACGGAGGAACGAGCGAAGGAAAAAATAGAATGCAACAAAATAAATCAGTATCCTGTGTAATCAGTATCAAGTGATGGATAATTTTTTCTAACTCTACCTAAATTTGAGTTTCCTGAGGACCCTTTTGAGATGCTCTACGAAATCCATGGATCTACCCCTAGATCCATGGATTTCATAGAGCTACTCTATGATGGATGTGTGGATCTACAAGTGTTTGGCTCGAAAAATAGGATATAGAGCTATTTTCACCGGTCTAGAGACGGTGGAGCTCTCTCAAACAAACCCTTATTTTATTTTTTTACATCTTATAACAACAGAGAAAAAAACTCACCAAATGTTCATGAGAAATAAGGATAGAAAATGCTACATATCTATGCTTACATTTTCATTCTCTATAAAATCTAAGAGTTATAATGTTGGCAATATATGACAATGTTGTATCAAATTAAAATACAAGCTTGATAGATTTTTTGGTTTGATTGTAAAGCATATAATTTTTCCTCATAAATGTATTGCAACCTTAATTTCTATACTGTCTATGTGTTGGTATAGATATTAAATATCAAGTTTCATGATTTCCTTTGAAGACCCATAAAAATCTATAATTTTGAGGGTTCGTTTGGTTCAGCTATGAGATGTGGAAAAACTGCTACTGAGTTATGAGTTATAGAAAAGTTGTAAACTGTTTGGTACCCCCTCTCTCTATCTCCCTTCAAAATAGTTGTGAAACGTCTCTCTATTCACATGTTTAGGAAAAGCAGAAAGTCGACAACCAAAACCCACTTCTAGAAAATTTCACCCGTTTGGTTGGCATTCTGCTTTTTGGTAGCAGAAACACTTTCCACAAGTTAAACCAAACACTGCCTAATATACTCGAAATCATTACACGTAGAGCAGCATATTATGATTTTAGTTGGCAAGGAGTAAGTTATCAATGTGTTCGCTGATGTTATAACCCTCTCTCCATTTTCCATGATGTGGCCCTTGCTAAGGATAACATTAGTGCATGTGTATGGCCTGGAGGCACAGTTAGATGGCTGTTTCATTTGGGCCAGGCTAGAAATGAAATGAGATATCTCACTTTGGTCCTAGTGTTTGGTTTAAAGACACTAAGGATGGAGTCATTTCCCAAAAGGGAATATTCCTTTAGATTCAGAGATAACCCCATCCCCGAATTTCCTTTCGTCTCATGTTGCGTGGATTGGAAATGTGTGGGTGGATGGGAGAGGGTGGCACAAGTTCCTATGGAGTGTCCGGTGTGGCCCCAGCGCAGCTCCTTATAAGTGCAATCAAGCCCTAAGTAGGTTTTGGTGATGTTGATCACATAATTAAAGGTCTAATAGGCTCTTGTAAGTGTTTGACAGTATACAATTCATTATGGGTGTGAGAAACACTATTGGAGACCCCCAAACTCAAAAGGATGTCTTAGAAAGGCTCAAAGAGCTAGCTTACTTTATTTTCTATTTTGAATTTGAGTTTAGGACAAACCATACTATTAAGAGGGATATTAATGATGTGTTGGGATGATCCAAGTGCTCAAATCCATCTCTTTATCAATTACATCCAGCCATAAATAGCCAGTTGCTTAGAACTCCTATTTCTTCTCTGGTGTGCGTGGGCCCTCCACGCTCGGAGGCAGAGCCTACTCGCTCTGTCTATTGGACAGTTGTAGGAGTTGAGGGGAGTATTTATACCATATCCTCTCTCTTCTTCATTCACTACTTTCCAATGACCAGCAGCTTTCCCTCTCTCCTCCATTGATGCTCCAACAAGCCTAGGCCAAAATCTTAGCGATTCCTTGAGGGTTTTCGCAAAAGCGAGTATGGGAAAGCAAGCAAGCTCCTTCGTTCTTGAGCACTTGGTGAAGCCCAAGCCACTTAGTGTGGTTACTCTTGGAGCTTTGCTCAGCTAGAGGTTGCCCGAGAGCTCCCATTTGTTGTGGTTGAGCACCGTGACATTTGTATTGCCCTTTGTGACTTAGTGGAAACCTCTAGCCTACTACCTTGGTGATGGGTTAGAGAAAAAGAGTGGGTTGAAAGAGACTCCATAGCCTTGGTGGCTTCCTCAACAACATGGACGTATGCGAGCCTTTGTGGCGAGTTGAACCACGAGATAAATCCTTATATCACTTGTTTTGTGCTTATTTATTGCTATTACCTGTATTTTAATTGATTTCTAGGGTTTGCACCCAATCTCCTTGATCCACGAGTTATAGGTGCAACCACTGCTTTGAGAAGCTCAACACACTCCACATGAAGGCTGGTATCAGATTCTATCTAAGTTTCATTCACTCAATTCCATTGTAGTTTAATTTGTGCTATGACGCGCGGAGGCGCTCCACGCATCTATCCGGAGGCTCCACGATTTGATAATTAGATCAAGTTTTGTGAGTTCTAGGAAAAACAAAGCATATTCATTACCCCTCTAGGCCCTCACTCGATCCTTTCACTCATGTATTATGGGGGTATAATCTAGTATACCCATAGGGTTGTACATGGGCCGCGCCCCCAGGGGAGGCCCAGCCCACGAGATCAAGCCGCGCGGGGCACAGCATAGGTCGGCGTGTGCCGCAAGCCTACGTGAAGCATCCTTGATGACGAAGGAGAATCTGATCGGATATGCTAGATATTGTATTCCTTATAAACACATACCATGTAACCGATCAGGATAGATACAACCGATGTGTAACCCTACCCCTCGAGCTATATAAGGCGGGTAGGGACCCCCCTCGTTTTTATCTCATCTCATAATACAATCCACCAAAGACACAGGACGTAGGGTATTACGTCAAGCTGATGGCCTGAACCTGCCTAATCGCTATCTCTTACGTTATGTGTCACCATCTAGTTCCCATCACGCGCACCTCCATCGATTCATCTACTACCGTGGGCATACCCCTCGGTAGACTGCCATCCATATTTCATCAACAGTGGCATACTAGGTAGGGGGTGTGCATGCTGATTCCATGGCGAGCCAGATGGTCCGCTTCCTGAGCTCCATGATCCTTCCTGAGCTAGGCCAGACCTTCACGATCGGATCTATGACCTAGGTCATCGGCACTAATGACATCGAGGAAATCGTGGAGACAGTGCAGAATCACCCTATGCCAATCGTACCAACATCTTCAACGACATCTCCATTCTCGACACCTCGCCATTGGGTTAGGAGATCCATCAGCAATGACGATCTGATCGCATCCATCAATCGGGTCATGGACCGCTTAGCAGAATGCCAGCTCCTTGTGGACTCGGTCTTAGATTGATCTAAAGCGAGCAGCGAAACTCCTGTGCTCCAAGGTCGCCAAGCCGCTACGACTGAGCAATCTGCTCGACCACATCATCTGGGGTGGCTAGATTTAGATCTAGTGATCACAACAACTCCAAAAGGGTGAATGGTGCAACACCGACCACTCCCTACGATCGGCCTGTGCCTGGCCAACTACGAGGCCCTATGGAGAATATGCTAAGGCCCTATCCTTTTGGGCTGGTGGGTATGTGAAAGCTCTAGTTTGGTTTTAGTTAATTGATGAAACTCTAAGTGCTAACCTAGTTTATCAAGATGATTATGAGATAGGTAGCACTACTCCAAGAGATGAAGCAATGGCGAAGATCATGACAATGGTGATGGCATGGTGATGGTCAAATGCTTAAACTTGGAAAAGAAGAAAGAGAAAAATAAAAGGCTCAAGGCAAAGGTATAAAATATAGGAGCCATTTTGTTTTTAGTGATCAAGACACTTAGTGAGTATGATCACATTTAGGATAGATAGCTATACTATTAAGAGGAGTGAAACTCGTATCGAAATGCGGTTATCAAAGTGCCACTAGATGTTCTAATTCATCGCATATGCATTTAGGATCTAGTGGAGTGCTAACACCCTTAAAAACATTTGTGAAAATATGCTAACACATGTGCATAAGGTGATACACTTGCTGATTAGCACATTTGAGCAAGGGTGAAGAGGTTAGAGTTAAAATGGAGTTGGTTGAAATGATGCCAGCGTCGATCGTGTGACCGGACGCTGGATCAAATTGCACCGGATGCTGACTGCCTGTGTCCGGTCGCACTGACCAGGCGGCACAGTGCCTAGGGTTAACCACCAGATGCTAGACTATGTCCGATCAAGGTGGACCGGACATGTCCGGTCGAAGAAATACGCCTCGGGGAGTTTACTGGAAATGACCGGACGCTGAGGCTTCTGCGTCCGGTCAGTTTTTGCTGGAGCGTCCGGTCAGCTTTGTAGCCATTGAAATATGACAAACAGCGTTTGAAGCTAGGGACGCGTAGTCATTGATCCATCATCATTATGAGATTGGGAGAGAATCCAAGTGTATTGCTTGAGTGATTGCATCTAGAGGCACTTGGTATTCGTGTTGCGCTACGGATTTCGCTTGTTACTCTTGGTGGTTGCCACCACCTAGACAGCTCGGTGCAGCGGTGGAGGATTAGCACGAGTTGGTGATTGTTCGTGGCCATCTTCAGTGATTGTGAGGGGAGTTGTACCTTTCCCAGTGGAGCACCGAAAGGTAACTCTAGTAAATTGCTCGTGTCATTGAGTTACCTCACTTGTGGGTCGGTTCTTGCGGTGTCCTATCGTGTGGACGAGGTTTGTGAAACACCTCTTAGCCGCCGAACCACCAAGTGTTGGTCGACACAATGGGGACGTAGCATGTTGGCAAGCACGTGAACCTTGGGAGAAAATCGATTGTCTCTTGTCTTTGGCATTCTCCCGGTGATTAGCTATATATTCATCTTGTGATTGGTTCATCCCCTACATGTCGGTATAATCACCCTACTCACTTATTTACATTCTTGCAAACTAGTTGATACAAGCTCTTTAGTGTAATTAGAATTGAGAGCTTGCTTTATTATTTACATTCATCTAGTTGAGCTCTTTAGAGTAGCAAGATTGAGAGCTCTTAGTGAGTAATTACATAGCAAGTTTGTGTGCCTAATTAACCATTGCAACTAGAATTGTTGGATAGGTGGCTTGCAACCCTTGTAGAGCTAGAGTAAGTTTGCATTATGCTATTTGTTATTACTAATTCAAATTGCTCTAGTTGATTTGTAGGTTTTTTAATAGGCTATTCACCCCCCTCTAGCCATATTAGGACCTTTTAGTATGGGATCTGCGTACCAAAATGGTGTCCACCACCTTTTCATCGACCACGTCGAGCGCGACCGTGTCGATGACCTCTACAAGATTGATCTGCCTAAGGCCGATCACCCTATGCCTGTGGTCAACATGGTGGCTATTCATCAAGTACTGGATGATTCTCTCCATAACATCTTGGACTGAGAGCCTCGGCGCAGTACCCCTAGGGCTCCACCGAGACCGTCTCCACTTGCCCCCCTTTTTCGCTAGGATTCGAGGGTGGGGTCTTTCATATCAGCCACAGACAGCATCACTAAGGACGGCGAAACCATCGAAGAGCATAATGATCACCTGGCGAAGAACGCCAATTGACAACAGTTGTCGAGATGAAGAAGCCACTCGTGGAGTTGACAGGGGATCCTAACGCACCACACCAGCGCGCGCCATAATCTAGAGGATGAGTTTGACATGGTGGGCAACCAGCCGGTGTAAAATATGCTAAGCGCCTAATCTCGCTATTGTTTTCAACAAGCTAGAGAAGCTCCCACAGACTCCAGAAGTCGAGAAGATCCAGGCGCATGCCATGGTGGCTCAAGTTTAAGTCAACGAGATCCGGCATCCTGCTCTGTCTTACCCCACCACGTTGGCTCACAGCCGTTTCTCCCGCCATGACAAAGGAAGTCAACATCAGGGCTCCTGAGTGCCCTCGACCCCAAGCCGGTGGCCCCTACTTTTATGAAGGACCCAGGGGGCAACTATGAAGGATATGCCAATCAAGGTGGATGCCCACCTCATCCACCAGGCGACCGAGGCAGGTAACCGTAGTGCCAACTAGGAGGTGAATCAACCCCTTTTGTATGATGTTTGCGAACACATCAACGCCAACATCGACGCCCGCGATCACATCAAGAACAACAAGGCTACGTGCTATGAAGCGGAGATGGAGCGCCAGCGCTAGTTCGACACCGAGCATGGAGCACCCGGTGCCACCCGAGCGCCACTCGCCCCCAGCACCCCCGGACTCCGTCCCTTCATGGCAAGACTCCTAGCTGTCCGGTAGCTCGTGGGTTTCAAGATTTTTGGGGTGGACACCTATGATGGCAAGGCCAACCCCGCCCGGTGGTTAACGCTCTATGAGATCACCATGAGAGCCGCAGGCAGAAGCGAAGATGTGATGGCAAATTATCTGCCCGTCATGCTCAACCAATCTACCAACAACTAGCTCCTTAGCCTGTGGGAGGACTCCATCCAATCTTGGGATGACCTTAAGGAGGTCTTGACCAAGAACTACATGGCCACCTATGAGCATCTAGGCACCAAGTATGACCTAGAAAAGGTTCATCAGACCTCCGGGGAGCCCCTACGCAGCTTCATTAGGCACTTCTTGGAGACGAGGAACTCCATCCCCAACATCAGCGATAGTGAGGCCATTGTCGCATTCACCAAGGGGCTCCTCTACCATGAGCAGCTCCATGGAAAATTATACCGCAAGAGGCGTACAACCATTGGTGAGCTAATACAAAAAGCAAATGGCTACACCGACGCCGAGGAAGCCGAGTGGGCCACCTACTCCGATCGCCCCTAGCGCCATCATGATGACCACCACGAAGAAAGGCGTTACGACGATCATGACCGCCACCCTGGCGATCATGATCACCGCCACAATGAGCACAATCATCACCTCGATGATTGTGACCATCGATGCGATGATCGCCTGGGGACATCAAGAGATAGACCGAACCACCACCATAGGCCTGATAGCTCAGTTAACGCCATCAACACTCCTTGCACTAAGCGCACTCATGATGCCGACTATGCCAAGCTCCTGGACAGCCCATGCCCTATCCATAAGGGCACAAAGCATACCATGGGAGAGTTCAAAGGCCTAAACGGGGCCTTTCACGTGGAGGACACGAAGAGGCCACAACGCAACAATGACGATATAGATGATGGCCAAGGCGGAGGATAGGAGAAGGATGCAGGCCCTGCTTACCAGGACACCACCAAGACCGTTGCCTCCATCTTTGGTGGGAGAGCCGCCTCTAGAATAGGTGGGAATAGAAGCTCATCGCACGATAGATCATGTCGATCACCACCCATAATGGCAAGGTCACAGAACCAAAGTACTTAAACTGGTCAGAGCACCCGATCACCATCTCCAGGGCCGACCAGTGGGTAGATATCCTATACCCTAGGCATTTCCCCCTTGTCCTAGATCCTATCATCTAGGGCGTGCATTTCTAGAAGGTCTTTATCGATAGAGGGAGCACCCTCAACATCCTGTTCGCTAGATCCTTAGCTGAGCTAGGGCTCCAGAAGGAAGACCTCACCCCCATGGACTCTCCTGTTCTAGGGGATCGATCCTGGGAAGGCGTCCCAACCTCTAGGGCAGATCACTCTGCCAGTACAGTTTCAGCACCACCAAACACTTCTGCACCTGACTATGTCAACTTCCTGGTGGCTGACTTCAACACAGCATACCACGCCATTCTTGGCCGACCAACCCTCACCAAGTTCATGGCTATGCCACTGAAAGCCCTAGTTTGGTTTTGGATAATTGATGAAACCTAGCACTAACCTTTGTCATGAGCGATGATATGAGCTAGGTTAGTGCAATCCAAGTGTTTGAGCAAGATGAGGTCCATGAAGTTGAAGATGGACATGAGATGATGATGATCAAGCTCAACTTGGAAAAGAAGAAAGAGAAAAATAAAAGCAAGGTGATCAAGGCAAAGGTATAAGATAGGTTTTTGTTTTGCACTCATGACACCATAGAGGGTGTGAGTGACTTAGGATCGATAGCCGTACTATAAAGAGGGGAAATCTTTAGCTAAATAGGTTTATCGAGTGCCACTAGGTGACATGATTCTTACATATGCATTTAGGAACCCTAGTGTGCTAACTTTGACCCTTGTAAAATGCTTTGAAAAATACTAACACACGTGCACACAAGTTCTACACTCTGTGGTTAGCAAGTTGGAAGCAAGGGTGAAGTGGTTGTGGACTTAGAAAAAGAAAAGGAAGAAGTCCACGACCGAACACTGGTCGTGGGGTGACCAGACTCACTCCGGTGCATCTAGTCAATTATAGCGAGGTGGTGTAGCTGGCTGAGAGAGCCAAGAAGTGACCGAATGCTACCACCTGCGCATCAGTCACTTGTTGGAGGCTGGTGAGTTAGTGACGATCGGTCATGATGCTAGTGCGTCAGGTCTTACCTGACATACGCTAACGTAGGCACCATGCACGAGTGCTGAGAATAGACGCGAGGACCAGACGCTAGGGCGCGTCAGGTCACCGTTGACCTAACATGTATGGTCAAAGAAAACTGGATCTACATGCTCTATGGACTTGATTTGACTTTAAGTGGTCTAGAGTCCGGTTGTTTCTTGTGAGTCAGTCACAACTTAACCCTAGGGCGCTTGATCAGTTTTCCATTGGAGATTGATGCTCAGTATTCAAAGGAGGTGACACATGGTGGTGATATGTCAATCGGACGTAGGAGGCATGCATCTGGTCACTCCTAGACCGGCGTGTCCGATCGCCCTGTGAAAGGCAATAGTCAGAGCCTAGCGGCTCTATTCATTTGGGGACATCTATAAATAGTGTTTGGCTAGCTCCAAGGCTATTCTCTTGGCACTTTGACATACTTATGAGCCTAAGCAAATACCTCCCACTTATCTCTATCATTGATTCATCATCATAGTGAGATTGGGAGTGATTCCAAGTGCATTTGCTTGAGTGATTGCATCTAGTGGCACTTGGGGATCGTTGTGGCTATGGATTTCTTATTTCTCTTGGTGGTTGCCACCACCTAGACTGCTTGGAGCACTGGAGGAGCTTCGGCACATGTTGGTGATTATTCGTGGCTGGCTCCGGTGATTATGAGGGGTCTTGTACCTTCCTCGGTGGAGAGCCAAAAGGTAACTCTAGTGGATTGCTCATATCATTGAGTTACCTCACTTGTGGGTAGGTTCTTGCAGTGTCCAATTGTGTGAACGAGGTTAGTGCAACACCTCTTAGCCGTTGAAGCACCAAGTGTTGGTCGACACACCGGGGACTAGCATGCTGGCAAGCACATGAACCTCGGGAGAAAAATTGGTTATCTCTTGCCCTTTGGTATTCTCCTGGTGATTGAATTGGTATTCATCTTGTGATTGGTTCACTCCTCTACATAGTGGTATATTCACCCTACTCACTCATTTATATTCCCGCAAACTAGTTGTAGCAAGCTCTTTAATGTAGCTAGAATTAAGAGCTTGCTTTGTAGCTTAAGTTCATCTAGGTGGAGCTCTTTAGTGTAGCAAGTTTGAGAGCTCTTAGTGAGTGGCAACATAGCCTCTTATGTGCCTAGTGATCATAGCAACTAGAATTGTTGGAATAGGTGGCTTACAACCCTTGTAGAGCTAGAGCAAATTGCTATAGTGATCTTATAGTTTTTAAATAGGCTATTCACCCCCCTCTAGCCATATTAGGACCTTTCAGCCACACTACACGTACCTAGTGTTGAAGATGCCGACCGAGTAGGGGATCCTCTCCCTGCGTGCGAACCTCGACATCGCCTATGCTTGTGAGAAGGAAAGCTTCATGCTAGCTGAGGCTATTGACATCTCCATCCGCATGTAGGACTGCTGTTGTAGATCCGACCAATTTATAAGAGCACAAGTATAATGGTAGCCTGCAAAGCGGTCAGCACTGTCATACTTGAGTCCCATATAAACCCTGATAGTTCATTGAGTACCACAACGGGTCTCGATAAACGATCCACAACAACCAAGATCGTACAGGATTCAACAAACATGTCACATATTACATAAAATGCATAGATACATTTCATCCATCAGAGTGCGGAATAGAGTTATTACAAACCAAGTTTGATAGATAATAGCAGAAGCAAATTAAGTTCAAAAGTAGCATTTGCCAACATAGTTTAATACAGTGCTAACGTATGATCACAATCCACAAAAGCATAATAGAGGGATTATTAAAGATGTCCCGCCTAAGGCTCACTCCTCATCCACAGCGGGATAGAAGCAATTCTTGTAGTATCCATGATATACTGTGGCATCTGCAACAATGAGAATAAAACCCTAAGTATAAGAAGGTACTCAGCTAGACTTACCCATCATAAACTAGAAATAAATTGACTCTAAGGATTATGTAAGGCTTTATAAGTGGAGGTAGCTTGACAACATTTTTCATAAAAAGTGATTAACTTAGTTATACAATTATAGTTCCTGTCATCAAGTTAATTATAACTATCCATCTCTAGATTAGCAAGTATCCTGTGCAAAACATGTGATATATTATTTTAAGAGCATACAACAGTAACCATAGCAGGTATAGTAATTCCATGTTTATCCTGAACCATCACATTCCATAATACAATTACTACGATGCTGGATCTAGCCAAGTTTCTCACTATCCAGGAGAGACGACGATTCAAATTAATTTCAACCAGCTAGGAATTTATTCCTAACATAAACTCAGGCAGACCAAATCAACTGGTCACTTTAGGTCACCTTTGGTACAACTCAAGTATACATTTTGTGGGTTCGCCCAGCGTCGCACAATCAGGGACAACCAGATGCCAGGATGATTAGGACTACCCTGCCCTTGGTCTCTGGCCTGGCTCCCCGCACATCCTTACTGCCATCCAGAGTACACACTCTTATAGAGCGGGGCCTTGCTTGAGTTGAGCTACTCGGCTTCACGGTCAGAACAAGTTATCTGGCCAGTTAAGTGATAGGCATGCGTTCAATCTTGTCAAAAAGTTCCAACAACGGTACGGTCTTTAATCGGCATAGATGGGATCACATGAGTCAACCTACACATAGACTCCATCCGGCCTCCATTTACATTACCCCATAGTTCTTTTCCACGATAGTAAATATAGCCAACCGTGCTTCGGTATCCACCTATATCTCGTAGGTGACAGGAAATCACCCGACTTCTACCGGTCTAAGCATGGCTAAGCATATATTCGATCCTAGACCTACATAGGGTTAAAGGTGTAGATATCTAGACAAGGTAGTTCCATGCATCGAGTATTTCCAGTCAACTCTTATAACCTAATGCATCAATCATAAAGGACTCAAGTATTATTTTGTGAAACAATGGGAGACGTAGAATGCTCCGGGGCTTGCCTTTCAGAAAAGAAGTAGGGACTGGTGATCAGGGCACTCTGGGAGCTCTTCTAGATTTTGCTCCTCTTCTTTGGCAGCTGTAGCTTAAGGAATCTCCTGCTGGTCCCCTTCCTCTTCTTCGTTGAATTCCAGCAACGTTATCTCCTTGGTCGATCCTATATGCATGATCAGGGAATAAGATATCATGAATGCATGTATGATGACAAGTACCATATGGTAAAATGTGATGAATGCATCCTTATAAGTATTTTCAATAGCATGGTGTAAAGGTAACAACAAGTGCATCCTATTTTACTGAGTAGGTGCATATCTCTTCTTGATTACTTAATCAAACACTTCTGCAATTCTTTTACTAAACCACAAAACAATAGCTACTTGTTTTACCCATAACTGGAGTTATATACATCAAAATCATATGAAGTTGGACATTCTGGAAAGCTTATGAAATTGTCTACAACTTTCTTTTAATACTCTTAAGGTGATTCAATAGTTATCTAGGTCAAACAAATAAGTCAAGCATATCTGTCTAGAAAGTAATTATTTCAGACAGCAAACTTGTAACAGCTACAACTCTTAAACCCTAAGGCCTATGACCATGAAAATTTAACACAAGGTAGATTAGTAAGTTATATACAACTTTGTTATTAATAAGTTTTACTAGCAAAGATCATTATCTACATGAAATCATCCACATAATCAAAACTATACATGCAACCATCTTTGTGAATTACAAAGTTCCAATTAATTAATTGCATACAACCAATGGCTTCTAAGCCTTACTATGAATATCAACAGTTACTATGCATCATAAGCATCATAGAAAACATCATGGTCAACCCCAATTTAATTACTTAAATGCCTTTATTAATTTAATTAAATAATTTGGGTAAATAACAAACATACACCAAATGTGTACAATAAATTCTCATAAAATTACAGTGGCTTCCTAGTGCTCACAATAGACTACCGTGAAAATTTCATACCATTTGGACATATACAACAT
Organism: Miscanthus floridulus; assembly: GCF_019320115.1. NCBI lineage: Eukaryota > Viridiplantae > Streptophyta > Magnoliopsida > Poales > Poaceae > Miscanthus > Miscanthus floridulus. Next base: position 86,215,875 of record NC_089594.1, on the reverse strand, counting down.
CCTATGCGAAAATGACAAGCTAGCAAGGGTTATTTTAGTGAAAATAGTAAACCCTATAGAAAACTGTCAAACAACATATTATATATTTTTACTAGCTTTATATTAGTGCCATACTACTGTACAAAAAATTTATAGCAATATGTCACATATTTTTGTCCCTATAAATTTCCTTAGAAAATACCATTTATTTATAGATAAATAGAAATACCAAATTTCAATCAAGTTTGCTGCAAGTTTAATATTTTTCCTAGCTAGAGCATGTCTACACAAGACTAACAAAATTGGAATCACAATTTTATCATATTTCTAGCTCAAGATATCTAAATTACAAGTTTACTAACATTCAAAAAGCACTTATATAATACATTTTAATCACCAATAAAAATATTAGAAACTGTGCATATCATATTTTTATAAAATACTACACTTCCTAAGGAACACAACAAAATTTGATTCACAAGATTTGGATCTCTAGAACTCCACCTATCATTTTTCAAAGTTTGCATCAAATCTGAAAATAATGAACTATCCTTCAGCTATGAGCCACTGACAGCCTGGACCCACGCATCAGACAACGGGCCCACAGTGTTAGCGACAGCTAAAACAGAGGAACGCAGTGGGACGGCTAGAGTTTCGCCGCTGGCGAGCCTCTCTGGCGAAACAAACTGTACCATTGTGATCTACATCTTCCCTCACGTCGAAGTGGTATACCAGGTGGCAGCGCGGACACACCGGAGCTACCTCGTCGCCGACCATGGCGGCACTGGCAGGCACTGCTCGGTGGTACGCTGGCCGATGCTAGCCACGGCGATGCTCAGGCAAGAGGCGCACGAGATCTAGGGCGACCAGGTGACTCTAATGCGACTACCCAAGCTAGACAAGATGCTTCGATGAGCCCCGACCACATGCGCGGTGGCGAGAGCGCGATGGCGCGGGTCGTCGTGTTCAGTGTCGACAAAGCAACTATTTGCGGTAACATCATGCTACAAGCAAGAGCACATCCTAGACAAGCCCTAACATGAGGGATGAGGGGAAATGCACAAGTGAGCAGTGTGGCAGCGAGCTCGCTGTGGAGGCAGCCATGGATGTCGTGAGTCCGGTGAGGATGAAAACAGCGAATACGCCCTCACCGAAGCTCATCTGGCGATGTGACTATGCCAAGGAGGTGGAGAGGAAGATTGCACAACTGATGGCAAGATGGAGATGGCGACGGTGCGGTGGCATGGGCGCTAGGTGATGACGGAGGGGTGCGGTGCTTGGCGGCGCTGCGCTTTTTCACGGCGAGAGCGAGAGCAGGCGCTGGAGAGTGAGTGAGTGAGCGTGGGTGCGTGGAAAAGAGGCGTGGGGTGTGCAGATAATGGGTGCCAGCATGCAGCATCGAGGGCCCATCGCCAGCCAATGGTGGCCATGTGGTGGCCATGCTCTGTGCCCGGTCAGCCATGACAGCGTGCGGCGCGACGTTCGTCAGTGCGCGAGGAAGAGCCTAACAACGTATTTTCAATCCATTCTAACTCCTAAATGAAAGCGAATCAGCGAGCAATCCCTTAATCAAAGTTGGAGATCTACATACCAGCTACAAAGTTGTTTTAGAAATCAAAACCTAATTCACAATGGTTAGGAAGATATAACAGCCCAAAGTCGAGCTCGTCACACTGTCGACGTCAAACACTTAGCAAATTTTCCTAAGTGCTAAAAACAGGGAATTGCTAGTTTTTGTGATCAAATTTCAAGCATGTTAGGAGTTGAACTAGCTTAAGACCCAAAAATAAAAGTTGTTCCTCTCATTAAATACTACAACTTTGCTTTAGTGAACACATCGATGTAAAGTCTCTATCACATAGTTCAAACTAGGTCAAACATACTACATTCAAATGATGACTAACACTTGAACGATGACTTAGTGACCAAACTAGACCTAGTCATGAATACCAAAGTTGTTCATAATGACATTCTAAACATGTTTAAGCTATTCATAAGGTCACACAAGCATTTCATACATTGGTTACACATAAAACTCCCCAGGTCAACATGCATATCTTCAATTTGGAGCTTAATTAGACAAAGTGGTCTACATGAACAATGTTCCATTAGTCATCCTAAGTGTAGCTAAGGTGTTTTAGTGACTAGCATTACCTACTTGCACTCATTCATACATGACCATATGCATATATACAGGGAAACATAAAATAACAAGCATGTTTCATATGTTAAAGCTCATATATGAATGCTTGATGCTTATGCTCATGCAATGCAAGTCAAATTATACAAGCCTAACACCTAGGGTGTTACAACCCCTCCCCCTTATAAAAATCTTATTCTAAGATTTGCAAGACCTACCATTCTTAGAAAAAGGCAGGATAAACCTCACGTAAATAATCCTCTCGTTCCCATATGGCATCTTGTTCACTGTGATTATTCCACACCACCTTATAGAATTTAATGACCTTACTCCATGTTACTCTTTCCATCTCTTCTAACACTCGGATTGGTTTCTCTTCATAGGTCAAATTCAATTGGAGCTTAATGCTGGTGGGTGCAATGGCTTCTTCAGGTATACAAAGACATCTCTTCAACTAAGAAACATGAAAGACATCGAATATTGCACTCATCTCTGGTGGAAGTTGTAACTTATAAGCGACATTCCCTTTCCATTCAGTAATCTTGTATGGCCCTACATATCTAGACACAAACTTTCTTTTCACTCCAAATCTTTGTACTCCCTTCATGGGTGATACCTTCAAGTATACATAATCTCCCACTTCAAAAGTCAGTGGCCTTCTTCTTTTATCAGCATAACTCTTTTGTCTTGATTGAGTTGCTTTCATATGTTGTTGGATAATGCGTACTGGCTCTTCAGCTTCAGTGACAAAGTCAATGCTAAAGTATCTTCTTTCACCGGGCTTGACCCAATTCAACGGAGTTCTGCATTTTCTACCGTACAAGGCTTCGAAAGGAGCCATCTTGATGCTTGCTTGATAACTATTATTGTAGAAGAACTTGGCTAAAGGTATCCATTTCTCCCATGAACCCTTGGAAGATATAACACAAGCTCTCAGCAAATCTTTTAAGATCTGATTCACTCGCTCAGTCTGTCCAAAAGTTTGTGGATGGTATGCTGAACTTCTAATTAGTTTAGTCCCCAAGGCCTAGTGCAAGTGTTCCCAGAAATGAGCTACAAACTATGGTCCTTGATCTGAGATTATAGTCCTAGGTATTCCATGTAGTCTCACAATCTAGGAAACATACAGTTCAGCGTACTTCGCCGCGTGATATGTTGTGTTAACTGGTATAAAATGTGATGACTTGGTGAGACGATCTACAATGACCCATATTGAATCGTGACTTTGTTGTGTCATTGGAAGGCCTATAATAAAGTCCATACTAATTTCTTCCCATTTCCAACCTAGAATAGGCAAAGGCTAAAGTAATCCAGTAGATTTCAAATGAATGACCTTTACTCTACTACAATTATCACACCGAGCGACATAGGCCGTGATCTCTTTCTTCATCTTAGTCCACCAAAAATGGGTCTTCAAATCTTGATATATTTTGCTACTACCCTAGATGGATTGACAACTTGGACGAATGAGCTTTATCTAAAATTTGATTTCTAAGCTCATGGTCCTTCTATACCATAAGTCGGTCCTCAAACCATAGCACACCTCTTTCATCTAATCTGAAATGCTTGGTTTCTTGTTCTTGCATCTTTCTCTTGATGTGAAATATACATACATCTGTCTTCTATAGTTCTATGATTTTGCTCTCAAGTGAATAACTAATAGTGATATTGTGCAGTACAATAGGATGTAATAAATTAAATCCATCTTCCAACAATGCTTTCACAGTGCTACAATGAGATTTCTAACAAAGTGCATCTACCACAGCATTGGCTTTCCCTAGGATGGTAGTGCACTTCTAACTTGTAGTCCTTAATCAGTTGTAGCCATCTTCAGTTATCTCATGTTCAACTCAGGTTGGGTAAAGATATATTTGAGACTTTTGTGGTTAGTATATGTATGACACACATTGCCCAACAAATAATGTCTCCATATCTTTAATGCATGAAGAACTGCTGCAAGTTCTAAATCATGTGTTGGGTAATTGACTTCATGTTTCCTCAACTGTCGAAAAGCATAGGCAATCACTCTTCCTTCTTGCATGAGCATACACCCCAAACCTATACCCTGATGCATCACAAAACACATCGAAAGGCTTTTCAATGTTAGGTTGTGCTAAAATAGGAGCGGTAGTTAACAGAGTCCTTAGGGTATGAAAAGCTACTTCACACTCTAGTGTCCATCTAAACTTTTCATCTTTCTGAAGTAGTCTAGTTATGGGCTTAGCTATCTTGGAGAAATCCAGAATGAAACAACGATAATAACCTGCTAACCCAAGAAAACTCCAAACTTCATGAACCAAAGTCGGGGCCTTTCAATCCATGACCTCTTGTACTTTTGATGGGTCTACAGATATTCCATCCCTTGATAAGACGTGACCTAAGAAAGGTACCTTACTCAACTAAAATTCACACTTGCTAAACTTTACATATAACTTATGTTCCCTCAATCTGGATAGAACAATTCTCAGATGCTCTGCATGATCTGCCTCATTCTCTAAATAAATCAAGATATCATCGATAAACACAACCACAGACTTGTCGAGCTTGGGCATGAATACTGAATTCATCAAGTACATGAAGTAGGTAGAAGCATTCGTCAATCCAAAAGACATGACCAAATACTCATACAAGTTATACCTAGTGGAGAAAGCTGGTTTAGGTATATCCTCTGGCCTGATCTTTATCTGATGATAGCCTAACCTCAAGTCAATCTTGGAGAATACCTTTGCTTTTGCCAACTGATCGAACAAGATATTGATACGAGGCAAGGGATACTTGTTTTTGATGGTCACAACATTAAGTGGTCTATAATCCACACACATTCTCAAGGACTTGTCCTTCTTCACAAACAATGCTAGACATCCCCATGGAGATGAACTAGGTTGAATGAGACCTTTGTCCAACAGATCTTGTAGCTGAATTTTAAGTTCAGCTAGTTCATTTGGTGGCATCCTATAGGGTCTTAAACTCCACATCCCTATCAGGTGGCAAACCTGGCAACTCATCTAGGAATACATCAGGAAACTCACAAACCACTAGAATATCACAAAGGGTAGTGGTTTGGATAGCACAAGCCAAGTGTTGGAGTTCAAAGTTGTGGGAAAGTGGTACTAGGAAAGCATTACCTCCCTTTGGTTCTCTCAACATAATAGTACAAGTGCTAGTGTCAATGAGAACACCATGATCTCTCATCCAATTCATGCCTAAAATTACACTTATGGATAATCTGGGCAATACTATCAGATCAGTTGTATACTCCCTCTCTTGTATAGAGATGAGCACATTTCTAACCATCTTATTTATAGAGATAGTAGCCCCAGCTGAACTTATACTATAACCACCCTTGCTTACTTCAACTACTTTCTGATCATGTCTAGATGCAAATGATTGGCTTATACATGAATGAGGAGCTCTCAAATCAAATAAAACAATGGTGGGATGCTTGTTGACAAGAAACATACCAGCGGTGACAACCTCTCCTGTGGGCACCTCTTCAACAGTAGTATAGTGCATGTATCTAAGATGTTCCTTAGGGTTCGCCTGCCTCTGATTTCCTTGGTTCTTATTGCTGTTCTTCTTAGGGTGGGGGCACTCTTTGGATCAATGGTCCAACTGATTACAGTTGAAGCAAGGTTGGTTGCTCTTGGGTCCTATGGAGCTTCCTTGCCCTCCATTCCCCTTGGGTAAGTCAATAGTGAATGCCTTATGGAATACATTCTGAGGTCTGCTGTTCTAAAGTTTTGGTGGAGGAGGTCAGAACTTGGGTGCTGGTGGTTGAAACTATGGCCTAGCTGCCACTGGAGCTCTGGACTATGAAGATCCTGAGGCACCTACCTCTGCTGCCCTCTTGTGGCCCTTTGCTACCGCACACAGATTGTTGTGGTTTTCCTAGGTCAAAGCATCACTAATGAACTCGTTGTAGGTGGTGCACTTTGAGTTGGCCATAGTCTTCATCAGCTTCGTGCCAAGACCTCTCTTGAAGCTCTCTATCTTGTTTTCTTTAGTGTCAACAAAACCTAGGGCATACCAGGACAGGTTGTTGAAAGCATGCATATATTCAGTAAGGGTCTTCGTCCCTTGTGTAAGCCTCATAAATTCAGCCACCTTCATGCGCATCAACCCTGGGGGAATGTGATGTCTCCTAAAGGCTAATTTGAACTGCTCCCACGTGACCTGTGCATTAGCAGGTAGAGAGGACAGGAAATGAGTCCACCAAATCCCTACCAGTCCCTATAGCTGATGGGATGCATACTCAGCCTTCTGCTGCTCGGTGACCCTTAGGAGACGGAACTTCTGCTCAATAGTGTTGAGCCACTCGTTCAGCCTAGAGCGGTTCCTCAGCCACCTTGAAGATAGGAGGCTTTGTATCCTAGAAAATCCTTGAAGGTGTTGTACTGGTTTGGCTTAGGCCCCTGCTGCTGTGGGCTGGGCACGAGTCGTGTTCTACGCAACTGAGGCATAGGGCTTCCTCCATAGTCCTTTGGCTGCCTAGAAATTGTGCAAAGAACTCATTAGCAGACGGTGGTGGCGGTGGTGGTAAGTCACCGTCATTGCCCTCTTGGCTACTGCTGGCTCCTGCACGAGTGCGAGTCATCTGCAAAGTTACAACAATAAGTGATTATTGGATAATGTCAAGAGATTGCAGATGAATTATATAATCATGCCAAACTAAAATTATTGGAGAGAATCTTAAATTTATATAATAAAAATAGAGGTATAATAATTCATTCTCGCAACATGACACCACCAATTTGATCACTTATCGGGCTCATAGCGCGTTAACATTCAAATCATAATCACTGATAAAACTGAACTGGAATTGCATTAATGTTCAACCAACGTGAGATAACATGCAAGTACCAATATTACATGATAGTCCAATCCCAAATACCAAACTTAAACAATAGGTCCATTACATAAATAGCGAGGATACATCTAGCATTTCCACTAGTCACTAAGCGCTTCTAATCCTCATTATGATTACTGTCGAGGTCGGAGATATGATCATCTCCCTCTGGCTCCACTTCTTCCTCGTCCCAGCCATCATCTTCTAACATATTTGGACCGTCTTCTTCCCTATAAAGGATCGGGTGTAGTTGGTTGTTCAGATAATGCACCTCATGCTGAAGGTCCATCACTACAAGCTGGGCCTATGCAAGTTGCTGACGCAAGTCCCTCTCAGCATGGTCCTGCATGGCGCTTATGGCTCGGTGCCTATCTCATTCTACTTTTGCTATAGCAGCACAGGTTGTTTGCTATGTCCCGTAGGTGCGGAAGCTATGGATGCCTTGGCACAGGCGGCCTCCAGCTACTCCCATAGTCCTACTAACATAGCTTGATCATCAGCTCTAGCTTCTTGGGCTGCAGCTCTCTTTTGATCCACTTGTTCCATTTGAGTGTGGAGGTTCCCCAAAGCTACATAGGCTTGGTCAGATTCATATCGGGCTTCACTTGCTGCCTTCTTGTGCTTGTGCACACTCTTCTTGAGCTTATGTTGTGTGGCTTTAGCTCTCATGAGCTTATCCATGCAAGTGGTGTATGATTCCTGCCAGAAGTCCCTTATGTCCTGGCGTGTATAGAACATCTTCATCACCGCAAACATGGCACTTATAGTGGAACTAGAGCTATTGGCCCAGCTCATCTCAGTCTCAGATCAATGCATTATGGTTGCATTGTTCCCATATTGCTATGGATGGATCCACCCGAGGAAAAACATCAGCTGGCACTACCGGTGAGTTCATCCCCTTACTGCTGATAGATCTGACTCAATACCTCGAAGGCTACTACTTGGGCAGCCTCCCAAGGAGTTCTCCCTTCAGATTCTGCCTTCCACTCCTGCCAGAAGGGTGCTCATGTGCGAGCTGGTATGGTTAGCCTCACTTCATACCATGGCTATCCCTCTAGGTACTCTTCATTCCAATGATAGAGGGGCGGTTCATGATACCCCGCAAAGTGCAAGACTCTCCAAAGCAAAGCAGGAGTTCCTAACATCATTAGGAAATTCTCACTCCCAGTCGGTGCTGCCATCTGTACCAGCATGTATAACTTTTGTGAGACAAGGTCATAATGGATAAGAGTTACATAACCGAGTAAGAGATCTATAAGGGGAAGGAACAATGCAAGTATTAAATAATTATTATCATGATGCATGCACGTTCCGTATGTCCTCACAAACTTAGGAAAGAATTATTTCTAATGACATACGCAGTGGCATACATACATTCTCTCATATATAGCGCAACTAGTCAGGCTACATATTTCGTTGTTAGTGTACCTACACAAGAGTTTCATTTTAGCCCAACCCCACAATTAAATATGCAGAATGTAAATCTGGGCTCTAAGTTGTAATCTAAATACTTTCATATATGTATACCCATACATATACTTCTGTATCAAAGCTACTCGATGATAGTTTATTACCCACAATTAAATACACACCATATACACATGCAAGCATGTATACATAGTCATACCAAAGCTAGCTCTCCCTGACCGCACGCTCACATCTTGCGGTCATGCCACTCATCAACTTACCTTCTTACCTTGGCAGTAGAGGCATTTGATCCATACATTACTATTCAAGTGAATGACATCCATACAATAGCACGCCATATGGACAACAAAAATGAAAACCCCCAAGTTAGTACTTAAATAACCACCTAAGAGTCCTTAACTGAGCATAAGGAAAGTGATCACTAGCATACTTTAGATTTCAACTCTAGATTTCAAATACCTATTTATATAGCTATTAGTTGCTAGAAACTGGTTTTGGGAAACAAAAACCCTTGTTTTAAATACATATGTGGCAATTAATGTTGAATCTTGCTCTGATGCCAACTGTCGTAGAACCGACCAATTTAGAAGAGCACAAGTACAATGGCAGCCCGCAAACAGTCGCACTGTCATACTTGAGCCCATATAAACCTGGTAGTCCATCGAGTACCACGACGGGTCTCGATAAACGATCCACAACAACCAAGATCATATAGGATTCAACATATATGTCATATATTACATAAAGTTTACAGATACATTTCATCCATCAGAGTGTAGAATAGAGTTGTTATAAACCAAGTTTGATAGATAATAGCAGAAGCAAATTAAGTTCGAAAGCAGTATTTGCCAACATAGTTTAATACAGTGCTAACGTATGATCACAATCCACAAAAGCATAATAGAGGGATTATTAAAGATGCCCGCCCAAGGCTCACTCCTCGTCCACAGTGGGATAGAAGCAATTCTTGCAGTATCCATGATATACTATGTCATCTGCAACAATGGGAATAAAACCCTGAGTACGAGAAGGTACTCAGCTAGACTTACCCATCATAAACCAAAAATAAATTGACTCCAAGGATTATGCAAGGCTTTATAAGGGGAGGTAGCTTAACAACATTTTGCATAAAAAGCAATTAACTCAGTTATACAATTATAGTTCCATCATCAAGTTAATTATAACTATCCATCTCTAGATTAGCAACTATACTATGCCAAACATATGATGTATTATTTTAAGAGCATACAATAGTAACCATAGCAGGTATAGTAATTCCATGTTTATCCGAACCATCACATTCCATAATACAATTACTATGATGCTGGAGCTAGCTAAGTTTCTCACTATCCAGGAGAGATAGCGATTCGAATCGATTTCAACTAGCTAGGAATTTATTCCTAACACAAATCTAGGTAGACCAGATCAACGGTCACCTTAGGTCACCTTTAGGTACAACTCAAGTACACATTTCACAGGGATCACCTAGCGCCAGCACAATTAGGGACAACCAGATGCCAGGACTGATCAGGACTACACTACCTTTGGTCTCACACCTGGCTCCCTGCACATCCTTACTACCATCTAGAGTGCACACTCTTATAGAGTGGGGCCTAGCTTGAGTTGAGCTACTCAGCTTTATGGTCGAAACGAGTTATTCGGCCAGCTAAGTGATAGGCATGCGTTCAATCTTGTCAAAAAGTTCCAACAATGGTATGGTCCTTAATTGGCACAGACGGAATCACATGAGTCAACCTACACATAGACTTCGTCTGGCCTCCATTTACATTACCCTATGGTTCTTTTCCATGATAGCAAATATAACTAACCATGCTTCGGTATCCACCTATATCTCGTAGGTGATAAGAAATCACCTGACTTCTATCGGTCTAAGCATGGCTAAGCATACATTCGATCCTAGACCTACACAGGGTTAAAGGTGTATATATCTGGACAAGATAGTTCCATGCATCAAGTGTTTCTAGTCAACTATTATAACCTAATGCATCAATCATAAAAGGACTCAAGTATTATTTTGTAAAACAATGGGAGACGTAGAATGCTCTAGGGCTTGCCTTTTAGAAAAAAAGTAGGGCGGTGATCAGGGCACTCTGAGAGCTCTTATGGATTCTGCTCCTCTTCTTTGGGAGCTATAGCTTGAGGAATCTCCTGCTGGTCCCCTTCCTCTTCTTCATTGAATTCTAGCAACGTTATCTCCTTGGTCGATCCTATATGCATGATCAAGGAATAATATATCACGAATACATGTATGATGACAAGTACCATATGGTAAAATGTGATAAATGCATCCTTGTAAGTATTTTCAATAGCATGGTATAAAGGTAACAACAAGTGCATCCTATTTTACTGAGTAGGTGCATATCTCTTCTTGATTACTTAATCAAACACTTCTGCAATTCATTTACTAAACCACAAAATAGTAGCTAATTGTTTTACCCATAACTGGAGTTATATACATCAAAATTGTATGATTGTGGACATTATGGAAACATTATGAAATTCTCTACAACTTTCTTTTAATACTCTTAAGGTGATTCAATAGTTATCTAGGTCAAACAAATCAATCAAGCATATCTATCCACAAAGTAAACATTTCGGACAGCAAACTTTGTAACAGCTACAACTCTTAAAACCTAAGGCCTATGACCATGAAAATTTAACACAAGGTAGATTAGTAAGTTATATACAACTTTGTTATTAACAAGTTTGTACAGTAAAGACCATTATCCACATGAAATCATCCACACAATCAAAACTATACATGCAACACATCTTTGTGAATTACAAAGTAACAATTAATTAATTGCATACAACCAATGGCTTCTAAGCCTTACTATGAACATCAATAGTTACTATGCATCATAAGCATCATAGAAATCATCATGGTCAACCACAATTTAATTACTTAAATGCCTTTATTAATTTAATTAAATAATTAGAGTAAATAACAAACATACACCAAATGTGCACAATAAATTCTCATAAAATTACAGTGGCTTACTAGTGCTCACAATAGACTACCGTGAAAATTTTATACCATTTGGACATGTACAACATTCCTATGCAAAAATGACAAGCTAGCAAGGGTTATTTTAGTGAAAATAGTAAACCCTATAGAAAAGTATCAATAGATTATATATTTTTCCTAGCTTCATATTAGTGCCATACTACTGTACAAAAATTTGCATAGCAATATGTCACATATTTTTGTCCCTATAAATTTCCTTAGAAAATATCATTTATTTATAGATAAATAGAAATACCATATTTCAATCAAGTTTACTGCAAGTTTAATATTTTTCCTAGCTAGAGCATGTCAACACAAGACTAACAAAATTAGAATCACAATTTTATCACATTTGTAGCTCAAGATATCTAATTTACAAGTTTACTAACATTCAAAAAGCACTTATTTAAATATATTTTAATCACCAATAAAAATATCAGAAACCGTGCATATCATATTTTTATAAAATACTACACTTCCTAAGGAGCACAACAAAATTTGGTTCACAAGATTTGGATCTCTAGAACTCCACCTATCATTTTCAAAGTTTGCATCAAATCTGAAAATAAATGAACTATCCTTCAGCTATGAGCCACTGACAACTGGGACGCATGCATCAGACGGGCCCATGTGTCAGCGATGACAAAAGTAGAGGAACGTGTGGGAGGGCCGGAGTTCACCGACGGCGAGCCTCTCCGGCAAAACAAACTATACCATCGTGATCTATATCTTCCCCCGCATCGAGTGATACCCTAGGTGGCAGCGCGGACACACCGGAGCTACCTCGTCGCCGGCCATGGTGGCACGGCGATGCTGCTCGGTGGTACATCGGCCAATGCTGACCACGGCGATGCTCGGCGAGAGGCGCATGAGATCTAGGGTGACCAAACAACTCTAATGCGACTACCCAAGCTAGACGAGATGCTCCAATGAGCCCCAGTCACGTGCGCGGTGGCGCAGCGGCGAGAGCGCGACGACACGGGTCATCGTGTTCAGTGCCGACGAAGCAACTATTCATGGTAACATCATGCTACAAGCAAGAACACATCCTAGACAAGCCCTAACACGAGGAATGAGGGGAAATGCACAAGCGGACAATGCAGGCGGTGAGCTTGCCGTGGTGGCAGCCATGGATGCCGTGAGTCCGACGAGGACGAAAACAACGAATACGCCCTCACCGAAGCTCATCTGGCGCTGCGACTGTGCCAATGAGGTGGAGAGGAAGATTGTGCAGCTGATGGCAAGATGGAGATGGCGACTGGTGCGGTGGCATGGGTGCTAGGCGATTGTGGAGGGGTGCGGTGCTCAGCAGCTGCTGCACTTTTCTGTGGCGAGAGCGAGAGCAGGCGCTGGAAGAGTGAGTGAGTAAGCGTGGGTGCATGGATATGAGGCGTGGGGTGTGCAAATAATGGGCGCCAGTGCGTGGTGTCGGGGGCCCATCGCCGGCTAGCGGTGGCCATGTGGCGGCCATGTTTTGTGCCCGGTCGTCCATGATAGCACGCAGGCGCGATGTTCGTCAGTGCGCGAGGACGAGCCTAACAGCGTATTTTCAATGTGTTCTAACTCCTAAACGAAAGTGAATCAGTGAGCAATCCCTTAATCAAAGTTGGAGATCTACATACCAGCTACAAAGTTGTTTTAGAAATCAAAACCTAATTCACAATGGTTAGGAAGATATAACAGCCCAAAGTCGAGCTCAGTCACACTATCGGCGTCAAACACTTAGCAAATTTTCCTAAGTGCTAAAAACAGGGAATTGCTGGTTTTTGTGAGCAAATTTCAAGCATGTTAGGAGCTGAACTAGCTTAAGACCCAAAAATAAAAGTTGTTCCTCTCATCAAATACTACCACTTTCCTTTAGTGAACACATTGATGCAAAGTCTCTATCACATAGTTCAAACTACGTCAAACATACTACATTCAAATAATGACTAACACTTGAACTATTACTTAGTGACCAAACTAGCCCTAGTCATGAATACCAAAGTTGTTCATAATGACATTCTAAACATGTTTAAGCTATTCATAAGGTCACACAAGCATTTCATACATTGGTTACACATAAAACTCCCCAGGTCAGCATGCATATCTTCAATTTGGAGCTTAATTAGACAAAGTGGTCTACATGAACAATGTTCCATTAGTCATCCTAAGTGTAGCTAAGGTGTTTTAGTGACTAACATTACCTACTTGCACTCATTCATACATGACCATATGCATATATACAAGGAAACATAAAATAACAAGCATGTTTCATATGTTAAAGCTCATATATGAATGCTTGATGCTTATGCTCATGCAATGCAAGTCAAATTATGCAAGCCTAACACCTAGGGTGTTACAGCTACCTCATTTCTTCACAGTAGATACCACCAGAGGAGCTGGAGATCTCCACAATGGAGGTCGTCCGAGCATCAACCAAGTCCAAGGAGGTGAAGGAGGTGGTCCTCGTCCCCGACGATCAGTCTAAGACCGCTCGGATCGGGGCCGACCTTGATCCTAAATAGGAAGATGAGCTCGTCAGCTTCCTAAGGGAGCACATCGACATGTTCACATGGAAACCTGCAGACATGTTCGGCGTACCTTAGGAGCTGATTGAGCACTCCTTAAACATCTTGGCGACCGCCAAGCCAATCAAGCAGAAACTTTGATGATTTGTGCAGGACAAAAAGGAGGCTTTTAGGGTAGAAATAACATGGTTCTTAGCTGCCAGTTTTATTAAAGAGATGTATCATCCAGAGTGGTTAGCCAACCCAGTTCATGTAAGATAGAAGAATTAAGAAGGGAGAATGTGCGTTGATTACACCAATCTCAACAAACACTGCCCTAAAGACCCTTCGGCTTACCTCGCATTGACGAGGTCATAGACTCCACAGCTGGTTGCTAGCTCCTGTGCATTTTAGATTGCTACTCTGGTTATCACTAGATCACTCTAAAAGAAGAAGATCAGATCAAGACGTCATTCATCATGCCCTTTGGCGCCTACTGCTACACGACCATGTCCTTTGGGCTAAAAAATATAGGTGCTACTTATCAAAGAGACATCCAGCGTTGCTTCAAGGACTAGATTGGAAAGAACATTGAGGCTTACGTCGATGATGTGGTGGTTAAGTCTAAGATGGCTGATACCCTCATCGCCAATCTCACTAAGACCTTTAAAGCCCTGAAGGTGTACTGATGGAAGCTGAATCCCACTAAGTGTATTTTCGGCGTCCTATCCGGTATCCTATTAGGCAACATTATTAGCCGCCATGGCATCGAAGCCAATCTAAAGAAGATAGAGGCAGTGACCAAGATGAAACCACCAACATGTGTTAAGGATGTCTAGAAGCTAACAGGGTGCATGGCGGCTTTAAGCCGTTTCATATCTCGTCTAGGCAAAAAGGGACTCCCCTTCTTCAAGCTGCTCAAGGCTCAAGAAAAGTTCTTCTGGTCAGATGATGCTGACAAGGCATTCACCAAGCTAAAGCGGTTCCTCACCTCACCTCTAATCATGATCGCTCCCCACCTCAGTGAAACCCTACTAGTTTACATCACAGGCGACCAACCAGGTGGTCAGTATGGCCATCGCAATCGAGCATGAAGAGGTCAGACACACCTACAAAGTCTAGAGCCTAGTGTATTTTATTAGCGAAGTCCTGAATGAGTCTAAGACTCACTATCCTCAGGTCCAAAAGCTATTGTACGCCATTTCGATTACATCTCAGAAGCTCCATCACTACTTCAAAGCCGACCCCATAGTAGTGGTCACCGAGTACCCACTTAGCGATATACTCCGCAACAAGGAAGTTCGTGGCTGCATCATTAAATGGGCGATTGAGCTTAGCACCTACACCCTTGACTTTTGGCCCTGCTAGACAATCAAGTCGTAGGCTCTCACCAATTTCATCGCTGAGTGGACAAATATGTAGACTCCTTGTCATAGAACTGTCCAATTGATAAGAGCACAAGTACAATAGCAATCACTAAAGCGATCAAACTGTTATACTTGAGCCCATATAAACTCGGTAGTCTAATGAAATCTCAAAGGATCTCAAACAACCAACATACAAACCAAGATCATAGAGATTCAACATAACCAGTAACATGTTACAACACAGTTCACAAATATTTCTCATACATCGGAGTTTGAAGAATTCTTACAAACCAAGTTTGAAAGTAGCGGAAGCAAAGTAGTTTGACATCAACATCACACGTAGTTTAATACATATATAGTTTCATAGTCATCTCCAATAAAAGCACAAGGGTGAGATGATATACAGAATGACCATTGCCCATGGTCCTAGTCCTCATTCACTGCAGGAGCAAAGCAGTTCTTGCAGTAGCCGTGATACATAATATTATCTTCAACAATGGGAATAAAACCCTAAGTATGAGAAGGTACTTAGCTAGACTTACCCGTCCAACTAATATACTAAGACACCAAGGAGTATGCAAGGCTTTTATCGATAGAGCTGGTAGACTTTAATCGTAGAAAAGCATAAGTTATCCAATATCTCTTTAAATTGTGAATCACCAGTTATTAATCCTATCTCATACTATATTAGCAACTATCCTATGCCAAACATGTTGGTACCATTAAGTCATCACAATAATAACCATATCCAGTTGAGTTCTTGCATAATCTCATAACCAACACTTCCTATCAATTACTACGATGAAGTGTACTCCTATCAAGTTCTCACTATCTAGGAGAGACGGCGATTGAAATCGATTCCTACCTAGCTGGGGAATTATTCCTAACACACACCCATACTTCCCTCATCAGGGTTGCATCAGGTCTCCTTTGGGACAACTCAAGTACAATCATGGGTAAGACCAGTGCCGCACCCTCAAAGATATAACCAATCTGCCAAGGGGGCTCGGGACTCTAACCCGCCCTTGGGCTTATGCCATTGGCTCTCCACACATCCTTACTACCTCCAAGGTGTGCACTTTAACTACTCATGTCCCTGGCCTGAGTGAAGCTACTTGGCTTCACGGTCGGAATGACTTATCTAGCCAACTATGTGAGAGGCATGCGTTCAACATGACAAGATAAAACCTCCAACGGCCAGTCCTTAAACGACAGATATAATCACTATGCTTACCACAACATAAGACTTTGCCCGGTCTCCAATTAAGCAACCACACCAGGTTATGTTCCACGATAGCACAATATTGCCAACCGTGATCAAGTTATCACCTATAGCTTGCAGGTGACAGGAAATCACCTGACTTCTACCGGTGTAAGCATAGCTAAGCATAATAAGCATTCCTGGACCTAAATAGGATTCATGGTAGATATCTCTAGACAAGGAAAGATAATATGCAGCAAGTGTTTCCAAACAACTCCTATCATGTGATGCATCAATACGAGTAACTTAGGTGACATTAATAAAATAGGGAGACTTATAATGCTCTAGGGGCTTGCCTTTCACGAATGTGGCTGGTTGATGATCATGACACTCTAGGAGATGATCAACCTTAGGCTCGCCTTCACTAGGAACCTCCTGGTGCTGCACCACCTGGTTATCCTCCTATGGATCGACGTCGAGCTCCACCAGCGTGATTTCCTCGGTTGCACCTATTGCATGCATATGCATAAGTAAGCTCCACGAATGCACAAGAAGGATCATGGATGATGCGATATGTGAAGGTACATGCTGCGATAATGATGTTAAGTTACACAATGATAACCATGCTAACTCTTTATTTATTGAGTAGGTGCATATCTCTTCTCTATTTATTACTGATATTCTACACAAGACAATTTCTAAGCTACACATGGCAGTTACAAGTTTACATCATAACTAAAGTTCTACTAATCCAAATGTTGTGATCTTAGACTTTCTAGAAGTATTATAAAATTTCCTACAACTCTTATTTAATCACCAAAAGCTAATTCACACTCTATCCTAACTAAAACAAGCAATCTATATAGCTCAATCCAGAATTTCAAGAGAACAAGTATTTCGGGGAACCAACTTTAAACAGACATAACTCCTAAACCATTTAGCCTATTGCCCTAAAATTTTAACATAAGATATATAAAGAAGTTCCCTACAACTTTTTTATTAACCATTTCTACAGTAAACATCATTTTCACTATGCAACATACCGAACAACAGAATCTGTCCTAAAACAACTTAAATTGAATTATAGGGCAATAATATTTGTACTGTATATAAGCATTCAAAATTGTACGTCACCAAGCATACCAACAGTTCTGGAACATCAAATACACCCAAGAAAACATAATGGTCAAGCTCAATATATTCCTTTAAATGCCTTTATTAATTTAATTTGATAATTAAGTGAAATAACAAACATATACCAAATATGCACAATAAATTCTTAGAAAATTACAGTGGCTTCCAAGTGCTCCCAATAGACTACTGTAAAAATTTCATATCATTTGAACTTGTATAACATTCTCTACAAAAATGATAAGCTAGCAAGGTCTATTTTAGTGAAAATAGTTAAGCCTATAGAAAAATATCAAACAATAGATTATATATTTTTCTTAGCTTTATTCTGGTGCCATTCTACTGTACAAAAATTTGCATAGCAATATGTTATATATTTTTATCCCTATAATTTTTCTCAGAAAATACCATTTATTAATGGATAATTAGAAAGACCCTAACTCGAACAAGTTTACAGCAGGTTTATTATTTTTTCTAGCTAAAGCATGTCAACACAAGTCCAAAAAAATTAGAACCACAATTTTATCACTTTTCTAGCTCAAGATATCTATTTTACAAGATTGCTAACATTCAAAAAGCACTTATTTAGCTACATTTTAATCACCATGAAAAATACCACAAACTGTACATTTCATATTTTTTATAAAATACTACACTTCATGAGGGATTACAACAAATTTTGGTTCACAAAAATTGGACATCTACAGCTCCATCTATGATTTTTCAAAGTTTGCTTACGAATCTGAAATAAATGAAGTAGCATCTAGACCTAAGCCGCTGACAGCTGGGACCCCCGAGTCAGCCGGGCTCGCACGTCAGTGAGCCAAAATAGAGGACCAGGGCTGACCGGCCGGAGGTCACCTATGGTGAGCTCTTCGGCGGTGGCACCGGCACCACGATGATCCCCTTGACATTCCGCACACCCAGGGCTAGCTAGTTGGATCGATTATGGACGCTAAAGGTGACGGTGGCGCTCATGGCGACACGGCAGACGCGGGCTGACGATGAGCCACCAAAGCTGGCCAAGACAGCATAATCTAGGGTTTGCCCGAGCTTCTATGTACTATGGCGAGTCTAGCGCGCACTCAATCACGGCAAGCGGTGGTCAGAGGCGGCTCGGCGACAGGCCTCATGGCGCGGCGACGGCCACGGCGCTGCACCAGAGGCTTACCAAGCACTGCTAGCAACAAGGCAGGTTTGGTGAGGTGGTGGGAACATGATGGAGCTACGACATGATGATGGGAGCAACACGAGTGTGGTGCAGAGCTGGGTGGCTGGCAATGGCAGTCGGCGGCGAGCACTGCGCTGCTGCTGTGGTGCGAAAGCAAAGGAGTAGGTAGTGGAGACGAACTGGAGGTGTAGGCATGAGTGAACTGAGCCGAGCATGTGCTCCTTAAGCACAGTGCTTGCACAGAGCGATGGGGGCCCAATGCTGGCCAGCGGTGGCCACGCGACGGCCAAGTTCTGTCCATGGTAGGCCACTGTTGGCACGACATAGCTCGGCCATAAGATCTCGTGATGAAGCCTGACAAAGCCAAATAACGTTGCTCAATCTCCTAATCCATGGCATAGTAGCGAAATCTTTCTTAACAAAAGTTGTAGCCCTACATACTAGCTCTAATATCTCTTAAATGATCAAAGTCTAATTCGCAAAGGTTTGCAAGTTATAACATCCCAAAGTCGGGCAAATCAAACTGAAAACCAGAAATGACTTAGACAAAATTTTAAGTTCCAAAAATAGTAAAATGTTGATTCTTATGAGCACAAAATGACCAACCTAGGCACTAAATTAGCTCATGACCCAAAAATAAAAGTTGTTGCTCTACTCCAATACTACAACTTTGCTTAAGGATGCTTTGCCATGCAAAGACTCTATGACATAGTTCAACCTAGGTCAAACATACCACTTTAAAATGATGACTTACAGTTATAACTAGGACTTAGAGACCAAACTAGCCTTAGTCATGAATACCAAAGTTATTCCTAGTGACATTCTAAACATGTTTAAGGTATTCCCAAGGTTCCACAAACATTTTATACATTAGTAACATGTAAACCCTAACATAAGTAAGGCAATTAAGTACAACACATGCAATATAAGCCAACATAGATAGAATACATGATATGCTTATGCTCATGAATGCCCTATGATGCTTGTGCTCATGCCATGTCAAGGTTAAATGCATGCTTAACACCTAGGGTGTTACACTCCTATCCTGGTCGATCACATCAAACACTGGACCATGTATTTTAATGGATCCCTAAACCTCGACGGCACTAGGGCAGGGGTATATTTCATCTCTCCATCTGGGAACAAGCTTCGCTATGTCCTGTGGATCCACTTCTGGGCATCCAACAATGCCGCAGAGTATGAGGCGACATTGCATGGTCTCCATATAGCCATGGAGCTCGGCATCAAATGCCTCATGGTGTATGGCAACTCCGCACTCATCATTAATCAACGCAACAAAGACTGGAGCTATTTCAACAAGAGGATGGACGCTTACTGCGTGGCGATAAGGAAACTCAAAGACAAATTTGTATGGAATTGAATACCATCATGTGGTTTGGGCTGACAATCAAGCAGTCGATGAGCTGTCAAACTTAGGGTCAACCCAAGCAGAAGTTCTAGCTGGAGTGTTTGTCTAGGACCTTGTGACCCCTTCCATTAAGTTGGGGCAAGAAGGCATTGAAGAAAAGCCACATGCCGAGTAGATAGTCATAGTTGTTCCTGGGCCAAGCAGTGATTGGAGGACGCCTTTCATTAAATACCTAACTATTGCTGATGTCCTAGCTGATAACACAAAGAGAGAGCACCTCACCCATCGCAGCAAGCATTACGTCCTAGTTGATGGAAAGTTGTATCGCAAGAACACCAAGGAAGAACTACTTCTAAAGTGTGTCTCCACAAATGAAGGCAAGAAGAAACTCAAGGAGATCCATGCTGGCACCTGTGGCAACCATGCAGCCTCTAGAACACTAGTCAGCAAAGCCTTTTGGGCTGGTTTCTATTAGCCTTCAGCCATCGCCGATGCTGAAGTGCTCGTTTGTCGATGTGAGAATTGCTAGTTTTTTGCTAAGCAAATCCACATCCCAGCTCAAGCCCTACAGACAATTCCTACTTTTGGCCCTTTGCATGCTAGGGACTATATATGATTGGACCGTTCAAGCCTACACCAGGAGGATTCCGTTGGGTCTACGTCTGTATTGACAAGTTCTTCAAGTGGATCGAATATAAACCACTTGTCTAGGCCAGAATAAAGAAGGCAACTGATCTACTCAACGACATCATACATAGGTTCACCCTGCCTGAACAGTATCATCATTGACCTAGGGTCCATGTTCACCGGTAGTGACTTCTAGGACTTCTGCGATGAAAGGTGCATCTCAGTCAAGTATGTTTTAGTGGCACATCCTAGGGCAAACAGCCAGGTTGAACGCACAAATGGCATGATTCTTGATGCATTGAAGAAAAGGCTCTAATTGCCAGTCATGGTCTAGGGACTAAGGACCCAACTAAAAGCTCTAGTTTGGTTTTGGTGAATTGATGAAACCCTAAGTGCTAACCTAGTTTATCAAGTGATCATGAGATAGGTAGCACACTCCAAGTGGTGAAGCAAATGAAGATCATATCATGATGATGATGATACCATGATGATGATCAAGTGCTTGGACTTGGAAAGAAGAAAGAGAAAAACAAAAAGCTCAAGGCAAAGGTATAAACCATAGGAGCTATTTTGTTTTGGTGATCAAGACACTTAGAGAGTGTGATCACATTTAGGTTTGATAGTTGTACTATTAAGAGGGGTGAAACTCGTATCAAAATGCGGTTATCAAAGTGCCACTAGATGCTCTAACTCATTGCATATGCATTTAGGATCTAGTGGAATGCTAACACCCTTGAAAATGTTTGTGAAAATATGCTAACACATGTGCACAAGGTGATACACTTGGTGGTTGGCACATTTGAGCAAGGGTGAAGAAGTTAGATGTGAAGAGGAGTTAGTCTTGCTGGTCACTGAGTGACAGGACGCTGGTCTCAAAGGGACCGGCACATCCGATCAAGTGTGGTAGCGTAGATGCCAGCGTTGGTCATCGACCGGACGCTGGGTCTTGGACTGATCGAATGCTGAGGTCTAGCATCTGATCCTATTGTTGGGTAGCACAGATAAAAGTCACTGTGTGATCGAACGCTGGCAGAGTCTGGTCAAGCATGACTAGACACGTCCGGTCGAAGAAAATCATTTCTAGAACCTTACTAGAAACAACCGAACACTGGAGGCTTAACATCTGGTCAGTTTGTGTGCTATGTCTGGTCAATAGATGACCGTTGAAATATGACAAACAGTATTTGAAGTAGGGGACACGTGGCATGTATCACATGACCAAACGCTGAGGGCCTAGTGTCTAGTCGATCGGACCAGAGCGTCTGGTCACCCCACAGTTGTGCCCAGTGAAGGGGTACAACGGCTCTATTTTGTGGGGGCTTCTATTTAAGCCCCATGGCCAGTTGAAGCTCATATCCTTTGGCCATTTTCATTGACATAGCAACCTTGTGAGCTTAGCCAAAGCCCTCCCACTCATCTCCATCAGTTGATTCATCATCTTTGTGAGATTGGGAGAGAATCCAAGTGCATTGCTTGAGTGATTGCATCTAGAAGCACTTGGTGTTCGTGTTTCGCTGCGGGATTCGCTTGTTACTCTTGGTGGTTGCTGCCACCTAGATGGCTTGGAGCAGCAAGGATCATTGAGCATAGAGCGGATGATTGTCTTCGACTCCGATCGTGGTGATTGTGAGGGGTTCTTGACCTTTCCCCGGTGGAGAGCCAAAAGGTACTCTAGTGGATTGCTCATAGGCTTGTGTGATCCTCATCTTGTATTGGTTGTGCGGTACCCTATTGAGGGTTTGGCATGTGAAGCCAATTAGCGCGTGAACCTCTAAGTGAGTGAATCACCACAACGAGGACTAGCTTGCCAGGCAAGCAAGTGAACCTCGATAAAAAATCATTCTGTTCATCATTGATTCTGAGGTGATTGATCTTCATTGTTATTCATCCTTGTGATTGATTGGTTCCTTCATCTACATGGTGGTATAACCTTCTTGATCACTCTCTTTACATTACCGCAAACTAGTTGTCAAGCTCTTTAGTGTAGCTAGTTGTGAGAGCTTGCTTGGCTTGGTTGGTGTGGCTCTTTAGTTAGTCTTTGAAAGCACACTAACATAGGTAAGTGTCATAGCTATTGTGTGAATAGATACTATCTAAACTAGAATTGTGGTAGGTGGCTTGCATTTTGAGTAGGCTAGCGCAACACTTACTTCGCATCATAATTGTCTAACCATTTTGTTAAGTGTTGTTGTAGAAATTTTTATTAGGACTATTCACCCCCCCTCTAGCCATTAGGACCTTTCAAGTGGTATCGGAGCCGAGGTCACCGTGATTTGAGGCTTAACAACCTTCGGTGCAAAAATGGCTCAAATCAACAACACCAAGAAGCCACCCCTAATTTGATGGCTCAAATTATCCCTATTGGAAGGCTAAGATGACAACATATATCAAGTCAATCAATAGGAAGATTTGGAAGGTGGTAGAAACAAAAATTGAGATTGAAGATGAAGATGCTCCCACCGTCAGCTGAAGAAATACTTCTCCAAAACAATGACATTGCTCTTAGTGCCATCCATGATGCTTTGGACAAGAGAACCTTTGAGCAAATCAAGAACATTGAGAGAGCTCATGAGGCTTGGAAGAAATTGGAGAAGTCTTCTCTCTTCGACACTCCATCATGCTTCATGTCTAAGGCCACTAAGGTACAAACTTGTGATGATGAAAGTGATGAAGAACATGATGATGAAAATGAACATGAACATGAAAATGATAGTGATAGTGATGATGATGAACCTACTAAAGATGAATTATTTGACATGCTAGAAGATGCTAAAGAATATTTTGACATTAAGAGAAGGGAATGCAAGAGCTTGAATAAGGAGGTAAAAGCCCTTAAGCAATCCCTTGATGAGCTTAAAACAACTCATGAGAGGCTAGAGGAAGCCCATGAGAAGCTTGGCAAAGCTCACAAGAAGCTTGAAAAAGCTCATTCTTCTTTGCTTAATGAACAACATAAGAAGAAGCATGTTGAAACTTGCAATGTAGGTTTAACTTGTGATTTAATTGATACATCACTATCTATGCCTATCATTGTTCCTCCCACTAACCCTTCTTATAGCACTTCCACTCCTACCTCATCTAGTAGTGATGGTCTTACTTGTGATGCCTCACTAGTGGTTGAGAATGAGAACCTCAAGAAGGAGGTCAATAAGCTCACTCATACCTTGGCTAAGGCTTATGGTGGTGAGGACCGCTTGCTTATGTGCTTGGGTAGCCAAAGAGCTTCTCTCTACAAAGAGAGATTGGGCTATACCCCCAAGAAAGGCAAGACGGCCTTTGCTCCTCACAAGACTAGTTTTCTGAAGAACAATGGTCAGGTTTTGCACTAGTTGCAAGCAAGTGGGTCATAAAGAGTATGAATGCAACAACAAGAGCAAAAATGCTAATGTATCCTTCATAAAGCTTGATTCATGCTATATGCTTACTAAGGATACAAATGGTGTGAAGGCTAAGTTCATTGGTAAACCATAGATGGGCTCAAAGAACAAAGCTATTTGGGTACCAAAGAGCTTAGTGACTAACCTTCAAGGACCCAAGCAAGTTTGGGATACCTAAAAAGAATTGATCTTCTTTTGTAGGTCAATTATAAAGCCGGAGGAAGGCATTGGGTTCTTGATAGTGGGTGCACTCAACATATGATCGGTGATGCAAGAATGTTGCAACTCAATCAACACCAATGGAAATGATGGTTATGATAGTATCACATTTGGTGACAATGGCAAAGGCAAGGTCAAAGGACTTGGTAAGATTGCAATAACAAATGACATGAGCATATCCAATGTGTTACTAGTAGAGAGCTTGAACTTCAATTTGCTATACAGTGGCTTAATTGTGTGATCTTGGATTCAAATGCATATTTGGGGTAGATGATGTTGAGATCATAAGTGTAGATGGCTCTAACTTGATCTTCAAAGGCTTTAGATATGAGAATCTATACTTGGTTGAATTTCAATGCTAGTGAAGCTAAATTATCTACATACTTGTTCACTAAGTCTAGCATAGGGTTGGTTATGGCATAGAAGGCTTGGTCATGTTGGAATGAAAAAACTGAATAGATTGGTTAAGCATGAACTTAGTTAAAGGCTTGAAAGATGTTATGTTTGAAAAGGTTAAGCTTTGTAGCTCTTGTCAAGCCGATAAACTAAGTTGGAAACACCCATCCTAAGAAAAGCATGATGAGCACTAGCAAAGCATTTGAGTTATTGCACATGGATTTGTTTGGGCCAACACAATACACTAGTATTGGTGGAAACAAATATGGCTTTGTGATAGTGGATGACTACACTAGATACACATATGTATTCTTTCTAGTGGACAAAAGTGATGTATTTGCAACATTCAAATCATTTGTCAAAGGAATTCACAATGAATTTGAAACAACCATCAAGAGAGTTAGAAGTGACAATGGTAGTGAGTTCAAGAATACTAGAATTGATGAGTTGTGTGATGAATTTGGAATTAGACATCAATTCTCGGCTAAGTACACATCTCAATCAAATGGACTTGTTGAGAGGAAGAATAGAACACTCATTGATATGGCAAGGTCTATGCTTAGTGAGTACAATGTGAGTCAATCTTTTTGGGCCAAAGCTATCAACACTGGCTTGCTATTGTAGCAACCACCTCTATTATCACCGATTGAAAGAGAAGACACCATATGAGCTCTTGAATGGTAGAAAGCCCAACATTGCATATTTTTTGGGTCTTTGGTTGCAAATGCTATATCTTGAAGAAAGGCACTAGATTGGGCAAGTTTAACAAAAAATGTAATGAAGGATTCCTACTTAGGATATTCCACTACAAGAAAAGCATATAGAGTTTGGAATTTGGATAGTGGTACTCTTGAGAAAGTTCATGATGTTGAATTTGATGAAACCAAGGGTTCACAAGTAGAGAATGAAAACTTGGAAGATGTTAGAGGCATTCAACTTTCAAATACCATGAAGAACATAGATATTGGTGAATTGAGGCCTAGGAAAGTGAATGATGATGAAGATGATCAAGTGCAAGTGCTCTCTAACTCAAATGTGCAAGATGATACAAATCAAGTTAGTGCAAGTGGATCTCATGATAATGAACAAGATCAAGTGGCTAGTACATCATCTCAACCAAATGATCAAGCAAGTGCAAGCAATCAAGTTCCAATGCTCCAACCAACCAATATTGCAAGAGATCATCCTTTGGACACTATCATTGGTGATATTTCAAGAGGTGTACAAACAAGATCAAGATTGGCATCATTTTGTGAACACTTCTCATTTGTGTCATCCATTGAACCAAAGAAGATAGATGAAGCATTGAAGGATGTTGATTGGGTGAATGCTATGCATGAAGAGTTGAATAACTTCACAAGAAATCAAGTATGGGAGTTAGTAGAAAGACCAAAGGGACACAATGTGATTGGAACCAAATGGGTCTTTAGAAACAAGCAAGATCAAGATGGGATAGTTGTAAGGAACAAAGCAAGATTGGTAGCATAAGGCTATACACAAGTTGAAGGTCTTGACTTTGGAGAAACATATGCCCCTAGTTGCTAGATTAGGAAGCAATTAGAATCTTGCTAGCCTATGCTTGTGCCCACAACTATCAAGCTCTATCAAATGGATGTTAAGAGTGCATTTCTTAATGGCTACATCAATGAAGAAGTATATGTTGAGCAACCTCCCGGTTTTGAAGATGAATAAGAAACCCAACCATGTATACAAGTTGAAGAAAGCATTGTATGGCTTAAAGCAAGCACCTAGAGCATGGTATGAGAGATTGAGGGACTTCCTACTCTCTAAAGGGTTCACAATGGGCAAGGTTGACACCACTCTTTTCATAAAGAAGATTGGAAAGGATCTATTTGTGTTACAAATCTATGTTGATGATATCATATTTGGATCAACCAATCAAGATTTTTGTGATGAATTTGGAAAGATGGATGGCTAATGAGTTTGAGATGTCCATGATTGGAGAGTTGAGTTACTTCTTTGGTCTTCAAATCAAGCAATTGAAGAATGGTACATTTGTGAGTCAAGGCAAGTACATCAAGGACATGATCAAGAAGTTTGGCATGAGTGATAGCAAAGCCATTAGCACACTAATGGGAACAAATGGCAACTTGGATAGTGATGCAAGTGGCAATATGGTGGATCAAAAGTTGTATCGGTCTATGATTAGGAAGCCTACTCTATGTAACCGTATCAAGGCCAGATGTCATGTTTAGTGTATGCATGTGTGCAAGATTTTAAGCCTCGCCAAGAGAAAGTCATTTGAAGGCTACAACAAGAATATTGAGGTACTTGAAGCATACACCTAAATGTTGGTTTGTGGTATCCCAAATGAGCAAAGTTTGAGCTAGTTGGTTACTCCGACTCGGATTATGCATGATGCAAGGTTGAAAGAAAAAGCATCTCAGGACACATGTCAATTGTTGGGAAGATCACTTGTTTCATGGTCATCAAAGAAGCAAAATAGTAGTTGCATTATCAACCGCCAAAGCCTAAATACATATCTACCGGTAGTTGTTGTGCACAAATACTTTGGATGAAGGCCAATTTGAGTGACTTTGGAATCAAGTTCAAAAAAGTGCCATTGCTATGTGACAATGAGAGTGCAATCAAGCTAACCAACAATCCGGTGCAACATGCAAGAACAAAGCACATTGATGTCCGCCATCATTTCATAAGAGATCACCAACAAAAAGGGGACATCTGCATTAAGAGTATAGGTACCAAAGATTAACTTGCCGATATATTCACCAAGCCATTGGATGAGAAAAGGTTTTGCAAGCTAAGGAATGAGTTGAATATATTGGATTCCTCAAATATGTGTTGATGCATCCCCCACTTATATGACATGCCTCTCCTTCGAGCAATCCAAGGTAAAAGTTGATTGGCATGGCATACATCCTTGCTAAGGACATGTTTAGTGCATCTAGTCATCTCTCCATTTTATTAGGCTCATTCATGAAAATCAAATGAATTTGATGTTTATATGGTATCACTATTGATTCTATGCTTGACTTGATCTAGTGGTAGCATATGACATGTTTATGGGCTTGTAAACCTAGTGTTTAATCTAGAAAATGAGCTTTAAGTGTTTAACTCAACATGGTACAAGATAACCCTTATTTGGAGGTGTGAAGAAGCTTGTCCTTGGATCAAACCAAGTTAAATATCTTTGGCAAATATTCTAGTTTGAACCAAACTTAGGAAAATAATTCTCACCCCATTGATTGACATTGATAATCTCGACCCTACAAATGGTATTATCTACATTTTAAACCTTTGTGGTCATTGATGACAAAGGGGGAGAAATTAGTGTACAAAGATAGTGAAAAAGGGGGAGAAAAACTATTAGTGATATTAATACATGAGGAGAAATATGACAAAGGAAAGGGATCAATTAAAATTTTTAAAAAAATTTGAGCACATAAGTAGGGGGAGCAAGCTCATAAACTTGTATGGTGCATTTGAATGTGCATCTCATATGTTTGCTTGCATGGCATAAGTTCTAAATTTAAAATATCCATGCTTGTGTGATGTATACTAGTTGTAAGATTGAATGATGAAATGAAATCACTAGATAACTTTCATTTCCAAGTAAGTTTTTACAAGTGGTATCTAGCTAACAATGGTGCTAAGGATGGTATAATGGTGCACTCCGATTGGTATCACGCTTCAAAGGTCCATCTTTTATACCTTGGCATCATTTGGTAGACATTGTCTCCTACATTCCTATCTACTCATATGTGCAAGCTACAATCCAAACTCTTAGCACATATGTAGGGGGGAGCAATTGCTACCATATAGAGTTCATAAAACTTGTCCATATCCTTTTACACATGGTAAACATGCTTGGGCAAGCAACATGAATTCAATTGAATTTTAATTCATATTTTTGTATAAGGGTTGTCATCAATTACCAAAAAGGGGGAGATTGAAAGCTCTAGTTTGGTTTTGGTGAATTGATGAAACCCTAAGTGCTAACCTAGTTTATCAAGTGATCATGAGATAGGTAGCACACTCCAAGTGGTGAAGCAAATGAAGATCATAGCATGATGATGATGATACCATGATGACGATCAAGTGCTTGGACTTGGAAAGAAGAAAGAGAAAAATAAAAAGCTCAAGGCAAAGGTATAAACCATAGGAGCTATTTTGTTTTGGTGATCAAGACACTTAGAGAGTGTGATCATATTTAGGTTTGATAGCCGTACTATTAAGAGGGGTGAAACTCATATCGAAATGCGGTTATCAAAGTGCCACTAGATGCTCTAACTCATTGCATATGCATTTAGGATCTAGTGGAATGCTAACACCCTTGAAAATGTTCATGAAAATATGCTAACACATGTGCACAATGTGATACACTTGGTGGTTGGCACATTTGAGCAAGGGTGAAGAAGTTAGATGTGAAGAGGAGTTAGTCTTGCTGGTCACTGAGTGACCGGACGCTGGTCTCAGAGGGACCGGCATGTCCGGTCAAGTGTGGCAGTGTAGATTCCAAGCGTCGGTCATCGACTAGACGCTGGGTCTTGGACTGACCGAACGCTGAGGTCCAGCATCCAGGTCCTATTGTCAGGCAGCATAGATAAAAGCCACTGTGTGATCGGACGCTGGCAGAGTCTGGTCAAGCATGACCGGATGCTGTCCTGGTCAAAGAAAATCGTTCCTAGAACCTTACTGGAAATGATCCGGACTGCTGGAGGCTCAGCTGTCGGTCAGTTTGTGTGCTGTGTCCAGTCAATAGATGACCATTGAAATCTGACGAACAAGTATTTGAAGCAGGGGACATGTGGCATGTATCACGTGACCAGACGCTGAGGGCCAGCTGTCCGGTCGATCAGACCAGAGCGTCCGGTCACCCCAGTGCTATGCCTAGTGAAGGGGTACAACAACTCTATTTCATGGGGGCTTCTATTTAAGCCCCATGGCCAGGTTGAAGCTCATACCTTTGGCCATTTTCATTGACATAGCAACCTTGTGAGCTTAGCCAAAGCCCTCCCACTCATCTCCATCATTGATTCATCATCTTTGTGAGATTGGGAGAGAATCCAAGTGCATTGCTTGAGTGATTGCATCTAGAGGCACTTGGTGTTCGTGTTTTGCTGTAGGATTCACTTGTTACTCTTGGTGGTTGCTTGCCACCTAGATGGCTTGGAGCAACAAGGATCATCGAGCGGAGAGCGGTGATTGTCTCTGGCTCCGATCGTGGTGATTGTGAGGGGTTCTTGACCTTTCCTCGGTGGAGAGCCAAAAGATACTCTAGTGGATTGCTCGTGGCTTGTGTGATCCTCATCTTGTGTTGGTTGATTGGCACCCTACTTGAGGGTTTGGCAGTGTGAAGCCAATTAGCGCATGAACCTCCAAGTGAGTGAATCGCCATAACGAGGATTAGCTTGCCGGCAAGCAAGTGAACCTCGGTAAAAAATCATTCTGTTCATCATTGATTCTGAAGGTGATTGGTCTTCATTGTTATTCATCCTTGTGATTGATTGGTTCCTTCATCTACATGGTGGTATAACCTTCTTGATCACTCTCTTTACATTACCGCAAACTAGTTGTCAAGCTCTTTAGTGTAGCTAGTTGTGAGAGCTTGCTTGCTTGGTTGGTGTGGCTCTTTAGTTAGTCTTTGAGAGCACACTAACATAGGGAAGTGTCATAGCTATTGTGTGAATAGATACTATCTAAACTAGAATTGTGGTAGGTGGCTTGCTATTTTGAGTAGGCTAGCGCAACACTTGCTTCGCCTCATAATTATCTAACCATTTTGTTAAGTGTTATTGTAGAAATTTTTATTAGGCTATTCACCCCCTCTAGCTATTAGGACCATTCACCAACCCAGTCGCAACACCATGGTGCCTCCCCATACTTCATGGTCTTTCGGCTCTGAGGCATGTTCTACCCACCAACATCGCCTTCCGAGCACCCAGAGTGGAGCACTATGATGAGCAGAACTCTGACCAAGCTTGGGCTGACGATATCAATCACCAAGAAGAGGAGCGCCTAGTCATATGTGTTTGGACGGCAAAGTAGCTCGATGGCTTGTGGAGATACTATAACCAGCAACTGCCATTGATAGATTCTTCTTGGTCGAAGACCTAGTACTCCATAGGAAGTAGAAGACAGAAGGCATGCATAAGCTTTCCTCACCCTAGGAGGGCCCCTTCATCGTCAACACGGTCACCCGACCAGGGTCTTTCAGATTATGTGACATGGATGAAGTAGATGTCCCAAATCCCTAGGCACATTGATCTCCTTAGGCATTTCTATCCCTGAAACGTTCCATACAAAGATATGTACCATTTCATATTCAAGTATTCAATAAAGTTTTCGCTCTAATTTTTCTTCATGTTGTTTTCTTCATGATTACTCGCTAAGTGATCTTCCTCCATGTATAACACCTTAAAAATGGCATATGATCAAGCCTAAGGCAAATCCCCAAATAGTCATGTTGATGCTCAGATGTCCCCAGAGACGGCCCTATCTCTGGCTCCTCCCTACATGTGTACGAGCGTCTTCCCTCTGCATTACAAGCGGTCGGCAATGGCTCCTTGGCGACGCCTTGTTCTTCCTACACGCACACGTGCTCCGCGCTCCACGTCATGGTTAACAGGCTAACTAGGGCTGGAGACTCAGCTACAAACTAACTGGTCAGATGGTTTATATGCAATATAAAAACACAAACTTCGCAAATAACACTAAGTGTTTAGCAAAAGCTGCTAAGCACTTTTACAAAGTATTCAAACAAAAGTCTTTTTTCCTAATCTACTGGACATTGCCTTGTCCCTCGCCAAATAGGCTGATGTCTCCAACAGGCTTCACCACTGCTTCCTTCGCCTTGTCTTCTAGCTTCGCGACTTTCTACATGTTTGTCCCTCAGGCGAAGCCGGTCATTATCACTTTGGGTTTAACCAAAGGATAATGAGACCGCAACACCATGAGCGCATGGATGATGGCTCCATGGGCAGCGCTATGGGTGAACTCCTTAAAGTCCATCCATGTCGTCCAGCATTGATCCATGATCATCTGAGGCAGCACGTCGCTAGGCAACCATGTTGCCCCTTCGGGTGGTGCAAAGCTGATGCAGTCGAGCACGGGTTTTATCCCTACTGCCACTGCCTCTAGCTTATCATCCTAGGCTTTCACCTAGTCTCCAAAGACCTTGAACTGTGCCTACACTTGATAATGGTATTCTGCAACACACCAGCAATAGTATGCTAAGCATGCTCCTAACAACGGATGAACGGATATGACAAGACGATGCACTTACATTCAAGATCTACGGTGACCTTGTTGGCTTTCTCCTCTGCTTCCTCCTTTCCCTTGAGGAGCTGGCCGACGGCCTCATAGGAGAGTTCGAGCTCCATCTCTAGGGCTACACAACAAGGGCAGACGTTTTATAACATTGAGCATCAACAGAGCAAGATCTAAGGTCATACCTTTCTGCTGGTTGGCACTATAGCCAAGCCGCTCGACTAGCGACTGGTTCTCCTGCTCCATTAGGTGGCTGATCCTTCTCCAATGCTAGGACCTTCACTTCCAAATCCTCCCTATGGTGGTGTTCTTGGAGTAGGCATGCCTAGAGGTCAGGTCACTGATGCCTGGAGGTTTTTGTTTTCCTCTAGCACCGGGGTCATCTCTTCCAATTGCCATCAGCACCGCTTGGACACCTTCATCACATTCTGCAAAAGCAAATGTTCAAGAACTCCATTCTAAAACAAACATCGATGAAAGATTACTTTAGGCTCACATCAATTCAGCCGATAATCGCTGACAGGTCAGCTCTCAACCTCTATGTTTCTGAAGCTCACCTCCTGCTCCTCTAGCATGTCGAACTCATCGCCACGCTAGATAACCGTGCGGAGGACTTGAGGTGGTTGAGCGGGTTCATGGACAATCTCTTCAATTTCCATAGCAGCCACCCTCGGAGGTGACCTCCTTAGTCGTTGCTATGCTCAGACTAGGACATCTGAGCCCCACCCCCATCACTAGCGCTGTTGTGGGAGTCGCCTGCTTGGCAACAGCGGGTGGATCATGCACAATGCTACTCGGCGCATTCTCCATGGACTCCATCCCTGCTCCGGCAAGATCAGCTGATGTCTCCACTATGGTCCATGCCTCTTCATAGCCCGACATGTCTGTCGGGTCACCTTTGTCATGCGCCCCACCTCTAGGCAACGTTGGCTCGGCCTGCTAGTGGCTCCTCCATGGTGGGACCAACGGGATGTGCGTCAGGAAACTACTCCACGACTAGGGGTGATTGGGTCCGCTCTTGTTTGACCCCACCCAGCATTATGAGCCTTTGGTTCCATCGCATGTCGCCCAGTCATCAATGGCTGATTCCTGTAGGTCCTTAGTCGACTCCATGCCATGACAACGAAATAGCTCGTCAAACAAGAAGATTTCGCACTAAAGAAATGTTGTTAGGAAAACAAAATGTAAGGGGACACTTACAAAGGGGACTCTCGCCATGTGGTTCTAAACCAAGAACCCCATTTGAAAGCACCCAGCCCAGTAGCAGAGCTAGCCCATGTCTCCTCACCTCTCCGGCTGGCGTCCTTGGTCGTTACCACCGGTGTCACCCATGCAGTCTCAAGGGCTGCGGTCACTGTTCGGGCTATCAGTGCTGGGGTTGCCTGAACACTCTCAGGGACTACTACTGTGGCTTTATGTGTTCTCCACCTCCCTCATGTCTTTGCACCGGCCAGCATAGCTGATAGAGGCATCTCGGTGCTCAGAGGTGGCGGAACCGCTGATCTATCGTCCTTAGACGAATCCGATAGAACCATCTGCCGCCTCCGAGGCTGGGCGGCGCCACCAATGCTAACTAGCCCCTCCTTGCTCCAAGAGGACCTCATCATTTTTCTCCTCTTTAGGGATGCCTCTTCTTCAGCTAGTCACTTTCAGTGGAGCTTCTCGTGGACATATGATGACCGCTCATCTGCATCTGTGGCTCCTACGCTGCTCTGACCCCTCTTCGTCCACATCTGAGTTGGTCTGATGCTGGGGACTGCTTAGCTAGGGCAAAAATGAAACATGGCCATTCCTTCGATGGCACCGCCAAGAAGTACACCGCTCGGTCCTGCCCATGAATCTTCAATAGTGCAAATGAATACATTGCATAGCAAAAAGAACAAGTAAACACCATCAGAAGGCTCTTTCCGCTAGGGGAAGGTTGCCAACGCTAAAGGCCCTCTATTGATCTTTGATGGACAACCGGCCCGTGAGATTAGACAATGTCAGTGATCCAGCACTTGTCTTTGTCCCGATCAATCTCCTCAGGCACCTCTGTAGGGCCAAGATGGCGGTCTAGAGGGGGGTGAATAGTCCTTTCTAAATTTAATCACGCCGGCTAACCAAAACAAATGTGGAATTAAAACAACCGGTCTAGCCAAGACTACACCCCTCTATCTATGTTCACAAGCACCTTATAAAGATCCTAATTAGGCAACAAAGGTGCCAGGCTAGCTAAAGCTCTCCTAATCAATTCTAGGAGCAAGGTCACATAAACCTATGCCATTAGTACTTCAATCAACGGGGGAGCTCCTACACATGCTAGTAAGCAAAAGCACAAAGCCACCTAAGCTCACTAGGAATGCTCAATAACAAGGCTACACTAAGCCAAATTATAGAACACAAATTACTTAGCTACACAAACTAAGCAATGTTACTAATAAGGTTACTCAAACCGAATTAGTCACGCAAGGGAGCTACTTCTATGCTACACAAGTAAGAAGGTAACTAGCAAGCTACACAAGCTAACTAATTACAAGAGCAACTACACAAGCATAATGTAAATGAAGTAAATACAAGCTTGTGTAATGAGGATGCAAACCAATAGGGAATACAAGGATGACACGATGATTTTTATCTCGAGGTTCACTGTTCTTGCCAACATGCTAGTCCTCGTTGAGACAAGCTCCAAGGTTGCTGCTGGTCCTCTTGCTAGTGGTGACCCACAAGTCACACTCTCCCACGTGGAGTGCTTACCACAAGCTCTAGCACTTGACTCGGCTGGACCACTTGTCAGCCCTTCAGTGTCTCCCTCTACTAGAGTTGCTCTTCGTGGCTCTCATGGGACGAGCATAATGCCCCTCACAAAGCTCTTCTTCAGAGCATCGCACAAACTTCTTATGGGCTTTACTGAAGACCACCACCAAGCCATGTAGGGGGTGGCAACCTCTAAGAGTAACAAGCACCACCAGCTTGCAAGACGACCACCTAGTGCCACTTGATGCAATCTCACTGATGCAATCGCACTAGAATCGCTCACTCACTCGATCGGATGAACACTATCAAGCTCAAGTGAGTTAAATGGCTCCCAAGCACTACCACATAAGCCACCAAGGCTCTAGTGTGTTCAGCCATGGGCCAAATGCTAGCCAACACTTCTATTTATAGCCCCACGAGCTAAAATAGCCGTTGCCCCTCCACTGGGCTTTTTGCGCATCGACTGGACGTGCAGGTCCACTTGACGAGACTGCACCGATCCCTACGTCTGGTCGCTGCCACACTTCCACTGTGTCACTAGCCATTGCCACCAATGGCTATTGTGATAGAACCGCCCAATTTATACAAGATCAAGTACAACTATTCCTGCTAACACAGTTGACATGTGCATACTTTCACTTATATAAACCCAGTAGTCCGCCGAGTATCACGAAGGACCTCGGTAAATCAACCTCACAACCAATATCATAGGATTAAGCAAATACACATCACATACATGGAGT
This sequence comes from Miscanthus floridulus, assembly GCF_019320115.1. Taxonomy (NCBI): domain Eukaryota; kingdom Viridiplantae; phylum Streptophyta; class Magnoliopsida; order Poales; family Poaceae; genus Miscanthus; species Miscanthus floridulus. The sequence goes on along the minus strand of NC_089594.1, from coordinate 86,180,377 downwards.
TGCAGCTGGAAATAATATTACAAAAGAGTTCACAAGTAATAGTACAAAGTTGGGTTTCAAAACCTAATTAGTGAAAACAACATAGCTTTCAAATGATTACATTAATATAAGTTCCAATACATTGCTAGCATAAGTGACATCCTCTGACAAAAGCATATAAATGAGAAGTAAATATAGAGTCACCGAGCCCACCGGCAGGTTAACCACCATCTTCAACAGGCTGAGAACTTCACCTGCAACATGGTGGGATAAACCCTGAGTACTCGAATATACTCAGCTAGACTTACCCGTTATAAACCAGAAATGAAGTGACACCAAGGACTATGCAAGGCTTTATGGGTGGAGCTAGCTTGACAAAATTTTGCATAAAAGCCTCTATTGAGCTATCCATTTTACAATTCGGTAACCAAGTTAATTATAGCTATTCATCTCTAGATTAACAACTAACCTATGCCAAACATGTAGAATACCATTTAGTAACAGGCAATAATAACCATAGCCGATGTAGTAATGTGAATATCATCATCATAACCATCAAGTTTCCACTAAGTTACTCTACAGTTGCTGTTGCTTAGTCAAGTTCTCACTATCTAGGAGAGACTGGAGATTTGAATCGATTCCTACCCAGCTCGGGAAATTATTCCTAACACACACCCAAGCAACCTGATTAGTGGTCACCTCGGGTCACCTTTGGTATAGCTCAGGAACAAATTTGTGGGTCCGAGTAGCGCCACACTCTCAAGGAATCCACTCTGCTAGGACAGTCAATCTGCCCTTTGGACTTACGCCTAATGGCTCCCCGCACATCCTTACTACTGCCTAGAGTGCGCACTTTCACTTCCCATCTTCCGGACCTGAGTTGAGCTACTCAGCTTCGCGGTCAGGAATGAGTTATCCGACCAACTAAGTGATAGGCATGCGTTCAACATGACATGAGGGCGTACATCGAAATCGGTCCTTAATCCGATAGTGATGGGGATAGATAGGCACCCAAGACCTCTATGCCTTGTTGCTTTCTCTATCATGATCCTGCCTGGTCTCTTTATTCATTGACACATCAGTTATTTCCACTGATAGCAAATATAGCCAACCGTGCTTTGGTATCCACCTATCTCTCGTAGATGATAGGAAATCACCCGACTTCTGCCGGTCTAAGCATTGCTAATCATACATTTGATCCTAGGATCTACATTGGGTTCAAGGTATATTTCTAGGACAAGGTAGTTCTATGCATCAAGTGGTTCCAATCAACTCTTATAACCTAATGCATCAAACATAAAGAACTCAAGTGATATTTGTAAAAACATAGGAGGCTTAGAATGATCTGGGGCTTGCCTGTGATCCAACACTAGGTTAGTGTTTGTTAGATGACACTCACTTGGCGATCATCTCCCATTCAGGCATGTACTCTAGGGGTCCTTCCATCTTCGGGATAGGTTCACCATACACCAGTCTTTTGGTTCGATTCCATCATCACGTCCTTCACGTGGTGCATCTAGTGTACCTAGATCATGAAAATTTAACATAATCAAGATATGATAATTATCTACAACTTTTGTACTCACCAAAACCATAGCAAATATCATTTACACCACGAAAATAATTGCACAATCAAAACTGCGCATGCAGCTCAACAGCAGAGGTACAATTATAGATAGAAAACTAATAGGAACTTTAGAGAAGCATAACTGGAGTTCTAGACCCATAACAAACATGAATCATAACTTTTTGAAAGTCTTATGAAGTTACCTACAACTTTCTTATTCTTATCTTAAGATCATTCTAAAGTTAACAAGGTCAATTAATCCAATAAATGCATCTCTGTCCAAAACATGGATAGAATCTAATATGCAACTTTAAACAGCTATAACTAGAGTTCTACATGTCCAATAAATGTGGTTCTATACTTTTTATAAATCTTAGAAAATTCTAAACAACTTTGTTATAAACACCTAGAGCTAATTCTACTACTAAAAAGGCCCCATAGTACCAACAAGGCAACATTGTCTGGGTTTGGGCAGAAACAGCCATAGAAATTTAAGCAACTATAACTAAAAATCTACTTAACCAAAAATTATGCTCTTTAGCTTTTTGAAAATCTTAAGAAAAGTACTACAACTCATTTATTGTTATCAAGGCATGATTCATAACTTAACTAAGCCAATTAATACAAATATGCAGGCCTATTTAGAACAGGAGCAAAGCAACACATGGCATTTGTTATTTTTATAGCTCTTAAACTATCAAGTCTAAACTCCTGAAATTTTTAACACCATATACAAATAGAATCATTGGCCTACCATAAAAATTTCACATTTATTTGAGCACAACTGCAATTATGAAAAAGACAAGACATAACTAATATTAAAAACCTAACTGCATAAATTGATTTTTACAGCAAAAACTTTAAACTAAAATATGGCATATTATAGATCTACTGCATAGATAATTTCACAAGGATTCCAAAAAGTCCTCATTTACTATTTTATGATTTTTCTACTAATTACTATGATTTTCCAAATTTTAGCTAAATAATTGCAATATTCCCAAAAGAAAAGAAAAAACATTTTTACAAAGTGAACACAAACTTTTCTTCTAATTGACTAAGCCCATATATGTAACTACATGTGTCTAGGCATTAAGCAACTAGAACCACTCAAGAGTTTCTATGTATGATTCACCCCCCTCTTCTTCTTTCTCTCGACGTAGGACGTAGCAGAGGACGAAGGAGGACGCCGGGGAGGCTGAGCTTCAGGCAGCTGGCAATGATGAGGAAGGGGATGGCTGACCCTGGCTATGACCAGCCATGGCCCTTGACAGAAGCACCTCCGTCTACCAACATCTTGTTCATCGACTTCCCATCAACCAAACCTTTTACATATAAAGCTTTTAAGTGCCAATGCTTGACTGGTTTATCAAATATTACTTGCTGTATAACCGTCAGCTTGGCAACTATCTCTTCATACTCTGATTCATCAAAATCTGAATAAACTTCTTGATCTACTAGAGCTCTGAACTCTGATGGCAATAGAAAAGCCATTTGAATATTAGCTGATGGTTGCTTTCTATCGGTTGTTTGCTTAGTACACCATACTTGAGGTTTATCAGATGCTTGAGCCTGTTCCAACTCTCTGTTCCTTAGGTGTTGCACCCTTCTCTTCTGGCTTCTGGTCAAACCTCCTGGACACCATTGGCCTTCCTGCTAAACGTATTCTTTCTCGTTACTTTCTTCTTTATAATCAGCCCAGTTTTGATCAACAACTCTTTTTCCAAGCCGATTATGAACACTTCCATTTTTTAATCGCCGATCCATGTTATTATGATGATATGCATCCAGAGCATGGATAGACCGGCGGTTGGTTTGAGATTGCCTAAACTTCCAATATTGATCGCTGCACTCAGGACAGCTATTCTCGGTAGGCAACATCAAACCTTCATTCCAGCAATGTCTAAAGAAAGGACAATTCTAATGCAATTCAGCTTGCTTTCTTTCATGCCTCTCTTTTTCCTGTTGATGCAAGTATTCTTGCTTTTCTAACCACCACTGATAATCCTTTTCCTTCTACCACTACCATTTATTCAACAGAATCTGAGATGTTACCCGCAGCTTTGTCGCCCCTTCTTTTGACATTTCTCCCTGCTCATATCGGCTCTTTTGCTTATCATGTTGTCTCCTAATTTCTCTGTATTTGTTAGCCCATATTTGCCTCTCGGGATCAATTGTTCCAGTTTCTCTCGATTTGGTTGATGTCAGGACCTTAGTCTTTCCTCTGAGCAGCCTAGCATCAACCATGTTTTGATCTCCTAGGAAAGGATTATCATTAACTTTCATTTTTCGAGGTGTATCAAATTTGAGTCTTCCTTGCTGAATAGCCCTCTGTATGTGCTGCCAAAAAATTCTATATTCATTAGTGGAATAAGAAGTAGCATTATGGAACTTGTAGAACTTCTTATTCTTCAACTGATCAGGGGGCAACATCACATGATTATCGGGCAGCTTGATCTGTTCCTTCTCAAGCAAGAAATCGAAGAGCTTATTTGATTTTGTGATGTCAAAGTCATAGCTCTCCTCGACTCCTCTTCCCCAAGGATTTGGTATCATTACTATCTTTTTGCCCCAATTCCATTCAGCCGCAGCAACCTCTTCTTCTTCTTCATAGCCATCATTGACTGAGTATGGATTATAAGCTTCAGGCCATTGTGGTACTCTTCTAGAATCAGATATCTCTACACATACTCTAGAATTGGCTATTGAACACGTCGTAACTCGTTGAGCTAATAGACCTAGGTTGTCAAATTCTTGTCCCAGCAATTTTTCTTTCCATGTTGATAGCATTCCTTGAGCGGCCAAAGCAGCTAGCTCATCATCAGCCAAGTTTAATGAGAAGCACAAATTTCTAGTCTCTCGGAACCTCTAAAGAAACTCAGTGCTCGATTCGTTAGTTTTCTACCTTATAGTTGTCAAATCAGTAATCTTCTTTTCTTAGGTCCTAGTATAAAAATATGTATGAAATTTCTTTTCCAGGTCAACCCAATTAGCAATAGAGTTGACTGGCAGTGATGAAAACCAAGTGAAGGCTAGCCCTGACAGTGACAGGGAGAAGAAACGAACTCAATGGGCTTCCTCAACTAATGCCTCTCCCAATTGTGTAAGATATCTACTAACATGTTCTATTGTGCTTGTGCTGTCTTGGCCAGTGAACTTAGCAAACTCTAGAAGCCTGTAATTTGCAAGAAGAGAGACCAAATCATACCATTCTGGATATGGGCGTTTGTACAAAAAGGTTAACCATTTTGGCTTCAGACCAAACTAATTCTTCATCATCTCGGTCACCTTTAGCAACAACTCGTTAGCATGTGAATTTGGATTTCTCTGTACCTGCTGACCCATCTATGGATTGAAATCTCACGTGCCTTGATATCCTAGATTTGGAATCATATAAAGGGATATTATAATATGTGCCATAATGATACTCTTGTGGAATTTCTATCTACTGGGTCCTTTGCTGGTTTGCAGCTTGAAGTCTCTGGTTATAGACATTAGGATCTATATCTCTATGGATCCTTTGAATTGATGGTGCTATTTTTTGAGCTAACAATGGTATATGGCCCGATGTGCCAAAATTAATCATCTGGTTCTGACCTTGCCCCTGCCGGCTATTGCACATGCTGCACTGATGATTTAGGATTATACTAGTATCTGATTCATAGTAGTACCTTGAGCTTGTTCAGATGAACTCTGAACTACTTGGACATCATCATTACTAGCTAGTGCTGCTTCTTGATGGCTAGGTATCAACTTGATTAGTCCATTGGGTCGACGGATGTAGGAATGTTCTAATAAGCCGGCCCAACCTGATCAACTGGAAACCCATGAAACACCTCTTTTATGGCATTGTGGAATGTGTCCAAGAAAGCTTTATTATGGCTTGATATGGCATCACGAACAAATTTGTTTACAGCTTCCGTGAAGAAACGTCTGTCTTTAGCTTCAACTGTATCTGTCTGCCAGTATAATAGAACTCTTGGTAGTGGATATTTCTGAACCAATGTGTTGTCACGTGTTTTGTGTAGGACAACAAATACTTGTTCTAAAATTCTTCTATAGCTTTGCCGATGACATCTTTATCTCCATCAGGTAGATCTTCATAATGTACCATAAGGATGTCCATTATTGTTGTGAACCGCCATCATAATTGTGGGGTCCCACCGGGCATGCCAGAACATGTATCGGCATGGAAATTTCATCCCGTGCCGAGGGCACACAAGCAAGCAGGAAGGGTCTGGTCGATGGAGCTATAGATCCACCTGGCTTCAACACAGGGGTGGTCGATCCTGCGTACTCCTCCCAAGACGTGTCAGTCAATTTGACCCTACTAATTGACAAGGAGAGAAAGCTAATCAGTAATTTAAGGCGGAACATGCTGGTGTTGCCAGACAGTCCCGAATGTGTGGCTCCGAGAGTCGATATGGAAGGAAACCAACTAAAGAGTCGATTCTAGCATACTCATAGGAATAAATCAGTTAAAGCACATGGGGTTGTGTAAGAAAAATTAGTTATTATTAAGGTGAATATCGTTATTTAGACAAATATTAGTCAATGGCAATAAGATGTCAACAATAATTAATTCATACTAAGCCAATGACTGCAAGTAACCGAATCCCTTTTATAAAAGAAAGAGTTCATCATCATTTAACCATTTAAGAAAGATAAATCTAATGAACATATTAGATCTCATCTATCGCTATGACCAGTGGAGCATGAGGCAGAATCATGCAGATCGTAGAAAGCAACAATAGATTCAACGACCCTAACTTATTACTAATATCGGTGGGTGGGCATGAGACAGAATCATGCAGGCCATAATACAATAATAAGATCATGGGGCTAACGCATCTTTCAACCTATCTTTACCTCAATGGTCTCGTGATGTGAACTGTTCAGTGAAAGCACTCGATATCGGCTAAAATAGTTGATTCAGGCATAGCACACAGTTAAGGTTATGACCTATCAGGAACAGATCTACCAAATAACGATCTCCGCTCCACGGTGCTAATAGTGGGGGTATGAGGCAAAATCACACAGGCCATGATAACAGGCCATAGGAACGGTTTTCACTAGCCAATAGATCTACTCAAGATCAGATATGCCTTAACCGTATACTATGCATAATCAAGATTGACATAAAACAGACGATAAAACATAACTCATCGTTTAAAGTATAGATTAGATCAAATTTAGATTAACAAATGATGGGTTAAAAAAATATAAGGCCGATCTAGATTAATCCCAATCGGGCGAAGTGATATTGTTGTAATCAGATGAATAATGAAAGCAATAAGCAATATTGGTAACTTAATGAATCTATCCGAAGGAACGCCACCCTTAGATAGAGCCGATAACTTGACCTTAATCTAGTTCGAGCAGTAGAGGTCGACCAGATCGATGCAGCTGTACTTGAACTAGGCAAGAGTCGATAACTAACTCATACCAAAGTCACTAGTGGAGGTTGACCAGATCGATGCAGTCGTACTTGAACTAAACAAGAGTCGATAACTAGCTTATACCAAAGTCGTAGTGGAGGTCGATCGAATCGATGCAGCCATATGAATAGAAGTATAAGCCATGACGGTACTTACAGATAAGCCGAAGGTCGGCTAGGACCGATGCAGCCCTGCTCGCAGAAGAACTCGTCGAGATCTACTCTACTCCTACTCCTAAGGGGTGGCCGGAGCCAAAAAAAAAGTAAGTAACTTGTATTGGATTGATTGTATCTCTGATTACAATAGCCGGGGGTTTATATTTATACCCTAGGCTGATAAGAGTCCTAAACGAACAGGACTAGATAACAAAAAGAAATATCAAGATACATGGACTCTAATTTCCCTTTTGTAGAATCCTTGCTGATGAAGCTTCCTTATTTGATGCGTGTCCTTGTTTCTTTCATCGTGATATGTACCTGGACGTCGTGTTTCTCCAAAAATAATATTTCCTGGCCGGCTCGTAAATATCCCTTAATTAGAAGATTTTCTTGCTTTTGACATCATCGGCCGATCTCTTCCTTTCTAGGATAAGCTTATCAAATTTTGGTGTAAACAATCAGCAAGATCAGTAACTTAATGAATCTACCAGAAGGATGCCATCCTTAGGTAGAGCCGATAACCTGACCTTAATCTAATTCGAGCAGTGGATGTCGAACTTAACCGATGCAGCCGTACTTGAACTAGATAAGGATCGATAACTAGCTTATGCTAGAGCTCACAGTGGATGTCGAACTTAACCGATGCAGCCTTATGAACAGAAGTATAAGCCATGACGGTACTTACAGACAAGCCGGAGGTCAGCCGGACCGATGTAGCCCTGCTTGTTGAAGAACTCGCCGAGATCTACACTACTCCTACTCCTAAGGGTTGGCGTGAAGCCAAAAAAAAAGTAATTGGTATTGGTTGATTGGATGTTGTCTGTTACATTAGCTGGGGGTTTATATTTATACCCTGGGCTGATAAGAGTTCTAAACTAAACACGGCTAGATAACAAAAAGAAATATCAAGATACATGGACTCTAATTTCCCTTATGTAGAATCCTTACTGATAAAATTTCCTTGACCGACATGTCTTCTCTTGTTATGCATCCTTGAATTTACCGTATATGCATAGATGCACGCCGATCTTTACTTGTTTTTGCATGCACCATGTAATAATCCTGGACCTGTCTTGGTGTTTCCATTCTTTTCATTGCTTCTTATGGATCCGGATGCTTTCCATATTGCATGAGACTTGAATGGATGCGGCCAAATATTAATTGGCCGTGCGTGCATAAGCACCCTCGGCAATGAATACCAATTTGGTCTCCGGCTCGTATGACAGCCGGACTCATCTCCTTTAATTCTTTGCTTCCTTAGGTACATGCTTACGTACAGCAACATGCCAACCAATGATAATCACGTACTTGGAGATGCTTCCCCTCGCAATACATATCATGCATATGATTTGATTAGCTTGATTAATAATATATATATTCCGGCTGGCTTCCTCTTCTTCATGTACAGCACCATTTGCATATAGACATATATCAACTGAGCCAAATAGGAATAGGCGTGGCCAAATATGCTAATTGGCCATTCATGCAAATAGTTAGGCATTCAAGTCCGGTGATCACGTATACATGTATATCTCCTTTGCTTTAATCTTGATTTTCCCATTCTTTCTTTATTTACGCCCGGCTATGCTGGACTCTGATTATTTAACCCAAACTAATTATTCACCGTAACTTATTGAATAATATTTTCTGGACCGGTCCCTAAATATCCAATAATTAAGAGACTTTCTTGTTTTTGACATCATCGGCTTGATATCTTCCTTCCTAGGGTAAGATTACCAAATTTTGGTGTCAATAGAAAGTGTCAGGCATTGGCTTAAATCGTAAACTTCCCAGTCTCCGCCCTTTTTGTCTGACACTCTACGAAACTAGTTTCTCCATCCCTTAGGCATCTTGGCCTAATTCCTAAAGAGGATATTTGGTGTTCCAAGAGATCTACCAAAGACGGCCTAAAAGGAATTTGATTAGTTTCTTGGATGATAAAATCCGAAGGATTAGTATCTCTCATGGGTCCAAGGTAATAGGCATTTGGAACAACAGACGAAGGGATCAGAATTTCATTTTCCATTCTCGGGAAATCCAGATGAGATAAACTTAATGAAAAGAAAAAATACAAAGCAGCGGCTGATAGTTGAGGGGCAAAAATTTGGAAACGTACCTCAGAGATGTAGTCGTTGGCCGCCAATTTAGTTGGAATAGATCTAAATCCAAGAAGGGATTGTAGATGAATGACTTGACAAGCAGCTTGAATAGAGTAGAAAAAGTTGCTTGGGTTGGAGGTCTGGTGGTGGCGGCTTTGGTTGTTGAGGCTTGCTCGAAGAAGAAGGGGAAAGCGAATGGGCCGAGTGAATTGGAAATGATACTGTTGGGGTATTATATAAAATTCGAACCGAGAATATCAGGAGTTACGCATATATTTCGGAATAAACGGTTGCGACATGGTGAATAGGTAAATATAAATTTTGGAATAAAATCATTTTATCCTAAAATTGGGGGGCATATGTTTACACCAAAATTTGGAAAGAAGAACGCGAGAACTCGAAGCTTTCAGAATTATGTCATCAAGGGATCGATTATGTAAGGATCGGTACTGGGATTGGCTCTTTTTAGATGACATCAGCAGATAACATCAATGAACTACGGATGACATCGGGGAAAATATATCGGACTCTACAAAAGGGGGAAATATATCGGACTAGGGTCCAAGTTATCCTAAGTTAGGAATGTTTTCTTTTATCCCAAAAATTGTAATGAGTCGTATTTGAATAGGATTCATGTTTAGGTTCTGGGTATAAATATTGGACCTCGGCTATTGTAAGAGGACATCCAATCAATCAATACCAATTACTTTTTTCGGCTTCATGCCAACCCTTAGGAGTAGGAGTACTGTATATCTCGATGAGTTCTTCAACAAGCAGGGTTACATTGATTCGGTCGACCTCTGGCTTGTCTGTGAGTACCGTCATGGCTTATACTTTCGTTTGTAAGGCTGCATCGATCCGGTCGACCTCTTATGAACTTTAGTATAAGTTAGTTATCGATCCTTATCTAGTTTAAGAACGGCTGGCATCGGTTAAGCTCGACTTCTCGAATTAGGTTAAGGTCAAGTTACCGGCTCTATCTAAGGGTGGCATCCTTCGGGTAGATTCATTAAGTTATCGATCTTGCTAATGTTCTTATTGTCATTAGTTTCAGTAATATCAACTTGTCCCGATCGAGATCGATCTAGATCGGCCTCACATCCTTTTGGTCCATCGCTTATTTTGTTATATTGCGATAATTCTTACTTTAAATGATGGATTATGTTTTATTGGCCAGTTCTACTTCGATCTTGATTATACATAGTACGTGGCCGAGGTATGTCTGATCTTGAGTATGTTTACTAGCTAGTTGAATCTGGTCCTATAGCTCGTTATTATGGCTGCAACGATCCGATCGATCCCCACTATTAGCACTTTAAACTAGAGTATGCTAGTTGGTAGATTTGCTTTTGGCCAGGTATGACTTTGACTGTTTGCTATGTCTACATCAACTAAATAGCCGATTGCTCGTGCTTTAACGCTCATAGAATTTTTTCATGATTCTGTTAAATGTGAATAGATCTATTTACTTTAAAGATTTAATTTATTATCTTTATTATGGCTGCCATCGATCCGGTCGAACCCCACTGTTAAAGATAATAGGTTAGATTTGATGAGTTTGTAATTCTGTTCATATTAAATAGTCGATTGTTCACATGCTATGACCATTTTTCTACCTGAATCGGTTGTTTTAGCTGATTCACCTGCACTTTCACAGATATGGCACGCTTTTCATGAATCTGTTGGCATATAGTCAGTTTTATGGATTTTTTGGTTCTAGACTATTGTCATCAACATAGCTACATCGATTCCGGTTGAACCTCACTATTGACGGTAATAGATTAGATCTAGACAATTCAAAGATTCGTTTATATCAAATAGTCGATTGTTTGCGTGGCATATCCCTTTTCATCGAATTCATTGGCTTTGCATTACTGTATTGATTAAATCTAATTTAGCCAATGATATATCTTTGACGGATACATATTAATAGCTCAAGGGAAAGGATCATTAAAACTGGGTGCATTGTACTCATTATCATAAATCAATCGTGACCCACGAGCATCAATGTCCTTAATAGTCGATTTCTCCTCGTATCGGCTATTTAGTCGATTTTCTCGTTTAGCTGCTCCCGAAGCGGCACACTTAGAACTGTTTGGGTAAAACTGACATGTTCCACCCTAAATTACTGATAAACTCTCTCTCCTTGTTAATTTCCAGGTCAAATTGACTATCACGCCTTCGAGAATTCACAGGGTCGACTGGTCCTATGTTGAAGCCAAGCAGATCTCCGGGTCGTTCTGGCTTGCTACGTCTCGCCTTCGCTGCGTCTACCATGTTTTCACGCCGATAGCTGTTGAACTCCCTGACCTTTAGTGACATCAGACCCTAGCAACGAAGGGGGATCGGATCTCACTCGGGGTCTAATAAGAGCGTACCTATCTGGTAGACATTCTCTACATCCAACCCTCTCTCACATTAAGACCCGAAAGCGAGGCTTGCAGAAACGAACGCTGAGTAAAACTGGTCAGACTATGAGAAACCTACACCCCAGCGGCTAGGGTGCCTTTGCTCACCAGCGTGATCAGAGTTTTTTCCGCACCCCGGGCTTTTTGGCCTTAGCTAGGAAAAGTGTCGGTGCACGTCTAAGAGTTTATCCACCCGGCAAACTTTCTCTGTGCCCGACCCCTCTTCACATTAAGACCTAGGAGCTAGGGTTACAGAGACAAACTCTGAGTATAACTAGTCGGACTGCAAGAAACCTACGCCCCAGCGGCTATGGCGCCTTTGCTCATCAGCGTAATCAGAATTTGCTCACCCACACCCCAAGCTTTATGGCCTTAAATGACCAAAAGGGTCGGAAAGCACTAACCTTTTTATACGATAGAGGGGAGAAGGGCTAAAAATCTGTTACGCTATAATGAAATTTAAGAGCTTGTCCATTTATTGCAAGTTTGTCGCCTGGCTTATCTGCCTAGCTAAATTCTTATGTGGGATATTCTCATCCTCTATCTCCATAGGTAAGTCCTATCCCAGCGGGGTATATGAGTCGACCGGATGGCTCGGTCGCTGCCGAGTGACGGGTAGGGATTAGTAGGACGCCCCACGCGGGTTGTGCTGACCCCGTCACGAACAATAGACCCAGACTCTGCTCGAACATACCCAGTAAGAGCTCCCCAAACCTATCACTCATGCCATTAAGGTAAGTCTTGTGCCCAAGTCGATCGCACAATTCGGATCGCTGCCGAGAGATAGTTCACCCTTACTTTACGCACGTTTTCTTGTATTAATTTTGCTATCGAGCCCCCGACCCCAGCAACGACGAGGGGTCGGGCCTTACTCAGGGGCTAGCAACAGTGTCTGTTCGATAGACATTCATTATGCCCGACCCCTTTCTCATGCTAAGACCTAGAGACAAGGTGTGTGAAAACAAACTCTAAGTAAAAATGGTCGGACTGCAAGAAACCTACGTCCCAGTGGCTATGTCATTTTTGCTCACCAGCGTGATCAGAGTTTCTATTCCTCCATCCCAAGCCTTAGCCTCCGCCTTCCCAAGAAGGGTTTGGAGGGTCCCACCTGCGGTATCTCCATTGAGAAGAGGCCAGCAGGTCGCCCAAAGTCGATCAGATGGCCCAAGCCATGGCCGAGAGACAGGTGAGGGGCAGTAGGCTACGCCATGCAGGTTACGCCAACTCTATCATGAATGACGGACCCAGACCCTGCATGGACATATCCGGTAAGAGCTCCCCTGAACCCATCACTCGAGCCATCGAGGTAACTTACCAACCTGCTTTTCATTTCTAGTGCATGATCATTCATTCATCCATTCTCATGCACGTATTCATACATTCAGTCATACATTCATTCCATACATTCAAGCATTGCATATGCAAATCATTGCATCACAACGCTTCGTGTCACGTCACGAAGCGGTAGTCGTCTCATTCAATATGAGCAGCGACTGACCTGAGGTTCAAAGGTCATCCCATGAAGGGCTTGAGGCCACCTCGTGTTAACCAAAGCCAGGGGAGAAAAACTTAGATGAGCCCCTAGCAACCTTGCCCGACCTCACTTAGAAGTGGACAGGGACATCTAGACCTTCCTTGTTTGATCCTAACCTCGAGCTGAGCCCATAGAATCTCCATCGAGGAGAGGCCAGCGGGCCACCTGAGTCGCCCTCTGGTGCGACACGGACATCTGCTGGGAGGTGAGTTAAGGAGCAATGGAATGCCCCATGCAAGCTATGCTGACCACATTAACGAACGATGGACCTAGATTCCACTCAAACATGCCTGTTAGCGAGCTCACTGAGCGTGACACTCGAGCCATCAAGGCAAGTGTCGTTAGCTCAACCCCTCTAGTTGCAGGAAACTGCGGATAGGGTGATGCACGAAATTCGGCCTGACCCCTACCAAGCCCTAACAAAGCTCGGGGGCTTCGAGCCGCCTGACCCTAGTTTGGGAATCCAATTGACCTGAGGCTCAAAGGCCAGCCCGTGAAGGGCTTGAGGCCGCCTCGTATCGAATAGAGCTAGGGGAGAAAACATAGATGAGCCCCAGCGGCCTTTGCCTGACCTGCTTAGAAGTGAACTAGGGTCATCTCAACCTTCTCGTTCGATCCTAACCTCAAGCCAAGCCCATAGAATCTCCATCGAGGAGAGGCCAGCGGCCACCTGAGTCACTCTCTAGAGCGACACAGGCATCTACCAGGAGGCGGGTTAAGGAGTAGAGGAATGCCACATGAGGGCTATGCCAACCCTGTTGTGAATGATAGACCTAGATTCCACTCAAACATACCTGTTAGCGAGCTCACCAAGCACATCACTTGAGTCATCGAGGCAAGTGACGTTAGCTCAACCCCTTCGGTTGTGGAACCCATGGATGGGGCGATGATCACAAAGACGAGCCGACCCTCAACTAGGACCCCTGCTATGCGTAGGGGCTCAAGGAAAGTTGGACTCGCAAGGGGACTGAACGCGTGGTCGTCGAACAATGGCTTAGATCCTAGGGAGGGGGTACACACAAAAACAAGAGACGCTCTCTCCTACTAGTTTTGCTATCCTCCCTTCGATCTTTAGTGACACCCGACCCCTAGCAACGGCAAGGGATCAGGTCTCACTTGGGGGCTGATAAGGGTATACATACACCCTTTTTGTAACTAGTCGTCCGTGTCCGACACACTTCCTCACTGTCAAACCTAGCGGCAAGGTCTGCGGGAACTGAACACTGAGTAACACTAGTCGGACAACAAGAGACCTACACCTTGGCAGCTACTGGCATCTTTGCTCACCAGCGTGATCAGAGTTTCCCTCCTATACCTCGAGCTCTACAGTCTTAACAAACGAAAGAGTCGGAATGCATGAACCCCTTTCACACATAAAAAGGGAGAAAAAATAGATTCGATCAAACAAAACAAAATGATAAGTTTTGTTCAAATAGTATAAAGGGGTCGGAAGCTCATCCACTTGTTACAAGAATGATCGCCTCGACCTATCTGGCTAACTAACCCCTTTGAGGGAGAACTATGCCTTCGATCCTATCTGTCAGGTCCTACGAAAGGGGAGCCACCACCAGCTTCCATCTCCTCCAACTTGTGGACTTCATAGCTAGGCGCTGAAGCTATGGCTCATCATCTCCAGGTCAATGTTGTCCCCATAATGAGAACAAGCAATCACTGAAGGATTGATCGACCCCTGACACAAAGGGCATTCCTCTCGAGCTAGGCGCACCCAAGCCATGATCTCAACGGCACGGGCCAGTGAGCGAGCTGGTCCCCTTCGACTGCACCACCTCAAGGTCATTACTGTAACACCCCAGGTGTTTATCACTAGTTAAGCAATGGGTTTAAACTCAAACATGACATGTCGAGTGGTAATGTAGGTGTCAAGATCAAATCTACATGATGGCGCTCCAACTTAAACTTGGGCCACGCACATTTGCTTACATATGGACCCTTGTTAAGATTATGCAAGAGTAATGTTAAAAATGCTTATTCCATGTACATTACATCCACATGCATCCATCTAGACTCGTGGAAAAGTTTCATGAAGTTTGGAATAAAAAAGTCACATGAAATGATAAGTCATATCTTTGCATGAATTGCTTTATCAAGTGGATGGAAACCTATGAAGTCAACCAAACCTTGGTACCTTACTCAAACAACTCTACTTGCACTCATAACAAAAGTTATGAAGGGTTCATGTTGAGCAGGTGGCCAGAAAATGCTCCAATGGATCAAAAAGGATAATTTAAGCTTCATCATGATCCTATTTTGGTCAAAGTAGAATAGTAGGTTCTATACTAGTTTTGAGGTTGGACCTTAAATGAAAATTGTAGTCCATATCATGTAGAACAAACTTGGTTTTTGGACTAAGAGCTAGATCAACTTGGAAGTAAGTCAAATTGAGGTCACAAGATCGAATTTGCTGTGGTTTTCAACACTTAGAATTATTCTAAGTCAGTTTCGCTAAGCAACGACGTTGACATTCCATGTTCTCCAAAATTCGTTAAGCAACTCGACTTGGTCCAAAGATAAAAGTTGGAGTGTACATGATGGAGATTAGCATGTATAAAGATGGCACTCGTTGGACTTCGTTTGGAACATCAATTTTGGACTTTTGTTCATCGCTGTTAATGCGCTGACACTATCACTTTGGAGCCTAATTAACTATTAATCCATTGCTTGAATGACTAGAGTGCCTTAATGAAAAATGTAGAGCATGTCGAGGTGAACAAACTTCGTTTTGGGCCCATGAACCAAATCGGCCCATAGCTGGCCCAAACCTGCGCTCCACCATGCCCACACCGATACCCGCCAGCTGCTCAGGTGGAATGCCTCAAAGGGGCGACGCGTGCCCCATGCGTGGCGGCCATGCACGGGCAGTGCCCCCACCTCCAGGCCATGTGCCCCCTTGCGCCCGATGTGGATGAGGAGAGTCCCCGGCTGAGCTCTCCACTTGCTTCCTCACTCGCATGCACTCCTCTTTCGCCTCTCCCTCGCTCTACAGCGCCTGCGTGCGCGTGCTGGAGCACGGCCGCCATGGCCGGCTGGCCAAGCTTGCCACCGTCGCGTTCCCGCCGCCCCGAGCTCCCTCGAGTCCTACTGTGTGCGCCAACACCTTCCTCGTTGTGCGTCGCCCCTTTGGCTCCCCTTTTTCGGCCACCGCAGCCGCCGTAGCATCGTCGCCGCCGGAGCAGCCACCGGCGCTCCGCCTGCTCGCGCGGCCGACAGGCTATAGGCTACCTCGGGCCAAGCTGGGAAGCCCAGAGGGTGCGCACGGGCCCATGGTCCCTCCCCGCCACTTCCCCCGCCGGCGACGAGGCTCCTCCGGTCGGCAAACAGCGGGCTCCTGCGAAGCTCCTTCAAAAATCGCGAGCAGGGACCTTGGCTTCGAATTCGAGTTTTGGGAGGGGCCTTTCTGTGAATGTGTAGACTCAGATGAATAGTGCTGTTAAGGACCTATTTGCAGTAATTTGCTGAATCTTTGGAAATTCATAGTAATTCATAGGAAATTCATAAAATAGCAAATGAGGACTTTTTGGAATCCTTGTGAAATTCTCTATGCATTAGATCTATAATATGGCATGTTTTAGTTTCAATATTTTGCAGGTAAAAATAGATTTGTGCAGTAAGGTTCTAATGCTAGTTGAATATTGTTATTTTCCATAACTATAGATCTAGGGCTCCTAAATGAAGTGAAATATTTGTGGCATGCTACTCATGTGATAGTTGATGTGTGGTAAAAATTTCATGAGTATTGGATGAAGTATGAGTGAGTTATTGGTTTATCTTGCTCTCACATGATTTCTTGCTTTAGCAACTTGTCTTTTTCATAGAGGTTGCTATACATATTCAAATGGAGTGAAATTTGTACAGTAGACTATTGAGAGGATATGTGAGCCACTATAATTTTTATAGAATTTATTGTATACTTTTGGTATATGTTCATTAAGTCACCTTGTTATCTAAAATAAATTAAGAAATGCATTAAAAGAATTTATTTGGTCATGGACACTAGGTTTTCTGGTGTTCTTTAGTCATGTGTGAAATAGTTGGTAAAGTTAGGTTTTGCCCAATTATGAATTTGCAACATAAGTTAATAATTATTTTCTTGCCGATGTGGTTTATGGACAGATCTGGGAACTTAGCAAAGTTCTTCATGACAATGTAGCATTGTTATGAAACTTGTTTATACTAAAAGTGGTATATAATTTATGTATCTAGCTACTGTTAAAATTTGGTATCATTTGGCCGAGTAGTGTTTGAGTTACAACTGTTTAAAGTTAGAATACAGGAATTGTTGCTCTCTGTTTTGTATGAACCAGTTTCTATAAAGGATATAATTTTGACCTACTTAACTTAGGAATCATGCTGTGATGCTTATAGATGAAATGTAGATAATTTCATAAGCTTTCCAAAATGTCTTCTTACAAGTCATTTGGATTTGTGTAACTCCAGTTATAGTTAAATCTTGTAGCTGCTGTTTGCATATCCAGAAATTAGCAGATTCCAATTATAGTGTTTGCTTGTATATTGTTAAGTGTGACTTATGCCTTGAATGATGACTGAGTTAGAGCATCTGAGATCTTGGGAAACTTGTGTCATGCTTGGTGTGGTCCGTCTTCTTTGCCATCTTAGCATGATAGATTGTGTGATGTTTAAGTTAAGCATCGCAAAGTACTTAAGTGTGTTAGTGTAAACTATGCTTGTCTTAGCTTGCTATTTTGTGATGCGTCTCATGGTACTATTCTTCATATTTATGCACTTGCATATTGCATCTGATCTAGGTACGCTAGATGCACCACGTGAAGGATGCTGATGTTGGAGCCAAACCCAAAGATTTGGTTTGGTGGATATATCCCGAAGATGGAAGGACTAAGCAAGTGCTAGGACCGGAGATGTCACCATGATGGTGCAAGATAACTAAACTGACTTGTGTTAGATCCCAGGCAAGCCCCGGAGCATATTAAGCCTCCTAATTTCCAAAATGCAATTAAGTTAGGTATTGGATGCAAACACTTGCTGCATTGGTTATCCAATCCTTGTCCAGATATTGATACCCTGAATCCTATGTAGCTCAGGCTCGTGTAGTGCTTAGCCCTGCTTAAATGCGGTAGAAGTCAGGTGATTTCCTGTCACCTGCGAGCTATAGGGATGTACATATGGCACGGTTGGCTATATTTGCTATCGTGGAAAAGAACCTGTCTTAATTTGAAATGAAGACCGGGCGGAGGCTTGCCGGTTTGTAGTGACTCCGTCTGTGTCGCTTAAGGACTGAATCTTAGAGCCTTTCCTATTCATGTTGAACGCATGCCTCTCTCTTAGTTGGCCATGTCTAAAGACCGACCACGAAGCCGAGTAGCTCAATTCAGGCCGAGAGTCAATAAGTATAAAGTATGCCTCAGAAGGGAGCCGTAGGCGTGAGTCCAAGGGCAGGTGATTTAAAAGTCCTAATCGTCCTGGTAGAAGGGTAATCCCTAAGAGTGCTGGCGCTGATCGAACCCACGAATTTGGTTCCTGAGTTGTACCAAAGGTGACCCATGGCTACCCTTGCTAAGTATGCCAGGGTGAGAGTTAGGAATGCCCCCTCAGCTGAGTTGCAATTCGATTCGAGTCGCCGTCTCTCCCAGTTAGTGAGAACTTGACGGGCTTATCTCCAAAGTAGATACACTAAATAACATAATGGTTTAGAAATGATGATATGATGATGACAGCCTTATTATACCTGCTATGGTTAATATTGTTTGCTCCTAATAAGTGAGTGCTCTAGTACAGATGCTAATCTAGTGGACAGGTAAATGATGATAAACTTGATGCTAAGTTTATATTGGTCACTATATTCATAAGCTCTTTTATGCAACTGTGTCAAGCTAGCCCACCTCATAAGCCTTGCATGACCCTTGGTGTCATTTGTTTTGGTTTCTGATGGGTAAGTCTGGCTGAGTACATTCGAGTACTCAGGGTTTATCCCACCATGTTGCAGGTGAAGTTCTTGGCCTATTGAAGATGGTGGCTAACCGCTGATGGGCTCGGTGATTCTATAGTTACTTCTCATCTATATGCTTTTAGTCGGATAATGTCACTTATGCTAGCAATGTATTTGGAACATATATTAATGTAATCTTTTGAAAGCTATGTTGTTTTCACTAATCGGTTTTGAAACCCAAACTTGTACTATTATTTGTGAATTCATTTGTAATATTATTTTCCGCTGCAACCCTGTGTATGTGATGTGTATTTGCTTAATCACGTGATCTTGGTTGTGATGTTGATTTACCGAGGTCTTTCGGGACACTCGATGGACTACCGGGTTTATATGAGTGAAAGTATGTGTGTGTCAACGTGTTAGCAGGGACAGTCGTACTTGATCTTGTATAAATTGGGCGGTTCTGTTACAATTACAGACCACTCCGAGGGTGGCGCTTAGGATACTGAGCTCATCGCTCTCTACCTAGAGATTCCTCCTTGCCTAAGCAAAGTCCATGCCTAGCCCAGTGGAAACACTCTCGGCCTCCAGCTTCTGGGTCATCATGTTCCCGAGCTCAGCCTAGAGGGAGCCGACCTTCTGCTACGTGTCGTCACACTCTTGGCAGGACTGGTCACACTCCTCGTGAGTCATGCCATGTTTTGAGCAGAGCCTCTCTAGTGGTCTAGAGTAGCTCATCCCACTCCTTATGTAGCCAAGTGACCATCAGTAGCATCCAGGCTCACCCTCTTCTCTAGAGCCGCAAGTCTCTCATGGGCCCCCTAGCTTCAGCTCACTTTCCTTCTCAACTTCAGCTAGAAGGTCGAGGATCTTCTGGCGGGCCTTAGGTGTCCTTTTAGAGTAGCTCATCCCACTCCTTCATAACCTTAGCGGCATCCTTGTCATCCCTCCTGTGACCTCACCGATAGATCCTCGAATGCCTTCTTGGCCTCATCAACATATTGATGGGCCTCGGCCACCCGTGACCGAAGACTGTTTGCCTCCTCAGTTAAGGGGTTCAGCTCGACCACCCTCTATTGGGTGGCAACAAGCTGAGCGATCACCTCCCTGCATAGCCATGCCTCCTCAATAGGGCAGTCCTAGGTTTCCTTCTATTCATGAAGGAACCGAGACTTCCCCTAGGCTACGAGCGATGAGGGACTGAAGGGAGACAATGATCAGAATTCAAAAAACATATGGAGAAAGGAAAGGACGAGAAGCAGGATCAAGCAAATACTTAGTCGATGGGAACAATAACATCGCGCAAGGGCACCCCTAGCATGGTCCAAGGCTTCGAGCATGGACATGACCCCCATGTCGAGGCTCTCTCGCTCCACGCTCTCGGCAGCAGCATCGAGGGTAAAAAGAGTTGATGTGGCATCATTGAGGGTAAAAAGAGTCAACGCTGGCTCCTATGGATTTGAACACCAAAGTAGGGGCTTGCCCCGTGCAGGCGAGTAGTTGCCCACCGATGTTAGGGCCAAGGATGACTCCCCGCTGGCTCTAAGCACCGCGGACCCCTCTCACCATGATGGAAGGGGTTAGCGGTATGGACGCTGACCTCTCTCCTAGCACCATGATGATCGAGGACCCCTCAGGCCCCATCCACCTCCATCCGACCCATGCCAAACTCTATCGCCTAGGCCGCTGATGGCGCGGGTCACACCGGTACCTCAGGTGCCACCATGATAGTGCTCGGCTATGACCTGCCTGTCACAGTCGCCGCCACCTCCACCTATGTTGGTAGGGTCACGACCACTTGTGTCGCACCCACCATGGTCGGCACCATGAGCATGGTCGGTAGCCCCATCCATCCCATCGTCGGTAGCGGTATTGCCGCCATCGTCGGCTACTCTACGACCTCCGAAGGTGCCCCTTGGGCCCCCATGTCCACCCATCTCACCGAGGGCATGGGCGCCACCATGGGCAGCGCCTATCCAGGAGGAGGCATGGTTGCACTAGTGCCGTTCCTACCCAAAACGAGCATGGCACCAGCCGATGGCTACCGCCTTACTTGGAGGGCAACGCTCTTGTTTAGTGCTAGCACCAAAGGATTATGCTGCCTCCCGATGCTGCAAGGAACAAAAAGCATAAGTCATGATGAAATCCATCCAAAATAGAGAAAGTAGGGGAACTGATAACTCACCTCAGTGTCGTTGGATAGTAGATGCGTTTGGGGGACTCACCCCCCGACCTTTGCCCCGCCTCAGTCGGAGCGAGGCCATTTCAAGCCTACCCCCTGCTCCTGGGCAGAGGGGCTCACCCCCTTGGCTCCTCGAGTGCGATGATAGAGTCACCCATCCCTGCTAGCTCCTAGGGTAGGCCGATGGTATGACCCGTCTTTGCTGGCTCCCTAGATGTACCCTCCCCTCTGTGGAATGGGAAGGGTCCCAACTCCTGTAAGGACTGAACTGATACCTGTCAGCACATCCTTGTTCTCTAGGATGTCCCACTCGAATGTCAGTCGACTACCTCATCATCATCTCTGTCATCATCGTCGTCATCATTGTTGGCATCCTCCCCTTGCTCCTACTGCCTGCAGCTTCTGCTGCTTCTTCCTTCCTCTTGTCCTCCTTCGCCTTCCTTAGCTGCTCGCCTTCAGCGCAATTCGCCACCCTCATGGATGGATCCCTTGGCAACGGTGTCAGGTGATCTATGAAGATGAGGTCCCTTGGCTAACCCTGCCCCTCTCAAAGTTAGTTTCAAGGAGTCATGAAATCAATTGAAAAGAAGGCTAGAGAAGGGGAAACTTATGAAGATGATGTGGTCTGGTTCCGACCACATCAGAGGATGACCCGGCACCAGATAGACAAAGTCAAGGGGGACACCTGCATCATCCCGTGAAGGCTCCATTGCCTCCTTGATGCGTTGTGCAATCTTGGAGTTAGGGAGCGCCCCCTCAGTGAGCATCGTTCCATCAAACGACGCCTCGGATGCCATAGCGTACAGCGAGAGCGTGCACATCATCAACGACGCCACCCTCCTTGCGTGGTAGGCCCTGAAGACGCCCGATCCCTTTAGGCTGCTCTCCTTTAGGATGTGGATGGTGGCGATGTGGTCCCAGATCTTTTTCTTGTCCTTGTCTAGGATGCCCCACTTCCTCCATGACTCTGAGGCCTCTTCGATCAGGCGCTCGGTGAACTCTAGTAGTGGGGTGGCGGTGTTGTTATTGAGGTAAAACCACTATGAATTCTACCCCTTGTTAGACATTGATAGCTACATCAATGGGTACTCGTTGATCCGATTATTTTAGAGCTAGATGCCGGCACACCCCATCGGCATGTGCAGCTTTGGCCAGCCGCTCTTCTCCCTCTTCTTCTAGAGGGTGACAGCGAAGAAGTGCCTCCATAGATCGAAGTGGGGCCTGATCCCTAGGAATCCCTCGCATAGGGTGACAAATGCCACCATGTGATGGATCCCGTTGGGGTTAAGATGCTGCAACTTGATCTTGTAGTAGTGCAGCAACCCTCGGAGAAATCTATGGGCGAGGGTCACAAACCCATGCTCATGGAAGTGGGCGAAGGACATGATGTAGCCGTCGAGCGGTGACGACAGATCCTCTTCGCTGGGCAGCAGCCACTCCTCGATCAAGGTCCACGTGTGGAGAAGACCACGATGGATGAGGCCCTCCATGTGCTGGAAGGTGAAGTCAGAGTGGCACCATGAATCCATTGGAGATGGGGGCGAGTGGATGCGAGCTCGATGGTGGAGGGGATGCAAAGATAGAGAACCATAAGCGATTGGCGGTGGCGGTCATGGCTACAAAGGTAAGGATGTAAGGTATGGAACCCAAGGGGCGAACCCTTTGGTTTTATAGGGGCAATGGATATAAGGAAACCAACAATCCACCTAGATCTCTATGCCTACCATGATCTGCCACAACAGTCTCGTCGTGAGACGTGCGCACACAATCTCTGTCCTGTTCCCTAAGAAAACTCGCTGGACGTTTCACCTCTCCGAACGGGTCACTGACTCATCACGAGTAAGAGGAATATAGGATCTAAAAGCGCCTCTATGGCCCGATTAGGCCTAGGAGTTCATAGGTTGGCCCATCAACAGGGTTCGACAACCACTCCAAGCACCTTTAGAATGATAGGTGGAAAGGGATGGGTCCGCTAGCGACCAGCACCCAGGCGCATGAGCGCCGTGGGCATCCTAGGCCCATATTCGAGTCTCGGCCGATTACAATCCATAGCTTTTCCTTAAAGAAAGGCACATAGCCCTTGGGATCAGTTGAATGGACTCGAAAACTACATGGATTGACTGCTAAGAATCTAGAGTCAGTGACCAAGCTAACCCAAACCGAATCCCCATGAATGGGATATCAGGAGCCCCACTTAGACTAGCCCATTAATGGCTCATCGAATGCCATGACTCATCCTTAGGGGAAAATCATGACATGGCTCGGCCCCTCCGTTTTTATCGGAAAAAAATGCTTGAGGGAAGACAGTCACAAAGACAAACTGATCCTCAACCGGGCCCCTGCCTAGGGAGGAGGATTGAGGAAGAATCACCATCCCTAGGTCACGCTATGGGCAACAAAAGAAGGCCTAAGGCCTTTAGAGTCCTCCAGATCAGAAAAGCCTCCAAAGGAGCATTCTACTCCTCCACAGGCTCGGGGGCTACTATCAGGGACCAATACTAGGGTACCCGAAGAGGAGGAGCTAATAACCATCAACATTAATTCATCCGAGCAGTCAAGAGCATGGCTACAGCTCCAACCGACCCCCAGGTGCGCAAGCTCTGCCTTGCCCAACCTCTAGGGGTGGCCTCCACCTTGCCCAACACTAAGGCCGCAGGCTTCGCCTTGCCCGACCTATGAGGTAGGTCTCCTGCCTCACCCGACCCTTGGGTTCACACTCTGCCTCGCTCGACCCCAAGGTCACAAGCTCTGCCTCAATCGACACCAAGGCTACGGTCTCCACCTCGCCTGACCTCTAAGGGTAGGCTCCATCTCACCCGACCTCTAGGGGTAGGCTCCACCTCACCCGACCTCTAGGGGAAACCTCCACCTCACCTGACACTAAGGCCACGGGCTCCGCCTCACCTAACCTCTGAGGTAGGTCTCTGCCTCACCTGACCCCAAGGCCACGGGCTCCTACCTCGCCTAACATCGAGGTCATGGGCTCCACCTCACCCGACCTCTGAGGTAGGTCTTCGCCTCACCCTACCCTTGGGTTCACGCTCCGCCTCGCCCAACCCCAAGGCTATGGGCTCTACCTCACTCGACACCAAGGCCATGGTCTCCACCTCTCCTGACCTCTGAGGGCAGGCTCCACCTCACCCGACCTCTAGGGTATGCTTTTATTGGATAATGTCACTTATGCTAGCAATGTATTTGGAACATGTATTAATGTAATCTTTTGAAAGCTATGTTGTTTTCACTAATCGGTTTTGAAACCCAAACTTGTACTATTATTTGTGAATTCATTTGTAATATTATTTTCCGCTGCAACCCTGTGTATGTGATGTGTATTTGCTTAATCACGTGATCTTGGTTGTGATGTTGATTTACCGAGGTCTTTTGGGACACTCGATGGACTACCGGGTTTATATGGGTGAAAGTATGTGTGTGTCAACGTGTTAGCAGGGACAGTCGTACTTGATCTTGTATAAATTGGGCGGTTCTGTTACAATTACAGACCACTCCGAGGGTGGCGCTTAGGATACTGAGCTCATCGCTCTCTACCTAGAGATTCCTCCTTGCCTAAGCAAAGTCCATGCCTAGCCCAGTGGAAACACTCTCGGCCTCCAGCTTCTGGGTCATCATGTTCCCGAGCTCAGCCTAGAGGGAGCCGACCTTCTGCTACGTGTCGTCACACTCTTGGCAGGACTGGTCACACTCCTCGTGAGTCATGCCATGTTTTGAGCAGAGCCTCTCTGTGGTCTAGAGTAGCTCATCCCACTCCTTATGTAGCCAAGTGACCATCATAGCATCCAGGCTCACCCTCTTCTCTAGAGCCGCAAGTCTCTCATGGGCCCCCAGCTTCAGCTCACTTTCCTTCTCAACTTCAGCTAGAAGGTCGAGGATCTTCTGGCGGGCCTTGGTGTCCTTTTAGAGCAGCTCATCCCACTCCTTCATAACCTTAGCGGCATCCTTGTCATCCCTCTGTGACCTCACCGATAGATCCTCGAATGCCTTCTTGGCCTCATCAACATATTGATGGGCCTCGGCCACCCGCGACCGAAGACTGTTTGCCTCCTCAGTTAAGGGGTCAGCTCGACCACCCTCTGTTGGGTGGCAACAAGCTGAGCAATCACCTCCCTGCATAGCCATGCCTCCTCAATAGGGCAGTCCTAGGTTTCCTTCTATTCATGAAGGAACCAAGACTTCCCCTGGCTACGAGCGATGAGGGACTGAAGGGAGACAATGATCAGAATTCAAAAAACATATGGAGAAAGGAAAGGACGAGAAGCGGGATCAAGCAAATACTCAGTCGATGGGAACAATAACATCGCACAAGGCACCCCTAGCATGGTCCAAGGCTTCGAGCATGGACACGACCCCCATGTCGAGGCTCTCTCGCTCCATGCTCTCGGCAGCATCATCGAGGGTAAAAAGAGTCGACTGCGACATCATCGAGGGTAAAAAGAGTCAACGACGGCTCCTATGGATTTGAACACCGAAGTAGGGGTTTGCCTCGTGTAGGCGAGTAGTTGCCCACCGATGTTAGGGCCAAGGATGACTCCCCGCCGGCTCTAAGCACCGCGGACCCCTCTCGCCACGACGGAAGGGGTTAGCGGTATGGACGCTGACCTCTCTCCTAGCACCACGATGATTGAGGACCCCTCGGCCCCATCCACCTCCATCCGACCCATGCCAGACTCTATCGCCTAGGCCGCTGATGGCACGGGTCGCACCAGTACCTCAGGTGCCACCATGATAGTGCCCGGCTATGACCAGCCTATCACAGTCACCGCCACCTCCACCTATGTTGGTAGGGTCACGACCACTTGTGTCGCACCCACCATGGTCGGTAGCCCCATCCATCCCATCATCGGTAGCGGTATCGCCGCCATCGTCGGCTGCTCTGCGACCTCCGAAGGTGCCCCTTAGGCCCCCATGTCCACCCATCTCACCAAGGGCACGGGCGCCACCATGGGCAGCACCTGTCCAGGAGGAGGCATGGTTGCACTAGCGCCGTTCCTACCCAAAACGAGCATGGCACCAGTCGATGGCTACCGCCTCGCTTGGAGGGCAACGCTCTTGTTTAGCGCTAGCACCAAAGGATTATGCTACCTCCCAACGCTGCAAGGAACGAAAAGCATAAGTCACGATGAAATCCATCCAAAATAGAGAAAGCAGGGGAACTGATAACTCACCTCAGTGTCGTCGGATAGTAGATGCGTTTGGGGGACTCACCCCCCGACCTTTGCCCCGCCTCATCGGAGCGAGGCCATTTCAAGCCTACCCCCTGCTCCTGGGCAGAGGGGCTCACCCCCTTGGCTCCTCGAGTGCGACGATAGAGTCACCCATCCCTGCTAGCTCCTAGGGTAGGCCGATGGTATGACCCATCTTTGCTGGCTCCCTAGATGTACCCTCCCCTCTGTGGAATGGGAAGGGTCCCAACTCCTGTAAGGATGAACCTGATACCTGTCAGCACATCCTTGTTCTCTAGGATGTCCCACTCGATGTCATTGACTACCTCATCATCATCTCTGTCATCATCGTCGTCATCATTGTCGGCATCCTCCCCTTGCTCCTATGCCTGCAGCTTCTACTGCTTCTTCTTCCTCTTGTCCTCCTTCGCCTTCCTTAGCCGCTTGCCTTCAGCGCAATTCGCCGCCCTCATGGATGGATCCCTTGGCAACGGTGTCAGGTGATCTATGAAGATGAGGTCCCTTGGCTAACCCTGCCCCTCTCAAAGTTAGTTTCAAGGAGTCATGAAATCAATTGAAAAGAAGGCTAGAGAAGGGGAAACTTATGAAGATGATGTGGCCTGGTTCCGACCGCATCAGAGGATGACCCGGCACCGGATAGACAAAGTCAAGGGGGACACCTGCATCATCCCGCGAAGGCTCCATTGCCTCCTTGATGCGTTGTGCAATCTCAGAGTTAGGGAGCGCCCCCTCAGTGAGCGTCGTTCCATCAAACGACGCCTCGGATGCCATAGCGTACAGTGAGAGCGCGCACATCATCAACGGCGCCACCCTCCTTGCGTGGTAGGCCCCGAAGACGCCTGATCCCTTTAGGCTGCTCTCCTTTAGGATGTGGATGGTGGCGATGTGGTCCCAGATCTTTTTCTTGTCCTTGTCTAGGATGCCCCACTTCCTCCATGACTCTAAGGCCTCTTCGATCAGGCGCTCGGTGAACTCTAGTAGTGGGGCGGCGGCGTTGTTATTGAGGTAAAACCACTATGAATTCTACCCCTTGTTAGACATTGATAGCTACATCAACGGGTACTCGCTGATCCTGATTATTTTAGAGCTAGATGCCTGGCACACCCCATCGGCATGTGCTAGCTTCGGCCAGCCGCTCTTCTCCCTCTTCTTCTAGAGGGTGACAGCGAAGAAGTGCCTCCATAGATCGAAGTGGGGCCTGATCCCTAGGAATCCCTCGCATAGGGTGACAAACTGCCACCATGTGATGGATCCCGTTGGGGTTGAAGATGCTGCAACTTGATCTTGTAGTAGTGCAGCAACCCTCGGAGAAATCTATGGGCGAGGGTCAGCAAACCCATGCTCATGGAAGTGGGCGAAGGACATGATGTAGCCGTCGAGCGGTGACGACAGATCCTCTTCGCTGGGCAGCAGCCACTCCTCGATCAAGGTCCACGTGTGGAGAAGACCATGATGGACTGAGGCCCTCCATGAGCTGGAAGGTGAAGTCAGAGTGGCACCATGAATCCATTGGAGATGGGGGCGAGTGGATGCGAGCTCGATGGTGGAGGGGATGCAAAGATAGAGAACCATAAGCGATTGGCGGTGGCGGTCATGGCTACAAAGGTAAGGATGTAAGGTATGGAACCCAAGGGGCGAACCCTTTGGTTTTATAGGGGCAATGGATATAAGGAAACCAACAATCCACCTAGATCTCTGTGCCTACCATGATTTGCCACAACGTCTCGTCGTGAGACGTGCGCACACAATCTCTGTCCTGTTCCCTGAGAAAACTCGCTGGACGTTTCACCTCTCCGAACGGGTCACTGACTCATCACGAGTAAGAGGAATATAGGATCTAAAAGCGCCTCTATGGCCCGATTAGGGCCTAGGAGTTCATAGGTTGGCCCATCAACAGGTTCGACAACCACTCCAAGCACCTTTAGAATGATAGGTGGAAAGGGATGGGTCCGCTAGCGACCAGCACCCAGGCGCATGAGCGCCGTGGGCATCCTCGGCCCATATTCAAGTCTCGGCCGATTATAATCCATAGCTTTTCCTTAAAGAAAGGCACATAGCCCTTGGGATAGTTGAATGGACCCAAAAACTACATGGATTGACCGCTAAGAATCTGGAGTTAGTGACCAAGCTGACCCAAACCAAATCCCCATGAATGGGATATCGGGAGCCCCACTCAGACTAGCCCATTAATGGCTCATCGAATGCCATGACTCATCCTTAGGGGAAAATCATGGCATGGCTCGGCCCCTCCGTTTTTATCGGAAAAAAAATGCTTGAGGGAAGATAGTCGCAAAGACAAACTAATCCTCAACCGGGCCCCTGCTATGGGAGGAGGCTTGAGGAAGAATCAACATCCCTAGGTCACGCTATGGGCAACAAAAGAAGGCTAAGGCCTTTAGAGTCCTCCAGATCAGAAAAGCCTCCAAAGGAGCATTCTACTCCTCCACAGGCTCGGGGGCTACTATCAGGGACCAATACTAGGGTACCCGAAGAGGAGGAGCTAATAACCATCAACATTAATTTATCCGAGCAGTCAAGAGCATGGCTACAGCTCCAACCGACCCCCAGGTGCGCAAGCTCTGCCTTGCCCAACCTCTAGGGGTGGCCTCCACCTTGCCCAACACTAAGGCCGCAGGCTTCGCCTTGCCCGACCTATGAGGTAGGTCTCCTGCCTCACCCGACCCTTGGGTTCACACTCTGCCTCGCTCGACCCCAAGGTCACAAGCTCTGCCTCAATCGACACCAAGGCTACGGTCTCCACCTCGCCTGACCTCTAAGGGTAGGCTCCATCTCACCCGACCTCTAGGGGTAGGCTCCACCTCACCCGACCTCTAGGGGAAACCTCCACCTCACCTGACACTAAGGCCACGGGCTCCGCCTCACCTAACCTCTGAGGTAGGTCTCTGCCTCACCTGACCCCAAGGCCACGGGCTCTACCTCGCCTAACATCGAGGTCGTGGGCTCCACCTCACCCGACCTCTGAGGTAGGTCTTCGCCTCACCCTACCCTTGGGTTCACGCTCCGCCTCGCCCAACCCCAAGGCTGTGGGCTCTGCCTCACTCGACACCAAGGCCATGGTCTCCACCTCTCCTGACCTCTGAGGGCAGGCTCCCCCTCACCCGACCTCTAGGGCAACCTCTGCCTTGCCTAACACTAAGGCCACGGGCTCCACCTCACCTAACCTCTGAGGTAGGTCTCTGCCTCACCCGACCCTAAGGCCGTAGGCTCTGCCTCGCTTGACACTAAGGCCGCAGGCTCTGCCTCACCCGATCTCTGGGGGCAACCTCCGCCTCTCTCGACACTAAGGTTGTGGGCTCCACCATGCCCAACCTCTGAGGTAGGTCTCTACCTCGCCTGACCCTTGGGTTCATGCTCCACCTTGCCTGACCCTAAGGCCATGGGCTTCGCCTCGCCTGACATAGAGGTTGTGGGCTCCACCTCACCCAACCTCTGAGGGTGGGCTCTGCCTCACCCGACCTCTAGGGGTAGGCTCCGCCTCACCCAATAATGAGGCCATAGGCTCTTCCTCGCCCGACCCTTTGGTTCACGCTCCACCTCGCCCAACCTCAAGGCCATAGGCTTTGCCTCACTCAACCCTTGGGTTTAGGCTTTGCCTCACCTGACCCTTGGGTTTGTGCTCCGCCTCACCTAACCCCAAGGCCGAGGGGTCCACCTCTCGCCTGACCATGGGGGGAGAGCTCTGCCTCACTCAAAGACCTCTGCTCACTGCTCTTTCCCTACCAACATGGTCAGGGGCCGACTAGGAGCAACCAATTGAGGACGCCCGCTCGATGTGGGCCTAAGGAGCAGGCAGAGCAGATAAGATAAGGTGCTCAAGTCAACCGTAATACCAAGGACCATACCCTGCCATGCCCTGTGCACCTGCTAGATGGTGCTGATAGGGCATGATAGACGAACATGGTAGAGCTTGACAGATGTGTCAGAGCATAAACAGTGTTGTGGGTGCCATTGTTTATCATACCAGACGAACATGGTAGAGCCTGCCAGATGCATCAGAGCATAAACAGTGTTGTGGGCGCCATCGTTTGCCATACCAGATGAACATGGTAGAGCCTGCTAGGTGCATCAGAGCATAAATAGTGTTGTGGGCATTGGTAGCGATCCCATACCTAATGGCACGAGCAACAAGACTAGGCAGTAGACACATACACCCTCCTTCTCATTCTCATCTTTTCCTCCCTCTGTAACTCGTGCTTTCCCTTAGCCTATAAAAGGGAGAGAAGGGCGTCCCATGAAAGGGACAGGAATCGGATCAAATCATACTGAACCGATCAGAACACAACTGCATAGCCAAGTAGCAAGTGAGCTCTCGGCACCCGCTCGCTCCTTTCACCAGAAACTTGGGACCTATCCCTCTCTCGCCCATTTATAACCCCTACTACAAATTTTTAGTACTAGTAACACGAGCAGCAGCAACAAACTAGATGTATGGACATTCTGCCCGAACCAGTATAAACCTTGTGTCCTCTAAGCACACCATCCAAGCCAGACGCGCAATATTAGAAATTTACTAGTCAGTGGCAACTCGAAACATCGACAGATATACCTTGGTATCCATGGCTTTCCGTTCAACATTGAGATCAAGATGTCCATCGGTTGGCATGGGAGTTTTGATAGGCTTGGCATTCACCATCTCAAACTTCTTGAGCATATCATGGGTTTACTTCATCTGGCTAATAAAAGTTACATCCTTTGCTTCCTTGATTTGAAATCTGAGGAAGAACTTTAATTCATCCATCATGGACATCTCAAATCTCTTTGTCATGATCCTACTAAATTCCTCACAAAAAGCATGATTAGTACTGCCAGATATTATGTCATCAATATATATTTGGCACACAAATATATCTTTACCAACTTTGTGAGTGAAAAGGGTAGGGTCGGCTTTGCCTATTTCAAAGCCTTGTTTAAGCAAGAATTGCTTAAGGCATTCATACCATGCTCTTGGTGCTTGCTTAAGCCCATAGAGCGCCTTTTGGAGTTTGTAGACATAGTTGGGGAACTTGGGATCTTCAAAACCCGGTGGTTGCTCAACATAGACAAGTTCTTGAATAGGGCCGTTGAGGAAGGCACTCTTCACGTCCATTTGATATAGCTTGAAATTGTGATGAGTGGCATAGGCTAGAAGCATTCGGATTGCTTCAAGTCTTGCCACCGGTGCATATGTTTCCTCAAAGTCCAAGCCCTCTACTTGAGTGAAACCTTGAGCAACCAATCTTGCCTTGTTCCTTGTTACCAGACATTCTCATCTTGCTTGTTACGGAAGACCCACTTGATGCCAATGATATTGGTGTTGGGTCTCTCCACCAAGGTCCACACTTGATTTCTTTTGAAATTGTTGAGCTCATCTTGCATGGCCATCACCAAGTGCTTGCTCTACCTTAAGAGGTTCCAAAGAGAAAACAAACGAGTAATATTGGCAAAAGTTTGCTAAATGTGAACGAGTTGTTACCCCTTTCGAAGACTCTCAAGGATGTTGTTAATGGGATGATCCCATTGTATTGTTTGCCTTAGCCTTGGATGATTAATGGCCTCTTGTCCATCTTTTGGACCTTTATTATCTTCTTGCTCAAATATGGGTTGTAGGTTCTGTCCTTGAATCGAAGTTGGACTTGCTGCTGCTGTTAGAGGGGGTGCGGCACTACCGCTCTTATGTGCGGCACTATCGCTCTGTAGATTTGAAGTAGGGGTCTGCTCCCCCTCAGCATCAGGTACTGTCAGCAAAAACTTGTTCATCGGTGGCTTAAGGAACCTTCACTTTAGTGGCTTCATCTTCTTGTGGTCTTATATCACCAATAGCCAATTGCTTGATTCCTTCACATGGTGGATCATCCTTTCCTACAACTCGAATCAACTTGCTCCACTTGAGAGCCATTAGATTCATCAAATGTCATATCTACCGCTATTTTAACTCTCTCAAAGGTTTTGTTGAAAACATGATAGGCATGCTCATTTGATCCATAACCTAAGAAGAAAACCTTTATGAACTTTAGGTGCAAACTTAGAGGTTTTGGGTTTCTTGTTAAGTATGAAATACTTGCACGCAAACACTCTAAAGTAAGACACCTTTGGTTTGTTACCGATTAGAAGCTCATATGAAGTTTTCTTCAACTTCTTGTGTAGGTAGAGGCGGTTGATGGCATGGCAAGTGGTGTTGACGGCGTCGCACCTAAAGAGGTCCAACGTCTTGTACTCATCTAGCATTGTCCTTGCCATGTCGATGAGTATACGATTCTTCCTCTCTACTACACCATTTTGTTGATGGGTGTATGGACTTGAAAACTCATGCTTGATGCCCTCTTCATCAAGAAACTCCTCAACCTGAGTGTTCTTGAATTTGGTCCTATTATCGCTTCTCATTTTCTTGATGGGGAGACCCAACTCCTTTTGAGCTCTTCTAACAAATGTCTTCACTTTGTCTCTAACTTGACATTAGGTAGGCGACCGGTCCAAAGAGATCCATGTGTATAAGCTCCAATGGTTGCGTCATGGTCATGATGCTCTTTGGTGGGTGAGGTACGCCAACTTGCTTTACGGCTTGACAAGCGGTACATATCCTATCTTTCTCAAAGTGAACATTTGTTAGTTCAAGGATGTGTTCGTCCTTTTGAAGTTTGGCCTAAGTTTCTCATCCCAACATGGGCTAGTCGGCGATGCCAAAGCCAACCCATGCTAGATTTTGCCACTAAACAAGTCTCTAGATTAGCTTTACTTTTGTTGAAATCAACTAGGTAAAGCTTATTCTTTAAATGACCCATAAAGACAATAGGGGAATCCTCCCTTCTAAAGTCTTCCACACCCTTATCCAGTAAAGAGATAATTGTAGCCCATTTCACACAATTGAGAAATGGACAACAAATTGTAACTTAACGAATCAACATGTAAAACTATTTGTAATTGAATGCTCAAGGGTTATAGCAACTTTACTGAGACCAATCACATCCCCCTTAGAATAGTCTCCAAAGACAATATTTTCATTTGAGTCTAGTCCTTAGGGAATAGGATGAGAACATACTCCTTTCTCCGGTCATATGATTTGTACATCCGCTATCAAGCACCCAACTTGATCCACCGGAGGAGTATGCCTGCAAAACAAGCTTAGTTGCTAGATTTAGGTCCCTAATTGGACTTGGGGCCTTGCATGTTAGTCACAAGAAATTTGGAAACCCAAATATAAGTATTTCTATATATGTTGGCTTCCTTTCCAACATATTTCACAACCACTTTTCCACTGCTATTGTTCCTCAAAACAAAACATGAAGTCAAGCTTTATTGAGGTGGTTGAAATTTTGGTTGGTAGGCATACTTGTTTATAGTGCCCCACACTGATTCCTTTGGCTTTTGTTGAACTTGTTTGTACTAGGACACCTTCTTCTTGGGCTTAGTCTGATCAGGAGCAGAATTGGTAGCCTTCCCATTTTTGCGGGGAGCGGCACTATCGGCTTTCACTGTGGCACTACCGCTCTAGTGTTCGGCACTGCCGCTATCTGTGTAGGCTTATCTATACTAATTATGTCCTTCCTTTCAAACTACACACACTCATAGCCATTCACAATCCTTCTTCCATTTGTCTTGGCTCCTTTTGTGTGGCCGATCCCATGCTTGATTGAGGGGTGTCTTCCTTGCTTGAATTGAGGTCCTTTTGGTTCATTCACCTTCTTATCACTTACTTGAGCCTTACCACTCAAGCAACCCTTTCCAATTATCTCATTGAGTCTTGCAATCTCCTTTCTCATTGTCTCCATGTTTGCAAGGTTAGTGGAATAAGCATTCAAACCAATATTATAACATTTTCCATAACCTTGACTAGTGGAGAAAGTAGAGGCATCCTTTGCCTTAGAGGGATGTGAGTTTCTATCCCAAAGAATGTTATATTGTAGCTCAAGTTCTTTGCGCTTTTTATCTAAGTCATAATACTTTTTCTTGAGAGCAATATTTTTTTCTTTGTGATAGCATGGTCCCCTTGCTCTTTGTCCAAGGCCTTGCACAAGGATTCCACCTCATTTCTCTCTAATGCAAGAGCTTCCTTGCTAGCAATGTAGATATCCTCTTGTTGGATAAGAGTTTCCTCTCTAGGATTCTAGTGTCCTCCATTAGTTTAGTGATGAATAGTTTGGTCTTTCCATCCAAGTTTTTAGTTAATTTATCAATTTCTTCATCACTAGATTCATCATCACTAGAGCTACCACTAATATCACTACTAGAGATATCACTAGGAAGTGGAGGTGGAGGAGCTTTGGCCTTGAATTTGGATTTCACCTTCTCACCCTTTGCCATAAGACAAATGTTAGGGGAGTAGTAGTCATCATCGGACATGTTGGTGAAGAGCCTTGGTGGAGAAGATGGCTTGTGGATAGCAACAGTTGTAACTTTCTCATCTTCTTCACTTGAACTTTCAATAGTTGAATCCCATTCATGCCCAATGTGAGCTTCTCCCATGTTTTTCTTGCTCTTTCTATGGTTGGCCTTGTCCTCCTTCTTCTCTTTCTTGTACTTGTCCTTGATCTCATATGGGCACTTGGCAATGAAGTGGTCGGTGCTTCCACAATTGTAGTATGTCATCTTCTTCTTGTTTGGAAACTTCCTCTTCACTACCTTGTACTCTTGCTTCTTCAACCCTTTGTGAAACCTCTTCATAAAGAGAGCAACATCATCCACTTTCTCATATTGGTCATCAT
This sequence comes from Miscanthus floridulus, assembly GCF_019320115.1. NCBI lineage: Eukaryota > Viridiplantae > Streptophyta > Magnoliopsida > Poales > Poaceae > Miscanthus > Miscanthus floridulus. Next base: position 86,145,192 of record NC_089594.1, on the reverse strand, counting down.
CATGTTCACTCTCACTAGAGGATGATGTGGTCTCTACTCTTTCTTGAACTTGCTTGATTGCTTTAGGCTTGCTAGTTGAGGCTTGCCTGTTGGTCCTGGACTTGCTAGTAGAGCCTTGTTTGCTTGATTTGTTGGCCTTGAAAGCTACATCCTTATTGATCTTGATGCTTTCTAGCTTTGCTTGCAACTCTCCTAGCTTCTTCCTCTCATTTGATTCTTCTCTTTGCATGTCAAAGGTCAAGATCCTCCTAAGTACATCATTTGGGAAGAACTCAAACTTCTTGTCTCTAATTAGAGTTACTACGGTCTCATTCCTTGGTGAATAAGCTTCCAACATAATCTTGACAACCTTGTGATCATCTAGCTCATCACAACCATAGCCTCTAATCTTGCCCACCATGGTCATCAACCTATCAAACATCTCTTGTGGCCCTTCTCCATCCAAGATAACAAACCAATTGAGCTTGGACATCAACAAATCAATTCTTGCCTTCCTCACCTTGTCAACCCCTTCATGTGCAAGATGCAAAGTGTCCCAAATTTGCTTGGCAACATCCACACCAATCACTGTATTGTACTCATCACTATCCAAGGCACTAATAGCATAGTAGTGGCTTGACCATTGAGGTGGATGATTCTCATTTCTTCCATGGTTGGATCCTTGGGGTCAACCGGAGGCTCAAATCCATTGCACACAACCTCTAAAATGTTGAGATGAAGACCTATAAGATAGGCTCTCATCAAGTGCTTCCACTTAGCAAAGTTAGTCCCCATTGAAATGAGGGTAACTTGCCAGTGGATACATTGATGAAAGACTTGCGATCATGGTTAGTCATAGACATAGCAGAATAGTTAAAGGATACAGGCAGCATATTTGTTGTTGTCGTTGTCCTTGCCCTTTCCTTTCTTGTCCTTCTTGCTATGCTTGATTACTTGATAGGACTCATTATCATCACCATCTTCAAAGCTGCTAGATAGCTCGCTAGGTGATGCATTTGTTGCTCTAGCTTCATCTTCTTTCTTCTTTCTTCTTTCTTGCTTCTCTTCTCTTTCTTCTTGCTTCTCTCTTGAGCTTTCTTTCTTCTTTTCTTTGCTTCTTCTCTTCTAACTGATGCTACTCCTTCTTTTCTCTTGCTTCTCTTTTCTAGCTGCCTTTCTTCTTCTTCTCTCTTCTTCATTTTGAGCTCTTTCGGCATCGGTTGCCTCTAGCTGTGGGAGCATGGAGTTGCTCATTGTAGATGCGCTGAGCTCACTGCTGTCGGTGTTATGCAGCTCAACTCATTCTAGATCGACATCCACCGGCTTCACGCCGCTAGTTCCTCCTTCGGGCTCCATACCTCACACGGTGAAGCATACACGAGGTAACCTGCTCTGATACCACTTGTAGGATCACTGGACCACCTAGGGGGTGAAGAGGCCTGTAAAAATTTAACTCAAGCAGATGTCAAATTCACCTACGGCACTACCGCACCTGTAGGAAAGACTTGGTCATAGTTCAAAATCTAGCCAATGAAATTTAGATCAGATAATTTTTTAGCTTCCTACAGAGGTGCAGTTCATAGATCGACAACTGAAATCAACAGCACGAGTGTATACAAGTAGATCAGCCTCAAACCCTAGAAATCACCTCAACAACAATATAAAGAACAAGTAAAGTAAATCAAGCACACAATGACACGATGATTTATCTCGTGGTTCAACTCACCACTAAGGCTTGCCTAAGTCCATGTTGTTGAGGTATGCCACTAAGGCTAAGGGCTTTGCAACCCTTTCTCATTCTCAAGTCAAGAGACTCAACTCTTGAGATGAGGGGTGATTTTGCTTGCTGCAAGAGATGGTTACAAACCTCTCGGGGCTGCCACAAGCTTGGCAAGCTCATCGGATAACGCTATAGCCAGCTAGGAGCTAAGCTCAAAGAGTAACAAACACAACCGCCAGCCAAAACATGAACCAAGTGTTCTTTAGGCTTTGGAAAATAGTGGATCTGCTCTCTAATCACCTTTGGCACACTTTTCTCTCAATGATTGATGGAAAATCTCAAAGGGAACCTTGAGAGCTTGAAGAGCACCAATGGAGGAGAGAGGAGATGAGCACACAGGTCTATTCTATCGAAATGAGCAGAGGTGGAAGAAGAGAGACATTGGGAAGGACATGGAAAAGTATAAATACCCCATATCTTCCAACGATCACTTAAGTGCGGCAGTACCTCTCTCCAAGTGTGGCACTATTGCACCAGGCCAGATAGCAAAGATATAGGAGTTGGGTAGCTGGCTATCTTGGCTAAGGTACTAAGGATGTTTTGACAGGAGATTGAGCACTTGGTTGCACATATTTAGTAAGTTGTTGCGTCCCCCTTTATAATACGGCTTTTCCTATACACAAATTCAAAAGATAAAAGAAATTAAACCTCCCTTTTAGTGTGATACCGTCCACATTTGTAATTAGGGGCTCCTTCTTTTCATATAACATCCACCAATGCATATTCCCTGCTTATCATCTTGATAAGTCTCATTAGTTCTCTAATTAGGTGGTCATCAATGCCAAAACCCACATTAGAGCTTGATTGCACTTATAAGAACTAATCCTCGAGCATGACCAACTTGTTAGTCTGAGGTGTAGGGAAGTCCTCACCGGCCGTAGGGTGCCACCCTACCATCACCCAGTCCAGCAAGCACACCATGCACCACCAGTTGGTTCAGCGCCACCTCACTACTGATAGACCGCACCCACTCCTCGTCCCGATGGATCCTGTGGGCCGTCTTCTTTGAACTACCACGGCTTCTCTTCAGCACCATTGAGCAGATCCAAGAGTGGAGTTTGCTTGGTGTTTGGATCTGCCCTAGCGGTGGAGCGGTTGCAGATTGAGAGCTATGTGCACGTGCGGGCGCAAGAAAGACGATGAGGCGATGGAGAAATGGGGAGTGTGCATCCCAGAGCCATGATAGATTTAAAACAACTTGAACCCTGACCCTTTGCCTTCTAGGGTTTTTGGGAAACCGTGCCTGCCACACCGTGTCGATTCCCGAATTCTCCTCCTGCCACTAGGACGCTAAATAGACCTAGTGGCTCCACAACTAAAATCGCATCGAACGCTGGCCACCAAGCGGACTCAAGTGCTAAGCATTGTTTCACAGATTTGTTTGGGAATTTTTTAGAAAGATTTTTTCTGACCCTGCCGCAAGATTTCTTTGTAATCTTCTAGCAGTCTTGGGGACTATGTGTGTACACGTCATCTTGCGATGACTGTACTATTTTCTATGCTGCTCTCTCTCAGCTAAGCTAGGGACTAGTTTCTAGCTAAGCTGGGGACTTATGGGGGTATGACCCCCGGTACCCATAGGACAAGACATGGGTTGCACCATCAGAGGTGGCCTAGCCCACAAGATCAAGGCGTGCGGCGCACAGCACTGGTCGGCGTGCGCCGCAAGGCTATAAGAAGATGTGATTTATTAGATATTGTATAATACCAAATAGGATACTTTTCTTGTAACCCTACCCCTCCAGAGCATATAAGGAGGGGCAGGGGTCCCCTAGTTAATATCCCTATATAGATCCTAGGCTTAGCCTAAGAGATCTGATCATACGCAATACAATCCACAAAGACATAGGACGTAGGGTATTACGTCAAGCTGATGGCCCAAACCTGTCTAATCACCGTCTCTTGTGTTCTGTGCCACCATCCGGTTCCCTCACATGCACCTCCACTAATTTATCTACTACCATAGGCATACCCCTCGGTAGACTGCCAGACGTATTTTGTCGATAGTGGCACACCAGGTAGGGGGGTGTGCTGATTCCATGGCGAACCAGATGGGAATTTCTTCTTCAACCGACATCGCCAACACCTCGACATTCGACAACAACTAGACACTAGCATGGGTAGATTGCTTTCCTCACTGAACGACTATGCGTGCTGGAGTCTGATGCCTTGCCATGCGCCTCCAACAGACACAACACGCGATGACAAGATTAGGAATACGTGCAAGGCGGAATCAAGCAATCTAAGAAAGCTAAGTCAAGTCGCTTCCTAATTAAATATTGTTATACTCCCAGATATATCCATATGTCTGCATGATTTTTGTTGGCAGCAACTCAATCGGATATGCAAGATCATTGCTGTAGATCACGATGACTAGCAATCAAGAAAGGTGGCTGGCGATAAAGCGATGTGGAGTGGTGTTTCCACCGAAGATGTTGATCGGTCGTACAAGCTAATTGGAGTAATTGAAGAGATATATAGGCACATATGCATCTGGATCTACACCACCATGCAAGCAACCTCACGTATGTCAGACATGCAAGGAAGATCTCGGATTGCGCATCGCCTCGGTCAGACACGCCCAAGGGCTTTTTCTCCCCACGCGGATTGACTCCGTTAGGCTCTGACTACTCCCATTCGCCTATGACTCCACATACTCATCCGAGCTGTCAAGCGAGCCATCCGAGCTGTCAAGCGAGCCATCCAAATCACATCCATCTACTCAGACATCATGACTCACCGACTCCTCTACTCCACTCAGTGTTAATCAAGCTAAGTCACGCTTTAATATTCTTCTATATATTCTCTAATATTCATACGTCTCCGATGTCTCTCCATGATGTTTTCTCCATAATTATTCTCCAAATGACTTTTTTCTCGGCATATACCATATTAAAGATGACACACGCTTTTCACTCAATAAATCATCGAACAGTCATGTTAACGCTCGGATGTTCCCAAAGATGGCCCTGTCTCTGGCTTCTCCCTACACATGCATGAGCGCCTGCCCTCTACGTTAGGGGTGGTCGATAGTGCCTCCTTAGCGATGCCCTGCTCTTTCTACACGCACATGAGCTCCGTGCTCCACGTTATGGTTAACAGGCTAGCTAGGGCTAGAGACTAAGCTACACACTAACTGGCCAGACGATTTATATTAAATATAAATGCATCTTTAGAATAACACTAAGTGTTCACACCAACTGATCGCCTAGCTGCATACACTATTTCATCACCATTGCTGATTCTTCTTTAGAGTTTATATATTTTATTTTTACATCATGTACTACTCATTCTACACATTTGTTTCGTTGGGGCACGGTTCGGTCAATGAGCTTATGCTAAGGGACTGGACAAGATGATCATCATCCGGGTGGTCGGACCACCTATCGGATGGACTTCACCACCAACCAACTTGTCGAACAGCTCGGCACTCACTCCTGCTTGGCATTCACTTTGCCACCGACCAGTTGGTTGGACTACTCATCGCATGGACTTCATCGTCAGCTACGCTAGGGGCTCGCTAGCTACACCGAGGACTCCTCGGTGTTCGAATTCTTCATGCAAGAATCACTAGCTAAGCTAGGGACTCCCTTGGTGGTCGGATCTTGCTACATCTCATCAGTAGGCTATCAAGTTGCTCCATGTTGTTTCGGATCAGGGTGCTGATCTTAGGCAACACTGTCTGGGGTCTTGTGAAGTACATGGCAGATGACGTTGGCAAGCTTTCATTAAAAATTCTTTAACCCTTTCAAAATCTTCCAGCAGGCTCGGGGACTATGTGTGTACACATCATCTCGCGATGACTGTATTTATTTCTACACTAGTTCCCAGCGACATTGGGCATTGGGCCAGCACCTGAAGACTACTACTTTGGACCCTAACACCACGTGACTACTTCATCTACTATCAGATTCAGGGGACTAAGTGTGCACACTTCACCTCAGCGGTGAATGTGCTTATTTTTCGACTTAATCTTCTACAGAGTGACTAAGTTCCTCTACGCTGACTAAGTGAAGGATGCTAAGCATCTAACTTCAATGCCTGGAACCTAAGTGGGCACACTTCATCCAAGATGAAGACTTCAAAGTTTTTATCATGAGCCCCTTATATCCTTCTGGCAAACCTCAGCTTTGAGTAAGTTTGGACTTGCTCACAGTTGAACTACTCGGACAACAGCTCGGATGACAGTTCAACTACTCGGACGCCTGTTCAACTGCTCGGATATTTGCTTCAATAGCTCAGCTCCAAGTTAAACTAGTCAGACACCTATTCCTGATGATCAACAACAAGTTGGACAGCTTGGACAAGCTCAAGATGGTGTTGCTCAGCGGATACAAGGTGCTTGAGGACTAGCTGTGGGGGTATGACCCCCGGTACCCATAGGACAAGACATGGGCCGCACCATCAGAGGTGGCCCAGCTCATAAGATCAAGGCATGAGGCGTACAACACTAATCGTCTTGCGCCGCAAGGCTACAAGAAGATGTGATTTATTAGATATTGTATAATACCAAATAAGATACTTTTCTTATAACCCTACCCCTCCAGAGCATATAAGGAGGGGCAGGAGTCCCCTAACCTAAGAGATTTGATCATACGCAATACAATCCACAAAGACACAGGATGTAGGGTATTACGTCAAGCTAACGGCCCAAACCTATCTAATCGTTGTCTCTTGTGTTCTGTGTCACCATCCGGCTCCCTCATGCACACCTCCATCGATTCATCTACTACCGTAGGCATACCCCTCAGTAGACTGCTGGATGTATTTAATCGATAGGACTAGGTTGGTACCTAAAGTCTACTATTTTGGACCCTAGCACCACGTGAATACTTCACCTACTATCAGGCTCGATAACTAAGTGGGCACACTTCACCTCGTGGTGAATGTGCTTATCTCTAGGACCCAATGTTTTCCTACATGACTAAGTCATGGGTGGCATGTTCTATGCTTGGCTCTAAGAGCCTCCTTTATACCTAAGGCATGGATGCTAAGCATCTCTCTTTGCTCTTGAGGGACTAAGTTCCTCCGTGCTGACTAAGTCAGGGACGCTAAGCGTCCAACTTCATCGCCCAGAACCTAAGTGGGCACACTTCACCTATGGTGAAGACTTCAAAATTTTTTACTTGAGCACTTTACATCATTCTGGCAAACCTCAGCTTTGAGTGAGTCCGAGCTCAGCTTCCAGTTAAACTAGTTGAACACCTGTCTCAACTGCTTGGTGCCTAGTTAAACTGGTCGGATGCCTGCTTCTAGTGATCGGTTGCAAGTTGAACTACTCGGACAAGCTCAAGACGGCGTTCTCAGTGGATACAAGGTGCTTGATGACTAGCTATGGGGGTATAATCCCGTATACCCATAGGGTTGTACATGGGCCGCGCTCCCACGGGAGGCCCAACCCATGAGATCAAGACGCACAGGGCATGGCATAGGTCGTCGTGTGCCGCAAGCCTACGTGAAGCATCCTTGATGATGAAGGAGAATCTGATCGGATATGCTAGATATCGTATTCCTTGTAAACGCATACCATGTAACTGATCAGGATAGATACAATCGACCTGTAACCCTACCCCCCAAACTATATAAGGCGGGTAGGGACCCCCTCATTTTTATCTCATCTCATAATACAATCCACTAAAGACACAGGACGTAGGGTATTATGTCAAGCTGACGGCCTGAACCTGCCTAATCGTTGTCTCTTGCGTTCTGTGTCACCATCTAGTTCCCTGTCACGCGCACCTCCATCGATTCATCTACTACCGTGGACATACTCCTCGGTAGACTATCGACCATATTTTGTCAACATGTATGTCCTCGGTAGGAGCTCACCGTAACACGACTGCGTTGTCAGCTATACTATGAGAAACCTTCGATGCTTCCACTCCGATGGGCACGAAAGGTACGTAACATGCTCACTGAAAACTTCAACCGACAACAATGCCTCCATGGAAACTTTGGTGCACTCTCTAGTGCCACCACCGGGGGCATCAGGTGCTACAAAAAACAACACACTATGCACCTCTTGCGAACCTTTTTCAACTGCGCCTGACTCCAAACGATGTCCCACAAGACAACCATCACCTTTAGCACCGAGTTACATTTTCAAAATATTTTTCAAAGGTTTTCACTTGAGTTATTTGCACTGCCACTCAATCTAAATGCACTCTCGAGTTAGGTCTCAACTAGTGGCACTAAATAATCGATTAGCAAACTCATTTGCCCCCATTAATAGTACTGTCTATCTATCCTAAATGCGGCCAAGCACTTCTCTACTCAACCTTAGGCTGGTGAAATAAAATGACCTACAAGCTTACCTTTGCCTTGCCCATTTCTATTTCATCTCCATGTCGGTGATGACCACAAGCCATCAAAATGTGTGAGGACACCACCCCAGCCTGCCCATCTAGTACCATGTGTCATCCTATTGACCACACTGATACTAACTTGGCGGTTGTAGGAGGATCCCTGGAGTCGCTATCCACTGAACTCCACTAACGCAGCTTAAACCGCATGATCAAGTAGTAGAAATGCACACACTACGCAAAACCACTTGAGCGCTTCGAAAGTACCATTTCGAGGTGTATGGTGAACTAGGAAATTTCTATTTGAAAACTTATCAAAAACTCTAAGCATGCTTGAAAGAGGGAGGAGTCATTTCTTCAGTCAAATTGTTCCATCTCTCAGCTACCGAAGGCAATCATCATAGTCAGCCACTTTAAACCCATAGGTACGAGGAATATGATGGAATAGCAATTATGCTAGAATCACATCTTTGAGAAGTTGTTACCTTGAGCTCCATATAAGCCTATAGTTTTTAGGCAAAGAAAGAGGCCTTTTGCCCATGGTGAGGACATGCAATTCAAATACCATTTAGTGAACCGAGCGTGCCACTTGAGGAGTTTTCTAACTTTAGAACTTTGCTTAGTAAATAATAATAATAATAATAATAATAATAATAATAATAATAATAATAATAATAATAATAATAATAATAATAAATAAATAAATAAACATTGTTGCTCCCTAATACATGTTGTACCGGTAGGACGCTTTTATATTTCACCATTTTTCTATTTTTGCAATAAAGAATTCAGGTACAAAGAGGAACAAGTGTGGGGGTCTTGCAGCTATCCAATGCACGAGAAACATAACATTCTTATAGTGAGATTTAGGATTGTAGATAGGGGACGCAGAATTTGGATTATGGATAAAAAAAAATAAGGACCGTTTAGATCTTATTTTTATAGCAATTATTGCATTTGCATAGTAAAAATCTCTAAATAGTAGGTTTGGGGTAGATAGTTGAAATGTCACGACCCGTGGCCACCAGCCGGCGACGTGAGCGACAACAATCGAAGATCGGAGGGGATCTCGATACGGAGTAGGAAGCCTGGCTTCCTTACCTCTGTCTTCTTCTCTATTTTCTTTTTAGCCTCCCCAGTTCATACTCTTGGAACTTATACACATCATCTGGTCTTCCACCTGGGTCCCAAGGGTGGGTGGTCCACTTGTCAGCTAAAGCCTTGGACACCTTGCTATTCATGGGTGTTACATTTCCACCCCCACAAAATATTGCTTGTCCCCAAGCAACGGCATGACCATGAATTGTATCTTGATGACTAAAGATCCCAGAAATTCCTAGATCCCACTGTCTCACTATGTATGGCTTTAGTTGCAACAAACATTTGCTTGGGCTGAAACCATTGCCTCTCCTGAGACAGAATCAGTTCACATATCCGATCAGTGTCACACCATGGTCTACCGATCTTTTGGTCAGGAAACAACAATAGTTCATCCACTTGGTCAAGAATGTTGTATAGCTCTTCAGCAGCAAATCTCTGGGCCTTAGAATAGAAGAATTGACCAAGTATTTCCCGAAACATTTGGTTTGTTACATATATGCCAGGTTTTAGGAATTGGGAAGAGTCACCACCACTGGACAGCACCCTATATAGTTTTCTGCGACCAAGCTATAGGAATAGAGAACAAGCACTGATATGCTGCAATACATCATTGGCACCCACGACTGTAGCATGCGTCTCCATTTTACAACTTGACTATAACATGTGTTGACATATATCATTTCCACCCCCACAAAATGTTGCTTGTCCCCAAGCAACGGCATGAAAAATAACAGGATCCCATGGACCATCAAGATGTAATACTGATATGCATCTCCACACCATCCAAGTCAAGAAATCATTGAGTACTGAAGCATGTAGAATATCTTCTCCATGACTAGTTTCATCTTGTTTGAAATTGTATAGTTTGCACAATTTTTGGCACTTAAATGCTCGATATTCTAGCACTGTGCACCGACTGATAACATAAGGAGCCCAATAGAGCCTTATTTCTGTCAGGACAATGGTTATTTTAGTTCCATTGGTAGAGAGATGTTGTTGAATTTGTAGCATAAGAGCTTTCTCCAATGTCCTGAGAGCTGTGCGATGCTCATTGAAATCTACATCAACTCTGTATTTATAATCCTAGGCACACAATCCTGGATCCCATTGTATATCAGACATCCTATACAACTCAAGTTGTGTCTCACTTTCCCCTAGACTGGAAATTCCATGACTCCAGGGCGGTAACTGATGTGTGCTCCCTGCTGCACCTAAGTCATATTTCAGATTACCCTCATCAGTTAAACTGGCCTCTACCTAGCATATTTCTGTTCTCGTCATGTGCAGCTCCACTGAATCAAGATCACCATCAGAATCAGACCATTTGTTGATTGGCGAGAGAGGTATACTACTGCCCTCTAGCTGTGCACCTTTTGTTGATGGTTGGTACAGCTGGTAAAGCCCAACTGATATGTCCTTGTCTATGTCCTTATTAAGCATGCCCTCAAACATGTTTCCTACAGAGAATGCATCCAACTCTAGAAATAGTGGTAAGCTACTGACATTTGTAAGAACATCATGGGTGTCTAGCTCAATAGCATGCGCACACGAATATACATCTGAGACTACAACAAGGTTAGTTGACGTCTTATCCCACACCACATTCTCACAATGCATTTCATCAAGAAGCACTTGTACCACTGTGTCCTCTTTCATTGGTTTTGCTGCCACCTTCTCCTCAAAAGAGATTTCAATAAATGCCTCATACACAGCATCTCTGCCCTGTTGAAGAGACTGTGGGTGTTGTTGATTTAAGAACATATCATCCTTAGTTGGCTCAGCAACTAGAATTCTTTTCTCACCAGTTGCCAACATAGAAAACTGGTCATTCATAGGAGTGAGAAAGTCATCAATGGCGGGTTCAGTACTTACTTTCGTCTCCTCACTAAGAGCTAAATGCTGCAATAAACCCTGCAAGTTGAGGTCATGCCCCGATTCCTCATCCCACATGATCTCTGTTGCAATTTCATGAAACACCTTGTGTGTAGTATCCTTTGACACCAACTGAACCTCTGCTGCTATCTACTCATACGATGCTTTGCCATCATCCCATATCACCCTCTCAAGAGGCCTTTTAGTGAAAACCTCATTAATAGAATCATCAGCATGCCCTGAGATAAAGGAAGTGTTGTGGACATGACATAACTCATCGATGAAGAATAGTTCTATGGTTGGCTTATTTTGTTCGCCAATCAAGTCTTCTCCACCTTGAGCAAGCTGCTGCAACAAATCACTGTTCATGTGGAGCTCGGGTGACCTATCCTCATCCCACAGAACCACACTACGCATTTCATCGAGCACCTTCTGGGCATCACTGGTGGACACAATTGCTGCCTTAAACATGGTGTGCTTGCACTCCAGCGGGTCATCCATCTCTCCATCTAACTGCTATGGTTCCTCATCCCAAACTACTTTTGAATGAGACGATAAATCAAACATTGGGTGCTGACTCTCTTGATGTGACATTCCAACAAACACCTAGGGGGCAAAGCACAGAGCAGGTGCTCACTGCCAGTTGTCTGCTCAGAGAAGAGGCCTCAGATCAAAGGAAATCGGCTCACCCCCAATCACGTCGCCCGCTGAATCAAAGAGAATCCAAGGAAGTACGCCGATGTCGCTTGTAGGAACTTGTGGTGGTCACCACCACCAGCCATCGGGTGTCGATGAAATATGGTCGGTAGTCTACCTAGGGGTATGCTCAAGGTAGTAGATTGTTAGCAGACAGATGCGCAAGCCGCAAACAAGATGGTGATACAAGACAGACATGAGGTTTTATCCAGGTTCGGCCGCCAAGAAGGCGTAATACCTACGTCCTGCGTCTGATTTGTATTGCTGTATGTCAATGAGAGATGATTTTTAGAGAGATCCCCTACCCACCTTATATAGTCCGGGGGCAGGGTTACAGATCTAGAAACCAATCCCAGTCAATTACAATTACCATATGTGGCTGGATAAGGATTCCTATTCTAACCGACCAGGATCCTGCTTAATCACCAAATCCGCCTTGACTCCTTGTGCGGGACTTTGATTAGGTTGGCTAGGCCACACGTCGTCTTTTGGGTGGACCGGACCCATCGATCTGGGCTAGCCCAAGCTTAGCCGTAAGGGTATAGGGGTTAATACCCCCACAGCTAGTCCCCGAGCACCATGTATTATGCTTAGACACGCCATTTTAACCTTCTCCAACAAGTAAGGCTTGAGTTCTTGACATCTCTGACCACCATCATCGCCGGAGAAGTAAGTTGTCTGAAGAATGTATGGTGCTCTTAAGAAAAAAGAAAAAAGATTTCTGTCTTAAGAAGTGTGTCCACTTATATTTCTGGAAAGAAATGTAAGTGGTCTTGAAGCATAGCGTCCTTGAACGCTAGAGGCGTAGGGGTCGAAAAAACCAACACATTCACCGCAAGGTGAAGTGTGCCCACTTAGTCCCCGAGCCTTGGTAGTAGGTGACGTAGGCACTGTGGTGCCAGGGTCTAAAATGAATTCTCAGTTAAGTTGAGAACCCATTTGTCAGTATAGACAAAAACTGAGATGCACCGACAGGTGCATCAGTACCGACGTAATTCCTGAGCTTGCTAGGAAGGCGAGGTATGAACCTTGTAGCAAGGTCTAAGTAAATGTCTCTCAACTATATGTGAGTACAACTCACATGTAGCCGAGGAGAATCATTCTTCGTGTAGTGGTCGGGACAGTCCTCGAGCACATTGATAATCCTTACAATCATTCGAAACTTAGGGGTCAATTAAAACACATTCACCGCAAGGTAAAGTATGCCCACTTAGTCCCCGAGCCTGGTAGTAGGTGACGTAGGCACGTGGTGCCAGGGTCTATAAAAGAATTTCCACCAAAGTTAAAAATCCAATCGCTGTACAGGCGATACGAGATGCACCGGTAGGTGCATCGTACCGACGTAGTCCCCGAACTTGCTGGAAGGCGAGATATGAGCCTTGTAGCAAGGTCTAAATAAATGCCTCTCAACTGTATGTGTGTACAAATCACATGTAGCCGAGGAGGACCATTTTCCAAGTAAAGGTTGGGTCAGTCCCCGAGCACATCAGTTGTCGGAGCAGTCCCTGAGCACGACAGTGGTCGGAGTAGTCCTCGAGCACGAAAGTGGTCGGAGCAATCCCCAAGCATGGTAGTGGTCTTGGCAGTCCATGAGCACGGTAGTGGTCTAGGCAGTCCCCGAGCACGGCAGTGGTCTAGGCAGTCCCCGAGCACGGCAGTGGTCTTGGCAGTCCACGAGCACTGGCAGTGGTCTGAGCAGTCCCCTGAGCACTGGCATCGATCTGATCCATCCTTGAGCACAAGACAAGCATCGAAAATACAAACGCCATTGATGTATTTATTTGGTGTATTTATTTATCTCCTTTCTCTGCCAAGTCCAGTCTGACACGTCTGGTCAAAAAAGCAAACGGGTATAGTACGTCATTCTGTCTCCTTACTCTTTTCTTGCAAACAGTGGCTTGGCACCTGTATGGAGGTGCGTCAGTGTGGGCCCTCTTACACTATCAATGAAGAGGCGCATACACTGGTAACGAAGGGGCACGTTTATTGGCGTAGATCTCGAGGTTGTGTGAACAACCATCTACGGCGTGTGCGCACGTCTCCCAATAATCTTGGGCGAACGAAACGACGGAGCTCTTTGTTATTTATAATGTAGATCTGGTAAGTTACTCACACCATTCCCCATTGTCATTCACCGCCGCAACCTTCTTCTTCCTCTTGCCAAACCCTATTCCTCCAAAAATCATCGCCAACCCCTCACCACTGCATCCACCCCCCTAGTAAGGATAGACTAATGGCGAAGAGAGACACCCAGAAGAAAGGCAGAGTCATGGCAAAGGAGTGGTGGAAGTCGCAGAGCAATGAGTAGACCATCGAAGACCTCATCATCATGGGAGTGCTCCACAACAAGGCACTCGCGGGATGGCATGCGCCGAAAGGAGAAAGCTTCCCCGATCCACAACCAGGTGAGATTGTGGTTTTCAAAGACTTCTTCAAACGGGGTTTTGGGATTCTAGTGCACCCTTTCCTTCAGGGTCTCTGCTTGTATTACGAGATTAGGATTTGCAATCTGCATCCCAACTCGATTCTTCTTGTCTCCACCTTCATCCATCTCTGCGAGGCTTATGGTGGCTTCCAGCCCCATTTCGACCTCTTTCGTCACCTGTTCTGTCTTCGAAAGAAAGGGAGCGGTGGCTCGAAGATAGCCGGAGGTGTATACCTGAATCTGTGTGATGGTATGAAAGCCCAATACTTGCACTGCCCCTAGGAACACCTTCGCTAGACGAGTGGTACAAGAAGTGGTTCTACATCTGTGAAGAGCCGAACACCATCACCTTGTGCGACGTGGGCTGATTCCAGAGAAGAAGAATAGCTAGATAGAGAAGCCCCAGAACTTGGAGCAGATCGCCAAACTGCTCAGGATGATCCCGTGGGAAAAGCTAGATGGCCCAAGTGTGGTCAGGAACTTCATCAGCCGAAGGATCCAGCCCTGCTAGAAGAGGGTTCATCCTGGCTTCAAGTACCAGGGGAGCGTAGATCCAACAAGGACTAGGAAAGAGGCGCTCAACAAGATAGAAATCAAGGCCAGGATTGGGGAGCTATTCAACCTAGCCGATCCCAATTATGTCAGGCTGAACGACATCGAGCATGCCTTCAAGCTGGCCCAACCTCCCCCAAAGGTAAATGATGCTTCCTTTTAACTGTAGAGTCATGTTGTAACAAGAAATTGACTGTTGTCTCCGTTATGTGTCTCAGAGTAATGGTCGTGACCGGGCAGCAGTGTTTGTGTCTTCGCCCCCGGTGTGGATTGGCCGCAAGTTGCTGGCCCAACAGCCCAGACCAGCGCCAGGACCGACGACGTCCACTGGGTGGCACTCGAGGCTGTGGAGGATGCATCGACCAGAGTCGCTGGCAAGTGTTCGGCTACCAACAAATGACGCCAAGCCATCTTCCCCCTTTTGGACGACGAAGCAGAAGATGCAGACATCTTTCGGCTTGTCCCTCAAAAGAGGAGAAGACAAATGGGGTCGACGGAGCAGGGTGGCTCCTCTATGCCAACAGTGATCGCATCACTGACCACTGCAACATAGAGGACAAGCGAGGGAAATGCTGAGCATCAAACCTCGACGCCTATACTGGAGGTAGAAAGAGTTCCGGTGGAACCTGCCGAGCACGCGGAGTAGGGGCGGTCGAGGAGATGCTCCTTCGCCACATCATTCCATGCTTCGAAGCTGTAAGTATATATAACTTTGATGTAAGCTTGTAATTTGTATTGAATAATATTATCTTCTGAACTTTTCTCTGATATATTAGGTCGGTGTCCATCGAGAATCCCAACCAGCTAGCCGGGTGCGGCATAACTTCGCCAGCAATGGCGGGAAAAACTGCCCAGCAGCCAGCCATGGAGGAACCTATAGAAGGAACTCTGCCGGGACCTCAGTAGGCGGACGACCAGACGTCAGTCCCCGAGCGGCTGGTCGAGAAGACAGCCGACAGAGTACAAGTGCTCCAAGCACAAACCCTACTGAGGCGGATACCTTGGCGCCAAGGGAACCGGATCAAGCTGAGGAGTAGCAGCCAGAAGTGGCACAGAGCACTCTTGCCGATGCAACGGCTCGTGGAAAAGCCATGGTGGTCACAGAGACTGCAGACTCCAGACCAGCGCTGCCCCCCGAATAGGAGGCTGAAGAGGATGAAGTAGAAGAGGTCCTAGGTCGTCCCCAAGATAAGCGACAACATGTATATGTGTCACGCTGGCGGAACGACAAATGGGTTATGCACGAAGAAATCCCAGAGGTCGAAGAGACCCTAAGAGTCGAACAGGTGGCAAAGCGTCTGGTGACAGAAGTCTAGGTATGTTCGGCTTGACCACTTGACCCTGTTATGTAGTTGATCTGTCTGACTTAGCTTATTTATGTGCAGGACTTGATGAAGACCGCGAAGTACCGAAAGAGGTGTTTCGACCAGATTGAGGGGATCATGGCGAATAATAAAGAACTGGTGGCCGAGGTAGAACACTTGTGCCACCAACTTGAAGCCACCAACCAGAAGAGGGTAGAGCTAGAGGCACAAAACCAGAACCTAGTCGGCCAGCTTAATAACAAAGAGCGAGAAAAAAATAAGTAAGTTGTCACTTTATCACAGCAAGTGTGTAACATGTATTGTTGTGTTGTTGGTAGTGACAGCTGTAATGCAGGCTTAGAAGCTGAAGTAACCCGCCTCCAAGAGGGGAATAGCCATGTGACCGCAGAGTGTGGTCGTCTGAAGGAAGACAACGAGAAACTAGCACGCAGCCAGTCTCAACTCCAGGACCACACCGCCAAAATGAAGGAGGAACTGAAAAGTAAGTATTCTAGACCACCTTTCTCATTCTATTGCCCGCCTTGTCTTGTCGTGCCATAACATTTGATGTCTTGTATGATGTTCAGTTTTAAAAGTCAATGCCAAGAGATATCTAGAGGCCGTGATCAAAGAGCATGACGGCTGGAAAGCACGATGCCATGAGATCACCGAGGAGCGGGACACGTGGAAGAACCGGTGCCAAGAAGTGGCAACTGGCATTGTGCCTGTCCTTGACCTTATTGACCCGACGCTGATAGAGGAAGAGCCAAGGACACCCCAGCTCGGACTAGTCGAGAGATGTAGACAAGCATGGGGATGGTTCCAAGAGTTCGTGAAGGAGGCGGGTGAGTACACGGGTGCCCATGTACTAAGCATGGTACGTGCTCACTACCCCCTGATCGATCTCAAGCGCCTGGAGGCTGGGTACCCAAAGGAGGTAGACCTAGACAAGGTAGAGGAGCTTTAAACGGCCTAGCTAGACTTGTCGTCAAAGATAATTAGCGACATTAACCTATGTGGAGGTGGGACAGCACCTGTACAGGGTACGCCATTGACGAGTCAGCTAGAAATGCCATCAGTTGCTAGCCAACCAACGAAGCCTACGGTCTCGACTAGCCAGGCATCGGCGGGGCCATCCCCTTCAGCTCGATTAGCACAAGAGTCCCCAAGACTCGAGTAGGATGTCAGAATCGGTGAGCAGTAAGTGCCACGCGCCCCGACCAGCCAATGTAATAGGCTTAGAGCTATAGAAGGAGGACATAGTTGTGTTATTATAAACTTGAGCCTCTTCAGGCAAGCTTGTAATAACGTAACTGTATATCATTATAAGCTTGTTTGCTTTGTATAAAATGTATTTAAGCTTGAAACTTTATGTTGGTGTAACTAAGTGAGAACATATTAACGTTCTGTTTAGTTGTACCATTTTGCTCGACACATCATCCTAGAAGGTTTGTGTGGCCTTAGTTTGCCATGTGGTCGGAGTGTGAGGTTCGATGACCTGTGCACATGTAGACACGGACAAGTCAAACCAAGGGGGACCTGCCGATCACCCGTAACATAGAGAGCGGATCCCATGCACGTGTTGGGAGGAACCGGAGACAAGGCCTGCTCTGAAAACCGTAGAAGGAGTGGTGGTCGTCTTGTACTGGCTAAGTTAGAATAACCATAAAATTCGGAGTGACACATTAGAGTGGTCGGAGAAATCATAATTGCTTTATTGAAGTAAATCAAAAGTACAAGAGGAGTACATATCTCAGTAGTTAAGCATAGAAACATCTAAGCTTGTCGATGTGCCACGAGTTTGGTACATCTATACCGTCTAGGTGAGCTAACCTATAAGACGTTGGTCGTGTGACTTCCTTGATCATGAAGGGTCCCTCCCATGGGGTTGCGAGTTTGTGGACACTAGCCTAGTTCGTCTTCCACTTCAGGACTAAGTCCCCGACCACGAAGAACCGCTCTTTAACATTCTTGTTGTAGTACCTATGCAAAACAGCAAGGTATTTGGCCGTGCGTACACAAGAATCGAGCCTTTTCTCTTCTGCGCTGTTCACTTCTAGCTCCCGTACTTCATTAACCTTGCCTTTGTCGAAGTTCTCTACTCGTGCTGATCGGAAAGCTATATCTGGTGGGAGGACTGCCTCAGCGCCGTAAACCATAAAGTATGGTGAGACGCCGGTGTTATGATTGGGCTACGTCCTGAGGCCCCAGACCATAGCTGGTAACTCTTTGAGCCATCTTCTAGGAGCTTTGTCGTTTTCTCTGTATATCCTCTTCTTTAATGCGTCCAAGATCATGCCATTTGCCTGCTCGACTTGTCCTTTAGCTCTAGGGTGCGCCATCGAGACGTATTTTACTACTATGCTCCTTTCATCGCAGAAGTCCCAAAAAGCGTTCCCGATGAACTGAGTACCTAGATCAGTGATGATGCTATTTGGTACGCCGAAACGGTGGATGACCTGGTCGAGGAACGTGACAGCCTTCCCTGAGGATGCCTATACCAGAGGCATGTATTCTATCCACTTAGAAAATTTGTCAATCAGCACGAAGACGCATGTAAATTTCCCAGGAGCCGGTTTGAAAGGCTCGATCATATCCAGTCCCCAACATGCGAAGGGCCAAGAGGCTGGAATCGTCTGGATCTCATGTGCTGGTATGTGGATTTTCTTAGCGAAGAACTAACAACCCTCATAGTGGTGGACTAGCTTCTTTGCGTCGGCTACTGCTGACGGCCAATAGAACCCTACTTGGAAAGCCTTACCGACCAGTGTTCTTGAGGCCGCGTGGTTGCCACAAGAGCCAGAGTGGATTTGGTCCAGGAGATGTTCGCCTTCCTCCTGGGTTATACACTTCATCAAGATTACCTCCTTTGCGTTTTTGCGCCATAACTTGCCATCGACGAGCAAATACTGCTTACTACGACGCATCAGTCGCTTGTTTTCTATCTGATCAGTATAACCACTGCCATCTATTAAGTACTTGATGAAAGGTGTTCTCCAGTCTGGCTCATGAGTGGTCGGAGGCGGCTCGGTTGTGCTCGGCGCCGGAACCGTAGCCACCAATTACTGGTCTAGAGCTTTGTCGACCGTGGAATCTTCCTCTTCAATGGAAGGCGTGAGCAGGTCTTGGACGAATACGCCATGTGGGATTTTGGCTTGGGATGATCCTAACTTTGACAGCGCATCCGCTGCTTGGTTCTTGTCCCAGACCACGTGTATGTACTCGATGCCATAGAACCTGCCTTTCAGCTTTCTTATCGATTTGCAGTATGCGTCCATCTTTTCATTGGTCGTGTCCCAGTCCTTGTTGAGTTGGTTGATGACCAGAGCCGAGTCTCCGTAGACATAGAGACGTTTAACACCAAGCTCAACCGCAATGCGTAAACCATGCAGGCATGCTTCATATTCAGTGGCGTTATTAGATGCCGGGAAATAAATCCTAAGGACGTACTGGAGTTGCTCCTTGGATGGTGACACGAAAAGAACTCCTGCTCCTGCACCGTCAATGTTGAGAGAGCCGTCGAAGTACATCGTCCAATATTCGTCGGATCCTGGAGAGGCAAGCGTGCTTAAGTCTGTCCACTCGACGATGAAATCGACGAGTGCCTAAGACTTGATTGTAGTATGGCTTGCAAATTCCAAGGAGAAGGGGCATAGCTCCATTGCCCATTTGATGATGCGCCTGTTCGCATCCTTATTGCAAATGATGTCCCCCAAAGGGTACTCGGTCATGACCACCACACGATATCCATCGAAGTAATGTCTCAACTTTTGGGATGTTATCAGTATGGCATAGAGCAATTTCTGAATCTGTGGGTACCTGGTCTTGGATTCGTTGAGTACCTCACTGATGAAATAAATTGGCCGCTGTACCTTATAGGCGTGGCCTGGCTTGTCGCGCTCGACCACCATGGTAGTGGAGACCACCCGATTGGTTGCCACAATGTAAAGTAGGAGAGTTTCGTCTTCTCTGGGAGCAGTGAGGACCGGAGGTGATGTAAGGTATTGTTTTAGCTATGTGAAGGCAGCGTCTGCTTCCTTCGACCACTAAAACTTCTCGGATGCTTTTGAGCAGTTTGAAGAACGGTAGCCCTTTTTCTCCTAATCTTGATATGAAATGGCTAAGAGCAGCCATGCATCCGGTAAGCTTCTGGACATCCTTTACCTTTTTGGGGGCTTCATGTCTAAGACAGCTTTAACTTTCTCTGGATTAGGGCGTATGCCATCATAACTGACGATGTTGCCTAGCAATATACCAGAAGGAACACCAAAGATGCACTTCTTTGGGTTTAACTTCCATTGGAATGTATTGAGGGCTGCAAAGGTGCATTTTAGGTTGTCAACAAGGGTATGTGCTTCCTTGATTTTGACAACTACATCATCCACATAGGCCTCTATAAGGTCGTCTTTTATCTCGTCTGTGAGACAGGCCTGAATGGCGCGTTGGTATGTAGCCCTGGCGTTCTTGAGCTCGAACGACATAGTCATGTAGCAGTAGGCGCCGAAAGGCGTGATGAAAGACGTCTTGATCTGATCGTCCTTTTTGAGAGCGATCTGGTGATAACCAGAGTAGCAATCGAGAAAGGACAGGAGCTCGCAACTGGCGGTTGAATCTACGACCTCGTCTATGCGAGGTAAGCCAAAGGGGTCCTTAGGGCAGTGTTTATTGAGATCAGTGTAATCAACGCACATTCTCCATTTATTATTCTTTTTGCGTACAAGAACCAGGTTGGCTAACCACTCTGGATGATACACTTCTTTGATAAATCCAGCTGCCAAAAGCCATGTCACTTCTACCCTAATCGTCTCCTTTTTGTCAGCGAGCGAACCAGTCATAGCTTCTGCTTGATAGGTTTGGCCTTGCTGTTGACATTCAAGGAGTGCTCGATCAAGTTTCGAGGTACACCAGGCATGTCGGTAGGTTTCCATGCGAACACATCCACGTTGCTCCTCAAGAACCCTGACGAGTGCAGTCTTCCTATTTGGGATCCAGGTTGGCCCCGATAAGGGCCAGTTTTGCTAGAGTCGTCGTCGACCAGCTGGATCACCTTGTGCTCCTTTGACTTGATGTTCTTGCAGTGGAGCCTCGAGGTCTGGGATCTCTAGGTGGTCGGCTGAGGTCTTCTTAGCGTTGAGCATGGTCTCGGCCATGCGAATAGAGAGGTCGTGGGCCTCTGCTATTTTGAAACTATCGTCTTCGTAGGTATAAGCGGCGTACATGTTACCTCGGAGGGTTAGGACTCCTTTCTCGGTAGGCATCTTGAGCACTAGATACCTGTAATGAGGTATGGCCATGAACTTAGTGAGCGACGACCGACCAAGAATAGCATGGTAGGTGCCGTCGAAGTCAGCGACCACAAAGTTGACGTAGTCGGTGCGGAAGTGGTCCGGGGTCCCAAACTGTACAGGTAGCGTGATCTGCTCGAGAGGTGTAGAGCTCTGTCCGAGGAGAACACCCCAGAACTGTGCCTCGTATGGCTTAAGATCTGCCTGAGCTATCTTCAGGGTGGGCAGACTGTTCTTGAACAGTATATTGATGGAGTTGCCGCCATCGATTAGTACTCTGTCAAACTAGACCTTGTTGATACAAGGATCGAGGACCAGGGGAAAACGTCCTAGCTCCGGTATTGCGGCCCATTGGTCCTTCCTGCTGAAAGAGATTTCACGGTAAGACCATGGAGGGAGTCACGGATCGGCGAGGAGGTTATCGGCGTTGGCCACGTTCAAGCAAGCACGGGCGAGCAGCTTGCGTTCCCGCTTGGTCTCGATGGACACTTTTGCCTCCGATGATGGTGTGCACATGATCGGTTGGCTTGACGTACTTGTGACGAGGGTCTACATCGTCGTCGTCGTTATCCTCATTGCGCTGTTCCCCTGCATCGTTAGGCTTGTCGGATATGTCCGAAGCCTGTTGACGCGTATAGATAGACTTGAGAACACGGCAATTCTCCATGGTATGGTTTGACTTAGGATGGAGCTGGCAGGGCCCTTTCAATGCTTTGGCGTAGTCGTCTTCGTAATTATGACGTCCGCCACCCTTTTTAACGGTATTGACCTCGCCGTCGTCTTCCCAAGCACGCTTGCTCCTGTAATCGTCACGGTGGTTACGTCGCTGATTACGTTGGTCGCGGTGATCGCGGGAGTCGCTGTGCTGGTTGTGGTAGTCAAAATTGCCGTTCCGACCACGGTTGCCACGGTAGTTGTCGCGGTGTGGGGGGTGGTCGGAGCGTGGAACCCTTGCTGCTTCTTTAATAATTATCTTCTTAGCATCGTCGGCGTTCGCATATTTCTTGGTGGTGGCTAGGAGCGCTGTGACCGATTCAGGTCTCTTCTAGAGGAGCTTGTCTCTTAGGGCAGTCGTGGAAGCGGAGGCCTAGTGATGAAAGCCTCGATTGCCTCGTTGTCGGAGATTGATGGGACCTTGATGCGCATCTCTGAGAAACGCCAGGACGTACTCGCGTAGTGGCTCATCTTTCTGATCTCGAATCCATTGCAGATCGTACTTGTTGCCCGGTTGTTCACAAGTAGCGATGAAATTAGTCGATGAAGGCTTGCTTAAGCTCCTGCCAAGAATCAAAGTAGTTTGCCGGCAAGCTGACCAACCATTGGTGACCTGCATGGCCAACAGCGACTGGGAAGTAGTTAGACATGACATGCTCGTCAGCCATGGCTGATCTGTACGTAGTTTCGTAGAGCATGACCCATAATTCGGGGTTTTCCTTGCCGTCGTACTTCTGAAGTTTCTCGAGCTTGAAATTCTTGGGCCATATGACTTGGCGAAGGTGTGGAGTAAACTGCTTCAAACCCGGCGGACCGTGGGTAGTGTCATACTCCATACGGCGATAGCTTTCGTAGGATACTCGATCGTCAGGCTCTCTGGTTGATGCAAGCGCGCAGATCGCGTCCACCGAGGTAATGGCGAAGATCGTTATTATCGTCGCGGCGATCTCGATTGCCATCCGGATTAGCCCTACGACCGTGGTTATCGCGGCGATTGTCACGGTTGTCTCGACGATTATCGTCCCGGACGTCGCGATGGTTGTCCTCCCGACGGTGGTTGTCATCCTGACCACCATCGTGGCCACCGTTTCCGCCTTGACGGTTATCTGATGGGTCGTTGTTGCGCGAGCCACGTGGGTTGAGTGGCTGTGAGCGACTTGGAAGCTGGCGGCTGTGGCCTAACTCGACTGAGACAGATGGAGCCTGGACTTGATTTACAATCTCTGCGGTCTGAGCCATGGCAGCCATCAGATAGGCTTGTATTTCATCATGAACCGCTTGGGTTTCCAGGGTGTTGGGTAGCCGTTGCATCGTCGCCATGGCGATAGCCACGTTGGCGCTCGGAGTCCTGAAGACCTGTTTGTCCCCCACCCTATCAAAAGCATCATTGAGGTCGCGTGGCTGGACCCTTATGCGTCGTACCTCCTGGTCTGCTTCGGCTTCGATTTGTCGGCGATTAAACCGGTCAATATTGCGTGCTTCGTGCGCAGTCCTTTCTTGTTCTGTTTCGCCCACTGCTGGCGGTTCGTCATTGCTGACAACATGGATCAAATCCCCTCGCCTTGGTGAGAAAGACGGGAATTGCGGGAAACCCGGGGCATGGTCTGGGAGATCCAGATCGTATTCAATGCCTTCATCGTCGTGATGCTGGAGCTCGATGTGCACGGAGGCATTAGATGTGGTGCCAGACAAGGAGCTGGAGTCCCCCTCTTGGACCGTGTGGACGAATCCTTCTTGATAATCTTCAATTTTGATCATGTTGACGAAGTTGCGCGGCTTCGGCCGAAGTTGGTGCATAAAACACAGATCCAAGCGACGTTGTAGGTTATACGCGTAGCTGGAGGCAGCGTTTCGCAGGCCGTAGGACTGGACTTGGTGGTTCCCCATCGAGGCTTCGTACTCGGAGAGCCAGAGACCCACCATGGAGGCTGGCCGGCGACGAGCGGAGCGTCCTTCAGGAGTAGATATGACCACGAGATCTATACCAAGTCGTGCAGGACGACTAGTCCGAGCTGGTCGGGTAGATCTGTTGTGGGGAGCGGTTACCTACTCGTTAGGTTGACTTTGAATCGTACTTACCAGAGCTAGGGTTTCAGCGAGTTTGGTGCCGGCCCGATCGATGGAGTCGAGCAGGTTGGTGTTGTCGATCTGCTTCCCTTTGTAGTGGGGAAGCGGACATCGAGTCGTCGGCGTGGCTAAAGATGACGCAGGCGTGGTCGGAGCCAGATGTACCGTGGTCGGAGTCAGATCCATCATGGTCGGAGCCGTACCCGTCATGGTCGGAGCCGTAGCCGATGTAGGTGAAGCAGTGGTCGGCACAGACTGAATCCACACCTCCTCCGTGGCCATGGCGATGAAGTCGTCGGAGCCGGTGGTCCAGGTGATCTGGCCGACGATGAACGTGAGGCCGTTCGGCGTAGCCATAGAGGCGGAGATGATGACCATCTTGTTTGCTTGGAGAGCAGTACGCACACCCCCTACCTAGCGCGCTACTGTCGATGAAATATGGTCGGCAGTCTACCTAGGGGTATGCCCAAGGTAGTAGATTATCGACAGACAGATGCGCAAGCCACAAACAAGATGGTGACGCAAGACAGACACGAGGTTTTATCCAGGTTCGGCCGCTAAGAAGGCGTAATACCTACGTCCTGCGTCTGATTTGTATTGCTGTATGTCAATGAGAGATGATTTTTAGAGGGATCCCCTGCCCGCCTTATATAGTCCGGGGGGCTAGGGTTACAGATCTAGAAACCAATCCCAGTCAATTACAATTGCCATATGTGGCTGGATAAGGATTCCTATTCTAACCGACCAGGATCCTGCTTGATCGCCAAATCCGCCTTGACTCCTTGTGCGGGACTCTGATCAGGTTGGCTGGGCCGCACGTCGTCTTTCGGGTGATCGGACCCATCGATCCGGGCCGGCCCAAGCTTAGCCGTAAGGGTATAGGGGTTAATACCCCCACATCGGGGGTGCCTCGAGTGGAAGTCGGCCGACCGTCGAGAGTCGCCAACACCAGTACGCCACCGCTCCAAGCCCGCCGTCCAGCACCGCTGTCGCACACCGCCGCCCACACGCCGGAATCCCCGCTACTCGCCACCGGATTCCACACAACGAACCCGTGTCACCACACACCACCAGAAGATGCGCTGCAGGGAGGAGCCGCTGTAGCACACGCTTGATGAAGGAGTCGCCGCCGCAGAACAAAATGGAGCTCGAGCCGAGTGCCGCCGGAGCCTGAAGAAGATGGAACGCTGCCGGATCGATGGAGTCGCCGCACCGGACCACTGGATCCGCCGCCGACTTGCCAACAATCGTCCGTCACCACCGATAACTAGCGTGGAGAAGAGCTGCGGTCGCCCGTCGCCCCCCACGCCGAGGATACACTGTCTTTGATACCAACTGTCACGACCTGTGGCCACCGATGAGATCAAGCCGGCCACGTGAGCGGCAACAATCGAAGATCGAAGGGGATCTCGATACGGAGTAGGAAGCCTGGCTTCCTTACGTCTGTCTTCTCTATTTTCTTTTTAGCCTTCCCAGTTCATACTCTTGGAACTTATACACATCATCTGGTCTTCCCACCTGGGTCCCATGGGTGGGTGGTCCACTTGTCAGCTAAAGCCTTGGACACCTTGCTATTCATGGGTGTTACATGAAATTTATAATCTCATTATAGAATCCGAGTGCTTTTATTTTTATTGGGGGGTTTCAAACAAGCTCTAAAAATTAGCTATGGTTTTAATTGTCTGTTTAGATCGGACGGCTAAGGGCCAGTTTGGTTGCCGAAATTTTTGGCAAAACGACACTGTAGCATTTTCGTTGCTATTTGGCAATTAGTGTCTAATCATAGTTTAATTAGGCTTAAAAGATTCGTCTCGTGGATTTCGTCTAAACTGTGTAATTAGTTTTATTTTTTATTTATATTTAATGCTTCATGCATGCGTTTAAAAATTCGATGTGATAAAAAATCTTAAAAAATTTGGCTTTCTGGGAGAGAACTAAACATGCCCTAAAATTAACCTCGGGGATCATGTCAACCAGCCAGCAGCCAAGGCATCGGAGAGGGAATCGGGACTGAGTGGGGCCACGATGTCAGATGGATCGTAGATATCTCAGCCACCATCGACTCGGTCGGTCGGTCCGCAAGCGCAAGCAAGTTCGCATCGGCAATCGCCGTCTCGCTCGCCGGGAGGAGAGAGGGGGAGCCTCTAACCCTAACCCTACCCGCCCCTGTCGCCATCGCCATGGCCGCCGGCGGAGAGCCCTCCCCCTCCCCCGTGTCCCCCGCATCCCCCACCAAGCACTCTCGCTCGCCCGACGACGCCCAGCCCGACGCATCCCCGAAGCGCCGCAAGCGCCACCATCACCGCCGCCACCACCACCACCGTCGGCACCGTCACGCCGATTCCCCGGTACCCGTGGCAGCTGACGAAGAGGTAGAGGAGGGGGAGATACTCGACGATGCCGCCGCCGCCTCTGCCATGGAGGTCGATCCTGAGTCCGCCGCCCCACAGGCTTCCCTTGTTCCGGTACATCTCTCTCCGCCTACCCCTTTGGTTTGACTTTAACTAGCCCTGGAAGCGCTCCTCGTTACTACAGTATAGTCTAGTCTCTAGTCTGTTTTTTTTTAGTCTACCGGTTTGCTCATGTATTCTGACTATATGTCATGTCAGTTGCTCTCGAGGGCACCGCATCCATCTGAAAAATAAACACAACTACTTCGTCTGTAGCAAAAATCTTGCCTTTTCGCAGTCTTGTCATGGGGTTTTCCACCTAAGATAGCAAATTGAATAACATCGCTGTTGTTCAGGCGCAGCAGTCTAATCAGGAAATTAGAGGTGCCGGTCGTATTCAATTTCTGCAACATAGTTAGTATTACTTGGATATCCTTTTACTGTTTCTCAATGCCAAGTTGGCTAACCTACTTACTGTTTGATATATCGGAAATGCAGGAGCACTTTGGTAATGGTGCTGATACAGACTCAAACACAGATGCAACCGAGATGCAAGATCCTGCTCCGTCTACCCTTCCATCCTCAAAAGATGGAAGGAGGTCACTTCACGGTGCCCCTGAGTCTGAAAGCGGAGGTATCCTTTCAAGTGATGCTGAGGATAACAGAGGGCATGAACAAAGGCAAAGCCAAAGCCGTTCGAAATCTCCAAAGCCCAGAAGGGAGAAGGAAAGGAGGCACAAAGATGAGCATCACTCTTCATCTTCGAAAGATTATCATTCCAAAAATCACTCTAGAACATCTCCTTACTCAAGGCATCAAAGTGAAGCTCATTCAAGAGATCAGCACTTGAGATCGAGAGAGAGAGGTGATGACACTAATGGTTCTCGTGCAAGTCTTAGGGATGGTTCTGATCGTGAGAGCCATGATCGGAATGGGAAGTCTGGCAGACATATGACTAGGACCCAGGACAGTGAAAGAGAAAGGAGCAGCAGCCGTGGTATTCATGATAGACATGGTGACAGGCACAGTGACAGACGTGGCAGCCAGGAAAGGTACAGAGACGATAGGATAGATAGAGACAAAATTGATTCACTAGAAGCTACTCGTAGGCACAGAGAAAGAAGCAGGAGTCATAGTAGATCGGATCTGAGGGAAAGTACGCGTCTTCGTGATCAAAGCCGGGAGAGGGAAAGACGGAGTGGTAGTTCAAGGCATAGGGATTATGACAGCAAGAGGGGTACAAGTAAAGATCGGCATAGAGAATCTGACAGGGTTAGCAGTGCACATGAAAGGGAGAGAGGGAGAGATGCTAGGGACAGGGAATGGCACAGAGTCAAGGGAAGTGAAACTCATAGAGCTAAGGAAGGGCGGGACAAAGTTAGCGATAGTGATAGGCACAGGGATTCAACACGCTCAAAATATAGTGTGTCTGATGGTTACAAAGAGAGGACAAGATCTGGGGAGAAAGGTAGAGATGTTGACCATAAAAACCGAAAGTTTGAAGAAACGAAGGAAAATTCTCTCAAGTAAGGCAGTTTTCGCATGACTAACTGATAACTAATTCATTGACCTTTCTATTTCTTGTTTTTGTTTTCTGCATATTTATGATTACTGCTCTTATCTTGATATTAGGGAGGAAGATGAAGATGAGTACCAAGAGAAAATAGAACAGCAGTTAGCAATGCAGGAGGAAGACGACCCTGAAAAAATCAAAGAGGAAGCAAGGAGGAGGAAAGAAGCTATCATGGCGAAGTACAGGCAGCAGCAATCGCAGAAGCAGGATATGGAATCGAAACCAAGTAGCAATGATGAAGGTAACTTGATTAGATAATGCTGGGTTCACATAATGCATGACTAACACACCTTCACTGTGCTATGTTTCATATCAATTTAGTTGTTATTGAAAGATATACTGTTGTCTGTGCAGAAGTAAGAGCAATGGATGGAAATGAAACTATACATCAGAAAGATGATAACGATAGCAGCTCTACGGGAAATGATGAAGCTGAAAATAAGCATGATTCTTCAGAGGTATTTGATGGCAAAACTGACTTTAGTGTGGGAAAGTCTCCTGCTCACACTGATGCTTCAACTAGCGTGGGAGCATTCACTGATGAGAGGACAATAGGTGTTTCAGGTCTTGGAGAGGGTTCTCCCAAGGTAATTGTTTCCTGCTATTGTATTGAATAAACATATTAATTCATATCATCCTGAAAACTTACTAGTCCCCTTCATATTCCAGAGTGAGAGATCAGCAGACATGTTTTGTGATGACATTTTCGGAGAATCACCTGCGGGAATTAGAAAATCGGTATGATTCCTATCCCTTCTTCTGCTACGTATAGAAGTGCCATACTATTCTGATCAATACGTCACAAGAAGACATTGTTTGATGCACACACTAATCTTTCTGAATATGTATTATTCGCGTGTCAAAGTAAACTGGTTAATTTTCGAAGATGGAATATTTATGCCTGTTTATTCTCCAATATATTAGATAAAATTTCTTTGTTTTGTTTATTCAGTCACAAAATCATTGTGTTGTACAGGGCAAGGATGATGGTTTGCATATTGAGAGAAATGCTCTTCATGACAACTGGGATGATGCAGATGGGTACTACAGTAAGTTCTACTATCTTATGTCCATTTTCCCTTTCCAGTTTATTGTTCTCTCCTGTGTTGTCCATTCATTCATTTTCTTGTTTTTGCTACTGTGCAGCTTACCGGTTCGGAGAATTGCTGGATGTCCGTTATGAAATCATAGCAGCACATGGGAAGGGTGTGTTCTCAACAGTTGTGCGGACAAAAGATCTTAAAGCGAGTAAAGATGATCCTGAAGAAGTTGCTATCAAAATTATTCGCAACAATGAGACTATGTAAGTTAAACTCCCTAGGGATGTTCTCCTGCAATTTCTAGTATGGAAAATTAAATAAGACTGTAATTCAATATTTGATTATACAGGTACAAGGCTGGTAAGCAAGAGGTTTCAATATTGGAAAAACTTGCAAGTGCGGACCGCGAGGACAAACGCCACTGCGTGCGGTTTATTTCTAGTTTCATGTACCGGAACCATCTTTGCTTAGTTTTTGAATCTCTCAATATGAATCTTCGTGAGGTTTTAAAGAAATTTGGTCGTAATATTGGGCTTAAACTGACTGCGGTGAGGGCATATTCAAAGCAGCTTTTCATCGCCCTGAAGCACCTAAAGAACTGCAAAGTTTTGCACTGCGATATAAAACCAGATAATATGCTGGTATGCCATCTTGCTTATCATCATTTTTTTAATTATATAGTATTATCCGCCAGTTTTCTTAAAATATTAATAGGATATGCTGTCATTTCATTCTTTCATGCACACAATGCACACTACCAATTTAACACCATTTATTACTGTGTCCATTGCTTGTACCCTAGGTGAATGAGGCTAAGAATGTGCTCAAGCTATGTGATTTTGGCAACGCTATGCTTGCTGGCATGAATGAAGTTACACCTTATCTTGTCAGCCGTTTCTATCGGGCACCTGAGATCAGTGAGTTCTTTCATCTTTACCTGGATTTTTTTTAGATTCCTTTCCTACTTTGTACTCAAATATGTTATCTGTATGCATGTTACCTACCTATATATGACAACTAACATGTCGTTTTCTTGCAGTTCTTGGGTTAGCCTATGACCACCCTTTAGACATGTGGTCAGTTGGCTGCTGTCTATATGAGCTTTATACCGGGAAAGTCCTATTTCCTGGTCCATCAAACAATGCCATGCTTCGGCTTCATATGGAATTGAAGGGTCCATTCCCTAAGAAGATGCTTCGAAAGGTTAGTCATACATGCTTGCATCATTGTTATCCTTAACGAATGAATAGCTCTTTATTTTGTGGTAGTAGGACCTGCAAGATTGCATACTCATGACCTTTTGTCCTTTTTAAACAATTCCATATATCTGTTGAACTCTTAAGTGAACTTGCAAATACTTCTTTAATTAATTGATTGAACAGATAAACATTGCTCTAAATGAATTGTCTAACTTTCCATTTCGTAGGGTGCCTTTACCATGCAACACTTCGATCAAGATCTCAATTTTCATGCTACCGAGGAGGATCCTGTGACAAAAACGGTGTGTCTATGGAACCATACACTCTTTGCTATGTTCTGTTTGGATTATTTGAATTCTTTATTTATTCTTTATTTATTACTATATATACTTCTGTTTGCAGGCTGTGAGAAGGTTAATTTTGAACATTAAACCAAAGGATGTTGGTTCTTTGATTTCGAACTCTCCTGGCGAGGATCCAAAAATGCTATCCAGTTTTAAAGACCTTCTTGATAAAATATTTATCTTAGATCCAGAAAAGAGGATAACCGTATCACAAGCACTTAGCCATCCATTTATCACTGGCAAGTGACATAAGATGCTGATTCCTCTTGACATTGAACTTAGCATCTACACTGTAAAATACAATTTGGGTTCCTCTTGTCTAATCATCGACGTTTCTGTCTTGTGTCCTGGGAGCTCTGAGAACAAGTGCATGGATGAAGCACAGAACTATGGAAGAGATGGCTATCTGCAGATCTTGTTGCATGCACTTATCAGTTGGATATGTTCTGTTGCTTGTAAGACAACTAGCCAGTTGGCATTCCATTCCCTGTATACAATCTTTTCCTATGGATTTATGAAAGTCTTCTTCATTTCTTTTAACAATTGTGCTGACTTGTGGATCTATGACAAACAAGGTTATATGTGTAACACTGTTGTTTAATTGGTGTAAGCAAATCTTTGCATGTGCTTGGCACACTTATATGAACACAAATTTTCTATTTTGTGCCGGCATGTACTTTGCTGATGTTTAAGATTGCATGCCTGGTATGCTTGTCCTCAAGCACTAACATATCTGGGGGTGCATTGCACCAGAATTTCATACTGCTATTTCATGCTAACACAGGCCTTGTGTACTGTTAAATTGTTTCTTACATCTACTTGTGTACTGTTTCAATTTATAATATTCTATTCTAATTTCTTCTTCCATTCAGGATTCTGCCAGGGCCTCTGCTGTGTGCACATTTTATATGCTTAAGGGCCAACATAAGAAGGTACCCTGGTTAATATCTGGGTAACTTAATGTGTTTGAACCCATCAACAGTATTGTTTTCTCTGTTGTATTAGGTTGAGAGATGGCATCTATATTGAATTTTATATCATTCATATGTCCTGATCGTTTGGTCTTTCCATTAGGATATGTACAATATTAAATTTTCTGGATGGTATTGCCAAATTTAGGCACCCGTAGTTTCTTATCTATTCCTCCCAGATTTGTAACTACTTATGCACACACACTTGTAGATCAGTGGTGAATGGACGGAAAGTAAATGTATGTAAAGTAATCAAGTACAAGCACATGTACACAGTGTCTACATTCTGTTTGCATCATTAAAGTAGAGTAGTTCTTTGAGAATTTGTTTGCTTTACTAAATTAGTTGTAACAAAGCTTCTAAATTTTTTTGCCTACTTATCTTCATGGAGTATCAATTGAAAATTGGTTTTGCTTTTATGTTATTGAGGTCCGGGGATGGAGATTGCTGGACCCTCTACTCACTTGTCATGGTAAATCCTTTCAACTCTGGATGTCTTCCATTTTTTCTTATTAAAGAGTTATCACCTAATAGTTGGTAATGGGTTGGTACATCAATGCTGATTTAGTTTTCCAATGTTAGCAACCTTTACTGTTTATTAGGTGTATTTCTAGTATTTTTTGCGTTTTGGTAAATAATTTCTTTTTGTCAGTTTCATCAAACATTGATCTTCCAAACAATTTGTTTGTCTTTTGTGTGTCTGCCAAACTTCTCCATATTAATGGGTTGTGAAATTCAAGTACTATGTACTTTACTATGAAAGCTGTCTTCTCTATCATGCAACAAAGTGTGTGAAACATGAGAAACATTTTTGTCTTGTGTTACAATGTGGGAGCTGATTATTACATTGACTGATAGTTATAGAACCATGGGCTTATTACTTTTATGTTGTATCTAGATTTGCCGCATGTAGATAAACGCTGGTTGGATTAGCCTTGTTATCTGAAAGCTGAAAGTCTACTGTGTAATTAGTATTCAACAACAACAACAACAACAACAACAACAACAAAGCCTTTTAGTCCCAAGCAAGTTGGGGTAGGCTAGAGTTGAAACCCAACATGAGCCTCTAGTCATGTAATTAATATTCAAGCTGGATTATTTTTCCTGTATCGAACACATGCAGGAGAGCTGCATATCATTTCTTAAGAAAAGAGGGTACAGGGAAAAGAAATCCCAACTTAGCCCTCCCTCCCTCTAAGCACGCAGGACCTGAAAGGCTCTCAGCCTGTTAGCACCATAGCATGCTCTCATTTGTGATTGCCTGCAGCGCTGCCATAACACTTGCAATGGTGCCGTTAAAAAACATCATTCCGATGTTTCCAGATCTCTCAAGCCACCAAGATAGTGAATTCAGGCCTCTCCTAGTGTCATTTGGCACGCACTTGACAGCCTGGCTCAAACCAGCTTGAGAACCTATTGATTGATTGGTTGAGGCGCATTGGAAATAAATCAAAGCCTGTAAGATTGTTGACCATTCTTTAGACTGCCATTTAATCAGTTAGTCAGGTTGAAACTATTACCATCCATAAGTGGGCATGTGAATGACAGTAGTTTCTTGTGTTGGATTGGACCATTGTAAACAGTTTCTCGTATTGGATGCAAGCAGTTTTGTACTTTTGTTGAGTTCTTTTTATCTGCAGTACTTGCTGGGTAATCCTAAAGAACTGGATTAAAAGTGCTTAAGAAGTTGCAGCCCATTGACCCACCCTGCGTGTAGGTCACCATTTTTTTGTTAATCTTTTGCCCAATAGGCTATTGCCCCATTTCATTTTTTTTGCCTAGTTATGTCAGGCCTTGTTCAATTGATATGGCACACTTAACTGATTTGTTTAGTCCCTAGGGGCGAAGGCCCATGCATTTGGTGCTTGCTTTTGGATCATTGTGCAATTAGTGATTATATGCTAAGACACTGTTCAATTGGAGGTTAACTTGTGCCAATATAATAAGTTGGCCTTTAATAAACTGTAAGAAACAGGTCTACAGGGTGTGTTGGTGAACGGAAAATGAGTTGTGCTTTGTATGCCGGTTCAGACATCCATTAATGGTATATTCTTGCAATTTTCGAATATAGTGTTTTTAGTTCACCTGATTTTTGCTGAAATCTGTTGTGAAGTTGGCCGATTCATGTTCCAGCTGTAATTTTGGTTGACTGACTTGTATTTAGTACTATCTCATCTGGATATTTTTTACACTTATCGTCAACAGAAGTTTTGCTCCTAGCTAAGAGCGGATGACTTCTATGGGAAACAAAATAGAACAAAAACATATTGGTGATGTGTTGTTCTTGCATATGTGGTTTGGACTGCTATATCAGTTATGTTAGATGCAAAAAATGCACCTGAGTTGTTACCGGCCTGAATGAGGTGTCATCTTCCTTTTTTTCTACCTTAAGTCTTCAGTCTTTAGTTTTTTGTTCAATGATCTGTGCTTGATACATAGAGTTAAGGAAAACATTAGTAACATCCTTGCTCACATACTGCCGAAGCGTCGTGTCTGCCTCTTGTATGACATTTGTTTGCTCCCTTCATTTATTTTCTCGAACACGGTTCAAAGGTGCACAAAGAAAAATAACCAAACACAACACCTGAACATGATCCACTCAGAAAAGTGCACAAGCCACACTAGAAACCTGCACCCACTAAGCACTTATAACAAAAGCACCAATCAATAGAAAAGGACAACCAAACAGGCCCGTGGCTAAGTTCCTGAGCTCCCTGACCCTGGAAGCGCCCCAGTACATTCCTACTTCGATCACTGCCCCTGCATGTATTCCTTCTATCTGTATTAGTTGTTGTTTCTTTATGAGGGTTTCTAGTGGCCTGCCTCCAGTAATTATAGGAAAGACATTGGAATGCTACTTTATCTTCCACAGAAAAAATCAGAGTTGAAATTGTTTATTTTATTCATGAGCATGCGTGCCTGTCTTGAAGTAGTCTGGGACTTTTGGTTTCTAATTGTATAAATACCGGGCCACAAAATGCCTATGATATGTGGGATCTGGTTGTTAGAAAGTTTGTCGTGACTACATAGCAAACTTCTGCCTGACATTTCCAACCAGACTTGCCTTCTATTTCATATTTCATTGTTGGTTTTGCAGCATTGTGTTACAAAATTGTCGGCAAGCACGAATTTCGAGTCGCTACCTGCTTCTTTAGTGTTTATTAGCCTGTCAGGCTACATAAATAACACATTCCGTGTTATCACGTGCTTGTAGCCTAGTACACTTGCAGTTCTACAAATATTCTACCTTCAGTCAGTTGGGAGTACAAAAATATATTGTTTGCTAGTGGTGCCGAATTCTGCCTTGATATCTTGTGAACTATGCAGTAATGGAAAACAACAAGCTGAAACATGGTAAAAAAAGTATAACTAAGCAACATAATTAAGCAAAACAATTCAACACTAACTAAAAATTCACGAACATTTTCATTCTCTTTTCATCAGTCAGTTGACCTCTGCTGCTGATACACTTGGTTGTAATGTGCATGATATTTTTTCAGTCCATGTGACAATTTGCCCCTTCATGTCTGTTGATAAACAGTTTGTTCATTAGTGGCACACAAGATTTTAATATTTCATGTCAAAAATGGGTGCTGCTAATGTCTTGCCAATGGAACTGGCAATTTATTATTTCTTGATGTGTGCGCACTATAGTACAACGACGACGACGACGACGAAGAAGCCTTTAAGTACCAAACAAGTTGGGGTAGGCTAGGGTTGAAACCCACCAGAAGCAATCGCGCACTATAGTACTCCATTTGGTTCAAAATAGATGTTGTAGCCTCTTCTTTTTTTTTAAAAAAAAAAACAAAAACAAATACATGTACTACGACTTCTGGGCAATACGAGCTCATTTCTTTGTGATATTTGCATGAATTCATCTCCCATGCCTTTTTACTTAAGAAGGGATTAAACTAGGTTAAGCTGTTAATTTTGTTGGCCTTAGTTTTTGTGCTGAATTCTGAAACTTATATAGTTATAGTGGTGAGGCTATTGAATCTGCTCTTGTATCTATCGATTGGCTGTAAGGTTGGTTTGGCAGAAAGGGTGTTCCATTCGTGTATGCATTTCCTTTATTTGTACATTGGTAATGGTTTAGTGTCTCATGTGTTTAGCGTGAATGCATCACGTGCTTGTAATGTTAAGTCAGTTTTAGTTTTTTTGCAAAGCTGTCACTCATGGTTTAGGCATCTTGTGAACTAATCTGTTATTTCTTGATGAATCGATATTAGCAGGCTGAGTATTTGACGTTATACCATACATGTTGACTCGCGTGATGATGCTAGTTGCAGTTCTACAAGGGATGTCGAGAACCAATTTCACCATGCGTCATGCACAGGTTGTCATCAGCCACTTTAGAGCTGTTGTGCAACCTGTAGCGCAAGTAATGTAAGACGAATGGAGCTTACTGGTGTAATATCGATATCGTACGAAAGCCTCAATAGCAAAGCATTGACTGGCACACTGCTCCCTAAAGTTGTCAGGGAGCCATCTTCTACGATAGGTTCTGTTGACTAAGCATGCCACGGTAGTAATTTGTTCCAGATGAGGGAATCATCCCCCCAGGGTTTGACATGCCTAGAGTTCCGTCGATCGAACAGATATTCCAAAGTATAAAAAATATTTGTGTATCGGTTAGATTTGCTTATGTATATATGAAAAGGTGACTGATGCAAATGATTTTGAACATTTGGGCCAATGCCGTTCGTTTACCAGTCTGACAAATATCATTGTTTATTTAGAGACATAAGGCGGCTGCAACTATACAGTCAATTGTCAAGTTTTTTCCCCCCTCTGTTTTGTTGGGCTGATGAGTCGGCCATCACGGTAGAGCATCTCTAGGAGTACCCAAAACACTCAATCTAGGACTTCTGGCTAGATTGAGAAAAACTCTTCTTCAATGACTCGAGATCTCACCTCCAATCTTTTGGGATTTGGAAAAAATGACCCTCACATGTGGATCTTTACGCGCAGTCGCGGTCTGCGTATCCTTGTGCGTGCATTTTTTTTTTCCCCACGTCGATCTGCTCCTTCGCACTGAATAGGAGGAATCCATCGTGACCTGCGGCTTCATCTCCACGAGCGCCGAATGAGCAGCCAGCCGATGCCCATGCGATGCAGCTGGGATAAGCACCCATGTGAGGACGTCCGAGAAGCACCCATCGGAGGAGAAGCTCCTCAGCGCCGGCACGATCACCTTGCTGTAAAGCAGCACCCACGGGACAGTGCATGGACATATCCATGGTGTTGCCCTGTTGGATGTAGGTGGTGTTCATTTGCGTGTACGCTGAGGACACGACGACGGCTTCGGAGGAGGACATCGCGCTGTCCCTGATGATGCTCTCCCGCTACTCTTGGCCTGTGCCGCCGCCGTACCCGTACCCGTACCCGTGAAGAAATTTTAGGAGTGGTTTTTTGAAAACGGTTGGAGAAGCCCTTCTCTAGTGCTTCCAATATTTTTTTTGGCAACTTGAAAAACTCATTGGTTTTGGGAACTATTTTTTTGGATACTCTTGAGATGCTCTCAGATAAAAAAAAAAAAACCCTGTCGCCCTGATGTTGCTATGTTAGCCTTTTGAGAATCCCTTGCTATGTTTCTTTTTGGGAATCCCTTGTTGTGTTTCTTGGGCTGATGGATGGCCAAGTTTAATAATCTCGTGCTGTGACATGTCTAGCACTAAAGTATGGCAAAGTGTTACCAAACGATCTGATGACAGATCAACTGATCCAGTGCACTTTAAATTTCACTTCTGGATCTGTTTGAAGTCATATCATCCTACTCCAAGGTTTGATTAAGTTATAATCTCAAGCCCGGCAAAAATGAATAAAAGCCATAACACTAAGTTCTCTCAAAACTAACTTTGTGCTTAGACACTATTTTGTCCCCTTGCGCCATGTAATCCAATTACCAGAGGTCAGGAAAACTAAGTGATCTCAATGCAACTAACTTTTTGTAATTAACCCCATAAAACAAAGTTAGCCACATGACTATGTTGATCAATTATCGAAACCCACACTAGGGTTGGTCTTGTTGAGAGAAGGGGGGCGCACCGTAGCTGGCAAAGAAGGGTATAAGCCATAATTAAAACGTGTTGGCCATTAAATGATCCAAATTGCATAATAAATCACTGAAAAAGTTATCGTGACTTACACCATCGTTACATCTTTTTGGTTGCCGCTATATTATTGGAGTCGTCTCTGTTACTCAAATTGCCATTAGGATGTCAGTTTTTCCCCAAATGGTCATTTTGCCCTTACTTTCCACCCTTGGCTAGCTTTTCTCATTTTTTCCCTAAAACGTATAGAAAAGTTAAATTTCAGTCACTTCAGAACTAGGAACTCCTTTGTTTTTTTCATTGCTGTAGATAGATACCTCGTCATCCAAAATCGAACTTAACTCTATGGATAGCCTAATGCATAATTATGGATACACCGGCCTACTGTTTTGTTACATTCCCACCTTACGGATAATGCTTATACTCCTACTAGTAGGAAGAGAAGTAGTTTGAAGAGGGTCATTTTTGTCTATTGGTGCTGGGTTTGACCAAATGGTGTCGTGTATCCGTTTGACTCGAGCAAGGAGCGCATTTATTGCTCGATGCTTAATTTTGCATCTGCAGTATCAAAATGGTTGTTTCAGTCCTCGATTTTTACTTTTAGGCTCAACTACATGAAGAATCAAAGTGGCCATTTCAGTCTCAACGCTTATCTTTTGGGATTATTTTTCATCCATTGAATTATCAGTGTCCATTTCAGTCCTCAAACATTTCCGGTGGATTTAATCTTGTCCCTTACCTATATATGACATTGCCATATTGTCAGACCTAATAAGCTCTGACACCACCCACGAGCGTAGGTGGATGATAATCGTTGAGAGGGATATGGTTCGTGACATGCCGGAGAGGGTGTGATATGCATCGAAAACATGGTCAAGTCCGACGCACATTATGGATGTCCACGCAGTGCTACTGCGCAGGCATCAACTACACCGGAGGCGACGCGATCTGCTGCTACACACAATAGAACAAACACATAACAACGATGGGTCTCATGCCACTTAAGATGTCGATGAGGGGTGGATTCAGTCTAAAAGAAGAAAATTGAGGATTGAAACTATTTAAGGATAAAAACTAATCGTCCTGTTTGTTTAGGCTTGTTTGGCTTATAAGCCATATTTTTTCAGCTAACGAACAATATTTTTCTCTCACACCACATCAGGCAACAGTACTTTCAGCCATGGTTTATCAGTCAAACAAGTCCAAACGAACACGAGGAACGTCTTTTTTTTTGGTTTGGTAGCCCAGCACCCCATGGCCAAAGTACAGCACCACGAAGCTCTATTTGGTACCTGCCGCGTACTTGGTTTGCTGAAAGTGCAGCGTAGACTTGTTTTTGTTCGCCGAGCTTGCAGTGCAACGAGATCTAGAACCCCACGACATGCGGCATAAGCAAAACATGTCAATAAAGTTTGAGAAATGAAACAACTATTTTAACAGTTCAATGATGAAACCGAGTTCAAAAATGAAGTTGATGATTGAAATAACTAATTTATTTATAGTAGACAAAACTAGATTCAGTCACATCAGTAGTTAGAGGGATAAAAATGACTATTCTGTTGTTTGCGGTTTGGACTTTGGAGCAGACTTCACTATAGAATCAATAAATGTAGCCGCTCAACCTCAACAAACAACGCTCTCTCGTCGTCAGCTTGCTCGACTAAACTCTCTCTCTCTATATATATATATATATATATATAACTGTTCTGTGGTTGACCATAGAATAACTTATTATGTGGTCATTTTGAGTTATGATAATTATCATACTAATTTACGAGATTACAGTAACTTCTTACTAAATGATTTACTATAACATTATCGTAAATATCATCGTGAGTTGTAGTAACACGAGTATCGTAAATGCATATTCATGTTATCGTAAATTGGTATAAATATTATCGTAAATCAAGGTGACTATAGAATAAGTTATTCTATGACTAACTGCAGAATAGCCTTACCCTATATAATAATAATAATAATAATAATAATAATAATAACAATAATAATAATAATAATAATAATAATAATAATAATAATAATAATAATAATAATAATAATAATATAATAATTGTCCCTGCTCCCCTCAAAACTTTATATGTTATATATATATATATATATATATATATATATATATATATATATATATATATATAATATTTTTAAAAGAAAAGAAAAATAATGGTTCCACTTGCTGAGGCAGGATAGGGGGGAGCGAGTATACTTGGCCAAACAGGCCGCCCAGCACGGCACGGGCACGGCCCAGGCACGACACTACGCGGCATGGCTAATATACCGTGCCATGCCTGATAGTGCCGCCGTGCCGAAATACTGACCCATGCACGGCACTATGATGTCTTAGGCGTGCCATGCCGTGCCACTGGGTACGACAGCACTGCAATGCCCGTGCCGGCACGGGCACTATAAATGCCTGACACCTCAATGAACTTAGAACAACAAGAGGAAGAACATATACTTCACAAGATATGTCAATTTATTCATAGTTGAGATCAAGCTTACGTTCAAAATCAGATAACTTCACATAATCACATCTCACAAATTGACAGATGACACAAAGTCACAAACATATGAAGGGATAATAAAATAACAATTTATTAAGAGCTTTAGTGCCTCTCTTCGTTGGCACCGACCTCAACCGTTTCGTCGTCAGAGCCGGCCATCGTCCCGGTTCCTCAATAGATTCACAAAAACACTGGGTCAGTACAGATATAGGGTTAGGGTTAGCAAGTTAGGGTTAGGGCTAGGGTTACCTTCGTAGCCGGAGCACCAGAATCGTCGCGCGACGTCGACGAAACATAGATCCGATCCCCTGGTTCCTCAACGGATTCGAATCCGGAGCACCAGAGCAGCCGGCATCAAGTGAGGTCGACGGAGACGACGACGAGGACGACAAGGAGAGGACGAGGCTACATCGACGATGCGAGATCAAGAAGAGGGGTGTACTATGCCGTGCCGTACTGCCGTGTGCCAGTGCCGGCCACCGGTGGCTCAAGAGGCCACCGAAGGGGGAGAAGAAGATAGGAGTGGAGAGTTGTTGTCACAACGGAGAGACGAGAGAGCGAGATAGGAGAGAGAGAGAACGGCGATGAAAATGAATTAGGGTTAGGATGGGATACCTCCCTAGGGACGAGGCGGTTTATATAGCCCCCCCCCCCTCCAACAGGCAAATACGGTCGGATGGAGCGAGGGAGGGAGATCCAACGACTCTGAGGGGAGGAGCCGTGCCGGCCTATTTAACTGTGCCGTGCTTGGGCCGGCACTGCAGGCTGACTTAGCGACTCAGACATGGCACTACGACCGGGCCGTGCCAAGCACGAACACGATGCTAGCGGGGCCATGCTTTTTCCGTACCGTGCCTGGTCCGGCCCATCTTGTTAGTGATAAATGGAAAAATATAGGAGCGAGCCCCTCAAATCAAGCAGCAAAGTCAACGCTCTCCGCCCGCTCGCGCCTGGCGCCTGCGTTCCCTTTCCTTCCGCTCATCGCCTTCCTCCCAATCGTCAACCTAGCTTTCAGGCAGCAGCAGCTCCATCCATCGCCTCCGGACTCCGGTCCCATGCACAAACGCGCGCCCCTCCCATGTCCATGGCGCCGCCTCTCCCGCCTGATCCTCCTCCTCTCGGTCTCGCTGTCGGTGGCCATCGCCGCCGCAGACGCCCGCGCTGTGCCCGTTGAGTACCTCTACCCGACCTTCAACCTCACCTACATCCACTTCATCGACACCGACGGCGTCTTCCTCCGCTCCCCCAGCGCCAAGTTCTCCGCCGCCATCTACAACGCCGCCGGCGCCGGAGGCGGCCAGTCCTCCGACGACTACCAGTCTCGCTTCTTCTTCTCCGTCCTGCACACCGACTCACGGACGCCCGTCTGGACCGCCACCGCCACCGGCTCAACCATGTTCAACTCCATCGTCCTCGCCCTCGCCCCCAAGCGCGATGACCCCGCCTGGTCCACGCCGCGCCTCCGCGAACCCGTCGCCACGCTGCGCCTCCTCGACACCGGCGAGCTCGTGCTCATCGACAGCCGAAACACCACGCTCTGGTCCCCCTTCGACCGCCCCACCGACACGCTGCTCCCGGGACAGCCGCTCCTCCTCGGGAGCCCGCTCACGTCCTCCGCGTCCGACCTCGACCTCTCCCCCGGCGCCTACCGCCTTGTCCTCACACCCAACGGCGCACTCCTCTAGTGGGCCACCAACGCCTCCTCCTCCGCCTTCCTCACCTACTGGTCCATGTCCTCCGACCCCGCCGCCTTGCAAGACTCCAACCAAGCCGTCGCCTCCATGGCCGTCAACTCCTCCGGCCTCTACCTCTTCGCCGCCAACGGCAGGGACACCGTCTACAGGCTCCTCTTCCTTTCGCCGCCCGCGTCGAAGGCCGAGTCGCGCATCCTCAAGCTCTACCCTTTCGGCCGCCTGCGCGCGGTCGCCCTCACCGCCGCCGCCACCGTCCCCACCGTCTGGGCCGCGCCGGCCAACGACCTGCGACCTCCCGCTGCCGTGCCCGTCCCTCAGCCTCTGCACACCGGACGCCAACGGGTCCACCTGCACCTGCCCCGACGCCTTCAGCACCTACTCCAGCGGCGGCTGCGAGCCGGCCGACGCCTCCGCGCTGCCAGCCATCGCCGACACCTGCGCCAAACAAGAGGCAACAACGACGCGCTACAGCTACGTCAGCCTCGGAGCCGGGATCGGCTACCCGCCCACCAAGTTCGCGGTAGCCGATACCTCCGGCGACGAGCTCCCGGCGTGCCGCGACCTCTGCTCCGCCAACTGCTCCTGCCTCGGCTTCTTCTAAAAGAACACCTCCAGGTCCTGCTTCCTCCTGCGCAACCGGATCGGCTCCGTCTTCCGCGCCGCCGCCGACGTCGGCGTCGGCTTCATCAAGACGCTCCCGTCACCGCAGCAGCAGCAGCAGCGCGGCAATAAAGGCTCCTCGTCGTCCTTGAGCCTGATAACCATAGTGTTCGGCATCGTGTTCCCCACCGTGGCGGCCGCAATCATCTCCTTCCTGCTCTACGCCATGCTCAGGAGGCGCCGGCCGCAGCACCTCAAGAAGAAGAGCAGCAGCAGCAGCTGGTTCAAGCTGCCGGCGATGCTGTCGTCGTCGCGGGCGGCGTCCTCCGCCCCGTCCGACAGCGAGGGCCTGGACGAGGACGTGCTCATCCCCGGCCTGCCGACCCGGTTCACGTACGCCGACCTGGACGCCGCGACGGACGGCTTCAGGTGGCAGATCGGCTCCGGCGGGTTCGGCTCCGTGTTCCGCGGCGAGCTCCCCGACCGCAGCACCGTGGCGGTGAAGCGGATGAACGGGCTGGGCACGCAGGGCCGGCGCGAGTTCCTGATGGAGATCGCCGTGATCGGCAACGTCCACCACGTGAACCTGGTGAAGTTCCGCGAGATCTGCGCCGAGGCCGCGGGGCGGCAGCTGCTGGTGTACGAGTACATGAACCGTGGCTCCCTGGACCAGACGCTCTTCCGCACCGGCACGCTGGAGCTGGAGTGGGCGGCCCGGCTGCGCGTGTGCGTGGGCGCGGCGAGCGGGCTGGCGTACCTCCACGCCGGCTGCGATCGCAAGGTCCTGCACTGCGACGTGAAGATCGCCGACTTCGGGCTGGCGAAGCTGATGAGCCCGGAGCAGTCGGGGCTGTTCACGACGATGCGCGGCACGCGCGGGTACCTGGCGCCTGAGTGGCTCATGAACGCGCCCATCACCGACAAGGCGGACGTGTACAGCTTCGGCATGGTGCTGCTGGAGATCGTGCGCGGGAGGAAGAACTCCAAGATGCAGGGGGAGGAGGAGCAGCATCAGATGGCGAGCGGGTCCAGCGCGTCGTCGTCGTCAGACCGGGACGACACCGCCGGCTACTTCCCGGCGCTGGCGCTGGAGATGCACGAGCAGGGGCGGTACGAGGAGCCGGTGGACCCGAGGCTGGAGGGGCGCGCGGACGTGGCGCAGGTGAAGCGTGTGGTGCGGGTGGCGCTCTGCTGCCTCCACGAGGACGCGGCGCTGCGGCCCAGCATGAAGGTGGTGTCCGCCATGCTCGACGGCAGCATGGAGGCCGGTGAGCCCCGGGCGGAGCTCCTCCGGTACCTCAGGATGTACGGGCGCGGGCTGGTGGACCTGCGGCCCGCCGCTTCCGGGTGGATGGACCAAGGGAAGCCCAAGGACGCCGGCGGCTGCTTCAGCAACAGCTGGTCG
The DNA here is from genome assembly GCF_019320115.1 of Miscanthus floridulus. NCBI lineage: Eukaryota > Viridiplantae > Streptophyta > Magnoliopsida > Poales > Poaceae > Miscanthus > Miscanthus floridulus. The sequence continues at coordinate 86,101,324 of NC_089594.1, read as the reverse complement.
CTGCCGTCGTGCGTGTCGGCGCAGCAGCTCTCGGGCCCCAGATGACGGGACTGTCTGTCTCACACCGTACAAATCAAATCGATCAGTGGCGTAGCTTTTCTCTTCTTTTTGTTTTTGGAGCCAAGATGATTTGAGCAGCTCTTGCTCTTCCATTCCATTCCCTCCGTTGGGAATCGACCTCTTTTTAGTAACCCTCAAAAAATTTAGATAACCGTACAACTTATTGGCACTTTTCCTTTTTACATATTCCCCTTTTTTGAATGACAGAGAGAGAGAGAGAGAGAGAGAGAGAGAGAGAGAGAGAGAGAGAGAGAGACCCTTTTATATCTAACCGATTTTCAAAATTCTCTGCGATTGAATTGAGTTTGCCACGACATACACATGTGCAGCCAAACATTTATGAAAAAAAAAATCAACATTCTAGTCATGCTTCAATTGCGCACAAGTAACACTGCCAAAGTGATCAGCATTTTATTTTTAATACATGAAAAGAAATGACTGAAACGAACTGAAATGCTTGGCGACAAACACTGCCAAAGTGATCCAGCCCTCTTGTTCTTGTATTGTTTTTGGTTAACCCATATATATACTCCTACCTGCTGACCATATGCTCGTTAACTGACAGCCAAGCTGCATTTCAGCCACGCTCACCTCGGATTGATTCCCATACTTCCTCCGAGGTTGCATCTACAAGCTACTGCTCGCCTTCGCCAACCTAGTACAATACAATAAACAAATAGTGGAGCTCATCAGAAACAAAAGCAATGTATGAAACTTCACGGAACAAGGGAATGTTTATTTTAATTCAGGTTCAACGCTTCAGCAGTTCTAAATCCGCAATTGGATCGTTAGAATGTACTACATCTGTACAAGTCATCTGGTCCTAGTTTTTTTTTAATAATAGTCTAAAATCACCAAGCATAACAACTGGAGTATATAACTAATAGCAGGGTTCCTATAGATCATCTACAGACACCAAAAGTTTTTTTTCCTTCTGAATCTGGTTCATTGGATTGGATAAAGGTGTCAATGAAATGTTAACAATGTTGCTGGAAAGAACTATGAGAGTCCATATCCTTGTCTTAGTAAAGAATTCTGGAATAAAAACAAGAAGACGACCTCAAGAAAAAGATCTGCAATTGGTTAGGTCACCAGCATAGTTTTTAGCTTAAATCACCTTTGCTTCTCTAAGTGGGATCTTTGCTTAAACCAGGGAATTTAAGAACGGTCAAACAGCTGCTGGCAGGTAGGCAATCCAGCACAAGCGAGCAAGAAGCTTGTTTCTGGCCGAGATCTCAAACCATGCTTACAACTACTCTGTTGCTATGACATATGGAGCAACTAGGATTATTCATTTAAGGCTGAAACTATAAACAACTGATTCTTAGCTCACAACTACAATCAGCATGCTCCACACGTCACTTGCTCCTTTTTTACCACCCAGTAAGCATATTTAGAGTGCAACAGAGAGCTCAGTAGACAATTAATCAGATCCTCTAAAAAAGGACGTACCCAGTGCAGAGAGCTCCCGCTCAGTGCGGGGTCTGGGGAAGGGTGTTAGTGGCAAGCCTTACCCTCACCTGTGCAATGCAAGGAGACCGCGACTCGAACCCGGGACCTTTCCGGTCACAGGCGGTAAGACTCTACCGCTTGCACCAGGCCCGCCCTTCAATTAATCAGATCCTCTACTGCAGAAAAAAAAAATTCAAACTAACGGAATTGTATCATGCATGAGAAATGATATAAAACATTCAGAAAGAATACGGAATTCTGAGGTTTAGGTATACATTTCCTACATAGCAATGCTTATGCATAGGCATATATAGTAGGAGCCTAAAACAGCTGGCTTTGTGACTCTGCCTCTATTTGTTAGTGCTGTTGACAAGAGTGATGATGTGGTAGATCGATTGGCCAGGGTAAGCATAATATTCAGGTTTGCACAAAACAGCTGGCTTTGTGACTCTGCCCCTATTTGTTAGTGCTGTTGACAAGAGTGATGATGTGGTAGATCGATTGGCCAGGGTAAGCATAATATTCAGGTTTGCACAAAACAGCTGGCTTTGTGACTGCCAATTGGTATGTTTGACAGTAAACCTGGTCAATAAGGAGGCTCTGAGTTACCTAGTTAAGTGGATTATGCTTCTCCCTTACTTTCCTAATCTAGGACTCATTTTTTAGGCTGCCCTTTTATTTTTATAGGCCAAGTGCTTACGAACAAATTAACTACTCAAACATATTCCTAAGCTGCTGCTGCCAAACTGGTTGGTGGCTTTATTCCAGGACTATTCCACTTGCCATATATAACAGGTTAAGAAGATGTATACCAAAATACAAGTAGTTTACAGTGCTGGTTATACTTGGTTCGGTGGTTGAAAGATTAGTGCGTGAATAGTTTAACTAATAGCATTTACGCTAGTGGGGGTGAGAAGAACCAACCACATGGTCAATTTTTGTGCTTGGGGACCTTATTTCTCTTGTTTATGCTATGCCGACACTTACGAAAACATTCAGTTAAAAAGAGAAATTTTACCAAAGATTCAGTGAAACTGTATGCGTGAGGGCTACATATCAGTATATCACACGGCCATACATAGGACACTTGGACTAATAATGTAAATTAGTACTCATAGTGTATCTACAGTTTGACCCAAAAACATGTTACTAACCTGAATCGACGGCGCAACAGTTAGACTAGAGTCCACAGAAAAATGTAGAGTTTCCGTTTGTTGGGATGAAGAAGGCTTGGGTTCCCCAACTCAACCTGCAGAGATGAAAATTCAATTCAGAGTAAACACGAGACAGAAATGAGATAGAGAGTAGAGTATATATATGTGATAGTGTGAACCAAGTATAATGTATAATTGAACTCAGATCATCATCATCTACACAAGACAAAACGTTGCTTGTTTTTCTGGGAAAGGAAAAAAAGTAATTCCGTCTTCCTTTCCTTGGGATAGGCACTAGTAGTAGGAGAATAAAGAATTGGCTGGATCCATTACATTGGAGCAGTAGCGATGGAAGTAAGGAAGGAATGAATCATAAACATTGGGTTTCTGCGTTGGGCAGCAAAGGGGAAGTAGGAAGAGGCCGGTCGCCCCCATCCTCAGAAACGCCTGCAATGGCAACGGCGGCGAGGCCGGCGCCGGTGTGGAGGGTGGACGGACGGAGATCGGCGGGGAGATAGATGCAGCCGCGGATCCCCTTCCGAGTTCCGGCGGGGGAGGCCAGCCGCCGGCGCCACCACACGCACACGGTGGCTGTGCTGTGCTGTGCAACGGGAAGGGCAGTAGAGGCGGGCACAAAAGGTGGGACAGGGAGCAAGGTCTCCGCCTCCCTTCCGGTCCGGGGCTTGGTTTCCCTGGGAGGGGAAAGGAAGAGCCTTTCCTTTGGGCCCTTCCATTGGCGGCGTTGTTCCTTTTCCTCTTCTTCCTCCTCTTTTTCCCCATTATTACTGTAGATCCAATCCAATAAATCAATAGGATGTTGGTGTGGATACCTCGATCAACCGGGGAATCTGCCGGAGAGGAGCATGGCGAAGAGGAGGACGAGGATGTAGAGGAGGATGACGATGATCTTGGTGTTGAACAAGGCCAGCAAGAGCTTCACCACGAACACCAGCAGCAGCGCGTTGAACAGCAGCGTCAGCAACTCCTCCATACCCGCCATCCCAATACCATCATATGCATATGACGCATGTCCTTTCTTCCTTTCTTGCTGCGCTTGGATAGATCTTCTGATGTCTGTTTCCGATCCACTCCACACCACCCACCGCAATCAAAGCATCTGGCACTAATGTAGGAGTAGGGCCTTGGTTAGATTGTAAATTTTTATAATCTGGATATTGTAGCACGTTTTATTTGTATTTGATAAAATTTGTCCAATCATAGGACTAACTAGACTTAAAAGATTCGTCTCGTGATTTACAACTAAACTGTGTAATTAATTATTTTTTTACCTACATTTAATGCTCTATATATGCGTCTAAAAATTGATGTGATGGAGAGAGAGTGAAAAAACTTGGAATTTGGAGGTAATCTAAACGATTGCAATTTTTTGCAATCTAGATACTGTAGCACGTTTCGTTTGTATTTGACAAACTTTATTCGATCATAGACTAACTAGGCTCTAAAGATTCGTCTCGTGATTTATAATCAAACTAGTGTAATTAGTTATTTTTTATCTACATTTAATGCTCTATATATACGTTCAAAAATTGATGTGATAAAGAAAAAAGTGAAAAAATTTAGAATTTAGAGGTAATCTAAACGAGGCCCTGGTATGTAATCGCAGCTGCTGACAGCGACATATATCCACTGCCTACACTGCTCTGCTCTTGCTTCTAGGTTCGTACCCGTGCTTGCTACGTGTTTCAATTTTCAAAATCCACGCTATCGTCCACCCAATCTTATATACGGGTTCCATTAAAAAAAAGATGGGTTTTTATCTATGAGTTATTAAAAAATTCATACTCATCTAGATGTTATTAAACCTTTTTTTTTTCGTCCAAATCATTCTATCCACTTTCGCTGATAACGATGTCAAACCGTGGTTGCCCTCAATGATTTATTTTCTCTTTTTCTTTTAATCCTTTTCTTTTCTTCCTCACTTATTTTATTCTCTCTCTTCTATCTATCCGATCTTGGTCACCATGCATGGGTCCGAACCCAGTGTGCCTCCACTGCCCGTGTGTCCAGCTGTGACAAGACGAGCGCCGCTGGCCCGCCGCCGCACTGCACACCACATCACACCGGAGAGGAGGCCGCGCGACACCCTGTCCTCCCGGCTCCCACATCATCAATCTGAACCAATCAATCCCATAAATTCATTGAAAAAATCAGCCTAATTCACGATCAATCTAAAAATCAATGCAATTATCATGGTTTTTACACATAAACATTGCATTTGGTTGTTTCTTAGAAACTTCTCACAACAGATGAACTAAATTTGCAAAGAATTAACGGTTCCCACAAACCTTGAACCTTTTCCCCTTCGTTTTTATTTTCTTTCCCCAACTCGTCTTCTGCCATTTCCCTTGTTTGCCTTCCTAACCGTAGCCTCCTAGGAGCTATACAACATGAAGTAAAAGAACCAAGATACAAACAACCTATACCTATGGAAAAATAATAAGTAGAAGCAGCAACCTAAGTGCTCCAGACAAGGATCCAAGGTGTGGGTGCTCGCTCAAGTAGGAGGAGACACATGAACAGGGATGTCAGACATTGAACCCTAATATATTGTTATAGGAAAATGTTCATATCAAAACAAAATGAGCAGAGTGGACATAGAACAGAGTCGCGAGAAAGAAAGAAAAACATTTTTTGGTTGTTTATTATTTTGTTTCGTGGGTCTCACCCAGCGCTCTCCTAGGAGAAGCCAAACAAGGGAGTGGTAGATGTCAGGAATGGTGCTTGTAAGGTACCGTTAGAAGGCCCCAAAAACACAAGCATACCTACGAGAAACGCAGAACACCAATATCAATTATGTGTCAACATCGCCGTCATGCGCAAATTTGCGCCTCCCTAGACCACCAAGAGCAGTGTCCAACTCAACCACCTGACTATGTTATCAATCGGTGGAGTTGTTGATAGATGGTCTCACATAATAGATTTAAGGTTGAGTTCCCAGCAGGATGCGTAGACAGGTTTGCTGCCACCTGCTCTCTTCCAGACAGTCACTCGGGGTGCCCATGTCAATATCAGAATATCATTGTTAGTATTAGACATGATCAAAAAATAAAGGGGCTCTTGCATTTATACCCTTGTTTTGTATCGAAATTGTGATTTTGTCCCTGTTTTTTTTAACTTTGTGAATTTGCCCCTGCGTTTTCAAAATGAAGCACCACTTTGCTCCTATTCCGTCATCCTCACCTAACAGTGTTAACTTTTATACAAATGACAACTATGCCCATATGATTTTGCCCCTAGTTTTAATGGTTGCTTGTGATTTTACCCCTGATTTGGAATAAGACATTTATATTGTATTTTAACAAAAAATGGTTATATTTTACCAAATATATTTGGCACAATTTGCAATGATTTCAAATTAATTCATCCTAAAATAAAATGAACCATGTGGTCTACATCAGGAGCCAATCAGGGTGTGGATGCTTCTAACAAATTGAACGATAATGTAGTGATTGCTACTGAAATCCACATTTCCACACAACCAGCAGGCAACAGACATCGTCACATTCATCAAACTAATCTTTATAGAAATTATCTACTACTAGTAGGCAGTAGCTAACATTCATACGAATACAAACAGGTCAGCCTAAACTACAGAGGTCGCCCCTCCGACTGCAGCTCTAGCAGGAAGCTACGCCTGGCCCAGGGCCGCTCTTCCATCACCGATAGCTCCAGCGAGGAACCGGCGCCTGCCCTGCTATGGTGGCTCTAGTAGGCATTTGATAAGATAGAAACCCTAATCATCCTCAGAGCTCCATTATATTTTAGGGCATAGCTAGTTAGGCTAGGTCTAGAGGGAGGCAAGCAGGCTTCGCTTGGATTCTCAATCATGTCAAGAGCATGGTTCGGTATAATCTTTGTACCCTTTCTCTCTTTTGTATCTCCATTACTTTTATATGCTTGCTACAATTGTTACGACAATATTAGTATTCATCTTATTTATGTTCTTCGTTATAATGTTCATCGTCTACTTTGATTTTATACCTAGTATAGTTGGATTATCATCATATTCATGCATATGTTCATATAGCGCTCAACCTAAGGATCCATGGGTGGGTGGTCGATATTGTTTAAGCGTGGTGCTTATACGTTGTTTACCTGCGGATACACCCTATATTCTGGGTCATGTGGTAGATCACGGACGTGACACTCCCGTTGAGTCCTTTTAGTCCACTCCCCGATAGGTAGCACGTAGGATCTGGTTACGAAGGGGAACAAGCTCTGTTCTTAATCTCCCTTAGTAATATCCCTTATGTGTAGATATGAAGATGATCTTAGCAATGACTATTAGGTGTAATTACACTAATCAATGTATGCTTTGACTTATAATTAAGAATGACTTAGGAATTATTCCTCTAATATTCTACCTGACCATGTTAATGCCATAGAAAGAAGTACTCTGATTGATTTATCATTATCATTGATCAATACTTATCATATATATATATATATATATATATATATATATATATATATATATATCTTATCCTATGACTTACCCCTGTTATAAGTAGAATATTGGTTATGGTTTACTTCTCCATCAATAGTATAAGTTATCAACACTTGTCTATGCTAGACCTTCCTTGTGATAAAAATATAAATAACGATACCTGGAATACTCCCGGATGAAATGCTACAATGGTATATTATCTGTGCGCTTGTAGATCCCTTTTTATTCATATATATTCTTTCTAGTCACATAAATTAATAATGAACTACTTAGTGTTATTCTAATAGTAATGCTAGGTAGTACCCACAAGTATCTATGGCATCATCACTAGGGATAACAACCTAGTAAAGTAATATCAGGAGATATAAGTTTATAATAGGTGTCTATTACAACAAGTGACAAGTTAATAAATACCAACAAACATTTCTGGCGCCGTTGCCGGGGAAGGTAGCTAGGCAAAGGAAGTATTGATAAACTTATACTTATTGATGTGATCGAAATAACCATTGACCTCTGCTCAAACAGGCTTACCCTTGTTTTGTCTACTTATGTATCTTATGTAGAGTAATGTATGACTGGTTTTGACATTTCGATAAACTACATTGATGATCCAAAAGCACTACTTAAGAGGACTAAGGCTAAACTTAAAAAAGTTTCAGCTTTAGAGTCGAAAGACAACCATATAAGGCAAAGCTTAACACCAGAATTTGAAGCCATGCCTGATAGGACTCTCCACGAATTCTCTACTCCAACCACTGCCAACATCTGGACAGTCAATGTGGGAGATAATGGATTCGAGCTGAAATCGGCTCTCATCAACATGGTGCAAGCGAGCCAATTTTGTGGAAAGGCACATCAAAATGCTAGTGCTCATCTCCAACACTTCCTAGAGATCTACAACACTTTCACCATCAAGGGAGTAACTAAGGACACCATACTACTTCACCTCTTCCCATTCTCACTCTTGGGGAAGGTGAAGCAGTAGTTCTACGCCAACAAAGATAGAAATACTACATGGGATAATGGCTCCACTGCCTTCCTAGCAAAGTTCTTTTCCATAGGCAAGACCAATGCTCTATGTGGGAGAATTTCAAGTTTTCAGCAGCAACATGATGAATCTATCCCTGAGGCATGGAAATGCTTTTAAGACTATATATCAGAGTGTCCTCATCATGGGATAGAGAATTGGCTACTCATGCAGACGTTCTACCATGGGTTGACCAATAATACCTGTGAGACCATGGATGCTGCTGCTGGAGATGCATTCTTGTCACTTACACTTCCAGCCGCGACCACTCTTGTGGGGAAGATGGCCTCCAACCAAGGCTGGAATGAAGAACATGTTCAGACCCATAAGAGAGGTGGAGGTATGCATCAACTCAAGGAGGTAGACATGCTATCTGCCAAGATGGACCTACTAATGAAGAAGCTCAAAGACCGAGCTAATGAAAAGCAAGAAGTCATGCACATTCATGATTCACGCATGATGTGTGAAGTATGTGGCAACACTAGGCATTCAAGGAACAGTTGTCCTAAAACCCAAGAGGATGTGAACTTTATCAACAACAACTACTATCATCCTCAACAGAATCAAGTATAGAACTAGCAATAGAGGCCGAACTACCAAGGTAACTAACAAGGTAACCCTCAAGGTAATAATTATAATAACTTTAATCAACCACCCTTGAGAGAATTAATTGTTGGCCAATCTAGATTTATGGAAGGATTATCTATGTAGGTAGCTACCAATGATAAAATTCTAGAAAATATAAGTAACAGAATGGATAGCTTTGCTTCTACCATTAAGAACCAGCATAGCTTTAATAAAATAATAGAATCACAAATAGCTTAGCTGGCGGCTGCTGTTCCTCCTTCTAACAAAGATAAGATTCTGGGGTGGCTGGAAGATCTAGAAACTACAAATCTTGTCGATGTTCACAATGCAGCTTTCTACTACATGCAACCATCAGAGGGAAGGTGGATAGATTACACCCTACCCGACAAGAAAGGTGATCTAGGGAGACCTGTCATCCCTATCACCATTGGACCTCACATCTTCTAGGAAGCTATCTATGACTTCAGAGCAAGTGTCAACATAATGCCTAAGGTGATCTATGATAAAATTAATAGAGATACTTTGTTGTACACAAATATGTGTTTGCTGCTTATAGATCAATCACTCTGCTACCCCAAGGGAGTTCTTGAAGATACCATCATCCGAGTGGAACAATCATATATTCCCATAGACTTTGTGGTTTTGGAAACAGGTGGAGATGAAAGGGCACCTATCATCCTAGGCCGACCTTTCTTGAGCATAGCAAAAGCCATCATCTACGCGGACAGTGCCAAGTCTATTTCATGATCAAGGATAAAAAGGAGAAGTTCTCTTTCAAGAACCGCATCTTGCAATCTCCTAGTCATCCACAAAAGGCATACCTACCCGAAGAGACAATAGTGACCAAGAAGAAGAACAACAGAAAGAGGAAAGAACAAGACCAGTCAGCCATAGGAAGAAATGGTCAATTTGATCAACACCCTCCGATCTGAGTACGACCACCTCCTCGCTTCACCATTCCTTGCTAAGAAGGATGATCTAGGCGTATTGATGATCGAGTGTACCATTGGAAAAAGAATCTTCCACAAGACCTACAACATTGGATCGGTCATTAATATAATGTCCAAGGTAACATATGAATATTTATTTGGTAATGAACCTTTGTTCCCAACATATATGCAGTTGCAGATGGTGGACCAATCAATCCGATTCCTAGAGGGAATAGCGAGGGATGTTATGGTAAGAGTACAATATCACTATGCCCCTACTGATTTCATGGTCTTGGAATGGGAGAAGAAGAAGACGATGCACCCATCATCCTTGGAAGACCATTCCTCAACACCACCAACACGATCATCTACGTCAGATCTAGACAAGTTCACTTCCAACTCCCTAGAGAAAAGGTACGCTGTTATTTTAATAGTTATACTACTTATGAACAACCCTAAGAAGAGCTGCTCCAGGAGGAGACATCGATCATCCCAACGTTAAAGGAACCAACCCCGATGGAATGAATGGGAAGATGAAGAACCTGAAGCGCCTATGGAAGATGAACCTACTCCGCCTAAGACAAGTCCACAGTCCAAGCAAGTGTGGAAAGAAAAGGTGACATCATCATTAGAGTCACCATCACAAAATGTGCAAGCCATCTAGGTCTCCACCGCTGAGACCGGATGATGCACCCAAGGAATGAAGGACTTCTCTCCAGTCAAGTCCTATCTGGAGGAATTAAAAATCTAAACCCTCACCAGTGAGGTAACAACGGTAGTTATCCATATTTACTTTCTAGCATTGCATAAATTATTTTTTACTTTAGCATATTTACTTCTCTGCATTTACATTGGGTTAATAAAAGAAAGATAAAAAGTTTCGTGACTACATTGTATCATTGCATCATAAAGCCCCATGTGAATAAATCTACAGTGTGTAAAAACGCATGGGAATATTCACTATGGTGGCATAAAAATTAAAAATACTATGCATATATGTTTTCTGTTCTACATATCATAAAATAGAAAATCTAAAAATAATAGATAGACATCCTGCTAGAATTCTGTGGCTTCAAAAATATTTTTAAATCTCAAGAACAACTAATCTTCAAATGGTGGACCGCTAACCCTTTATCCTAATCCAGTGCCATGAGTTTTGTTGTTCTTGTTGTTATTTTGTAGAATGGAACATATGATCAAGAGCAAGTTCACCCGTTCATCTTCATCTCACTCCACCCAAAGTACATCTTCCCGAATCAATTTCTAGATAGGTGAAGGACAACCGCTGGCAAACATGCTCTGAGAAGGATCACTTAACTTTCAACATTAGACCATGACAACATCCAGTTTGGGGTAGGAGCATCCCCATGTATCTAGCTAAGTATTTCTTTCCTTTTGTTATCCTTAAGTTTGCTCTACATTTGTTAAAAAAAGAGATGCATAACTAAAAGCAAAATACAAATTTATATTTGTCTTACATACATATATTAGTAAGGTGTGATCTAAAAAAGTGAGAAAATAAAATAAAAGCGTGTGTCTAGTTTTCTATTTTTAAGAGCTAAATAAAAAGGACTCTGAAGATAATCTCTTGAAATAGAAATGATGAATAGTTACTCTGTTGTAATTCCTTTCAAGTACCTAGTTTTCAGTCCTTGAACTCTTTCGAGTTTTGGATACGACTGATTTGATATAAGAATTTACTCTAAACTTGAAACACGTGGGTAGCATATGCTTGATCTAAGTCTAGGTAATTGATGGATATGATATGAGAAGGTCTGAGCTATTGTTTATCATGTTCCTAGTGATACTAGAGTTCCAGAGATTTATCTTTTGAAAAAAACATAAAAATTCTACATGATGAGTTCCTTGTATGACAAAGCTTGAATTCCTACCAGAGCCATATATGATATTTAGATTAGGAAAACTTCCACATATATGCTGCTTGCATTGCATTGAGTTTAGTCAAGCTTTGTTGACCTTTATGAGAGGTTTGTCATGCTCTTAAAATCAAGATCATGTACACACCACCTATATATGCACTACTACTACACTAGGGGTAGGCGCAACAACATGCCATTCCATCTAGATCCACCTAAAAAATATTTTACTCTTACACTAGGAGTGAACACTAAAAATATACCCTATAGGATATCCACCAAATAAATGCTCCAAATTCTTGTTGCTAGCTCTCAAAAGTTTTGTTGCAGTCAAAAGAAGCATGAGGCTATGCAAAAGTTATTCATGAAAAGAAGAAAAAAAAGAGAAAAAAGTGTTGAAAAAAATGGACAAGCGTCCGAGATATATAAAACAATGGGTACTCCGTTGCCCACCTAAAAAAAGATGAATAAGATAGCCCATGTTTTCTTACAAAGTTATTTTCAAGCAGTGTTTTCCTAAACGCTAAATGGTAAACAGTCGGTCACCTACCGTTTAGCCATTATTCGGGCAAAACGTCCCATTAAACGAGCTAAACGGCCAATTAAACGGGGTAAACGGGTGATTAAACGGAAACGGCGCACCACCGTGTAGCGTTTATACGGTGTTTAAACGGGCTAAACGACCGTTTAGGCAAACAGTGTTTTCAAGTTTCAAAAGAGATATATGTTTTCAAGGAGCAAAGTAGAATTAGGTTGGCCACCATATACATCCACACACATGCACATCTTGATTTGATTGTATGACTTAACTCTCTTTGGATCCGAGGTTTGACTTTACAATATATGTATTGTAAGTATGCTCTTTCATGTTTTTCCACTGCTATGAGCTCCACATAAGCCTTAGTTGTAGGAAGAGAAAGACATAACATTATAATTGTCTTGGTGAGGATTCACAAATACCACATATATTGGGAGACTTGAGAGTGTTATACAATGGAAGCTTTGAGTTTTATTTTGAAAACCTATAAAAACTTTGAAATAATGGTTGAGCAAAGAACTTGAGATATAGTGCTTGACTTGATTATTTTGTCTTTCAATTGCTTAAGACCCAAGTGAAGGCTAAGGAGCCCCATAGTTGAAGGTAATATGGGTAAGTTTAAAAGTCAGATTGGTTTATTTTAATCTAGAGGAGAATTCTTGTTTGAACGCATATGTACTTTTAAGGAGTGAGAGCATTGAAGCAACTCCTGATCCATTTTGCTGAGTTTAGCTTTGCTAAGGGACTAGCAAATGTTAAGCTTGGGGGAGTTTGTTGATGGTAGTTAACAACCAATATAAACCATCAATAAAACATGTATAAGAGTACAATTGTAATCACCAACAAAGGTCTAGGGGTTTAAACTAACAAATTCCATGAGTTTTAGTGAATCCATGATTTCTGTAGGGTTTATCCAAAAAACCATCAAGGTGGGCCTACATGTTAGATTTAATTGTGCTTATCAACTGTGAAACAAACACTAGAAGGTTCTAGAGGACACCACACTGAAGGTAGAGAGGCAGAGGTTGCTAGGTGGGGCCACCTAGCCCTAGGCCCATCTGTTAGCCTCCATGTTGCAATGTTGGTTCTCCATCACCTCCTATGTTGCATCTACGTCGTTTCTTAAGTCAATTTGATCCAAGAGCTCATGTTGGATGCTTCGGGCTATATAATCAGACCCTACCCCCTAAAGGCATCAAGTCATTTGAGAAGACAGAAACCCTAATCATCCTCAGAGCTCCATCATATTTTAGGGCATAGCTACTTAGGCTAGGTCTAGAGGGAGGTAAGTAGGCTTCGCTTGAATTTCCGATCGTGTCAAGAGCTTGGTTCGGTATAATCTTTGTACACCCTCTCTCTTTTGTATCTCCATTACTTTTATATGCTTGCTATAATTGTTATGACAATATTAATATTCATTTTATTCATGTTCTTTGTTATAATATTCATTGTCTACTTTGATTATATACCTAGTATAGTTGGATTATCATCATATTCATGCATATGTCCGTATAGCGCTCACCCTAAGGATCCATGGGTGGGTGGTCGACATTGTATAAGCATGGTGCTTATACATTGTTTACCTATGGATACACCCTATATTTTAGGTCATGTGGTAGATCGCGGACGTGACACTCCCTTTGAGTCCTTTGTAGTCCACTCCCTGATGTAGTTAGCATGTAGGACCTTTGTAGATCACAGGTGCCCGCCATGGGGAAGAACTAGGGCGTATGAAACCTTTTTCTTGTAACTCTTTTAGTTTTTTAAGCTTTTCTAATTCATTAACCCCCATTCTATATGGACATTTAGCTATTGGTGCAGTTCCAGGTAATAATTCAATAATGAATTCAATGTCACGGTCAGATGGCATACCTGGCAAGTCATCAGGGAAGACATCCAGGAACTCCTCCACAACACGATCTTGTTTATTAGCATCACCATCCAACTAGTTCATAGTGGCTATTGGCTGAGCTTGCACTACCACTTCTACATAGATTCTATCTCCATTGGGTGATGTCACAACAACATATTTCTCCTAACACTGAATCACTGCCCGATGTTGTTTCATCCAGTCCATACCTAGAATAAGATCAATTCCCATTGTTCACAACACAATAGGTTTCACTTTGAAGTCTACCCCCTTAAGGAAATCCTAGCTGAGGGACTCCAATAAGAAGCTGGCATGCTACCTCCCGATGAATTTACTAGTATGGGGTTTTTCATGGCACATAAAGGTATGCTATGCATTCTAACAAAAGCTTAGGAAATAAATGAATACGAAGTACCTGAATCAAAAAGTACTGTAGCAGAGATAGAGTTGACACTGAACGTACCCAACATGACCTCAGGCGTCTCCTGAGCTGCATCAGACAACACATAGTTTACTTTTGCAGTATGAGGTGGTCGGGCGTTGAACTTCGGATTGCCATTCTGGTTCTGAGGAGCTTGCTGGTTCTGCTTCTTTGAACACTAATGAACATAGTGACCTACTTCTCTACAGCGGTAGCATGCGTTGGGGTTATTGGGTGCACCACTCTTCATATGAGCATTGTTGGGCATTCCCTAGCGTGATGCCGGGTTGCTGGTCTATTGCTGGGGATGCTGATTACCAAACTGTTGCTGGTATTGAGGGTGTTGCTGAAACTGGTTATGCTGAGGATACTGTCCATGGTTTCCCTAGTTAGATGGTCCTTGATTCCTTGACTGAAAACCCTGCTGGGGATAGGCATGTGGGCGGATGTTGCTTCTAGAAGCTTGCCCTTGAAGCCTCCTCTTCTTAGCTTCCATCTCTTTGTGCTTATCATCAATCACAATAGCGTGGTTCACCAATGACTGAAAGTTAGGGTATGTGTTGGACATAAGCTAGAGCTATAGGCTATCATAAAGTCCCTTGAGGAAATGGTGTTGCTTCTCCTTATCCTCAGCTACATCATTTGGGGCATGATAGTTGAGCAAACTTGTCACGATACTCCACCATAGACATGGATCCTTGCTTAAGGGACCTGAATTCCTCCTGCTTCAACTCCACTAGTCCATCAGGGATATGATATGACTGAAAATTGTCCTTGAATTCCCGCTAGGTGATAGCAGGAGCATCATTGGGGCGTCCATACTGGAAGGAATCTCACCAATCCTGAGCTGCTCTCTGGAGTTGACCAGAAGCATACAACATCTTCTCAAGATCATTGCATTGTGCTATGTTAAGTTGTTTTCCACAGCACGCAACCAATCGTCTGCCTCCATGGGGTCTGAGGCATGGGTGAACACCGGAGGGTGACCCTTCATGAATTCTCCATGCTTGTCTCTGACTTGAACAGGCGGTGGTCCTCTTATAGGTTCGTTATCCAAGCGTTGCATCATGACTTGCATCAACTGCGCTTGCATTCCTATCAATTGCTCTATAGTCACTGGTGGCGGTGGTGGTGGTGGATTCATGAGAGCATCACGTCCATGACCACAACATCTGCCTCTTCCTCCTCTTGCGGCCATCTGCTTTCCAACAATTGCGCAAAATTTTAGAGATTTCCAAATTATAGAGAGCTTATAAAAGATAAGGAACTATGCCGAGAATTTTCTGGACAAGATTGAAATACAACAGTTCAGTAAATCTGTCATAACTCGAGTTTCAGAGACCCAACAGAGGCATACCAAGAACGGTTAGAAATCTTAGGAGATCAGCTACAACTTTTGTTTAGAACACTTTTACAGATTCTGGTATATACGTGGTCAAAAATAGAGCTAAACCGAATCTGTTCTGGGTTCCAGTCTGCGCAGAAACATCAACTTGTGACAGCTAGATCTCACAAACTTGAATAGATATTGACATGATTCTAGAGACATTTGAAAGATACAGAAGTCTAGATATCTCCACAAAAATTTTAGAATTTTTGGCAGCCCAGATTTAGAGATACAAGATAAAAAACACAGGCTGCTCCAGAAAACAGCATAGCAGAGATAAGATAAAGCAACCCATTTGCATTAAGATCTCATCTAAACTTAAGGTTCAAATCTATGGAATTTGTAGACATGCCCACAAACTTTCAGCAATCAAACAAACTCCAAATCATCCAAGTTCACAATTAAAAACATCTAATCACTAAAGTTCACAAGACAAGATAAGACTAAACATGACTCACGAACTAATAACGTCGTAGCTTTAAACAAGGCACCTAATATCTATGGGGCGGTGTCAATCATGGTGAACGACCGGGGCTTCTTCTTGTAGATAGGTGGCAGCCCAAGTTGAGCATGCAGTACATCAACTTGCTTCTGGAGGCGCCTCTCGGCCCTCTGTGATGCTCGCAGCTCTCCCTTGACCTCTTCATCTACCCCCTGCATGGCATGGACATGTTGCACAGTTGCTTCTAGAGTTGGATCACTTTCTGGTGGTGCCAGGACCTGCCAATTACCCTCATGATCATTGCGAGGAAGGAACCTAAAACGATCCTCCTTCATGGCCTCAAAATGATGACCATGGTAGTAGATGTAAGCGTCCTACGTTGCATCTTCCATGCCATCCAATGCATGAGTCGGCAGTGGCAAGATGGACAGTCTCCACCTCATGTGTATTCTTTATGTCATTCCAGGCGGTGACAACCAGCTCTACCTTCCAAAAAGTTGCCTCCAAAGGATGCTGGTACTCTGCATTGTAGTAGTTGATGGAGGAGTGCAGATCAGTGAAGTAGTCATCTAGCACATGAGTAAGGAGGGTGTGGTAGTAGGCCGTCTCTAGGGCTTGCTTGAAGTAGTACTTGCACATCTAGCCCATCTCCTTATCCACCACAGGGACAACTGGGGATGGCACAGGCATAGGTGAAGTAGCTGATGACTCCGCTAGTGTAGCTGCAGCAGCATAGATAGGTGCAACAGCTGGAGTCGGAGCAGGTGCTGGTGCAGGAGTTGGGGTAGCCATCCACTCCTCATCATTAGAAATGACCACAATCTCCTTCTCCACCTATGGAGCATGGGGGATGAACATGGCATGGTAGCCTGTAGTGCTGAGGCGGGCGGTCTTCGGGTTATAAGGCATCTATAGATTTAGAGTAAGATAGAATTAGAATCAACAATTTTATATAATAGATTAAGGTATGAAAAGCATAAATATTTTAATAAAATAATAAGAATGAGACAGTAAGCAAGAAACTAGTGGAGCAAAGATGCTAAAACGACCATTTCTAACTAGGCTTGCGTCCTACAGTCAATACGGCTCTGATACCAATTTGTCACACCCAATTTTAAGGATAAAATTGAATGCACTAAACTCATGTGTGCCTAGGGATTAGTCACACACATAAGTTGACAAATTACAAAAGTATCATCACAGTGTATCTTACATCATGATTAATACCATAACATAGTCTTACACAACACAGCAGAAAATAAAAGAAAGTAGCTCTCTTGTGGAAGCTCCAACATAGGGACGGTCAACTGATTGACCACAAGCCTAAAAGTCCTCTGGAAACTCCTCATACTCATTGACATCTGTTACCCATCTGAGATTTTTATCCAAATATAGAAAGTAAACAAGCATAAGTACTTCCCGTACTTAACAAGATAACATGGGGTTATGAAAGCTCAAAAAGGATGACACTGGTTTACTATAGTTAGTATTTTTAGTAAGTCAAGATTTTATCATCAACTATTATCATATTATGCTTAAGACCCAATTAAACCCATATGATCAGATATTAGAATCCACTGTATCATATTATCATCGTAGGGCATCATAAATGAACAACAATAAATAGCTAGTTATTCTGTGAGTTTTCCAGGCTGCTCATGACCATGAGCACGACTGTTATAATAGTTTGTAACCCTCTACAGAGGTTGTGCACATTCACCATGAGTCATGTTTCCCATATGCCCGGGTTAATTACTCCCATATCACTGCCAAGGTGAGTGGGCGGGGTACACTATGAAGCCATTTCATAGGTTTTTCTAACAAGTTAGGGCCGCTAGGTTTCCTCAGCAGCCAGATGTAGGAACACCCCTTTCCTATGGCACAAATCCTTCGTGGCTATACACATAAGAACAGGGGCAGTCCTATACCCAACGTGGCAAGCCCCTTTTGTGCCATAAAGGTAACCTCTAACAAGCTAGAAAAGGTCCTATTACTGAGCTAAAGTCAAAGCCATGTGACTCTCACGATTGCACTGTCAGTCCCAGCTTTTGCCGACAGATAAGTCCTTATGGAGGGCCGAGAGCATCATGATCAAAAGTCATTTGCTCCTTCACCCTATAATTCAGTTGTTTAAAAGCAAATTTTACCTTTTCATTCTATAGAACCATTATTCATTATTTGGATCATGTACAATTACATTGAGCGCTAGCAACTACCCATATGCATATAACCCGTAGGAGACAAGGGAACATGATAATCAACCACTAGGATGTCCTTACGGGTATCAAAATTAGACACATGCAAATGAGTAATTAATAAGGGTGAATAGGACATCAAGGTAGATCCCATGCTATACTTGCCTTGGTTAACAAACTATTACTAGTCCTGCTAGTCGTCAAAGAACTCTTGGTCACCAACGTTCTCCTCACCGTCTGAACACGACCAACACGACAACATACAACATTTTAGGAACATTCATGCAAAGCAAACAATCCTATAGTTAGAACAGTACACCAGCAGTATATAAAATAAGATAAAATGTTTATGAAAAGAATCTATGTCTCGCTACGATCACGTCAGCGCGAAGTTCACGAAAAACGGAGCTAATACATGAAAGTTATGAATTAAACGGGGTTTCCTATAGCAATTTATTTAATTAAACCTAACCATGAAATTTAAATGTTGCAAACATGTTTAACAGTGGTACTAACACATAGATTATGCAATTATGAAACTAACGCAATTTAAACGGGTCGATTCAGAGCTAAAACGAAGTTTTTATGAGCAAAACAAATCCAGTGGCATTTCTGTAATTATAATGAACTATTTTCGGATTTAAATCAAATCTGTGATTTTTAAAATCGGCCGAGGACCGCGGGTTCAAAATGGAAAGACTTGGGGGTCTCTTTAGAAAAAAGACCCATGAAGGGGTATCGGCCTTCGGTGACCATTGATCAAGTGATGGATGGCTCAGATTGGAACTAAGGGGAAGAGAGAAGGAGGCAGCGGTCAGAACAGTGGCGGCCGCGGCAGGGGCTCCATGGCTGGTGGCGAGGAACTCGCCAGCGCACGTGGATCACGGCCTATAGGCCATGGTTTTGATGAACCGAAGGCACCAGGGAAGAGAGGGGGTGCACGCGACCTCACCCAGGCCGAGATTACGGCCGAAGGACACGGCCGGCAGGGGTGGTCGCCATGGCCGGCGGTGGGAAGGTCAACGACGCTCACGGATTGGGCCCTAGAGGCCATGAAACTCAAAATTGAAGGCATGGAGAGAAGGAGGGGAGCAAGGGGGTCTCACCGCGGTTGAAAACAAGGTCGGAGGTGGCTCAGGGACGGCGGCCACGCGACGGTTCCGAGCTTGGCGAATCACGACGCTGCTGTGGTGGTTGCGGCTTCCTCGTGCATGGGCGAACGCGAAAATAGAGCAGGGGAGATAGCAGGGAGGGTGGCGATGGGTCTTGGCTCCATTTTATAGAGGCTAGGCATTGGGGAGATGCTCCCACGATGACTCGAGTGGGCGCGGGCGGTTGCGGCTTGACTAGGCGCAGGACGTGGGAGGCTAGGGAAGGCACTGACGTGTGGGCCCAGGTGGTCAACGGCTAAGGCGCGGGGAGGGCGTGGCATCGGATGGGCGTGCGGTTCCGCCCGAGCTGGGCCGACGCCTTGCTGGCGTGCGGTGCTAGGTCGGCAGGGCTAGGCTGGCACGGAGGAAAAGAAGGGCCAGCGGCCAAGTGGGCTAGTGGGGAAGGAAATGGCCAGCAGGCCGAAACTAAAGAAGGGAGGGGAGAGAAAATGAATTTCCTTTTCTTTTTCCAAATCAAAGTTCCAATTTCATTTCCAAATGATTTTTGAATCCTTTTGAGTTTAAATCAAAACCACTCAACATATTAAATAAAATGCTGTAGCATGAGTGCATCAATATGTATCTATCCTTATGATTGATTTTAATTTCACAAAAATTATTATTTTCCTATATTTAATGCACACATATTTGCATAAATATATCAAATTTACTATTTTAAAAGAATGCAAATTTTAGGGTGTTACACTTGCTTTTCACCGTTGCCTTCATCCATCGGCGCCAAGTCTTGCTCAAGCTTCACCGCCACATGGTTCATCGCTCCAAAGGCTCCAACTTGCCCTTCACGCTTGCAACCGGTCCATCAAGTCAAGTCTTGTCTTGATCTTCTTCACCTTAGTCACATGACTCATTGTCAGGTCTCATATGCAATGAGCTCCTTCATCATATGTGTGAGCCTTGCAACAAATCCAAGCCATTTCACCTTCATGGCATTGGTTGCTCACACATGATGTACTTCTAGACTAATCATCTGTGTATCTCACTCAAACACATATTAGTCCATCTAAGGTTGTTACTCAATTACCAAAACCAAACAAGGACCTTTTAGAGCTCCTAGAAGCAAGGCTCAAGTGAGCAATGGCAGTATGGCAACTTTGACTACTATCAACAGTAGCCCTATGAAGAAGTTTCAAGCGGTCACTAGGGAGGACGTATGTCCTTCTCTGTTCGTGTCTATCATGATCAGCTAATGGGCTACCACGAGCAACAGATGCAACATTCCCGCCTCAACACCAGGTTGACAAACATAGAAGAGACCTAGCAAGACATTCAAAACATGCTTCACCAGCACTCCCAGTGGCAAGCAGAAGTGGGAGATCACCTCACCAACATCTAGCAACATCAGCAGCAGGACAATGAGAACTGAAGCTATCTATTCTAGAAGTTCAACATTGACCCACCATTCTGATCGACTACAACAACACCCAGCTTGGGGGAGGAGGATCCCCCGTAATCTAAGGTAAGTTTTCCTTTTCCTTTTCTTTATTTTTGAGTTTGTCTTATTTTTAGTTAAAAAACAAAAACAAAAAACACAAAATAAAAATTTGTCTTTATCTTATATATATATTAGTAAGGTGTGATCTAAAAAAATGAAACCAAATAAAAAGAGTGTGTATAAAGTTTGCTTTAAATTCCTATTTTTAAGAGCTAAATAAATAAAAAGAACTTGAAGATGAATTTTCACAATGGAAATGATGAATAGTTGCTCTGTTATAATTCCTTTCAAGTACCTAGTTTTCAGCCTTAAATTCTCCTGAGTTTTGGATATTATTGTTTTGACATGAGAATTTGCTCTGAACTTGAAACTCATGGGTCGCAAATGCTTGATCTAAGTCTAGGTAATTGACGAATATGAAATGAGAAGGTCTAAGAGGCTATTTATCTTGTTCCAAGTGATACTAAATTCTAGAGAATTCTTTTGAAAAACTTAAAAAGGAAATATGATGAGTTCCTGTATGACAAAACTTGAATTCCTACCAGAGTCAAACATGTTTATAGCACAAGACAAGTTTTGAAGATCAAAACTCTAGGGAAGTGGTACTAGAAAAGCATTACTCCCCTTTGGTTCTCTCAACATAATTGTTCTAGTGGTAGTGTCAATGAAAACTCCATGACCCCTCATCCAATTCATGCCCAAAATCACATCTATTGCTAGTCCTGGCAATATTATAAGATCCATAGTGTACTCCCTCTTTTGTATAGAGATGAGTACATCTCTCACTAATTGATTAGTAGAAATAGTGGCCCTAGCTAAACTTATACTATAACCACCCTTGTCTACCTCAATTATCTTCCAATGATACTTAGATGCAAATGTTTGGCTCATAAATGAATGAGAATCTCCAGAATCAAATAAAACAATGGTGGGATATTTGTTAACAAGAAATATACCGACGTTCACAACTTCTCCCATGGGAATTTCTTCCATGGCTGTATAGTGCACGTATCCAGGATGTGCTTTTGGATTGGACTGTTTCTGATTACCCTAGTTTTGATTGCCATTCTTCTTGGGATGGGGGCACTCCTTGGCCCAATGACCCAACTGATTGTTGTTGAAGCATGGCTAGTTGTTCCTTGGTCTTGCTGAGCTTCCCTAGCCTGCATTGCCCTTAGATATGGCAACGGTGAATGCCCTACAAAATATCTTCTGGGGGCAATTAGCCTGAGCTTTTGGCTGAGGAGGCCTATACTTATGCGCTGGGGGACAAAATTATGGCCTAGCCGCCACTAGAGCTCTAGCCTGAGATGATCCTAAGGCACCCACATCAGCTGCTCTTTTGTGGCCCTTTGCTACTATGTGCAAGTTGTTCTAGTTCTCTTGGGTTAAGGCATCACTAACAAACTCATTATAGGTGGCACACCTTGAGTTGGCTGTGGTCTTCATCAGTTTGGTGCCAAGGCCTCTCTTGAAGCTCTCTATTTTCTTTTCCCCCATGTTGATAAACTCTGGGGCATATCTAGATAGATTGTTGAAGGTATGCATATACTCGGTAAGGGTTTTGGTCCCTTGAGTAAGCATCATGAACTTGGCGGCTTTCATGCGCATCTGCCCCATGTTGCTAACATATCTGGCTCAGCACCTCAAAAGCAACTACCTAGGCACCTTCCCAAGGAGTTCTTTTCCTTTAGATTCTGCCTTCCACCCATGCCATAAGGGTGCTTGGGTACGAGCATGTATGGTTAGCTACACCATATACCATTGTAGTCCCTCTAGGTATTCTTTATTCCAGAAATAGAGGGGTGGTTTGGTATCCCCCACAAAATGCAGGACCTTCCAAAGTAGGGTAGGGGTACCAAACATTTCTAGAAAAGTCTCACTCCTAGCTAATGTCGCCATCTGTTCCAACAAAATGGTGCAACTCTTGTGAGAACAACGTTATAATAGAAAAGAGTTACCTAACTGAATAAGAGACTTATAAGGGGAGGAACAATACAAGTGTGTAATGAATGATTGATTATGATGCATGTATGTTTCGTACGTCCTCACAAACTTAGGAAAATTAAACTTCTAACGATATTGTAGGGTTCATAAACCTGGGGTCCTTCGAGGACCATCTTCCACGCCTAGGGCTTGGCCTAGGAAAACAACATATATTTCATGGGCCGACCCAAAAAACTAAAACACAGCGGGCCTAGAAGGGAAGTCTGGTCATCGATCAGGAGGTCTACCCTTAAGAACAGGTGCCCGCCCATCAACTTCTTCAGCCCACCTCTCTGACCGGAGCACTCGCTTCAGGCATCAGCCGTCTCCAAGCAGTCTCTCCAATTGGAAGGCTTGGCCCGAAATGTTGCTTCCTACTCCAACCCCGCAACTCTGACCCCGTGACTCCAACCCTACGACCAGGGCTTATGGGAAGCCTACTCACCGCTCTTCTCTAACCAACGCACTAAGAGCCGACTAGAGTCATCCGACCGGGGACTCCCCTTTTAGAAGGAACCTAGAAGACGTGCAGAGAAAGGCAAGGCTTGGCTCACAAGTCAAAACCATTGTACCAGGGATCATACCCTGCACGAAACAGTGCTCTGCAGCCATCCTAACACAAAGTATTGTAGGGGCCACTAGAAACTCCCATATGGTAAGCCCCCCATGTATCTCTAGACATCGATCGCGGTATGGGCTCCAGGATTTGCCATACCAGGTGAACATAGCGTGGCTCCTCACATGCCACTAGGCATCCAGAAGTATTTGTAGGTACCGACATCCATCCTTCCTGAAGAAGATAGCTCAACCCCCCATGCACATCTGACATCCTATAGCGACATTGATGGTATTGGGGGGCTTCAACCACTATCCAGTTTTCATCACCGTAGGCAGTAAGGCTTAGAAATATCTATACTCTCTCCCTCTCACCTGTAAAAAGCCATCCCCTTCATCTATAAAAGGGGATGTGCTCCCTCCAACCAAGAGAGATCAACTTCTTCAAGCTTAGACTCACTAGATCGACATCAACACTCCCAACTGCAAGACCACCTAGTTCCGACCGTGACCCTTCTGGTCAGAGCCAACCGAACCTCTTGTATCCCTCCTTCTTCCTCCTTCTTGTTTGTACCCCCACTATAGACTTTGAGCGTCCAGGCTTAGGAATAAAGTCAATGACCGACCCCAACTAGACATAGGGCACGTTGCCCAAACCAGTATAAATCCTATGTCATTGAGCGCTAGGCCACCTCTAATCACAACATACAGCAAAACTACAAATATTTACTAGTTGGTCACTTTCTGCACCGATAGTTCGCGTCGTCTATGGGGAAGACGTTGTATGTTCAACACCTTTTGGTCATTGGATGGCCCATTTTTCTGCCACCCCCGCCGTAGCGGGCTCGGACGATACGATTTGTTTCGGCTCACTAGAGTTCCCCACACTCTCGCCCACCAGGATGCAGGTTCCACCTGTCTTCGAGCCGACCTAGGTCTTCCGCTTCGGGAGCCTAGACTTCATCGCTGACCGGCTCAGCGTACTCCACCTCCGTGAGGAGGCTCGTGACTCGACACCCATCGCAGGGACGTCCTCCATCGACTCCGGGATGCACGACTTCAACGACGCGGCATCTGTGCTTCTTTCTAAGCAAACTCTCTGCTCAAACCCCACTATAAGTAATATGCGTACTACTCGCTCTTTATTTGCTATCTCTCACCAGTCACCTAGAGGAAATGTACCGCCCATGCCACAAACGCCATACGATTGGTTCCCCTATGGCCTTGCGTCCTCCATGGATGCCTACGCTCGGGGGCTCCGAAGGATGCTGGCACCGTCCCCCACACGTCCGAGTTCGTGGGAGTGGCGGGCTTCGTTCCTGCCATTTCCCACAAACTCCCGGATGGTGATGGCGAGAGCGACGGTTCAAGCATCGATGATGTGGCACCCCTGCCACTATCTGTCCGGGGAGTGCACTATGGCGGACGCTCCATGACAACCGCCGGTGGTTGCGAAGTCTATGCAAACTCACACCCCTCCGGACCTACGTGCGGGAGCCCTCGTGTCTATGCAAGCACACGCCGAGGAATTATGACAACGATGGTAGAATCAGCCGCCGCCTGCACCAGTGCCGTTAGTACAACACATTGCGCCCCATGCGCCTGGCCTGGCGGGTGGTGCCTGGGGTCGTGCTCGTCAGGTTTAGCACGACATCATGAGCGAGGGGAACGATGTCCCACGATTCGCTCGGGCCGGCTAGAATATCGCTGCTACAACAATGCTTCTCCACGGTGTTCCCAAGCCCGTCGACCCTCAGGAGCGGGCAGTCTACCGGAACCTCTAGGTTCTCGTAGAGGCCGCCGCTGTCCAACAGGCGAAAAGCTCCGCACCATGACTCTGACCCACGCCCTCTCTCCCCACTAGGGGGACGGGGATGCACCAGCTAGATTGATCCATTCACTCACCGCCGTAGCCGGCAGGCTTAGCTCGGGGAGCGGCGGCCGTGCCATGGTCCAACCAGGCACCTGCTCCACACCAACCGCACTAGGACGCTCATAGCATCACTAGCAACCGTCGTCGGGCCCAACACGGCAAGGACGTCTACCATACGGCAGCAGGCGACATGGACCTTGGCCGAACCAATGAGGGAAGCGGTGAAACGCGCCCTAGGCGTGATCGCCAGCCAGATAACTGGAGCCCCAACCCTGAGGGCTCGGGGCCATAGGCCTTCAGCCAGGTGCATCTAAAGAGCACCATTTCCATAGCATTTCCAGCCTCCCACCAACATCACTAAATACACCAGGGAGACGAACCTAGGCATCTGGCTCGAAGACTTCTGGCTCACCTGTCGAGCCAGAGGGGTGGATGATGACTTTTTCATCATCCAATATCTTCCCATTTGCATAGGGGGAACATGTTCGGGCATGGCCCAAATTCCTTCCACACGACAGCATCCGTGACTAGGCAGACCTCAAGAGGGTCTTCATTGGGAATTTCTAGGGGATGTACGTCTGCCCGGGAAACTCCTAGGACCTCAAGAGCTGCCAGTAGGAGCCCAGCGAATCCCTATGAGATTACATCCATAGGTTTTCCCAATGTTGTAACTCCCTCCTTGATGTCGTGGACGCAGACATCATCAGTGCTTTCCTTTTTGGGACAAACTGCAAGTCCCTGATCCACAAGCTTGGCTGTCTAAAACCCTGCACCACTCGTGATCTGCTCGACATCACCACCAACCATTCCTCTAGCAAGGAGGCGGTCGAAGCGGTCTTTAGTGGAGGCTAGGACAAAGGCAAGCCCAAGTGCGTGGATCCAGACGAAGGCCCCTCCACTCAAAGGGGAA
Organism: Miscanthus floridulus; assembly: GCF_019320115.1. NCBI lineage: Eukaryota > Viridiplantae > Streptophyta > Magnoliopsida > Poales > Poaceae > Miscanthus > Miscanthus floridulus. The sequence goes on along the minus strand of NC_089594.1, from coordinate 86,074,988 downwards.
AGAAGTACAGGAAGGATCGGCGTCGGTCGGATGACACCGTGTTGATCGCTGCAGCTAAACGCACGCCCAGGCAGCCCCAACAAGGACTCCCTGACCACTTCAATAAACTCATGGATGGTCCATGCCCCAATCATGCCTATCCCATCAAACACCTCTACAAGGAGTGCGAGCTCCTCAAACATTTCCTCCGACAGGCTAGCGCGCCAAAGGAGGGGGACAGCAAGGAGCCGGCAGTTAGGAGGGGTGGTGCAGTAGGCAAGGATGGGGATGGTTTCCCTAAACCTAAGGAGTGCATCATGACCTTTGGTGGGTCCTACGCCATCTGGTCCAAACGCTAGCATATGGTACGCTATAGGGAGGCATGCATTGCCAAAACGGCCGTCCCCTCCTTCCTCAGCTGGTCGGAGTCTCCAATCACCTACGATCAGCGGGACCATCCCTCCCACATCGCAAGACTAGGATGCTATCTGCTCATTGTCGACCCCATCGTCCGCAAGAAGCGGCTTACGAGGGTGCTGATGGACGGTGGCAGCGGCCTCAACATCCTATACATCGACACCCTCGATGCCATGCGCATCCCCCGATCGAAACTCCGCCCAACGGGCTCCCCCTTCCACGAGGTAATCCTGGGAGCACAGGCATACCTGCTCGGGCAGATCGATCTGCTCGTCACATTCGGTAGCCGAACCAACTTCCGCTCAGAGGTACTCACCTTCGAGGTGGTGGACTTTCTAGGGTCCTACCATGCCATCTTGGGGTGGCCATGCTACGCAAGATTCATGGCAATCCCCAACTACACCTACCTCAAGCTAAAGATGCTGGGACCAAATGACATCATCACTGTGAGCAGCGTGTTCTCGCACGCCTTCACATGCGACCGCGAACACTATGAGCTCACCACTACGGTCGTCAACTCGTCTGAGCTCCCACTGGCTCAGGGAGTCATCGGTCCCTAGCAGCCCCGGACTGTAACCAACCAACTTCCTCATCGGCCTTCTGCCCGCTTGAAGAAACCAAGGTGGTGGAAATCGATCCCACTGACCCAACCAAGACAGTTTAGGTCGGGACCCAGCTTCCGGCCAAATAGGAAAGCGAGCTCATCGACTTCCTGCGCGACAACCGTGATGTCTTTGCATGGCAGCCATCTAACATGCTGAGGATACCCTGGGAGGTCACCGAGCATGCACTATGCCTTACCCCGGGCTCTAAACCCACCAAACAACGCCTGTGTCGCTTCAACGACGAAAGGTGCAAGGCCGTAGGCGAGGAAATCACCAAACTCCTGGTAGCCAGGTTCATCAGGGAGGTCTTCCATTCCGACTGGCTTGCCAATCCCATCTTGGTCAGAAAAAAGACCAGGAAGTGGAGAATGTGCGTCGATTATACCGGACTTAACAAAGCATGCCCGAAGGACCATTTCCCATTACCATGCATATACCAGATAATTGACTCCACCTCGGGTTGTGAAATCCTCTCTTTTTTGGATGCCTACTCAGGCTATCACCAGATCACGATGAAAGAGTCCGATTAGCTTGCAACCTCGTTCATCACCCCGTATGGTTCATACTGCTACATAACCATGCCTTTCAGCCTGAAGAACACTGGCGCCACCTACCAAAGGTGCATGCAGCAATGCTTCGCCGACCAAATCGACCCGCTCGACTAGCCCGATCAGGCCACACGGCCAAAACCAACGATCGCCGTCTATGTTGATGATATAGTGGTCAAAACGGCTCAAGCTTGGGACCTGATCACAAACTTGGCCATGACGTTCACAAACCTCCGAAGTTTCAACATGAAGCTGAATCCCAAAAAGTGTGTTTTCGGGGTTCCAAAGGAGAAACTACTTGGATACATCATATACGAGTGCGGCATTGAAGCCAACCCCGAAAAGATCACAGCCATCTCCAACATAGGCCCCATACGCAACATCAAGGGTGTGTAGAGACTCACTGGTTGCCTGGCTGCCTTAAGCCGCTTCATCTCCCGGCTCGGTGAATGGGGGATGCCGCTCTACAAGCTCCTCAAAAGGATAGACATCTTCGTCTGGACTAAGGAAGCCTAGTAGGCTCTCGAAAGCCTCAAAATGTTCCTAACATCAGCCCCAATCCTCATCGCTCCCAAGCGGGGAGAACCCCTCCTCCTCTATGTTGCGACAAGTAACCATGTGGTGAGTGCCGCCCTGGTCGTATAGAGGGAGGAACTAGGACACCAGCTCAAAGTGCAGTGACCCGTATACTTCGTTGGAGAAGTGCTTACCAACCCCAAGGTCTGGTACCCCCAGGTGCAGAAACTCCTATACGCCATACTAATGGCGACTAGGAAGCTCCTACACTACTTCACCAACCACGAAGTTATAGTTGTCACTTCATACCCACTCGGAGACATTATCCACAACCACGACACCACGGGACGAATCTCTAAGTGGGCCCTTGAACTCATGGGACATGACATCAGGTATACCCCTCACACTGCAATTAAGTCTCAGGCTCTCACGAATTTTGTCACCGAATGGACGGAGGTCCAGCTACTGGCCTAGGATGTCTCCCACGAGTGCTGGACAATGTACTTCGATAGATCTGTAATGGCACCTAGCTCGAGGGCTGGAGTGGTTCTGATCTCCCTAGATGGGAGTAGGCTCTGCTATGCCATCCACCTCCACTTTTTGGCTTCAAACAATGCCATGGAATATGAGGCCCTTATCAATGGACTATGCATCGCCATTGAGCTCGGCGCTACGCGACTCTATGTCCGTGGCGACTCAAAACCAGTCATTGATCAAGTCATGAAGGAGTCCTCCTACAAAAGTCCCCTCATGACAGCATACTACCAAGAGGTGCGCAAGCTTGAGGACAAATTCCAGGGAATCGAACTGCATCACGTCCCTCGAAGGGACAATGACGCCGCCAATTTCCTCGCAAAACTAGCCGCCAGGCGAGATCCATCCCCGAGCGGAGTCTTCGTCAATGACGTCCATGAGCCATTCGCTCGCATCCTAGAAGGTCTGACCTAGACACACCCCAACAACCAGCCGGCGCTCGAGGGTTTTGATCCCAGCACCTCTATAATGACGTCACCCGTGGACGTCACCGTATTGGTACTCGATCAAACCGACTGGCGAGTACCACTGCTCGCCTACCTCCTCGAGGAGGTTCTCCCACCTAAAAGAACTAAAGCCTGATGAATCGCTCAATGAGCCAAGACCTATGCCATGCTCGGTAATGAACTCTACAAACAAAGTTCGTCAGGAGTACTCATGAAGTGCGTTCCCGCTAGCCAGGGAAAACAGATCCTCCTCGAGGTCCATTCCGGGATCTATGGACATCTTGCGGCCCCAAGGTCCTTGGTTGGAAAAACATGTCGCCAAGGTTTTTACTGGCCCACCACGCTACAAGATGTAGAGGAGGTCGTCCACAGGTGTGAAGGATGCTAGTTCTACGCTCGGCAAACCCATTTACCAGCGTAAGAGCTCCAAACCATCCCAATCACCTAGCCATTCGTGGTCTGGGGCCTCAACATGGTGGGACCTCTCAACAAAGGTCTAGGCAGTTTTACCCACGTACTCGTAGCAGTCGACAAGTTTACCAAATGGATAGAGGCCAAGCCCATCATCAATCTCTGCTCGGAAGAGGCGATCAAATTCTTCCTCGACATCATCTATCAATTCGATGTTCCTAACTGTATTATCACTAACCACGGGACTAACTTCACCAGGAAGAAGTTCCAAGACTTCAGCAATGGATACGGCATCAAAATTGATTGGGCTTCGGTCGGACATCCATGAACTAATGGTTAGGTCGAACGCACCAACGGCATGGTCCTCCAAGGACTCATGACACGCATCTTCGACTGACTCAACAAACACGCCGGGTGGTGGGTTGCAGAGGTCCCAGCAATCCTCTAGAGCCTAATAACGACCCCAAACTGATTCATGAGATTCACACCTTTCTTCCTGGCCTATGGAGCGGAAGCTGTGTTGCCCTCCGACCTTGACCATGGTGCACCAAGAGTAAAAGCTTTCGACCGTGACTGAGCCACGGCGGCTCAACAAGACGCAGTTAACCTACTTGAAGAGGCCTGCGAGACAACCGTCATCTGCTCCGCCCGCTATCAACAAACCCTCTACAGGTACCACGAAAGGAAGATCAGAGGAAGGAATCTCAAAGTCAGTGATCTCGTGCTACGAAGGACCCACTCGACGAAGGAAAAACACAAGCTCTCTCTACCCTGAGAAGGACCCTATGCAGTAATCGAGGTAATCCAATTGGGCACCTACCGACTGGAGGACAACAATGGCAATGTCCTCAACAACACTTGGAACATTGAACATCTACGTCATTTTTCCCTTAAATCGGTCTAAACACCTTCAGTTAAAGCACATGCTCCTGTAAGAGCGCCCCCGCCTGAACACTTTCAACCCAGGTCGCTCAAGGGCTCCATAAATATACAAATATTGAGTACTACCTCTCTGTTTTGTTTACTGGTGTATGGAGAAATTCCTTCCTACCCTAACGAAGGGGTAGTTCATTCCCTTAAATTTACCTTACATAGCTTTGCTTTAAAAATTCTAACTGATTGCACCCTGCCTTTTCCTACAGCTACATCCAGCCGAGCCTCGCGGGCCATGCCCCAGGCTTGCGAAGTTGCGACCTATGGAACAAATGGGTAGGTACGAGAAAGAAAGAAATTTAAAACAAAATTATGCTAAGGAGAAACTAAGGAACGGAAGGGAACAAGCTTCCTCGAACGGAATAACTCCACCACAGAAAACAAAATACCATTATAGCTGTTAAGCACAGGAACATTTTATACGGGGGCTTCCCCCACAAATTTAAAACTGCTATGGCCACTCAACAACTTCACTTGAATGCCAGAAGAGACAACCAGACCTCCCTGAGTTGATCGAGTCACCCAGGATAGATCAATTGGCCTCCTAAGTCGATCAATTCACTCAGGATAAGCACCTGAGATACAGGTAGGAAGCGAAGGGGCGCCTCATGCGGGCCATGCCGACTCTGTCTCGAATGACGAGCATGGGTCCTAGTCGGACATTTCCAACTAAAGCTCTCTGAACCCCGTCTCTCAGGTCATCAAGGTAAGCATATGTTCATTAAATACAAAACTGTTCACACGAGGGCTAACCCACAATTGACAAGCGCAGGTCCTGGATGGATGTTTCTGACTAGAGCTCGACGAACCCCGTCTCTCCAGTCTTCAAGGTAAAACACTATCAAAGCCCCTCTATTTCAATTTAAAACATTCATACATCCATACGCACATTTCATTCCATACACCTGAATCCCTCTGACGGTTAGGGCATGAACCGCCTGAGGGCTCAGGAACTAAGCATCGCACATGCAGCGAAATGTATCAGAACGCTCCGTGTTGCACCATGAAGCGGTGGCTTGCCTCATTCGATATGAGCAACCGAACAGAGCTAGGGGAGAAAACCGTAGATGAGCACTGTGTGGCCTTTGCCTGGTCTAGCAAACCGGGTCATCTCAACCTTCTCGTTCGACCCTGAACCACTCGCCAGACCCATAGAATCCCCATCGAGGGGAGGCCGTCAGGCCACCCGGGTCGCTCTGCAGAACGACCTAGGCATCTATCGGGTTGTAGGTAAAGGAGTAGTGGAATGCCATAAGAGGGCTATGCCAACCCCGTCACAAACGATGGACCTGGATTCCACTCGATCACACCCGTTAGCGAGCTCACTGAGCTAGTCTTCGAGCCCAAGTGATTGGGATAGGCGACAAAACTCAGCCCCTCTAGTTGTGAGGAACTAGATGGGGTAGCGCAAAACAACTCACAACCCCCATGGAGGCCTGACAAGGCTCGGGGGCTTAAATGCCTTGGGACCGTGACTCCAAACTCGCGTCGATGAGATAGGCGATATCCGGCTACGGCTCTTGGGACTGCGACTCCTAAACTCGTGTCGACGGGATAGGCGACATCTGGCTATGGCTCTTGAGACCATGACTCCTAAACTCGCGTCGACAGGATCGGCGACATCCGGTTATGGCTCCTAGGACCGCGACTCCTAAACTCGTGTAATGGCTTCAGATGGCTTCACTAACTAAAACTACCTCTCTCGATCCACGACGAGCACCGACGCCTCGGTCTACTCATGACTCCACCTTACCTGATCCCACGGCGCGCACTGACACTAAAGATCGAACTCTGTTACATCCAAAACTAAACTTCCTCGCCCGATCCCCGGTGTGCACCGACACCGGGATCAATAAATTCTGTCTCAATCCAATCCCCATGCTTAAAAACACCTCGGCTACACAACGACGCCATGGTTAAACAAAATCACATCTTAAAACTCAAAACACACGCACCCATAGACATAACACAAAGAACCCCCAGCCGATTCTGCCAAACCACCCAGGGGCTTGGGGGCTACACCCGCGGGTGCGCTCGTGCGCACCCGCCAGCAAGACAAAAAACCCCTTGGACGATTTGGCTCAAATCGCCCGGGGGCTCGGGGGCTCCTGTCGGGTTCATAAACTCGGGCTCCCTCGAGGACCATCTTCCACGCCCAGGCTTGGCCCAAGAAAACAACATATATTTCATGGGTCGGCCCAAAAAACTAAAACACAGCAGGCCAAAAGGGAAGTCCGGTCATCGACCGGGAGGTCTACCCTTAAGAATAGGCGCCCGCTCGTCAACTTCTTTGACCCACCTCTTCGACCGGAGCACTCACTTTAGGCACCAGCCTGTCACCAAGCAGTCTCTCTAATTGGAAGGCTTGGCCCTGAAACATTGCTTCCTACTCCAACCCCGCAACTCTGACCCCGCGACTCCAACCCTGCGATCAGGGCTCATGGGAAGCCTGCTCACCGCTCTTCTCCGACCAACGCACTAAGAGCCGACTGGAGTCATTCGATCAGGGGCTCCCCTTTTGGAAGGAACCAGAAGACGTGCGGAGAAAGGCAAGGCATGGCTCATAAGTCAAAACCATTGTACCAGGGATCATACCCTGCACGAAACAGTGCTCTGCAGCCATCCTGACACAAAGTATTGTAGGGATCGCTAGAAACTCCCATATGGTAAGCTCCCCGCGTGTCTCTGGACATCGATCGTGGTATGGGCTCTAGGATTTGCCATACCGGGTGAACATAGTGCGGCTCCTCACATGCCACTAGGCATACCGGTGTCCATCCTTCCTGAAGAAGATAGCTCAACCCCACGTGCACATCTGACATCCTATAGCGACATCGACGGTATTAGGGGGCTTCAACCACTATCTAGTTTTCATCATCATAGGCAGCAAGGCTTAGAAATATCTGTACTCTCTCCCTTCTCACCTGTAAAAATCCATCCTCTTCATCTATAAAAGGGGATGCGCTCTCTCCAACCAAGAGAGATCAACTTCTTTGAGCTTAGACTCAGTAGATCGACATCAACACTCCTAATCACAGGACCACCCAGTTCTGACTGTGACCCTTCCGGTCAGAGCCAACCGAACCTCTTGTATCCCTCCTTCTTCCTCCTTCTCGTTTGTACCCCCACTACAGACTTCGAGCGTCTGGGCTCAGGAATAAAGTCACCGACCGACCCTAACTGGACGTAGGACATGTTGCCTGAACCATTATAAATCCTATGTCATTGAGCGCTAGGCCACCTCCGATCACAACGTATAACAAAACTACAAATATTTACTAGTTGGTCACTTTCTGCACCGACAAATATACACGGTGGCATACATGTGTTCTCTCATATATAACATAGCTAGTCAGGCTACATGTTTCGCTGTTAGTGTACCTACACAAGAATTTCATTTTAGCCCAACCCCACACTTATATATGCAGAAATAAAAATTTGGGCTCTCGGTTGTAAGCTAAATACTTCCATATGTATATACCCATATATATACTTCCGTATAAAAGCTACCCAAAAGTAAATACGTCCTATATATACATATAAATATGCATATACAGTCATATCAAAGCTAACCCATAATTAAATACCTCTGTATATATATGAGACATATATATACTTTAGTATCAAAGCTAACTCTCCCCTTAGACCGCATGCTCACATCTTGCGGTCATGTCACTAATCATCTTACCATGGGCATAGAGGTATTTGATCCATATATTACCACTCAAGTGAATGGCATCCATACAATAGCACGCCATATGGATGACGAAAATTAAAAAAACCCCAAGTTAGTACTTAATTAGCCACCTAAAATCCTTAACTGGGCATAAAGGAAGTGATCATTGGCACACTCTAGATTCAAACTTTATTTTTTAACACCTATATATATAGCTATAAGTTGCTAAAAACTGATTTTGGAAATAAAAACCTTTGTTTTAAATACACATGTGGCAATTAATTTTGAATCTTTCTCTAATGCCAGCTGTAGCAGAACCATCCAATTTATAAGAGCATAAGTACAATGGCAGCATGCAAACAGTCACACTATAATACTTAAGCCTATATAAACCTAGTAGTTCGTCAAGTACCATGAAGGGTCTCGATTAATCATCAACATACAACCAAGATCATACATGATTCAATATATATGTCACACATTACATAAAGTTCACAAATACAGTTCCATACATCAGAGTTGATTAAAGTTATTACAAACCAAGTTCAGATAAAATAGTAGTGGAAGCAAATAGAGTTTGAAACCAACGTCTCCATCATTGTTCAAATACGGTGCTAGCTCATGATCACAATTCCACAAAAGCATAAGAGAGGGATTAACGAGAAATATGTTGCCTAGGGCCCTACTCCTCGTCCATGGTAGGACAGAAGCAGTTCTTACAGTAACCATGATACATCGTATTATCTGCAATAATGGGAATAAACCCTAAGTACGAGAAGGTACTCAACTAGACTTACCCATCATGAACAAAAAATAAAGTGACTCCAAGGATTATGCAAGGCTATATAAGTAGAGCCAGCTTGACAATATTTTGTATAAAAAGCTTACCAATTCAAGTATATAGTTATAATTCAATCATTAAGTTAATTGTAGCTATTCATCTCTATATTAGCAACTAACCAGTGCCAAACATGTGGTATATTATTTAGTAGCATAACAATAATAACCATAGTCGGTGTAGTAATTCTATGTTCTTCATAACCTTCATTCCATAATACACTTACTACGATGTTAGAGCTAGCCAAGTTTCTCACTGTCTAGGAGAAACGGTGATTCGAATCAATTTCAACCAGCTGAGAATTTATTCCTAAAACAAACCCAGTAAGACTAGATCAATGGTCACCTTAGGCACCTTTGGTACAACTTAGGTCCACATTTCACCAAGACGTTCAGGCCCTGACCTACCCTTGGACTCATGTTTGGCTCCCCGCACATCCTTACTACTATCTAGAGTGCACACTTTTACAAAATGGGGCCTAGTCTAAGTTGAGCTACTCAGCTTCGCAGTCAGAATGAGTTATCTGACCAGCTAAGTGAGAGGCAAGTGTTTAATCTCGATAGAAGTGCCAACAATGGTACTGTCCTTAACAGGCACAGACGGAATCACATGAGTCAACCTACACATAAACTCTGCCTGGCCTCTGGTTACATTACGCCATGGTTCTATTCTACGATAGCAAATATAGCTAACCGTGCTTCGGTATCCACCTATATCTCATAGGTGACAGGAAATCACCCGACTTCTACTGGTCTAAGCATGGCTAAGCATATATTTGATCCTAAATCTACATAGGGTTAAAGGTATATATATATATATAGTTCTATGCATCAAGTGTTTCCAATCAACTCTTATAACCTAATGCATCAAACATAAAGGACTTAAGTGATATTTTGTAAAACATGGGAGGCTTAAAATGCTCTATGGCTTGCCTTTGATAAAGGAAGTTGGCATGTGGTCTGGGTACTCGGGTAAGTCTTCAAGAGTTTGCTCCTCTCCTTTTGGTGCTATGGCCTGAGGTGCCTCCTGTTGTTCCTCTGACTCTTCTTCGAACTCCAACAGAGTTATCCCTTCGGATGATCCTATATGCACGAGCATGGAATAAGATACCATGGATGCATATATAATGACAAGTAGCATAGGATATAGTGTGATGAAATGCATCCTCCTAAGTGTTCTCAATAGCATTGCCTTAAGGTTATAACAAGTTATATTTTCTTTTACTGAGTAGGTGCATATCTCTTCTCTAGTAACTAAACAAATACTTATGTAGATCATTATCTGGACTACAAGGCAGCAACCACTTGTTTTGACCATAATAGGAGTTATACACATATAATTAATATAGTTGGGGACTTTCTGGAAAGCTTATGAAATTTCCTACCACTTTCTTTTAATCATATCAAAGTGATTAAGTAGTTATCTAGGTCCTAACAATTCAATCTTTTAGATCTATCCAGAGAGCAAGCATTTCAGATAGCATACTTCTGACCACCATAATTCTCAAACCATAAGGCCTATAACTATGAAAATTTAACACAAGGTATATATGTAAGTTATCTACAATTGTGTTATTAACCATCTTTACTAGAAAAGATCATTATCACCATGAAATCATCATCACAACAGAAACTACACATGAAGTCATCTAGTTGAATTATAAAAGCAATAATTAACTAGTTGCCTATAAACAAATACTTCTAAGCCTCACTAATAGTATCAACGGATTATATGCATCACACGCACCACAGAAAACATCATGGTTAAGCCTAACTAATTTCTTTATATTCATTTATTAATTTCCTTAGATAATAAGGTGATTTACAGAGTAAATATTTTTAGTGCTCAATAAATATTGATAAAATTACAGTATGCTACACATGACCCTAGTAGTCTACTTGTACAAATGTCATTCCATTTGGATAAGTAGAGCTTCCTCTATAAAAATGACAAGTTACATATGCTTATTTTAGCAAAAAATAGTTTAGTATAGTTAAAAGTGTCAAGCAATAGATTTAAAATTTTTCTTACTTTTCTCCTAGCATGAGAATACTGTGTAAAAATTTATATGGTCATATGTTGTGTATTTTTACCCTAATTAATTTCACTAGAATCTAGCAATTAATTAAGATTAAATAGTAAGACCATATTACAATTATGTCTACTATAGGTTTAGTATTTTTCCTAGCTAGAGCATGTAAACACAAGACTATCAAAATAGGAATCATAATTTTATCACTTTTCTAGCTCAAGTTATGCATTTTATAAGATATAAACTACTTTAAAAGTACTTATTTTGCTCAATTTAATTCTACCACAAAAATACCCTAAGAAGTAGATTTCATATTTTTATCAAATAGTACTCTTCATGATGAATCCAACAAAATTTGGTTCACCTCATTTGGATACACATAGCTCTAGATATAATTTTTGCAAGTTAGTATTAAAATCTATGAAAAATAAACAAAAATAACTAAACCCTAAATGCTAGGTGCATTCGGTCTATACACACCACTGTGACTGACGCAGGGTCCCAGTAGTCAACCCAACCCCACATGACAACAAACATAGAACAGAGGTGGTGCTTTGAACGATGAGAACTCAGCCGACGGTGAGGTCACCGGCGACGAGGTCACCGTCAGTTGTGTTCCCCATCATCACGCGCATCTACTGGTACCCTAGGTTTGCTTGGAGGATCACCGGCGCTACCTCACTAGCGAGCATGGTGGCTCAGTGGTGGTGCACGGTGGTGCTCCATCCATCTTCGGTGATGGCATGGCCAGGCGAGCATGGCCAGGTGATGTTTCGGCATGACTGCGGCAGTAATGGGGAACTAGAATATGGCGTGAACACCTACGACCTAGGGTGATGATGGACTAACAGAGAAGAAGGTAGGAGCTGTCAGTGGATAGGATTAGCCATAGGCGAGCTTAGAGCCCGGTGGTGCACCATAGCTATGGAGGCAACGGCGACACAAAATGCAACCTCACTTGAGCTGGATGGTGGCACAGGTGGTCCGGGGAGGTGGAGCGGCTCACAGTCGAGCAGTGTGCATAGATTATTGGCATGGCGGTGGTGGCGCGCAAGCTTGATGAAGGTCAGCGGTGATGATGGCAGCACTATGGTTCCGCTTCGGCGAGCGCAAGAGCGGAGAGAGAGGCAAGGTAGAGACTGAGCGCGAGTCAGAGGTGCGCGGCTCAGCGTCCACTCATGCCCGCTCTGTCCTGATCGATGGGGCCATCACCGGTGGATAGCCACCAGGTGGTGACTGCGGCCTGTGCATGGTTGGCCATGATGGTCAGCGTAGCACTGCTCTGAATCAGTCCATCAGGCCTGACTGACGGAGCATCTTGAAGCGATTACTACTCCTAATCCGTGGTACTTTAGCAAAAATTTCCTTAATAAACATGGTAGAGATACGAGAAAGCTACAAGATTGATTAAAAGAGTTTTGTCTAATTTCGCAATGATTTTCAAACTACAAAGCTCTAATGTGAGCTACTTTGAAACTGAAATCAGCATTCTACACAGAAAATTTTAAGTCACAAAACATCATTTTGTTGGAACTTGTGCGCCCTATTTGACCATGTTAGACACTGAATTAGCTCATGACCCTTAAATATAGTTTGTTACCCATGATGTGAAATACAACTTTTATTTAGGTCACATGGCCATGCAAATACTCTAAGCTACTATTCAACTTTGGTCAAACTAGCATCATGAAAATGGCATTACAAAGTAAACCAACACTTAGAAGCAAAATTGGCTTAAGTTATGAATATAAACATTGTTCCAAATATCATTCTAGATGCGTCTATGGTATTTTGGTTACCTAACAACTATCTCATGCATTGGTCACATATGATCACAAGCATAATTAAGTATATGAGCAACATCACATGTGAAAGAGAAGGTAAATGAAATAAAACTTCATATGCTCATGCTCGTGAATGCTTGAATGATGCTTGTGCTCATGAAATGTAAATGCCAAATGCAATGCTTAACACTGATGTGTTACAGCCCCTCTGTAATACCCTTGGTGTTACGAGCTCGTTTAGCACCGCGATTTAGGCCTAAGTAAAAAATTTTGAAATGAGTTTCTCGGATTTTTGATTTAAAGCGTACTTGACGTGATGAGTGAATCTTGTATGACTTAATTTTGTGGACTCAAATAAACACCCAAGTTAAATTACTTAGTGTGTAAAGATATTCAGGAATGTCGAACGACAATTCTAGCCAATCTATAGCGAACGGTTTGTTCTATTCGATTAAGCATGAAAAGCAACTTTTTATAAATAAAATAAAATCCTATTAATAAATAGAACGATATACATATATATAGTTTTTGAATCAAATTAAAATTGAGCTTTGTTGAAATTTTCCTATGCCTAGACGTTGCAAATTATCTAAATTAGTAAACCATTATATATATACACACAAATGTTACGATGATAACTCAAACAAAAAAAAGGGCAAACATACTCCTATAGTGGCGCTAGTGCAGCTCGGTCCTCTCTGTATAAGTTGACCAACTATTGCTTGCTCTTTCTTCTCTCACACGCCTATCTTCTGTGTCTCCCTTGCTTTGCCTCTGTCTGCCCCTGTCTTGTCTCTGTCTGTCCTCTATGCTGTGCCATACACTCTCTCCTCTCTCTCTCTAGACTTTTGCTGCACTACACAAGGATGCCCCAATAGCCCATGCCTACCCTTGTGAGCCTGTCTACTGCCCTCGTGAGCCTTAAGCCAAGGACCAAGATACTCTGTCTCCCTTGCCCTTCCTCTGCTTGTTTGCGCCGCCGTTGCTCGACCCGGACGCCGAGCCCCGTGAAGCCCTCGACCACTGCCCAACCTATGCCCACAATGCCATTTTTCTTTCTCTCACCGAGGCCAGTGTGTGGCTCTGTCTCGCTTCCTCTCCTCCACGTGCAACACCCTGCCTCGCTACCGTCTGTTGTCGGCCCTTGCGAGCACGTGTGTGAGCCCCAAGGCCGCACTAGACTCCAGCCCTGCCTCTCCCAGCACCAACGCCTCCCTACGCGTGGCTCCTGCTCTAGCCTTGCCTCCTCTCCACCACACGTAGGTGCAACTAAGCCCTCGGCCCATGCCAGAACATGGCCATGGTGCTGCTCCTGTTGGGTCCTGCCGCATCCCATGCCACGACTCTACCTCAGCTCAGTGCCTTCCTCCTCGTGTGCGCACGCCACCGCTGCGTGGACTCGCGCCGCTCCACCTCATAGCCACCGTGCCTCATGCCACTCGACCACACAACTGCCATTTTCCCTCCCCTGCACCTCCTCCACATGCCGCTTCTCCTTGGTGCCATGCGCAGTCTCTCCCTCGCTGCCGGCACCGCCTCGACCATGTGCACCGACGCCTCACCTTCTTCCTCCCCTCACTGCATCACCTTTGTCTGAACGTGACGGGTAGGTCAATCTGCCTGAGCGGGTATGCCTATGCACCCAAGATCACTCTATGAAAGGGAGAGCCCACCAGGCGGAGCTCCGATCAGGGAATATGCATGGCGTCGAGGGTGTTGACGTAGAGGATGTTGAGGCTGCTGTCTCTGTCCATCAGCACCTTGGTGAGGCGCTTCTTGCGGATGATGGGATCAACGATAAGTGGGTAGCGTCCTAGTCTTGCGACGTGGGAGGGATGGTCCTTCTGATCGAAGGTGATTAGAGATTTCGACTAGCTAAGGAAGGAGGGGATGGCCAGTCTCAGTGGTGTATGCTTCCCTATAGCATACCTTGTGCTGGTGCTTGGACTAGATGGTGTTAGATCCACCAAAAATCATGATGCATTCATCGGTGTCGGGGAAACCATCTCTGTCCTTGCTCGCCGTGCCTCCTTTCTTGACTGTCGCCTCTTTGTCGTCCCCTTCTTTCGGCCCGTCGGCCTATCGTAGGAAACATTTGAGGAGCTCGTAGTCCTTGTAGAGGTGTTTGATGGGGTAGGCATGGTTGGTGCATAGGCTATCCATGAGTTTATTGAAATGGTCAGGTAGGCCCTGTTGGGGCTACTTGCCCATGCGGTCAGTTGTGGCAAACGTTTGTCGGTCAGCCTATGAGCACGAGCTCCTCGACCACGCGAGGCCTGCTACTCCACGGTGTCGTCATTCTCAGGCGCCTCCAACCGGCTCCCAGCATTGTTGCCACCGCATGCCCGGTCGGCGCCGCTGTGCCTACCACCATGGCTCACGTGGTCGGACAGCTGGGGACCCACTCGGGTCTTGCCATGGCCAAGCGTGGTCACGCGGGCTCCCATGCCCCTCACCGATGTGTTCCTTCCGCTAGGTCGTGCCTTGTGCGCGCTGCTCTTCCACACCGACACTCCCCGTTATTGTCCACTCCGGTGCTCTGCTCCTCTGCTCCGTGCTTTGCCTTGAGGATGATGGAAAGGTAGAAATGGACTTGAACACAAATAGAATATTTTATTCAGGTCCACTTTACAAAAATGCTAGACTCGTAGATTCACAAAAAGGGGCTTAGTTGATTTAGAGAGAACTCAGGGGCCCCATCACTAAGTGTCATCGCTACATCCGCTTGGGCCGGCCTGTCGCCGCCCTGGTTGGGCCGCTGGCCACATGCCCCGACTAGGCCTCTAGCTGCGCGCGCGTCGTGCCCTGTCTAGGCCATTTGCCCCGTGCTGGGCTGGCCAGTTGACCGTGCACTTGGGCCACTCGCGTGGTTATCACCGCTGCTGGGCCACCACTGCTGTTTATCGCTGCTGCTAGGCAGTTGTCGCCGACCCTTTCTATTTTCTAAATGCTTTTCTACTATAGGGTTCTAATTGACTTGTAAAATTCATAGTAAATCATTGAAAAATCATAAAAATGTCAAACCAATTTTGTTGAGTCTCTAAAAACATGATCTACCTGTTAGTATATTTTGTTCACATAGTTTGATAATATTCTTGGAAGCTATATAATTAATTTAAAGTACTTAATATTATAAAATATAAACTTGTATGAATTGTTGTGATAAAATGGTAATAGTGTTGAATCTAAAATGTTTACAGTAGGCTCCTAGAAATATTAGGTACTCACTGTAATTTGTGTAGCTCTAGAAGAATTAGTTTACTAGATTAATAATGACGTCCTATTTCGAATAGTGATAAAATTGATAGAATCGATAAAGAAACAACTTGGGTTTATATAACTAAAACATTCGTTGGGAAATAATGCCTTATTCACCGACATGGATACATTGCCTAAGTACGGACATCGTTAGAGCGAGCTCGTTAGCTTGTGAGGCATGATCGGGTTTCTAAGCATTTCGGCTGTCGTTGTTTATTTATATCTATGCAATTGCACCGCATTGCATATCATATAGGTACGATGATGGATCAATGGATCAAGTGAAGGATGAGTGGGAATCTACAGATGGTGTGACGGTATTCTCTCTAGGAGATGATGTGATGGGCTTTCTATTCAGATGATGTGGATAATCTGAAGATGCAAATACTAACTTTTGGTTATATTTTACCCAGGCAAGCCCCGGTGCATAACCCCTACTTTTCTGCAGTTTAAACTATATTTATGCATTAAGTTTTAAGGAGTTGAATGAAACCCACTTGCATTTATATCTTTATCCTATGAGTCTTACTAGTATGACAGGCTCATGTAGATTGCTATGCTACAGGACTCCGATAGAAGTCGAGTGATGGCTGTCACTCGTGAAAGATAGGAGATATATTATTGGATTATTATCACTTGAAATATATAAAATGCTGGAAAGGAAAAATGGTGATTGGGTAGGGATATGGTTTGGGTATTGGTGGGTGTAAGAGGTCGTGTCGCCGTGGACGCGGGGCATGGCTTGGTTACACTGCTTTCTCTGTCTGTGTCGATTAAGGACTGGCCGTTGCATAAGACTCTAGGCAAGTCACATACTTATTATGCCGAGCACATACTTGTGTATGGGCGCTTGGAAGACTTGTTGCTCTCTTGTCGTGGGTTCCGGCTCTTTCTAAACCGACTAGTCAGGGTTTCTTTTTGGTGGAGGAGGTCCTTTCACCGCACTGAGTCCGAGACTTAGGGGCAGGGGGCTTGGAGTCCTAGTTTGGATGGGTACCTAGGACCCTAGGACAGGAGGGTTATGGGTAGGTTCTACTTGTGCTTGGGGTGTAAGCGGGGCGTGTCTTTCTGGGGTACCCAGCTAGGGGCATTGATTCGTGAATCACCAGGCAATTTGGTACGGCTTGTCTATGGTTTAGCATCGTAGTAAGAACTAAAAGATGAAAGATGGAAAAAGGAAATTTGATTGCTTACCACCTGCTTGAAAGTAGCAGAAGTGCTTACATAGAATGGTTAGTTAATGAATCAATGCGGCTATTAATAAAAATCGAATATAAGGACGCACGGTTAGTAATGCTTCCTATAAATATAATAAAGCCACAAGCCAGATAGCCTTGAATATCCTTGGAGTCTTTTCTTTTCTTCTATCGGGTAAGTCTTACTGAGTACAATTGAGTACTTAGGGTTTTATTCCCCCTGTTGCAGGTGACAGGTGGATGCTAAAATTGACCATTGTGTGTGTATTCCTCTTGGTGGGCTCAGAGAGGATTTCCTTTACGTCGCGATCATAGTTTTTATTTATAACTCTCACCAAATGTTTTTATAAATGAAAGTTGTATAATCTGTTGTCATAGTTTACATATCAATGCTTCATCATGCCATGAATAGATGTTTATTTCCATTGTAACTCTGTTCATATGTTTATATTCCGTTGTTCAATTAAATTGTTCATAACTCTGATGTTGTATTAAAAGTGATGTAAGAAATGGTAACTAATGATGTAAGCTTTATTCTCTCATTTGTGATTCTGATGGAAAATTATGGATTTTTGAGTTGTCCCCTAGGGTGTACCCAATGGAACTGTGTAGTTCGGTGTTCTCCCTTGAGTGCTTAGTGTCTAATGAAAGACAAGCACTCCCGGGAGGCATTAGATTAGGCGGTTCTACCACACCCTCCACCTTATAGAAATCTCATCCCGAGATTTGCAAGACCTACCATTCTTTATAAAAAGCGGGATAGACTTCACGCAAATAATCCTCCTATTCTAATGTGGCATCTTGTTCACTATGGTTATTCCACACCACCTTATAGAACTTAATGACCTTGCTCTGGGTTACCCTTTCCATTTCTTCTAGCACTCAGATTAGTTTCTCTACATAAGTCAAATCCGTTTGGAGCTTAATGTTGGTGGGTGCAATAGCTTCATCAGGTATGTGGTTTGGGCAGAACCATCTGGGGGGTTTTCTGTGTTGCCAGCGAGGGAGGTTTTTGTTTCATCGATGAGTGCGCACGAGCGCACCCACGGGTGTAGCCCCCGAGCCCCCGGGCGGTTCGGGCAGAACCGTCTTGGGGGGTGTTTGTTAGCGAGCGTGTATGCGTGTTCTTTAGTTGAGATGGAGTTGTTGACTAAGGTGTCGTTGCATAGCTGAGGCGGTTAGTTTTGAGGGATTGGGTGAGATAGAGCTTGTGGGTCCTAGCATCGGTGCACGCCGTGGGACTGGACGAGGCAGTTAGTCTTAGGGATTGGACGAGGTAGAGCTCGTGGATCCTGGCATCAGTGCACGCCATGGGATCGGTCGAGTCAGAGTCATGGATCCTAGCCCCGGTGTAGCCTGTGTAGCCGGGGTAGTTATTTTTTGGGATCGAGCGAGGCGGCAAGGCGGTGCACACGGATCCTAGCGTCGGTGCAGCCCGTGCAGCCAAGGTAGTTAGTTAGTTAGTTAGTTTAGGGATTGGGTGAGGAAGCAACACAGTGCTCATGGGTCCTGGCATCGGTGCAGCCCATGTAGCCGAGTTAGTTAGTTAGTTTAGGGATCGAGCAAGGCGACAAGGTGGTGCTCACGGATCCTAGCATCAGTGCAACCCGTGTAGCCAAGGCAGTTAGTTAGTTAGTTTAGGGATCAGGCAAGGTGGCAAGGCAGTGCTCGTAGATCCTGGCGTCGATGTAGCCCACGCAGCCGAGGCAGTTAGTTAGTTAGTTTAGGGATCAGGCGAGGCAGCAAGGCGGTGCTCATAGATCCTGATGGGGTGAGTTTGAGATCATGGACCCAAGCATTTTGTGTCTTGAGCCCCGAGCCCCGTTGGGCTTTAGTAGGGTTGGTTTGAGTTTTGTGTGTTACCCCGTCCTTGGTTCCTCACAACCGGAGGGGCTGAGTTTTGTCGTTTGTCCCGATCGCTCGGTGAGTTCGCTAACGGGTATGATCGAGTGGAATCTAGGTCCATCGTTCATGATAGGGTCGGCATAGCCCTCTTGTGACATTCCACTGCTCCTTTACCTACAACTCGGTGGATGCCTGGGTCATTCCGGAGACCGACCCAGGTGGGCTAATGGCCTTCCCTCAATGGAGATTCTATGGGCTTGGCAAGAGGTTTAGGATCAAACAAGAAGGTTGAGATGACCCTATCTGCCAAACTAGGCGAGGGCCACATGGGGCTCATCTGTGTTTTTTCCCTTGGCTCTGTTGGTTGCTCATGTCGAATGAGGCAACCATCGCTTCGTGACGCAACACGGAGCGTTGTGATGCATTTCGCTGCACGTGCGATGCTTAGTTCCCGAGCCCTCGGGCGGTTCAGGGCCCAAATCATCCAGGAGGCACGGGCATATGGAATGAATGCGCATATAGATGTATGAAATGATTTATAAAGAAATAGAGGGGGTTTGGTAGTGTTACCTTGATGACTCGAGTGACGGGGTTTGGAAAGCTCTAGTCGGAAATATCCGACCAGGACCCGTGCTCGTTGTTCGTGATGGAGTCGGCATGGCCTACATGGGGCTTCCCTTTGCTCCCTACCTGTCTCTTGATGTGTTTCTTGTATCAATGAATACATCAGTACTATTTTTTGATAGAAATCACTATCCATTCTTTGTTTTTAGCCTAGCATATCTTTTGTTTTTTTCTCCTTTTTCATACCTGCCCGTTAGTTCTATAGGTTGTAGCTTTTTAAGAGCCTAGGCATGGCCCGCAGGGTTTAGCTACTCGTAACCGTAGGTCATGGTGGGGTGCGTTCGGATAGGAGCAAGAACAAAAGTTACGTAGGGCGATCAAAGGAAAAGGAATGCCCTTCCATTTGGGGATGAAGTTGTTTTTCATGTGATAGTAAAAAAGAGAGTAAAAATGAGAGGTAGTATTTAGTATTGTACCCATATGGAGCCTGCGAGCGACCCGGGCTGAAAGTGTTCGGGCTGGGGTGCTTTACAGGGGCAAGTGTTGACTAAAAAGCGGTTAGACCAAATTTAGGGGGAAAACGACATAGTTGTTCAATGTTCCAAGTGTTGGTGAGAACGTTGCCATTGCTGTCCTCCAGTCGGTAGGTGCCTGGTCGAATTACTTCGGTCACCATACATGGCCCTTCCCATGGTGGAGAGAGATTGTGTTTTTCCTTCGTTGATTGGGTCCTCTAGAGTACGAGATCACCGACTTCGAGTATCCTCCCTCTGATCTTCCTTTTGTGGTACCAGTGGAGGGTTTATTGGTAGCGAGCGGAGCAGATGATGGTTGTCTCATGGGCCTCTTCAAGCAGGTCGACTGCATCTTGTTGAGCCTGTGTGGCTCGGTCGTAGTCAAAATCCTTCACTCTTGGGGCGCCATGGTTGAGGTCAGAGGGTAGCACTGCCCTGGCTCTATAGGCTAGGAAGAAGGGTGTGAATCCTATGGATCGGTTTGGGGTCATTCTTAGGCTCTAGAGGATCGCTAGGACCTCTGCAACCCATCACTCGGTGTACTTGTTGAAATGGTCGAAGATGCGTGACTTAAGTACTTGGAGGACCATGCCATTAGCACATTCGACCTGACCGTTAGTTCGTGGATGTCCAACCAAGGCCCAATTGATCCTGATGCGATATCCATCACTAAAGCCTAGGAACTTCTTTCTAGTAAAGTTAGTCCCGTGATCAGTGATGATACAATTAGGAGCGCTGAACCAGTAGATGATGTCGAGGAAGAATTTGACTACCTCCTCTGAGCGGATGTTGGTAATGGTCTTGGCCTCTATCCACTTGGTAAACTTATTGACTGCTATGAGTAGATGAGTGAAGCCGCCTAGGCCCTTTTTGAGGGGCCCCACCATGTCGAGGCCCCAGACCACGAATGGCCAAGTGATGGGGATGGATCAGAGCTCCTATACCGGCAAATGGGTTTGCCAAGCGTAGAACTGGCATCCTTCACACCTGCGGACGACCTCCTCTGTATCTCGTAGCGCAGTGGGCCAGTAAAAACCTTGGCAAAATGCTTTTCCAACCTGCGACCTTGGGGCCACATGATGTCTGCAAATCCCGACATGGACCAAAGGAGGAGTTGCTTCCCCTAGTTGGTGGGGACGCACTTCATGAGCACTCCTGACGGACTCCATTTGTAGAGCTCGTCACCAAGCGCGATGAAGGTCTTGGTGCATCGAGTGATTCGTCAGGCTTTAGTCCTTTTGGGCGGGAGAATCTCCTCGAGGAGGTAGGCGAGTAGCAGCGCTCTCCAGTCGGTTTGACCAAGTGTCAATACGGCAACATTTGCGTGTGACATCATCATGGAGGTACTGGGATTGGAGCCCCGAGGGTTGGCTTGGCATTGGGGTCAAAGCCCCCAGGTGCTGGCTTAGCATTGCGGTCGGAGCCCCCGAGCGTCGGCTGGGCATCGGGGTATGTCTAGATCGGACCTTCTAGGATGCGGGCGGATGGCTCATGGACGTCATTGATGAAGACCCCACTTGGGGATGGATCTCTACTGGCAGCCAATTTCACAAGAAAATTGGTGGCATCATTGTCCCTTCAAGGGACGTGATGTAGCTCGATCCCCTGGAATTTGTCCTTGAGCTTGCGCACCTCTTGGCAGTATGTTGCCATGAGGGGTTTTTTGTAGGATTCCTTCATGACCTAATCAATGACTAGCTCTGAGTCACCGCGAACATAGAGTCGTGCAGCACCAAGCTTGATGGCGATGCGTAGTCCATTGATGAGGGCCTCGTACTCCATGGCATTGTTTGAGGCTAAAAAGTGGAGGCAGATGGTGTAGCGAAGGCTACTCCTGTCCGGGAAGATCAAAACCACTCTAGCCCCTGAGCCAAGCGCCATTACGGACCCGTCGAAGTATATTGTCCAATACTCGTGGGTGACGTCTGGGGTCGGTAGCTATACCTCTGTCCATTCAGCGACAAAATCCATGAGAGCCTGAGATTTAATGGCGGTATGGGGGATGTACATCATGTCATGGCCAATGAGTTTGAGAGCCCACTTAGAGATCTGTCCCACGGCATCGCGGTTGTGGATGATGTCCCCGAGTGGGTATAAAGTGACAACCGTGACTTTGTGGTCGGTGAAGTAGTGTAGGAGCTTCCGGGTCGCCATCAGCATGGCGTATAGGAGTTTCTACACCTAGGGGTACCGGACCTTAGGGTGGGTGAGTACTTTGCCAACGAAGCATACGGGCCACTAGACCTTAAGCTGGTGTCCCAGCTCCTCCCTTTCGATCACCAGCGTGGTGATTACCACATGGTTGTTGGCCGCGATGTAGAAGAGAAGGGGTTCTCCTCGTTCAGGAGTGACAAGGATCAAGGCTGGCGTTAGGGATGCTTTGAGGCTCTCTAGGGCCTGCTGGGCTTCCTCAGTCTAGATGAAAGTGTCTGTCTTTTTGAGGAGCTTGTAGAGTGGCATCCCCCATTCACCGAGCCAGGAGATGAATCAACTTAGGGTAGCCAGACAGCCGGTGAGCCTTTGCACGCCCTTGACGTTGCGTATGGGACCCATGTTGAAGATGGCATGATTTTTTTAGGGTTGGCCTCGATGCCGCACTCGGACACAATGTATCCTAGCAGCTTCCCCTTTGGAATCCCCAAAAACACATTTCTCGAGATTTAGCCTGATGTTGAACCTTTGGAGGTTCATGAACATTGTGGCCAAGTTTGCGATTAGGTCATAGGCTTGAGCTATTTTGACCACTATGGCATCAACATAGACGGCAATCATTGGTCTTGGCCACTCGATTTGGTCAGGCTAATCGAGCGGGTCAATTTGGTCAGCGAAGCATTGCTGCATGCACCTCTGGTAGGTGGCACCAGCGTTCTTCAAGCCGAATGGTATGGTTACATAGCAGTATGAACCATATGGGGTGATGAATGAGGTTGTGAGCTGATAAGACTCTTTCATCGTGATCTGGTGATAGCCTGAGTAGGCATCTAGAAAGAAGAGGATCTCACAACCCAAGGGGGAGTTGACTATCTGGTCTATGTGCGGCAAAGGAAAGTGATCATTCAGGACATGCTTTGTCGAGGCCAATATAGTCAACACACATTCTCCACTTCCTGGTCTTCTTTTTAACAAGAACGGGATTGTCAAGTCAGTCGGAGTGGAATACCTCTCTGATGAATCCGTCTGCAAGGAGTTTGGCGATCTCTTCGCCTTTGGCCCTACGCCTCTTGTTGTCGAAGCAACGTAGGCGCTGCTTGGTGAGCTTTCAGCCCAAGATGAGGCATAGTGCGTGCTCATCGACCCCCCGTGGTACACCCGGCATGTCAGCAGGCTACCATGCGAAGACATCGCAGTTGTCACATAGGAAGTCGACAAGCTCATGTTCCTATTTGGCCAAGAGCTAGGTCCTGAATTCGAACCATCTTGGTTGGGTCGATGGGGTCGATTCCCACCGCCTTGGTTTCCTCGAGCGATCGAAAGTTCGTCAATGAGGTTGGTTGGTTGTAGTTTGGGACTACCGAGATCGATGATTCTGCTCATGGTCGCACGTGAAGGCGTGTGAGAAGGCACTGCTCATGGTGATGACACCATTTGGTCCCGACATCTTCAGCTTGAGGTAGGTGTAGTTGGGGATTGCCATGAATTTGGAATAGCATGGCCGCCCCAAGATGGCGTGGTAGGATCCTAGAAAATCCACCACTTCGAAGGTGAGAACCTCTAAGCGAAAAGTTGGCTCGGCTACTGAACGTGATGGGTAGGTCAATCTTCCTGAGTGGGTATGCCTGTGCACCTGAGATCACTCTGTGGAAGGGAGAGCCCGCTAGGCGAAGCTCCGATCAGGGAATACGCATGGTGTTGAGGGTGTCGACGTAGAGGATGTTGAGGCCGCTACCTTCATCTATCAACACCTTGGTGAGGCGCTTCTTGTGGAATGATTTGATCAATGACAAGCGGGTAGCGTCCTGGTCTCACGACAGTGGGAGGGATGGTCCTTCTGATCGAAGGTGATTAGAGATTTCGACTAGCTGAGGAAGGAGGGGATGTCCGTCTCGGTAGCATATGCTTCCCTATAGCATACCTTGTGCTGCTTCTTGGACCAGATGGCGTCGGATCCACCGAAGATCATGATGCATTCATCAGGTGTCGGGGAAACCATCTCCATCCTTGCCCGTCATGCCTCCTTTCTTGGCTGCCGCCTCTTTGTCGTCCCCTTCTTTTGGCCCATCGGCCTATCATAGGAAACATTTGAGGAGCTCATAGTCCTTGTAGAGGTGTTTGATGGGGTAGGCATGGTTGGTGCATAGGCTATCCATGAGTTTGTTGAAATGGTCAGGCAGGCCCTATTGGGGCTGCTTGCCCATGCAGTCAGTTGTGGCAACCAACGCGATGTTGTCCAGTCGGTGCCAGTTCCTTTTTGTTCTTCTTGCCCCTCTATGTGGAGGGGCCCTCATCTTGCTCCATGCGCTCGACCTTGCCTTTGTCCCAACCTTTGTTGAAGTCTGCTCCAACCGCATCCTCGCGCGGAGGTGTGGTTAGTGGCGACGTCGAGTAGGTCACGGGTGGTATGGGGCTTTAGGCATCTAAGCTTGTGGATTAGGGACTCACAGGTCATCATGGAGAGGAACACACTGATGACGTCCATGTCGACGATATCAGGGAGGGAGTTGTATCGTTGGGAGAACCTGTGGATGTAGTCCCGCAGGGACTCGCTGGGCTCCTGCTAGCAACTCTTAAGGTCCCAGGAGTTCCCTGGGCGGACATATGTCCCCTAGAAATTCCTGATGAAGACACTCTTGAGGTCCGCCTAGTCGTGGATGCTATCGTGTGAGAGGAATTCAAGCCATGCCCGAACATGTTCCCCCACATAGATGGGGAGATATAGAATGATGAAATAGTCATCATCCACCCCTCTAGCTCGGTAGGTGAGCTGAAAATCTTCAAGCTAAATACCAGGGTTTGTCTCCCTAGTGTACTTGGTGATGTTGGTGGGCGGTCAGAAGCGCTGTGGGAATAGCGCTCTCTAGATACGCTAGGTCAAAGGCCTGTGGCCCCAGTCCCACAGGGTTGGGACTCTGGTCGTCTGGTTGGCGACCATGCCTAGGGCACATTTCACCGCTCCCCTCGATGGTTTGACTAGGATCCATGTCGCCTGCTCTTGCTGCCGCCATGTGGACATCATCATCGTGTCAGGGCCTAATGCCAAGTTACTGACAATGCTGTGAGCGTCCTGGTGTGGACCGGGCCACTCGTGTACCAACGGTCAGTGGGGAGCAGGCGCTAGGTCAGACCGTAGTGTGGCTCCCGCCCCCTAAGCCACACCTGGTGGCTTTAGCAGCGAGCAGATGGAGCGATTCATCTAGCGCGTCCCTGTTTCCCTAGTGGGGAGAGAGTGCGCATGATGGAGTCATGATGTGGAGCTTTCTGCCTGTTGAACAGCGGTGGCTCCTACTAGAACCTAGAGGTTCTGATAGACTACCCGCTCCTAGGGGTCGATGAGCTCGGGAACGCCATGCAGAAGCATTGCCAGTAGTAGCGATGTTCTGGCCAGCCCGAGCGAACTGTGGGAGATCGCTCCCCTTGTTCATGATGTCGTGTTGGACCTAACAGACATGACCCTAGGCGCCACCCTCTAGGCCATGCGCATGGGGGGCAACATGTTATACCGAATGCGCCGAAGCAGGCGGCGGCTGGTTCTACTGCTGTTGTCGTAATTCCTCGATGTGCGCTTGCAGTAGACATGAGGGCCCCCACATGTGGGTCCAGGAGGGGTGTGAGTCTGCACAAATTCCACAACCATCGGTGGCTATCCTGGAGCGTCCGCCATAACGCACTCCTGGGACGGACGATGGCGAGGTGCCACGTCGCTGAATGCTGGAGCCGTTGCTCTCACCCTCATCATCTGAGAGTTCATGGAGAGTGGTAGGAGCATAGCTCATCATTGCCATGAATTCAGATGTGAGGGGGGATGGCGCCAGCATCCTTTGGAGCCCCCGAGCGTAAACATCCACAAGGGCACAAGGCTGTAGGGGAACTGAACGTACGGTGTTCAGTGGCGCAGGCAGTATGGTCCCTCTAGATGATCAGCGAGAGATAGTAGATAAAGAGTAAATAATAGTACACATATTACTTACAGCGAGGTTTGAGCAGAGAGTTTGCTTGGAATAGAGCACAGATGCCGCGTTGTTGAAGTCATGAGTCATGGAGTCGATGGAGGGCGCCCCTTCGACAGGTGCCGGGATGAGTGCCTCCTCACGGAGGTGTAGTACGCCGAGTCGGTCGGCGACGAAGTCTAGGCTTCCAAAGAGGAAGGCCTAAGATGGCTCAAAGACGGGTGGAACCCACATCCCAATAGGTGAGAGCGTCGGAAACTCCAATGAGACGAAGCGAATTGAATCGCTAGAGCCCACCACGGCGAGGGTGGCAGAAAAGTGGGCCATCCAATGACCAAAAAGTGTTGAACGTACGTCTTCCCCACGGATGGTGCCAACTGTCGGTGCAGAAAGTGACCAACAAGTAAATATTTATAGTTTTGCCGTACGTTGTGATCGGAGGTGGCCTAGCACTCAATGACATAGGGTTTATACTGGTTCAGGCAACATGCCCTATGTCCAGTTTAAGTCGGTCGGTGACTTTATTCCTGAGCTCAGGTGCTCAAAGTTTGCAGTGGGGCTACAAATGAGAAGGAGAAAGATGGGGTGCATGAGAGGTCTGATCGGCTCTGGTTGGAAGGGCCAAGAGCGACAGGAGCTCCTCTATAAGCTAAGTGTTCAAGCATATGCTTGAGGTTCGAACCTGGTGGTTCTGTGGTTGTGAGTGAGTGAACTTGATCGATCTGGATTAACTTATATGAACTTGAATCCACCTAGTCTCTTAGGAGAGAGCGCATCCCCTTTTATAGATGAAGGGGATGGCCTTACAAGTGAGAGGGAGAGAGTTCGTATACTTCTAAGTCTTGTTGCCCACTGCCAGTGGGTACAGGAGGATGGTAGGCGCCCACAACACTGTTGGATGTCGGTTGTACGTGGGAGGTTATGTCGTCTTGTTTTGGGTATGGCAGATGTCAGCACCTGCATATACTGTTGATGCCTAGAGGCATGTGAGGAGTTTCATCATGTTCACTTGGTACGGTAAATCCCGATGCCAACAACACTGTCGATGCCCAGAGGCATAGTGGGGGGCCTTATCGTATGGGAGTTAACGGCGCCCATAATACTATAGAGGAAAATGTCGACGCCTACAATATTGTTTGTGTCATGCCAGTTGCAAAGTACTGTTCCTGTAGGTGATAGGGTATGGTCCCTGATATCATGGTTTGACTTGAGTGCCTTGCCTTGCTTTCTCCGTTTGTTCCCTAGTCCCTTTCGGGCGAGCGTCCCCAGTCGGTTGGTCCCAGTCGGCACTGGTTGCACTAGTCGGATAAGAGTAGTGAGCAGGGTCTTTGCATACCTCGGTCGGAGACGTGGGGTCGGAGTCGAAGGTAGTGCTTTGCCAGGCCTTCTGGTCAGAGAGACTGTCCAGAGGCGCTGGAGACCGAAATGAGTGCTCCAGTCAGAGAGGTAGGCCGGAGTCGACAAGTGAGCGTTATTCCTCCTCAGTCCTGACCTTCCAGTCGGTGACTGGACCACCCTTCTAGTCTATTATTTTAGACACTTGGGCCAGCACATGAGTTGCACGCTGTCTATTTGGGCTGAGCCTTTGCTGGGGAAGCCAGTCCATGAGGGACCCCGGGTTTATGAACCCAACAGCTTGGTTCATATCTTCATGCTTGGACTTTGCTTGATATCTAGGATCCTAAGGTCTTGCTTAAGGTGTTGATCATCGGATCATCATGTCACCTTCGTCCAAGTCACGTCTTGCGCCCTATTGAACTACAAAACAAACACTTGCAAATTCTTTAGTCTAATTTGGTTGTGTTGGTCATCAAACACCAAAATCCAAAGTAAATGGATCTAGGGTCCATTTTCCTTATAGTGGTGACGCGCCGGTGTCCATCGCAGAGCGTCGCTGCCCCACCCCATCGCACGTGGCCAGACCGCCACAGCACTTCTCAGCTTCAACCGTCAGTAGGGCATACACCATAGTGAGCTACATATGCTTCTCCACCATCTCTACCTTGCCGTGAGGGTGTAGGCTCGCTAGAACAGTCGCGCCGCCGCTGTGGATAGCCGCTCGCCACTGCAGCTCGCTGCCAGCGCGTCTCTGAGTTCCTAACCGACACCCATCCTTGCGCGTTTAGCTGTAGATGGTGGTCGGCCCCTTACTTCCAGTCGTAGCGAGACTAGTTGGCCTGGTGTAACCGCCGTTAACGCTGGTGTGCCGCGCCACCACGTGCGGGCACACCGAGGACCGCCCCATTGCAAAGGCAACACATTCCAGGGTCTTTAATGCTAAGCATGAAGTCTGTAGTAATAGTGTTCTGTTGCTCTACGTTATTATCCAAAAGCCCCGGCCCTCTTTTGCAAAACGCGAGCGCGCGTGGGCTGCCCCGGCCTTGGGCCATTGCTGGGCCACCGCGACGCGCTCGCTGCTGCGCCGCGCTGGGCTACCGGGCCGAAATGGTCGCCATCGGCCCTTTCCTTTTTCTAATGTATTTTCTACTTTAGTTTCTAAGGCAAACTTGTAAATTCAATATAAAATTGTGTAGTTAACCGAAAATTGTGAAACCAATTTTTATCACGTTCCTAAAATCATGATCTATCTGCTAGTATATTTTGTTCATATAGTTTTATAATATTTTCAGATGTGATCTAATTAATTTGAGATGCTTAATATTGTTAAGATATAAACTTGAAGGAATTTTTATGATAAATTGGTGATAGTGTTGGCTCAGAATTTTTCATAGTAAATTTCTAACATTATTAGGTGCTCACTATAGTTTTTGTAGCTCCATAACAATTTGTTTGCTAAGGTAGCCATATGAACCTTAGTTCGATAATATATGTTTAATCAATAAAATGCCGAAACATCTTGGGATTGTATAACTAAAACACTAACTAGGAAACAACGTCTTATTCGACAACGTGGATACGTAGACTAGTACGTTAGTCATTAAAGCTAGCTCATTAGCTTATGGAGCGTAATCGTAATTGAGAGTTATAGTTGCCGTTGATTAATTACATCTCTGTGTTGCATCCACGTATATCATAATAGGAACAACGATCGATCATAGAGTCGACCGAGGTAGCAGAAAAGATGGTGCCTTGATGATCGTGTCACCATGATGGAATGCTAACTTTTGATTATATCTTACCCAGACAAGCCCCGGTATATAACCCCTATCATTCTAAACTTTATCTTATGCTTGTGCATTAAGTTTTAAGGAGTTGAATGAAAACCACTTTTATATATATATATATATAAGTGGTTTTCATTAGTATGTCAAGATCATGTAGATTGTTATGTTATAAGGTCCGGTAGAAGTCGAGTGATTACCTGTCACTCGCGAGAGATAGGAAAGATATCATTGTTGTTATTATATTACTATCATATGGAATATATATAAATGATAATTGGAGACCGGACGGAATGGTACTTTGGATCTAGACTTGGTTTGGCATTCGAGCGAGGCTCGAATTGCACCTGTTCCGCCTGTGTCGATTAAGGACCGTCCATTGCTATGGAGGGTAGTCAGGTCACAGACTTATTATCCCAAACACATACTTGCTAGAGTTCAATTAAAAAAGGAACTGCATGGAAGTCATACAGCATACATGATGTCCCGTTAAAGCGACAGGCGTAAAATTATAACAAACTAAAATGCAAAATAACCTTTGATCTGAAATTAGAATAAACCACAATGCATAATATTAATTTGAAATCCAGCAGATATTCCTTATGATAAATAGACAATGTGCTTATAATTTAAAAGGTTTACATGTGAAATCTAAGTAGCTTGGTAAGTGGGTCTGGAGTTGAGGTCACTATACCTGCCTATTTCATCTCTCTGTAATAAGCCTTACAAAAAGCATTGGTGTGCTGACTATAGAGAACATGTGAATCACAAGTTCATAGAATGTAATCATCTATCCAATGGACACAGACATATATGTATATCTGCACATCAGAAGCTCAACGTGGCTGGAGGCACGAAGCAGGCAGTTATGAAGCCACTGAGTGTTTCTAGGTTTGTTATAGGAATAGGGAAATTACAGAAACCACAAAATGGAATTGCACTTAATATAAATAAAAGCAGACCATGAATGAATTGAACTTTCTAAGATGTGTCCAAGGAAAATGGAGACATTCAGGTTTGATCTCAAACATGGGCACTGTTAGACAATTTATCTAAGCAGTTTGTTATAGGAATAGGGAAATTACAGAAACAACAAAATGGAATTGCACTGGAAAAGAAATAAAAGCAGACCATGAATGAATTGAACTTTCCAAGATGCGTCCAAGGAACCTATATGTAACTAATTGAGACATTCAGGTTCGATCACAAACCCGAGCACTGTCAGACGAAGCAATATGACAAGCAGCTTAAATTTCTGAGTTTACCAAAATGAATATGGCTAAAAATTTAATAACCAAAAGTAGGGAGTAATGGAACACACAGAGTTCCTTTGTAAATAAGTTGATCACAGGTGTATCAAGATTGCAGTAGCTACCTTGAGAGGAACTAGGCCCAGATCCAATATCTGAGCGGACATCGATATGCAAATGCGCTGCGATGATGCTCCCCTTGACCTGTACTCCAATCACCTCAATGAAGTCGGGCATCAGGATGGAGCGAAAATAGCTGGAACCCTATATTAAGAACAAAAATCAATCTGAAACACTAGATCAAGAACCAAATCGTTCTGGGGACATAAGAACCGTCGATGAAGAACCAAACCAATTTGGGGAGCTGAGAGAGGTTGTACCTACGCCAGTGATGGAGAGGCTAACGCTGATCCCTCCTCATGTTGCCACGTGGGGCAAGACATTTTTTGATTGAGGGTGGGCCGTGAAGGCGACGGAGAAGCGGAGGCGTACACGCAGACTGCACATCTGCGCACCGGCACCACTGAGCATCTGTGCCGCGTAGACGCTAGGGTTGGGGGAGAGGAAGAGGTGACGAAGCCATCTGTACGCGCAACCGGCAGCATGAGTGAATCGTAGGAGCTACGAAGCACTGACGAGTGGACATGAAGGGCGTACCTGATTGCGCCATCCTCAGAGGCAGCCGTGCACTCAGACATCAGCGACGAAGTGAGCGTCGGAGGAGGCGAGTGTGAACAAGCTGAACGAGCCGAGCCAGAGCACACGAGCCAAACGCCCCGAGCCGGCTGCATGCATGTGGTCCACTGCCTGTGAAAAGTGACATGCACATGGGGTCCATAATAAAAAAAGTAGCCAATCAGGAGCTCGGAAATAAGCTCCACGGGCGCTCATACGCGAGGTTTTTTCACTCTGGACGACGAACACGACGGGCATGAAACCGTCTTGCTGCAGCTGCAGGCAGCGATGACTCCCATGGATCCCGATGTCGTCTTGGAGGCGTCGGGGAGCATCGCCATCGGTGATGGCAGCAGCTCTGTCTCCAAGTCCGAGAGCGAAAATGATTTCTGCTGCATGGCCAATTTCTGCCATAGGTACACCAACGATGAGCCAGCCGAAGGATGTAGAAACCTGACCATCTCATGTCTCGTGGATCCCGACGACTAGCCTCATGGTGGAGTGTGTTAGTTGATCTCCACCAATAGGCCCAACGGGCTATTGGGCCCTTGGATCTGCACCCTGATCAGGGGCGCCCAACCCTAATATGGTTGGTGGGCCTCTGTCGCACAACACTATAAAGATAGGTGGGGTTCATGGCTTTAACTACGAGGTTGACCGGAGACACCGTGACCCACCAACAGAAAACCTAACCCGATCTAAAGAAGAGTGCTGCCAGCGATGGAAAGCCCCACCGACTTTGTCCGTCGCCACTGGACCTCGCCACCACTACGCTGAACTCCATTGTGCCAAGCTACCATGACACTAGCGTCCAAGCCGCTACGGCGCCATGGACCAAATGATGACCTAGGGCGAGGTACATCAACAGTTTCCCGATCTAAGTAAGAAGCTTAACCCTTAATCTACTTTACAGAGGTACTATGTGAACCTTACAATGGTATCAGAGCAAGGTTGCAAGTGTGTAGATCTAGTATGGGTAGAGCATTGAAAAGAAATCAAAGAAAGAACAAGGGTTCGATCTGTTTCGAATTGAAACCCTAACCCTAACCGGGTAAAAGAAAAATGAAAAGAGACCGAGGGGTGGCAGATGTCACTCAACTCCCGGTCACCACCACCACCGAGTAGGGAAAGATGCCGCACCGCCGTCTTTGCCGGCACGCGGCAAGAAAAGAACAGAACCGAGGTGAGAGATTTAGTTTTTGGATATAAAAGAGAGTCACCGAACCCCAACCCTAACAGGGTGAACAAAAGGAGTAAGAAGAAGGACTCAGCTTCAAGAAGACCCGAATCCGAACTCGAACCCACGAAAAACTCACTGGGGAAGATGAATAGTGACTCCAGTGAGTCAAACCCTAACCCGCACGAATAGCTCAGGAAAGAAGAACAGTATGCAACCCTAACCCTAATTCCCAATAGGATGAAATCCAAAAAGAAAAGAAAGAAGATCCAAAAGAGAAGGAGAAACGGAGAAGGGGAAACGGCATACTTCACCACGGTACCGCGCTGCCGCCTCGTCGGCGTGCGAGAACAAGGGTCAAGCCACCGGGCACGTGCTTTGGCCAAGGGTGTCGTGGCCAGGCCGCTCGACGGTGCCTCGCTCACCCGCTGGCCAGCGACGGCGCCATCATCGCCACGCCTCACTCGGTGTCGTCACGGGGCTGAGAGAGAGAAGGTAGAGAAGAGGCCGGTAAGATCTAGGGTTTAGGGGTTTCAGGAGCTCCTCACTATGGGGATCAGGGCACCGCCACCAGTTCGCTCGATGGTGGCGCACTCACCCACGTGGGGAGCACGCGCGCCAGCATGGGGGCCGGCAACGGCGCCATGGTCTTTCCCTTCACTTGGTCGCCGCTGCTGCTCTGTCGCTCGCAAGGCTGAGAAAGAGAAGAGGAGAAGAGAAATGATGCTAGGTTTCCCGGGGAGGCAGCTGCGTGGTGGTTTTGTTCCCGCGAGAAGCACGCTCAGCCGTCGGATTAGAACGGACGGCGCAGATCGATTGGACCGACTTGTGGCCCAGGCGAGCGAGCACGGCGGGCCACTTTCCTGGCCCAGGCCTAGGTTGCGGCCTGGGCGCGGGGGAGGCAACGCGAGCGAGCACGCATGCGAGCTGGGCCTGGGCTGTGTAGGCGCATTGCTGGGCCGTGGGCGCTGCTGTTGCCAGCTGGGTCGCGGGGAATTTTTTCTGCTGCCAGGCTAAATGAATAGTAAATAGAGTTTTGTTTTATTCTTTTCAGAAGCAAATTTTGATAGAATTTTGTCTACTTTAATATCTCTGTTAAAATTTGAACCAACGGGATAATTTTTCAGAGAATATTTGATGAAAGTTTAATGCTTCTGAAAAATAGATAATGAATTTTTTTATTTTTCCGCTGTTAAAGAAATAGTTGATTCTCCAGTTATTTTGAACCAACGTGATATTTAATTAGAGAAAAAAAGATTTTGACATGATTAAGATGTTGTTATTTTTTGACCAATGTTGTTAATAACAATATCGTAATTTTAATGATTTTGTGCATTAATTCTATTTCTGTCCAATGATGATGTAGAATTAGTGTATAAGAACAGTTGTAAATTTTAATGATTTTATGCATTAATTCTATTTCTACCCAACGGTGATGTAGAATTAATGTATAAGAATAGTTGTTTGTTTTGATTTTGACCAACGTTGGAATCAAGGCATGCAATTGTTGTTATTTTTTATGTTAAGAAAAAGTTTGACCTGGCCTTCATCTTGACTAAGGTGGACTGGGTAGTCACCTCACCGTGTTCCACATAGCCTGTGGCACCGGTGAGGGAGACAAACGAGGATGATGTCGCTTGGACAACTAAAGAGAGGAATTTTGAATCCCAAAAGATGTCATATGACCTTAAGCATAGAAAGTGGGTCACTACCAACAAAAAATATTTGGCTGTGATAAAGAACATGATTGAGCCTGCAATTGTGGGCTCAATCCTAGAGTGTGACACAGTCACCGAGTACCTCAATAGAATAAAGAGTTAGTTCATTGGCTCTTCAAAGACATGCTACTAGCTGATAAAAGCAGCTGGCGATAGAGAGTTACTCTAGAAATGGTGGATAAGAGAGCTCACAATGCGTCGTCAAAATTATGACATTGTCGATGAGGCCATATTTCGAGGAGAAGAATAGAAAGACTAGTTAAGAATAATATTCTTCCTCCATTAGAGCTCTCAGATTTAGAACAATGCAGAGAATGCATAAAAGAAAATTACTTAAAGAAAATTAAGAAATATGTCAAACGAAGAGCAGGAATTTTATAGATTATTCACACAGATATTTGTGGTCTATTTCCTGTAAAGAGTGTGGATAGTTATGATTCATTTATAACATTCACAGATGATTACTCCCATTATGGCTATATTTATTTAATTAAAGAAAGAACAAAAGCATTGGATAAATTTAAGATATTTAAGGCAGAAGTTAAAAACCAACACAATTTAAAGATTAAGATAGTCAGATCTGACCGTGGGGGGAGTACTACGGTCGGCATACCCTATATGGCCAAGTTCCTGGACCTTTTACAAGATTCTTATAGGAGAAAGGCAAAGTAGCACAGTATTCTATACTGAGCGAACATCAGCAGAATGGAGTAGCTGAAAGTCACAATCGTACCCCGATGGATATGGTGCGTAGTATGATAAGTTACTCCACCTTATCGTTGAGCCTATGGATGGAAGCGTTAAAAACCACCATTCATATTCTCAATAGAGTACCAAGTAAGTCAATGCCTAAAATACCGTATGAGTTGTGGACATGAAGAGTACCATCACTAAACCACTTACGTGTATGGGGGAGTCCTGCTAAGGCTAAAGTATTTAACCCAAACATTGGGAAGCTAGATCCCAATATAGTAAGTTAACATTTCATTGGCTACCCAGAAAAGTCAAAAGGTTTTCATTTCTACTGTCTAGACAGACATATAAAGTTTGTGGAAACGAGACACGTTGTCTTCCTAGAGGATGAAATGATGAGGGGGAGCATGGTAGCTCGAGAATTTGACCTTGAAGAGAAGTGGGTGTATGCGTCCACTCTGATGATTCATGAGCCAATTTTCTCACTACCTGCTGTCGCTACACCGACAGTGCAAGATATTGTGGCGCCAGCACCTAGTTGTTATTCCGTCTATGGCAACAATGGATGATGATGAGGATCCTGTTCTTTAGGATCCTATAGAACCTATTGCCACACATGAGGGGGAGCAACAACAGCCTCAAACAGAAGATGTGCCAAATGTGGAGGTCCTTAGAAGGTCTCAAAGAATTAGAAAATCAGCTATTTCTGCTGACTATGAAGTATACAATACTGAGGAATTTTAAATGGAGGATGATCCCACCTCATTTGAATAAGCCATGAGAAGTGATCATTCATCAAAGTGGCTTGGGGACATAGAAGATGAAATGAAATCTATGAATGCCAATAAAGTTTAGGACTTAAAAATAATTCCTAAAGGAGCCAAAATGGTAGGCTGTAAATGGGTCTACAAAAGATATAAAGTGAGACTTGTGACAAAAGGCTTTACCCAAAGAGAAGGGATTGATTACAATGAGACCTTTTCTCCAGTCTCATGTAAGGATTCCTTTAGAATCATAATGACATTAGTAGGCATATTACGATTTAGAATTAGATCAGATGGATGTAAAGACAACATTTCTCAACTGGGTACTTGGAGGAAAATATTTACATGGCACAACCGAAAGGTTTTGTCATGGAAGGAAAAGAACAAATGGGATGTCCGCCTAAAGAAATCAATTTATGGATTAAAACAAGCTTCAAGACAGTGGTACTCGAAGTTTGATCAGACAATAAGAAATTTTAGGTTTAAAGAGAATATAGAGGACAATTGTGTCTATGCAAAGTTTTAAGAATGGAAAGTTTATCTTCCTTGTCCTGTATGTGGATGATATCTTACTTGCTAGTAGTGATGTCAGTCTACTACTAGGAGATAAAGAAGTTTTTGTCCTCAAAATTTGATATGAAAGATCTTGGTGAAGCTTCATTCGTTCTAGGGATCAAGATTCACCGAGATAGAAGTAAAGGGGTATTAGGACTGTCATAAAAGGCATACATAGAAAGGATCTTAAAGAAAATTAGTATGCACAAATGTAGTCCCTCACCTGCTCCTATAGTCAAGGGCGATAGATATGGGGATTTTCAATGCCCTAGGAACCAGTATGAGATCGTTCAAATTGAAAATAGGTTCCATATGCTTTAGTTATCGGAAGCTTGCAATATGCTCAAGTATGTACACACCCTGACTTGGCATTTGTTACTGGGTTACTTGACAGATTCTAGAGCAATTCTGGAACAGAACACTGGAAATTAGTAAAGAAAGTCTTGCGTTATTTGCAAGGAACGAAAAGCCTCATGATGACGTATAGAAGATCTGATTCACTCCATATAGTGGGATATTCAGATTCTGGTTATGCGGGAGATGATAGAAAATCCACGTCTGGACGTGTATTCACTCTCGCAAGGGGACCTATTTCATGGAAAAGCTCAAAGCAAACCGTCACTACATCGTCCACAATGTATGCCGAGGTTTGTAGCGTGTTATGAGGCTACAGGGCAGGTGAACTGGCTAAAGAAGTTCATACCCGGTTTAAAGGTGGTTGACGACATCTATAGACCACTTAAGTTATATTGCGATCATAATCCGGCAATACAGTATGTTCATAATAATAAGTCAAGTGGTGCTGTCAAACACATTGATATAAAATATTCTGTTGTGAAAGATAAAGTCCGGAATCATGTCATAAGTCTTGAGCATATAAGTACTGAAAAAATGCTCGCTGGATCCACTTACAAAAGGCTTACCACCCAACGTGTTCAGAGAACATGTAGCTAGCATGGGTTTAAGAGAAAACCTAAAATTCCTAGATAAAAGAAGGCCTATTAAATCTATCGGTAATTGACCGTAACGATGAAACATACTCTATACGCTAATCTGTAATGGAATGAACAAAAGTAAATGATATGAAATTGAAAGATGGTAGTGAGATCAAAGAGGAGAATGTTAGTTGATCTCCACCAACGGTCTATTGGGCCCTTAGATCTACGCCCTGATCAGGGGCGCCCAACCCTAATACGGTTGGTGGGCCCCTGTCGCACAGCACTATAAAGATAGGTAGGTTCACGGCTCTAACTACAAGGTTGATCGGAGACGCCGTGACCCACCAACAGAAAATCTAACCTGGTCTAAAAAAGAGTGCTGCTAGTGATGGGAAGCCCCACCGACTCCGTCGTCGCCACTGGACCTCGCCACCACTACGCTGGACTCCACTGTGCCGAGCTGCCGCGACACTGGCGTCCAAGCCGCTGCGTCGCCATGGACCGAATGATGACCTAGGACGAGGTACATCAACAGTTTCCCGATCTATGTAAGAAGCTTACCCATCTACTTTACAGAGCTACTATGTGAACCTTACATAGTGCAGCTTTGAGTTCCAAGTGGTGGCCAGCAAGACGACGACGACCGCCGCACGTGCACGGCTGCTGGCCCCAGAGCAGGACATGGTGGTGCCGCCGCCCAGCATCTCCTGGCACCTCGAGCAGCTGCTGGAGACCGGCGTGGGGTCGGACGTCACCTTCTCCGTGGAGGACGGCGAGTTCTAGGCACACACGCTGGTGGTCAACAAGCGGGCGCCGGCCCTCCTAGTGGAAGACATGGGCGGAGGTGGTGAAGAGCAATAAGGGCAAGAAGAAGAAGAAGGACAGGAAGATGATGATATGGATCGAGGGCATCAAAGCTGTCGTCTTCAAGGCCCTGCTCCACTTCATCTACATGGACGAGCTGCGCCGATGGACGACCTAGTGCGCGCCGCCAGAGCCGGGAAGCAGCCGTCGTCGAGCAGCATGGCGCGGTTGGCCGGCGATCTGCTGGCGGCCGCGGAGCGGTACCAGCTGGTGGAGAGGATGCGGACCCTGTGCGAGCTGATCACGCCGGAGAACGCAGCGGCCACGCTGGAGCTGGCGAGGCGCCAGGGCCGGCCCGAGCTCCGGGCTTTCTGCCTCGACTACATGACGTCGCCGGGCGTGTTCAAGGCGGTGGTGGCCAGCGAGGGCTACCAGGCTCTCCCCGCCGACGCTCTCCGGGACATCATCACCCAAGTAGCTCATTAGAACTAGCTAGCTGCTTCAATTCCCAGCCCTCTTCCTATTCCTGCTGTACAACCTAGGCTAGCTTCAATTCTTTCCTGTTCAAGTAGTAATTGTTTTGATCATAAATATAATATAATTAATTATCAATGAAGAGAAATTATAATTAATCAATAATCGAGTTTGCTTGGCTTTTAACTAACTCGATGATCCAATACTGCCAGCCAAGAGCTGCCGCCGAAACGCACGCATGGTCTGCCGGCACGTACCAGCAGCATCACCCATAACGTGTCGAGCGAGCACCCATCGTTACTAGTACTCTTCATCATGCATCGCATTGCATCCGATCGATGATCCAAACCATGGCGGGCCGTGGCCACGGCAAGCAGCGCGCCGCTGCGCTCCTGGCGCTCGCCGGCCTCTTCGTCGTCCTCGCTGGCCTGACGCTGTTTGCTTCCCTCGCCGGCCTCGCTGCAGCGGTGCCTCCGCTGCTGCTCCTGAGCCCCGTGCTCGTCCCCGCGGCGCTGCTGGCTTGGCTGCTCGCGACGGGCGCCGTCGCGTCGGCCGCGCTGGCCCTCGGAGCCCTGTCCATCCTGTCGCGCCTGGTGCGCAAGGCTGCAACAAGCCCGAGCGACGGCGACTGCGACTGCGTTGACAAGGGGAAGCGGCGCGTCGGGGAGCTGGCGGCGGTGGCCGGCAACAGGACGCCGCACGCGGCGCTGGCCGTGGTGAGCCCGGGACAGGGCCTCACCGACCACAAGAAGGCCAAAGACTACAAACACTATATACGTCGCCGGACGGATGGTACAGGACGACTCATGAACCTACCACAACTCCATCTACTAGTAGTACAGTGTACTTGCTGTTACCGTCCTGCCTGTCTGATGAATCCCTTGAGTTGTAATCTTACACCGGTGAGTATGATATGTGTACTTCTATTTTGAATTGAGAACGTAATAAACTTCTATTTTGCTGTGGTACCTCAAATAACCGTGAGTTATTCATTTATTTCGATCAGATCGGACAGTTACGATCATCTATCTTTTTCTAGATTTGATTGATACGTGCTAACCTCAATGATTTGCATGTGTGTGTGCATGCGTGAGGTGAGAGCGTGAGTGGATAATGACGTGTGTATGCACGAGGCCGTGAGTGGATTCAGATCAAATACGTGTGAAATTGAATTTAGATAGAACTATTTACCCTATTTTAGTTCAAATTTCAATACCGACATGGATAGTTCGAATTTATATTTACATTCTAATATCAACTTGATTTTGAAGACAACAAATACAATATCCATTTGCTTCATTGATTATTTTAGTAGAACAAACAATTATGCAAGTAGAGATTTAAAATATGAGTGTAAAAGATTTTGAAACATATTTTGAAACCTGTCAAGCTGGCCGGTCATTCCAATGATGGACCCAAGAAATTTTGCGCTGCTGCCAGTACGAGAGAAGAATCGGGAGGCTTGTTTTCACAGAGAAAGGAGGAATCCCTGCCATCTTTACTCCCGTCATTATTGGAACCGGGAGGAATTTTATTTGTTTTCCTAAATTTTAATTTAGTAATTAATTCATAAATTTTTTTAAAAAATGAATGGCTTAGATTTATTTGAGATATTTTTCTAGGTAAAGGGGTACCTTAGCATTGCCAGTTGCCTTCTCCTTCTATAATGCAACGCACAGGAAAGGATGGATGATGAATGGCGAGTGTTAGTTGATCTCCACCAATAGGTCCAACGGTTTATTGGGCCCTTGTCTCTGCTCTCTGATCGGGGGAGCCCAACCTTAATACGGTTGGTGTACCCCTGTCGCACAGCACATATAAAAGGTAAGATGGGGATCAGGGCTCGGGTTACGAGGTTCAACGGAGCCATCCCACCCACAGTAAACCTAAACCGATCAAAGTAGTGTTGCCAGTGACGGGAAGCCCATCAACATCATCGTCGCCACTGCAGCGCCACTGGACTTCATCTTCATCGCGCAGGACGCCTACTACACCGTGGCACCAGTGTCCACGTCGCTGCGGTGAAGCTCCGAAGGGCAAATGAGCCTTACTACGGATCTACGGTTACACAGAAAAGGTACACCCACGATCCTAACATTGGTACCAGAGCCAGATTGCCAGTGTGTAACCCTAACCCTAATCGGGTAAAAGAAACGAAAAAGGGACCGGGGGTGGCGGACGTCACTGGAACCCCGGTCACCACCGCCACCGCGCGGGGAAAAGTGCCGGTGCGGCAAGAAAAGAAAAGAGTTCCTTACGGATCTGAACAGAGAAGGGGTTCACTAACCCTAAACCCGTAAAAGCCTTCAACGGGAAGAGAAACAGTAGAAAGAAGAAGAAGAGTGGGTTCAGATTTGGCCGAACCCTAAGACCTAACCCTAATTTTAACCCCATCCCAAATCGGGTTGATCCCAAAAGAAGAAGGGGAAGGGGGAAGAAGGGGAAGGAATCAGTCTCGGGGAAGAACAGTGAACCCTAGCATCTCGATCTCAAATCAAAACAAATCGGGTTCAACCAAACCCTAACCCTAACTCAAATAAAGAAGGGGAAGAGACCCATTCGGATGAACTCCAAAAAGAAAAGAAGATCCAAAAGCAAATCAGAGAAGGGGAAGGTCGGATTCCGAACCCTAACCCTAGATCTAAACCCAAATCCCCACCTCAGGTTTGGATAAGAGAAGAGAAATCCAAATCGAAGAAGGGGGAAAGAGGAATGGACCTACTTCGTCGTGCGTCGGGATGGCCCTTTGCCGACACGGGAGAAGAAGAGCCGAGACGGCCCTTCGCCGGCGCGGGAGAAGAAAAGCCGAGCGGGGGGCAGCTGCTCGCCAAGCTCGGCCAAGGGGGCGCCGCGGCCAAGCCGCTCGACAGCGGCGTGCTCACCCGTTGGGGAGCACGCGCGCCGGCGAGGGGGACGGCGACGGCGCCATGGTCGCTCCACCGCCTTCGTTCGCTCTCGGTGGCTGCTGTCGTTGCGCTGAGGAGAGGAAGGAGAGAGAGCGAAGAGAGAGAATGGGAGGTGCCGAATGGAATTAGGGTTTTCGGGAGGAGGCCAGCGTCGGCGTTTTGATCACCCGATCTCGCCGCTCGGCCGTCCGATTGAAATGAACGGCGTCGGTTGATCGGGCCAGCTCTTGCCCAGGCGGGCGCGCGTGGCCGCGTGACTTTGCTGGCCGAGGACCAGGTTGCAGCCTGGGTGCGGTCTGCGCACGCGCTGAGAGATGGGCCGGGCTGTTTCACTGGCTGGGCCAAAGAAATAGTATGAATTTGAGTAATTTTTTCATTTTTCCTTTTCCAGTAAATGTTTATTTCCTGGAAATTGATTAATAGCTTAAAGAAAATAGAAAAAGTAATTTTTTCCTGTAGGTAAAATTGAAGAAATGAGTATATGTTTTTCACTGCTAAAGAAATGGTTTATTCTCCAGTTAATTTGTACCAACGTGATATTTAATTGGAGAAAAAGAAAGTTTTTCCGCTGCTAAAGAAATTATTTATTCTCCAGTTATTTTGAACCAATGTGGTATTTAATTAGATAAAAAGAGATTTGACATGATTATGATGTTTTTATTTTCTGACCAACGTTGTTAATAACAATATCATAGTTTTAATGATTTATGCATTAATTTTACTTCTGCCCAACGGTGATGTAGAATTAGTGTATGAGAACAGTTATATAATTTTAATAATTTATGCATTAATTTTACTTCTGCCCAACGGTGATGTAGAATTAGTGTATGAGAACAGATGTAAAAGTTAAAAATTTATGCATTAATTCTATTTCTGCCCAATGGTGATGTAGAATTAGTGTAT
Source organism: Miscanthus floridulus (assembly GCF_019320115.1). Classification (NCBI taxonomy): domain Eukaryota; kingdom Viridiplantae; phylum Streptophyta; class Magnoliopsida; order Poales; family Poaceae; genus Miscanthus; species Miscanthus floridulus. Next base: position 86,032,808 of record NC_089594.1, on the reverse strand, counting down.
AAGAATAGTTGTATGTTTTGATTTTAACCAACGTTGGAATTAAGACATGCAAATGGTGTTATTTATATGTTAAGAAAAGGTTTGACCTGGTTTTCATCTTGGCTAAGATGGACTGGGTAGTCACCTCACCGTGTCCCACTGATTCTGTGGCACCGGTAAGGGAGACAAAAGAGAATGATGCCGATTAGGCAACTAAAGAAAGGGATTTTGAATCCCAAAAGATGTCTTATGACTTTGAGCATAGGAAGTGGGTCACTGCCAACAAGAAATGTTTAACTGTGATAAAGGACACGATTGAGCCTGTAATTGTGGGCTAAATCCCAGTGTGTGACACGGTCACCGAATACCTCGATAGAATAAAAGTCAGTTCACTGCTTTTCAAAGACATATGCTACCCAACTGATAAAGCAGCTGGTGATGGAGAGTCACTTTGGAAATGGTGGCATAAGAGAGCTCACGATGCATCGTCGAAATTATGGCACTGTCGTTTAGGCCATATTTCAAGGAGGAGAATAGAAAGATAAGTTAAGAATGATATTCTTTCTCTATTAGAGCTCTTAGATTTAAAACAATGCAGAGAATGCATAAAAGGAAAGTATATAAAGAAAAGTAAGAAAGATGACAAACGAAGCGCAGGAATTTTATAGATTATTCACACAGACATCTATGGTCAATTTCCTGTAAAGAGTGTGGATGGTAATGATTCTTTCATAACATTCACAGATAATTACTCCCGTTATGTCTACATTTATCCAATCAAAGAAAGAACAGAAGCATTGGATAAATATAGATATTTAAGGCAAAAGTTGAAATCCAACGCAATTTAAAGATAAAGATCGTCAGGTCTGACCGTGGGGGAGTACTACGGTCGGCATACCCCATATGGCCAAGTTCCTAGACCTTATGCAGGGTTCTTACAGGAGAATGGCAAAGTAGCCCAGTATTCTATACCGGACGAACCTCAGCATAATGGAGTAGCTGAAAGACGCAATCGTACAATGAATGAATATGGTGCGTAGTATGATAAGTTACTCCACCATACAGTTGAGCCTGTGAATGGAGGCGTTAAAACCGCCATTCATATTCTCAATAGAGTATCAAGAAAGTCAATGCCCAAAACACCGTATGAGTTGTGGACAGAAAGAGTACCCTCACTAAACCACTTGCATATGTGGGGGGGAGCCCTGCTGAGGCTAAAGTATTTAACCTAAACATTGGAAAGTTAGATCCCAAAATAGTAAGTTGTCATTTGTTTGGCTACTTAGAAAAGTCAAAAGGTTTTCGTTTTCTACTATCCAGAGAGACATACAAAGTTTATGGAAATGAGACACGCTATCTTCCTAAAGGACAAATTGATGAGGGGGAGCATGATAGCTCGAGAAATTGACCTTGAAGTGAAGCGGGTGTAAGTGCCCACTCCAACGATTCATGAGCCATTTTTCTCACTACCTGCTGTCGCTGCACTGACAGTGCAAGACACTATGGTGCCAGCACCTGTTGTTATCCCACCTGTGGCAACAATGAATGACGATGAGGAACCTGTTCTTCAGGATCCTATAGAACCTATTGCCACACATGAGGGGGAGCAACAACAGCCTCAAATAAAACATGTGCCAAATGTGAAGGCCCCTAGAAGGTCTCAAAGAGTTAGAAAATCAGCTATTCCTACTGATTATGAAGTGTACAACACTAAGAAATTTCAAATGGAGAATGATCCCACCTCATTTGAAGAAGCCATGAGAAGTGATCATTCATCAAAGTGGCTTGAGGCCATAGAAGATGAAATGAAATCAATGAATGCAAATAAAGTTTGGGATTTGGAAATAATTCCTAAATGAGCCAAAACAGTAGGCTGTAAATGGGTCTACAGAACAAAACTTGACTCTCAAGGGAATATAAAGACATATAAAGCGTGACTTGTGGCAAAAGGCTTTATGCAAAGAGAAGAGATTGATTACAATGAGACATTTCTCCAGTCTCATGTAAAGTTTCCTTTAGAATCATAATGGCATTAGTGGCACATTACGATTTAGAATTACATCAGATGGATGTAAACACGGCATTCCTCAATGGAGACTTAGAGAAAAATGTTTACATGGCACAACTGAAAAGTTCTGTCATGGAAGGAAAAGAACGAATGGGATGCCACCTAAAGAAATCTATTTATGGATTAAAACAAGCTTCAAGACAGTGATACTTAAAGTTTGATCAGATAATAAAGAATTTTGGGTTTAAAGAGAATGTAGAGGACAATTGTGTCTATACAAAGTTTAAGAATGGGAAGTTTATCTTTCTTGTCCTGTATGTGGATGATATCTTACTTGCTAGTAGTGATATCAGTCTACTACTGGAAACAAAGAAGTTTTATCCTCAAAATTTGATATGAAAGATCTTGGTGAGCCTTCGTTTGTTCTAGGGATCAAGATTCACCGAGATAAAAGTAAGGGGGTATTAGGACTATCACAAAAGGCATACATAGAAAGAATCTTAAAGAAATTCAGTATGCACAAATGTAGTCCCTCGCCTGCTCCTATAGTTAAGGGCGACAGATATGGGAATTTTCAATGCCCTAGGAACCAATATGAGCTCAATCAAATGAAAGTGGTTCCATATGCTTCAGCTATCGGAAGCTTGCAACATGCTCAAGTATGTACGCGTCCTGACTTGGCATTTGTTACCGGGTTTTACTTGACAGATTCTAGAGCAATTCTGAAATAGAACACTGAAATTGATAAAGAAAGTCTTGCGTTATTTGCGAGGAACGAAAGGCCTCATGATGACATATAGAAGATCTGATTCACTCCACATAGTGGGATATTCAGATTCTGATTATGCGAGAGATGATAGAAAATTAAGAAAGGATATGAATTCACTCTCGCAAAAAGGGGAGCTATTTCATGGAAAAGCTCAAAGCAAGCCGTCACTATATCATCCACAATGTATGATAGTTTGTAGCGTGTTATGAGGCAACGGACAGGTGAACTGACTAAAGAAGTTCATACCCGGTTTGAAGGTGGCGATATCTATAGACCACTTAAGTTATACTACGATAATAATTCGGCAGTACAGTATGCTCACAACATAAGTCAAGTGGTGCTACCAAACACATTGACATAAAGTATTATGTTGTGAAAGATAAAGTCCGGGGTCAAGTCATAAGTCTTGAGCATATAAGTACAGAAAAGATGTTCGCGGATCCGCTTACAAAAGGCTTATCACCCAACGTGTTCAGAGAACATGGTGTTTAGAGAACATGTAGCTAGCATGGGTTTAAGGGAAAGCCTAAAATTCCTAGATAAAAGAAGTCCCAAAGATAATTATCTATTTCAAAACAGAGTAGTGTGTTGTAGCTGTTAAGTCTATCGGTATTGGACCGTGACGATGAGACATGCTCTATGCGCTAATCTGTAATGGAATGAACAAAAGTAAATGAAATTGAAAGATGGTAGTGAGATCAAAGGGGAGAATGTTAGTTAATCTCCACCAATAGGCCCAACCCTTGTCTCTGCTCCCTGATCGGGGAAGCCCAACCCTAATACGGTTGGTGGGCCCCTGTCGTACAGCACCAGTGCCGGCCCTAAGGGGTGGGCAGGAGGTGCGACGGCCGAGGGCCCTCGCGGGATGGGGGCCCAAGCCCAAGTATAAAATACTCCATACCCTTTAGCTATAGTCCATTAGAATTTAAGATTAATGAGAAAATGCAGCGGCCCATCAGCAAAAAGAGTCGTCGGCCTCTTTCTTTCCGGGAGGCAAGGAGCCGAGCCGCCAACACCCACACACGCGCACATAGCGATCGCGAGTCGCGACTTCCGGACTTCTGGCGAGACGGGAGACTGCGAGAGACACAGCGTCGATCACCAGTTCACCACGCGATCACCAGCGCAGATCACCGAGACACCGATGCTCGAGTTCCAGTCTTCCAGAAGCCAGACGACGACGGCGACCAGGCAGCTGAAGCAGGGCTCGACAAAGACGACGACATCTGATCTTGGTTATTGCCTTCTGCCCTTTTTGTGATTTGTGAATCTTGGTTCTGAATAAGTTCATATCCAAATTGTCTATGCCCTAGGGTTTTTTTCCTTGTTCAATTTTTGTCTAGTACTTTGTACTCATATAGTTATGTTTTTCTTGTAGTTTAGGTCAGGTGTTAGAATTTTAGAATGTTACCTAAGAAACATTTATCGAGAGGGATCGTCGCGACAAGTTCGTCAGAGGGCCCTCAAAATCTTAGGACCGGCACTGCACAGCACATATAAAAGGTAAGGTGGGGATCAGAGCTCGGGTTACGAGGTTCAACGGAGCCGCCGCCATCCCACCCACAGTAAACCTAAACCGATCAAAGTAGTGCTGCCAGCGACGGGAAGCCCATCAACCTTACCGTCGCTACTGCAGCGCCACTGGACTTCATCTTCATCGCGCAGGACGCCTACTACAGCACGGCACCGGCGTCCACGTCGCTGCGGTGAAGCTCCGAAGGGCAAAGGAGCTTTACTACGGATCTACAGTTACATACAAAGGTACACCCACGATCCTAACAGCGAGGCTATCCAAGAATAGAGAGTGAATGTTTTGGAATACATAACTACTAATTTTAGAGTGTCATTTACCTAGTCTCTTGGAGATGATTTTTTTTCCTAATACTAGCTATTTAGCTTTGCAAAATGATTTAGCTAATCTCTTAGAGATGCTCTAACGAGAGGAAGTCTCTCCTATCCCTATAGTACCCGATGATACCCTGTACCAGCCACACGACGAGAAGAGAGGTAACTGTGAAAGAGGTCTGTGAAGGTGGGGCTTGCAAATGTTGGTGCGGCGTCTCGCTGCAGCAGCACAAGGAGCTGGGCGCCCTGCAGATGATGCTAGAACCCAACCTTAACCTCCTGCTCAGACACGAGACACTGATGTTTTGAAGGTGATGACAATCTCGCCCCAGCTAAACAGAGCTTCTACAAAAACTGTGGGGAGAGCAGCGGAGGACGCTAGCCACCTTGTCTTCTCCTGTAACGACGTCGCTCAGTCCTTGTGGGCGCATCTTGGTTGCAGTTTTTAGAAACTAACTTCCTCTTAATGAAAAACATATCTCATGGCACAATCGAGAAAAAAAAAATAGAAACTAAACCAGCAAACATAGCCAATACAGCTTTTAATGCAAAGCCTGGTCAAGAACCTGGCACCAAGCACTTGTTTGTTGGTAACAATCTTTCTTAAAAAATGATTTTTTTTTCATTTTAGTTTTCCTAATATTTATAGGGTGGTAGTTATTTTCTTGTTGAAGAAATAATCGTATGATGAACAATAATGTGTATGGTTCCAAATATACTAGCTCTTCAAGTGATTATGGCATCAAGAGGTTAATAGTCAAGTGCTAATAATTAACTCATTGACCTAAACAAAATCTACCGACCCAACTAGATAGCTAATAGCAGCTAATATTAGTTGTGGCGTCTCGAGAAAGCGGTTTTAAAGATATGTTTGACCTTCCTATTTTTTAGAAAAAAAAATGAAGCAAAAATTCTGAGTTTGAGTTTGGCCCGGCCGGTGTCTCGTTTCTGCCAAGAAGCAAATCTCGCTCTGCAATTTGTGCAGGACAAAGAAGAAAGAGAAATAAAAGTCGTAAATAAACTTGGTTGTCCTTGAAGGTCACATACAGCACGCACGCACGTACGTCCTGCTATATATACACACACGTACATACAGATATACCAAACGCCTAAGTAGCTAGTCCTTGGTCTTGAGGTTGCCTCTGACGCAGGACTTGACCAAGCTCTTGAGCCCCTTCTTCTTCCTGCTGCTTGGATCGTGCACCTTCTCCTTCCTGGTGTCGTGGCCATATGCTCTCGCCTGGTGGCTAGCCTTGTCCTCGTCTGCTGGTGTGATCTCCATGTCCTCCTCCATCTGCAACAAGCAAGGAAGCACATGCATATATATGAAGTAGCTGCGATAGATACAGATGGGATGAATTGAAGACGACGACTGCATGATGATGAATGAAAAAAGAGAGGACAAAATCCAACGACCTTGAGCACACGGTGTTCGAGGAAGGCTACGCGGTCGATGAGGCTTCCCTTGGCCTGCGCCTCCTCCAGCACCTCCTTGGCCGGCCGCGGGCGGCGCCAGGTCTTGCTCCCCCGCGGCGTGCTGGCGGCGGCGGAGTCGTCGTCGTCACTACTGATGATGACGAGCCCGCGATGGCCGCCGGTGGCGGCAGGGGTGGAGGGCGACGATGCGGTGGTAGCACTAGGAGGACTAGCGTTGCCGTTGCCGTTGCGGTGCATGTCCTCCAGGTAGCCCAGCAGCAGGTCCAGCCGGTCCACCCGCGCCATCATGCTCGCCGCCGCCGGCTGCCGCGCAACCGTTGCCGCCATGTATGTATCGCTAGCTGCTGTCTGCTGATGATCGTCTGATCGACGACGACGGCGACGACGACCGTCACACTACACTACTGCTAGAGTGCTAGAGGTTTCGATCGATATTCCTACGAGCTCGTCGGGCCGGCATGCGATCGAGTGCTATATATAGTACTCCGTACAAGTAAAAGCAACTAGTAGTACTCCGGTCTCCGGCCGGCCGGCCGAGCGGGCACGTGTCGGTCAGCGCCGACGTGGCAGGGTCCGGAGGCGCTCTGCGTGGCGCATGCCCATGGAGCCCAACTGCATGCTCTCACTCACTCCGTCAGCCAGCGCGTCGGTCGTCCCTGTCCCGATAAGGCGATAAGGTTCAATTTGGCAGCCATGCAGTATGTACATGGTATGGTCGGTAGCGTCTAGAAGGACCGACGGACGGACAAGCACAAGCCGAAGCCGGGACAACGTGCTACTTCTTCCTCTGCCGAAGAAAGAAGAGTCTTGCTCGCTGAAAAGTCCAGTAGTTCCAAATTTAACTAGCTAGATTTATATTTATAGAAAGTATAGCATCAATATAAATCATATACTATTAATTAATAGTATTATTGTATAAATATTTAGTAATCAGATTTGGAATCCTTTAACTTCTTAGAAAACGAGATTTCTGTTTCATTGGACGGAGGGAGTCCTTTGTTACGGTACTCCTTGAATTTATCCTGTGATATAGTTTATGCAAAGAATTTTAAGGCAGATTAAGAGAAAATAAAAACGTACGTGTCCTCACTTTCACCGTGTTCGTTTGTTGGTTTCAGCCAAACTTCTTCAATCAGCCAACAGTGTTTTTCTCTTAAAAAAAAACCAGCACCAGTCAGCCCAAACCAGCACCAGCACCAACCAGCGAACACGCTATTTGTTTTGTAACCAAACGTTATAATTAATATGATTAATAATGATTGGTTGGTAAATACCAAGTAACGATATAATATCTATCAAATTTATACAACTATTTAATGCAAAACTGATTGATTGATTTCTCTCATGAGGTCACGAGTGAACGCCTTTGCGAAATAACTTTTTCTCGTATCTATCTATTCAGTATGCATTTATTATTTAGCTACTAGGACACGAGTACGATGCATGTTAATTTGAGAAGTTAAACAAAAGGGCGTGGCCTGAGCTTGGACATTCGGACGCTGGTCCCGTCTGAACGTCCGCGCCGCTGCACCTGCTGGATCTAGTTCTAGAACATTCAGATGCAACAACTGTAACGTACGTTCAAAAACAAATAAAACATATGAAATATGCATCTAAAACACTTGCAAAATCACCTGAAAGACACTTAAAACCATTGTAAACATACGCAACATCCAGATAAAAATACTTGCATCATGTGTGAAAACATATGCAACATTCAGATAAATACTCTTGCAACATAAGACGGAAAAAACAAATAAAACATTGAGAACAGGAGCTTGCAACAAACGTGTACAACCATTGCAACATATGCAACATCTTGATATGCTTTTGCAACATCCGTATGAAACACTTGCAACATACCTCTAAAACATTTGAAACACTTAAACAGACGCTTGCAATATGTGTTTTTCACCCTTCTTCCATACGACGCAGCGCAGAGCGGGGGGGGGGGGGGGGGGGGGGGGCGCTGGCCAGCTAATAGCCGAGGATGGTGGCGCGGCCTGGTAGCGGCCAGTTGCGCATGCGCCTGGCCTGGGCCTGGCCAACAACGCCCCCTCTCCTGGTCGCATGGCCTAGGCGCGGCGAAGGACGGAGCACGGCGGCGCGGGCGGGGGGGGGGGGGGGGGGGGGGGGGGAGGCGCCACTGCACTCGCCAAGCACGCGCATGGAGCTTGGAGGTGAAGGGCGAGGCACCGACGACCGGGTCCGGCAGCAGTTGCAGTCGGTGGGCGTGGCTGGCAGCGTACCTCACGCGAAGGATTCCTCCTCTCCGAGGGAGACGGAGGTGCCGCGGGGATTGGGGGCGCCGCGGGGGACGGTGGCGGTGGCGCGGGATGGAGGCGGAAGCGTGACGGATTGGGACGGTCGGACGGCCGCACGGCGCCATGAAGCCGCAATGCACGAGCGCGGAGTACGGGAGACGAGCTTCCTTGGAGATTTGATTTTTTTTTAGATGAGCGTCGTATGCGGCTTTGAGTGGAGCGAGACATCCGCCATTCTAGACGTCTTAATGGTAGCATTAGCGTACACAAAATGAAAGAGGCCCTAGTGAATTGGAAGCCACTGTCTCGTGAGCTGCCCTATGTACGTACCTACATCTAGCCGATCAAATCAACAAACAAAATACTAAATTTGGCGCTGTAGGGCCGCCCCCAACACAACCGGCATGGCTAGACTGGCCAATTGATTTACTAATTTATACATAAACAGTTAGGTTAAAGGACTTATTTTCTTGTACGCAACGTCAATCCAATGGCCCCCGTTTGGCTGGCAGAATTTTGACTCAAATTGTCTGAAAAACATTGTTCTGGCTAAATTGTTGTGAGAGAAAAATATTGTTCCGGCTCAAAAAAGAAGCCGAACAAGCCGAATATGGGGTAAGCCGAATGTTGCCATTATTCTCGTCTCGACGTTTTCCCTAACCCTCAAGATGCAGCGGTTTTCACCATTTGCTTCTTAAATTGACTTTGGTTTCCTTTTTTTTTAAGATAATACTCCCTCCATCCTAAATTATAATTGTTTTTTTAGAATCAAAGCGTCAAATTTATATTTATACAGTAAATTATAACATTTAATGGTATCAAATAAGTATCATTGGTACCAAATAGTTGCAGACCGGGTCCCGCGGACAGTTGACGTGATTATTGGTGATTCTTGCAGCTGGGGACCCATAATTTGATCATTAGCGTACTCAAACAGGGTCATATTATGGCTAGATGCATAAAAATGCAATGTATTTGTTCCAAAAAAATCAATGTATTTAAAATTCAAAATGATTTATAATTTAGAATGGACGAAGTATATATCTCGAAAAGTAAGACGAGCTGTAATGCAGAACGTGAAATGCTTGTCTTAGACGGAGCAGAGGGAGACATAGTAGCCGAGCAGAGTCGTGTGGCAACAGAACAGAGCAGAGCAGAGCACGCCATGTGTGAACTGTCGACACAAGAGGATTACAGGAGACCCCAGGAATCAAAGTCAGCAGTGCAGTATACGTAGAAAGAATGAAGGATTGATACTCTGAAACCCAATGCGCATATACGGATGAAGCAAAGCATTGAAGCAGGTAAAGAAGATTTGTTTATTACTGTCGCTGCATCTGATCATATTTACAGACAACTAGATAAATGGATTGCTGATCATATCATAGTCTGAATGTCTGATAGATAGATAAATGGATTTAGGTGCTACTAGCAGCTACTGCGAAATACTAGTAAAACAACTAGTGGAGTGGAGGGGAGAGTATTTACAGACAGCAAGAAGGGATTGGAATGGAAGCATGGATGAGATGATGAGCCAGTCCAGTCCATAGTGAATGCAGTGCTGATGACACTCATTCACATGTGCTGGTCATCTTCGTCATCGCTGGGATCGTCGTCGTCAGCAGAGCTTGTTACGCGAGCGTGGTGGTTGTGGCCACGGTCAGCATGAGCATGAGCAGCAGCAGCAGCATCACGAGCGGCGAGGGCGGTGGACCTGTCGAGGATGAACTTGCCTTCCTTGTACCTCTGGCCCTTGTCGAAGGCGACGAGGTACTTCCAGCCGAGGATGGCTCCGCAGGCGACGCAGAAGATGTCGCAGACGGTGTGCAGCCCCGTCGTCATCATCCGGTCGTCCTTGCTACCAACATTCACATTCACGCTGCATATACATATTTATATATATACAAGTATGTTATGTTATGTTTGTGTACATATATATCTCTAATAGGGAGGGGGGAAAAAGAATGCAAAAGTTACATCCTGTTGAAGAGGTAGGCCTTGCCGTTCTTGCACCGGAACGTCTGATGCGATGCATCCAATCCAATCCAACAGAAGAATGCCAATCAAATGGATGCAAGGGACAGGGGAGAAGAAACAATAAATAAATACTAAATAAATAAATAAAACAGAAGCAACCAACACCCTTACCCTTGCGACGATGTCGGTGTCGTAGGCGAGGTGGGTGTCGCAGTGCTTGCAGCGGTAGATGATGGCGCCCGTCGCCGGGAGGCTCACCAGCAACAGCCGACCCATGGACCCCCGATCCGATGGATGCCCTGTACCAACAAACCAATTCGATCGGTGGATCTCGACGGCGGCCGCCCTACCCGTACCCCTATCTGTAGCACACACCTGCAATCCAATCGATCGATCGCAGGCGCAGGCCAATCAACGGGTCGATCCCGGCGGGCGATGGGATTAGCGGCGGCCTGGGCGCCGCTGGACGGGAGGGGAAGGGGAAGGGGAAGGGGAAGAACCGAAGAGAGAGGGGAAGAGGAAGGAGGGGATGGGGGAATGAAAAGAAAAGAAAAAGAAAAACCGCTGCCCTGCCCGCTGCCCGCGTTGGAATTGGGAAGGGAAGGAGCCGTGTGCTTTCCTGTCCTGGCTTTCTTGCCCTGGTTATGCCACGCCTACCCACGGCCACGGATAAGACGCTCGTCTCGTCTCGTGCTGGCCGCTTTCTTCCCTTCCCTACCACAGCGCATTCAAGTATTTAAAATTATTATTGTACTCTATATAAACGATTCTAGAGATTAAAAATCATTTTGCATTAAACATTTTTCCTTTAATCAACCAATCACTAATAATCATGTTGTTGATAGCGTCTGATTAGAAAATAAAGTGAGGGCACATACATTTCTTGTATTCTCTATTAATCTATCCTAAAGTTTATAAAACACACTATACTATAGGATAGAGGGAGTAGCTACATCGGCTGTATAAGATATATATGATTTGACTATTGGATTATAGATATGTGATAAGGATCTACTCGTGGAAGGGTGTGTGGTGATGGTCAGGATAAAACTAGAATCACTCGGAGATCACTCGACAAGATCAACTAGCACCGGTGATTACTCTACGAGAGCCATGCTCAATTCTCACATCATATCAATATCAACTCTTTTCAAATGATGGACTACATGGTTTATTTATACTAGAAATGTCCCTCCTAGTTGGGTGTGAACATGAGCATAAATAAAAGCAAGTGGAAGATCATCTTGGTGGAGAAATTGAAGTGTCTTCTTTCATTCTCGCGCAACCATTTGTTGCGTTGGAAACTAGACTCGTATATCTTTCTAATGATACAGAATATGAGTGCTAAAACCATAAAAATTAATGCCAGCAAACCACAAAATATAGCAATAATCCTGCAAGCTACCATGGCCTTATCAATATGGATATATGTTCAATACTAAATATATCTAGACTCGCATATGAACTCCTCTTAAGGCTTTGTTGGGTTTTGTGGAAATTGAAAGGGGATAAAAGAGATGGAGGGCATTTGCTCTTTTAATTCTCTCCGATCCTCTTAGATTGGAGATTAACCTAACAATACCAACTCAGATATATAGACAACATACCATTTCATCCTTGCTTTCCCTCTGCTAACTGCTCAGTATGTGGGCTTCTTCCACTGGAAATAACTACCTTGCCCCAGCCTAGTCCAACAACAAATACTGGTTAGACTCTCAGTATGGGCCACAATGAACTGGACTGGCCTGACCTACTGCCGATACTCCCTCCATCATTAAAACAAGAGTCAACTAATTCCAAAATATACTAATATTTATGATGCATAATAAGTATCACTAAATTAATCATATAGTACTTTTTTATCATATTAAATCTATTTGAAGATACAAATATTGATATTATTTTCAATAAATCTAGTTAAATTTAAGACGGTTAGACCGTTGGAAGGAATTTTACGTAATTTGAACTTCAGTTTAAGACACTTTGGCCATTGTTTTTTTTCCTACAGAAAGGAATTTACATGCTTGTAATATTATCTAATTACATTATTACATGCATGCATCATGCGTGATCGAAAAAACCATGTATATGTAACAATATGTTAAGAAACCACATGGTCAAAACCGCTACCGTTGAAACGCAAATGCTCTGGTGAGGGCGTCCGTTTGGCCAAACGCTTCTGCTGGTGGGCTATGATGCTGATCCAAACGACCCAACAAGTGCGCTCCATTGTGCTTGCTTTTTCTCCCTGCTTTCAGCCCTTGTTTACGAACGGAACCAACTCTCTTACCAAGGTCCGCGCACCGCCACCCGCGCGCGCTGGACCGCCCACCGGCCACCATCCTCCACTGCACCCGAGCGTTGCAGCCTGCCTTCCTCCCTCTGCACCGAGCTTCCGTTCTCCGTCGTGCCCACCCAACCGTTTCCATGTTGCCGGCGAGCTCCATGCCTCCGTGTCGCCGATGAGCTTCGTACTAGCGACCTCCGCGCCACTCCGCGGCATCAAGGTTTGCGCCGATGTCGAGCTCTGCATGCTGACAAGCCTCCATTCGTCCAAGCAACAAGTACATGTTCGCGCTGAAAGCATATGTTTCAAGTGTTTCAGGTGTTTTAGACGTATGTTTCAAGAGCTTTCATCTAGATGTTGCATATGTTGCAATGGCTATATACATACGCATGTTGCAAGCGCATGTTTCAAGTGGTTGACGTGTTTGAGACGTATGTTGTGTTACAAACTAGTGGGTGCTGCATTTGTTGCTATGGCTATACATGTGTTCAATTGTATGTTTCAAGTGTTTCAGGTGTGAGATGTATGTTGCAGTGTATATTACAAATATTTTGGACGTATGCTGCAAGTGTTTCACTGGACGTTACAAAAATAGATATGGTCTTGCACATATTGCAATGGCGCATGTAGCCAGTGGACGGAGCCACCACGGGACTTGGTGCGGACCTCGACAAAGGAGCAGCCGTCCAGGTACGTGAAAAGGTAGTGCCGTAGGGGATGTGGAGCACAACGCGCGCAGCGCAGCCAGGGCCTACAGAGAGGGCATGGCACTGTATGGCGCGGAGGAGATAAGTCATGATGGGGATGCGGGAGCGCTGTTTTCTGACAGTTTGTGCAGATAGGATGCGGACGCTGTTTCTAAGAGCAAGGCTAATAATACAGCCGGCTGTAAGGTTCCTTGCAGCCTTCTCTCAGCCCACTCATATAATAGTTAGCTCTTTACAGTTAATACATGGCCCACTTGTCTCTCTCGCAGACTTTCTTGGTTCTTGTGCCCAAGCCGGCTGTAAGCTTACAGCCCGCTTCTCCTCTCTCTCCTCTCCTCTCTCCTCCACCTCAGCATTTATTCGACTTACAACCTGCTATTATACTTGCTCTAAGCTGTGTCCGGGCGCTGTCCTAGCACCCGATCATCCGGCGCTAGGCGCCGCCGTTCCAAAAACGAGGACAAGTAAACCCAACGACAGGAATTATTAAAACTGACCACCGCCACCGGTAACAAACTGGATCTACCATCGATGCCATAACCAACTATGAGTACACGTGTTAGCAATTAGCATCTGGCGTGACATATTCCGTGATTATTTTTTATTTTCCGATCACGGCGTTTTGGTCTTTTGGTGCGTATACGTGTTGCTCCGTTTGACTCGGGCACTCGGTAAGGGAAAAAGATTGTGGGTCCACACCCATTTTTGTGGCTAGACTCCAGAGATCACTTGTGTCCGACAATACTGTACGTATATGTCCTAAATTCCATTCACGATCGACACGTTGTATGTGTATCTACAAGGGCATGAACTCCTCGTCGATGACCTTGTAGTGCTTCTTGGCGTCGTACTGCTGCACGATGAGCACGGAGGCGGTGGTGGAGAAGTCGGAGGACGCGAGGATGTCGCCGACGGGGCCCAGCTCCAGGCACTCGGCCCACTCGTCCAGCCCCTCCGTCAGCACCGAGCTGCGGTCCCTGCCGCGCCCCACGATGAAGAGCCGGTAGTCCGCCTGCATGCCCCGGAGCACCGCCACCAGCTCCGCCCCGTCCGCCACGTGCTTCTCCAGGTACCCGATGGCGGCCACGGCGGCGCCCAGCTGCTTGCTCCCGGCCACGTGCTTCCGGTAGAACTCCGCGAAGAACTTGTCGTCTACCTGCATCTGCGCCTCCTCCTGCCCCAGCGCCGACGACGCCGGGGCGCCCATCATGCCGCCGCCGCTGCCGCCGCCGGGCCGGCTGCCCTTGCTCTCGAACAGGCTCGTCCGGGCCCTGGCGCGCGCCTGCGCCGTCGCGTTCTGCACCACGCGCAGCGCCGTCAGACGCACGCCCGGGTGCTTCGACATCAGGGACGCCAGCGTCAGGGCCTCGCGGTCGTCCGCGCCGCCGATGAACACAACCACCACGGCCGCCGTCTGGGTCTGCTGTGTCTGGGAGCTGGTGCTGACGACGGATGCATGCTTCCCACCGAGGCCTCGGTCCACCACCACCCCCACCGAGCACGGCGCCAGCTGCAGCACCTTCTGGTTGACCACCCGGAAGCCATGGTGGCCCGGCTCCATGCTGCCGTCCGCCCGCTGCGCCTTGTGGAACGGGAGCAGCACCAGCGCCGCCATCGCGTCCTCCGCGCAGATGCACATGTCGCTGTGCATGTCCGGAAACGACGACAGAGCCAGCAGCCGCCGCACCTTCACCTTGGCGCCGCCGCCGCACTCCGCCTGGTACGCGTCCAGCGCCTCGCCGATGAGCTTCCGCATCTCCGACACCTCCTCGTCCACCACGGTCACGCCGTCGAATCCGCCGCCCTTCACGATGGCCGCCGCCGTCTGGTCCGTCATCTGCACCATGTCCACGGCGTACACGGCGAGCTCGCCGCCTCCTCCCGCGCCGCCGCCCCACCGCAGCGCCTCCATGATGTAGGACAGCGTCGGCACGTCCTGCGGGCCGTGCAGCCCCACCACGAGGCGCAGCTCCGTGGACGGGTCGTGGTGCTGCAGCCCCATGAGCCGCCACTGCACGCTCCGCCGCGCCCACGACGCGATGCCCATCCCGACCATGGGCGTCACCGCCACGTTGAGCGCCACCATGAAGATGATGGCCATGAACGACTTGTCCGTGATGATGCCGGCGTCGAACGCCGCCTGGGCGCAGTAGAGGTGGAAGTACCCCTTCACGTTGAGCAGCATCCCCAGCGCCAGCGCCTCCAGCATCCCCAGACCTCGGAGGAGTCCCGCCGCCGCGCACCCGGTGAGCTTCCCGAGCGTCCCCATGACGGTGACGAAGAAGACCTTCCACCACGGGAACGGCAGCTCCATGACGTAGGCCCGGAAGCCGTCGTCCCGCGTGAGCCCCGCCACCTCGATGTCGTCCGTGGTCTGGCGCAGCGACAGGCAGACGTGGGCGACGTAGAGCGGCAGCACGAAGGAGCTGAGCACGAAGTTGGTCTTGCTCACCAGCAGCCTGGACACCCGGCCCTCGCTGGGGAACGCCAGCCCCACCAGGAACGCCGCCATGTTCACGTTCAGGCGCAGCGCGGAGCTGAGCCAGCAGAGCGCGGCTGCGGCGAGCGCCACGAGGGAGAGGTCGAAGCCCCGCATGCGGCGGCCCTCCGGGTTGCGCGCGCCCACCCACTCGGCCATGGCCCTGGACACGAAGGCGGACACGATGACGACGACGAGGACGGCGGCCGTGAGCACCGGCTGCACGATCGGGGAGTCGTCGGACTCGCGGCCGTCCACGCCCGTGTCGCGCCAGATCATGCTGCCGACGGCGATGAGCATGGTGGTGAGCATGTCGGAGGCGAGGCCGGCGCCCACGGCGAGGCGGCCCACGGCGGTCTTGGCGATCTTGAGGTCGGTGGTGAGGCGGGTGAGGACGGGGGAGGCGGTGTTGGCGAGCACGGCGGCCAGGCCGAGGAAGGAGCGGAGGGACCGCTCGTGGACCACGCCGGAGGTGGCCTGCATGAGCGGCATGTGGAAGAGCGTGACGAGGACGCAGGTGGAGAGGATGCCGGCGTAGGCGACGACGGAGTCGCCGGTGGGGGCGTCCAGCAGCGTGGTGGGGTCCATCTCGACGCCGAGCGCGAAGAGGTAGGGCGCGAAGACGAAGCCGCCGATCTTGCCGAAGACGAGGTTGATGGCGTTGGTGAGGGAGAGCACGCGGAACTGCGCAAGGATGATGCCGAGCAGCAGGTCGGAGAAGACGCGCGGCTGGTACACTTTGCGGAGCAGCGCGTACAGGACCTTGCTGCTCACCAGGATGACGCCGAACTCGAACAGGATCGTGTTGTAGTTGGCCGACAGGATGCTGCTCGTCATGGAGCAATCCATGGCGCCGCCCGACGACACGATATGCTGCTCGTCGATCAGAGATCAATTTCTTCTTCGTTTCAATTCGTTCCGCGACGAAGAACAAGGCAGCAAGAGCGGAACAGGTACGGTGGTGCGGCTGCGGCAGAGAGCATTTCGCGCGGGTGCTGCTGCAAAGCTTCGTCTCTCTTTAATTATTAAATGATTAGTTAATTAGTTATGATATATCCCTTACTTATTTCTCTCATCTCTTAATTACGCTAAAATTAGCTACGGCGGCGCCTTCCTATATTCTTTCTTCTTCCCTCTTGCATGCAGCAGCTTGTCTTTTTCTTTTATCTATTCTTTTTTTAACAAAACTAGTAAAGGTTCCCCTCGAATATTAGTTTTTTTAGTTGAAATGCTATTTTTGCAAATACTTTTGTTTATTTTTAATATTTTTTCATTGTAATAACACAAAATCTGTATAGTTATCGAGGAAGTATTGTTCTGTTGTTACATGCTGGACTACCTATGAGCAAGTGTGTATGTTGTGTGTTGCTGACTTTTTAATGGCTGCAACATTTGATCTGATATGCTATTTAACATTTATGCGTGGAAAGGAATCCCACGGGGATTATTTATTCCCCCATGCGGTGGTGGGATGGGGAAATAAACTTAGCCCCCGAAGGTCTTGTTTGAATGTACGTGTATCCATCTCAATTCATATGTGTTGGAGTGGAATAAAATGGAATGGAATTTAGTTCAATTACACTCCAATCCACTTCAATACATGTGGATTGAGATAAATACCAGCGCATCCAAACAAGACCGAAGGCATTCTTCATGGGGATGGAGAAAGTTTGTCGCTGCGTGGACGGGGCATGTGACCTATTCTCTAGTGATAATATACAATGGGCAGAGGTTATATGACCAAAGCATTCGAGTGGGAGGGTGTCCTCTAAAAACACTCAGCCTGTTCGGCCGAACACATTTTAGTTTATTTCAGTTTATTCTCTCTCACAGAATACTATTAAATCAGTCGAAATGAAGTGAAAGTGTATCAGCCGACTGTGTAAATCGCCAGCTGACGAGTGTGAACAAAAAATAAAATATTTCCCATAGCTAATGGTTGTGGGCCACGAGGGCTGAGACTGCGTTTCATGAGAAACGGTGTGAGCTTAGCGCTGAGTTCTTCGCTAACGACCGTTTTTTTTTCTTCATATTTCTCTCTCTTCCACGTCAGAAAAAGCTAGCTCAAAAGCTTCAGAGCTACATGTTGTGACATGCTGAGGGATGGTGGATAGATCAAGGTGCGCAGAGAGGATGCTGCACCACCTTTGTACGGGATAGTATTTGCTAGTCTAAATTGAAGGGGTAGTTTGAGCGAAGAAGAGAGGAGAGTACGTGGGCCCACATTGCTGGTTCATTCATTACTTTGAGTATGAAATGAAGAAATCGGGTCATATATGCTGTATTTTTTACTATTTGATCTTTTTTTTAAGTTTCTCTTAAATAGACCTCTGGCGGAAACAATTTCAGAAATGGACCCTTTGCTCGGCGCCAGAGTGACTGGCGCCGAGCTCGGCGCCACGGTCACTGACGCCGAGGTCCTGGGCACGGGAAAATGACCTGCCAGGGGCTTGGCGCTAGAGTGACTGGCGCCGAGGTCGGCGCCGTAGATCTTGGCGCCGAGCTCGGCGCCAGTCTGAATGGCGCCGAGCTACCTGCATTTAACCCATCCTGCACTTCTTCCCCGAGCGTTATTCCTCTTATTTCTCCTCGGGTTTTTTCTCGCCACTTCACCCTACCTCACGAATCGACATATTGGACCTTGAAAACCTTGATTTGATCCGTAGATCTTCGAGAGCAAGGTATACTCGCTCACCTCCTTGTTTTTCTCGCATCGATTCGGTACATATTAGTCGGATTTTTGAACCTAAGAATCGTCATCACTTAGGGTTTCATTGTATCCCTCAATATATGTATTATACAACCGTAGGTTCATTTCAAGGCGTGGAAAAAGCTAGCAAACCAAGCCACATGTAGTTATGTTATGGGTTTATTGTTGTGGATGAAATGAGAAACCCTAGGTTTAGGGTATAATTTTAAAAGCTTTTGGTTCTTAGAACGAAATTGATTGTATTGTAGTTATGGTTCTCATTGATATTTTGTTGTGATGTTTTTATTTATATTTGTTAAATTACATCCTATTTGTTAGATGCAAGAAATGTTTTGGGAGGAGTTTTGGCGAAAACGGGGTCGTCCTCGAGAATTATACCCCGACGCGTCTAGCAAAGATGCCCCCGTTCCTCCTGACCTTCCTGTCCCTAACTGTGACTGTGGTTTCCCGGCCCATGTTTTTCAATCGAAACATCCGGACACAGCCGCGCGTTGCTTCTACACATGTAGTCGGTTTAATGTAAGAAATTATTTGTACTATCCTTTTTCTTTATTTGTTTAAGTATGGTACTAATATTTTATTAGAATCTCGTTGTGTAGGACCATGAGAGGTGCTTTTTCTTTCAGTGGATCGATGGTACAGACAAGTTTGATCCTAGGTACCTCTTTTTCGACGATTGGTTTAGAGGGAGACATCCATGTGAGCACTTCAAGCGGTGGGTTCCACCCCCCTAACCCTCCGGCAATGATGGCTAAGGAGAAGTACCTAGCCGTAGTTAGACGACTCGAGGAACCTCCTCTGTGCGATTACGGAGATCGAGCTATGATAAACCCTAAGAATACGTTGGAGTCTGTGTGTCCAAACAAGCATGAAGTAAGTGCAAAGTGTATGTGTTAAAATCTTGAGCTATATGTGTTTATGTACTAATGTCTCATTATTTAGGTGTATTCAATGGCGAAGTATCGTTTCAAGGAGTGGTTGTATGGTCCTAAGAACCAATGGCCGGAAGAACCACGGAGGGTTAAGGAAAAGAAGAAAGAACGGGTAATCTACAAAGCACCTCCTGTCATGTGCGAATGTGGTGTAAAATCCAACTATGACCTAGTCCATTCAGAGCTTGGAATAGGTCATTATTGCGGCCATATGATTGAGTATGATGAGGTTCATTATTTTTTTGGTAAACATGAAATCGTATTTTGTTTGTTTTCCTAATACATATATGATATAATATTTGTTTTGAACAGAGCACTAGGAAATACAGTTGGGAATATTATGATGGTCAAGCTAAGTTCTTGGATGAACTGAAAAAGAGGCAAGTAATTGCACGGAAGAGGGAATATGGACCTGACTACGTCAACCTATTCGTTAAACGTCAAAAAAAAGATGCGTGAGTTTGCTAGACAGCGCGGTATTTGTAACCCGATCGATGTTGGGCTTAACAAATAGGGATTGGAGAGGCGGACGACGTTAGAGGAGGAGAGGGCAAGGAATGAGGCAAGGGAGGAGACAAGAGTAGAGATGTAGGTCTTGAACGAGCATGTTGCTACATTATGTGCCAGTGAGTGCTTGAAAACCTTTTTTTCGTTGCCTGGTTTTAAATGTAATATTATCGAGTTGCTAACTGATTGCATTTTATACATCAAGGGATTGGTTGCAGCGGGGAACATGCTGCAGAGGTGGCTCGTGCAAGGTATGAGGAGAAGAAGTTAGATGGCCATAGATCACGAGCTGGTCACACCGTTCAATCACCGATTGTGCTGTGTGATGATGGAGACGAGGATGAGGACGACACTGGCAGACTAAGTGAGCTCATTGCTCTAGCAGAGGCAGGCATATAGGTGCAGGAGGCTGAGGACGACACTGGCAGACTGACCGAGCTCATCTCTCTAGCAGAGGCGGGCATTCAGGCATAGAAGGCTGACGACAACACTGGCAGACTAAGCGAGCTCATCGCTCTAGCAGAGGCGGGCTTACAGGCAGAGGAGGATGACGACGCGTTCTTCACTCAGGCCGCAGTGGCCGCAGATGAAGTGGAGGCCGCTTACTACAAGCGACAGGCGGGTCAGAGCAACGCAGTTGAGCCTAGCCACAGCAATAGGGTTGTAGTAGAGGACTGGTACTCGGATGATGAGTTGCTTACTCAGTACATTTTAGATTGAGGATTTGGAAGTGCATTTGCCCCTTTGTCTACTGTCGGCACTTAGTTGTACTATTAATATGTTGTGTAATGTGACATAGTATCGAACTTTTTATTATGTGGTTGTTTTCATTATCAATGGTCTTAATATTCCGCTTAATGATACAGACTTATTTCCATTTGAACACGTGCTGCAAAAAATAGTTAACGACATACGATATTATAGAAATCAACACACGAAACACATTAAATGGCATGTGACTACATGTACCGAACCTGGGTACATAGTTTTCTTTGACTAAACCTAACATGCCTTAGGTAATTAAACCATGCCTTTGGTAATTAAACCTAAAATGCATTAGGTAATTCAACCTGGGGTTCTCCACAAGAAAAAGATAAAGTCATCCTAGTAGTGTGGCCACATAGCAAATTGTGTTGAACCTTCTCCATAGTAGCCTCCCGTTGTTGTTGGTGGTGGTGGCGGGGGTGATGGGGGAGACCCCTTTTATTGTGGTTAGGGCAGGTGCAATATGGATCATTGCAGAGTGCCTCCTGTGAATCGGCACCATTGTTGTTGTCGTCCTGTTCATCGTCCTTGTAACTGTTGTTAACTTCCCTTTCTAGATCGAAGATACGGTCTTGTAGGTAGTAGATGTACTCCGCATGCGGATAAATAGGTCGAGGATCGACCCACCTACTGAACTCACAGTTTTCTTTGGCCAAGGAAGACTACAAAAAGTATGTCGTGTAAGTGATATACAAGACAAACATATTGAAGAAACAAACAGTAATAGCAATTACCCATGCTCGCGGGCATTTGAAGAAATGACGACCTCCATCTATTCCCTCGGTGAACATCTGCACTAGGCAGTCCTCACCATGCATGCATTTTGGCCACTCTTCTTTCCTTTCATCGTATCCTGTCAGTGGTGCCTCTTTGGTGAAATCACTTTTGCTCTCAACTGGGAACCTCTCAAAAAGAGCTTCCTCAAAGAAATCAGGACCAAGAGGACCCTCTCACCCCCAGGTAGTTTTCTTCCCCTTTCCTCTCCCTCTGGACGACCCTCCAGACATTGGTACTACAATGAAAGCAAATGCTGAGAAGTGTTCTTCTTCCTTATTGTTTGTGTGAATGAGAGGGAGTGAGTGGTTATTTATAGGTTGAGAGGAGGAATGAAGGCCTGTCAATGTGCCATGTCAGCGATCCATGTGCCTCTTCACCTCAGCCCTTGGATCAAATAGTCATAAGATGGATGGTGGAGATAGAGTTTAGTTGTGCTTCCTTGAATGTTGTCCTTGCATCTGAAAGGTCTATATCAGTGATGTGATAATTCGATGTTGTCCGTGTATCTGAAAAGTCTATGTTTATTGTCTGAAAATCATAGATTCATTCACTGTTGCTTGGTAATCCTAGATTCTTGTACACAGCATATGCACAAATATTCCTGGATTATAAATGTAATAAATTTATAGTTAATCTGTGTACTACATTTGTGCCTTTGTACAAGTATAGTATGATTAAAGGTTCACGCAAAAAATTCGCAAGATACAGTCTTGTATTAGAAGCATCCACAGTTACAAATAGAGACATCAATATATATTCTAAACATTTAATTATCCAACAAGCATAATGCAACCACAACGAATATCACAATCAACATAATATGTCATGCAAAGTCCAAATAGTCCACAATGTCCATACAGTCTCGAATAGTTAAAGAAAAGTAAATACAAAATTCACAATAGTTCATAGTAACACCTACCACGTCCCTCACTGTCTCCTACTCTTGCCCCTACCCTTGTGACCTAGAGCGCTGGTGCCTAGAGTGTAAGGGTCACGTGGACGGCGTTCGCCTAGTGCCTAGAGGCGGTGTAGGATGAGTCGATGGAGCATCATGGAGCTGAGAGGGCCCAAGCTCATCGTGCCTCTTGTCCATGTCATCGTCATCGTCGGCCTCCTCGTCCTCCTCCTTGTCCCCTGTAGCTGCTTGACTAGAGGAACCCAAGGCTCCTCTTCCTATGGAAGGATTGTATATGTCATGCATCGTGTTTGTCCTGCAACCACAACGACCAGTCGCACGGCATAGACGAAGTGACAGCCTCTGTTGTACAAAACTATGTTAACCGAAAGAATATAACGTATTAATGATTTGTTTGAAAGAATATTTTTAATCTTACATCTAGGAAGCCAAGTATGTAGTCATCATTGACTCTAGGCCGAATGCGCTCGATCTCTTCAACTAAGCTTCTCAGTGTATTGCCCTGCAACAAAGTTTTCAATAATAAGACTTTTGAACAGATATCATTTAGTTTTGTTTTCTTTTGTACAAGAATGTAACTTATTATAAGGGTTATACGGCTCGAAGGTTGCAATAACTACAATAGATAACTCCTAATGTCGGTCCAAGTACGCCTAATGTATTGTTATGTAACTAAACGTAACAAAATAAGTCGATTGGCTTACCACTCTGTCCAAGATCGGTCCTGCCTCCACCTGCCTTCCTGCACGAGTGGACCGGTCGTACGTCGTGTCCTCATCGTCAGAGGACTCGATGTCGGCGTAGTCAGTTTTGGTCCACTGTAGCCTGAGCTTGCACCTTGTCGAACGCTGGTACCAAGCTTGGTACCGCCTGAACTCACGGTTCGTGTGCGGCTCGTTGTTGTCGTCCAGGTTGTCGTGCATCTCCTCCCATTCCTTAATGTAGGACTTGGTGGTGCCTCTCCCAGTCAAAAATCTTCTTGTTCCTCTGACGATCCAACCTACACGTATGTCATCGTTACATTAATCCACGTACGTGGCACCATATTATAAGAAATGGACCATCATCATGAGATATTTGAAATATCAAAACACTTACTTGTGTAAGTCAACGCTAGTCGAGAACAGAGGCATAGGCCAAAGCTATCTCACTCGAAATTGGTGTGCAACCCTATCTGGCAGGTGGTACTCGACAGCATAGAAACAGATTAGAGGGCACCTCATCCTATAGAAGTAGTCGTCGGCCCCACATACGTTGCTCAGCTGAAAAGGAAGTGCGTCCTCTCCACCATACGGCTCCCACTCCACCTGCATCATGTCCAAATAAGATGTTAGATGGTATACTAATCCTTTTAAAGGCAGCATGGAAAATAAAATTTACTTACACTAGACGCCGTCAGCGAATCTAGCTCGTTCGTGTACTCAATGTACGCCCGGTCTATCCTCAGTGTGCGAAACCCTGACCTGGTCCTAAAGGTACGCCCACGTCGGCTGGCGACTTGGAGGCTGACCTTGGAACCACTCACGACGAGCCAGTACCTGTGGATGACCAACTGGAAAACGAGCCCACATCCACAGCTGTAACAGGTACACACATCCACCAAGTGACGGGTTCGCCGTAGACCGACGACACCCCTCGCACAGCTACCGGTATAGAAAACACAAGACTGTAGAGCCCCAGCTGTACTGACCCGCCTAGTTCCAGTCACTGAGGTAGTGGATCCATATCCAGGATGCATTGTCACCCGTTGCGTCGAGAAAGAGAACGCAAGCAAAAAGGTGTAGGATCCACGCCCGGCAGTAGTACCCAACCGTCTCCTCATCTGCCTCCTCGGGGCACTGTGCGAACTCTGTACATAGCCATGAGATGGGAACTCTAGAAGTGCGAGCCCCTTGCTCGCCAAGCTCACGCCTAAGGAAGGCCTCCACTCGTGCTCTCCATCCCTCTGACCTGCACTGCCCGGTGACTGGGTTCCCATGAATCCTTAGGCCTAGCATCTTCTGACAGTCCTAAAGCGAGATTGTCATCTCCCCGAAAGGTAGGTGGAAGCTGTGAGTCTCCGGCCGCCACCTATATTTAAGACCAAGCAAGATTACTTGTCAAAAAGTCAATCGCATGAACAAATGGCCATGAATGGAGGCAATGATTCACTTTAATACCTGTCTACCAACGCAGTTATCGCCGCTGAGTTGAACTTGGGCAACCCATGACAAACCTGAAAGGAGATGACATCCAGGCCAGCTCTTTGCAGGAAAGGAGTGTACCTATCGTCGTACCGAATGTCCAAGAACCCACTGTGGGTCCTAGAACGAAGGTGCGGAAGGTCCTGCATCGAATATAACATAGTCACATGTTACTTCACGAAACACATGTACGAATAAAACTTATAGATTATTACCTGCCCCAGCGCAACGAGACGTCCTCGGTGGGTCTCCTCGTACGTCGGGTCGAGCAGGTGGAATTGCTCCATCCTACAAAAAAAGTGAATCAATTAGAATTGCAATGTACAATGAAACATGAACTTATAAATGTATAGGTAATTGACACAAATACAAGCATAAATTGATACATGCATAATTAAATATATGATACGACAAATATAAAATAATACTATAAATCAATAGTCCTACCTCACTAATCTGCCAATGGCAACTTCGTGAGTTGTGGCCAAGTCTACCGCACTTGCCGCACTCGTGCTGCTCGGGATCAGTAACAAATGTAGTTCCTCTACCACGCCTAGTTCTTTCGGGTATCTGATCCATAACCATCCTATGCCTCGTCCTCTGCCTTGATCCACTGCTTGTTCCAACGGTAAGCTGGATCCGTAATGTACTTCGGCCCATCATATGGAGGCCACTCTCTAGGGTCCCGGAAAGGCACGAAGCGAGGGCTCCATGTGTTCACAAGCATGTTGACACTGAACTCATGAGGTATCCTCCTCTCGATATTATAGTTGCGATGCCTAGCTGCTGCCACCAAATGCGAACATACAAAGTGGTATTGCCTTGGTTTACCACAAGTGCACTTGAAATCTTGGAGGACAACCACATGTATCCTCGACTCTCGGACCTCGCCGTCGGACGTTGTACCACCCCTATGCTCGACCTGATAAGTCCCTATAGGCGTGGTCAAAGCATGCAACCTCATGTGTGCCAGCCCTTTCTCTTGCCTTCTCTAGGTGTGCCTTTGGTTTCAGAGCCCATATCTCTCCATCACTCCTCAACTGCAATGCATGGGCGTGTCTATCGTTGAACCAGGCAATAAGCTTATAGAAGGTGAATTGAACAATTGCATTCATGGGCATATCACATATCCCCAATAGCAACTTATTGAATGACTATGCCATGTTGCTGCACTGAAACTCGTACCTCCAGCCACCGTCGTCATGAGCTCTCGTCCATTTCTCCAAATCCCTCATCAAACCTATGAGCCATTGTCTACCTTCTGCATTTGATGCGGTTCTGACCTGCTCTAACTTTTCCCTAAAGTACTTGTCCTCAAGCTGTCGAGCAGCCTCCTGGAATAGATCAAAGTTTTTCTTAACACCGTCCTTCCGTAGTAGATTCTCGGCAAGGTGTCGAGTACACCAACGATGGTGCAAAGGTGCATACCCCTCTAACTGCTCTCGCATGGCATTAAGTATGCCCTGATGCCTATCAGATGTGATGCCAACCTCCCTGCTAGGGCCAACCATGTGTATCTAGACTAGCCTCAAGAACCATCCCCAACTATCATTGTTCTCCTTCTCAACCAAAGCAAATGCCAAAGGAACCAACTTGTTGTTCGCGTCATAGGATATGGCTATAAGAAGTGTGTCCTGGTATTTGCCAATCAAGAATGTACCATCAATGGAAAAGATAGGATGACAGTGCCTAAAGGCCTCGACACACTGAGGAAAGCACCAGAAGGCATGGAAAAATATCTGCCTCCCATCCTTCCAAGCATTAGGTTTTGGGATGTACTCATAATGCATGCCTGGATTCACCGCTTTGATTGCATTAAAAAGAACTGGCAGCTGCTCATATCCATCCTCCCAGTCCCCATATATCATGTTCCACGCTTACTGCTTAGCCTTCCATACTTTACCATAAGTTATCACATATCCTCCATACAACGCCTCAACGGTCCTGATAATTGTTCTCACCTTCATGTTGGGTTCTCCCTGCAAAATTCTCATCAACCGCTTGGCAATGAGGGTAGATGTCAACTGTCGATGCCTCAGTGTCAGCTCATGGTCAGCATAATTGTGTGGCCCAACAACTTTTGTGATCTTCCATTTTCCGGTCACCTGTTGCTTCCTTGCACAAACCCTCCATGGGTAGCGTTCCTTGTCACACACAACTGTGTAACGGCGCTCCACATATGAATGCAATACCCTGTAAGGCCTCTTTCGTATCACTGTAAAAACCTGCAACCACCTCTTCAAAGCAGGGAGGTCACTGAACACCCTCCCCTCCTCAATTACCATGTTAGGACTGGCCTCAGGAGCTTCTAGGAGCTCATCATCACGTCCTTCTACAAACGCCAGATCAGAATGAGCAAGATCACTAAACTCATGAACTCTAGGATCACGACGGTTGGGAAAGATATGCCTCATCATCTCAACATCACTCTCCGTCAGCTCTCCAATAGGACGATCATCATCAGAATCAAGAGCCCTAGCCATCTCATATGGCTCAGAATCATTCATAATTTCAACATTATTGGAGCCACAAAATCCATCTGAAAAGTGCACTTGCGCAGCAACATGGGGCACATCCATATTCTCAGGAATTTCTCCTGCAACGTCATTACAGAAATGAGGAAAGAATGAAAGAAATAGATGTAAGAAATGGGATAAGCTCCAAAAACCATACGGTTAAGACACTTACTCAGATGATTCTGTGTCAAAGGGATCTCATAAGGAGGATCTGCCACGAAAACATGAGTATGACAACCATCTCCAAATAACGTATTGGGGGCAGATTGAGCATCAGGAACCATAGGCGCAATCTGCACATGCAGGTAAGGTTCCAGAACAGGAGGGTCGATGTGTGCCGGATGATCCATTGCTGGGGTAAACCCATGAGGGATTGGATCAACTAACACCCGACGAACAACCATGTCCAAACATTGCAGCTGGCTCTTCATAGCCGATCTCACATAGTTGTCCCACTGATCCGCACAACCAATTGAGATCATTCGCCTGAAGATGTTCAGAGGACAATCTAGGTGCAGTACACCATCAATTGCAATATCATCATCTCCAAAGCAATGCAGCTCCTCCCGAGCCCTTGCAACCATATCACTAAATGAAGGCCTATCATTGAATGGCACATGCACGCTTTGCATGTCAAGAAACTCAACATATCCATAACGATCGCTTTTAACCGTGCCTCCATGATATATGGTCACTAGGTTGTCCATCTATTTCAAAAACGTAATGAAACACATGTCCTTTAGTCCAAATTAGACGATAGATAGTACCTAACAAGTACTTTCTAACTATAAACTAAGTAATCATGATAATAACTACGTATATATTTATAGTGTACTCACTAAATAGCAAGATCATATGTAGTTAACTACAAATATAACTACATATCTAAGTAGCTATCTAACTATATCTATTTACTAATGTATCTATGTTTCTATCTATCTACATATATATCTCACTAAATCAACTAACTAAGTCATCACAGTATAACTAGTAAATAACAAACACCAACTAAATAGGTACATTGCATATTCATATTTTTTACCTTTCTGGGTCGACGGACGATGGGCGTAGGTCAAGGCGAAGATCCGGGCCTGTGGTGGTGCGGCCAACGACAGAGGTGGACGTCGGCAAGGCGGGGCGAGACTGGCTCGACGGGCACGGGAGGCGGGGCGAGACGAGGGCGGCGGTGGATGTCGGCAAGGCGGGGCGAGGCCGGCGGTGGAGGGGGCAAGGCGGGGCGAGGCCGAGGCCGCCGGTGGAGACAAAGGCGAGGACGGTAGTGGAGGGCGTGGCGGCTCGGCGCTGCAGCCAACCAACGGGCAACAGCGCGAGGGCACGACGGCGTGGTGCGGGCTCAGGCGAGGGAGCGGAGGCAGCGGCGCGGCGCGGGCTCGGCCACCGGAGTAGCAGCGGCGTGGGCGAGCGGGCAGGCGCGGCACGGGCGGGCTCGGCGCGGGCGGGCGCGCGCGGTGTGGGCGGGCGCGGGCGCGGCGGTGGAGCGACGACGGCGCGGGCAGGGACGGCTAGGGCAAGATGGGGAAGAAGACTGGCCGGTAGATATTTAGGGGGCTCGGCGCCATAGTGACTGGCGCCGAGCTCGGCGCCAAGATCTACGGCGCCGAGCTCGGCGCCAGTCACTCTGGCGCCGAGCCCCTGGCAGGCCATTTTCCCGTGCCCAGGACCTCGACGCCAGTGACCGTGGCGCCGAGCTTGGCGCCAGTCACTCTGGCGCCGAGCCAAGGGTCCATTTCTGGAATTATTTCCGCCAGGGGTCTATTTAAGAGAAACTTTCAAAAAAAGGGCCAAATAATAAAAAATTCAGTCATATATGCAAGTATGGGGGATTAATAGGGATGAACATAAAGGGAATTGTTATTCTCGAGGCGCCTTTATTTTTGTGTTCTTTTTAGGCAACGATTGACAGCCATTGATACGAAACGAACACTCCTGATTAGATCGCGCACTATATATCCTCTTCCTCATGCAACAGCACCAGCCCGCTCCTGCCGCCAACCTCCCCCACCAACCCGCCCAGCAGCTCCCCGGCCTGCCGCCGCCACGCCGCCCTCAAACCACCGCTACCACGCCCTCGTCTAATCCCATATTCCTAGTCCTCCGAATTCGTTACCGAGCCCTCCCCCCACCCGCCGCCGGCACTTCCCATCCGGATGAATCCTACCCCCGCGCCCCCCCGGTGGCTCCACCACTGCGTGTACATCCGGCCGACCGTCCCTCGGGCCTCCTTTTTATAAGGTCGCCCTGTGGGAGAGAAGGAAGACGCACGCAGAGAGAGAGAGAGAGAGGAGGAAGTCGCATGCGTCGTCTGAATGCATGCAGTGGATTTTTTCATGTCGACTTAGGTTGTCTCCAACAGCGCAACCCAAACACAAAATAGGTGGTTCACAGTACTTTGCATACCTAAAAACATGCTCCAACAGAAGACCCAGACAAAGGACCCATTTTTGCATCCGAGGCCAGCCAGAACGCAAAAAAGCGTCGTCGAGGAGAGACGACGCAAAAATCTTGCGCCCCTAGTGGTGGGCCCACGGACGAGATGACGGCGAGGACCGTGGCGGGGCGCTACCGGCTCGGCAAGGCGAGCCCACGGCGGGGAGCGGCCGGCCTCGTTCCCTCGTCCAGCAGCCCCGACTCCCCCTCCGTCGCTACCGACGAATCTCCGCAAAACGCACCGAGAGAGAGAGCTGCGAGAGATGGAGGAGCTGAAAAAAGTAGATCTCACTGGCTCCTTCTCCCTTCTCACGCGGGATGGACGCCAATGCCCCTGGATCCACGCGCTGCGGCTCCTCCTCCCTCCTCACGCGCGTAGCCGGCGAAGGAGAAGAAGCCCGGCGGCCAGGAACGACGGAGCGAGGCGGCGATGAGAGGCGAGATGGCGCGGGAGGCAGGGCGGGAGGGCCGGAGCGGATGAGGCGGATGCGCGCCGTCGGCGGCGCGACGGGAGGTGTGGGGCGGTGGTGCTAGTCCGAGTAGGAGGGGTGGGGCGGCGGAGAAGAAAGAAGAGTTGGTGGTGCGTCGCGGGATCCCCGTTCTCCCAAGAGCGATGGGCTAATTTTGGGTTCGCTGTTGGAGAAAGAAAATTTTAGGTGGGTGACCAACCCAATCCTTAAAATGGGTCTTGTGTTTGGGTTTGGGCTGTTGGAGATAGTCTTATGAAAACAGTGTAGAAGTAAATGTGGAAGCAACTAACGACGCATGCAGTGGAATCAATTAAAGCGGAGTTTAAGGAGGAGGCCGGTGTAACAAACTTTTTACGGCAGGCACATCCGGCGGATCCTCCTCCTCCATTGATCGTGATCCCATCCATAGTTTTCCTTCCTTATTATCCGGGTCCGGCGGCCATGGCGTCGAATGGAGTAGGCGGCGGCGGCGGCCCTCACAAGTTCTTCAAGGTCCTGCTTCCCGGCTCCTTCGAGATCAGCCTGGTACGTACTACGTTTAATCCGTATCGAAACGTTCCGTCCGATCGATCCACACCAACACCCACAGCAACATTCATCTATCTACATGCATCTGCGTGCATCCATCATCCATGGCGCATGCATGCAGTCCCTGCCGCCCAAGTTCGCGGCGAGCCTCGGCGTGTCGTGTCCATGGCGCACCGCCTCCAAGCTGCGGGATCGCACGGGGAGGTCGTGGGACGTGGACCTCCAGCGAGACGCCGCCCACCGGGTGTCCTTCACGGGCGGCGGCTGGCGCGGCTTCGTCTCGGCCAACGCCGTCTCCGCCGGGCAGCTGCTGGTCTTCGAGCACCGTGGCGTCTTCGACTTCACCGTCGACCGGTTTGACGCCTCCGGCTGTTGTTGTGACGACAATGGAGGGCATGAAGATGGAGGAGGAAGAGGACCTAATAAAGTTGTTGACCAGCACATGACGACGACAGGGACAGAGGCCGCGGCCGACAAGGAGTCCGGCAACAGCCGACGGCGGCCAGAGGCAGCGCCGTGCACCGGCGGCGTCAAGAGGAGGCGGCGGTTGCCCAGCACGGCCACCACCGTCGTCTCCGGCGGCGATGACAACGAGACGCTCTGCCACCGCATCGAGAGGCCTTACCAGCTGCGATTATTGGTAACAACTACTGTGCTGTACATACTGGATTGTTGATGATCTATTTAATAATTTGTGCATGCACATACGTCAGGACCTGAGCAAGAGCTTCTGCGACCGCGTCGGCTGGACGTCGTCGTGCGATGTCGTGCTCTGCGCCGCCGGTGACGGTGACGGTGGCAGCAAGGAGGAGGAGAAGCGGTGGCAGGTGAGCGTGAAGGTGTCGGCCAAGAACGCCATGATGTGCGGAGGCTGGGCGGAGTTTGCCAAGGACAATGGACTCGCCGTCTCCGACGCCTGCATCTTCGTGCCACTCCCAGCCAGTCCAGGCTCAGGCTCAGGCTCCGACGTCCTTCAAGTCCACCTCCTCAGGGGCAACAGGAGCAGGGGCACATCTGTTTGACATCTCTAAGGCTCTAATTCAAAGCCCATTTCAGACTTACCAAACGACAGCCACCTGGGCCTTGTTTAGTTCCCTTCAAAATTCCTAAGTTTTTTCACTCTCTCTCCATCACATCAATTTTTAGCCGCTTGCATGGAGTATTAAATGTAGGTAAAAAAAATAACTAATTACACAGTTTAGTTGGAAATCACGAGATGAATCTTTTGAGCCTAGTTGGTCCACGATTGGACAATATTTATCAAATAAAACGAAAGTGGTACTATTCATCAGGTTGAAAAAACTTTCAATCTAAACGTGGCCCTGGTGACATGCATGGTCGATCTTTGTTGAATGAGCACAAAACCCTAAACCCTGGTGGTATATGTGATTGAATTTCAGATGTGTGAAAATGTTCAATCGTCATTCTTGAGTCAGATGTGTGAAGATGTCAATCATATTTTGTTTGCAACAACTGGTGGTATAATATATGAATGAATTTCACAAGCCCACTACAGTTTTTTGTTTTTCTTCTCGCTAGCAAGAGTGCCCGTACGTTACAACGAATTATTAGTGTGCTCTCAATCCCGGCCTCCACCATCCATTTGTGTGCTTGATTACGCACCATTGGTATGAAAATGTGACTTAAAGTATTGGCATGAAAAGTTTTACAAGAGTAGTGATCCATGAAAATGTCACTTAAAATTTTTGTACCTTGCCTCACCGTACCGATCCATGTGTTTTGTTGATGTCCTTTGTCCTACAGACATGTTTATAGGAAGCCATATCTAGCCAGGGAGAAGGGTTTTACAAGAGTGGTGCGTTAGGTGGGCTCAGTCTTCTGTCACTCTCCATTTGGACCTTAAAGCCCAAAAAAGGCAGTTACAACCTAGAAATTTTGGCATATTTAGATTACATATTTAAGTCCACCTTGTCTTAGATTGAGGCTCAAACAGATCCAATCCTAATTTTCCAATCTAGAGAGACTTGCTAGCACCGTGAGCGTAAAGCATTTTTTTAATCTATACATTGTTTTCATTTGTTTTATATTTAGATTACATATTTGCTTTATTTGGATACAAGTAGACGTCAAAATATTGTTTTGTCATTATCTTTATTCAAAATTTGTCTGTTTATTATATTAACTGTATTTGATATGGACTCTTTTGTTCAGGTTTTTTGCTTTCTTGATCCACATGGTAATTTAAGTATTGTTTTCTTGATCGTAATTAGTATTTATTAATTAATTTAATTACATGGATTCTTTATCTAGATATTTTTTATTGTTATAATCCAAATGTCATAGGTGATCATAGGTCATAGGTGATCATTAAAGTCGATGGTGCATATTCTTTTATTTGATCATGGTAACTAAGCTGCCTTGTCTAAAGTGCTAGCCATTTATTAACACTGCTGTAATAAAATAATAAAATAGTAGATACTCAAGATTTTATAAATCATCTCTTTTACTTGGATTGACAATAATTTTAAAATTGACAATCTTGATTAAAAACAATATTTTGCTACTACATTGCAAAGATGGTTTTCATATAATGTAGATATCTGCATGCAGTATAAAATATCAGATACCGATAGTCGTCAGAGTTTGAAAAGTTTGCTTTGTAAAAAAAAAAAGAAAAAAAGAACCCTAAGCGGTGGTAAAAATTATTGTTTTTGCTGTGTCATAAAACCTGAAAAGACGATGTTGGCATAAATTTGCGCGCAGGAGGTTGTGAGGGTGAGTTATGGAAATTGAATATCTTGGTGGAGCGATAAGATTGATGCAAGGGGCCTGCCGCGCCCGGGCAGGGCACCCCGAAAACAAAGCCATACCTTCCTGCTCCGCCGAGCTCGGTGCTACTTAGCCTTGTTTAGTTACTCCAGAATCCAAATTTTGGCACTATGTAAAAAGAAGATTCCTCGTCATATCAAACTTATGGTACATGCATGGAGTACTAAACGTTGACGAAATCAAAAACTAATTGCACAGTTTGGTTGTACTTTGCGAGACGAACGTTTTGAGTCTAATTAGTCAACGATTGAACAATTATTACCAAATACAACCGAAATGCTACAGTACGCTACAGTGCGTACGATTCTGGCGGCGCCAATTCGGCCGGCAAACTAAACGGGGCCTTACTGCTAGCTAAGGTCCTTGCATGAGTGACAGGTAGTCATATGTCCATAGCTCGTGTGCATGCAGAGTCCCGGTGTGATCAACAGAGAATTAATGACCTTGTTAGCTTGAGCTTATCAGCTATTTAGAAAATCGTGTTTTTCTCTCGTAACAAATCAGCCATACAAATTAACCGAAGCCAAAATAAGTCCAGCCGAACAGACCCAATGTTGCTGTACTCCTACTTGTTGGAAATAGTATATTTTGGATATGTATGCATGCTTGTAATCTCAACCACCTGGTGTACACGGCCAAGGGAATAGATCTATGCGTGTGTTGTACATGGTCAGGGAATAATTCTTCACTGCTAAGAATAGGAGATAATCACGTAACACTTTCCTTGACCGGTATTCCAGGTGGTCCTTTGCTATATGTAATGCCACGATCGGGGCTTTTCCGATCTCATCTAACATGCAACACGCTGAGCCCAAGATAGGGTCAGCGCTTCCTCCTACTGCGCCTCTGATTTTAACACTACTGATGAATGAGATGAACAACAACAGTAGCGAAGTCAGCAATTGTAAGAGCAACAACACTGCCCTAGCTAGCATGCAGCAGGACAGAGAGGAAGAGATCATCATCATCGGCAATGCAGGTGCATGGGGTGCACCGTACCGCCGCTCAAGTTTCAACACCTCAGCTCGTCGATCATCATATCTCGAATTCTCAACTACTGCCAGGCAACAGGCTTCCAGCTCTTGGACAGGCTGCCATCGTCGGTCCGGTCTGGTGATCCGCCATTAACTTGCATCGATCCGATCCATCCGTATCCATAATGTACTGTATCCATGGTGCAGACTGCAGAGCAGAGGCGTCACGTCACGGTAGATGCGTGAAGCATGCATGGTTGCTCTTGCTCAACCGGCCTGGTCTTTGCTGACCTAACCGCACGGCCTTTACATGACGTACGTGTCAATCCGACCTCCATGCCATGCATGCAGGACTTGATATGCCATGTAGTACTTTTTTACTTGGATCACCGCTTTCCGCCCCCGGTCCCTCCTCCGCGACGGACCCATGCAATGCATGCATCACTAGCTAGCTGCAGGCGCTGCATCTGCATGCATGCCGACCCCCGGCACCTTCCCTTGCCTGGATCGGTCTATATAACGACCTCCACAGCCACCTAAGCTCTAGCAGACAAACACACACACACGCACGCACACAGCACCTAAGCCCTAGCCACCGAAACCTAGCCGATCGATCGATATGGCTAGCCGCACGTGGCGCAGCCCCAGCGCCGCAATGGCATGCTGCAGCCACCAGCTGGTCGTGGTGGTCCTAGTCATCCTGGCGCTAACGCCCGCCGAGGCGAGCAGAGCCATGCCAACGACGACTAAGACGACGATGGTGGTGGCCAGCGGCGGCACTGGTAACAGACACCAGCAGAACCATGAGGGACCTGCTGCCGCAGCTGCCGGAGCAGCGGACGTGAACAGCGCCGACCAGAAGACCTTCCTGTCGGTGCCGGGCTACGTCGGTGGTGTTGGAGGGTTTGCTGGCGCCGGCGGCCTCGGCGGCGTTGGCGGAGCCGTCGGGGGCATCAGCGGCGCGCTCGGAGGCGTTGCCGGTGGCATTGGCGGCGTGACTGGCGTCGGCGGCCTCGGAGGTGTCGGTGGCGGTGGACTCGGAGGGTTTGGACCTCTTGGTGGTATAGGCGGTGGATCAGGTCTCGGCGGCCTGGGAGGAGGTGGCGCCGGCCTTGGCGGTCTGGGTGGTGGATCTGGTCTCGGCGGCGGCGGCGGCGGCGGCCTTGGCGGTGGATCAGGATCAGGTCTGGGCGGCGGCAGCGGTGGTGGAGGTGGCCTTGGCGGTGGCAGTGGGCTTGCTGGTGGCAGCGGTGGTGGTTATCATAGCGGCGTCGGCGGTGGCGGTGGCTGCCTTCACCCGTGAAGCAAGCAGGCGCCAAGCGTACTAGCGTGCATGCATTGCATGCACACACGTGTCTGCTAGATGCATGCAAGCTACTGCTAGCCTTGCTGTTGTCAGTCGTGTCCATGCATGCATCGTTCCCTTTTGTACTTGTACTACCTGTAAGTTTGTGTATCATCATGTTTTTTTCTAATAATTATGGCACCTTGGTTTGTATAATTAATTGCATGCTTGTTGTTAAATAAATCATAATAAGATAAGAATGCAGCTAGCTACATAGTACATGTTCTAGCTCAATCTAAAACTAGTATTAACTATACTGGTTTGAGT
The DNA here is from genome assembly GCF_019320115.1 of Miscanthus floridulus. Taxonomy (NCBI): domain Eukaryota; kingdom Viridiplantae; phylum Streptophyta; class Magnoliopsida; order Poales; family Poaceae; genus Miscanthus; species Miscanthus floridulus. The sequence goes on along the minus strand of NC_089594.1, from coordinate 85,996,928 downwards.
AATTATTTTGTTTCTCGCAGCTTGCTTGCTTGCTGCAGTGTGCACCGCTGCTGAATCACTTTGGCTTCTTCGGTTCTTCCGTGTCATTGGTGGTGGCGTAACTAGCTGTTCGTTCACCCCGGCCCCTAATTTTCTCGATAAAATTTAGTACTGTATGTGCATGGTGACTTTCCAACCAGTTAATTAACTTCTTGATTGATTCAGAAGCAATAAATAGGATATTATACTCTATCAGGCTCCTACTTCGAATGGACTTAGGCCCATACAGTGCTCCGGAGTTACGTTCTAAGGGGCTTAGGCCCATATAGCATTTAACGGCCTGGTCCATGTACAAATACAATGTCCCGACCCGAGCCTATTTCGGCAGCAAGAAGAAGCCGCCGCCGCAACCTTCTGCTGCGCATGCTGTGTTTTGCTGAGAGCAAAAAAAAGCACAGCAGCAACAGCGGCTTCTGCTTCTAGCTCAAGCATATAACAGTACCAGTACTAATATTATGTGCTGACTTGTTCTCGCTCACTGTGCGTATCGTATGCTGATAGAACTACTAGAGTCTTCTCTTTCCTCACAAGTCACAATAATGTCAAACGCCAGCACTCACGCCGACACGTCTTGTTCGCTTATGCTGAAATGTTGTATCTATGACTGAAAAATAGTGCTGAATAAGCTTGAGTGAATATCAACAACCAAACCAATGCAACGACATCAATACAATTGTCTGGCGACTGCTTCAAGCAGCCAGAACTGAAGTTCAGGTTTCCCACTGTGGTGACTTCCCATTTCCAACCATGCAAGTTAACTTTTCTCACCTCCAACTTCCAGGGATGCCTAAAGAGAATACTTAATGTTAATGCAGCGAAACATTTGCACAAAACATCTATCTCGAGCAGGGAACCGTAGACAAACACATGAAATCATCCAATCCACAAAAATAAATTGATCCACGAATGAATGGTACGGTATCATTGTTTTAGGGATCCTAATACGAGACGACTCGTTACCACAATGCATAGAGGGGAGGTCTGGTCATAAGCGCACCACAAAATCATCTTCATCGTCCCCGTGACTACTTCAAGCTTGCAGAACTTTTCATCAACTAACCAAGAAGTAGTCCGGTTAAGGACTTATCAGCTAGAATCTACAATATTTTTCTCTCACAACAAAACAGCTTCAGCCAGCTTATCAGCCGGCTTTAATACTAGCCGAACAGGCCCTAATTCAGGTTTTCATGTTGATTACCCAAGTCGATCCTGAGTGATTAGTTATTATCAGACATGAGATTTTTTTTTGGCGTTGATGGTGCCCAGACGTCCGTTCGGAACGGATCCGTCGGACGGTAACTTAGGCGCACTACCACCAAAACAGCCCACCGGAACAACATCGTCCACGCGCCGAATGGACTTGCTGGCTTTTCCTTTCTTCCTCTCGCACACAACTTCCTTCGGGACCTTGGCTTCAGGCGCCGCATCTACATAGCACGGAGGTCAGGTCGAGCTCTGCATCGACAGATTCGAGGCTAGGAAAGCTCTCTTCTAATCAAAACATATACTTGCAACATACGTGTATAGCCATTGCATACATACGCAACATCAAGATATATTTTTCCAACATTCAGATGAAACACTTGTAATATACGTATGAAACAGATGAAATATTTAAAACATACATTTGCAACATGTGTGTATAGCAATTGCACACATATGCAACATCTAGATCCACTTTTGCAACATCCAAATGAAAAACACTTGCAACATGCATATGAAATAGATGAAACATTTGGAACATAAGCTTGAAATATACGTGTATAACTATTGCAACATCCCGACCTACTTTTAGCAACGTCGATATAAAACATTTGCGACATACATATGAAACAAACTCTTGCAACATGCGCTTCTAGCGCAATGTCACCTTGCTGCTTGGACGAACGGGTGCTCGTCATTGCGGAGCTCACCGATGTGGCAGCGGCGCGTGCAACTCGCCGACGGGGCAGCGTCACACGAATCTCCTCCACTCGCCTGCTTGCTAGAGCATCATTCGTGGAGGCTCGCCGGCTTGATGGCACATGCATGGAGCTCGACGACGCGTCGATGGTTGGTAGCATGTGCAAAGCTCGCCGCAACGACCATCACAACCTCTGCCCCGTAGTTCCTCATCGAAGTCATCGACGACAGGCTCAGAACGAATGGATAAGAACAAATCGGTGGGAAGCAAGTGGGGATTTCTGTCGCAGGGTAGAGAGATGGAGAGAGCTTAGAGCATGGCCGTTACCTATTGGTCGGGCCGGACCGCTATGCAGACCCGAGACACGACGTCCGCCCGTCCGGAAGCCTTGCATAAAGCATTACCCTTTTTTCTTGGTGGGTGGGTGGGGGGGGGGGGGGGGGGGGGGGGGGGGGGGGGTTGTTTCACCGAAGAAAAATGTTTATTGTTAGATGCAGTTCTATTTTCATCCACTTGGCAGCGTTTCTAAAGATTTGGAGAGAATCAGAACCAATCCACCCATCCAAAAGGCCATATAAATAATAATGTAATAATAGTTGTTGGCGTTTATATTTTCGAAGGTTTGATCAAATCTTGTCCTAAACTACAAGTGTGACGTGAGGAAGTATGATTCCCCATCCATGCATGCCGTGCGTAATAATCTCTAAAAAACTTGCTTCTTCGACTGTGGTATGTATAATTAACGTGGTCAACACAATAGCACAAGGTAGAGTGGCGCACCTTCACCCAACCTGTACAACGACGACCCAACGGCAAATAAAAAAAAACTTAGATAGACCAACTAATAAAACTATATAAAAAAGGCTGAAGATATGTGAACCAATCGAATATTGGATCGACAGCGAGCAAAAGACCAGCGCCACCACCTAAATCACTTGCCGCATCCGCCATGGCAAATTGAGAGGATTATGATGAGGATCAGCGCGACGATGATGCCGAGAACGATGAGCTTCATCTTCATGTTCTGGTACCACATCTTGCGCCGCAACCGCGCGCCATCCCGCCTGAAATCAGCAGCCTGAAACAACACAGAGGAGTCAATGTTCCATTTCAGTTCTTCCCTCCTCTTCTGACACCGGCAAGTTCAGATTACTAAGTTGTTACGCTATAAACAGAAACTTGCAACAAACACTGACCCCCTCGTGGAGCTGCTCTGTCCTTGTGACAAGCCCATCGATCTGTATTCCGCGATCAATGGCCTAAAATATTTCAATCAAATTGCTCATTCAGAAATAGTCAAGTCCAGAGCCCAAAGATAACTGAAGAATAAAAGCAGAATTATTGAAGGTTTCAGTCAAGGTAAGCAGATGCGTGCAGGAATCCATCATCAGGTCATGCATGCCTGGGAAAACATATACTGATATACGTTGGTTATTACCTTGTCAATGTTTTCCATCATGATGCTTTTCACTTGATCGACCTGAGCCTTCACTTTGGACAGCTTACTCACCTCCTCCGGGTGATCCGTACAGTACTGCATCTGATCTCTAAGCCTCGGCCTGTATTGCCAGTCCCCAAGCATGCACAACACATTGAGGAATAAAAAAAAAAAACAAAATGTCTGAAAAAAATCCTTGTTCTTGCAGACGAAGAATGAGAATTGTTACCCGAAATCCCGTGTGAGACTGTTGGCTGTAGCTGTTGTTGCTTTGCCCCCTGCATATCTCTTGTTGAAGTCCTCCTTGATCATCTCGAGGAAGGCCATAGGAATCTGCCGCCCGGCTGACTCGGTTGCGACAACGCAAAATGCTGCAATTTGATCTCAGTTATTAACCCAGGCGGAGTTGACCAAACAGAAATAATGTTTTTGTTCATCTTCCTATATTACCCCCGCCCCCCCCCCCCCCCCCCCCCCCCCCCCCCCCCCCCCCCCCCCAAAAAAAAAAGAGACATTCCAGCTTCCTATGCTAAATGGTGGTAAGCAATTTTGCACTGAAGACTTGCAGTCATACAGCTCTGCTTTGTTTCAGGTCTCGACAAAATATATATTTTTTTCTGCTACATATGTTCAGTTTCAGTCTACTAAACAGAAAGTCAATTCTGTGACTCGGGGGATAACTTAGCATGAAGGCAGGGAAGGAATAATCATGTTACTGACAGAAAAGATTTAAAGCTGTGCAATAAAAGGAGCATCAGCATCCTATCTTAGTAAGCAATAATAAGTTTTGGACTAAAGCTTCAATCGAAATGTTGGAAACAAATTATTGATAAGTTGGGAAGAGTTGTATTTTTAGAAAATTCTAACGCGTCATGATCACTAAGTCTAACTAACAGGCCAATTCAAAATGCTCTTCTGAGTGCTCTGCTAGAAACTCTGACTGAATCCAACAGGAACAAGTGATTTATTATATATCAGTTATATGTTAAACCAGTAGTCAGTAGAGTTGTTGCGCAAGCACCTCCCAAACGATAAACAACAAGTAGAGCTAAGACAGATGATATCCTAAACACATGTTAGCAGTCGATTTTCATTAGATTTCAGATTCAGAGAAGCAGAAGGAACACAAGCAAGGCAATATTAATTAGGAGTTTATTAGTAGGATAAAGTAACATGGTGAAAGTTCAAAGTAGCATAGAATGAAAAACATGATATTGTACCAAGATTTGAGGCAGAAATTTAAGATTTATGCTTTGCAAGAACACAGAGCAACAGACGCACACGGATGCATCTGGTTGGTGGTGTGGTTGATCGAGCTAAGGTTAGCTGAGTACCGTATCCGTCGCTGACGAGGAAGTTGAAGGTGTGGCCGTCGCAGGTGTAGGTGAATCGGTTGTTCCCCGCCGGCAGCTTGTGCAGGCACTGCGCGGCGATGTCCCGGAAGTTGCCCGTGTAGGACGTGTGCTCCGCCACCGCCACCGTGCCCCGCGCCACCATGGCGTAGATGAGCGCCCCGGCAGCAGGTCTCTCCGGAGGCTGCGCCATCGATCCCAGCTGTCGTCGATCGTCTTCTTCTCCGATGGACCAGCAGGTACGCCCCTGACCTGACCTGATGAGAAGGAAGGAAGAAGCAGAGAAGCTGCTGATCTGACGATGACCGATGTCTTTAGCTTAGTGGCCAAGAAAATGGTGGTCTTTACAATGTGCAAGTACCAATTAGTTTAATGAATCCACGCAAGGAAGCTATGTCTTGGTCGAAAGGAGACACCGCGTTGGAAGAACTCAACCTGTCAAGGGTTCTAGATGGGAACGAACGAGAACGAAGCTCCTCGGCCCGCACGAGTATTACAGCAGATAAGAAAGATCAGAACCGTCCGTCCGTCCATTGACTAGCTAGCAGTTGCCCTCTTTTTTTTTTCTTTTGATTTTGAATTGGATTTTGACGAAGAAGTCGCAATCCCAATTTCCCCCGCGTTGATTACTTCGTTGATTACTCCACCTTGGACGACTTGCCTTGTTGTTGAGGCGGCCGGCAACTAAGGAATTTGTCTCCTGCTCCCTCCTAAAATACAATCTCATCCATACGCATGTAAGTATATCTTTTAATTAAACACTATCCATATACGCTTTTTTTCCTGCCTAAAATTATCCATGTAATTGATACACGATCAAATAGCATGTATGCATATTTTTTAAAACTATGTCTTACTAGAAAATTAAGCAAGTTAACAACCCAACTAGTTAATTAGTGAGAGGCAAAGCCTCTTAACATATACTCCTTATTTGGTTCTAAACTTTGGATGCATATCGAGGGATCTTTGAACGGCTCTGCTCTGGGTCCTCCGTGGCTTTAGGTGAAGCCTGACAAACACCAACACAAGAAACGGCTCCGTGAGTCCTAGGCCTGTTTGGACAGCTTATACAATCTATACATCTTCAGATTCTACAATCTAGCGAGCTGAGGTCTGAGGACACCTTCTATCAGCTTCTGGATTGAACTTAACCAATCTGCCCCTCACTTTTTGGCCCACTCAGTGCAGCCAGCTTTTAGAAGTAAGGGCATTTTGGTAACTACACACTGTAAAGTGCTATAAACCAGCTTTTAGAAGTTATATAAATCCAAACAACCTCTCATTTCAGCTTTTATAATCCAGCTTATAGGAATCTGACTTTTAGAAGCTAACTTCTGCAATTCATGGGGATCCAAACGCAGCCCTAAGCTGAAGTAGCTGGAGCGGGTTTTAAACTGCAGGGTAAAGTTGCCTGAACGTAGCTTCTCCGTGCGGTTGAGATGCAAAGTCATTTTTGAAAATTTTATATGAAAATGACAAAATTCATGTGCATGTGTACTAGTAGAAGACAAAAAAAAAACCAAGAATTTTGTCTTGTAGTGCATGTATAAGTGGAAAAAACATCTTAGGTGTGTTTAACTTTTTTACTTCAAACGATGTATTTCTAAAATTTTATATAGATTGAAGAACGTAAAACTAGTATTACTAGATTTATCACTCTCATAATATATAATTGTTTTTATTCAAGATAATATTTTATACATATTTTTAGTCCATGTGCCATAATGGAAACCGTGTCAATGCCCTAATGGACTTATATTTCCGATTTGAGAAAGTAGTTAACAATTTTGACAACACCAAGAAAGCATATATATTAGTCAAAGAGAAGGAATCAAATCAATACCTCGTTTTCTCAGTGAGAGATCAACATGCAGTATTTTCTCAGCAAGTCCCTGGAACGTGCAGGTTTTTCTTTGTTTTGGAATAAAGAAACACGAACTAAATAAATTAATACCATTCGGCCCTGGTACTAACCAATAGAATGGACCTGCTTATCTGAGAGCCCTGTATATATGGAGTAGTAGACTAGTACCCTTTCCGTTCCAAATTGCAAGAAAAAGTTTGAAAAAGCCGACTCAATTTAGAACAGAGGTTACAGTTTATAACAAAGGGAGTAGTATAACTAGATAAGCAGCGAGCTGTCAAGTCAAGCTAGGGCAAGCTTCAATTCCAAATGTTGCTCATCAGATATTCAGATGCCTGCACATAATACAAAGACAATTCTCTGTCATTCAGAGTTCACACCTGACACTGGATCTGATACTTCAGGCTACCAGTTGCTACCAGAACACTGAACAAATAAGTGGATTTTTCTCGGCAACTCATATCAAGCTTCGCTATCCTTCACATCATGGGCAGCTAAAACTAAGCTAAAATATATTGATCACAGGGTGGCCAGGTTTAGACCTTGACGACAAAGTACATATGGAGTCTCACATGTACTGTGGAGTGGAGATACAACAGGGCTCTACAGACGATTAATGTGGTAGTACAACAGCAACGTAGCACAGGTTATATGGCACCTACTCCAGCTGCCTGGCAAAACGGCGACCAACTACAAGTCAAAACGGACCTATATGTGTCGCTAAAAGCAGCAGCAGTCCATGCATGTGTATCATATATAGCTGAGTCAGAGGCATCCGCTACTTGCACTGCCTTGGGTGGAACTTCTCCTCCAACAGCAACGACGTGATCAGCCGCTGCAGTCGCACAGCTCCACGGCCAGGCTGGAGGAGGCTGGTGTTTCCAATCACCGTGCAAGGGTCGCTCCCGTTCTCCCGCGTTCCAGCACACCAGCCTCCCGGAGTCGGCATGTCCACACCACGGCCCAGGATCTTCTCATCTATCTTGTCCAGCACCGGATCATCCTCGTGGAACTTCCGAGCAAACGGCGCATCGCTGGCAACCATGCGGTCTAAGTCTTCGACTGTCAGGTAGTGCGGGTGCTGCTTCGGAGGGTTGTCCCATGAGATGTAATGCAGGTCATGGTTCACGGTCGTGTTCTTGAATTCGTCGGCGTTGCAGACCACAGTGTGGAAGTATCCTTCAGGCGAGGAGATGAAATTGGAATAGTACATGAGCACTGTGCGAGGTAGGTTATCCCAGCCCCATATGCAGTATTCAACAAAAGGCCTAGACAGTGCCATCCAAGCAGAACCTGCAATGTTATGCGGTCATCAGGTGCCTCTATATCTAAAAGATCCAGAGATTCAAAATCAACACTAATTCCCTAGTAATGGTTCAAACTAATAAAGCTAGCCTCATTCCATAAAAGTTCTCAGAGATATTACTAGCCCTGCTAGTTTTAAAAGCAAGAATAAAGTCCATATAATTTCCTTGTCAATAGTTATCGAAGAAAGCAATTGTTGCTAAGATTTGCTCCTCGGTAATGATGATTGATGAATGCTCGTTGCAGATGTCAGCTCCACATTTTTACATCCTCTGCTTATCTGTTTAAGCTGTCTGGACCTAGAGCATTTTTATCTGAGTTGTGGTAAGTGTTTAAGAAATAGGAATAGATTAATTTCCTGCCTAGACAGAAGCCAAAAGTTCCGTTTTTGTGGGGGTGGCTAAGCATGTATAATGGATGTGAAGGGCACCGCATTAAGGAAAAGCTATATTTTTGTTTTATGGCAAGTTCATTGGCACAGCTTCTGAATTTAGTAACTGACATAGATGCCTGGTTATCTGTTTAATCTGTCTGGACCTAGAGTATTTATGTATGAGCTGTAGTAACTGCTTAAGAAACTGGAATCAACTAATTTCCTGCCTAGACAGAAGCAGAAAACTCTTTTTTGGGGGTGGCTAAGCATGGATAATGGATATAAAAACTGAGCACCATATTATATTAAGGAAAAACTTGATTTTTGTGGAAAGTTCATTGACACAGTTTCTGAACTTAGTAACTGACACATAAAACAAGGATAACCTTTCAAATTAATGACAGCTAACAAATGCATCGGGTGAGTAATCTACTAGCTTGGAATGCCTTGGTTAGTTTCCAAAACAGGAGGTCATCTTTATATATAAATAAATGTGTTGCCATGCAAATGTTGTCTACTACAGGCAATAAACAAATAGAATCCCAAATGTTTGTTCCAGAAATCAGATCAAACAAAATAAGATTATATAGATGAAAAGGTAACTTAAGCAAGGAGAATTTCAGGCAGCGATATATTACACTGTACAAACGAAGAAGCTAGAAAAATACCACATCTGTATGTAGTATTGTGTAGAAGACCTAAGGTAAACTGCTGACTGAAATTTATTAACATACTAAAAATTAATTTGAGTTGGTGACAACCCAATCCCTGTACCAATTCACACTTCAAAATTTTGAACCGGTCACCACAACTAGAAATATCAAGCTGTGTTTAACATGTGGCAAAGATCCAAGAGTCTGAAGGTTTCAACAACATCACATTCAATTATTAAAAAAAATCATTGAAGACATTCTTGCAAATGTGACAAGGGCAGATAGAAAATGTAGCCAGGTACAACACATTGCAAGATTAAGCTATGAGCTGCTATAGTAATCTGCACAAATGTATGGTAAATTGTACACAATTCTTTGTGTTAAGTCTAGGTAGAATGTGAATCTTTAGAGTAGCAGGTCAGATCGGATGGAAACATACCAGTGAAGAGCTTGAATGCTGTAGGGACACTCCGCCTTTGCGGTATCCAGAACACGTCGGCCTTCTTCTTCATGTAGAGCCCTGGATCAATGATGACCGGCTTTGCCCTCTGAAACCTATACGCCATCAGAGACAAGCAAGGTAGAGTAGAAGTTGCCCTGAATCAGCACCCTTCAGTGATGGATGAGTGAAGAAAAACCATGAAGGAAGCAAGGAAGCACGCACTCCTTCCATCCAATGTCGCTGGTGTGGTCGATGAAGTTGAGATCGCGCGGCAGCTTGGAGAATACATGTATCAAATCTGCACCGGCAAGTTTGGAAGTGAAAAGAAGCCAACCCAAGGCGGGGCTTTTGTAGATTAGAAATGATGACTTGGATGAAGAAGAAGAAAGGAAGGCACTTACCATCCTGCGTGACGAGCGGGTAATCGGAGGCGGAGAGGTTGATGAACCAATCCCAGTGTGAGCCGCCGTCGCCGGCATGGCCCCACAAGAATGCGGCGGCGGCGTGGAGCGTGTTGGCGACCATGGTGGGTCCGCGGTAGGTGACGAGGTTGGCGCGGTCGACGACGCGGACGTTGGCCGCGGCGGCGATGGCCGGGTGGGAGGCGAGGTCGGCGGCGAGGCTCCTGCGGTCGGAGTCGGGCGCCTCGGCATCGAGGTGCAGGATGTAGCGGTTCCTGGGGTGGTAGAGCGCGAGGAGGACGCGGCGGAGCGCGGAGGCGTCCCCCGCGGATCCGGAGATGAGGAAGGCGATGCGGGGCGGCGAGGCCGCGGCGGCGGGGGACGGCGGGGTGGGGGCGAGCTTGTGCTCCACGAAGAGCGCCGAGGAGGAGGGCGTGGAGGTGGAGGGGAAGGGCGAGGGGAAGGTGGTGAGGGCGACGAGGAGGAGGAGCGAGAGCGCGGAGCCGACGGCCAGAGGGAGCAGCCAGCGGCGGTCGACGGCGGCGTGGAGGGAGTGCGCGAGGGGCTTCATCGCCGGCGGTGGATGTGGGGGGGTGGGGGCCCAGGTGGCAGCTTGTGCCGGGCGGCGCTTTGCTTTGCTATCTAGGAGTACTTTGAGCCTCGCCTGCAGGGGTTTGGGTGGTTGACCTGTCCACGTACTTTACTTTGGGAGGAGGCCTCGTCAGTCGTCACCTCCTCCATTCATTTTTTCTTCTTCTTCGTTTGATTGATTTCGTTTTCATTTTGCCGGAAAATCAGATCTTAGTTTCAAACAAAAAAATGAAATCAACGCTCCTGCCGAACACTATTAACTTAGTTGGAGCAGTTAATGCATTATCTAATATACGGAGTCCTATACCTTAATGCAAATGCTCGAAAGGCGCTCCCACAGTCTGAGTTTTTTTATAATATGCATGCTATTTATGTTCAAATAAGAAACTTATAGCGAATTGAGCCAGCTCAACTTATTAGACTTTTATATGATGACACCCAAATGGACGCTTCTAAATTTATATCACGTTCATATGGGTAAGTATACGCAGCATTCTATATATAAAGAGATTGTGATAACTAATAATTAAACCGCTGGAAAAGCATTGGCAACAAATTGTCTGGATCTATCCTCCTAAAGCAAAGGGTTTTTGTCACAGGTAGCTAAAGCCAAAGGACATGCGTTACTTGTGACTACATTGAACGTCATTACGTATATCTATGAAGTACTCCTATATAGCATAATACCTTCAGTTCTTCCTTGCTCGAAAAGGAACAAATTCAGTACACGAAACGTCATCATTTACGTATGTATTACCTCTGAACAACTTCCACAAGAAATCTGTGACTACAAACAAATTTGTCCTCATTAGCTAGTGTCCTGTTGCATTAGCATTAGCATTGCCATTTGCCAGCCACCTAATGCATTCTTCACCACCCAAAAGAGAGAGAGAAAAGGGGGCCCTTCCAGATCGTGCAACGCGGCACAAGTGGAGTGCAGTGCAGCGAAGAAACCGGTCCAAGTGTCGTCATCATCATCTGCTAACTGAAGCCTCATCTCGTATGCATGAAGGCATCAGACACATTGGCAACATGAAGGCCTCTTCCTCCAGCCACGGCCATCAGACGACGATGAGCAAGGTGCGGCAGATGAATGTACATATGCACCAGAGGACCACTCTGTGTGTGATCATGGAATAAAGTGACATGACACATGAACAAAAGTTTCCCCAGCTCCTCTGTTTTCCTGGCAAACAACTGAATATGTAGTAGTATTTACCAAGACCCGGCCTACAGCAAACTTAGGCTAACACTCGTATTCTATATGGAGTAACAAACATCAGATCCCTAACTGACTGGCAATCTTATTGTGATTTCTTCCTGGTAACAAATGCACCATATCAGGACTGGTCATTTCTCGTTGCACATGATGAGTGACTCAGCAGCAGGATCCTACCTTACCAACAAACCCAAAACATATATAATGACAGACAACAGATGCATTCCCATCTGATTGTTCAGTCCTGTCATTGGCGCCTTCGACGACGGACCAGGAGGCGCTGCCCCATTGCCCGTCTCAGGTCTCTCTGTCGGGCAAGTATAGCTGCAGAGGCTGGGCCTCACAACTCGGTACACGCCTTTGCTCGCCAACACATAGATGTCCTTGTTGTTGTCCTCACCAAACGAGTATATGTAGCCAAGAGACGGGAGAAGGCTCCCAGCAGCGGTGTCGCAGGGTATTGGAGAGTCCTTGGAGCAGCTGAAGGGGATCAGAGTGGAGGTGTAGTTCCCACTGCTCTCAGGGGTCTCTGTGCCGGTCCACATGGCCGAAGCGTACAGGTCAGCATACAAATACCTGGAAACACATTAATGAGATACATACACCTCATGAGTTGAATTTCAAGAATTGGTCTGTGCAAAAGGAGTTCCGGATGAAAGCAATGGACATATTGAGATAGCAGTATGTATTGAGCGAATGATGATGATGATGATACCTTCCATACAAGCAGGGATCAGTGGACCCTCTATAGACATAACCTCCCATGATTGATGCCGACCCAATATTCTTATTGACATCGGAATGACTGTATCCCATGATTGGAGGAATGGCGTTTATGGAGCTGAGTGAGGTATTTCCTCCAGGTGCCCACTGTGGATGATAAACAAGTGGACCCTCAAGCGCACGCCATCCATAGTTTCCGCCTTTGGAGATCAAATCTACTTCTTCGTATTCATCCTACACGGTTAACGTCGTCCAAACACAAATGAAGCTGTTTACATACATATTCAGTTCCACAACAATGACTAGAAAGCAATGAATCCCTGACTCCAAGTCACATAAGGCAAACTAATCAAGCAAGTCAACATTAGTAACTAGCAAATTAAACATGGATTACTGAGGCACTTGAATGGTACCTGCCCAACATCTCCACAGTAGAAGTAGGAAGGCCTCTCAGAATCGAAGCTGCATCTCCACGGGTTTCTAAGACCCAATGCCCAAATTTCGGGTTCTAACTCGCTATCATCAGAATACGGGTTGTCTTTAGGAATAGAGTAGTTGCCCCACAAACTTGTGTTACTAATTTCACTAGTTCCTGAATGAAAAGAAAAAAACAAAAATCAGATCATGTTGCGCTCATTCAGAAAAAAAAAATAATAGTCTATCTGACAACTATATGTTTGGCAGAGGAAACCAGCTAACCCATACTCAACTCATATAGACTAATTTGAATTGCAGACATCAATTTGATAAGTAACAAGTGCTTGCAAGATTCATAGCCGTGGCCCAACAATTAATTCAGCATAAAAATGATAGCTAACAATGCTGCCTGTACGAATGCCTGTTTCATTTTTTAAAGTTTCAGAAATCAGCTCCACCTGACTTTCTTCATGGAGATTATTATAACAATGTGTTGGTCAATCTGGACAATGCGTAATGATATTATCTTCAGAGGTATTCCACATTCAGTCCAAAGATGCAAGATGGTCTTCAAGAAGGAATTTGCTCTGGTTATCGTTCGAGCAAAAGCAGCTTTTCACCCCAATATAGACTCATGGCTAGAAGCATTTGTGTAATTGCTTTGATTTTCTTCTTATCCTTCTTTGTTTCCTGAACTTCTTCTTAAGGACTGTCACTGTACTGTTTTTATTATTAATAATAAAATTCCAGTAGGGGGTTAAACCCCTCCTGTTTCATTAAAAAAAAAGATCCCAGTCTCATCTAGTCATCTTCTGGCATCTTTGACTAACATGATAGCTAATAGTACTGCCCATGCGTCCAATAATTTGCTAACTTATTAGTAGCCACCGTAGCCACCGCGGGCCTAAAAGAGAGAAATCATTGGAATTGTCTAACTCGAAGGTTTTGTTTGGTGGTTAGGACCAGAGTTTAGTACTGATGTGTCCGTTTTGTTTGCTAGTGCTGAGGCCAAAGTCTTCATGTAAAGTAACTAAGATGAAAAGCAAGATCAATTTATGGAGATGAAAACACAGAAATTAAATGGACTACAGGAAAACAATAAAATATAGAAATTTAATTCGAGCAAAGCAACAAACAAATAACAAAGAATTCCAATAATTAACAAGTCAGCAAATGACATAAAGACTCGAAGACTTACTCGGTGTAATGTCAACGTCAAGCCTCATAATTTTGCCCAAAAGTGACTTCTTGTTCTGAGCGAAATTAAAAGGGTCGCCCTTTCCTCCACCATCGCCCGTCATGAGGTAGAGGTACCCATCGGTAGGACCAAAAAGTACCTGTCCTCCATGTTGAGATGTGTAAGGTAGCCCCATTGTGAAAATCCTTCTAACCTCAGACGGATCAGCAGAAGTTGCCTGACAAAGCATTTCAAGAAGAATGTGAGCACTGAACAGATGAAGTTCAGGGAACATCAAGACAGTGATTGGAAGAGTATGTTCAGAGGAGCAAACCTCAGAAACATTTGCTGAGGAGCCTTTGGCTGAATATTCTGATACAACAACTTGATACTGGCACGGTTGAGCACCATTCTCAGTACCAAGCTTCGAAGGATCGCAGCCCACATCAGAATTGCAGGAGCACCTTCCAGTGCAGCTGGGTGACTTTGTCCTATCACAGTTGTAAGAGGCAAAGAAGCGGCCATTGGTAGCAAAATTGGGATGGAATGCCATGCCCATGAGTCCAAACGCCGAATCAAAGTGCACCTGATCAGTCAGATCGACAAATGGGCTTGCTTCTTCGAATTGCAGAGTGCCCCCAGATCCTTGCTCAGGGACAGTGGCCAACCATATCTTCCCAGGTTGGCTGCCAAGGAAGATCCTATTGGAGCCATCCGGGTGAGGAGCCATGTTAAGGTAGGACCCATTATCGATCCTCTCAAGGCATATCCCTTTAGGGGAGGGTGAAGGTTGGGTGGCGCTAAATGAGACCGTGTCACCACTGAAGCATACAGACTGGTCATCAGGCGAACCGCCAAAGGAGCTGCAGAAGTCACTTTGGGACTGCCATGCATCGGTGAGCTTCGACGGTGAACTAGGAGGCGGTGCGGTGCCTTGCAGGGGAGGTTGGAAGGGGGAATTAGTGATGCTGACATCCTTGCAAGTATCCCAAACAAGTTTGCAGTAGTCCTGAGTAGTGGTTTCCTTGGACTGAGCAGAAGTTGCCGACGCCGTGGAGTTGCAGAGGAAAGGAATCGTCCGAATCTTTGGCCCGGCATTGAACAAGTCAGCAGAATATGGACTGCATTTCTGGAAGCAGAGTTGTTGAATTCAGTGTATTGTCATGTAAATAAACTTCCTTTTTTGAGTGAGACATCTAAATTGACATGTAAATTAAATTGCTTTTTCTGAGTGAGACATAGATCTCAGTCAGTTCAGAGGGTATTGGTAACCAAATTCAGTCACTTGGAATGATGTTATACTACTACTTAGATAGAATACGCAGAGTACTGTCAAATATGGTTTCTTTTATTATTGTTTGGTCTGAATTTGTAGAAATATTTAGACTGGACATTAATTTTACAGCAATCATTGTGACGCTAGCGAACGTTTTTTGTTTAGTGCATCTAGCATTTTTCTGCAGGATTTTTTTTACAATGATGCAGGACTCTGTTGATTGTGACTAGTTGAGTATCAGGAAAAGCAAAAGTTTCAATCTTCCTGTACATAAGAACAGTGCAGGTGAAGATAACAGTAAGACTCGCAGCAGAATGGAGCAAATTAGCAAATCCATCTGCACCGAAACCCTGCCCGGCTGACCCCCAAAGCATCAAACCCAGGCAAGCAAATCGTCGAGCAGGTGAGGAGCGGTTTTATATATATAAAAAAATAAAAGAGCAAAGTTTGCGATTTTTTTTTATTTTTAACGCTTTTTGTAAACTAATTTTAAATCTAATACTGTTTTATTTTATTTTTTAAACTAACTTTTGCCCGCACCTATTTCTCTGGCGCGGCGAAACGCCTGTGCCGCGCCATGCATGGTGGCGCGGCGAGAGGGATGACGTGGCGGCGACCGAGGTGCTGACCGGTGACGTGGCAGGGTTTACTGCGCCACCGATCTTGGCGCGGCGCCGCCGCGCCATCTCTCACGGCGCGGTAGTCCCAGGTAAATATCGCCTGCGAGCCGCCCTCCCTCTATCTGTCTTAACACGGTGGACGACTTCCGCGCCGCGCCCTCCCGCCACTCCCAAGTGCTGTTGGCGCCTGGCCCTCCGTTGCCGCCTCCCTCCCCCCCCCCCTTCCATTCCCTGGCCGCCTCCCTCCCTCCTCGGTCTCGTTTAAGGTAATGACACACTTTTTATTTTCGTTTGAATGGTGGATTGAAATATTATGAATGTGAGTTAAGGTTAGGAGGAAAATTATGTTTGAAAACTATGGGCTATGGTTTGGAGGAAGATATTAGTTTGATTTTGTCAATGTTAAGGTTAATTATTTAGTTAGAAGTATGTTTACCATGTATATTTTTGTTGCTATAAGTGTTGGTTATACTATTTGAGTTGTAATGCAAATGATTATATTTTACATTAATTTGCGTTGTTTTGATTGATGTTTAATTTGAACTATTTTATTAAATGGAAGACATGTTTCGGGAGCAGTTGTGGCGAAAACGGGGTTGTCCTAGAGAATTGTACCCCCGACAAGTCTAGCAAAGATGCCCCCGTCCCTCCTGACCTCCCTGTCCCTAACTGTGACTGTGGTCGTCCGCCCGACGTGTTTCAATCGAGACATCGGCCACAGCGGCTTATTTCTTCTACACATGCAGTCGTTTTAATGTAAGTAATTATTTCCGTATATTTTTTCTTCATTTGTATTACTAGGTTACTAATATTTTGTTGGAATTTTGTTGTGTAGGCCCATGAGAGGTGCTTTTTCTTTTATTGGATCGACGGTGCAGACAAGTTTGACCCTAGGTACCTCCTTTTCGACGATTGGTAGAGAGGGCGACATCCACGAGAGCACTTCGAGTGGTGGGTTCCACCTCCCCCTACCCCCCTCCAATAACGGCTAAGGAGAAGCACTTAGCCGTAGTTAGACGACTCGAGGAACCTCCTCTGTGCGATTATGGAGATCGAGCTGTGATAAACCCTGAAAATACGTTGGAGTTTGTGTGTCCAAACAAGCATGAAGTAAGTGCAAAGTGTATGTGTTGAAATGTTGAGCTATATGTGTTCATATACTAATGTCACCTTATTTAGGTGTTTTCAATGGCGAAGTGACGTTTCAATGAGTGGTTGTATGGTCCTAAGAACCAATGGCCGAAAGAAGCGTCAAAGGTCAAGGAAAAGAAGAAAGAAAAGGTAATTTACAAAGCACCTCCTGTCATGTGCCAATGTGGTGTTAAATCCAACTATGGCCTAGTCCATTCGGAGCTTAGATGTTGATGCAAAAGTGATCTGCAAACACAAAGGGCTAATACCCGAATCGATATCCAAAGCGTGCCAGTCGATTTGACCTGCTAATCGACAAGGATGAAGATACGAACACTTTGGTCCTGACAACAGCGATACGCCCGGAAGTCACGGCCAAGAGGTGCTCACGCGGAACTCGAGAATCGCCGAAGGTCGCACTGAAGCGATGCAGTTCGCCGAATCAATGAGAACTCGTAAAAAAGGAAAAATATGCAAATTGACGAAGTCGTCGAAAAGTAAGTAGATGCAAATAAGAGTAAAAGTTGGTTTTGATATTGATTGAGATATATCTATTACATTGCCCCTTACTCCATATTTATACCCTGATCTAAAGAGACACAACCAAACACAACTAGGACACCAATCCCATATCTAAGGAAACACGTGACTCTTACATGAATCATACCCTAACAAATATAGAAAAGGAAATCAACTCCTATCTATTTCCCTGTCCGCCTCAATTACGATGGAAATCTCACCGTCCTCCTTCCCATCGGCATACTCCCTATTTCATTGGCAGTAGTCTTCAAGTCTTCCTTCATCGGCATACTCCCTGTTTCATCGGCAGTAGTCTTCAAGTCTTCCTTCATCGGCATATTCCCTGTCTCATCGGCAGTAGTCTTCAAGCCTCCCTTCATCGGCATCGACAATAACACCTCCAACCTCATCGGCAACGCCCGAGTCCAAATCAACCTTTACATCGACCATCACCAGCTATCGGTAACCATCTTTACAAACTGGCTTTCATTGGCTATCAAAGTATTCAATAACTTTCCCCTTGCCGATTAGTCCACTCCGATTATTTTGACACGTGCAAAAAACGGTGTCAACACATGCCCCCCAATTTCGGAGTATAAAACCATTAATGCTCCGAAATTTACTCCAGATAACGCTTGCCTTTGCCCGATTACCGTAACTCATTCTCCAAGCCAAAACTTGATTTGCTATCAAATCCAATCAAATCTAATCTTGATTCACGCACTTCAGTAAATATCGCACAATCGCCAACCACTCTTGCCTTGATTACGGTTGAGATACCAAAACAATAACCCATCGGCAAGATCTTAACATGATAATGCTGCCATTTTCAGAATTAAAATATCATACATCGATATCCCTTCCAAGTCATGATTACTTGTTATCAACTCATCTGTACAATCCCCTGATTATCGCGCGAACAGTTACCATATCCCTCTGAACCGCCTTGACCTATATGCGCGCGACATAGAGATAAGTCCAAAATACCCTTATTCTGGGCGGCTTATAAATAGATTTCTCCGGAACCCTCATTTTCTATCTTCAGCCTCCAATCCTTGGCATTCTCTCTCTCCGGCGGCGACTCCGACGAACAACCGCGCGACCTCAACCAACAAGAACCCTTCTCCGGCGCTAACTTCAAGTTTCCGGCTCGTACCTCCACCTTCCTCAAGACAATGGCCATCAACTTCGACGTCCCCGCGGTTCGCTCCACTTCCATTACCTTTTACTTTGATCTTTTTGCAAATTCATTTAGTTGGTGATTTTTCCTTTCTTCTGTCTTCTGGATTCCATAACCCTAGGAACTGCGCAACAAATTAATTATCCCAACCGATCAGCCGCACGTCCAATGCCTTGGACCAATGGGCAACCCAGATCCAACCGATCTGATCAATGCAGAGGTTAACAGAATCCCCTTTAGAGCCCAAAATTTCTCTTTGAATTTGTGGAAAGACATATTCCGATCTTGGCCCAAAACCACCAAAGGGTGGAAAGATTGGTACTTGAGGGTTAATAGATCGATGCAAGTATACTGGGCAGAACAAAGATTAGACCAATGCATCAGGCTCTCTATTGCCGATATGCAGAAAAATGAATCAATGATAATTGCAGCTGCTTATTTCTGGTCAGACACGACCAATACTTTTATGTTTGGACATGGCCCAGCTACTCCTACCCTTGCCGATGTCCACATGCTTACTGGCTTGGACATCTCAACTACCGATGAAGGCTCCATCTATGGTAGAAAGTCTGAATATAGGGTGAATACCCGCAACATCGGTGGTTGGACAGGATATATTCAAGAATACCAGAAAACCGGGACACTTAGCCAGAGGGAACATGCCACATTCCTGAATATGTGGTTAGAAAAATTTATCTTCTGTGGTCGATCAGTAGGACCAACCAACGCCTTCCTCCCTGCAGCTGAACTTTTGGCTAATGGCGTAAGGTTTCCTCTTGGCCGATACCTTCTGAGCTCCACTTATCATCTTCTTCATCAAGTGTCTCAGAAACTTTTGCTTGGCGAACCCATCGGCAACCTGGGAGGTCCGTGGTGGTTTATCAACATGTGGCTGAATGCCCATATGCACAAACGTTTGCAATGGGACTTTTTTGCTCAACAATTCCCACGAGAAATTGCTGAAGACTATGTGCTTGGAGATGATGAATCGGCAACACGCTCACCCCTCAATTTTGGTGAAGCCATAATTGTCCTTCCTGGAACAGAAGCCAACGAAGACCAAATCGGCAGATTCTTTCAAAGCTTCTACAATGGTCTTTCTCGTGATCATAGGGCCTGGGTGCCTTATATCGACGAAGAAAACAGATTCCCCCTTCTTTTCAACTTTGCCGATGACACTCTGAATCAAGATAATGAGCTCATGATGGCTATCATCACTCCCAGGGCAATTCCAGTAAACACATTCGGCAGCGGGAAAAACACCAACATTACATATGAATTTTACAACCCATCGGCAGTATCCCGCCAATTGGCTTTTGGGCAACTGCCAATCAAACTCTGCTTTGCCGATGTGATCAAACCCAGGGAAACAATCACCTGCGGAACAGACTGGAACAAGGTAGTACAACTCTCCCCCGATGCCGATACTACAGATGTTGATATATCCACCTGGACACCAATATCTTTCATCACCGAGTCATATAAGCAATGGTGGCGAGAGTGGAAGGAACAACTGTTCGCAACTTCTGTTCACACATATCGGCACATGATCGACCCTGAATATGCCATCCCTGACGACGCGGTAAGTTTCCTTTAACTCTCTTCTGCTTTTCCCTTTATATATCAGTAACTGATTCTCTTGTAACAGGTTAACAACCCAGCACCATCGGTGAGTAAAAGTGGGAAACCCTTCAATCTCCGGCCTGTTTCCCCAATATCGCCGATCGGCTACAACGCTCCCACCTTAGCCGCTTTGACCCACCAGAAGATTCGTACCAAGACCATCACTTCTAAGTCCAAATTGGCTACATCCAGGGCTACTCCATCGGCCGCTGCTACAACCTTGGTCAAAGCATTTAAGGTAACAACCTTGATTATTTTCACTTATGCCGATCACAAACTGTATTAACCTTAATCATCAGGGGGTAAAAGCTGCTACTGGATCATCATCGGCAATTCCGCCGATATCAAGCACCACTTCTTTCGATAAACCTTCAGAGGTAGCTTCTTGACTTTACATTTTATCTGTTAAATATCATATCTTACACTTGTTTTGCAGCAACAATTGGGTACATCGGCAATCGTACCAGATGTCCAAGCTTCACAACCAACAAGTGTCGATGCCCCCCAGCCAATCGTTGCCGATGCCCAAGCAAAGCACAAAGCTGTAATAGATACTGAAGCACAGCCAAAACGACAAAGGTCTATGCCGATCCCTACATCTGCCCCAATGTCATCGGTCATCATACCTCAAGAGCCCACCACCGATGAAGTCACAGAGGATATCCCATCGGCAAGCTCAGCCGATCCCCCACACGACATACTCCAGGTTGCTTCCTCCAGTCAAGCACAGGAAATTGCCTTGAAACAGGTAAACCAATCAACCTATCTGATTTTACAATACTCACACTTACTCCTAACTGATCTCCTTTTCTCTCTCTCAGGAACAAGATTCCCCGAACAGCCTATTTTCCTTTGCCATTGACATTTCTGACGATGATGGAGAGGAGACAAGTTCTTCCCTTGCGCTAGGAACAATATCGGCAGAGACTAAATCCAAGTTGGAAACCCTCCTGAACTTGCTACAGCAAGGAACCGCCCAACTGGTAGATGGCTCGGACCCCGCAAAGGCAATTTTCAAAACAATTCGTGGCCAGGTCCCTGCCGATGTTGAAGAAGTACTCTTCCCAGCAGCCCACTTAGAAAGCCGCCAACTGCAATATCAACGGGCTGCTCAGCGCATTGCCGATAGAGCAGCTCAAGCTCAACTCAAAGAAGAAATGCTACAACTGAAACAAATCGCTGATGAGAAGCACAAGGGCATCGTCAACTTGCAGACTTCGGGTGCTGCACTTAAGCAGAAAATCTTGGATCTATCGGCAAGGAAGGCAGCTCTATTGGCTGAATTGAAAGAAATCGATGCAGCCTTAACTCATGCTCAACAAGAAGAAAGCCAGCTACCCAATGCCGTCAAAGCCCTTCAGCAAGAAAGAGATATCCAAGCTCGCAAAGCTTTAGCCATGAAGAAAAAACTCAAGCCTATGGAGGGTGCTGCCGATGACGATATCAAAGAAATGGAGGAAGCCGACCAGATTCGCCCGCGTGCGATATTAGCTATCCAATCCTTGTTGAACGTGTAATCTTATTTATTGTATCGGTACTTTATGAGACATTGACACCCTTGCATAACTCTAGCCGATAGTACTGTTATCGGCACTTATACTTTTATGCATCTGTCCAGATACTAGGGTAATATTTCTTTAAATATTTTCCATTTAACGCTCTGGGAAACACAACCCCTTCGAGGGTTTCTAAAATATATGCATTACCAGGAATAGACTGATTTATCCGATATGGACCTTCCCAATTAGGAGACCACTTTCCAAACTTTGAACTTTTAGTCTCAATCGGTAAAATCAATTTCCAGACCAGATCTCCATCGGCAAACTCTTTTACTTTCACCTTCTTATCATACCATCTAGCTACTCTTTTCTTATTTTCTTCGATACTAACTAAAGCCCTTAACCGATGACCCGCCACATCTTCCAACTCATCCTTCATAAGAGTATTATAATCATCGGCTGTCAGCTGATTTTGAGAACGTATTCGTCTAGAGCCAACCTTAATTTCCCAAGGCAATACTGCATCGTGTCCATATACTAACTGATAAGGCGTTACTTTGGTTGCACCATGGCATGACATCCGATATGACCACAAGGCTTCATTTAATACTGTATGCCACCTCCTAGGATTTTCTTCAATCTTGCGCTTAATGAGCTTGATGATCCCTTTGTTAGAAGCCTCAGCTTGACCATTAGCTTGAGCATAATATGGAGAAGAATTTAAAATTTTAATTCCCATACCTACAGCAAACTCATCAAATTCTCCTGATGTAAACATAGTGCCCTGATCGGTAGTGATAGTCTGAGGAATACCAAATCGGTAAACAATATGCTCTTTCACAAAATCAATCATATTGACCGATGTCACCTTTTTTAAAGGAATTGCCTCAACCCACTTTGTGAAATAATCGGTAGCAACCAGAATAAATTTATGTCCTTTACTTGATGGCGGATAAATCTGACCAATGAGATCAATAGCCCATCCCCGGAACGGCCATGGTTTGATTATAGGATTCATAGCCGATGCAGGCGCTCTTTGAATATTACCAAACTTTTGACACCCCTGGCATCCCTTAAAATATTTAAAACAATCTTCAAGAATAGTTGGCCAATAGTACCCATTCCTTCTGATCATCCATTTCATCTTGAAAGCCGATTGATGTGCCCCACATACTCCTTCATGAATTTCACCCATCAAGCTTTTCGATTCATCATTGCTAACACATCTGAGTAAAACTCTATCTATAGTTCGATAATATAATTCATCATCGAGGAGCACATATTTGGTAGCTTGGAACCTTATACGTCTCTCAACCTTTCTATATGGATCCTTTAAATAATCGACAATCTCTTTCCTCCAGTCATCGGTATCAACTGCCGATGTTAGCACTTCCTGAATAGGCTGATATCCTGAAGCATGCTGAGCTAGTCGATTAGCTTCCTCATTATGCAATCGAGAGATATGTTCAAGACGAAAATCTCTAAATCCTTTCAACAATTGCAAACATCTTTCATAATACGAAATCAAAGCTTCACTTCGGCATTCATAAATTCCAGCCAATTGATTTATAACTAGCATAGAATCACCAAAGATTTCAACAACATCGGCACGTATCTCCTTTAGCAATTCTAACCCTTTTATCAAGGCTTGGTATTCAGCTTGATTGTTTGTCGCTGTAGCAACAATCGGCAATGAAAACTCATACTTCTTTCCTTGAGGTGAAATTAACACAATGCCGATACCTGCCCCTTCACCACATGTGGACCCATCGAAGAAAAGTGTCCAGGGAGCAATCCCCAGAGAATCCACCGTATTACAATGCTGAGTGACAAAATCAGCCATCACTTGCCCTTTAACTGCCTTAGTTGATTTGTAGCGTAGTTCAAATTCTAATAATGCTAAAATCCATTTGCCGATTCTACCACTTAATATCGGCATCGACAGCATATACTTGACCACATCGTCTTTGCATATGACCGTACATTCGGCAGATAACAAATAATGCCTTAATTTGACACAAGAAAAGTATAAACACAGACATAATTTTTCGATGGCCGAATACCTCGTCTCAGCATCCACTAATCTTCTGCTCAAATAATAAATAACACGTTCTTTCCCTTCAAATTCTTGAATAAGAGCTGAACCGATAACTATATCATCAGCTGACAAATATAACCTGAAAGGCTTCCCATGTTGAGGTGGAACTAGTACTGGAGGATTTGATAAATATTTCTTAATTTCATCAAGGGCTAATTGCTGTTCAACTCCCCATACAAATTCCTGATCAGCTTTCAATTTAAGTAGTGGGCTGAAAGCTTTGATCTTACCCGACAGATTAGATATGAATCTTCTAATGAAATTAATCTTACCGATCAAAGATTGCAATTCAGTCTTATTGGCAGGAGCAATCACCTTGTTAATTGCATCAATAGACTTTCTACTGATTTCAATGCCCCGCTGATGCACCATAAAACCCAAGAATTGTCCTGCCGATACACCGAATGCACATTTATTAGGATTCATCTTCAATCCATGCTTCCTTGTGCACTCCAGTATCTTTCGCAGATCGGCTAAATGTGCTGTGATATCTCCAGACTTAATCACTACATCATCAATGTAGATCTCCACTAATGTGCCGATGTACTCATGAAAAATAAAGTTCATAGCCCTTTGATAAGTAGCACCGGCATTTTTCAAACCAAACGTCATGACTATCCACTCGAACAACCCCACATGTCCTGGACATCTGAAAGCAGTCTTGGGAATATCTTCCTCAGCCATGAATATTTGATTGTAACCTGCATTACCATCCATGAAGCTGATAATTTGATGTCCAGCCGCAGCATCAATCAACAAATCAGCAATCGGCATTGGATAGCCATCCATCGGTGTGGCTTTGTTGAGATTCCTGAAATCAATACAAACACGAAGTTTTCCATTTTTCTTATAAACAGGAACCACATTAGAGATCCACTCTGCATATCGACATTGCCGAATAAACTTTGCTTCAATTAATTTAGTTATTTCGGCCTTAATGTCAGGAAGTACATTAGGGTTGCATCGGCGCGCTGGCTGCTGATGTGGCCGAAATCCAGATTTGATAGGTAACCGATGTTCAACTATCGATCGGTCTAATCCAGGCATCTCAGTATAATCCCAAGCAAAACAATCTTTATATTCTTTTAACAAATCTGTTATTCGCTGCTTACACTTGGAATCTAACTTAGCACTAATAAAAGTAGGTCTTGACCTATCACCATCACCGATATCTACTTCTACTAAATCATCTGCCGATGTGAACCCTTGACCTAATTTTCCATCATCGGCAAACCTATCCATTAAAACTCCTCTTCAGAACCGACTGCTTGGATCGGTGGAATTTCATAATCAGCAACTCTAAGGAACTCCTTTTCCCAAGCTTCTCCTGATATGCATTTAGTTCGCTCATAAGTATCTGATTCTGCCGATGCGATGATATAAGAAGAATCACCAGGGACGACCTCAATCTTATCCCCAATCCACTGTACGAGGCATTGATGCATTGTAGAAGGAACACAACAATTAGCATGAATCCAATCCCTCCCTAGAAGCAGATTATATGCACCCTTGCCATTGATAACAAAGAACATCGTTGGCAAGGTTTTGCTGCCGATGGTCAATTCAACGCACACTGCCCCTTTAGCCGGTGACACATTGCCTTCAAAATCTTTCAACATCATATCGGTTTTGGTCAAGTCTTGATCTCCCTTACCAAGTTTCCGATACATCACGTAAGGCATAATATTAATCGCAGCCCCTCCATCAATAAGTACCTTAGACACAGACTGCCCATCAACTCTGCCCTTCACAAATAAAGCCTTAAGATGCTGTCTCTCGTCATCGGTAGGTTTCTCAAAAACAGCCATCATTGGATCTAGTGTTAACTGAGCTACTTGATCAGAGAGAACAACTTCTTCCTCATTATCAGATAGTCCCAGAAACTCCATTGGCAACATGAATACCATATTAACATCTGCCGATGGACCCTTATTTTTGTGTTTTACCTGCCACTGCTGATGACCAGGCCTTTCATTGGAGGAATTTTCCTCTTGGTATAAATCCTCCTGACGCTCACGTTGCATCCTCCTTCTCTGCGTCTTTGTCAGACCCTCTGGGCACCATCGAGGAAACTTGGTTTTCCAAACCGGCTGATAACAAGTCCTAGTTGGTTCTACACGACGTATATTAGGGTCCCTGTAGAATATTTCCTCATCGGGAACTCTTGCGTTTGCCATCTCCTCAAGCTCCTCTTGATTCCTTGGAAAATATCCAGCGCGTTTACCAAGCCTCTCATGTACACTAAGTCTGCCCCCCAGCCGATCATGCACTGATGCTCTGCCTCTGATCGGCTCATTGATAGACAAACCCTGATTATCACGTTGAAACCTCCTTTCTGAACGATTGACTCCGTAATAACCATTACACTCAGGGCAATTTTCAACAGTTGGCAATTTAATACCTTCTTCCCAACAATGGATGAAAAACGGACATCTCCAATGATCTTTATGTCGATTCCACTCTTCCTGACGTCTCATTTCTTGCTGTTGCCGATATCGGTCATTACGTTGACGCCAACCCTCCTGCTGCCTTCGATGAGTAATCACAATGCCAGGTCGAGGAGGATTTTTGGAACTACTGCTTTCTCCTAGCAAACCCTTACTCTTTGCATCATCGGTAGTTATCCGATGTTGGGGGTCTACTGACGCGTTTTTCTCAGCAGCCTCTGACGTCAATACCTTGGTCTTTCCTTTGGCATCCAACATATTTGCTGGAAAAGGGTGTTGATCAATTTTCATCGGCTTCTGGGTCTTGGAAGTACCAAACTTAATTCTCCCAGATTCAATAGCCGATTGTAACTGTTGCCTGAATACCTTGCACTCATTTGTACTGTGTGAAGTTGCATTGTGCCATTTGCAGTACAAAATCTTCTTCAACTCTTCTGCCGATGGGATCACATGATTAGGTGACAGCTTAATTTAGCCCTCTTGAAGCAGAAGATCAAATATTTTATCGGCCTTGGTGATATCAAAGGTAAACTTTTCTGGCTCTTTTTGACCAAAGGGACATGATATCGGCTTTTTATTCTTAACCCACTCAGCTAAGCCGATAACTGGTTCTTCATCAGAGTCAGAATCTCCTACTTCTTCAACAAATGATACCTTTTTACTCCAGTTCTTTTTAGGTTCAAAAACCCTAGTATCTTGATCAGAGATCCTTTGCACAAGATGACTGAGGCTTTCAAACTCCTGAGAAGCATATCTGTCCTTAAGATGTGGCAATAACCCTTGGAAAGCCAGATCGGCAAGCTGCCGATCATCCAGCACCAGGCTGTAGCACTTATTTTTTACATCTCATAGCCTTTGTACAAAGCTCTCTACCGATTCATCATTACGCTGTCTCAATTTTACTAAATCGGTAAGCTTCTTTTCATGGATTCCAGCAAAGAAATACTTATGGAATTGTTTTTCTAGATCAACCCAAGTAATAATAGAATTTGGTGGTAATGAAATGAACCATGTAAATGCCGATCCAGACAAAGATGATGAAAATAATCGAACTCTTAATTCATCTCTGTTAGCTGCCTCTCCACATTGAATAATGAAACGATTGACATGTTCCATTGTTGATGTATCATCTTGCCCAGAGAATTTGGTGAAATCCGGTACCTTGTACTGATTTGGGAGAGGAATTAAATCGTATGCAGGAGGGTATGGAGTTCGATACGAATAAGTATTGACCTTGGGCTTTATCCCAAACTGATCCTTCACAATTTCTGCTATCTTATCGGCCCAAAAAGCATCAGCCTCCTGCTGACGAACTGGTTGAATTTCTACAGGAGGTGCCTGCTGACATCCCTCCACATATCTTTGTAGCCCACGATCTCCAGCAATCGGCATATTTGCCGTTACTTGTGGTCCATTAGCCAGTTGGAAAGGATTCATCGGCTGGGCTGCCGATGCTTGATTCTGGAAACCAGCTTGCATATGACCTTGTTGAATCCCTGCAACCTGCTGATTTCGCTGAACTGTATGTTGAACAGGTAACTGTCCTGACCAATCATTATTAGAACTCATCGGTACAAAACTTACCGATGGCTGGTAATTTGCTGATATTGTTGGATAATTATAACTGGTTTGAGGCATGAACTGAACCCCAGTTTGACTCATAGCAGGGGCTTTCTGCTGCATCGGCAGTATGCTCGCCGATGGACTTGAATTGAATGTTTGAACCATAGGCATTTGGAAACCTCCTGGAGTTGGTTGTACAGAAGTAGTTGCGGCATATTGAGGCACTTGAGCCATCGGCGAAACGGCCGATGGTATAGGCGCTCTTCCTACTGCATCAAACACTTGAGGTAATTTAGGATTGAAAGCAGATGACTCTGGAGGCATGCCATATCCCCACCAATTAGTAGGAATCTGGCTATTCTGAGACACAGGGCCTGACATAGCTGATGCCGATAGATCTGTATTAAGCTGAACTCGCCCTCCTGGTAGTACCTGATCTGATTGTATCGGTGTAGATTGAATATTAGGTGAGCCTGCCAATACTGGAGGGGAAGTAACTTCTGTACCCACAACGGCCGAAGGAGCCGATGGAGTTTTGACAGATGCCGGCTCTGGTTGATGATAGGCAGGCCCAACGTAATGTGGTGCCGCTTGTCCTTCTTTGAGAGTTCGAACCACAGCATTATGAACAGTATTGGACAGCACATTGGAATGATTAATCAAAGCATGATTTACTGCAGAATTAACCATCTCTTGAAGTTTACCAGGATTGGAGTCAAAGGTAACCTGCCGAGGCAACGGCAAATCTTGCTTTTGGATGACTTGTCCACTCTTGTTCAAGCTAAACGATCTCAGACAAAGCTGCTTGTATTCTTCTACAGCCTTTTCCATAGCCTACCTCTGTTCTTCCTTGAGATCTTCTTCTGATACTGCGATAATGTTTCCTGAATCGATCTCGGAATTGAACATATTGATTGATTGGTCCCACTGGGCGTGCCAAAAGATGTGTTGATGCAAAAGTGATCTGCAAACACAAAGGGCTAATACCCGAATCGATATCCAAAGCGTGCCAGTCGATTTGACCTGCTAATCGACAAGGATGAAGATACGAACACTTTGGTCCTGACAACAGCGATACGCCCGGAAGTCACGGCCAAGAGGTGCTCACGCGGAACTCGAGAATCGCCGAAGGTCGCACTGAAGCGATGCAGTTCGCCGAATCAATGAGAACTCGTAAAAAAGGAAAAATATGCAAATTGACGAAGTCGTCGAAAAGTAAGTAGATGCAAATAAGAGTAAAAGTTGGTTTTGATATTGATTGAGATATATCTATTACATTGCCCCTTACTCCATATTTATACCCTGATCTAAAGAGACACAACCAAACACAACTAGGACACCAATCCCATATCTAAGGAAACACGTGACTCTTACATGAATCATACCCTAACAAATATAGAAAAGGAAATCAACTCCTATCTATTTCCCTGTCCGCCTCAATTACGATGGAAATCTCACCGTCCTCCTTCCCATCGGCATACTCCCTATTTCATTGGCAGTAGTCTTCAAGTCTTCCTTCATCGGCATACTCCCTGTTTCATCGGCAGTAGTCTTCAAGTCTTCCTTCATCGGCATATTCCCTGTCTCATCGGCAGTAGTCTTCAAGCCTCCCTTCATCGGCATCGACAATAACACCTCCAACCTCATCGGCAACGCCCGAGTCCAAATCAACCTTTACATCGACCATCACCAGCTATCGGTAACCATCTTTACAAACTGGCTTTCATTGGCTATCAAAGTATTCAATAACTTTCCCCTTGCCGATTAGTCCACTCCGATTATTTTGACACGTGCAAAAAACGGTGTCAACATTAGAATAGGCTATTATTGCGGCCATGTGGTTGACTATGATGAGGTTGGTTATTGGTGTTGAAAACCTGAAATTGTATTTTTAAATTTTTTGAAGAATTATGATATAATTTTTCGTTTGAACAGAGCACTAGGAAATGCAAGTGGGAATCTTATGATGGTCAAGATAAGTTCTTGGATGACTTGAAGGGGATGCAAGTAATTGCACGGAAGAGGAGATATGGACGTGACTATGTCGACCACTTCATTAAACTACGAAAGAAGAACATGCGTGAGTTTACTAGAAAGAGCGATATTCGTAACCCGATCGATGTCAGGCTTGATAAATGGGGGTCGAAGAGACAGAGGACATTAGAGCAGGATAAGGCAAGGAAGGCTGCAATGGAGGAGGAAATAATATAGATGCAGGTCCTGAACGACCTTGTTGCCGCATTGTGTGCAAGTGAGTCATTGGAAGCCTTCTTACTTTCGTTGCCCGCTTTTAAATGTACTATAATCGCGTTGGTAACTTGTTGCATTTTATACATGAAGGGATTGAATGCAGCGGGGACCATGCCGCAGAGGTGGCCCATGCAAGTTATGTGGAAAACAAGTTACATGAGCATAGAACCCGAGCCAGTTGCAGCATTCTATGCCCGATTATGTTGGACAATGAGGGGGACGAGGATGAGGATGACATTGCCAGGTTGAGCGATCTCATCGCTCTAGTGGAGGAGGGCTTACAGGTGGGGAAGGATGAGGACAACACTGGTAGACTGAGTGAGCCCATCGCTCTAGCAGAGGTGGGTTTGAAGACGGAGGAGGATGAGGAAGCGTTCTTCTCTCAAGCCGTAGAGGCCTCAGATGAAGCGGAGGCCGCTTACTATAGACAATAGGCAGATCAGGGCAATACGGGTGAGTCTAGCCACATGAACGAGGAGGAAGAGAATGTGTTCTTCTCTCAGGCCACAGATGAAGCGGATGCTGCTTACTACAAGCGAAAGGCAGATCAGAGCAATGTAGGTGACCCTAGCCACAACAACAGGTGAAAGCTCTAGTTTGGTTTTGGTTAATTAATGAAACCCTAAGTGCTAACCTAGTTTATCAAAGTGATTATGAGATAGGTAGCACTACTCCAAGTGATGAAGCAATGGCGAAGATCATGACAATGGTGATGGCATGGTTATGATCAAAGGCTTGAACTTGGAAAACAAGGAAGAGAAAAACAAAAGGCTCAAGGCAAAGGTATAAAATGTAGGAGCCATTTTGTTTTAGTGATCAAGACACTAAGTGAGTGTGATCACATTTAGGATAGATAGCCGTATTATTAAGAGGAATGAAACTCGTATCGAAATGCGGTTATCAAAGTGCCACTAGATGCTCTAATTCATTGCATATGCATTTAGGATCTAGTGGAGTGCTAACACCCTTGAACATATTTGTGAAAATATGCTAACACATGTGTACAAGGTGATACATTTGGTGGTTGGCACATTTGAGCAAGGGTGAAGGAGATAGAGATGAAAGAGGGTCAGTCTCGCTGTTTTAGCGTCAGTCATGCGACCGGACGCTGGACCTTTGACTGGTCGGACGCTGGACGACAGTGTCCGATCAGAGCTGACGTGGCTGTACCGAGATCAAGGTGACTGACCGGACGGTGGCTGTATCCGGTCAAGGTCGACCAGACGCGTCTGGTCAAGATTTGCCATCTCTGGGAGCTTACTGGAAATGACCGGACGCCGGGTGTTCAACGTCCGGTCACTTATGCCGGAGCGTCCGGTCATGTCATGACCGTTGAGATCAGACGAATCCTGTTAAACACAGGATGACACATGGCTGGCATCGGGCGACCGGATGCTGGGTCCAGCGTCCGATCAATATGACCGGAGCGTCCGGTCACCCCGATCAGTGCCCAGTGAAGGGGTACAACGGCTCTATTTTGTGGGAGCTTCTATTTAAGCCCCATGGCTGGCTCAAGCTTATTCTCTTGCATATTTTCATTGATATAGCAACCTTGTGAGCTTAGCCAAAGTCCTCCCACTCATCTCCATCATTAATTCATCATCATTGTGAGATTAGGAGAGAATCCAAGTGCATTGCTTGAGTGATTGCATCTAGAGGCACTTGGTATTCGTGTTGCGCTGCGGGATTCGCTTGTTGCTCTTGGTGGTTGCCACCACCTAGATGGCTTGGTGCAGCGGTGGAGCATCGGCACGAGTTGGTGATTGTTCGTGGCCATCTCCGGTGATTGTGAGGGGAGTTGTACCTTTCCTGGTGGAGTGCCGAAAGGTCACTCTAGTAAATTGCTCGTGTCATTGAGTTACCTCACTTGTGGGTAGGTTCTTGCGGTGTCCAATCGTATGGACGAGGTTTGTGAAACACCTCTTAGCCGCCGAACCACCAAGTGTTGGTCGACACAACGGGGACTAGCGTGTTGGCAAGCACGTGAACCTCGGGAGAAAAATCGATTGTCTCTTGCCATTTGATATTCTCCCAGTGATTGGTTTCATATTCATCTTGTGATTGATTTATTCCTCTACATGGCGGTATAACCATCCTACTCACTCGTTTATATTATTGCAAACTAGTTATAGCAAGCTCTTTAGTGTAATTAGATTTGAGAGCTTGCTTTGCTATTTAAGTTTGCTTAGTGGAGCTCTTTAGAGTAGAAAGATTAAGAGCTCTTAGTGAGTAGTATCATAGCAAGTTGTGTGTCTAGCTATCATTACAACTAGAATTATTGGATAGGTGGCTTGCAACATTTGTAGAGCTAGAGCAAGTTTGTATTTCGCTATTTATCATACTAATCAAATTGCTTTAGTTGATTTGTAGATTTTTAAATAGGCTATTCACCCCTCTCTAGCCATATTATGACCTTTCAATAGGGTTGTGGTAGAAGATTGATACTCGGACGACGAGTTGCCCTGATCTGCTTCCCCTTCGACCCCCAATTCTTGCTCATTGCCTCCAACACCGTCAATGGACGGCCCGTCCAGCACACCCTGTATCCTGTACCCATTCTCCACCACCACCTCAGCCATGGGCACATTAGAACCTTGGAGCACCCTAGTGTAGCAGGACCAGTGAGCAAGGTCGCGTAAGGGCATGAGGATATAGTATGCCCTAGTCTTCCCAGTATCAAACCTGCCCTTCAGTGTGAAATCATCGTCAAACTTTGCATTCAAACGGATACAAAGGTCGTTGAAGCTAGGAGCTTCATCAAACCATTCCAATTCTTCTTCCATATTCTCAATCATACCATCTTCTATCCTAACACTTCCTCCGTAAAAAACTCTAACACAACAATCCATCTACAAAAGCATTTTAAGAAACTTCATCAAGTCATTAAAATTGTCGTACGTAATGTCCATAGTAATATTAATACCTATTCTAACTATAACTATACTAACTAATCTAATATTAACATCTATACAAGGCTAACTACAACAACTAATTATACTAAATACAATATATAACTAGACTCACTAACTGTACTAACTAAACTAACTAACTTTACTATCTATACTTACTATATTGCCTATACTAACTAAACTAACTAACTTTACTAACTATACTTTACTAATTATACTAACTTACTATACTAATAATGTCGATTCAATCAACAAATACACTAGGGGAGTACCTCACGACAGCGTGCGCTCGTCCTCGCGACGGCGGCGCACTAGACCGGGCCAGGAGGCGCGGGCGCTGGCCTCGGCAGTGGCGGCGGGTGGACACGGGATAGAGAGAAAGGTGTGCGGCAGTTGGGAGCGGTGTACAGCGCGGCAGTGAGGGCAGCGGCGCGGCAGTGAGGGCGGTTGCGGGTGCGGCGGGCGGGCGGAGGGGGTGGCGCGCCGATGTGGCGGGAGTGGCGCACTGGCGTGCGTGGTGCGGCCGCAGCCGGTGGTAGGCGAGGCAGGCAGGCGCGGTGGCCGCATGCGGGCGCGGGCGTGCGTGCGGTGGGACTGGGCCGCGGGCCTTTAGTCGGCTCTGCTGCGCCCTGGGCGGTGGCGCGTCACTGCCGCGTCATGATGTGTGGGTCGATGGCGTGGCAGACCCTGCCAAGTCACCGGTCAGCGCCTCGGTCATCACCACGTCATCCCTCTCGCCGCGCCATCATGCATGGCGCGGCACAGGCGTTTCGCCGCGTCAGAGAAATAGGCGCGGGCAAAAGTGTTAGTTTTGAAAAAAAAACAAAACAGTATTAGATTTAAAATTAGTTTACAAAAAAGTGTTAAAAATAAAAAAAATGCAGAGGCCAAGTGATGGCACATGGCACATGGTAGTGGTGGATGACGCTTACAGCGCAGAGGATTGACTTAACGACGGCGGCACAGGCAGCGTCGGCGATGGCCATGGCGTCGAACTGCTTGCTGAGCGCGGCATCGGCGGTGGCGTCGCAGCAGCTGCTGTTCCCGCTGCCGCTGGGGGAGGCGCAAAACTTGAGCGTGGCGTTGAGCAGCACCGGCGCCCCTGGAGGGAGAAGGAGCAGCAGCAACAAGTTAGTTGAGCATGCAGCACGCCAGCGCCGGTCGCCGGTCGGCAAAGTGAAGGGAAGGGAACTGACTGACTTGCGTCGGTGCATAGCGGAAAGGCGAGAGAGGCAGGGAGGAGGAGGAAGCTGAGGCTGAAGCTCAGGCTCAGCAGTAGCCGCCGCCGCAGCATCTTCATCTGTGGAGCCTGCTCTGCTGGATCGCCGACGAAAATGGAGCCAGGCTGAAATCTTGTCGATCTACTAGTTAGTACGCAGTGCAGTGAGGCAGAGTGAAGATGACGTACAGGCTCCAGCGTACAACAAGAAAAGGTATGCATTGGGCGGAGAGGAGAGAGTGGGATTGGATAGACACGAGACGAGACCACAGAGAGGAGAGGGAGTCGTACTGCTACTAACTCTGCCTGCCAGCGTAGAAGAAGAAGAAGGTCGAAGGAGACGGAGAGAGTCAACTTGGTGTATGGGTGGGTTGGTGGCAACGCAGAACAGCCGCAACAGCCAGTGCCAGTCTGCCAGAGGTAGGAGATGGTTGGGAAGTAGTGGAGCGCTACTAAAATATAAATATAGGCCTAAGTTTTTTCACCCTCTCTTTATCACATCAATTTTTAGCCGCTTGCATGGAGCATTAAATATAGGTAAAAAAAATAACTAATTACACAGTTTAGTTGAAAATCACGAGATGAATCTTTTGAGCTTAGTTGGTCCACGATTGGACAATATTTACCAAATAAGACGAAAATACTACTATTCATCAGGTTGAAATTTTTTGCAATCTAAACATGCCCATAGTAGTAAAATCTCCCGTATCTTCTTCTTCACGTGCACGTGTAACAGTGTAAGCACCCCATTCTTATTTAGTCTTATGCTTACCTTCAAAATACTAAGCCGACACATTTTGAAATTGACAAAGTTATCACTGACACCACACCATCTCCTTGTGGATAAACATATTATCCATAACTAAAAAAATAGCACCATTAAAAAAATAGCACCGCCTTAAACCATGTCCACTCGTACAGGCATCGTGCGCCGCCCAAATGAGACAAATTTTCTAAAAAAAAAAAAATATGACAGCGAAGGCACTCCGTGCCATTGACAAAATGGCATATAAGATGAGTGACCTAGCCGGGCTGCAAACTCAAGGGGTTAAACTCAGCAGAGTGCTCGATTTCATTGCACCGTTTTCAAAAGTGAGGTGTAGGTATTAAAATGAAATAAAATCCATATCGCACACACAGTTTTACATGTAGACCCTGGTATTTAAATGTCAGCGCCACGCATGAGGTGGTGTTGTCTCAAAAAGTTGTGACAGTTAGAGCATCAGCAGTGTATATGATCGATCCTGGTTCTATCCCATGATTTGATGGCACTTGTTAAAAACGTAGCAATGTATAGAACCAACGTCGAATCTATAAATAGAGCCCACGACATTAAAAAAAGGCAGCCCAACTTGCAATCCTCGGTGACCAACAGGTCAACAGCGCCGGGTGCCGGTGCCTAATGGCCCCCACCCCTCCTTTCTTTACGAGATGATTCTGTGGCAGGAGAGAGAATGGTGGATGGGAGCGGGTTCTATCCATCGCACCTAGTTCTTCAACGAACCAGCGACGCAATGTATCGACCCAAGTCAATAAAAAATAGGACCGGCATAGAACCGCACACTGCGGACGCTAAGGCTAGCCAGTCCGCGCCATTGACAAAAACGTAAACGAAAGGCATAGAAGGTGACCCCTGCAGGTCTGCAAAAAAAAAAGGGGGGGGGGGGGGGGGGGGGGGGGGTGGCGGAATTGGGGGTTCAACCCAAATAGTGCAGGCAACATGTGATGTGATTGATTGTGTAAAAAAAAGCAGGTGATTGATGCTCATTAATTATAAATTATTTGGTAGTGGTTCTGGTGGTTGGCCAGATTCCAAGTCGACATTTTCCTATGTTCACTTCAGGACATTTGATTGATGATCCAAATGCGGCATGGTTTTACCTTTACACACTCATTTTTAGTTTGTTGTGGTACTTTGCTTCATACACCTCTATATCTATTAGGGGCGATAAAAGGTCGTCTAATTTTTCCTTCATTATTAGTAATAATGTCTTGGTTCACTTTTTTTTTGCCACCATTTCAAATGTATATATGGCACACCTATCTACTACCTCCATTTTTCTTTATAAGGTCCATCGATATGACTTGGGTTTCCAAAATTACATTTTGACCATTTATGTATTTCATATTGTATTATGTTTATAAATTCATTATGATAGTTGGATAACACATTTAATCACAAATCTAACCATATAAAGTATGTATTATAATAGTTCAGATATATAGTGCGTCCGAAAGAAGCTGGCCATTTGAGTTCTCGAGTATCTGATTCGGCATAACTGCTACTAGTATTTATAGCTACTTATTATTTTAGTTCTCATTTTTTCCACTCCATCCTCTTCTAAAATTGTTGTAGCTCCTCCTGTTGTTCCCCTAAAAGAAAAGATATGGTAGCTTTATGGTTGAATCCTAAGCCCTAAAACCCTAAACCCTCAACCATTTGGATATGTGTCCATGCATGCATGTATGTATATAAAATCTTATGTTTCTACTATGTTTAACAAAGAAAACGGTTACAGAGGGGCACTAGCTATTGCACACATGAAGAGCTCGCTTAATTATATTATTGTGGTACTTCTCTCTAGATAAAGGTCTTCGTAGAAAACCGTACCATCATTAAGATGGCATCAGCACCTTTGAAGCTAGGGATTGACCCATAGTCTAGGGTTCTCCGTCATTGTAGTCTAGGGTGCTCATTGAGGTTGAGCTCCTGCGGTTCTCTTGTTTTTAAATATGCACCAGAGGACCACTCTGTGTGTGATCATGGAATAAAGTGACATGACACATGAACAAAAGTTTCCCCAGCTCCTCTGTTTTCCTTGCAAACAACTGAATATGTAGTAGTATTTACCAAGACCCGGCCTACAGCAAACTTAGGCTAACACTCATATATTCTATATGGAGTAACAAACATCAGATCCCTAACTGACTGGCAGTCTTATTGTGATCTCTTCCTTTTGAACATGATGACTGACTCAGCAGCAGGATCCTATCTTACCAACAAACCCAACACACACACACACACACACACACACACACACACACACACACACACACACACACACACACACACACACACACACACACACACACACACACACACACACTGCGGCTGGCCATAGAATAACTTATTCTGTGGTCACTTTGAGTTACGATAATTACCATGCTAATTTACGAGATTACAGTAACTTCTTACTAAGTGATTTACTATAAAATTATCGTAAATATCATCATGAATTGTAGTAACACGAGTATCGTAAATATATATTCATGTTATCGTAAATTGGTACAAATATTATCGTAAATCAAGGTGGCTATAGAATAAGTTATTCTATGGTCAGTTGCAGAATAGCCTTACCCTATATATATATATATATATATATATATATATATATATATATATATATATATATATATATATATATATATATATATATATATGTTACTTCATATGTTTATGTGATAGCTCAAGTGCTTGATGTTTGATCACCTAAGTAACTTAGATCAACATAGGATCATAAATGAGTTAGGGTTTGTGTTTATCATTTAGTCAAAATATGCTTCAAAGTGTTTAAATTAGGTTTTAAGCCCTTTTCATGATGCTGTTTTGACCAAAATGTAATTATAATTTTTGTACCTTTTCTGAGGTTTGACCCTAAATAAAAGTTGAAGTACTGGTTGTGTACTACAAACTTTGTTTAAGGATCAAGGATCAGATACACTTCTAACATGTTCAAACTGTAGCCACAAATCTCAATCTAGTGCTGTTTTGAATCTCTGGAAGAAATTCTGAGATTAGCAGTTAACAAGTTCAATGTTTGGGAATTTATCCAATCAATTTTTATAAATAAAATTTGTACAACTTTGCTTCTATGAATTGGTGTGATGTTTGCACTTTGATATTGAGCTATTGATTGGATTGTTTGATCAAAGTTTAGCTATTAAATAAATTGCCAAATTAGCAAATCAATTCATTTGTAGCCTTGTTAACTGATTGAAGTTTTTCAGTTTCAAGGTTAGATTTTCAAAAATTAATATCTTTCAAACTATCAAGAATTAGACTTTCAACCTTTAAGCAATGTTCGAGAACTCTCTAAGCTCTGAAATGTTTAGTAAGGGAGTTTTAGCTTTGGACTTTTGGATAGAGAGATAGAGAAAGGGAAAGTAGCTCGGTCAGGCTGCTACAGTGCCGTGCCGATCAGCAGCCTGTCTGCTTACCGGCGACTGTCGTCGACGGTGTCCTTCTCGTCAGTTCGCCGTTTAAGCGACGCCATCACCGTGAACAGAGCCGAACCTTGCTGGCAGCCCTGGAGAAGCCTCGCCGCGCCATTCAATGCCCAGTGCCGGCCAACTCCTTCTTCTCTTCCTTTTTCTCTCACCGCCGGCCATTCATCGCTGTAGGCAGCAATTGGCCATCACTGCTCGCTCTCCATTCAATTGCTTGCACCCGTAGATTCGCCACACTTCACTCTTCCACCCCCTCCTAGCTTTGCCGTCCAATTTTGAAGGTAAAGCTCTCGGGCCACGCAGCCGCCATGGGCGCCATGGCCGCCGAGCTCGTGCTTGCCGTGGCCAGCGCGTTCCAGTATTCCTCCTCTACCCCCATCTCTTGTTTTAGCTTTTATATAGGTCGTGTTTGCTTAAATCTAAATCGGTTGATTGTTTTAAGCTTTTCTCTCGCCGGAACGGCAAGCACCGTCGCCGTGCTCTGAGTGCCGCACCGCCCCGCACGTGGCCGCGCCCTGCTGCAGCCTCGCTAGACCAATTACCGAGACCTAGAGCATCGCACGGTCACTCTAAAGCTTATGCGCGCGTGTGCCGGCGGCTTCTTCACCGGAGCCGGCAGGCACGTCGCCAAGCCGCGCCGCCATAGCCGTCGCCGCCATGGTTAGGGACTGTTATAGGTTCAACCAGTTACCTTGATCGATGCGGGAGGTTGATAGGAGCACAATGGTGCCAACCTCTTCGCCGGAGATCTCGCCACCGGCGAGATTTGGCCGGTCAAAGCCGCCCATGTCCCTGTGCCTGTGACAGGTGGGACCGGTTGACCTTGGGTCCCGGCTGTCAGCCACTCCGGGTGTGTATGGACTGGGTGCACCTAGCTTCGGTTAGGTTGTGAATAGTTTGTTTTGTCTTTTTCTTTTTCCAGATTTTGATTCAAACTTCAAAAATTCATAACTTGAGCTAGGAAAATCCAAAATTGATGAATCAAATTTTGTTAGCTTTGTTTTTCTGTACTCTACATATTAGAGTCATAAAATGTTATGTTTGGCAACTTTTTATACACTGTTTTATTTACCTAATTAAATGATCATTTAACTTTGCAAAAAATGATATCTAGAGTTCTATTTATCCAAAAATTGTGAAACCAAGTTTGTTAACTTTGTTCTATTATTCTCCAGTTAAGAAAAATATAAAACCTACTGTTTGCCCAATTTTCATATGTAGTATTATTTTCATAGTAAATTTGTATGTTTAATTTATATTCTTTGTATCTTATGATGTATATATCCAAATGATATGAAAATTTTATAGTATATTGATTACAACAGGTATGTACTGCTGTATTTCCAGAATACCAGATTTGTGCAGCAGCTGGTCTTTTCCTTTTATACCTCGTTGTTATATACATATATATACAAAGATGAATGTGCTAATAATAGAAAAGGAATGCAATTTTTAACTTGTCCATATATGCTACTTGTTGCTTGCCTAGCTCCCACCTTGTTATGATGAGTGGATATGTGATCATGTTGTGGTATTTTGTGAAACCTTGTTGATGTACTAAATACACACAAAACTAATGTTTTCTAGATGAATTGAAATAATTAACTTCTCTACCGGAGAAGAGATATGCACGTACTCGGTAAAATATTTCATTGTAAGCAACATCTTGTTACCCTTTATGTTGTTAAAACAATACTAGTATTCTATGATGTTAGGGCTGCATAAGTGCATCTTGATTTCCATATCATGGCATCATCATCTTGCATCATTTTATGCATTCTCTTTATTTATGCATCGCTTACATACATATAGGATTGGAAGAGGAACTTCCAGTCAAGTACGTGACCGTCGAGGAGGAGAACCCTCAGGAGTTGCCACCCAAAGACGAAGGACATACCTCTGACTCACTTCCGGAGTGCTCGAACCACGGACCCTCCACTTTTCGCCGAGGCAAGCCCCGGACATTTCACTTTCCTATCTATCTCTGTTTTAAATTACACTTGAGTAATGTTAAACTTTAGTTATGCATTAAGTTGCTAGGTGTTGATTGGTAACCGTTGCTGCATCTCGTACCTTGACCAGAAAAATTTATCACCCTTTCTAACTAGATATAGACCGCTCTATGCTTAGTTATGCTTAGACCGGTAGAAGCCAGGTGATTCCTGTCACCTGCGAGATATAGGTGGTCACTTGTCCAATTGAGAAACCATAGATTCATATGGAGATTAATAATTGGTGACCGGGCGGGATCCTCGGTTGTTGTTGTTGATGTCTCAGGCTCGACCTGTGTTTTGATTCCGTCTGTGTCAATTAAGGACCGCTTCGTTGTTGGACCTTGGTTGAGATTGAACATACCTTCACATAACGGCTGGATAACTCGTTCTGACTGTGAAACTAAATGGCTCGTTCGAGATGAGTCATTGGACTGTTAGCATTTCTGGGAGGGGAGCCTGAAGGAAGGGGACTGGTCCAAGACCATGTTTGCTACGGGCTACGGGCTACGGGCAATTCATGTGAGGACGTAGGATCATAAGTTTTACGAAACGGTCCAAATTCACCACCGAATGGAGTGAACGGTGACTCACGCGAGTGTTGCTAACTTGTGGGAGTGTGTGATATGGGCTTTACACAGCTGGTGTAATCGATTCGAATCGCCGCCTCTTTCGGATAGTGAGAAACTTATACTCCAGCAGTCGTAGTAAATACTTGGCATATGATTTTAGCAATTGAATCATGATTGGTTACTATTCTCTATAAATGGGCACCATTCTTTATAATTGATTAATATTCTCTATAATTCAATTTTGTGGTGTAAGATAGTGCTGATGTAGTTCTAAATAGCTAAATCTTCAATCCTGCAGCTAAAATTTGAAAGTAAGGATTACTTTAGTAAGCTCTTTTGCAAAGTATTGCTATCCAACTCACACCACCATATCTAGCCTTACATATCCTTGGAGTCTTTTATTTTAACATCTGTCGTGTAAGTCTTGCTAAGTACAATTACTCAGGGTTTTATTCCCTTCGTTGCAGGTGACACTCTGTATGAAGGTTATTGTATCACTTGCTTTAGTCCCGCGATGGACACCGATGAATAAAGGCCGTGTTCTTATACTTTTCTATCATGCTTTTGTTGGAGGTGGTTTGATAAATTGGCAATGTATTTAGACTTATGACAATAATGTAGTTTCAAAACTATGTTGCTTTCTTGTATCATATTTGAATTTGGTATTGTAATAAGTAATGTGAACTCGGTTTGTATCTTAAACTTCCGCTGTGAACTCTATGTATTATGACGCATGTTGTTTCCCTTAATCATGTACGAATTGGGCGGCTCTGTCACAGCGCCCACCCTTGACGTCGGCCAACAACGGCACCCTAGCCATGGCCGCGTGGCTTGTCCATGGCCTCATCCCTTGTCGAAAGTTGGCAGCGCTCGATGGTGGCAAAGGACACAAGCAAGGCAACGAAAGTCGGGGCATAGAGCAGCAGCATCTCGAGTCGACTCAGCAGCAGGACCATGTCGTTACTGACACGCTAGAACTTAGAGTAGGCTAGGTTCTCATCGTGGAACATCGACGGAAATGGCCAAGAAGGCCATCGCGATGGCGCACGCAGCCGAGGCCCCACCACAAAACCGCGACAAAAAGAGAAAAAAATGTCTGAATGGATTTGAAAATAGTTTAGGGCTCTCAATGAAAAATTGTTTACTAGCTTTTTATTAATTTTTAAAGTAATCATATCAAATAAAAATTATAAAATACATAATAATAAATCACACAAGTATTAGAAAATGAAACGAACTTTATATTTTCTATAAACAAGATCTACACGATATACGTGACAAAGATCATGAAGCGAGCTTTATATTTTCTATGTAATTATATTTCTAGATTTCTTAATATGTTCATCTAATCCGCAAACCATGTGTGTGGTCATATACATAGATAAAAATTTGTGACCCC
This sequence comes from Miscanthus floridulus, assembly GCF_019320115.1. Lineage (NCBI taxonomy): Eukaryota > Viridiplantae > Streptophyta > Magnoliopsida > Poales > Poaceae > Miscanthus > Miscanthus floridulus. The sequence continues at coordinate 85,954,508 of NC_089594.1, read as the reverse complement.
CGTGCAACGCACATGCATCTATCTAGTTAAACCAAATAACACAAACTTCATCAGTCATTGCAACATTGTAGGGCTCCCACAGCTCATGCCACCACAGGTGCAGCCCGGCGTCGCAGATGAGAGCACGGCGGGCACGCCCACCCCTAGCGACATGACACCTATTGACGGTCATTATTGCAAACATAAACCGTCAATTTAACTTGCATTTATCCTTAATCTTAATCACCAAAATAGGTATAGGTATAGAGGTTTATACTAAGTATTTCCACGAGTTTTGGTGAATCTGTGAATGCAGGAGGATTTAATCAGAAAACAGGACAGAAGGACCCAATGTCATACACATCAAGTATATAAACCAATGTCAACAAATGTGCAAACACGAATATCTATGATCCTGGGGAGTGGACCCACCTGTCTGCAAAAGATGGGGCCAAATGGTGCTAGAAGGGGCCGACCGGCACAACCGATAGGCCGGTCGGCCTATGAGAGGCCCATTCGACCTCTCCTTCGTACGTTGATTTCCCACCGCCTTTAAGATATAATCTACGCCGTTGCTTAAGGTCGGTTCGTATCGAGGGTCCAGATTTGACGTTGCTATGGACTCATAGGGCCACAAGACTCCTAGTTCCCCCTATAAAAGGACCCCCAGACACCTTCCAGGGAGGCATCCATTGAGAGCCATCTCTCATTCAGATCAAGATACACCACAAGAGAGAAATCTCTACAAAGCTCTCAAGAGGTAGAAGTAGAATAGTTAAGTTGAGAGTTAGGGAGAGTTAGCTATGCTCAGGTTCTAGAGTAAAGAAAAATGTATATAGCATGTAATGAAATATCTTATTAAAGAGTCTTAGTCCCCCACCCTTTCATAGAAAAGCATGTAAGGCTTGCAACCAAGAACTTCATTAAGTGTGGCTTCTCTAATATGACCATCGCTTGCATAAAACCAAGATTTACTTTCACTGTTGTGCTGCTTTGGACCTTCCATCTTATTAGCTCTAACATATGAAATATAATGAGGTCTTCCTGCCGGGTCTCCTATGTGCTCTACAACTCCAACTAATTGATACAATGTGTTGCTCTCCATGCGTCTGAATCAATGATGATCAATGCCTCAGAAGAGGTTACAAAAATACAAAAAAAAGAACATGTAAATCATAACAATTAACTTGGAGATGGAGAAGGAAAATTGTACCTTTGTTTCATAAACCCTCGGATGTTAAACATTTCCTTAAAGCACACATTCACTTCCAATTTCTTAGTCTCAGTAGAAGAGACAAATTCATAGGCATGTAAAGTGACAATCAAGACAGGTGGAGCCTTGACTACGAGAATTTTTTGCTCTGCTTTTCTTTTAGCCTTACAATGTGGGCATGGCCAGTCTTCAGATAGCTCCACTTTCTTAGTATATGAAGCCCACAACTCCTCAATGGATACTTCAACTCTTCGAATGGGGAGTGACATGTCAAGAAATTTTTCTTCAGGTGTAGACTTATGAGGGCATTGAGTGATGGATATGGTATTAGATACACTGCCCCGAAATAGAGAATTGACACTGGTATCCATTGGCTTATGTGCTTGAGCTTCCTCCTCCATATTTAATTGATCAAGAAAAACAATAAGAAACTCATTGCTATCTTCCTCTCTTCTGGGCTCTAATTGAGGACATAGTTCGAAGATACTTGTCAAAAGGTTTTTTGGCTCAAGTGGAACTTGTGCATCGTATAAAGTATTTTTCTGGATAAAAAGCTTCTTCAAAGAAGAAATAAGGGGCCCTGTGGGGACATTCGGTCCTAGCATAGAGCGAAGGGAATCAAGTGACAGCAGACATTGGAGCGCTGCCTTAAAGAAACATGAATTACCAAGAAATTCTCCTATGTGTGTTACTATTCATAACTCTTATTATTATCAACACTTATCCTCATTTTAGTTTAGTTGATATACTAGTTAATAGATACATGATGGTGAACTATCAACGTTTTTAACCATTGTTTCCCTGTGGATTAATATGATACCTTGGAATACTCCCGGGTGAAAGCTACAGCAGTATCCGTGCGCTTGTGGATTTATCTGTGTGCGTTTAAAAATACGAACAAGTTTTATGGCGTCATTGCCGGGAAAACAATTGGCTTAAAGATTTTGATATTGATCTTGATGTCTACTAATCTAGTTATCACTAGCTTTTGTGGGATTACCCCTGTTCTGTTGAATTGTGAAAAATGTAGGCCAATAGACATTGTTTCGACCTTCTGGCGAGTTTCCACAAAGAAGAAAAGAAGATAAACATTGAAGAACCCAGGGTGCCTGAACATTCATGATCCATCAACATTGGAACCCTGCACCATGTGTAGATTGGAGAAAAGGTCGTCGTCACAAGTATTCAAATCACATCCCATGTGACGAACAAAGACGTTGCATTACTCACAAATTCCATTGTGAGTCATGGTGAGTTTGATCAAGAAAGGTGAGATAGTCTTACTCATGGACTTTAAATTTGATGAGTAATTATCTTTTTAATTTTTGCATTCCATTGTATGTTTATTCGAATAATTCATGCATATATTTCGTTTAGTTTAAGTTTTCTCATCCACAGCATGTTTAGTTCCCTGCATACATCCATATCGCTTGCATCTAAAGAAAAAAATGACATGAAAAAATCTCCATTGTTCAGCAGTAGTTAAGGGAAGGTGGAAAAAAAGGGATAAAATTTTAGCTCTTTAATATTTGGTATATAGAAAAGAAAGAGATGCACCGTGTATGTGTTTTCCTCAAATGGAGAAGAGGTATGGCAGCCATTGTCGCCTTCCAATCCCGTGCAAATTCAAGAACACAAGGGTAGCAGAACTGCAGTGTTTTATGCTAATCACGGAGTGTTTGATCAAGGGGAATGCAGGGGGTGTGAACATTGGCCACATCTGTGGCACTCAGATTTTGCAGCTTAAGGGGAAATATGTGTTATCGCTATCAAGGCATTTGGCTACTGGAATGGGACAAAGAAATGATGTTGATAACGTGTGTGAGAAAAGGGGCACCCAGCCAAAGCCTATTTATCAATTGAACTGGAATGCGAAGTACAAGGTGACGGTAAGGATTCTGATGATGCTCCTACAGATTTGGTGTGTTTTGCACTCAGAGAAGGCTACAAGGTGATGGTAAGGATTCTGATGACGTTCCTACAGCTTTGGTGTGTTTGGCACTCAGAGGCATCAACTGTGCATTACTCTGCTCTTGTATACATTCTGCGGCACCAATTACTATGCCCAGGAAACCATGCAATTGCAACCCTTTGTCCACATAGCCAAAGACACTAGAAAGGTATAAATATCCAATTTCTCCACATATCCAAAGAGACAAGAAGCTGGGAGGGATCTGCAGGGACCCTCGGAAAATCCTGAACATACAATGGCCATTCATCCACAAAATAACAGTCCTCACATAGCTAGCATACGACATAGTACTCGACGACCAATAAATATAGTCCCAATGCAAGCTAAGTTAATACAAGTCCAATAATGCAACACCCCATAGACATCTCGGGTGAGGTGTGAAGGGCTTTATTTCAGCTTGCAGACCAATTTAGTCACCCACCATGCTAACAAGTGTCTTTTGTGCTTGACGGCCATGTCTTGTTGCTTCCAAGTTCAGAGTTAGGCTGCAGAGGCACGCACACCCTTCCCTGGAACTTCTAGCATGATGGATGGTCCCAAAATTTAGCTTGATAGATGGTCCCAACTTGTTGCATCAGCATTCTCCCAAGATCTGTTTCCGGTACAAGAGTGCATCTTAGTTAAGAAATGCCTTGGTGGGCAAACAATGATTAGATTGTAAGTATCTATCTACTCATAGAAGTTACATAGGTAAAAGACCCACAAGTGTAATTCCATTGAAAAACAGAGTGGTCAAACAATTGTTCTGCACTTCATGACAGTAGCATTAACATCACACTATATTTTTCTGACTGAGTAGTATTTGTCAGGAACTTGAAAATGGTACTTTGTTGTATTGTCATTTTTTGTGATAGGAGCCAGCATAGGCTCCTTCGGATCTTTAGTCAGGGTGACCAACTCTAGACTAGGCAAACTAGCCTGTCTTTTGCTTATTCTGTGTTAGGGAAATAATTTAGGTTTCCAATGAAAACGGATGAAAACTAAACAGCAAAAGCAGCAAGCATGCCCATGAACCAAAAGAAAACATTGCTTCATTGGTGCACATTCTCGCATTTCTGGCAATAATCCAGAATGGCAATTGGACAACTGAGAAATGGTATGTAGAACTGAGAAATAAGCCAACTACAAGAATTATTTGGCTCCTTAGCTGTGGTCAAAAATTAAAATTACAGGGTTTGACAGCTATTATACCAATATATTACTTACTGTGTTTAATGGAAATCATATTAGTTCTGATGAAAAAATATAAAACTAAAAGGCAAATAAAAAATATGTAGTATACATGCACATAGTTGTGCACATTTTGGAACATTTTAACAATGACCAATAAGGGTGAGTTACACAAGATGGCGTGCATGATGCAACACATGAAAGATGAATCCTGGCTATGAGATAGGATAATAGATATTTGGTACCCATGAACAAACTGCTGAACCATATCATCATTCAGATACAGCACGCTATAAGCAATTTATAAGAAAAACTTCTGGGAGAAGGGTCGCTGTAAGCAGTTAAGAAGAAAAACTTCCAGGAGAAGGGTTTTACTCCATCTGATAGAGAATAATGAATTGAAGTGGAGATGACTTCTTTGGATGATGAAATGAAGCATTCCTTTATATGTTGCCAAAAAGAAATTACAGAATGAAGATGCAGGAGGGGGAGAAGTGCTAGTTTTGCAGATGTAAATGTAAAGGATAGAAGATTTATCAATGGAGGTAAAATATTAACAATCACAAGGCAAATAGTTTGTTGGAAAACAATAGACCAGTCAGATCTAAAGAATACTATGAGCACAGATTTGAATAAATAATGACTAATAATGAAAACCAGAATCAAAATGAACGTTATAACACATTATACCAAGATGTTACTGCATAACATAACTAATGTGAATAAATAATGACTACTAATGAAAACCAGAATCAAAATGAACGATATAACACCTTATACTGTGATGTTAGAAGCATAACATAATTAATAAAACATAAATGGTCCTGCCAGATAACAAACCTACATTTTAGTCTTACTTTGTATGTACTATGTTGGCCCAAAACAGAGAACGCGAAAAAAATTACCTGGAGGAGGACCAAATGTCCAGATACTTCGAGATCCCACTTTGAAGGTAGGTGTGATTGTAACCAAGATACCTTCCAGAGCCAAAATAAGCCACATCTTTTATAGTCTTGTTCTTCATATCAACTGCAATCACCAATGCCTTGTCCTTATTGGGGACAGGTGTTTGCATGATGTGAACAACATCAGCATCCTGGAAGCTCAGGGCAGGGTAACCTGCGTGGAGTCTCTTCAAGGTTACCTTTGTATCTGTAACATGTTTCAGACTAGGCAGCATTTGGGCAAACTCCAGGCTGTCCACTGGGATCTCAGAAATATTGACAGCACAGTCCTCCTCCCAGACGTTCCCAGAACCAATGTCTGAAATTTTCATTTTCTTTGTTGTAGCCACCAAATCTTCAGCGCCACAGATGCGTCCACTGTCAGAGCTTGGTCTGACCATCTCGAAAAACTTGATGTGATCTCCAAAAACCATGATGTTCCGAGAATAGCGGGCATAACCCCTGAGCGGCTTGGGCACCTGTGGCAACGGTAGTGGGATGTAGCGAAGAATATGGTTGTCCGGGAGAAGAAGGTGACAGATAAGGATGCCCCGCCAGAGGTCGACCCAGCCCACTGAACCGGACTCACCTCCTATAGTAAGGACAGCATTTGGATATGCAAAATTGAAATTCTCCTTGGGTGAATAATCATAATCAATACGAGTCAACTTGGTGTTCCATGTTCCTGTCTTGGAGTTGTACAGGTGGAGATCATACTGCTCGTCGTCGTACTTAAAATCGGAGACCCTAACAAGCAGGGCGAGGTAGAACATATCTTGGTCGCGGCAACGCAGAAGCACAGCCTCGCGGTCACTGAACTCTAGGTCGTCCGGGATGGGTACCAGATTTAGTGACGGCGGCGTGTTCATGGTGCCGGCCTGGTAGACGAAGTAGTGGTGGTCCTCGCTGTTGAGGAGACATTGGTCGTCGTCTCGACGGCTGATGGTGACGACGGGGAAACGGAACAGGACGAGGTCGTCCTCCGAGTAGACGGCCTTGGGCAAGTTGCCGTACACGGAGGGCTGGAAGTCGGAGCAATCGAAAGTGAAGTAGGAGGCGCGCGGCGGGCTGGCCACCCAGAAGGTGACCAGGATGGTACGGCCGTCCTCCGTGAAGCCCTCGGCGGTGGTGCCGTTGGTGTGATGGCTGAGGTAGCCGTACGGGTCGAGGAGGATCGACCCAGGAGGAGGAGAGCCCGGATCATCGGCGTGGAGGTAGATAGGCGGAGGTATCTTGAGCAACCTTTCGGCGGAGAACGAGGCCATGGCGAGATCTGGAAGGTGGGGATCGGGGAGAGTGGACGCGGAGGAGAGAAGGTGGGGATCGGATCTGGCCATCTGGGCGGCGGCTTGGCTGGAGGTGGAAACCCTAGAGATATTTATTTGAAGACAAGAGAAGGGCAGGAGACGACGGTCACCGTTCGATCACAATCGCGTGGCCCCTACCGAGTGTGCGCTTTTTTACAATTTAGCCATTTTTTTCAAAAGTTTCTCACAAATAGACCCCTGCCGGAAAGAATTCAGAAAATGGACCCTTAGCTCGGCGCCATTAGGCGCCAGCGTCTCTGGCGCCGAGCTCCTTGGCACGGTGGATGACTTGCTGGGGGCTCGGCGCCATTCACTCTGAGCCTGCGTCAGAGTGAATGGCGCCGAGCCTTTAATACCTATTGGGTCCGCGCCTTTCCTCTCTTCCTCTCCCTCTCTCGCCCTAGGATAGCCGAGCTCCTCCGCCGTCGCCGCCGCCCGCGCCCGAGCCCGCGCCACCGCGCCCGAGCCGTGCCGTGCCCGCGCCTGCTCCCGCGCCCACGCCGCGTCAACCGCGCCCGCGCGCATGCCCCGAGGCCACCCCAGCGGACGGCCCGCGCCCCGCGCCGCGCCGTTGCCGCGGCTGGCCGCCGCGCCTCGCCGCCTCCGCCGTCCTCGCCTTAGCCTCGCCTTGGGCTCCACCGTCGGCCTCGGCCGTGGCCCGCCTTGCCACCCTCCACCGTCGGCCTCGCCCCGCCTTGTCGCCGTCCACCGCCGGTGTGCCTCCCGCGCGCGTCGAGTCGGACGTGTCGCGCGGAGCCCCGGGCATCCCGCGCCCGCCGCGCGCCACCACTGTCGTCGGCCTGGATCATCGGCCTGACCCACGCCCATCTTCCGCCGGCCCGAAAAGGTAAAAATTATGAATATGCAATGTACGTACTTAGTTGGTATATGTTATTTACTAGTTAATATGATAACTCAGGTAGTTGATTTAGTTAGTGATATAGTGAGATATATATGTAGATAGATAGAAACTTAGATACATAGGTACATAGATATATGTAGATAGCTACTTAGATATGTAGTTACATATTTAGTTAACTACATTTGATCTAGCTATTTAGTGAGTACACTGTAAATATATACGTAGTTATTATCTTGATTACTTAGTTTGTAGTTAGAAAGTACTTGTTAGATACTATCTATCGTCTAATTTGGACTAAAGAACATATGTTTCGTTACGTGTTTGAACTAGATGGACAACCTAGTGACCATATATCATAGAGGCACCGTTGAAAGCGATCGCTATGGATATGTTGAGTTTCTTGACATGCAAAGCGTGCCTGTGCTATTCAATGATAGGTCTTCATTTAGTGAGATGGCTGCAAGGGCTCAGGAGGAGCTGCATTGCCTTGGAGATAATGGCATTGCAGTTGATGGTGTACTTCACCTAGGTTCTCCTCCGAACATCTTGAGGCAAATGATCTCAATTGGTTGTGCGGATCAGTAGGAGAACTATGTGAGATCGGCTATGAAGAGCCAGCTGCAATGTTTGGATGTGGTTGTGCGTCGGGTGTTAGTTGATCACATCCCTCATGGGTTTACCCCAGTAATGGATCATCGATATACATCGACCCTCCCATTCCGGAACCTTACCTGCATGTGCCGATTGCACCTACGGTTCCCGATGCTCAACCTGCCCCCAATGCGGTATTTAGAGATGGTTGTCAAACTCATGTTTCCGTGATAGATCCTCCTTATAAGATCCCTTTGACACAGAATCATCCGAGTAAGTGTCTTAACCGCATGGTTTTTGGGAGCTTACCACGTTCCTTACATCTATTTCTTTCATTCTTTCCTCATTTCTGTACTGATGTTGCAGGAGACATTCATGAGAATGTGGATGTGCCCCCTATTGCTGCGCAAGTGCACTTTAGAGATGGATTCCGTGGCTCCAATAGTGTTGAAATTATGCATGATTCGGAGCCATATAAGATGGGTAGGACTCTTGATTCAGATGATGATCGCCCTATTGGAGAGCTGACGGAGAGTGATGTTGAGATAATGAGGCGTATCTTTCCCAGCCGCCGTGATCCTAGAGTTCACGAGTTCAGCGATCTTGCTCATTTTGATTAGGCGTTTGCAGAAGGACATGATGATGTGCTCCTAGAAGCTCCTGAGGCTGGTCCTAACATGGTAATTGAGAATGGGAGGGTGTTCAATGACCTCCTTGCTTTGAAGAGGTGGTTGCAGGCTTTTGCAGTGATACGAAAGAGGCCTTATAGGGTATTGCATTCATATGCGGAGCGCCGTTACACAGTTGTGTGTGATAAGGAACGCTGCCCATAGAGGGTTTGTGCAAGAAAGCAACAGGTAACCAGAAAATAGAAGATCATAAAAGTTATCGGGCCACACAATTGTGCTGACCATGAGCTGACACTGAGGCATTGGCAGTTGACATCTACCCTCATTGCCAAGCGGTTGATGGGAATTTTGCAGGAAGAACCCCACATGAAGGTGAGGACAATTATCAGGACCGCTGAGGCGTTGTATGGAGGATATGCGATAACTTATGGTAAAGCATGGACGGCTAAGCAGTGAGTGTGGAAGATGATATATGGGGACTGGGAGGATGGGTATGAGCAACTGCCAGTTCTTTTTAATGCAATCAAAGCGGTGAATCTAGGCATGCATTATGAGTACATCCCAAAACCTAATGCATGGAAAGATGGGAGGCAAATATTTTTTCGTGCCTTCTGGTGCTTCCCTCAGTGTGTCGAGGCCTTTAGGCACTGTCGTCCCATCTTCTCCATTGATGGTATGATCTTGATTAGCAAATACTAGGGCACACTTCTTATAGCCATATCCTGTGACGCGAACAACAAGTTGGTTCCTTTGGCATTTGCTTTGGTTGAGAAGGAGAACAATGACAGTTGGGGATGGTTCTTGAGGCTAGTCCGGATACACGTGGTTGGGCCTAGCAGGGAGGTTGGCGTCATATCTGATAGGCATTAGGGCATACTTAATGCCGTGCGAGAGCAGATAGAGGGGTATGCACCTTTGCACCATCGTTGGTGTACTCGGCACCTTGCCGAGAATCTACTCCGGAAGGATGGTGTCAAGGGTAACTTTGATCTGTTCCAGGAGGCTGCTTGACAGCGTGAGGACAAGTACTTTAAGGAAAAGTTAGAGTAGGTCAGAACCGCATCAAATGTAGAAGGTAGACAATGGCTCACAGGTTTGATGAGGGATTTGGAGAAATGGACGAGAGCTCACAACGCCGGTGGATGGAGGTACGAGTTTCAGTGCAGCAACATGGCAGAGATCATTCAATAAGTTGCTATTGGGGATACGTGGTATGCCCATGAATGCAATCATTCAATTCACCTTCTATAAGCTTATTGCCTGGTTCAACGATAGACACGCCCATGCATTGTAGTTGCGGAGTGATGGAGAGATATGGGCTCTGAAACCAAAGGCACACCTAGAGAAGGCAAGAGAAAGGGCTGGCACACATGAGGTTGCATGCTTTGACCATGCCACAAGGACTTATTAGGTCGAGCATAGGGGCGGTACATGTGGTTGTCCTTCAAGATTTCAAGTGCACTTGTGGTAAACCAAGGCAGTACCACTTTCTATGTTCTCATTTGGTGGCAGCAGCTAGGCATCGCAACTATAATATCGAGAGGAGGATGCCACACGAGTTCAGTGTCGACATGCTTGTGCACACATGGAGCCCCCGCTTCATGCCTTTCTAGGACCCTAGAGAGTGGCCTCCATATGATGGGCCGAAGTACATTGCGGATCTAGCTTACCATTGGAACAAGCGTGGATCAAGGCAGAGGACAAGGCACAGGATGGTTATGGATCAGATACCCGAAAGAACGAGGCATAGAAGAGGAACTCCATTTATTACTGACCCCGAGCAGTATGAGTGCGGCAAGTGCGGTAGACTTGGCCACAATTCACGAAGTTGCCATTGGCAGATTAGTGAGGTGCGACTATTGGTTGATTTTATTATTTTATATTTGTCATATTAATTTAATTAATTATGTATGTCTCAATTTATGCTTGTATTTGTGTCAGTTACTTATATATTTCTAAGTTCATGTTTCATTGTATATTGAAATTCTAATTCATTCACTTTTTTTCTAGGATGGAGCAATTCCACCTGCTCGACCCTACGTATGAGGAGACCCACTAGGGACATCTCATAGCGCTGGGGCAGGTAATAATCTATAAGTTTTGTTCAAAATTTGGTGAGCATATATGTGTTCGTGAAGTAACAGGAGACTATGTTTTATTCGATGTAGGACCTTCTAGTCCTTCGTCCTAGAACCCACAGTGGGTTCTTGGACATGCGGTACGACGACAGGTATACTCCTTTCCTGCAAAGAGCTGGCCTGGATGTCATCTCTTTTTAGGTTCGTCGTGGGTTGCCCAAGTTCAACTCAGCGGCCATAACTGCGTTGGTTGATAGGTATTAAATTGAATCATTGCCTCCATTCATGACCATTTGTTCATGCAATTGACTTTTTGACAATTAACATTGCTTTGTCTTAAATATAGGTGGCGGCCAGAGACTCATAGCTTCCACCTACCTTTCAGGGAGATGATAGTCACGCTCTAGGACTGTCAGAAGATGCTAGGCCTAAGGATTCACGGCAACCCAGTCACCGGGCAGTGCAGGTCAGAGGGCTAGAGAGCACGAGTGGAGGCCTTCCTTGGGCATCAGCTTGGCGAGCAATTGGCTCACACTTCTGGAGTTCCCATCTCCTGGCTACGGGAAGAGTTCGCATAGTGTCCTGAGGAGGCAGATGAGGAGACAGTTGGGTACTACTACAGGGCGTGGATCCTACACCTGTTTGCCTGCGTTCTCTTCCTCGACACCATAGGTGACAGTGCGTCCTAGATGTGGATCCACTACCTCGGTGACTGGGACCAGGTGGGTCACTACAGCTGGGGCTCTGTAGTCTTGTGTTTTCTATACCGGCAGCTGTGCGAGGGGTGTCATTGGTCTACATCAAACCCATCACTTGGTGGATGCGTGTACCTGTTATAGCTGTGGATGTGGGCTCGTCTTCTAGTTGGCCGTCCTGAGGTTCTGGATCGTCATGAGTGGTTCCAGGGTTACCCTCCAAGACGGCAGCCGACGTGGGCGTACCTTTGGGACTAGTCCAGGGTTCCGTACATGAGGTCAGACCGGGCGTACATTGAGTTCACCAATGAGCTAGACACGCTGACGGCGTCTAGTGTAAGTAAATTATATTTTCCATGCTGGTTTGAAAAGGATTAGTATACCATCTAACATCTTGTTTGGACATATTGCAGGTGGAGTGGGAGCCATACGGTGGAGAGGACGCACTTCCTTTTCAGCTGAGCAATGTTTGTGGGGCTGACGACGACTTCTATAGGATGAGGTGCCCTCTAATCTACTTCTATGCTGTCGAGTCCACCTGCCAGATAGGGTTGCACGCTAATTTGGAGTGAGACAGCTTTGGCCTATGGCTCTGTTCTCGACTGGCGTTGACTTACACAAGTAAGTGTTTTGATATTTGAAATGTCTCTTGATGATGGTCCATTTCTATTAATATGGTGACACGTATATGGATTCAAGTAACGATGACATACGTGCAGGTTGGATCATCAGAGGAAGAAGAAGATTTTTGACTGGGAGAGGCACCACCAGTCCTTCATTGAGGAATGGGAGGAGATGCACGACAACAACGAGCTGCACACGAACCGTGAGTTCAGGCAGTACCAAGCTTGGTACCAGTGTGCGACACGTTGTAGGCTGAGGGCACAGTGGACCGAAGCTGACTATGCCGACATCGAGTCCTCCGATGATGAAGACACGGCGTATGACTAGTCGACTTGTAACACCCCGGTGTTACATTGTAATGTTTTGCTAAAACATCGCAGGAGCATCATGTATTTGTGCATATGTGTGTAAATTGGAGTATAAATCAATATACGACATTTGAAACGTTTATCCGAAATGGGAAATAAATGTTAAGTTTCATGTCGCTTTATATTGTCTAGTATTCTAAACGAATTGTTATCAAATAAAAATGATGTAGAGCATGTATGTGAACTTTATTAAAATCTGTAGTACGTACTCAGTAGGCGACAATGGAACAAGTAAGTCGGAATTGGAATTCGACGCGAAACCATTCGAAGTTTAAGTCATTTCGCGTAAGTTATAAATGGGTCGACGAAGCCACTTTTGGTAATTTGTAGAAAACCCATGCACGTCATCTGCTTCGGACAAGCCATCACTGACCATGGTCACCACTGTGCCTTGGTTGCCTACCACCGCACGCAAGCACACTGCGCACGAGTCCTATCAGCTCTGCACTCGCGTGGGTCGACCGCGCGGACAGTCGCTTGGGCACGTCTCAATGTTTCCCGTCATCATGTGCACGCGTACCTTGCGTTAATGACCGTGGATGTGCCAACGCCACTGTCTCCACTATCGCCATGACCGACGGGACCTCTCGTTTTAAATTCGCCATGACCGTAGCACGTTAATGAAATTCATCACGTCCGTGGCTCCGCGAGACAGCCAACAGCTTGATTGACACCACCTTGCCCATTGTAGCACCTCACTGTGCTTCAATTTTGGAAGCACAGCTCCGCCTGCTCCATAAGAACGAGGTGAACTGCGCCGTCGTCCATCCACTGAACCAGAGCATACCAGTTCAATTCACCGCACTGCTAGCTTCTCCTTCAGCTGGGTATCGCACTGCCCACTTCATTCAAAGCTCCACCGCCGTTTTGCGTCTTCTTCGTGGCCGGCAGAAGATCGCCCGACCAGAGCTAGCTTACAGCAGCCGACGGTGCGTTACTGTTCATCTTATCTTGCTGACATCATCATGACGTCACCCCTACGTCACACGTGTTTGTGGCCGCTTTTCATGTAGGAAAATAAAGCCGTAATACGTTGAAATACGCCTCTGGGGGCCACTACCGTTGGCTGGGCCGCGCTGCTCGCAACAGCGGCCTACCTGCGTCCGGCCTGCTGGCCCGCTGCCGCTGCTTCTGGGGGCCCCGCTGCTCTTCCTCTTCCTCTCCGTTTCCCTCCCTCTTCTTTCCTCCCT